>NC_037347.1:65309964-66673714 GCF_002263795.3 Bos taurus | reverse complement strand
CTCCACTTGGAGCTGCTGTCACTGCAGAGTGGGCCTTTGGAGACTATTCAGAGCCAAACACCAGCCCAGGGGGCTTCCTTGTCCTGGACATTTTCCCCCAGAATACCGCATCACCTGGGCTGGCCGGCTCCACTCCTGCCCAAGGATGTGGGGACTTAGTCCTCAAGTTTCCCAGGGCCCCTGAGCAAGCTCTGTCATTCAGTGTCTGGGGACAGATGACAGGTGGGCCCCCCAACCACAGCAGAGGCTCCGTGGGCACCCCCAGGTGGCAAACTTGCAGCCTGAGTGCTCTGTTTTCCTTCGCCGCAGAAACACGTGTGGGCCACAGGCAAGACCCGGGCCCAGCTCTGACCTTCATGTCTAGGACTGGTTTAACGAAGATGGACAATCACTGGAGGGCACCAGAGGGCAATTTTGTCCCCGTCTTCTAATAGAAAAGAGAAAACGCCAACAGACCTAATTTTGGTGCAGAGCAGAGTCTCATCAGAAATTTGCAGACATGAGCTGTTCTCTTCCCCATGCGTGTGGTATCATTTATCAAAGGTCTTTGCAGCACTTTCTTATGAACAATAGAGAATAACCCCAAACTCTCCCTCCTTCCAGAAAAGAAAACTGGGTTTCTCCCCACCCCAGACTCTCCCAGCATCACCCCCAGGGAGGAGAGGATGCTGTGTCCCACTTTCGGGGTGTCTCTTAGCTTCTACCCTGCAGTTCAGCTCCTGAATTTCCCCCATCTTAAAGAGTGCCTCTCAAACCCTATGACACCTGCAAGACAGGTGTGTAGCTCTTTGGAATATAAGGTGGTTAATCTTAAGTGTCAAGTTGACTTGGCCACGGGGTGCTCAGATATTTGATCAACTGTTATTCTGTGTATGTCTGTGAGGGGGTCGTGGATGAGATGTACATTTAGACTGTTAGAATGGATTAAGCAGACTACCCTCCCTAATGTAGGAGGACCTCACCCAATCAGTCCTGATTGGAACAAAAGGGCTGACCATCCCTGAGGCAAAAGAGAATTCTTCCTGCTTGAGGACCACAGAACTGGGTCATCAATCTTGTCCTGCTCTCAGATTCAAGCTGGAACACTGGCTCTTCCCACGTCTCCAGCCTGTCGACTTACCTGGCAGATCTTGGGGAGTGTCTGCTTTTACAACCATGTGGCCAGTTTCCCTCAATAAATCTGTCTGTATCCACCCACATGCTACTGGTTCCGTTTCTCTGGAGAACTCTGACAAATAGAGAACACAAGCAATTCCTTTGTTTCACGGCCTAAGAGCGGGCTGGGTTAGAACCTTCGGGGCGCTGGTGGGTCCACACTAGCCTCTGAGAGCCCCAGGCCTGGAATGAGGACAGCTCCAGCCTCCTGCTTCTTGATGGTCACCTTTCTGGGCCTCAATGCATGCATGGGAATAACAGTCCTTTACATCTCTTCATGGCTAATGCTTTCTCTAAGGGTCACAAAGGCTGGACTCTGGTCTGTTGTGTCCACTGCTTATTATCAAGCATCTGGCAATATCTGGGGTATATACTTGGTGCCCTGTGAGTAGTTGTTGGATGTTGCATGAGTTGGTGGGATGGATGGATGAAGAGATAGATGGATGGGTGAGTGGACGGATGGGAGGGTGTGTGAATAAAGGGATTAACGGGTGGGTGGGTGGGGGAATAAAGGGATTAACGGGTGGGTGGGTGGGGGAATAAAGGGATAAATGGACGGATGCAGCATGCACAGAAGGAAGGGTGGTTAGAGGGGTGAATGGGGGCCAAGTTGATGGATGAGTGGACGAACAATGTGGTAGCCAGCGTCTGTGTCAACCTGACTGCATTACAGGATGCACAGGTATCTGGTAAACATTGTCTCTTGGTGTGTCTGAGAGACACTTTCCGGAAGACATTAACATTTGAATCTGTGCAGTTTGTGTCACTAATCTCCCCTCTGCCTCTCTGTTCTGGGTGTTTCATGTAGATGGAATCACTCCATACATAACCCTGTGCGTCTGACTTCCCTCTCTGAGCACAGTGCTTTCAAGTTTCATCCACGTTGTATCAAGATCCCCATCCTCTTTGTAGCTGAATGTTCCGTCGTGTGAACAGGCCACGTTTTCTCTGTCCACGTGTCCACTGATGGTTGGCCGGTGGGCGTGTGAGCTCTCCCACCTGCGGGCTGTTGTGAACAGTCGTGCTGCAAACACTGTGCATTGCTGCTCACTTTGCTGCTTTCTAGAGGAAAGTGAAATGTGAAACAGTCTCCCCGTCGCCTCTCGCCCACACCCCCAGGCGCAGGTGATTCAGGGCAGCCCAGTATCCATGTGAACCCTCAGCCTCAGGAGGGCACCGGCGGCGCAAGGGGCAGAGTTTAAGGACAGTGTCCTTGTGGTGGGGTCAGGGCAGCCCGTCTTCCCTGGAAGCCCCCTGGGCATTCCCAGGCTCCACCCCCAGCCCCCCAGATCAAAAGGGGGTTGTCGAGGTTGCCCCAGGAGTCACAGGGTTAGCCAGGTGAGGCGCCCTGGAAGAGAGGTCCAGGATTTGGGTGGAATAGCATCTTGTGTCTCTCGGGCATCTGTAGGTGTAACAGGACTTACAGACCCCTAAGTTCTGAGTAAAGAATCTGCCTGCAGAGCGAGAGGCCCAGGTTCGATCCCTGGGTCAGGAAGATCCCCTGGAGAAGGGAATGGCAACCCACCCCAGTATTCTTGCCTGGAGAATCCCATAGACAGAGGAGCCTGGTGGGCTACCAGGCTACAGTCCATGGGGTCGCAAAGAGTCGGACACGACTGAACAACTAACGCTGAGTATTCGATGCACACATCTCAAACTCCTTCCTTCCCCTCGCATTAGTCTGAGGTGTTTCCCAGATTCAGCAGGAGAGCACTTTGAAAGCTTCGGGGGATCAAAAGCCCGGGAGGAACGAAGCCCCAGAGCCCCTGCTACCACTGGCTCTGCGACACGAATCGGGCTGCCCACCCCCCATCCCAGCCTCCTTCACTGTGCACCACGGGTCACAGACCCAGACTTTTAGAAACGTGTCCGCACTACGAACGCAATAAGCGAGGTATCGGCAAGCATGTGTATCTCTCATAACTTTGAAAAATGCTAATAAAGTGGCCATGTCCAGGTTATGGTGGGCCAGCTCCAATTTCCAGAGCAGCAGCAGAGGAAAGGAGAGAAAACTTTTATTACAAACTGGAAATTGGAACAGGTAGGAAATTATTTCTCAAAGTCTTCCAAAATGAATATTTTTCCTTTTCTACTGGAGCTGTGAACACAGTTTAGTAAGCTAAGGGAGGAAGTATTCTTCCTGGGAAAACAGCTTTCTTTCGATGCTGTCTTATCATTTCTGTTACTGTTCAGATGCTCAGTCGTGTCCAACCCTTTGCCACCCCGTGAACTGCAGCACGCAGGGCATCCCAGTCTTTAACTATCTCCCAGAGCTTGCTCAAACCCATGTCCATTGAGTCAGCAATGTCATCCAACCATCTCATCCTCTGCCGTCCCCTTCTCCCCCTGCCCTCAATCTTTCCCAGCATCAGGGTCTTTTCCAATGAGTTGGCTCCTGGCATCAAGTGGCCAAAGTATTGGAGCTTCAATTTCAGCATCAGTCCTTCCAATGAATATTCAAGGTTGATTTCCTTTAGGATTGACTGGTCTGATCGCATTGCTGTCCAAGGGACTCTCAAGAGTCTTCTCCAACACCACAGTTCAAAAGCGTCAATTTTTCGGTGCTCAGCCTTCTTTGTGGTCCAACTCTCACATCCATACATGACTGCTGGAAAAAACCATAGCTTTGTTGGCAAAGTGATGTCTCTGTTTTTTAATATGCTATCGAGGTTTATCAAAAGCTAAATGAAGCCAGAAAGTGGCATGAAAGTCTTTCAGTCATGTCTGACCCTTTGTAACCCCATGGACTATACAGTCCATGGAATTCTGCAGGCCAGAATACTGAAGTGGGCAGCCTTTGCCTTCTGCAGGGGATCTTCCCAACCCAGGGATCGAACCCAGGTCATTGCAGGAGGATTCTCTCCCAGCTGAGCCCCAAGGGAAGCTCTGAGGTCATAAAGGCGGAGCCCTAATCTAGGACAGAGCCACCGTAAGAATAGATCAGGTCTCAGACATGCACAGGAGGAAGGCCACGGGAGGACACAGCAGGAAGGTGACCATCTACACACCAAGGAGCGAGGCCTCAGGAGGAACCAGCCCTGCCCGCACCTCCATCTCACACTTCCTGCCTCCAGAACGGTGAGAGATGAAGCTCTGAGCTGTCAACTCCTGCACCTGCGGTTCTTGATTCCCGCCGAGCCGAGGTTCGAGGCCTGGAGCAGGGCTGGGAGGGTCCACTCGAGGGGCCCTGGCCTTGGGAGCACAGGGCTGGGGCTGCGGGGTGAGGGTCCAGGGAGGGGTGCTTGTGGTGAGGTGGGAGGATGCTGCATTTTGGGGGTGGGGGTGGGGGGTGGGCGTCACCGACAGGGGAGCGAAAGCAGAAAGGTGGCGACTTTGGCCTCAGGGGGTTTTCCACCCAGGGAGAGGTGAAGGGGAGAGCCAGGCCCCCTGCTGGAGCGAGAGCCAGAGAGACCCAGGGGGCAGAGGAGGCTGACACCCCTCAGGAGCCCTGCCTTCCGGGCTCCCCGGGGTTGAGCCCCTGTGCCTGTTCCCGTCCACCAGCACTTCTCCTCTGATGGCACGGGGGTGTCCTTGGGACTCTGTCTGTCCCCCCAGCTCTGCCTTGCCACTGAGCTCCAGGGAGATGACCGCCCGTTGTTCCCACTCCCCCAGGCCTGCCCATTCCATAGCTCATGTCCTGCCACCCAGCAGGTGCCCATCACGGAAAAGCCAAGCAGAGCCAGGGGTCCCCAGCCGCCTGCTCCTCACCCAAGTCTGCTGGATCGCTCCTCTGGCCACCCAGACTCTCGGGCGGTAACTGAACTTAGGGTCACCTCCATCCCACCCAAGCCATGCCCACCAGTGTGAATGCCTGCTGGGCTGGACTCAAGTATAACCATCACTCTGCTTCTCCTCCTCCCGCTCCCCAACGGGCCTGGGCACTGGGAGCAGAGGTCAAGCCTCTAGGATCACTTTGATCACAGCAGTCAGGGCATCCAGCAAGCTGTCTAGCACCTAAGAGAGGTGCATCAGACAGTTTGGGAGGGGGGGAAAGTGAATAAATCCTCAAGAGAAGCTACAGTTCATTACTTCTAGACAATTCTGAAAACCGTGCATGAGCATTCTGCTGAATATTAACATTTTAATGTTTACATAAATAAAATATTGATTGCTTTATGGCTAAGAGACTTTCAAAGTGTCCAAGAAAACTAAATTCTGAGTGAGCTTTTTAACATTTCACGGTGTGTGTGCATGTGTGCTAAGTCGCTTCCGTTGTGTCCGACTCTTTGAGACCCCATGGACTGTACCCGCCAGGCTCCTCTGTTCATAGGATTCTCCAGGCAAGAAGACTGAAGTGGGTTACCATTCCCTTCTCCAGAGGATCTTCCCAACCCAAGGATCAAAGCTAGGTCTCCTGCTTTACAGGAGGACTGTTTACCTGATGGCTCAGTTGGTAAAGAATCCTCCTGCAACACAGGAGACCTGGGTTGGGAAGATCCCTTGGAGAAGGGAAAGGCTACCCACTCCAGTATTCTGGCCTGGAGAATTCCATGGACTCTATAGTCCATGGAGTCGCAAAGAGTCGTACACGACTGAGCAGCTTTCACTTTCTTTCATCGTCTGAGCTACCGGGGAAGCTCCAGGACCGGGGGCTCCCAGAAATGCCAGTTCTGGCTGAACCCAAAACAAGCCTCAGCATCCAGGAGCTTCCAGTTAACACCTGGGGCCTGACCTCTCTCCCGCCCGAGCCAGTGACCAGCAGAGATGGATGGAGGGCACTGTCTCCGTGGAGAGGAGGCAGCCCTCCCAGAACCCCACTCCTGTCCGGGAGGGTTTGGGGTAAATCAACGCTGAGAGCAGCTTCATGATCCAGACCCGCCTGCTGCCTCCTCCCTCCTGTTTGAAGCAGGCCCTGGGTCTTGGCAAACTGGGCTGTCCAGATGCTGGGCCTCTGGCCGAGACGAGCTGTTTTGCTAAAGGATCTCGTGGCAGTCCGGGCAGAGATGAAAGAGAACAGCCTTCCTGCAGCCCGGCCTGCCCAGTAACGCTCTGAAGGGCCATTGACACCGAAAATTGCTTGCAAGATTTCCTCCCACTAAGCCTTCGGGTGCCCTGGTTTCCCCTGGAAATCCCATCAAGGCTCAAGGTCCATGATACCAGGAATACAAGGAGGTGAAACCTGACCCGAACCTGAAATTTGTCCCGACTAGACTCCCACGGGGACCAGTCCCCTACCCCTTCCGTAACTGGTGCACACGTGATGAACTCAATCGTCTGCAGAGGAGTTGCTGCATTGGCCCCTGGGCTGAAGCCCCTGCCCGCTGAGTGCTTGGGCCCGCAAGCAGGCGACACTTAGTGGAGGAACCCGGCGGGGTGGGAGAGGAGGTCATCTCGCTGCTTCTCCCCGGGGCTGTGCAGGGGCTGGTCACCTCCTTCCCACCTTAGCTGAAAGGGGCCCTGGAAACACTGATTTTCTTCAGTGGATTTCAGGTTTTCCTGGGTGGGGAAGGCAGAGGTGAACACTAGACAGACAAACAAGAGCTCTGCCCCAAAGGGAGAAGGCCCTTTAGCAGGAAACGGGTGCTTAGTGACCCTGCTGCAGGGGTGGGGCGAGATGGGGGGCAGGCTCCCCATCCCGGGATGGGCGGCAGCGGGTACAGGTGGCATCCTCGGGGTCCAAGTGGAGAACAGGAGGGAAAGCGCAGTTCCTGGTGGCCAGGGCAGCCATGTGCCTTCCCGGGACAGTAATCAGGGTGAGGGCCACAGCGTCCTGACGGGGGGCTGGGGAGCTTGCTGGGCAGGGGGCGGGGTGGGGAGGTGGGGAATCGATGACTAATACCCTAAGGATGGGCTTCTCCGGTGGCTCAAGGGTAAAGAATCTGCCTGCCAGTGCAGGAGATGGAGTTCGATCCCTGGGTTGGAAAGATCCCCTGGAGAAGGAAACGGCAATCTGCTCTGGTAATCTTGCCTGGGGAATCCAATGGACAGAGGAGCCCAGTGGGCAACAGTCCATGGGGTCACAAAAAGTCAGGAGCAACCAAGCACACAGGCTTGCAACCTAAGGATGAGGGGGTGGTGGAACCCACCCCGGATGAGTGCAGGAAGCCGGCCTGGGGCGCTGAGCCTCTCCTTGGGAGTTGGCGGGGGAAGTCAGTGTCTTACCTGCCAGCCCCACCCCAGGGTCCTCTCCCTCTACAACCTCACTTGTAGGGCTTGCCCTGGTCTCCAAAGTGTCTATTTTCAGACCAAAGCCCCCCGTGTAATCTGTCAGGCCCCAGGGGTGGAGATGGGGGGAGAGCGATACCCACGCCCTCCACACCAAGTCTCGTGGTACATCGTGGTTTCCTGGAGGTAACTGCAGTCAAGGCCTGAAGCCCCCTGAGCCAGACTCTGCAGTCTCCCTGCAACTCATCCCTGCTCCATCCGCCCCCCGCCGCCACCCTCCCTCGGGCCCCCCCAAGCCCTCCAGCTGGGGGGTTCCTGGCAGAGAGATGGCATTCCCAGGCTGTGCTGACCCCCAGACCCCAGCTGGCACCGTCCATCTGTCCAAGGTGCTTGGGGAACACGGGACCTGACGCCCTCCCTGCTTCTCCCTGGTCTCCTGAGTCCATAACGAGGCCTTTGGTGTCACTTTCAGTTTGGCTTGATGATCTAACCGACCACCTGGATACACTGGATTGCTCAACAAGCTCTAGTTTCTCACATCGACCTGGGGCCTCCAACCTCCCACGTTGGGGCAGAGATGCTAGGAGACCAGCTGATGGGGAACCAGCCTCAGGAGGGTGAGTGGGGAGCTTCCCGGGGCGGGCGTGCTCAGTGGTTAAGAGCCTCCTGCCAACGCAGGAGACACGGGGTCCATCCCTGACCCAGGAAGATCCCACGTGCCTCGGGCAGCTAAGCCCGTGCACCACAACTGCTGAGTCTGTGCTCTAGAATCCGGGAGCCCTAAGTATATATCCTAGCTCCCGTCCACAGCAAGAGAAACCCGTACAGCGTAACTCAAGTGTAGCCCCCTGCTCGCCCCAACTGGAGAAAAGCTTGCAAGGCGACAAAGACCCAACACAGCCAAAACTAAATACAATTATTTTTTAAATATAGAAGGGGAGCACTGTGGTCCCAGCTGCCCTGCATTGCAGCCTGAGCTGTTCAACAATAAAAGCTGGAGGAAATTGTCAACTAGTAAGTGTTGCTGAAACTGACATAAGAGCCCCTCCCCTGCCCACCCTGGAATCCGCCCAGTGAGCTGTTTTTGTTATTGTTCAGTTGCTAAAGAAAGATGAGCACCGAAGAACTGATGCTTTCGAACTGTGGTGTTGGAGAAGACTCTTGAGAGTCCCTTGGACTGCAAGGAGATCCAACCAGTCCATCCTCAAGGAAGTCAGTCCTGAATATTCATTGGAAGGACTGATGCTTCAGCATCAGCTCCAATACTTTGGCCACATGATATGAAGAACTGACTCATTGGAAAAGACCCTGATGCTGGGAGGTATTGGGGGCAGGAGGAGAAGGGGACGACAGAGGATGAGATGGCTGGATGGCATCACCGACTCAATGGACGTGAGTTTAAGTAAACTCTGGGAACTGGTGATGGACAGAGGGGCCTGGTGTGCTGCACCAAGAGTGCAGCAAAGAGACACGGGGTCGCAGAGAGACTCGATTGAACTGAACTGAACTGAAGTCATATCCAACTCTTTGTGACCCCATGGACTGTAGCCCACCAGGCTCCTCTGTCCCTGGGATTTCCCAGGCAAGAATACTGGAGTCAGTCGCGGTTCCCTTCCCCAAGGGATATTCCGGACCCAGGGATCGAACCTGCATCTCATGCTCAGCAGGCAGTTTCTTTACCTCTGAGCCACCAGGGAAGACCGCTGAGCTGTTTACTTCAATACAAATGAGTCGTAGCTCTTAGCAAAACGGCAGGACTCTCCTTTCACCACTTTGAGTCTCTTTTGAGAAATAGCGCCTGCACTGTGGGCCGGAGCAGAGAAGCCAGATCAGTTAAGGCATCTTTAAATTTTAAAACTCCCTTTGCAACTGGGCCTGCAGGCTCCTCATAACAAATGCCTCAGAGAGGTGACTCCCTTTGTTCCTTAATACAGTATGCTCTGCTGGGCTCTCTCTTGGAGCAACATGAAACTATCTGCTCAAGGCCCCAATATTTGAGCAGGAACGGGTCGCTTTAATAATTGATAATTAGATAACTTTAATATAGAATGAAGTCAGAGTGAAACAAAAGGTAAAAGCATGAGTAGAAATGAACGGGGTTAACAGCATTCCTGCAGAACAGGCTTCCAACTGCCCAGCTGGGCAAGAAAAGGCAGTCACTGCAGACTCCTTCAAGAGGGTCAGAGCGCAGTCAGTCAAGAGCAGGGAAGAGGGGGGCAGTTTAATGCCCAGGAAGGAAGTTCGCTACACGTCAGCAGGGATTTCTTCTTCTGCATACAGAGCACAGACTGCGGCCTCATCTATAGGAAGGTTTAGGGCTTCCCCAGTGGCTTGGTGGTAAAGAATCTATCAGCTATGCAGGAGACACAAGTTTGATCCCTGGGATGGGAAGATCCCCTGGAGGAGGAAATGGCAACCCACTCCAGTGTTCTTGCCTGGGAAATCCCATGGACAGAGGAGCCTGGTGGGCTACAGTCCATGGGGTCGCAAGGAGTGGGACACAACTGAAGTGACTGAGCATGCGTGCATAGGAAGCCTTGGGGACGAAATGCTACTTCTAGTACCAGAAGGACCAACGAAGATATTTCCAGGAAATTCTGACAGCAGCCTGACAGCTCCGTGCAGAGCAGCACAGGATAAAAGGGGCGTTTGCTCGGGGTGGGGGTGATCAGGACTGTCTGGAAGACGTTTCCAGCCTCATAACACGTTTCAGTCTTTCTCGATACACACCCGAGTTGAGAATGTCGATCTCGGGAGATGGGTTTGGAAACAGAGGCAAAACCACAAGATTTATAAACTGTGGCTTTGTTCCCGGGCTCCTTGGCATTTGGCAGCACAGCTAAAGTAAGGTTTTGCTCCTCTTTTTCTCTGTTTTCTTGAAAGTTGGACCTCAGATGCACAGAGCTGGGGTCCGTGCATAAGCCCAGGTTCAAGTTAGAATGTCATCACCTGCCCATGTACGGCTGTCTTTGTTAGGTGTGTCTGTCTGTCTGTGTTACACACTGAACACCCTGAACTCACCAGCCACCCGCATGAGGCCGTTGCAGATGACTGACACCTCCAGACGTGTCCTTTTCCATGAGTGCTTATTACCACTTCACCTCTTTCCTCAGATGCAGCTACTGCCTTGCATTTGGGGTTCCTCCTTGGTTGGGGTGGTGGCGGTGGTGGCGGTTTCATCTCTAAGTCATGTCGATTCTTTAGATCCCATGGACGGTAGCCTGCCTGGCTCCTCTGTCCACGTCATTATTTTGCTTTAAAAAAAACTACTTTGTGGAGTAGGAAATGGCAAGCCACTCCAATATTCTTGCCTGGAGAGTTCCATGGACAGAGGAGCCAGGCAAGCTATGATCCACAGGGTTGAAAAGAGTTGGACATGACTGAGCACACGCATGCACACCCACTCCCCACCTTATTACTAAAAATTAAAAAGAAATCAAACGGGATAGGAGTAGCTTTGGTCATTACATAAAATGCATTCTTGGTTCAGCCTCCTCATTTTGAAACTCACCTTAGAAAGTACCCCAAAGAGGCAGATATGTGACATTACAACACTTTAATTTGACTTTACAGAAAGACCCGAAATCCAAAGGCCTTCAGAATCTCTGTTAGTGAGCTCATTCGTTTGGCATAGTTACAGCTTCAACATTTGAAGCTTTTCATGGCAAGGAAGTTCCCTCTGTGTTACTTGGTATGAGGTAAGAGGCTAGCATGAATATGGAATTACCAAGTGGAAAGTTGAATATCCCCCAGGTAATGGCACCCCACTCCAGTACTCTTGCCTGGAAAATCCAATGGATGGAGGAGCCTGGTGGGCTGCAGTCCATGGGGTTGCTAGGAGTCAGACACGACTGAGCGACTTCACTTTCACTTTTCACTTTCATGCATTGGAGAAGGAAATGGCAACCCATTCCAGTGTTCTTGCCTGGAGAATCCCCAGGACAGGGTAGCCTGGTGGGCTGCCGTCTATGGGGTCGCACAGAGTTGGACACGACTGAAGCGACTTAGCAGCAGCAGCAGACCATGCTTTCTACTCTCTAGTACAGTTATAAGGGAGAACTGGCCACAGAAACTTCTGGGTTAGTGGGCTTCTGCATTATTATGAGTAGAGATTTAAAAAAAAACACTTTATTGAGGTATGAATTCATTTATTGTATAGTTCACCCTTTAAAGTGTCCAGCTGAATGAGATTTATTGTATTCACAGATTAGAGCAACCATCACCACTGTCATCTTCAGAACTTTTTCATCACCTGAAGAAGGAATCTGGGGAATTCCCTGGGGGTCCAGTGATTAGGACTTGGTGCTCTCGTTGTGGGGGTCCAGGTTCAATGTCTGGTCAGGATTTAAGATCCTGCAACCCACTTGGCACTGCCAAAAAAAAGGAAATCCTTTTAAGCTGTTACCCTCCTATTCCCCTGCAGCTGCCCCGTCCAGTCCTAAGTGACCGCTAATACCATCTTAGTCTATGGGTTTCCCTATTTTGAACTTTCATAGGAATGGAACCATATGGAGTGTAGTCTTCTGTGACTGTTTTCTTTCCCTTAGCATGATGTTTTCAATATTCATCCATGTTGTTGCATGTATCAGTACTTCACTCTTTTTTATGAGTGAATCATATTCCATTGTGTGGATATCCTATCTTTTATCTGTTCATCTGTTGATGGACATTTGAATGTTGCCACCTTTTGACTATTAGAAATAATACTGCTATGAACATTCATGTACAAAAAATAAAAAATACTCTGACTTCCACACGGAGTCCTAAATATTGTGTAGCTGTGCATTTTAAAAATTATATAAAAAGCTCTCTTACTATATGAAGTCTCTGGCGCTTGCTTTTTCATGGAACCTTACGCTTCCTCGAGGCATCATGTTTTGTGGGGTTTTGGGGGAGGGTTTTCTGTCTGTTTGCCTGATAGCTATTAATCTTTGGCCGCACCACATAGCATGAAGGCAATCTTCGTTCCCTGACCAGGAATCGAGCCCGAGTCCCCTGCGGCGGTCCGTTTCTCTGGACCGCTAGCCATCAAGCTTCCACTGTGGCTGCTCCTCATTCCTTTGTACCCTGGGCAGTAGTTTAGTGTGAGTGGACTCCAGTTTGTACAGGCCGTTGGGATGCTTCCAGTTTGTTGCTACTAGAAACAGGATTGCACATTCTTGTTCATGACTTGTTAAACACACTTTCGGGCAGCTCTCTTTTTTTTCTTTCTTACTGTGTTGTTTTCCTTTTCTTTCTTTTTTTTTTTGTTTCCTTTTTTGTGCAAGTGAATCTCTTGATGCTTCCTAGGACTGGAATTGCCAGATTGTAGGGTAGACTAACTCTTGCCTGGAAAATCCCATGGACGGAGGAGCCTGGTAGGCCCATGGGGTCTCTGAGGGTTGGACATGACTGAGCGACTTCACTTTCACTTTTCACTTTCATGCATTGGAAAAGGAAATGGCAACCCACTCCAGTGTTCTTGCCTGGAGAACCCCAGGGGTGGCAGAGCCTGGTAGGCTGCCATCTATGGGGTCGCACAGAGTCGGACACAACTGATGTGACTTGGCAGCAGCAGCAGCAGCAGCAGGGTAGACTAATGTCCAAATTTACACGATTGATTTCCCAAATGATGGTAGCAATTTACACTCCCACCAACAACATGTATATTCTCAGTCTGCTTTCTTTCTAATACTTGGTGCTATCAGACTTCATAATTTTGCCAAACATGGGTGTGCAATGCTATCTCACTACACGACAGGCACTTCCCTGATTTCTTAAGACATCTGTCATCTCCTTACAGTTTTTATTGGCTCCCTATATTTCCTCTTCTCTGAAAGGCCTGTTCATATCTTTCACTCACTTTTTAAATCAGTTATCTTTTTCTTATTAATTTCTTAAAAAAAAAATTATCCTTTTATTTTTTTCTTTTGGCCAAGCCCCAAGGCATTCGAGATCTTAGTTCCCCAACCAGGGATGGAAGCTGTGGCCCCTGCAGTGGAAGCGCGGAGTCTTAACCACTGGACCATCAGAGAAGTTCCTCTTATTAATTTCTAGAAGTTTGTTTTATAGTCTGGGTCAGTTACATGTGCTACCAACACCATCTTTAATCTAGCTTGCCAAATTCACCAATATTTCATATTGGTTGCCTGGCTTTCAGTACATTGTTTAAGAAAACTTTTTTTCTACCCCAGGTTAAGAAAAAATAACCACCTACAAGTTCTCATTAAGAATTTTAAAGTGTTGTTGTTCCTGTGATAAGATGTGTACATGCTCATTCGTGTCTGACTCTTTGTGACCCCGTGGACTGTAGCCCACCAGGCTCCTCTGTCCATGGAGTTCTCCAGGCAAGAATACTGGAGTGGGCTGCCATGCCCTCCTCCAGGGCATCTTCAAGAGCCAGGGACTGAACCCACATCTCCTGTGTCCCCTGCAGGACAGGAGGGTTCGTTACCACTGTGCCACGTGGGAAGCCCTTTGATGCTGCTACTTTTGATCATAGTAAAGTGTATGATGTGAGGTAGGGATCTGAATCTGACTCTTTGCGACCCCATGGACTGCAGCACGCCAGGCCTCCCTGTCCATCACCAACTCCTGGAGTTTACTCAAACTCATGTCCGTTGAGTCGGTGATGCCATCCAGCCATCTCATCCTCTGTCGTCCCCTTCTCCTCCCGCCTTCAATCTTTCCCAGCATCAAGGTCTTTTCCAATGAATCAGTTTAATGTCGTAGTTCCATGATTATACATGCCCGCTAGGCAAACCCTCCCCCGTCCTTACTTCTATTTAGAATACACATGGCTCTTTCTTAGTCCTTTGATCATCACTGCACATATTAGAAACCCGGTATTGAGTTCATGAAAACCCTGTTGTGATTCTGAATGGAGTTGCCTTAAATCTAGAGGTCTATCTGGAGAGAATTCATATTTTTGAGCTGTTATGTTTTCCTGTTCATGAACAGAAAGTATTCAGCCACACCTTTGGTCCTTCGTTAAGGATCTTCTGTACAGATTGTATGCAAATGAATTTTAAAAATGATTTCTCAGATTTGTTCTAAAGAAACATCAGATTTTTTTTTACTATAAATTTTTTGCTATTCACTTTTGAAAATCAATTTTATACCTAGTCACCTTGCTGAACACCTAATTTTTCTAGTAATTTATAGATTTTTGTTATTGCTGTAGATAATCATATTTATAAGCAATGATATAAATATAAATATTTGCATATTTGTAAATAATGACAAATTTATCTTTTTCTATCCTATGCCATTGATTCCTTTTTATATGTAATGTCAATAAGAAGCATAAAGATACGTGTCAGCCTTGCCTCATTGATTTTAAAGTGGATGCATCCATGTTTCATCATTATAATGATTCATTATGTATATTTAGGTACACTTCATTGAGTGAAGAACACTAAAACTAACCCTAATTCCTATTTCAATGAGAAATTTTTATTTTTCCATCATGAATGATTAATTTTATAAGATGCTTTTTCTAACTTCTAATGAAATAATTTTCTCTCTCAAAACAGTGACATTTTCAGATTATCTAACATTAAATCTTCCTTATATTTGTAGGAAATTCCTAGGTATTGGTTATTATCATTTCTATACATTTAGAGGTTCAATTTGCTAATAATCTTTAAGGGATCCATCTTCATAAGTGCGATGGCCCAGCAATTTGGCTTTCGTATACTATCCTTGGTTTCAAGGTCACACCTGGCTTATAAAATGAACAATGGCTAGTTCTCTCAAATAAATTAATTTTCTATCTCCCCTGGTTGACATTCTCAAGCTAACGTGGCCAGCTCAGTAAGCAAGTAAGCAAGACGGGAAGTTCAAAAAGAGGTGAGAGGAGCATTTTAACAAGTTATTAAGATATAAACAAGCACAAGTTTTATAAAGACAGCTTATTTCAGAGTTTCTCAACCTTGGCTGCAAATTAGGGTCACCTGGAGAGCTTTAAAACAACGCCTATGACAGGCACACCCTCACCAATTAGACTCGAATCTCTGAGGTTAAGCCCATTGTATTCACTAAAGCCCTTTCAAGTAAGTGTAGCCGTGGCCAGGATTGGAAATACTGACACTTAAGAATCTGGATTTTCCTTTCCGTGAGGCAGCCTCACAGATGTTCATCTTATTAAGAGGTGAGTCCATTAAGGTATCAACCACTGAGAGTTTGCTGGCATTTTCCGAGCGGTGGCATGGGTGCTGATCACAGCATAAACAACACAGACACTCGCCAACTCGTGATGAATAAACTATGGTTCTTTTATTCAGTGAGGCCATCCAAAGAAAGTTCTACGGAGATGTTAGTGATCTGGAGTTCACGCTGATTATGAAATAGGAGGTACTGACCATGACATTGCATAACATATTTAGAGATAAGAAAAAGTTGTGTGGATAAGCAACAAATAAACTCATTAATTGCTAATTGTTGAGAGTAGGAATTGTTTCAGCTTGTTTTTATGGGTTTCTTTTTTTTCACCGGAGGCAGTCTAAAATGCATCAGATGTTCTTGCTGCTACTGCTGCTAAGTCGCTTCAGTTGTGTCCGATCTGTGCGACCCCAGAGACGGCAGCCCACCAGGCTCCCCCGCCCCTGGGATTCTCCAGGCAGGAACACTGGAGTGGGTTGCCATTTCCTTCTCCAATGCATGAAAGTGACAAGTGAAAGTGAAGTCGCTTAGTCATGTCTGACTCTTAGTGACCCCATGGACTGCAGCCCACCAGGCTCCTCCATCCATGGGATTTTCAGATGTTCTTAGGCAAAAGGAAAAATAACCATAAATGCAAAAGATGAGACAGTTACATGGTAGCTTATTTTATTGAAGACACTTTCCTTTCAGGGACAGATCCACTCCTGTTATTACTAGCTCCAGCTTCTGTGAGTGGTGCACATACACTCAGGAAGGGAGTGATGTCAAGCTGGCATAAAACCACGACCCCCAAGTTCAGGTGCAGCCCCTTCTCTGCGCTCCTGTCTCCCTCTCTGAGGACCTGCTGCTGCTTCAGAATCCCCAGATGTCCTGTTGGCCCAAGTCCTTGCCAAGTAGCCATGGGGGGATTCAGACTTCATCATGGCCACACAATCTTTGAATCCAGGCCAGCCCCTTGGGCAAATTGCTAAACCTTCTCAAGGCTTAGTTTGTCATCTGCACACAGACACACAATGGGACAAACTCAAATGTTTCTAACAAAGTCCCTGTTGGATCAAAAACATTCAGCCAATTTGAAAAGACCCCGATGCCGGGAAAGATTGAAAGTTGGAGGAGAAGGGGACAACAGAGGATGAGATGGTTGGATGGCATCACCGACTCAATGGACATGAGTTTGAGTAAACTCTGGGAGTTGGTGATGGACAGAGAAGCCTGGCATGCTACAAAATGTCAAGTGTTATTACAATGGGGCTTCCCAGGTGGCGCTAGTGATAAAGAATCTGCCTGCTACTGCAGGAGACCCAAGAGACAGGGGTTTGATCCCCGGGTTGAGAAGATCCCCTGGAGAAGAAATGGCACCCTACTCCAGTATTCTTGTCTGGAGAATCCCGTGGACAGAGGAGCCTGGCGGGCTACAGTCCATGGGGTCACAATGAGTTGGACATGACTGACGAAGCACCTTATTACAATATTTGTTGATGATGCAAGATTAAACCTCAGCATTTCCCAGGAGGCAGAGGACAGCAAGCACATTCTGGAGGACAGCAGCGTGGACCAGCCTCAGCATCGGGAGGGCCGGGGAGAGAGGCTGCTGTGCAGAGGGGAGGGCGTGGCTGGAAGGATGGGCTCCCGGGAGGACGGATGGGTGGGCTGCCGTGGAAGGACCTGGGCCACCTCTGCTCACACCATCAGGCCCTTGCCACGTGCCCCCTCCATTGGCCCATCAGACTTCCAACCTCTCACTCCAGGAAGGGCTCAGTCCCTTGGTGTGCTCACCTGATTAGGCCAGGCCCACCGGGCTCCCCTGCCTTTTGATTAACTCAAGGTCAAGTGCTCAGTAACCTTTTCACAGGCACAATATTCCATCATAGTCACTGTTTCTGCCTGCAATCTGGGGGTGGATTATAAAGCACAAGACCACCAGGGGATGGGAATCTTGGGGTAATTTTAGAGTTCTGCTGTGGCACATGCCCACGTGTATTAGAAGGCCCGCTAAAATAGGATTTAGCCTATGATACCCAGGTGGTACCCTTGTGGCTCTCCGCTTGGCTTGAGGAGCCTCCTGGGGAAGAAGGTTTTACTGTGAGACACAGAAGGAATGAAGAAGTGGGTCTTTACCCTTCTGCAGCGCCCAGCCGGCTTTGAAGACCTCAGGGGCATCATCTGCAAGACACAGGCAGCTGGAACGTGGGGGCTGCCCTGTCTCTCTGTGAAAAGGAGCCCCTTGTGGTTCTCAATTAGCTGTGCTTACTAGCTTCACAGTCTGCTGCCTAGACTTGAAGGTATAAAACTGGGTCACAGGAAATGATTTCGGGCCTGCGAAACAGTTATCTCTGTCGGCCAGCCTGTCTGTGCTCTGGATGCTGTCAGAGCTAGGAGGGGGGTGGACGGTGGTCTTCACCTAGGCTGTCCGTGAGAGCCACGGCAGACAGCTAGGGAACCAGGGCCTGGGCCCCCTCCACCCGGATGGATCACAGCACATTCTCCTGTGTGATCTCAGCGCTGCTCAGGGGTGCTAATGGGCAGCCTGCGGGGAGAACCACTAGACTGGGGAATCACTTTGGGAACAGGTCCTAATAAGACAACAATTAGCATTCAAACTGCTCTCGCTGGAAGGGGATTCGGCCTGTTAGAGCAGAACTGGCACCACGCAGTGCATGGGAAAGCAGCTTGGAGAGAACCTGGCTTTGTGCCGTGGGAGATGGGCAGCTTGTTTCCGGGATGTCCAGGGTCAGAGGAGGGTTCACGGGCCAGAGACCAGCAGCAGAACCGTCGGGAGCCGTGGGCTCCTGGGTGCGTCCAGCGGCCACAGGACGGGTCCAGAAAGGGCTCGGATCCTGGCTGGGTTTTCCTTGTTTTTTTTTAAAAAAAAAAAACTGGAACACAACAGGATTCAATGCTGTGGTCTTGTGCTGTTCAGGTGAGAAAATTGTATCTTGGTGCTTTAGAGAAGACACACCTTTTTCTCCGGGAATTAATGAATAAAATCATGTCTCGGGGTTGCTTTAAAATCATCTGGGGCAGGTGCAGGGGTGTTTCTGTGTGTGTGTGTGTGTCTGGGCAGGTGCAAGTGTATATGCGTGTGTGTGTGTGTGTGTGTGTGTGTGTGTCTGGGGCAGGTGTAGAGGGGTGTGCTTGTGTGATCTGTAGACAAAACAAGATAAGGCCCGAAGTGACCTCGGAGTTGAGCGCTGGTTGCCTGCAGAAGGTTCATCATACCGTTCACCCCACTTCTGTACATTCGAAATTTTCTAGAATAAAAAGTTAACAAAATTAAGTTTAACTGATGAACCAAAAGACAGAAGAATAACATACCAATTAAAACTTCCAAAGTATGTTAGGAAGAAGCAGCGGAGCCCTGTGGCTGAGTGAGAAGGCCCCGGAGCCCTGACCTTGGAGACCCCTGCCTGGTGACCTGTCACCACGTGGGGGCCCGTGCAGGGCTGGGTGCTGCCGCCTCGGCTCCCGCCGGGAGACTGCACTCCAGCCAGGCCCGACCGCCTGGAGCTCCAATGGCAGGGCCAGGCCTGCAGCGCTTCCACCCCGACGGGGAGACTGCGTCTGGGGAGGCCCTTCCGCCCAGAGCTCCAACCGCAAGGCCAGGCCTGCGGCGCTTCCGCCCCTGGGCGCCGAAGTGAGCCGCACAGAGACGTGCCTGGAGAAGCGCTGGGCCTTCACAGAACCAAAACCCACCCAGCCAATCTCTTCTGCTGCTTCCAGGCCTGGTCAGGCCCTCGCAGAAGACACGGCTCCCTGGACATCCCCGCTTCCCGAGGATGGAAACGCTGAACAGGGTGGAGACGCTGAGACAGTGGGACTGAGGCAGGGGAGCAGGCCACCAGCAGGCCGGCCCGGGTCTGCGAGGTCTGGGCCAGGGCCGCCGGTGTCTCTCCAGGAGGCGCCCTGCGGACCAGGTGTGAGTCACGTTAGGGGTGCTGAAGGGGTCTCTGGGCGGTCCTCCCCCTCTGAGCACACCGCGTGGCGCTGGGCACGTAAGGGTATGTGGTGGAAGGAAAGAAGGAAGGGAAGAAGGATGGATGGACGGAAGAAGGGAGAGAGGAGGGGCACGGGAAGGGAGGAGGGGAGCAGGGCTCCTTAGAGGAAGGCACGGCATCGTCCACACTGGAGACCTTCTATAGAAGACAGACACCATTCAGGATTTGGACAGCTGAAATGCAGTATTGAAAATGCAGGACTCAAGCCCATCCAGGAGGAGTGAACCTCGAAGGGGCTGGAAGGATCACTCAGAACTTATAATACAAGTAGAGCTCTGGCCCACAGCCCGATGCAACCAGCCCCGGAACCAAGCCCTCATCTGCAGCGAGCTGTCCCAGAAGCCGCCTGCAGGATCCACACCGACCATCTGGGGAGCAAACATAATCCCTGTGACCCTCAGCCCCACGTGCACAGCAGCTGACGAGTAACTGGCGGCTGCCCTAACTTTTTTTTTTTTTTCCGCCCTTTCCTACTTAAGCCCAGCCAGAGAAAGCCAGCCGTGCTCCCCTGACCAGTCACACTGGTCCCCTGCCTCCGGCTCTGAGCAGCAGCCTGTGCTTTGCTCACGCACTTCTGCAGCCCTCACCCAGACCCTTCCTCCGGGCCCTGCCCTGCTGGCCGCGTGCCCCCTTCCTCCCCTGTTGCTGCTCTGCGGGTCACACACTGTCTGCCCCTCGCTCCGACCTCTGGGGCATCCCCTCAAAGCCCCTCTGTCTCCCCGCTTCCCCACCTCCCTGACTACCCAGTCCAGTTCCTTCTTCCCCCCTTGCTGGTCCCTGGACCGAAGTTACCGGATAAAATACAGATGGGAGTCAACTTTGGATTTCAGAGAAACAACAAGTAATTTTTTAATATACATATATCCCAAATATTGCATGGGACAAACGTATGCTTAAAAATAGACAGTCATGCCTCATTTTATTGCACTCCTCAGATGTTGCATTTTTAACAAATTGAAGGGTTGTAGCCCTGCGTTGAGAAAGTCTATTGGCACTGTTTTTCCCACAGCATTATTTTTAAATTAAGGGATGTGCATTTTTCAGGCATAACTGCAATTGCACACTTAGACCACGGTATAATGTAAATATAAACGTACATGCACTGGAAAACCAAAAAACGTGTATGACTCACGTTATTGCCACGCTTGCCTTATTGCAGTGGTCTGGAACGGAGCCCCGATGTCTCTGAGGTGTGCCTGTATGCATGGGGTTTGTCTGATGGTCAGATTTGACCAGGGGTCCTGTATTCTTATTTTCCGAGGCTGGTGAGCCCGCCTTGTGCTCCCCCCGCTGGCCATTCACGCATCCCTCCTCCAGCCCAGTGATGACTTAGGTCAAGAATGAAAAGGCCTCTAGCAGCAGGGCCTATGCTCCCGAGTGTTTCAAACAAGGAAGCGGAGACTTTGGGCTCTGACTACACAGAGGAAGGCCGGGGAGGCGAGCCCCGTGCCAGAAGCCACAGGAATAGCACCATCTCTGCACCCACCTGCCCGCCCACCCCCGCAAGCCGGGGAGAGGGCCCTGCTGGCTGCTGGAACCACACACTCACACACGTGTCATGAATGATCCTCCAGTCGACACCGTGTGGTCATGTTTCCACACATTGCAGATGGGGACGCCGGCCTCATAGCAGGGCTGGACCCTTGCTCGGGCACCTCATCCAGGTGACGCCAGGCGGCACACACAGCTCCCTGCTGGCCCTGACATCACAGCTGTGAGCTGGGAACAGGGGAGGAGGGAGGATCCTGACGAGAAGAGAGGCTCCAAGAAGAGATGCTCCGAAATGCAAGCGCATCCTTCAGCTCACCTGCCAACAGTTACCTCTGTGCCTGGAACACGTGTGCTTTGATTAGAACCACACTTGGAGATGCAGGCAAGTAACTTAGGACCCCCAGGTGACACCTTTTGGGTAGAAGGGATATCCCAGAGCTTATGCCAGGGCTGTTGCCCAGTTTTGCATCTCATCTCAGGCTTCCTCCAGCACCTGCTTCCCAGCTGACTCTCTCTCTGATCCTCAAATGCCCATTAAACCAGCTTCACCTCCCGGTCGCTCTCCTCGCTGCCAAGTTCTAAGAATCATCAGTAATGATGTGATCAGCAGTGGTTATCCATGGTCACTCCACACTTGTCTCAGAATCACACTTTGAAGTTTTTGAAATTACACTTGGATGGACCCCATGATGGCATGCTTGTGCCAACCAGGTTTTTTATATGCAGCAAATCAAGCCATGTTTCAAAAAAAAAAAAAAAAAAAAACACATACAGTAAAGGTCTGAAGCTAAATTATTCTATCAGTTCAGTTCAGTCACTCAGTCGTGTCCGACTCTTCGCAACCGCGTGGACTGCAGCACGCCAGGCCTCCCCGTCCATCACCAACTCCCAAAGCTTGCTCCAGCTCGTGTCCATCGAGTCCGATGCCATCCAACCATCTCATCCTCTGTCATCCCCTTAGGCAGGACCCTAGTCCCATACTGGGAGCTCTAGTCTCATGACCTAATCACCCCCCAAAGGCCCCATCTCCAAACACCATCATTTTAGGGACGAGGGTTTCAACACATAAGTTCCGGGAGTACACAAACATTCAGCCCAAAGCAATTGTATTACTTTTGTGTTCTATCCATTTTTAGCAAGTAATACACACAGGACAAAATTTCAAAGTATTCAATGCATTCCCCTCTGATTCCCATCCCCCCACACACTTGTTATTCTGGACACAAGCACAGTGGCAAGTTCCATGGTCATCCTCCAGAGATGTCCATGTAAAGGGGGAAGGGCTGGCAGGAAGAGCTGCCTGGCATAAGCTGGCAGGGCCACTGTACACCTTACTTTTCTGCACTTCGTGAGGTGTGCTAGAGATGGGTGCGTGTGTGTGTGTGTTCAGCTGCTCAGTCGTGTCTGACTCTTTGCAGCCCCAAGAACTGCAGCCCGCCAGGCTCCCCTGTCCATGGGATTCTCCAGGCAAGAAGACTGGAGTGGGTTGCCATGCCCTCCTCCAGGGGATCTCGACCCAGGGCTCTAACCCGCATCTCTTGTGTCTCCTGCATTGGCAGGCAGGTTCTTTACCGCTAGTACCACCTGGGAAGCCCGAGTCTTCTGCCTTGGAGGCAGACTTTTTACCGCCTGAGCCATCAGGGAGCCTCACGTTAGAGACACACAACAGTAGATATAGAGCTGCCTTATTCCTTGAACAAGTCTTATTCCTTGGAGGACACACAACAATCTATTTAACTGACCCCTACTTAGCAGCTGGTTTCCAATCCTTTGCTCTGACCATAGTAATGAATGGTATGGAAATTAATGGTAATGCCATGGTAATTAATATGAATACACACCTTTTTCCCCACTTACCAAAATATTTTATTGGATAAGTTCCTGGAAGGATAATTCCCAAGTCAATGTGTATAGGGATTTTGGACTTCCCTGGTGGTCTAGTGGTTAAGAATCTGCCTGCCCGTGCAGGGGACAGAAGTTCGATCCCTGGTCCGGGGAAGATCCCACATGCCACAGAGCAACTAAGCTCCTGCACCACAACTGCTGAGCCAGGACTCTAGAGTCCAGGCTTCACAGCAAGAGGAGAAGCCAGCACAGAGAGGCCTCACGCCGCAACCAAGAGTAGCCAGCCCCCTGCTCACGTCAACTAGAGGAAGCCTGGGCAGCCACAGAGACCCAGTAGAGTCGAAAGGAAATAGATCTCTTTAAAAGGGTACAGGAAAAAAAAATAAAAGGGTACGGGAAAAAAAATAAAAGGGTACAGGAGTTTTAAATTTGACAGGGGCGGTCCAGCGGCCATCCAGGGGACTGAATGTGCACCCCCTCAGCAGGACGTCAGGGCGCGTTAGCAACAGTGTTTGGGGAAAGACAAGCTACCCCATTGCTTCGGTTCACATTCCAAGACTGGGCACATTCCACATGCTTGCTGGCTATTAGTATCTATAGATTTCTACTTATTTCTCTGCTTGGTCATCTTTTCCTTTTGATTTGGAGGCCATTTATTAATGAAACTAGCCCTTTGATTCGGTATGCCAGTTTATCTTTTGTCTTGACTATTTTACAGGTTTTTTTGTTTTTTTCCCCATACAGGGGATCTTTATGTAGCTGGATTTCTGAATCTTTGCTTTCATGTTTATGAGTATTGGGTCGTATTTTTTAAAACCCCCAAGTCTGTAAAAATCAACTGAGCTTTAAATGCCCCCTGCATACACACACACACACAGACACTCACCACACACATTCACACTGTATTCAATGTAAGTCTACTGCAGTCACATTGCTTAATATCCAACAATGGAATCACCGATCATTAGACTGAAGGGAGATCAAAGGTCAACAGGTCTGGCCCCCTGTTTCCATAGGGAGGGAACTGAGGCCCATGGGGTGACGGTCACCATCTGCAGTCCCACGGGCAGCTGGCCATGCGGCTGGGTGAGCAGAGGCCACAGGGAACCCACCCTCAGTCTCCCCAGGATCCTGCCCAGATAGGATCCTGGGGAACCAGGAGAAGACCTGGGGTGTGGCTGCCGTTTATACACTTCAATTTGGTTTCTGGGTGAAATTCAATTGATATTTAAATCATGCAGTGCCTGGACTGGGGACTTTGGCAGGAGTTTCAAGATACAGATAAAATCCCAGGAAACAAAGAGGAGACATGCTTTTCCTGCCAACCCTTTTTCTGGAGGATAAAAACACGCATTCTTGAAACACCCATCCTGCCGTGTTCTTCCCTGGAAGAAAGACACATGGGCCAGGACAGGGTGAGGAGCTCAGAAGAGAACCAGTCTGCTCACCCACAGCCAGAGCTGGGAGGGGGCCAGTGGAAGGGGGAGCATGGACCTGAAAGCTCTTTTGGACGCTGGGACCCAGCCCAGTTAAGTTCAGTTCAGTCTCTCAGTCGTGTCCAACTCTTTGTGACCCCATGGACTGCAGCACACCACGTCTCCTTGTCCATCACCAACTCCCGGAGTTCACCCAAACCCATGTCCATTGAGTCTGTGATGCCATCCAACCATCTCATCCTCTGTCGTCCCTTTCTCCTCCTGCCTTCAGTCTTTCCCAGCATCAGTGTCTTTTCTAATGAGTCAGCTCTTTGCATCAGTTGGCCAGAGTATTAGAGTTTCAGCTTCAACATCAGTCCTTCCAATGAATATCCAGGATTGATCTCCTTTAGGATGGACTGGTTGGATCTCCTTGCAGTCCAAGGGACTGTCAAGAGTCCTCTCCAACACCACAGTTCAAAAGCATCAATTCTTCGGCACTCAGCTTTCTTTATAGTCCAACTCTCACATCCATACATGACTACTGGAAAAACCATAGTCTTGACTAGACGGACCTTCGTTGGCAAAGTAACCCAGTAACTCTTCTCACCTAAGTGAAGCCCCAGCCTTGTCTATAAAATAGAGTTATTCATTACCCATCCCCAGGGGCCGATCACGTCCTAATGCCTCTAAATCAAAGAGCGTTGCTCGCTAACTGTCTTACGTGGGTGTGCTCAATCATGTCCGACTCTCTGCAGCCCCATGGACTGCAGCTGCCAGGCTCCTCTGTCCAGGGGGATACTCCAGGCAGGAATACTGGAGTGGGGTGCCATTTCCTCCTCCAGGGGATCTTCTCCATGACTCAGGGATGGAACCTGTGTCTCTCATGTCTCCTGCATTGGCAGGCGGATTCTTTACCACCTGGGAAACAATCTCAAGTAGGTTCCTGTGCCCTTCAGCTCCACTGCAATTCCTGGGCGCCCAGGACTCAGAGGGTGGGCCCAGCACCCCAACTCCATGAAGGGAGGGCAGAGCCACCCCCATAGGGAGCTCAGGCCTCTGGTGACCCTCCCTGGACCTGCTTCCACCAGGCAAAGAGGAAACTGGGATGGGAGACTGGAAACGGGGGAGGGAAGGTTTGTTCAGAGGCCAGCGTCAACCACTGGCCCGATCTTTATTAGTCACGGCATCAAGGTGCCCTGTAGCCTGGAGGCTGTCCCTGTTCTGCAGGAGTTTTAGCCCATACAAGAACTGGTGCCCTTCTAAATCAGAGCTAGGCCAGTCCCAGACAGCAGACACTGGTCCATTACGGAAGGAGCCTCAGGATGCCCCCCGGGATGCCCTCGCCCACCCCGCCCCGGTGCAAAGGTCATTAACCCACTCCTGGCACGCCCCAGGGGCCGCTAACAGCATCCAGACGAGGTCCCGCCTCCAATCCAGCCTCCAATTTGCGGTGACTCAGAGGTGCCCCCTGCTGTCCCCTGGCTGACAGCCTGGGAGCTGTGCCAGCCGGCAAGCCACCACAGGCCACAAGGTGCGCTCACCAGTGCTGGGTGGGCATCAGGGCAGCCCCCGGGCCAGAACGTCACTTGTTTCTGGAGACACAGACTGAGAGGAGGGGGTCTCTGCACGTCAGGCATGGCAGGGACCCCCAGGCAGCACGTTTCAGAGAAAACTTTGCCCTTCCTGTAGGCACCTCCTGCTGCCCCTTCCAGACAGTGAGAGACTCAATCCCTAGGCAGGTTGATAAGAAGTCCGGGGTCCCCCAGGAGAAGAAAGGGGTCTGGGGCTCCCAAGGAGGAGATAGGGGTCTGGAATTCTCAAGGAGGAGGAAAGGACAAACGTTCTTTTTCTACATTCCTTAGTAAGGATTATATAACAATCATGCATCCTGCTTGAGGACATGTTTCTCCCTCCTGAAAACCTTCTGACTAATCCTGCTACTTTAAAATGTATATTATGGGAGTAGGTCTAGTAAGATCTTTACAACCTTGAGACATCCTTTTGACTTACTGTAATAACTAATTTAAAAAGGATATAGCTCCCTTGCTAACACTAGCGAGGGGGCACTCTCCGCCCCCCTTCTGATGTCTGTGTCAGAAGCTTTCCCTGTCCCTCTCATACTTTAATAAAACTCTGCTACACAAAAGCTCTTGAGCGATCAAGCCTGGTCCCTGGTCCCGAAGCTAAATCTTCTTCGGAGGTCGCGAATCCGACACTGTTCACCGTAAGCTATCAACAGCAAAGGGGGAGAGGTGGTCAATGGCTCAGGGAAGCCTGAGACCTACCCAGACTCAGGTGCTGCAGCTCCAGGGGGAGTTTTAAAGCCCTCTGGCTGAACTTAACAGCTCTCCCCTCACTTCCTCTCCTGGAGGTATTGATACTCTGCCTGTTCTGGCGATGGGGATGGGGTGACAGCGTGGGGAGTGCAGGCTGGGAGGAAGAGTCTTCTGCATAGCTCCACCTGCCAAGATTCAGATGAGCTTCATTTTCTGCAATTAATGATTTTTTTCACGTTCTTTGCATCGTGTTACAAGTGTAAATGCATATTCATAACGCTGAATTTTTGTCATTGTTTTTCAGTTGCTCAGTCGTGTCCAACTCTCTGTGACCCCACGGACTGCAGCACGCCAGGCTTTCCTGTCCATCACCAACTTCCAGAGTTTGCTCAAACTCATGTCCATTGAGTCGGTGATGCCATCCAACCATCTCATCCTCTGTCGTCCCCTTCTCCTCCCACCTTCAATCTTTCCCAGCATCGGGGTCTTTTCCAATGAGTCCATTCTCACATCAGGTGGCCAAAGTATTGGAGCTTCAGCTTCAGCATCAGTCCTTCCAGTGAACACTCAGGACTGGTCTCCTTTAGGATGAACTGGTTGGAGAGTCCAAAGGACTCTCAAGAATCTTCTCCAGCACCACAGTCCAAAAGTATCAGTTCTTCAGTGCTCAGCCTTTTTTATGGTCCAACTCTCATAGGCTGAATAGATAACTACATCCCCACGTGAATCCGCGGGGAGTCTCTCCCCCTCTATGTGTCACCCTGGTGAGTCAGGGGAGAAACCCCAGCTCTGACTCTGGGTAGAGCCCTCTGAGAGCTCCCTCTATAACCTCATCCTGAACGTGTCAGGCAATGATGCCCCCTGGTAGCCTGTCTCTAGGACTTCCCAGGTGGCACTAGTGGTAAAGAACCCGCTTGCCAGTGCAGGAGACAGAAGAGACACAGGTTTGATCCCTGGGTCGGGAAGATCCCCTGGAGGAGGAAATGGCAACCCACTCCAGGACCCTTGCCTGGAGAATCCCATGGACAGGGAAGCCTGGTGAGCTTCGGTCCATGGGGTCGCAAAGAGTCGGACACGACTGAGCGACTTAGTACAACCTGTCTCTGTGTGAAAGACTTACAGACCCTCAGCCGGCGTCAGCTCAGATGGACGGGGGACCGAGTCGGGGCTGCCCGCCAGGTAGATGCTTCCCAAGCACCGCCTGGTTCAGGCTCCTTGAATCTCATGATAGACTGGTGCCCCAGGGCAGGGGGCCGGGGGCTTGTCTAGCCCCTTCCCTGAGTCCTGTGACCAACTGGGCAGAGACCACCCCCCCCCAACACACATAGATGAGCAGAGGGCCAGCCTCAGTTCCCCCCCCACCCCCGTACATCCACCAGGCCCCGGGGAGGGAGGGGGCTCCCGGTCCTGGTGAAGCTTCTGTCCAGAGGTCCAGATGGATGGAGCCAAGCAAGCGAGCTGAGCTGCCAGAGGGCAGATGGCAGGACAGGAGTCAGAGCCGCCGGGGGGGTCTACACTCCAGGTGAGCGTGTGGGTGGGACCTTGAGGCTTCAGCAGGTGGGAGGGCTCGGCAGAGGGCTCAGATGCTGGCTGACACCTGCCGGCATCCTGGGGGTTTTGCTCTGATTCCTCACGCATTATCGTTCCTGGAGAGTCCCATGGACAGAGGAGCCTGGCAGGCTACTGTCCACGGGTTGCAGAGGGTCGGACACGGTTGAAGCGACAGAGCACACACACACATGATGCTAGTGAAGACCTCTACCGAGATGGCCACTTCTGGGGGGTCACAGCCAGCCAGGGAGAGGCTGAACTCCTCCCCCCAAAACACACCTGGCCACCGTCTAGAACCGTGAGAGGATGGGGAAGACCCCTGTCCACCTGACTCCCGGGCCCAAGTCCTGGAGCCGTCAAATCCCCCGAGATCCATGCACCTGACTCAGCCTTACTCAGCCCAAGTCACAGTGCGGTGCCCACAACACGGCCTCCCCTGGAGTCGGAGCGGAGCCCGGGGGACGCCCGCCTGCACTCACCCGTTTCCCACCGCCGTCACCCCCAGACGTAATTACTCCTCCAGCTCCGGTCACTTCAGTGAGTGAAAGACTGGAATTCCTGGACACCGCAAGCTTGAGTTTGTGCTCAGTTGCACAGCTGTGTCTGACTCTGCGACGCCATGGACTCCCCGCCAGGCTCCTCTGTCCACAGGCTTCTCCAGACAAGAATACTGGGGTGGATTGCCATTCCCTTCTCCAAGGGATCTTCCCGACCCAGGCCTCTGGGTCTCCTGCATTTCAGGTGGATTCGTTAGCATCTGAGCCACCTGGGAAGCCCTCGCTGTTACTCTCACGTCTCATTTTTCAAGTCTGAGCGGGGCTGTTCAGGGGCTCATGTACGTCTTTTTCTGTAAATGACCTGTGTCTCTCCTTTCTCTACTTTTCTCTCAAATTGTTCTCTTTTTCTTACTGATTTGAAGACACTGTTTGTAGAGCACGGGTGTGATGCACTGGCCGTTACATATATGGCAAATACTTGCTCCCAATGTGTCCTTCTGTAAAAATCTTTATGATGTCTTTCATCTTTATTAAATCAGTAAGCTACTTAATCGAGTTTTTAATATCTTTCTAGTTCATCCTTTTGAATTTTCATACATAGATAATTATCTGACCTGCAATAAAGGCAGGTCAGTTCTTCTCTTGGTCTCAGTGTACCGACCAGGACTGCTGATGTGAACTGAGACAAGAGTGAGCAATATGTTTGTTGATTCTAGTTCCTAATATTTTTACCATTAAGTATAATGCTTGATTTATGATTTCTGATAAGTATCCTTCTATCAAGTTAAATAAGTTTCCTTTTATTCTTAGCTTATTGCCATTTTTGAAGAAATAAGTCTTGAATTTCATGCTTCTCCTTTAAGCACTTAATATTCCTTTTGATTCCTTATGTAACTATGTATACATTCATGTATAATTTAAATATATACATTCATACATAATTTATCTTATAAATATATAACATAAATGTAAATAGGTATATATAACTATATGTACATATACATATATATGCACTATATGTATATATAATATGTATATGTGTGTATATAATATAGATACACATACTATATGTGTATATAAATATATAACATGTAAACTTATAATAACCAACATCTGCAGTATTTATATATGTAATCATAGAGAGACTATAAATCCTTGTGCCCCATGACTACGTCACAGTGGGCCTCTTATTTTAATTCCCTGCTTGTCTGGTCTCTTCCCATTCACTGTAGCCATGTATCGGCAGCTGGGTTTTCCATCCTGTTTTCTGTTTGACCATTTGACTGGGGCAACGTTCTGGCTGTTTCTATGAAACGCCTTTAGCACGGAACTCGGGGGACTCCTGAAGCCTTGCAAAGCTCGCCTGGCAGCCTCCCTGGGCCTCTCCTTGGGGCGAGGGGTGGGTGCACCTCCACTGCTCTTCCCCTCTGTCTGCGGCTGTTACTCCTGCTTCTGTCTCTCTCCTTTTCTCGGAACGGTGCCGGTGTTTTTATTCCTGCGTGCTTTCATTCACCCGCGTCTTCAAATCTCAGGCACAAAAGGAGCTGGGTGTGTCCTTGTACACTTCCGAGTCTGCCCCATCGTGCTACCGGCTTCACTCACTGTCTCTTTCTTCCGTGAGCAGTGACTACAGAGGCGCCTGTTTCACTGGTCTTTCCAAAGGCTTCTGAATGACCAGTCACCGCTCGTGAGCATGTGTTCTGTTTCATTACTTTGTGTTTGCTCAGGGTGCTAACTGATACTTACATCCCTGTGTTTCACTTCCAATAGATGCTGTTATTAAAATGTTTTAATATAACTGTGGGTTTGTCAGTTTCTTCTCCTGTTTGTAATATTTTTTGCATTTTCAGTATTTTGTTGTAAGGTTAAAGGCTGCTATATGTCCTTGGTTTATTATGCCTTTTATAAATATAAAATATATGAAGCATTACTGTTTTTCCCATTTAATGTGTCTTCCAATGAATTGTTTTGATATCAATATCAAGATACATGGGCTCACAATAGAGTTGGACAAGACTTGGTAATGACGGATCAGAAACAACCCAAGCATCTATTTATATGTTCAGTTCAGTCACTCAATTGTGTCCAACTCTTTGTGACCCCATGGACTGCAGCACACCAGGCTTCCCTGTCCATCACCAACTCCCAGAGCTTGCTCAAACTCATGCCCATCCAGCCGGTGATGCCATCCAACCATCTTATCCTCTGTTGTCCCCTTCTCTTCCTGCCTTCAGTCTTGCCCAGCATCAGGGTCTTTTCCAATGAGTCAGCTCTTTGCATCAGGTGGCCAAAGTATTGGAGTTTCAGCTTCAGCATCGGTCCTTCCAATGAATATTCAGGACTGACTTCCTTTAGGATGGACTGGTTGGATCTCCTTGCAGTACAAGCGACTTTCAAAGAGTCTTCTCCAACACCACAGTTCAAAAGCATCAATTCTTCGGCGCTCAGCTTTCTTCACAGTCCAACTCTCACATCCATACATGACCACTGGAAAAACCATGGCTTTGATTAGACACAGCTTTGTTGGCAACGTAAGGTATCTGCTTTTTAATATGCTGTCTAGATGGGTTTGGCTAAGCGGGGGGTGGATCCTCTGCCCTTTAAGAAAGAAACGAAGCTCTGATGTACTGGTAGGAAATAATTTCCAAGCTGTGCTATTAAATAAAAACAAATGCTAGGAGCAGAACATTCTGTATATAAGTCATATTATTACTTGTATAAACCTTCTTGGAAAGCTAAGTCATGTCCGGCTTCTTGCAACCCCATGGACTAAAGCCCGCCATGCTCCTCTGTGCATGGGATTTTCCAGGCCAGAATACTGGTGTGGGTAGCCATTCATTACCCCTCCAGGGAATCTCCCTGACCCAGGGATCGAACCCACATTTCCTGCTTGGCAGGCAGATTCTTTACCATTGAGCCACCAAGGAAGCCTTATTTGTACAGAAGGGAGAAAACACTGGGTTGGCAAAAAAAAATCAGGTTTTTCCATAACATCGTACAGAAAAACCCAAATGAACCTTTTGCCCAACCCAATACCCACCTGGAATCTCTCTGGAAGGATATACAGAAAATTACCGATGCTCGTGGCTGCTACAGAGGAGAACGGGGCCAGGTGAGGATGGAAGAAGGCATCCTGTGGATCTGAACCTCCCAAATACCAAATTCTGAGTACTGGGCTCTTTCAAACAACACTAAAACAAAACACCCACACCTCCATCTTTCATGAACACTTGCCTGTGTCCGTCTCATTTCAGTTTTGGGGACTGTTTTGTGTTTTCTGTTTCTTGTGTTTCCTTGTTATTGCTGTTCTTTTTTCCCTTTCCCCTCCTTCCTTAGACTGATGGAATTTTGTTACCTTTTCCCTCTAGCGGATGGGAAGTCAGTTCCCACTTGTGCTTCTCTAGCGTGTTGACAAAGACGGTTCAGGGTGTCGGGATGCACCCTGCTCTGCTCGGGCAGACAGTCCAGCCCTGCTTCCTTCCTTGGGCCTTGGGTCCAAACTTCCCTGAGTGAAAATCTCCCCCCAGGCTCTGTTTCCCAGGGGACCTGACTACACCACGCGTTTGCCGAATCGGCCTTAGAGTTGATGGAACTGTGACCTCTCTCCCAAGCAGGACAGGTCCTCAGGACACCCCAACCTTCCTCCCTTGCAGGACGTGATTTGCTGAAATCATCCAGAAGCAGAGTCCTGTGTGCGTCTGCATTTACATGTACTTTTTGGCTTCGCCTCTCCAAAGACTGGGTCATGCAAATGGCTCAATGCTAATAATGAAGGATGATCGGTTATTAACAGGTGTATCAGACTGGATGTGAATATCTTTTATTGAACTTATCCCCATTCATTTCCCTTCTTTGGATGCTGTTGTAAATAAATACAAAATTGCAAATTATACTATAGCTTGAGGTTTCAAAAAACTGTTGCTTGTTTACAGAAATAGGATAAAGTTTTCTACATTGGTCATAGTATTGTTACTTTATTGAATTAACTTAGCTCTGCAGTTGTTACTTTGGCTTTTTGACGATTACTTAAAGTTTTCTATGTATATGATTAAGTATGCTTTTGCAAATAAAAAAAATAAATTTTATTTCTTAAAAAAATAATGTCATCATAGTATCATAAAACCAGTTTAATTTTTTTCTTAAAAAAAGGCGTGTCTGAATGCTGGCGCTGACTGTGTCCCATTAGTGCACGTTCTGGACACTTCATACTGTTTGCACTTGTCACTGTTTAAAACTGGCTGAAATATTTAGACACTTTGTTATTGGAAAATGCTATTTATTGCAACAAAAATCCAACCGGAGAAACAAACCACAGATATTTAATTTTATTTTAAAAAGTATAGTCGTTCTCCTGACACCAACAACAATCTTAACAATATTCTAATCAGAACACAAATTTGCATGATTTCACAGGTGCTCAGATACTTTTAATGCAAGGCTGATATTTTTCAGGTTTTAGGAGTCTTTCATTCATGACCTTCAAACAGTCTTCGATGGTAAATGGTTTGACTTTGAGGGTGGAAGGAGCTGGTAATGGAAACCAGTTTGAAACCAGAGTGGGGTTAGTGGGGCTTCCTTGGTGGTCCAGTGGCTAAGCCTCCACGCCCCCAGTGTGGGGGACCCAGGTTTGACCCCTGGTCAGGAAACAGGATCCCACATGCTGCACCTAAGGCCCTGCGTAGCCAAGTAAGTAAAAAATTTTTAAATGGGGTCCATTACGCCATTCCTATTTCCTGCCAAAACCAGTTCCTGAGGTGCTCCCCTTGACATGAAACACCCCCTCCCCGAGCTTGCAAAAAAGAGGTAAGAGCAGGATCCCTGGAGCCAGGTGCTGGGTGGTCCCCTTGCTTTGCCTCCGCATCTGACAGCATTACTCACTCCCGAGACCGAGGACAGAGCCTGTAAGCAAGGCCACGGTTTAAGCTGCCTGCCCGTCTCCCAGGTGATCTGTCTGCCCTGTGCGTGTGTACTGAGTTACTCAGTCACATCCGACTCTTTTGCGACCCCATGGACTGTAGCACGCCAGGCTCCTCTGTCTGGGATTTTCCAGGCAAGATTACTGGAGTGTGTTGCCATTTCCTTCTCCAAGAGGATCTTCCTCACACAGAGGTCAAACCGTTTCCTGCACTGCAGGCAGATTTTGCACCACTGAGTCACCTGGAAAGCCCCTGTCTGCTTTGATTGAAGGTTTTATCCAAGAGCGAAAAGAAACACTGACTTAGCAGTGAATGCCTAAGAAGCTAAAAAAAAAATCAGCCTCCACCTTGAAACACTTGCTGTCCCACACTGTTTCAGCTTCAGTCTTATCAGGTAGGTGGGTGCCGTCACTCCGTCCATTTCACAGATGAGGAAACGGAGGCTGAGAGATGTTAAGAAGCTGGCCCAAGGTCACACAGTCAGTTGTCTCTAAGTGACTGTATCAGTTATCTGCCATTGTGTAACAAATCACCCCAGAACTTATTTACATTTACTGTCTCATGGCTTCTGTGGGTCAGGATGCCGGATCTGGGCTGGGTCTCCAGCTGCAAAGCGTGCCAAGAGGCTCTAGTCATCTCAAGACTTGACTCTGGAAGGCCCTGCATCCAGGCCCCCCCACCCCACCCCGCACGGCTGCTGGCAGCATTCACTGCCAGGTGAGTGGCTGCCAGGGTGGAGGTGTGCGGGGAAGAGCTGACCTGGTGGGACTGAGATCGCTGACCTCAACAAGGCCTGCACTCTGGGCTGCACTCCAGGAACTTGGATTTCACGAGTGTCTCCTCCTGCCCTGCTCGAGCTGACGGGGAGGGTGTATGCAGATGGTGACTTGAACACCTGCTTTCCTTGTGGAAGGCTGTGATTTTGAACGAGCCAGGCAGGGGTTCAGTTCAGTTACTCAGTCGTGTCCGACTCTTTGCGACCCCATGAACCGCAGCACGCCAGGCCTCCCTGTCCATCACCAGCTCCTGGAGTCCACCCAAACCCATGTCCATTGTGTCAGTGATGCCATCCAACCATCTCATCCTCTGTCGTCCCCTTCTCCTCCTGCCCTCACCCAGCATCAGGGTCTTTTCAAATGACTCAGCTCTCCACATCAGGTGGCCAAAGTATTGGAGTTTCAGCTTCAGCATCATTCCCTCCAATGAACACCCAGGACTGATCTCCTTTACGATGGACTGGTTGGATCTCCTTGCAGTCCAAGGGACTCTCAAGAGTCTTCTCCAACACGATAGTTCAAAAGCATCAATTCTTCTGCGCTCAGCTTTCTTTGTAGTCCAACTCTCACATGCATACATGACCACTGGAAAAACCGGTGGAGGTACTCTGGTACCAACCCTGGTCATGGGGTATCTGATGACCTTCCTGGTGACACATGTGTCACAACTGGCTGGATGATTTGGGGCGTGCTGTGCTCCTTCACCAGGAGAAGACTCTTGACTTCCTCCCACAATTTCAATGGCATCAAGTGTTCCTCTGTTGTTGCTGTTTAGTGGCTCAGCCGTGTCCGACTCTTCACAACTCCATGGACTGCAGCATGCCAGCCTTGCCCGTCCGTCACCATCTCCCAGAGTTTGCTCAGTGGTTAGGGATCATTCATTTCACCGGCGCCCTGGCCATGGATGTTACGGCCTTTCTGGTTTTCTGTTGTAAACAGTGTGGCATCAATGATGTAGACACATCGTTTTGCTCATTTGCAAGCGCAGGAAGTGGACTCGCTGGGTTGAAGTTACGTATGTTGTCATTTTCTTTTTAGGAAATTTATTTTATCCATCTTCTCAAAGACGGATTCCACAGTTCAAAGGAAACAGATGCTTTTAAGCTTTAAACCTTGCTCTCTCAGTGGCGGCCAAGCAGCCATTATTTCTGGACGTGTGGGTCTCATTCAGCCACGCCCACTACGTACTCAGGGGAGGGTTTGTGTCTGGAAGAGAAACCTGTCTTAGGCCAGCTCTGTCTTTTCTCCTTCAACACTCCTTTCAGAGCAGAAACTCCTCACCAGAATGTTGATTAGAATTGGAAAGAAACCTTCAGTGGAGCATTCATGTGAGAAACACCCTTGTTAACGTTTATTTTTGGTTTTAAGGGGTCGCATCAGGCTTAGTCACACACCGCCATCACCGAACCTTTTTTTAAAGTCTTTATTGACTTTGTTACAATACTGCTTCTGTTTTCTGTTTCTTGGCTGCGAGGCTTGTGGGATCTTCGCTCCCCGACCAGGGATCGAATCCGCAGGCCTTGCACTGATTGGAAGGCAAAGTCTTAACCCACTGGACCCCCAGGGGGGGTCCCCAACTTTTTTAATAAAAGGGACTCTTTTAAAGAAGCTTTCTCCTCCCTGGAAAGTCTGTGCTTCTTCCTGTTTTTTTTTCTTATTTTTTTTTTCCCTGCTTGCTTTGATCTCTGTGTTGGATGCCGGCGGCGGTTTCTGAGGCCTGGGACTCCCAGGCTGCCCCCTCTGCGCTACTCGAGGGCTCCAAGGTGTATCAGCTACACAGCTGGGGTGACATGCCAGTTCTGAGGGCGACTTCAGAGGTGCCAGCTCTGGGGAACCCCGAGGCCAGGAACCCTAGATCTTTCCTCTGGAGCTGGACAGGTTCCAGAGAAGAGTCTTCCACGGGGAGACTGTCTGCCCCGAACATTCAGGAGCCGAGGGAAGGGCCGCATGTGGCTGGCTTCTCGGTTCTTCTCATCGTGGGCTTAGTGCTTCCCTCCGGATTCTCTTCTTACTACCTGTCTGCCTGCTTTCCAGCTTCTGAAACCATGTTGCTTCTGCACTGCCCTCTCTTTTGCTTTTGTTTGTTAAAATACGGTTACTGTAGTTTTTTCTAGCGTTTGGGGGAGGGGGCGCTGTGAAATTAGATGTCTGGATTCAACCCATGCCTCAAACTAGGCAAACTCTTCTAATTTCCTGTGCTTTGAGAAAAGTGCTCACGTTTACATCTGACAAAAGCAGCTCAGAGGTTTTAAATAGGCTTCATTTTAAAAGAAGCCAGAAAACACACACTCAGGTATCACATTTGTACCTCCGGAGGTCTACTCTTCTCTGGCAGCTTTGAAAAGCAGCTGAAATCATGAAAACGTGGTCACTGAAAAGCAGCCAGTGCAGCCAGCCCTTGAAAGGGGAGGTGTCTTGAGATGCTGCTCCTGTGGCTCCCACGCGTTTTAAAAAATTGGAATCCTGGGGACTTCCCTGGTGGTCCGGGGGTTAAGGATCTGCCTTCCAATGCAGGGGACACGGGTTCAGTCCCTGGTCGGGGAAGTAAGACCCCACAGGGCGTGGGGCAACTCTGGAGCCGGCAGGGCACACGGGACCCACCTGCTGTGGCAAAGGCCTCGCAGGCTGCACTATGATCAGATGCAGCCAACAAATACTTGAAAAACTGGAATCCCAGCTTTGTCGCTCACGCTGTGTGGTATCTGGTAATTACTTAATTCTTTGCTGCAGTTTCCTTACCTGTAAGTAGGGGTAATAATAAGCCCCCCTCCCTTCGGTTGCTGTATTGAATGAGTCACGTATCAGTTATCGACTCCTCATGTCAGGGCTCCACTCATCCAATCATCGTCCTCACCTGGGCCCTTGAGACAGTTCTGCCAGTAGAGGGCACCAGAGAGGCACTGCGGGAAGGAGAGGTCCTAACTTCCAAGATTCTGGAGCCAGGGAGACCCGGCGCCAGGCTCCTGCAGTGTGTAATGGCCAGCGGCCTCCCGCGGCCACTAGCCGTCCCCAGCACCCCAGGAGCCAGGCTTCCAGCAAGTTCCACAAGTGCAAAGACACAGCTACATTCCTGCTATTCAGTGAGCTGTGGTGGCCCCCTCCCCAGCAAACCCCCAGGTGAGGAATGGTAAATTCTTCCTAAGGTGCTCTGGCTCCCAGCAGCCTTCTCTCGTTTTACCAGCTAGCCCCTCATTACTCCAACCCCGCTACAGTCAGCAGTTCTTCCGTTTCCCAGCTCACATGACTGGTTTCTCCTGGTCATATCTGACTGACACGGGTCAGTATGACTGAGTCACTTAAATATCACTGGCAAAGGCCAGTCATTGCCCTGTTCAATAACTGCAATTACCTAGGCCTGGTGTGCCGATACTGCGGCCACCTGATGCGAAGAACTGACTCACTGGAAAAGACCCTGACGCTGCGAAAGATTGAAGGCGGGAGGAGAAGGGACGACAGAGGATGAGATGGTTGGATGGCAGCACCGACTCGATGCACATGAGTTTGAGTAAACTCCGGGAGTTGGCGATGGACAGGGAGGCCTGGAGTGCTGCAGTCCATGGGGTCACAAAGAGTTGGACACGACTGAGCGACTGAACTGAGATGAACTGGTTTGCTTATGTGTCAAATTGGGAAGAGATCTAAATACTCAAGGGCGCTTTGCTGACTGAATGAGCCCATGGTTAACTATGATGCAGTGTGAATACAACTGGGTTTGAACCTCGAACCCAGGCCTCTACAGATCATAACTACTCAAAATGTCAAGTTCCTCAACTGAACAAATGCTGGGATTCTTTATTGCAAAGAAAACAGTAAGAGTTCTAACTTGTCTTTACAGGGTCAGCCCTGTACAAGCTAAGGTTATATAAACCATTGGTCCTCCACTTGCCTCCCTGTCAGACCACAGTGGGTGTAGATTCTAGCCCAGCCATGAGAAATATCCTCTGATAAGTAGGGCTAGAGTTTTGCATTTTTTAAATTTATTTTCATTTCGAGGATAATCGCTTTACAGTGTTGTGTTGGTTTCTGCCGTGTGACCCCCCATCTTAAGCCTCTCTGCCACCCCCTACCCGTTTTTTAAAGAAGCTCTAGAGGAGAAACTTTCTAAACTAGGAGCTGCCCATTCCCTGTGGTTGGTGCTGACATTCATGCTGGCACTGGCCGGCAGGGACCTTCGGGGAAGAGGGTCAGAGGATGGCGGCTGTGGCCCTGGCACAGTCAGTGGGAACTGGAAGGGCCAGCGTGTGAGGCTTTCAGCCCAAGAGGGAATCAGTCTCTTCAAACGTTGAACAAACACAAACAGTGAGGAAATTCAGGGCTCTGCGGCCTACGTGGGAGGAGAGAGGGTAAACGTGGACGGGGGCTACAGGAGAACCCAGGGGCGGGTTGAAATTAGAGGTCCCGGTGTGACAGGGTTTTAAACAATGTACAGGTAACGCACAACACAGTGCATGCTCGCAGAGCCACGTTGATTTCCTAGTTCTCTCTGCTGAGAGGGTTTATGAGAAACAGCACCCCAGCAGCAGTGAGCACTCCTAATACCAGACCTTGGTTTCTAACCAAGATTCCATTGCAAGGATAAAGGGACCCGGGGGAGACTCCACATGTCAGATACACGAGGGACGTCACAATCAATTAGAAGCAGGTCCCGGCAGCCACAACTGGGACAATGACAGTAATACACCTTCCTCAACAAAACAGGAATCCTTGAGTTCATGATACAAATAAATGAATAAGGAAGCAAACAGGGGACAAGAAAAAATGTTTAATAGCCCTAGTCCAAGCTATGGCTATTTTAGTAGTAATGTATAGGTGTGAGAGCTGGACTACAGAGAAAGCTGAGTGCCGAAAATTTGATGCTTTTGAACTGTGATGTTGGAGAAGACTCTTGAGAGTCCCTTGGACTGCAAGGAGATCCAACCAGTCCATCCTAAGGAGATCAGTCCTGAATATTCATTGGAAGGACTGATGCTGAAGCTGAAGCTTCAACACTTTGGCCACCTGATGCAAAGGGTTGACTCATTGGAAAAGACCCTGATGCTAGGAAAGATTGAAGGCGGGAGAAGGGGACAGTTCAAAAGCATCTAATTTTCGGCACTCAGCTTTCTCTATAGTCCAACTCTCACACCTGTACGTTACTACTAAAATAGCCATAGCTTGGACTAGAGCTATTAAACATTTTTTCTTGTCCCGTTTGCTTCCTTATTCATTTATTTGTATCATGAACTCAAGGATTCCTGTTTTGTTCAGGAAGGTGTATTACTGTCATTGTTCCAGTTTTGGCTGCCGGGACCTGCTTCTAATTGTGACGTCCCTCATGTATCTGTCATGTGGAGTCTCCCCCAGGTCCCTTTATCCTTGCAATGGAATCTGGTTGTTAGAAATCAAGGTCTGGTATTAGGAGTGCTCACTGCTGCTGGGGTGCTGTTTCTCATAAACCCTCTCAGCAGAGAGAACTAGGAAATCAACATGACTGTGCGAGCACACACGGTGTTATGCATTACCTGTACGTTGTTTAAAACCCTGTCACACCGGGACCTCTAGTTTCAACCCGCCCCTGGGTTCTCCTGTAGCCCCCATCCACGTTTATCCTCTCTCCTCCCACGTAGGCTGCAGAGCCCTGAATTTCCTCACTGTTTGTGTTTGTTCAACATTTGAAGGGACTGCATCACCGACTCAATGGACATGAGTTTGAGCAAACTCCAGGAGTTGGTGATGGACAGGGAGGCCTGGCATGTTGCAGTCCATGGGGTCACAAAGAGTCAAACACGACTGAGCAACTGAACTGAACTGATGGTAAAAAACCGGTTCAGGAAAAACTACCAAGAGTAATTAAAGTCTGATAAGGAAGAGGGAAGAAATGGGCAGGCAGCTTTAACCTCAGTAAAACTTAACTAGGAAAATCTGTAAGATCACTTCAGGCATTATGGACATTTTTAACATTAATTCTTCCAACCCACGAGCATGGAGTATCTTTCCATTTATTTGCGTCTTCAATTTCTCTCATCCACGTCTTAACAGTTTTCAACGCACAGAATTTTCATGTAAGGTATCTCACATTAAGGAACTGTTACTGTCTTTGGTGTCAAGTTACTGAGCTTATTTTTTAAAGAGAAAAACAGTCCTTATCTTTTGAATTGTTAGAAACGACCTACTTCAAAACAACAGAAAAAGGTGGGAAATAAGCAGAGCACTAAGACAACTGTGCGCACTGTGAAAGCCGTTGGGGATGGGAGTGTTCACTGTACCGTAATCTTTTGAAAACTGACTGCCTTGAAAAGCGGCGTCCCCAGCACCCAGAGCTCCGCCTGGCACCCGGCAGGGACTCAGTTAACGGATTAACTGACACGGCCAGGCGGCACCTGCCGGGCGAGCGCAGTGCCCCAAGGAGCAGGCCGGAAGGGCTGTCAGTCCCCAGGCTGCTAAGAGGCCCTTCTCAGCCGAGCCAGACTCACTGCGCTGCAGCGTCAACACCGCCCTCTAGAGGATAAAAGGTGACGTAGGCAAGTCCTCTCAAGTGCTCTCACGCCCAACCTTGGACTTCATTAAAGAGCTGGACTTCCCCTGCGGCTCAGACGGTAAAGAATCTGCCTGCAACGCAAGAGACACAGGTTCGATCCCTGGGTCGGGAAGATCCCCTGCAGAAGGGAATGGCCACCCACTCCAGTGTTCTTGCCTGGAGAATACCATGGACGGGGGAGCCTGGCGGGCTGCAGTCATGACCGAGTGACTTCACGTCTTCACATTAACATTCCCTCCACCAGCTAAGAAGCTTCTAATTCTAACACTTCCATTTGCCCCAAAATAAGTCTGTTCCTTCTACCACACGAAGTGGAGTACAACTTGAATCACACACATACATGTTTTCATTAATAATTCTTTATTTAAACTTTCCAAGGATCCCAAACCCCATTTAAAAATTATTTAATTGCAGAGCATTCCAATCAAAGCACACGAAACCCTCATAACTAGTATCACAACTCACAATAAGCTCTTACTGTGAGATAAAGTTTGTTTTACCCTTTATTCCAAAGGCACAGGAAGTCATCTGACACTTCAGATGTTAACCCCACCGCATACTAACGTCACACTCATGTGCAACTCAATACAATTATTAAAGCTGACAGTAGTCTTCCAATGACCTGGAAGGAGTGACAGATTCTCTCTACAAATAACACTTAAAAAGAGGTTCTGGGCCTTAAGACCGATACAGGCATAACAAAGGGGACCTGAAACTTCCTGCCAGGGCAGCTGCATTTCGTGGCAGAGTAAGACTTCGAATGATCCAAGTCTGTTCCCGACAACAGGCACAGCGGATCAACTTTGCTGAAGATACAAAGTGAGCACTTACTAACAAGCTACAAAGATACTTTCTGTCAGCTCCACGTGAAGGCAGTCCTGGGATCATTCCGAGACCAGGCCTCCTGTCAGCTCCGTCTTCACAGGCACGTCCTAGATCTGGTCTTCGGGGCAACCCCGGCGGGGCCCCCGCGGCTCACCGGGGCAGGCCAGCCTCCGCCGGGTCCCCGCCTGAGGAGGCGTCCGGGCCGGCCTCTTGCTCAGCACCGGCCCCGACTTCCGGCTCCGCGGGGCTGCCCGCACCCGGCCCGTGTTCCGGTTCGGCGGGGCTGGGCGCACCCGGCCCGTCTTCCGGCTCCGCGGGGCTGGCCGCACCGGGCGCCGCAGCGGCGCCCTCTCGCTTCTTTCCCACCGGCACCTCCAGCCCCATCATGCGCAGGTAGTGCAGCCGCTCGTTCCTGGGCACGAAAGTCCGCACGGAGGCCTTGCCGCGCCAGCCGCACAGCACGATGGGGCACTGCAGCGTGTCCGGCTTCCTGCGCACAGAGCGGCTCCTGGTTAGCGGTCCTCGTCTGCTCACGGCAGCCTCAGAGGCCAGCGCAGACGACCGCGCCCACAGCCACCCCCAAGCCGGTCTGCCCTCCTACGGGCGTCCCTCCTCCCGACTCGAATACCGCCAAGGCCCTCAGGCTGGCCAGTGTCTCCCTCTACAAACTCGCGGGCGAGCCCCCAAGTCTGCAGACGTCCAGCACTCTCACCGTGAGCATCTGCAGGCACCTGCGCCCTCTCAAGTCTGAAGGCCTATCCCTACGCCTCCCTGCCTACTGACCGACAAGGCACGCAGCCCTGTCCCTCACAGCCCATCCGGACACACGAGCACACCGAGGCCCCCAGAGGCTGGATGACACGGCCCGGAGCCGGGATGGCAGGGGCTCAGGGTCGGGAACCAGGGCACCCGCCCTCCCCACACTCGAGGCTCCCGGCAATGCGGTCTGGGTCCGCACCCCTGACAACACCGCCCCGACGCGCCGGCCTGTCCTAGGGAGGAGGGCGCTGACGGTCGGTGCCACTTGGGTGCCCCTTACCCAGCACGGTGCCTGTCACAGTGGGCCACACGCACTGTGTTTAGCTCCTTTCGCAGGAGACTCTGGTCTAGTTTTTGAGCTCCTAAAGGCCTTGTTAAGTAAACACATGTCCCAAGCCCACTGGCGACAGGCATCAGTGATGCAGGCGGAGCAAGAACCAAACAAGGGTTTAAGTAATAACTAAGAAAAAACAAACAGAAAAAGATGAGAAAGGCCTGAACCAGTAAGAAAAACCACTAAAAGAGAGAGACAGAAATCTATCGGACCTTTCTATTTTTTTAGAACAATTTTAGTTGACTAAAAAAACGATGAAAGAAAAACCTAACACAATTCTCATACTCCAGTTTTCTTCCTTAAAAAAAAAAACATCTAATTCCTGAAGCTCTTTTCACCTCAGTACTTCAACTGGCAGAAACCAGCGTACATGGAACACTGAACCCACACCTTAAAACTGCCCATTTTAAATTTTCTGTGAGCCGCCCAAATACTAATATCTTAAAACTGACCTGCCCCCTCCACCCTGGGCGGTGCAGAGCCCCCTGAGGCCAGGCCCCGCCGCTGGCTCCACCTCAGGGGCTGGGCCCCCAGCTTCCCTCCCACCACCCAGAGTCAGGCCAAGGCCCGCCTCGGGATGAGCTGCCCAAACCGCTCTCCAGCCCAGGGCCTGTTCTCTCTCCTCTTCGGGAGGCAGCGTTTTGTCAGAGGCAGCTGCTGAGTGGGGACCAGCTGGGGTGCAGATGCTGACTCGGCCACCCCCGCCCCGCTGAGGGCCCCGGGCCAGCACTCAAGTCCCCTGTCCCGTTTCTGGCAAGTGCGGACCACCCGGAACCACACCCTCCTGTGAGGGGTGTCACTGAGCGGTGGTCCTGGGGGCCATGGCGGCTGGCACGGCCGCCCCCACGGGCAGGGCAACAGCACCGGACACGGCCGGCAGGCGTGGGAGAACGCAGCCTCTCTTAACGGCCGTCTTTACACTGACCCTTCGCTTTATCCTCTGAACAAACATGCACAGGTGCTTCATAAAGAGGATCGTCACGGTGACACCCGGGAACACTGCAGTTCTGAAAGGCTTCTAAGACACAACCCTGCCCTCTCCCACAGAACGCGGAGGCTTCGAGGGCGGAGCATCTCACTTACGTGGGGTCCGGCTCATACTTCAGGACGACGCTGCCCTTGGCTGGAAGAGAAACAGACACCGCTGCTTGAGCCCTCCGGGCCCAGACGCCTCTGCTGCCCTCATTCACGGGCCCAGAGGAGAGAACCTAGATGCTAGGTCTCAGGGGTCTCGGAAGAGGCCAGAGGCCTTTCTTTAGAAGCCCACCAGGCTGCCCCACACCAGGTACCAAGTGGGGCCGTGGAGACAGTGGAGTCAGAGCGCTCAGGGATTCGGCCACTCTGCAAGGCTCTTTCGGGCGCAGGGAGATGGGGATTAACCACTGCTTAATTCTCAAAACGCAAGATTAAAAAGATAATTGGTCCAACTCCCAGAAACAGCGGGAAAGAACATATAAAAATTGTCAAAATCATACTGCAATCATCTAAAGGCAGGATTAAAAGGAAAAAAACAAAACTGACTCCAAGCAGTTCCCTTATCCTTGACGACAACCCCCACGGTGAACGCGGTTCCACCCGAGGAGTCGAGCGAGGGGAGGCCGCGGCGTGCCTGCGCGACTTTAATACTGCGTCTATACCGTCTCCCTCTAACCGAGCCAGAAACGCGGGTTCAGCGATAAAGAAGGAAGCGAGAACAGAAAGCAAATGCAATTAGAATCCCCGGCAGCCCTATTTTCATTCTGAGCTGAAAACCTCACTAGAGAGATGTAGGGTGGAAGGCTGGGAGACAGGAAAGCCCGGCTGAGCCCAACGCGCCCTGCAGCGCGGGGGGCTGGCCAAGACGCCAAACGAACCACATCCTGTGCTGGCTGCCCTCCTGGGCCTCGGCTTCCCCGCCCACAGATCCCCACCCCATCTGCCGGCCCCACACCTGCACAGGCTGGCGCGAGGGGCAGGCCGGGGAGAGCGGGGACTAATCCCCCATCGGCGTGCGGGGACTACCGCCTCCGTCCCTCAGATCCCTCGGCAGGTGGATGCAGGCCCTGAGAACCGAGCCTCAGCGTGCAGAACACGAGGCGAGAAAGGCCCAGCAGGCGGGAGCGCCGAGCCGCCCCAGGGGAGGACGGGCTGCGTCTTCGCGTCACGCCGCTTACCCATGTCCTTGACCTGGCTGTAGGCCTCGCTGCTGAGCTTCCTAAAGAACGGGTTTTCCTGGGTTAACAGAACTTGGACGTCTTCTATTGATACGGTGATGATTCTTGAGTTAATAAACGGATACAACGTATATATTCCCTGGGGGATACAGAGACCCATCACCGTGACGACCAGTGTGAGGCGGTGCCCGGGGTCTGCCCCCTCAGCACGGCCCCTACCCGGGGGTGGGGGGACCCCGGTGACAGGGGGTCGCACAGGCAGACATACCCCCCAGCCCAGGAGAGCTCAGAAACCATGAGAGCTCCCGCTGGAGGCAGAAACCAGGCCGGCCCAGAAGCACCTGTCCACGCCCTCACCTCCTGTGCCAACCGGAAAGCACAGTCGAACTCTTCACCGCTGTTATTTCGACACCAGACTTTAATCCCGGTGTTAATGACCTGTGATGGAAAACACAGATGAAACAAACGCATGAAAGCGGAAGTCAGAAAAATCAATGGGAATACTCCCTTCCGTCAGCCCCCGAGGAGACCAAGCTGTCAGCAGCTGCTCAAAGAAGGGAAGAAGTGGCCGCCACGGTCCTCTGACTAAAACAGACACTCTCTCAGCCTGACTGAAGTCCTCAAGCGGTTCTGCTTTACGTGGCTTATACTAACACTTAGCACACGCGTGTGTATGCGCTCAGTTGCGAAGTCCTGTCTGACTTTTTGAGACCCCATGGACTGTATTCTGCCAGGCTCCTCTGACCATGGATTTCCCAGCCAAGAATACTGGAGTGGGTTGCCATTTCCTTTTCCAGAGGATCTTTCTGCCCCAGGGATCAAAGCCATGTCTCCCGCATTGGCAGGTGGATTTTTTTTTTTACCACTGAGCCACCAGGGAAGCCCAATAATTAGCACTTAAATAAGACACTAAAACTAGGAAACTCTGAGAACACAAGAAATGCATGTGGTCCACGGGCCATCAGGAGCAAGGCTGCCATCACCCTGGAAACCCCGGTGGGCCCCTGGGAAAGGACAGTGTCGAGCCCTGTCCTGAGAAGATGTGACGCCCAGGACCTCCAGACCACACAGAGGTAGGCCGTGTGAAACAAACAGGCAAGAGGGAAATGAGCTGGGAACACAGTTCAGCAAGTAAATGCAGGCCCTAAAGGCTACCGTTAAGAACACACGAAACCAAGGCCCACAGAGCAGCAGGCAGGCCCCGGTGCCCCACGACACAGACGGAGGGAAGGACGCGGCCGGACGGCCTGCACCCAATGGCGGCTCTGAGACCCCTGGGCGGGCGGCCCGCACCCACTGGTGGCTCTGAGACCCCCAGAAGGGCGGCCCGCGCCCACTGGTGGCTCTGAGACCCCCAGAAGGGCGGCCCGAGCCCACTGGTGGCTCTGAGACCCCCAGAAGGGCGGCCCGTGCCCACTGGTGGCTCTGAGACCCCTAGGCAGGCGACCTGCGACCACTGGCGGCTCTGAGACCCCCGGGTGGGCAGCTGAGCCCTGGCCCCTCCAACAAAGCGGGAGCAGCGAGAAAGGACGGCCCTCCGTGGCCGGGACCCCACCTTCATCCTCTCGCTGTTGTTCAGCAGCACGTTTCTCAGCTCCTTGGACACCATGTAGAGCTGCCTCTTCTTTCCTTCCGTGGTACGGGTTAACAGATTCGTCTTTGGGAACGAGGGATCCAAAGCATAAAACTTCCTGTTAAAGAGACACAGCTGGTTACGAGGGTTCAGCTCAAACATGACGCCAGCCTTGTGGCGTCCCGCCCCTGCATGGTCTAATGTCTCATGCTCGTGTGGTTCAGGGCCGGGGGCTCTGCCCTGGACGCCCACTGTCTAACCCTAACGTCCCCCGCTTGGCCTGCACCTCCTGGATCCAGGACCTGTATTCACAGGCACAGCGTCTCCCCCGAATTCCAACAACACACCTGAGAACACTCCCCCTTCACGGACATTTTAGGAGGGATTTTCACAAACACAGGCAAAGGACCAGTCATCTACAGGACAGCATATGTGAGCACTTTGGTTCACAGACGCTAAATTTAACCGACAAGGAAGAAGTGAACCCGACAGATATCCTGAGCACCTTTCCCCTGTGATCGACCCAGAAACCCCACCCGACCAACCCTCCCTAACCGGCAGCAAGGTGGGGCGCCCTGGCCATGGACCCCCACCGAGGGCTTCCCACTCAGGCCCCCAGTCCAGAGTCCCCATCTCCGTCATCTCTGCCTTCAGGGGTCCAGCATTCTCTGATTACTGCTCACCTTAAACTGAAGGGTTTGGTAAACACCCTCTAAAGCTTCCCCCAGCTCTCACAGGCAATTAAAAAGGAGCTAAAAGAACAACTATGGTTACACGTGACCCCGTGTGCATTTAACCCCACGGTAAACATAAACAAGGAATTGTAACAGGCCGAACGAATCCTTACTGGATAGGTGGAAACAGCGGGTCGTCTTCGGGAATAAACACAAAGGGATCTTCCTTAAACCCAAACAGCTTCATTTTCTTGGATGGAGGAGGGCTGAGGCGGGTATGGGATGAGGGCATCCGTCAGGGAGGGGTCGCAGTAGTCCCTCCAGCCCAATCCTCCCCGCAGCCCCACCCCGCCCTGCAGGGACGCGGGTCTCTTCCTTGCGGAGGACGATCCGAGGCGTCCATCCCCTGCGGTTATCGGCCCCGGGGCCCACACAGCCAGGACCTGCTCGCCCCTGCGAAGCCGCCACCTGGACCCTGCTGAACCCCGAGGGCTGGGCAGACGCTGGGGCGCGAGGGCCACGATGCAGCGGTCCTCACCCGCACACGCCGTCCCTCTTACTCCCACTGCTGTCCATGTTCTCTGCTCTCTCCACTGCTCCTGTGTCGCTGATGCCAGGTGCCAGCTTGCTCTCCAGCTCCGAGGTGTCAGAGGTGCAGCCCGCCATGGGCTCCGCAGGGCTTGGGGGGACGGGGGCCCGCGGCTCTGCCAGCTCACCCTGCAGCTGGACAGGGACACGCTCGTTAACACTGGGACAGCAACTGCCTCTGTCCTGACACAGGCAGGGAAGATTCCAGGGCCACAAAACCCACCCGAACGAATACAGCAATTCACATGCAAAAGACAGACAACAGGATTCTTTAAAAAAGTATTTTAAATCTGCTATTATAAGCAGAATTCATGGGCACAGAGTCTAGTTTTAACTTCCTGTTTCTTAGCGGGGGCCAGCAACACCGGCCTGTCTTCACCCAGAAATTCTGCCAGGCATCTGCTCTGTGCGGTGAGTCACACGCTTCCAGACACGCTACACAGGGCCGAGAAGAAAGACAAGGACTCAGAGAGGAGAGTGGAAACGCTCCAGGGCCCAACGGAAGAAAGATGAAGTGCACCTCCCACGATGGAGGGACCACTTGCTGAAAAATGAGCAAAGTGTCTTACTGCCGTTAACTTTTTACGTATACCTTATGTAAGATCTTAGACAACAAAAGATCGCGTGACACACAGCACAGGGACTACTGGTAACAACGCTGCTTATATACTTCAAACTTGCTATGAGAGACCTTAAAAGCTCTCACCTTGGGAAAAGACACCCCACAACCAGGTGTATGTGCACAGAATCACCCTGGTGCCCCTGAGCCGACACGATGGTCTGTGTCCATTACATCTCAACTTGGTAACCTTCTTTAAAACTGTACGTCCTTTCTAACAAGTCACCAGGCTGGTAAAAGTGGTATTTCCCAACCCTTATGAAGTGAGTTTACAAATCAGGTTATGTACACGGGAAAGTCCAACACGTCTGTCAGGTTCACAAAGCTATTAAGCGGACAGGCTGGTTAAGGTTCTGTAACGCTGTGCAACACTGCCTCCCAGAAACGTGGTTTAATTGTAAAAGAAAAAGGCAAACAAAGAACAAACCCCCAAATCCTCTGCCAAGGTTAGCAAGGCTGTGTGTCCTTTCCACCCCGCCCCTCAAGTCTGGAAACCGCCTGCTTTCCAGAGCCCCCTTCCCGCGCCCCTTGACCCAGGAAGCTCCTTCTGTTGGGCGCAATGCTGAGATCTGACCCGGCGCCCTCACAATGACACCAACAGCACTCTGTCCGCATGCCTCTCCCCGGCCCCAGCTCCAGAAGCATTCACACTCTGCATCGCTTCAACGGGACAATGGCGTCCTGAAGACCAAGGCCCCGTCTTATCACGTGGCCCCAGCAGCGCCATGCTAGGTGGGCTCACGAGTGCTCTGACCAGGTCAAATGTGACCAGTGCAAAGTAAGATGGATCTCAGAGTGCAAAATTCACAGTTTTTAAGTCTCAGAACGAAAGCATACAAACTACTTCATTAGTAACATTGTGACTGCATGAAAATCACATGTAATGTAAGGCAACAGTTGCAAGATGATTCAGTTGCAGACGAGGTCGGCGTTCACATGTTGAGCGCCCGGCTGTGAGCTCCACGCCTCCTCTCCTGACGGGGACCAAGGGCTGTGAGAGGCAGGAGCCCCGCCTCCAGGGGACCCTCTCCAGCCTCACAAGCCCCAGGACGACTGCTCGGAAGCGCCGCGTCACCTCGCCATGAGGCTGTGCCTGCAGGCATCTACCTGGATGAGCCATACCCTAGAGAATGGTTGGCTTCTGTTTCTCCGAAGGCTATAAGCACCACCGGTCCTCATCTTCCCACACGGACCCGAAGAAATTAGAGCCCCGCTGACAGTGACCCCAGGCCCCAGTCCACGGCAACAGGAGGCGTGCTGATGGACGAGCTATCAAGTCCCACCGCACGCTGACAAAGGGGGGTACCGCGCTTCACACCACAAGCCTGAGTTAAGACTCAGAGGCTGCCCTCGGGGTTCCCTGGTGGCTAGGGGTAAAGAATTCACCCGCCAGGGGTTTGGGGAGACCCCGCGGGCCACGATTACTGAGCCTGCGAGCCACAACTCACGAGCCCATGCATACTTCCTGGAGCCTGTGCTCCTCGACAAGAGAACCCGCTGCAAAGAGACGCCTCCATACCGTGACTAGAGAAAAGCCTTCATGGCAAAGATGGCCCAGCACAGCCAAAAACAAATAAATAAAATTATTTAAAAAAAATAAAAGAGCAGCAGCTGCCCTCTCCCCACCTCTCTGCCTCATGGCCTCCCTCACACAACCCTGGGGGCGGCTGAGGTTCATTATGACGGATCAGCCCTGCCCACGTCCACCTGAGGCAGGCCTGGACAGCCTGGCATTGCCCCTCACGGCCAAGGGGAAGGCTGCCGGCCTGCGGCTGGCAGAGCTGTCCCAGCTGAAAACCACCCGTGGGAACGCAGGGCTCAGACACCACCAGCAGGGATTCTGACTGAGCCACAGAGCAGTCTTCACGCCTCTTCAAGTTTTATTAAAGAAGCAAGTTGAAGATGCAGAAGGAAGGTGTGTGTGTGTGTTAAGTCGCTCGGTCACGTCCGACTCTGCAGTCCGTGTCTACTCCAAGGACCATAGCCCATGCAATTCCCAAACTCCACCTTTTCCACTTCCCTTATAAGGTGGCTCAGCTGGTAAAGAATCCGCCTGCAATGCGGGAGAGACCTGGGTTCCATCCCTGAGTTGGGAAGATCCCCTGGAGAAGGGAAAGGCCACCCACTCCAGTATTCTTGGGCTTCCCTGTGGCTTAGCTGGTAAAGAATCTGCCTGCAATGTGGGAGACCTGAGTTCAATCCCTGGGTTGGGAAGATGCCCTGGAGAAGGGAAAGGCTACCCACTCCAGTATTTTGGCCTGGAGAATTTCATGGATGGTACAGTCCATGGGGTCACAAAGAGTCAGACACAACTGAGCGACTTTAATTAAAAGTTTTAAGAAATTGGTGCTTTTTGGAAAACTCAAAAATATAAGGACACCATCACCACCACACACACAAGAACACCCAACTGCCCTCCACCCTGCAAACATGCTCCGTGGTCAGCTCCTGCCTCACCGGTTAGCAAGGCCACACAGCACGCTCTGCTGTCCCGGGAGACGCTTACCTTTGGAGGACGCTTATTCCACGGCATCGAAGCCTTCTTCACCAACACCGCCACAAAGAAGCCTCCAGTGTTCTGATGATGTGGTAATATTCTAAGACTGAAAAAGCACACGCATACACAACTTACCCTGTTTAACTGATCCAAAATACACTCTCATAACACAATATATTACTCACAATACAACACACAACCCTCACTGAGAGAACGGCAGTGTGTCACCTGTAAGGAGTTGAAAATGCAATGTCTAGAACATCGCCATTTACGTTCACACCGGTTTGGTTTTTTAAGTTTACAACACAGCTGCTTGCTACCAGCAGCTAGGAGACACTGAGAACCTTACTTGCTGTAAAGTTCAGGTCCAAAAGTTCAGCCAAGGGCACAGCACAGCCCATGCAGGAAACGCCCGAGACGCATCTCCCAGGAAACTCACCAGCGCTCCAGGTGCATGGCCTGGAGCTTCTCGGGGTCCTTCGGGGGGAACATGGTCGGCCGGATCTGGGTGTGTCTGTTGTGGGGGACATCGTCCCAGGATGTGAACCACTGCCCATCTTTCGTCATCACCTGCAGGGCCAGAGGGTTGGGACTCAACGACCAGCCCATCTGAGAGCAGGGAAAGCCAGAAGAGGGGGTGGGGAAGCTCTCAAGAGATGGCACGTCTCATTTCTCCCTAAAGAGAGGAGGACGGTTTGCAAGGAAAGAAATGACACCATCTTTTATTCCATGAACCAGGACACTCATTCTATGAGGTGGCATTTTCATTTTCCAAGCGGGTTATTTTTTCTCTCTTTCTTTTATAAAACAAGACTCAGACCGTTCCTGGGCTAACACTGAGAAGTGAATTGCTTCCTACTGGAAACAAAGCTTGGAATCCCAGCCAATTAAAAGGGAAGAAAGCAAAGCTATACTTGTACATAAACAAAGCTGACTCGTGATTACAGAATAAAGGTAGGAGAACTTCCACTGCCAGAAATACTTGTATAAACGTACCGTTTGTCATTAAACATAATTCTGAAACTGATTCTAAGTTGCATAATCAAATGAACCATTTATTCAAGTTACCCTAGAGTGGATGCTTTAAAATTCTCACGACTCTAAGACGCCTAGTAAGTTGACCCGCCCTTTTGAGCCAGAGTCCTGGCGGGAGACTACCTTCCACTGCGAGAGCCCAGGCACCCACTTCAGTCCTGGCAACTCTGAAGACACGTCGGCGAGCTCCAAAGCACCTGCGGGTCAACAGCAAAACAAAAACTCCCGTTATCCCAGTGAAAGGAAACAGCTGTAAAAGATCGCACACTCTAAGATCCTGTTTACAGACTGTCCCGGGAGGCCAGACCCACCCAGACAGAGCAGATCAGAGACTTCTGGGGTGGGTCAAGGACTGACCGTAAATGAGCTCTTCTCCACAGCGTAGCATCAAGAGTCACTCAAGCCCACGGACCTGCACACTTAGAGCAAGTGCCACCACGTGGGTGAAGGGCAGCACGGGAGCTGCTGCAGGAATCAGCTGCAGAGTCCACGCTGCGCCCGAGGCGCGGCCACGCGGGCGGCCTAGAACGCACACAGGGCGGGACCCTGCGCTCGGCCGGCTCCTGGTCTCCAGTCACACCAAGGAATGACCTGCGTCTGCATGCCTTTATCTCGAACAAACATACCGATCCAAAAAGCAACACGATGAAACTGTGGACATTTTTAAACATTCAGCTTCAGGTCCAAGCTGGTTTTCTAAAACGGCCATCAGGACGACAGCCCCCTTCTAAAGCGGTGTTCATAGGAGCGCCATTACAAGAAGCTCTACTCTGGGGCCGTTACAGGAAACCTCTCAGATGAACTACCCACCACAACCCACGGACAGATCCATGGACAGCCTCACAAAAAGGAAAATCCAACACAGCTCCGTGGAAGCTGTGAAAAACGCAGGGCTCATGAAAACAAAGCCGAAGAATCCCCAAGGCGGAGGTCCAACAGGGAGAAACGTCGACAAAAGCGTCACGCCGGCCGCCACGGGACATCCAAACATCCTGGCTCCTAAACGCGAACACCAGGTAACAGTGCAAACACGGAAGCTGGTTTTCTCAGTCCAACGCTGCCCTGGCTCAGCGGTGACTCTCTGCTAGCATCTGGGTCAGAAGCGAGCACTGACTGAACGCCTACTGGCCACCTATCCCCTCTGCTGGGTCTGAGGACGTTCAGGTGGGGGCCCCACCCCTGCAGTTAAGATCCCCAGCAAATGCAGAGGACAAGACCCAGCAAAAGTCACTGTCTGATGAAGCCACGTCTACACACACGCCTCTGATGGAGCATGGGAATGAGACACCCACGATGTGGTCTGGAGCAACCATGTGCAAAGAGACAGCTGTGACAGCAAAACGCAGACGGAAGACCCACCTGCCCAGTGAGAGGGTGCTCAGGGAACAGGACTCTCAGTTACTGTCAAATTACATCACCCGTGACCTTTCTCTTTACCGGCCTTCTGAAATAGAGCACCACCAAAAGTGTGGAGCTTTTCCATACGGAAAACATGACACAGAAATCAAGTCTCAGATAAGTGTAGCGAAACAAAATACGACACAGGAAATTCAAACTGAAAGGACCGCAAAGGTGAGAACAGGAGGGCTGACCTCTCAGCACAGGCCTTTCAGCCACTGAGAAGAATGTAACAGAAGCTGAGACAGTCGTGGACACCATCTCAGGAAATGCACACCAGTTTCAGGATCTACATTTCAACCTGCTTCATACGCAAGTAGCATTCTATTCAGGAGATGTTATTAGTTTTAAATTTCCCACTATTTGCTTTAAGGAGAATTTGATGGAAAAGATTAACATTTCAGCAAAAACATAAAAGGAGAAATATTTGACATGAAAACATGAAACGTTATGTCTGGTCCCTCAGCGTAAAACAGTGTGGTAAGACCTCCCTCCCATTGGGATGGTTAATAGTCAAGAAAGCAGAAAATGGCGAGTGCTGGTGAGGATGCAGAGGAGCTGGAAAACCTGTGCACTGTTGGTAGAGACATAAAATGGTGCGGCTGCTGTGGAAAAAGCATTGTGGGTCCTCAACAAATAAACACAGGATCACCACAGGCTGCAGCAATTTCACTCACGTATACACCCAAAAGAACTGAGAGCAGGGTCTTTCAAGAGTCGCTGGTATAGCCAGGTGCAAAGCAGCGTTATCACAGCAACTAAAACGTGGAAGCGACCCAAGTGTCACCGACAGATCAATGAATGAACAAAGTACAGTCTAAACATACAATGAGTATCTTCAGCCTTAAAAACGAGGGAAATTCTGAGAGTATATCATCTAACGTGAATAAACTTTGGGGACATGATCCTAAATAAGCCGGTCGGTCACACAAAAAAATGCTGCAGAATTCCGCTCAGAGGCGATACCTAGAGCAGTCACACACAGAGACGGAAAATACAGCAGGGAGGGCTGGGGCGGGGGGATATGGGGGAGCTGCTCAAAGGGCCTAGAAGCTCATTTGCAAGATCAAGAGCTCGGGAGCCTGGCTACACAACAGAGTGAACGCAGTTACGCTGGTGAACTGCATGTTTTAAATTAACTGTATAATTTGAAATTACGTGTGTTTTACCACAATTAAAACTTTTTAAAAATGCAACGGTGTGGTAAAGGATCTGATACCACCTTTCAAACTTATAGAAAGAAAACAGGCAAAACTCATTTTTCATGGAAAATTAAAAATTCATTACAGAAGCATGTCTGTAATCAGGGCTACCTCATTTTGAGGATTCCCGAGTGGCGCTAGTGGCAGAGACCCTGCCTGTCGATGCCGGAGACATAAGAGAGGTGGGCTTGTCTGGGACGTTCCCCTGGAGGAGGGCACTGCAACCCACTCCCGTATTCGTGCCTGGAGAATCCCATGGACAGAGAAGCCTGGCGGGCTACAGTCCATAGGCTTGAAAAGAGTCGGACCCGACTGAAGCGACTTGACAAGCACACATACACCTCATTGTAGGGTTTATGGACTAATCATACAAGCTAATGTCCGTGAACAAAGTTAGAAAAAGTCTACAGGAGAATGCACCACAGCAATAAAGGTTCTGAAATACATTTTCCTAAAGATCCGTCACGCACTTACCTTCACTCTTTTCCAGTAGAGACGCTATGACGGCTTCATCCTCGATGGGATTCAGCGAACACGTAGAGTACACCATCCTGCCCCCCTCCACTAGCTGCTCAGCACCCCGTGTTGCAATCCGTAGCTGTAAACTGAGGGCCAGATACTAGGTTACTTTACGACAAGCACAACCATACGGCACACGCATCACAGGCCCTACTAGAGCAGGTATTCATTAGTTTAGGACAGACTTGCTGGCTCAGACGGTAAAGCATCTGCCTACAATGCAGGAGACCCGGCTTCGATCCCTGGGTTGGGAAGATCCCCTGGAGAAGGAAATGGCAATCCACTCCAGTATTCTTGCCTAGAAAATCCCATGGACAGAGGAGCCTGGTTGGCTACTGTCCATGGGGTTGCAAAGAGTCGGACACAACTGAGCGACTTCACTATGACAGACCTACAACAAAATACAAAACACTCTCTGTAAAATGAACAACGCTCATTACACCTTTTAAGGTTCTAAAGGAAGTCAGTGTAAGCCTATTTAAGGTGCTTCGTGCTGATTAAAAACAAGAGTCCCAAGTCCTGCATTGTCCCTCCTCCCCTTGCCACTGGTAACCACCAGTCTGCTCCCCGTATCTGTGAGCCTGATTTCCACCTGTGACAGTCACTAGCTTGCTGTAGTTTTTAGACTCCACATGTAAGTGGCATCAGGTGGCACTTTATCTGTCTGGCTTACTTCACCTCGTATGATCATCGCTAAGCCCATCCATGTTACTACAAATGGCACTATTTCATTATTTTTAATGCATCCCAATATAGTTCCGAGGTAAAATTATGGAGAGAATTTGGGAAACCAACTGACTTATTACAAAACTTTCCCTTTTCAAAATGACAGTGAAATTAATAAAACCGGGAGGTTGAGGGGACAGAAGATACCAGGAACGTATCTGTAGAAATCCTTCATCTCCCATGCGGGGAGCAACCAATACCCATAAACCCAGAATGTGCCATTCACAAAAATAGTGTCTCCAATCTTTTAAAAGACTTTCCTTTTGTTCATAAGGCTCTTCACAGAAGAAATACCTTTTTGAATACCAGGATTTTCAACATAACTCCATTTAAAAAAAAAATTTTCAACATAACTCCATTTTCTGTTCCTCTGTGAAAGTAAATCACATCTTCTAAGTCTACGTGACACGCTTCATTTAAAAGTGAATTCTGTGCACTCACTCATTTTCACTTTAGTTCTGGCTGCGCTAGGTCTCTGTTGCAGAGCACAGGCTCTATGCGCGAGACCTCCAGCAGCTGCGGCTCACAGGCTCAGCTGCCCCAAGGCACGTGGGATCTTCCCAGACCAGGGGTCGAACCCACGTCCCCCGCGTGCGCAGGGAGATTCTTCATCACTGGGCCACCAGGGAGGTCCAATGCGATGCGATTAATACGCTTAAGCTACACTGGGTGTGTATATGTGTATGCAGATGGCATCCTCTAAGTGTTGACTATGACTATTTTAGATGACCTCTGTAATCCTGATACTAATCTATATTATCTAAATTTATTACTTCACTATTCTGATAATTGAAAAACAAACAAAGTATCTGTAAACAGTGTTGATACTAACCTATGTTATCTAAATTTATTACTTAACTGTATCAATTCAGTGCTTCATATGAAACATGAATTTAGGTTTAGAATACACCAACTGCTAATAGAAAGAAATATCATGTATTTGTACGGTCTTTTTAATAGTGAAATTTTCCTAATATATTGAATTCAGTTGTTAGCTTTATGCTTTGCTCATTCACATGTTGGGAAAGGTTAACAGAACAGTAACAACATTGCTTATGAAAGTGAAAGTGAAGTTTCTCAGTCGTGTCCGACTCTTTGCGACCCCATGGACTGTAGCCTACCAGGCTCCTCTGTCCATGGGATTCTCCAGGCAAGGGTTCTGGAGTGGGTTGCCATTTCCTTCTCCAGGGGATCCTCCCAACCCAGGGATAGACTGGGGACAGCAGGCCAGTCATGAATGCCCACTAGAAAGAGTTGTCTCCAAGGTCCCTTAGGGCAACCTGTACAGGGAACAGGTGCACACACTCCCAAGGAGGCTGCTGTCTGCAGCCACTGCACACTGGGCCCCCATGGGGAAAGGGCACAGTCGGCTTAACTGGCTGCAAAAACAACACTGCTTATAGATACTTTTTTTTACTTTCATTATTTTTTCTGCACCAGTGGATTTTGGTTTTTTTCTCAATTATCAGAATATTTAAGTAATAAATTTGGATAATGTAGATAAGTATCAACATTGTTTACAGATACTTTTTTTTAACTTTCATTAATTTTTTTTTCTGTACCAGTGAATTTTGCCCCCCCCCCAATTATCACAGTAGTTAAGCAATAAATTTAGATAATATGGATTAGTATCAGGATTATAAAAATATTCATTAGGATACTCTAGATCAGGGCTTCACAGGTGGTGTTTCAATGGTACAGATCCGCCTATCAATGAAGGAGACTCAGGTTTGATCCCTGGGTGGGGAAAATATCCCAGGGAAGGAAATGGCAACCCACTCCAGTATTCTTGCCTGGAAAAACCCCATGGACAGAGGAGCCTGGTGGCCTGTAGTCCACAGAGTTGCAAAGAGCTGGACACGACCGAGCGACTGAGCACACACGCGCGCACACTCTAGGTCACCCACAGTTCTGTATCTGTGATTCTGATGTTAAATGAGATAAAAAGCCAAAGCTCTGTGGACACTACAATTTAAAAAATCCCTATGCACAGGAAACACTACAATACACGAGGAATTATAAAATATATCTGAGTTATAAGACTGCCTTTTTCCTTTCAGTTTTAAGAACTTTTCAAAAAATTTTTTAAAGATAGCCATAAATATTTCTGAGATCAGATGTTAAAAGGTAAAATAATTCAACACGAAGAACTGAAAACAGAGAGGAGAAAGATTAGTAAGAAACGGTCTTTTCATGGACAACATGTTTAGAAAATAAAAGGCATTTTCGATACATGCATACCTGAAATGTATAGAATTTCGTGTCCTACTCTTGAAAGGTTTCAGAACCAACTCCTGACAAATATGCAGACTCAAGAAGGCAGCTCCGAGGCTTGCGTCAGCCAGCTGAAGCTCTGCACGCTCAGGGATTCGACTGTAAGCCTTCACTCACCTCCTCGTCGCCCAGGGCCACCAGGGAGGTGCAGCTGACTTACCCGTGCAGCTGCAGGCTGTTCAAGGCGCTCCACTTCTTCCAGACGTCGACGTTTTTTCTCATTGTGCCATCTCCACTGCAAAGAAAGGGATTTAAGAACTTAAAACTCTGTACCACAGGATGACTGGAGCTTAATAATCTATGCTAAAGGGTATTATGAGTACCACTTAGAAAACAATCTAATTCTCACAAGCCCCAATAAACTTCCTATTTCTGTGTGGAGGACACTCTAATGCATTAAACTTTCTAATCATATTTCAATTTTAATTCAACAAGGAAATATAAGATCTGAGTAGGAAACCTCACTCGACAAAGAGACAGTAATTTGCTTCCATTTAAGAGAAATACCATCAAAACACCATCTCCAGACCTAGGAAAGAACTCTGAACATAGATAACAATCTGATCCTGCTACTTAGAAACTTGCTGATCAACAGCAGCATTTTAATCAGAATTACATGAATAATGATAAACTTATAAAGGACTTCCTCAGCAAATTCAGCAAGCCAATTTAATTTCTCTACCACGAGTGTTCTCTGTATCAATTAAACATTTAAAAAATTTCTACTCCCATTTAACAGAAATCATTTCCATGTAAATTTCATAATACAGTTGACCAATTAAGTCTTTTTGTCCGGGTCTAATTTTGAACCCCAGATTTTTTGGAGGAATTCCTGTGTCCGCTGGCTTTCCCTGTAAAACATAATTTTCACTGTGGGTCTAGTCACATGTCCTTGAGGTGAAGGCTCTGCAGGGTGGAAATGTCCTGTGAGATATCACGGCTTTCAAATGACATCCCCTGCTGTACTGTGGGGACTACAATTATGACTGCCGCAGCTTACAACTCAGAGGGCACATCACGGGCACAGTGTTGTATCTCTGATCACAAGAACACAGGGAGCACAACCCAGTGCTCCGTGACCACCTAGAGGGGTGGGAGACGGAGGGAGGGGACGGTGTACACCCGCCGAAGCCGAGTCACGGGAATGTATGGCAGAGGCCAGCACACGTGGTAAAGCAATTATCCTCCAATTTAAAAAAAGAGAGAGGATAAAAAAACCACAGGAGTGGGAAAACATCTAATCCAAAAGAAAACTAAAAACCTGCAATCTGAGATAAAAAAAAACAAAAACGAATGCAGCTCATGACCTATTTCAACTTTTCTGAAGGAGAATTCTTCCGGGTGTTTGACACACAGTAATACCGCCACCGAGCTCTGCCACCAGCAGTAAAACTACCATTTGTTTAAACAAGACAGGACTTGGTAACAATGCATCCCACTTAAACGCTGCCTTTAGAGCTAACAAAGCACGATGGAGGGTTTGGTAGAACAGTCTGGCCAAGTCACGTGCTCAGAGAGACACGTTTGACGTCCACGTCTACGGCACTGTCTCCGGGAGCTTAGCCACTTTACTTTTACTCCTTCCTTTCTGGAAAAACTCAGTAATTCAGCTATACCTTGAAATTCTCTTATCAGTAAACTCTACAAAAATCTAACGTAATAAATATCGAAGAAAGATATGTGTACAAATGCATGAGTTCGCCAACCTTCACGGAACCCTTGGATGTCCTCCTCAGGATTCACCGGGTGTTAACACCGATTATTACGCTGTGACACTGTATCTACACTCCCCGCAAGCAGGCGCTGAATGAACACTCACACCTCACTCCCGGCACAGTGCCCGCAACAAGGCCCTAGTGATATCACTGCTCTCCGCTATCGTCTTCATGTTCCCTTTCAAGACCATTAAAACCACCCCTCTCTGATCTCCTTCAGTTTATCACTAAAATTGTTTCTATTTTCTGATTTAGGCTCACACTGCCTCTCTCTTCAAACCAGCTGTGACAGATTCACTACCCACGTGCAGCTTCACTTTAGACTCTGATTTGCTTTCTCGTGGGGACGCTGGGCTTCCCGGCCTCCTGACGGTACCTGCAAGGGACATCACAGAGGATGCGGTCGTAGAAGAGGATCTCCTTCCTGCCGTTGACGTCCACCTGCAGGCGCGGGATGCAGGACGCGTCGTGGTTGACCACCATGATGCAGGGGCTGCCCAGCCGCTTGGCCTGGTGCACCAGCAGGTAGCACCGCCTGTTGTCCACGTCGTTGGCGATGACAAAGCCCTCTGCGAGCGCAAAGGCGGCGTCGGGTTAAAGGCAGCGGACAGGGGGCCACGCTCGCCCCCAGGCTGGCAGGTGGGACCAGCAACCCAGCCTTAGACTTGCCGGAACTGGGGCCGCGATCCGGGAGAAGGAAGTGGGCGGCTTGGCAGGGGTTTCAAGTCCCTTAAAATGTCAAATCTTCAAAATTCATCTTGCCAACAGTTCCTCACTTTGGACGGCTTATTCTGCCCAAACTAGCTTTTCTACCATTGACTATTAACAAAAAAAGGGAGAGTGAGGAGAGAAAGACGTGGAAACTAAGAGAGTCTCCTGACAAGTGTTTAAAATAGGCCACACGTGCTGGGGCTCCACTATAGACCCTGAGAGTCAGCTCCCAGAGTGAGGTGGGGACTGAGGCTCCTGAGGGTCCACTTGCCGAGGAGGCTCGGACCTTTGCCATCGACCTAATGTCCTCCAAGTTCAAGACGGAAGCCTCGTTTCCTATGTGGAGCCTGGAAACGTCACATAACTCACCTACCAGACGCTGGTGGGATTTGAACCTGGGGAGTCTGACAGTGGCTCTAAACTACATCCTCCCGCCTCTCACACAGGTACTAACCATCAGAAGAGAACCAAAACCCCAATGTGAGACGGGGACTCCCGAAAATTCAAACTGACATCAACCTATTGGGGCCCTCCTTGGGGTCTGGTGGTTAAGACTCTGCCTCGCCATGCAGGGAACGTGGGTCCAAACCCTGGTGGGAGACCTGAGATCCCACACGCTGGGGGTCAACTCCTGGGCCGAGCACCAGGGCGAGGGCAGGCTCGCCGTGATGAGAGATCCCGCGTGATGTAACCAGGGTGCGAAGCAGCCGGAGATTTTCACCAGGCAGATTAAAAAAAAAATCTACCTACTGTGGCTTCTAAAAGAAAACAACACGTGCTTTTACAGAAACCACGCGTGATGCTAAACTGAAGGCCCCTCTCCACGGGGCACACGAGGGCACAGGTGACGGGGTCAGGCACAGCACCCAGCTCTACTTTCAGAGACAGGGAACCCAGCTGCCTGACTCCTCCTGTACAGACAGTCAATTCCTAGGCAGGCTGATAAGAAGTCCCGGGTACCCAGGGAGGAAAAAGGGGTCTGGAATTCTCAAGGAGGAGGAAAGGATAAACACCTTTTCTTTTTTTCTCTACATTCCTTAGTCTTAATCACGTAAAACTAAGTTTGTTTTTTTTTTCTTTAAGCCCGAAACTGATGATTACACAACAAACAACCCAGTTTAAACTCTGTCCTAGGAATTAAATAACAACAATCCTGCGTGAGGACAGTTTCCCCTTCCTGAAAACCTTCTGACCAATCCTGGTATCTTAGAATGTACATCATGGGAGTGGGTCTGGTGGGACCTTTCTATTGTTAAGTTCTAATTCTTTTATCCTAAAATGTAAATTGTGGGAGTGGGTCTGGTAAAATTTTTACAACATTGAGGCATTCTTTCAATTTACTGTAATAACTAATTTAAAAAGTATATAGCTCCCTTGCTAACACTAGCGAGGGGGCACTCTCCGCCCCTCTTCTGATGTCTGTGTCAGAAGCTTTCCCTGTCCCTTTCATACTTTAATAAAACTCTGCTACACAAAAGCTCTTGAGCAACCAAGCCTGGTCCCTGGTCCCGAAGCTACATCTTCTTCGGAGATCACATCGTTCACCGTAAGCTATCACTGTGTTTGCTCTTTCCCTCATCCACCACCCACCAGAGCAGCACCCCCACCCCCAGACCCCAGCCCCACACATACCTGGGAAGGGAACGTTCATGTCCGCATGCAGCATTTCAATCAACTGTGTGGTCTTTGACCCTGGAGCTGCACACATATCTAAGATCTAGTGAAAAGCAAGAAAACGTTTGATGTTTTTCTTTATATAAATCAACTATCCTACATCTAACTTAGAACAATTTAAAATTATTTTTCATTTCTACTTTAGGACCTAAGCACATTTATTTCTAAGATAAATCTATGGCATATGTTCTATTTAATTTATCGGGATGCCCTAATCTATATTGCCCCCAAACCACAGAAGGAGAAAGATACTCGCTCCACAGGAAACAGGAACAAAAACGGCACTAGAAACCGGCAGAAAAATACACTCAGGGATGACGAGTGAAGATACTAAATGCAAAAAGCATTGTAACAGAACGCTAGGGGGCAGAGTTCGCTGGGTTCCAATCTCAGTTTGGCCCCAGACAACTAACTTCTAACTTTAAGCCAATTACCTCCATTTTTCTTTGCCTCCTTTCTCTCGTCTGGAAAAACAGGGACAGTGATAGCATCTGCCCTCACAGGGATGTGTGTGCAATAAAGAATTAATTCACAGAAAGAACAAAGAACCATGGTTGGCATTCAACAAGCCCTCGGTATGGGTCCACTGTGAATTCAACCTGACTGAGTCAGAGACAATGAAGATAATCTCAACAGCAAGTAAAAAAACTGAGCTGTAAAAATTGCAAAAAGAACCTAAAGCAAAATACATATCATTTTCCACTTCACCCAAAGTGAAAAGGAAAAATAAATAATGAACCACATTAAGATAAAAGGTCTCAACAAAACAGAGAGAGATGAATATCAGCATTTTCCATGTAAGGCTCAGAGTACCTTATGGTGAGGGTGGGCATTCAGCAACAGCGGTGGAATCATGCTGACGGCTTCCTGACGGCTGATGTTTCCCTTGGAAAATAAAATTGTTAAAAATCAGCAACGGCATTAAAAAAACAGCAGAAAAAATTAATATTGGGCATTATTTCCAATGCATTAAGAAAACACTGTATAACCATACACAGAACACCAAATTTAGTACTATCGCATATACAGCAAGTAAGACCGATGTTTCTACTAGTGGATAAATGGCCACTATCAAAAGACAGTAATCCCATCAGAATGACATTCAGTTCAGTTCAGTCGCTCAGTCGTGTCCAACTCTTTGCGACCACATTGCCTGCAGCACGCCAGGCCTCCCTGTCCAGAACCAACTCCCGGAGTTTACCCAAACTCATGTCCATTGAGTCAGTGATGTCATCCAGCCATCTCATCCTCTGTCATCCCCTTCTCCTCCCACCTTCAATCCTTCCCAGCATCAGGGTCTTTTCCATCAGGTGGCCAAAGTATTGGAGTTTCAACTTCCGCATCAGTCCTTCCAATGAGTATTCAGGACTGAGCTCCTCTAGGATGGACTGGTTGGATCTCCTTGCAGTCCAAGGGACTCTCAAGAGTCTTCTCCAACACCACAGTTCAAAAGCATCAATTCTTCGGTGCTCAGCCTTCTTTACAGTCCAACTCTCACATCCATACATGACCACAGGAAAAACCATAGCCTTGACTAGAAGGACCTTTGTTGGCAAAGTAATGTCTCTGCTTTTGAGTATGCTATCTAGGTTGGTCATAACTTTCCTTCCAAGGAGTAAGCGTCTTTTAATTTCATGGTTGCAGTCACCATCTGCAGTGATTTTGGAGCCCAGAAAAATAAAGTCTGACACTGTTTCCACTGTTTCCCCATCCGTTTCCCATGAAGTGGTGGGACCAGATGCCATGATCTTCGTTTTCTGAATGTTGAGCTTTAAGCCAACTTTTTCACTCTCCACTTTCACTTTCATCAAGAGGCTTTTGAGTTCCTCTTCACTTTCTGCCATAAGGGTGGTGTCATCTGCATATCTGAGGTTATTGATATTTCTCCCAGCAATCTTGATTCCAGTTTGTGTTTCTTCCAGTCCAGCGTTTCTCATGATGTACTCTGCATAGAAGTTAAATAAGCAGGGTGACAATATACAGCCTTGACGTACTCCTTTTCCTATTTGGAACCAGTCTGTTGTACCATGTCCAGTTCTAACTGTTGCTTCCCGATCTGCATACAAATTTCTGAAGAGGCAGGTCAGGTGGTCTGGTATTCCCATCTCTTTAAGAATTTTCCACAGTTTGTTGTGATCCACACAGTCAAAGGCTTTGGCATAGTCAATAAAGCAGAAATAGATGTTTTTCTGGAACTCTCTTGCTTTTTCGATGATCCAACGGATGTTAGCAATCTGATCTCCGGTTCCTCTGCCTTTTCTAAAACCAGCTTGAACATCTGGAAGTTCACGGTTCACGTATTGTTGAAGCCTGGCTTGGAGAATTTTGAGCATTACTTTACTAGCGTGAAATGAGTGCAATTGTGCGGTACTTTGAGCATTCTTTGGCATGTCTTTGGCATTAATGTCAGAATGACATTAGCTTGTTAGAAACTCAAGTACAACATGCACAGAGGACAGAAAGCCCCCTAGAAGTGTCCCCTCACAGCTGAAACCCTAACTTCTACTTCCTGGTTCTCCCACCTCCAGGAGCAGCCCACACCTGCTCTGTATTCCTGGACACCGCCCCGTCAACCACTGCCTCCTTGCCTCAGAGGAAGGCAGACAACAACTAAACCTCCACACTAATCCGCCATCCTCCAGACCTTCACCCTTGGGTCAGGACATCTGTTCACGTGTTCGACTGTTCAAAGATTCTTTGCAAAATCCAGCACCTGTGACACTCACAACTCTATTTTAACAGCTTAGGACTGAATGCCCAACAAAAAGCCAAAAACTGTCAGCTACCAGGAGGCTTCTGCTCCTTGACAACCTGGGCTTCCTGTCTGAACCGCCACCCTGCACTCGTCAGTCACCTCACATGGACGCAGGATGACGAACGCTCTGCTCAAGTGCAAATCTGCACTTTCGCCGACGGTTCACACACCCCTGGAGATTAAACGCCAAGCCAGAGAAGCGCTTTCTGCACAAGTCTGCGCCAACAAGGGGGCACAGGCAGTGCCCAGCACCCTGTGCTGCTCTACACGGCGGGAGTGGGAAACCAGGCCAACAGGAGCCTGCCTACCAGCTAACCCGAGTGGACAGGAAGCCTGAGAGCACGCAGCTGTGGACTGAGCAGATCAGAACTGAGAGAGGTGAAGCGCTTCTAAACTGGCTGTGGCTTCAAGGCAAGAATTATAGGAAGCAAACAGTCCCGCCAGGCGGACAGAGAAGCTCAGGGCAACAAGGAAACAAAACCATCTGGTGGCACTCGGGGGTCCTGGGCCCAGCAAAGGAGGCTAGAGAACAGGAAGGGGAGCTTCCGATGCCGCGCGTGAGACAGAAAGGAAACCGCAACACTGCCGACGCCCGTCGCTCGCGGGCGCTCACTCAGTCACGCACTGCGTGCGGGGGCAGTTGTTTGCTGGGGAAGATGTGGTGCTAAAGGTAAGAAGCTTAGTGACTGAACGGCAATCAGGGGGCGGCTGAGGAACCAGGGGGCAAAGACCATGTCGTTTTATGAGAACCAAGTCTGTCACATTTAGATGGTGTTCTTCTGTTTGGCAAAGGTGGAGTACAGCACTTTAATTAAAATAAAGACGGCCATAAACACCCATCACCTTCTCTCCAAGGAAGGCACCCGGCATGTGCAGCCCAAAAGGACACGAAAGCAGACGGAATACGCTCCAACGTGAGGGCCGGGGAACAGAGTGCCGGGCCCAGCCGTGGCTGCAGCGAGCGACACCAGAAGCCACCCGGACAACCGTGCCAGCGCCCCCGGGACTCTGCGTGACCAGAGGCGCTACTAATACCTACATTACCAGATGTTACAGGGGCGCTCACAGTGAGTTCAGGGTGCTTTTCTATCTACCTAATCACTGCCAGTGGCAAGCGTGGTTGAAATAAAACTGCGATACTAAGGCTTCAAGGAAACCAGCAAGCCTGAAGTCATCTACTCACAGATTCAGTTTCGCTGACCAGAAACTGGTGAAACTTTTCCAGCTGTGGAGACTTTCTCAAGATTTTTCGACTTAAATTTGTGTGCCAGGCAAGTTCTTCAGGATACCTGACCGAAAGGAAAGTAAAACACGTAAGGGTCACGCGTGCTAAAGCGGGCTCTTCACAGCGCCTTCATCACACAGCTCATGGGCCGAGTGAGACGCCCAGCCGTGTGCTGGCTGCTCACACCCCTGCCCCGTCCTCCAAGGACGAGCAGCAGGACACGGAAGCTCGCCGAGACGGGGCCCCGGCCCTGGGCGCTGAGGGACACAGCACGGGACGGGACTGAGGAGCTGTGCTGGTGAATGGCCGAGAGCAGAGGCAACAGGGAGAGCTGATGGCCCACTCTCCACCGTGGGAACCTGAGGGCACACAGCCCAGGAGAAGGCAGATGACGACAGGCTACAGTGCAGCTCACACAGAAGGGAAATAAGGCTGCGGGGCAGCTATCAGCACGTCCGACGTTTGATTACAGTATTTGTTTTTACTGTATTTTTCACTATTTCTCAAACCAAGCAGTCCAATAATATTGTGAAATGTTCTATATACCCCCAAACCTTGGAAATCAAACATTTATTAATCTGAGGTCCCAGGCTGATGTTTATACAGACCGAAGAACAGAGCCTCTCCTGCCGTCTATGTAAACATACTTGAACAGTGTGTGAACGATGCCATCACAGATGAGGAAGTGTGTGGTTTCTTCATCATCCCGTGCGCCTGTCTAGCCACTCAAGTCCAGCCGCATGGGTCAGTACATGGACAGGACACGCGGGGCCATGCTCAGCGTCACACGGCACTCGGCGACAAACCTTACCGCACTTAGTGTTAACTCTGAGCCATAACGATGAGCTCAATTTAACAATAGGGCTCACAATGTGCCATGTGTCACACCACAGCTAAGGCGAAAGCCGTGAAAATGGAACGGAATGTTTGAAAAACACCACGTTTGCTTTGAAAATCCGAGTGACTATCTGACAGAGACAAACTGAGGCTTAAGATCTGAAGAAGCTGCTCAACTGTCATTTTATCACGAGCTATTCTGATGAGTGCTTTCCACCAAATTATGAAGATTAAACTGGCTGAACCTGTTCATGGCCACCCTCAAAATGTCCTGGAACTTTGGTTTCTATTTCTTATGCTTGCTTCCCTCTTCAATATTTAACCTGTTTCAAAAATACAAAACGAAAGTGCAATCATACTTATTAGACAATTTTAATAAGTGTTTAGCTTTAAATACTCCCTGTGGCCTCACTAGAGGTGAACGGCAGGGATTCCTGTGGGTTGGCTCTAGCTGTGTAACTGAACAGAACCTGCCGCCCCTCTACAACCTTTGTGTGTATTTATGTGCTTGTGCTCCATCATGTCCAGCTCTTTGCGGCCTCGTGGACTGCAGCCCGCCAAGCTCCTCTGTCCCTGGGATTTCCCAGGCAAGAATACAAGCCTTTGGTGATAGCCAAACATCTGCTTTCATAAGATTCCTGGCAAACGGAATTGTCTGTGATCAACAACAGCACACGTGCCAGTAACTACCTTATCAAACCACCAAACGTCACTAATTTGAATGCTGCCTGCCGTTACTTATTGTACAAAGCTGAATTTTCATTTTCTAATAGACAGCAGAATTCTAACTACCGCACAATTGCACTCATCTCACACGCTAGTAAAGTAATGCTCAAAATTCGCCAAGCCAGGCTTCAGCAATATGTGAACCATGAACTTTCTGATGTTCAAGCTGGTTTTAGAAAAGGCAGAGGAACCAGAGATCAAATTGCCAACATCTGCTGGATCATGGAAAAAGTAAGAGTTCCAGAAAAACATCTATTTCTGCTTTATTGACTATGCCAAAGCCTTTGACTGTGTGGATCACAATAAACTGTGGAAAATTTTTAAAGAGATGGGAATACCAGACCACCTGACCTGCCTCTTCAGAAATTTGTATGCAGGTCAGGAAGCAACAGTTAGAACTGGACATGGAACAACAGACTGGTTCCAAATAGGAAAAGGAGTACATCAAGGCTGTATATTGTCACCCTGCTCATTTAACTTCTATGCAGAGTACATCATGAGAAACGCTGGACTGGAAGAAACACAAACTGGAATCAAGATTGCTGGGAGAAATATCAATAACCTCAGATATGCAGATGACACCACCCTTATGGCAGAAAGTGAAGAGGAACTCAAAAGCTTCTTGATGAAAGTGAAAGACGAGAGTGAAAAAGTTGGCTTAAAGCTCAACATTCAGAAAACGAAGATCATGGCATCTGGTCCCATCACTTCATGGCAAATAGATGGGGAAACAGTGGAAACAGTGTCAGACTTTATTTTTCTGGGCTCCAAAATCACTACAGATGGTGACTGCAGCCATGAAATTAAAAGACGCTTACTCCTTGGAAGGAAAGTTATGACCAACCTAGATAGCATACTCAAAAGCAGAGACATTACTTTGCCAACAAAGGTTCGTCTAGTCAAGGCTATGGTTTTTCCTGTGGTCATGTATGGATGTGAGAGTTAGACTGTGAAGAAGGCTGAGCGCCGAAGAATTGATGCTTTTGAACTGTGGTGTTGGAGAAGACTCTTGAGACTCCCTTGGACTGCAAGGAGATCCAACCAGTCCATTCTGAAGGAGATCAGCCTTGGGATTTCTTTGGAAGGAATGATGCTAAAGCTGAAACTCCAGTACTTTGGCCACCTCATGTGAAGAGTTGACTCACTGGACAAGACTCTGATGCTGGGAAGGATTGGGGGCAGGAGGAGAAGGGGACGACAGAGGATGAGATGGCTGGATGGCATCACTGACTTGATGGATATGAGTCTCAGTGAACTCCGGGAGCTGGTGATGGACAGGGAGGCCTGGCGTGCTGCGATTCATGGGGTCGCAAAGAGTCGGACACGACTGAGCTACTGATCTGAATAGAGAGCAGACTCTAGGTATAACTTGAGGGGAATATTTGTTTATGTGCTTTATTGGTTAAGTTTCTACTAGTTAAAAATGTAAATTTGTTATTACAAGAATAAAATCTGACTGTTAAGTTATAATTACGAAAGCTTTTCATCTTATGAGAAAATTATTTAACTTTCAAAGAGTTAACTACACAGACAGACTGAGTTCAAAAGTCTCTCTCCATATATCACCTCTAGGATCATCATCAACTCAATGAAAAGAACATAAACAGAATGACAATAAGGTGCATTTGCAACAACTCACTGTCAAAACAAGGCCTTATAAAAAACGCTTTAACCCCTCGCAATTCCCAGTCTATGAAAGGTAAGAAAAAAATGAAATCTGCACACGCTGTAAGTCCTATATATGACATTCCTTCTAGAAAACCTGGTCCCCCAAAATACTTCTCCTACATTACATCCCACTATGTCTCAAAAGGTTAAAAGACTATTAAGATCTATTTCTGCAATTTCCACAATATAAAGAACCACCAGAAAGTACTTTATGTTTCTGCTTTATTTACTGATTTATGGGTATCCCACACCTGACCAGTGAATTTGATTTAATGTTTATAGAATAAAACTGTCTCACAGTTGTCACTGATAACGAAAAAAGGGTGAGTATTAGGAACTCGCATCTTACATGTTGCTCAGACCCTTCATCTATGTTCAGAAAACTAGATGAAACAGTATTGTGAAGAGAAGGCCCGGCTGTTACTGGGGTGACTCCTTGCATTCTTCACCCACAGAATACCTGTAGGGCCTTTCCAAGAGGTCTGGAATTGACTGGTCCTGCCCTGAGATCCAAAGTTCAACAATCAAGAGTGAAAAACAGCCATTAAACATTCAATGGGCCAAGTAAACCAAAGGCCCACTGTAGTTTGCAGAAAACAATAAAAATAGACTAATTCCGTATGTGTTGGGACAGTGGAAGAAAACCACCAGGACAGCCCAGAGAGACACCCCTTCCCCAGGGGACCGGCTCACCAGCTCCTCTTTCTGCCCAGAGGCAGAGAACCCGCAGAGGCAGCCGCATCTGAAAAGCTGAACTTCTGGACACAGGGTGGAAGGAATAAACGTTTCCAGGTGACTGTGTGAGGCAGCAAAAGCAGGAAAGATTATGCATAGAAATGTGCAAAGACAATCCTAAACCTGCTTTTGAAAACATCAAACACACCAACTTCAAGCACCGGGGCCATCCCCCAAATCTCCACATCATGGCACAGGCCAAGAGCCGAGTGCACACCCCAGTGACTGAGAGGGGGGCCCACGCGTCATGTGACGGCCGCCGTCCTCGCTGATGCTGCAGACACAGCAGGGGAGACACCTTCCTTACCTGCTGGCCTCAGCACCTGGCCTCAGAGACCTTTTCCTGTTCTCTAACAGTCAAGCTTCTAGACTCCGATTAAAACTGTTTAACAAAAAAGCCATCATGGAATTTTTTGGTGCATTATTCCTGTATACCAGAAATGCACTCTGAAATGGTAACATTTGGTTTTGATCTGATTTAAGCACCTGGCCACTCAGTTCTCATTCCACCGTGGATTCTGTGCACATCTGTGATATGGACACTGAACATCCAAATGGCCAACAAAAGAATGAAAAGCAAGCAAACGCACGGACCAGGAACAATGAAAACCTCAATTTGGCTTGTGATGAACAAAGGTTGGCCAAAAAGAAAAGATACATCAAACACTTGAACAGTCAAAACTTCAAAAGCTGTCAAGAAACGCTGCTTAAATTCATCTTCTCAAGCAGAAAGTGAAGAGGAACTAGAGTGCCTTGATGAGGGTCAAAGGAGAGTGAAAAAGCCGGCTTAAAACTCAACATTCAAAAAACAAAGATCATGACATCCAGTCCCATCACTCCGTGGCAAACAGAAGGGGAAAATGTGGAAACAGTGACAGACTTTTATTTTCCTGGTCTCCAAAATCACTGCAGACAGTGACTGCAAGCATGAAATTCAAAGACACCTGCTCCTTGGAAGAAAAGCTATGACAAACCTGGACAGTGTATTAAAAGCAGAGACATCACTTTGCCAACAAAGGTCCATCTAGTCAAAGCTATGGTTTTTCCAGTAGTCAGTATGGATCTGAGAGTTGGACCATAAAGAAGGCTGGGGTCCAAAGAACCAATGCTTTCAAATAGTATCACTAGCTCAATGGACAAGTATCTGAGCAAATTCCAGGAGATGGCGAAGAACAGGGAAGCCTGGTGTGACATAGTTCATGGGGTCACAGAGTCAGATGCGACTGAACAACAAACTGCCAGACAATGATGGTTAAATTCACCTTTTTATGGTAATCATTTAAAATGTGCTGTTGTCCTTTTGTAAGAATTCTCAGTACCTTAAAGTTGATAATCTGCAATGTGCAACTGTTAACAACTTCTTGACTTCCACAGCCCAGGCTGTGAGACTACTCACAGTCCCTTGGACTGCACGCAGATCCAACCAGTCCATCCTCAAAGAAATCAGTCCTGAATGGTCATTGGAAGGACTGATGCTGACGCTGAAACTCCAATCCTCTGGCCACCTGATGCAAAGAATGGACTCACTGGAAAAGACCCTGATGCTGGGAAAGACTGAAGGCGGGAGAAGGGGGCGACAGAAGATGAGATGGTTGGATGGCATCTCTTGACTCAATGGACACCAGTTTGAGTAAACTCCAGGAGTTGGTGATGGACAGGGAAGCCTGGCGTGCTGCAGTCCATGGGGTCACAAAGAGTCAGACGCGACTGGGCTGAGCTGAGCTGAACTGATGGCCCCGGCCTTGGCACGACCACGGTTTGTGCCTGACTCTCTGGGCCATTCACGAGACAGACGGGACTGCTTTCACACGCCTAAACTGGATCAAGACACACAAATGAGCCACGAGACACCGACAGGACAGCGAGGATAAAAGGAGGGTGAGCATTGGCCCTGGAGACAGAGACAGACAGGACAGCTGATGCAGCCCCTGCTGAGTCTTTGCTGGGCGAGGAGCTATGGTGTGATTAATAGTCATGGGAATCCCACTCATCTTGTGGGATTTTGGGTGATCTTGTGACTTTGGGTGATGTCGAGGAGTTTGAAACGGAGGCGCAGGGGCCAATGTGAACCTCCATGAGGACTGTTTGGAAACATCCGCCGTTTGGTAACGTCTCAGAAAGACACCGTGGGAACAGAAGGGGCGACTGATAGAGAGGAGGTCTCAGATTATCACTGTTCAGACATCCACTGTCGGGACGCTTTAAAACACTGAGACGGGGGCTTGAAGGTTCACTGTCAAAGGACCTGATGCTGCAAGATGGAGGAACTGTTTCACAGACAGACGCCACTGGAGGCGCTGTCAGAGCAGACGGGGACTTCCAGCTCACACTTGTCCCAAGGCCCACCTGCAGGCAGGGGACCGACACTCATGCCGAGTCGCCTCCTCCATCACCCCCTTTCCTTTCCTTCTCTGCGTGACTAACTTCTGTTGTGCAGTGTGTTCGTATGCAATAAACCAAGCAATTAGCAAAATGAAATGCTAGCTACACTCCATGTGTGTCCCAGCCTCTGACTCTTACCTGGTCTTATGCCTGGGCCCTGCAAAAAAACATTAAGTCTGCAACAGTTCTGACATGAAGACAAGGGGTTTAGGTAGAAATGGTGGAAATGGTAACATCGAGGAAGAAGAGAAGCTGGACTGACTTGGAAAAACCGACGGAAATCAAGACTCCAACACACAGCGCTGCAAGTCACAAAGGAAAGCCTGCACGCGTGTGAAGCAACAGCGGAAAAAGCACTGGGAGTAAGAACAGGAAAATGTCTCGAAAGCACATTTAGGTTCCTTCGTGCCAAAATCAAACGGGTTACCAAGAAATAAATTCAAGCGACAAAGATTAAAATCCTAGAGACATATCCAACAGAATGAAGCCGTGTTATACCTACCAACTCAAGGGCTGTGGAACTTCAACTTTCTGCCCATCCACCTCCAGGTCCTCCAGTTCCTTGAAATACTTGTTCTTTAAGCAATGGAGAATCTCTTTTGCATGGCTATCAAAAAAATTTTTTTAAAGTTTCAAATCAATCTGGAAAGCTAATTCAATACACCTTATCTCTTTATAAACCCAAGATTGTGTTTTGTAATAAAAGCCATCCTTGTGTGCCAAGTGAAGACATTCTTTCATTACTACCATTTTACTGTATTCTTTCAAAGCTTAAACAATCCTTGTCCTTTAATCCCTAAAAGGTGAAAAACTACATTCAATACTATTCTATCCCTTCTCTCCTAAACATTCCTCGAGTTCCATCTTCACTTTCAGGTCCTCTTCAAAAGGTACAACTGCAACCATATCCTTAAACTTACACACTAAAGGTTCGTAAGGAAGAAACAACTTGATTAAATGACATCTCTAAGCTCATTTCGAAGAAGACCACCGAAACAGGATATGGCCACAACAGTCCTAAAGGCCATTTTGCCCAGTAGAGGCACATCAAAGGACTAATACAGCCCACAGCAGGGACGGTCCCTGGCGGTCCAGTGGTTAAAATTCTATTTTTTTCCAATGTAGGGAGTGCAGGTCTGATCCCTGGTCTGAGAACTAAAATCCCACATGCCATGGGCCGAGGCCAAAATATTCGTAATAAACATTTTTAATAAGTTAAATAACACACAGTAAACTTTAGACATCACAAAGTGAAAATCCACAACATGTAACAGACTCCCCACCCTGAAATTGCACATAAAAAGGGATGAAGCACAGCTGAACCTGCAGGGGACGCTTGAAACTTAGCTTTAATTTCCACCCATCATTCCAGTGCCCCCTCCTCCACTTATTCCCTACTTCCATGGATAAATACCCTGCTCAACAGCTGACGGGAAAAGAGCTGATCACTGCCTCCTGTCTCCTTGCTTGACTATCCTGTAGTAAAGCCTTTTCGCTTTCTGCAAGACTGTTGCCCCCATATTTGGTCTTTTCATTGTGCAGCTTACAATAAGCCCACGTGCTCAGTTACACGACTCAAAAAAAAAAAAAAAAAATTGAGAGAGAACACCATAAGCTTCACTTAAAACTCACTAACGTCACAGGTTCTCATGTGTTCCAAAGGGTGGGGGATCGTCAATGGGCCCCCAAGAGTCAAATGCTTCTCATCTTGCACACTCGTTTCTGATTCTAACCTCCCAACTTGCCAGGTCCTCCTCCCCGTACTCCGTTGGGATACCCGTGCTCCCTCCTCTCAAGGCCTCCAGGCTCTAGCATCCACACCGCTGACGTGTGCTTCTTGGGAGAAATACATTTCCGTTTTAAACCCGGGGCATTCTAAACCCCAACTCCCCGAGAAACGTGAAAGGCACGACCCCCTTACCTCTTGTAACCGGTAATTCTTAAAGTGGCCGGGAGAGGCTCCCTGAGCGCTCCCATGAACTGGTCCCACTCGCCCTCGGGCACGATCTTGAGCTCCTGGTAGTAGTGCTCGAACAGCTTGTTCTCCTTGACGATCTCGGGGTAGCCGCCTTCCCAGCCCTGAGGAGTGAGAGAAACTTGGCACCCGGGGCCGCGAAGCCGCCCCGCAGGCCTCGGGGCCCCGGCCCGCCCTCCCCCGGGTCCTACCGCCCCATTGCGCTTTCCGCCGTCCTCCGCGCTCCCGGGCCGCTGCTGCTGCTGCTGCTGCTGGAGCCGCCGGCCCCGCGACCGCCGCCCCATGGCCCACGCGGCCGCGCACGCCTCCCGCACAGCTCGACCCGCCACCGTCGGCCGCAAGCACTTCCGGGCTGCAGCTCGAGGACCCCGCGGGTCAGCACATGCGCCTCCCCGGGACCTGCAGGGAGGGAGGGACCTGCAGGAGCGCAAGGATTTCCGCGCCAGCTCAGGCAGCGATGCGGACAGCCCGAGGTCGCGCGTGCGCACCGCGGCGACGACGCTCGGTGAGGGCCCGGAGTGGGCCGGGGCTTAGTGGGCAGGACTCTAGGAGCGTGGGCGGGGCGGGCGGGCGTCCCGCCCCGTCCCCGGCGCCCAACCACGACTAGGTAGACGGTCTGGGAGTGCCCGGAGTGAGTGGGGGTCTAGAGGGCGGGGCCTGGTGGGCGGGGCTATAGGCGCGTGGGCGGGGCGGGGCGGGGCGGGGCGGGTCCGCAGCGCGCACCCAAGACTGGTGAGACAGTCGGGGAGGACCTGGAGTGGGCGGGGTTCTGGCCGTGTGGGCGTGGCGGGCGGGCGCCCCGGGCGTCCCACCTGGTCCCCGGCGCGCACCCAGGACTAGGGAGACTGGGTGGCGTGTGGCTCCGGGGCCGCCCGCACGGGGCGGATCCGGGCCCAGGCTTTGGCCGCGAATCCCGGCCTCAGGTAACCGCGCCTCCCGCCCCCCACCCCACCCCGCCCGCAGCCGCCGCCGCCCTATATGTGGCCCAACGCAGCACCCGGGCCATGGAGCACGCCTGCCGTCGCCCACCATGGAGCTGGCCGAGCGGTTCCTGCTGGACGCGCTCGCCTACCTGGAATGCGCCCTGGGCGTCGTGTGCTACGTGCTGCTGAAGCTGGTGGGCTCGCCCTACGGGCGCTACGCGTCGTCCGGCTCTGCCTTCGGGCTGCCGGCGCGGGCCGCCTGGACTGTGCAGGAGCTGCCCTCGCTGGCCCTGCCGCTCCTCGCGTGCGCGGGCGCAGGCGCGCCGGCCGAGCGCCTCAACCGCTGGCCCAACTGCATCCTCCTGGCCATGTTCCTCGTCCACTATGCGCAACGGTAAGAGCGGGCGGCCCCGCGCTTCCCCCAGCCGCCCCTGGTGCGCCCTCTTCTCCCCGCCGCCCCTGGTTGATGCGCCCCCTTCCCCCCGCCGCCCTTGGTGCACCGCCCTCTTGCCACCCCGGGCCGGCTCCCTGCACCTGTACACCAGGTCCTGGCGCCCTCTCCTTCGCCCCTGCTCTCTCCCCCAGCGCCCTCTTGCTACTTTTCTAGTTCCGTGTGCACTCTTTGTTTAGGGTGAAGGATTGTTTCCCCCAATCAGATGATCACTTGCACCTTAGTCTGGTTTCCAATTACTGAATGGGTCACGTTCAGGGACTTTCTCCTCTACAATATAGGCAGGTGCCTCCAGCACTGTGAAAGTAGCCTTCCAAGAAATAAGCGGTAAACACACCTAAGGTCTTTAAGCTAACTTACAGATGTTTGGTTTTTGTGAAGAAGGCTCAATGGCTGTGTCTGTACTCTTCAGGTCTGTAACAAGTTCGGACTCTCTCCAGGTCTTAGGCTTTGGCTTTTGCACAGCTTAAGGGCTTCCCTGGTGGCTCATCTGGTAAAGAATCTGCCTGCATTGCAGGAGACCTGGGTTCGATTCTTGGGTGGGGAAGACCCCCTGGAGAAGGGAATGGCAACCCACTCCAGTATTCTTGCCTGGAGAATCCACGCGGACAGAAGAGCCTGATGGGGTACAGTCCATAGGGTCGCAAAGGGTCGGACACAACTGAGCAACTAACATTTTCACACTTTTGCATAGCTAAACCAAATAGCTGCTCGAAAGCTTAAAATCAAAATTTGAAAATTTGTATTCAGACTTCTTAAGGCTGCCCAGTGTTAAAAGGGATGTTCTCTACACATCAGGGACCTGATCTCAACTGCTTTGAAAGCGTGGGCAGGTTACTTGATCTCTCTGGTTGTGGGTCCCACCTTAGGACACCCACTTCACAGAGCAGTAGAAGAAGTCAGTGCGGGTGTCTCTGAGCCTCTCTTGAATCCCTGGGCAGCTGCATCCCAGTCTGCTTTTAAGTTTTAAGCAGACACTGGGAATGGGCAGTCAGTGTTCCACGAAGTCTTTCTGAGTGCTCTGTACCTGACAGTCCTAGAGAATTCCCGTAAGCAAACTCAGTAACAGACTCATCAGTGCATTTCCCAGTCACATCTGACTCTTTGCGACCCCATGGACTGTAGCCCGCAAGGCTCCTCTGTCCATAAATTCTCCAGGCAAGAATACTGGAGTGGGTAGCCATTCCCGTCTCCAGGGAATCTTCCCGACCCAGGGGCTGAACCCAGGTCTCCTGCATTGCGGGCAGATTCTTTACCGTCTGAGCCACCAGGGAAGCCCAAGTTTGCCATAAATCCGTACCAAAGCAGGGAGCCACAGCACCTAAATCTGGCCAATAGTTTCATTCATGAAGAGAGGAAACCTCTACACAAGGGTGCCACCCACAGTTGCTCATATTATTGTACACATAGCCCGTGTGATTTGGGGACATTTAAATTTTCCAAACTTTCCAACTTGAGCAAACTCCAGGAGATGGTGAATGACAGGGATGCCTGGTGTTCGGCAGTCCATTGGTTGCAAAGAGTCAGACTTGACTGAGCAACTAAACAATGACAAGTTTTCCAAATAGAAGAGATAAACATCTTCCATTCTACCCAAGCAGCTAATTTATTCAATGGTCATTTGACCTAAGTCAGTGAGCACTGTCGACTAAAAAAAGATGTACAACTTGAGAGTTGCAAGTTAAGTTTTATTTGGGGCAAAATGAAGACTGTGACCTGGGAGGCAGCATCTCAGAGAGCTCTGAGAGACTGCTCCAAAGCGGCAGTGGGGGAAAGTCAATATGTAAGGTTTTGGTGAAGGGGGAGTTCAATGCCATGAAGCACTCATGTTACAAAAGGTTTTTGTTAGTCATGAGGATCTGATGTCACCATGAAGGGATTTAGTGCTTTCTCTAAGATATGAGAAGATGCAAAGATTGAGATCATAAAATCTGTTCCTAAAAACATCCAACTATCTAAAGACCTTTCCCTCTAGATCCTCTGGAGCACAGAGTGCCTCACTCCACCTCGAACTCCCTCAGGGGTTGTTGAAGGTCAACAGCTGTAGCAGCCTGGGGTTCAATTTCCCTGCAGGCAGATGGCAGTGATCTTCGTAAGTGCCAATTTGTAGTTGACACGGCCCTCTTATGGTCATAAATCCAGGCATACATTGAGGGGCATTTCATAACCATTTTGTCCTGCCTTGCTGGGAAGGATCATTCCCAGTTCTGAAGAAGGTTTTTGCCGATAAGCCACTCAGTGTGCCATTACCGGACTCGATCTTAGCAGTCAAAGACGTCGGGACACCTGTCTTCTAGTTATGGCCCAGGAAAGGATTCCCTCTTGTTGCATGAAAATACCTACAGTTACACTATTACAATCACTGATCGTATATTGAGCTATACATTTGATCAGCTGCTTCAACTCTAATCCTCATTTTCATTGGAGGCTTAGTCATACACCTGGTAATACAAGAAATAATAATCTTGTGAAAGAAGCAAAATGCAAATGGTATAGTTAATAACATTAGTGGAATTAAAAGTAAATAGTTTAGCCATGAACCTCCCGCAGCAAACCAGTTTTTTTTTTTTTAAAGATCATCAAGACTAGGGAATGGGTCACTGAAAGCAGAAGTCTGACTTTTCATATGGTTCACCAAATGTGTTATTTTAGAGAATTCATCAGGTATAAAAACATAGGATTCAGTTTGAATTATGGCGCAGGTGCCTCCCTGAAATGCTGTAAGGATGTCAAGGGCCATGCAGTTGTGTAGAACTGCCTTTTTCATCAGAGAGATCTCAGAATTCAGTAGGCTAATAGCCCGATTACTATCATTTAAAGCTTATGAAAGTTGTTAAGGCTTCAGTTCAGTTCAGTTCAGTCGCTCAGTCGTGTCCGACTCTTTGCGACCCCATGAATCGCAGCACTCCAGGCCTCCCTGTCCATCACCAACTCCTGGAGTTCACTCAAACTCATGTCCATTGAGTCGGTGATGCCATCCAGCCATCTCATCCTCTGTCGTCCCCTTCTCCTCCTGCCCCCAATCCCTCCTATCATCAGGGTCTTTTCCAATGAGTCAACTCTTCACATGAGGTGGCCAAAGTATTGGAGTTTCAGCTTCAGCATCATTCCTTCCAATGAACACCCAGGACTGATGTCCTTTAGGATGGACTGGCTGGACCTCCTTGCAGTCCAAGGGACTCTCAAGAGTCTTCTTTAACACCACAGTTCAAAAGCATCAATTCTTCGGCTCTCAGCTTTCTTCACAGTCCAACTCTCACATCCATACATGACCACTGGAAAAACCATGACCTTGACTAGACAGACATTCATTGGCCAAGTAATATTTCTGCTTTTGAATATGCTATCTAGGTTGGTCATAACTTTCCTTCCAAGGAGTAAGCGTCTTTTAATTTCATGGCTGCAGTCACCATCTGCAGTGATTTTGGAGCCCAAAAACATAAAGTCTGACACTGTTTCCACTGTTTCCCCATCTATTTGCCATGAAGTGATGGAACCAAATGCCATGATCTTCGTTTTCTGAATGTTGAGCTTTAAGCCAACTTTTTCACTCTCCACTTTCACTTTCATCAAGAAGCTTTTGAGTTCCTCTTCACTTTCTGCCATAAGGGTGGTGTCATCTGCATATCTGAGGTTATTGATATTTCTCCCGGCAATCTTGATTCCAGCTTGTGCTTCTTCCAGCCCAGCGTTTCTCATGATGTACTCTGAGTATAAGTTAAATAAGCAGGGTGACAATATACAGCCTTGCTGTGCTCCTTTTCCTATTTGGAACCAGTCTGTTGTTCCATGTCCAGTTCTGACTGTTGCTTCCTGACCTGCATATAGGTTTCTCAAGAGGCAATCAGGTGGTCTGGTATTCCCATCTCTTTCAGAATTTCCCACAGTTGATTGTGATCCACACAGTCAAAGGCTTTGGCATAGTCAATAAAGCAGAAATAGATGTTTTTCTGGAACTCTCTTGCTTTTTCCATGATCCAGAGGATGTTGGCAATTTGATCTCTGGTTCTTCTGCCTTTTCTAAAACCAGCTTGAACATTTGGAAGTTCATGGTTCATGTGAACTTCCAAATGTTGGAGAATTTTGAGCATTACTTTACTAGTGTGTGAGATGAGTGCAATTGTGCGGTAGTTTGAGCATTCTTTGGCATTGCCTTTCTTTGGGATTGGAATGAAAACTGACCTTTTCCAGTCCCGTGGCCACTGCTGAGTTTTCCAAATTTGCTGGCATATTGAGTGCAGCACTTTCACAGCATCATCTTTCAGGATTTTAGATATGGCCAATTACATCCTCTAAGGCAATGGCACCCCACTCCAGTACTCTTGCCTGGAAAATCCCATGGATGGAGGAGCCTGGTAGGCTGCAGTCCATGAGGTCACTAAGAGTCGGACACAACTGAGCGACTTCACTTTCACTTTTCACTTTCCTGCATTGGAGAAGGAAATGGCAGCCCACTCCAGTGTTCTTGCCTGGAGAATCCCAGGGACAGGGGAGCCTGGTGGGCTGCCATCTATGGGGTCTCACAGAGTCGGACACAATGGAAGCGACTTAGCAGCAGCAGCAGCAGCCCCACTGAAGGCGTGCACGCACACGTGCACACACACACACAGTAGCTGCTGAACGGTCATACCAGTAGGATACAGATCGGCGACCCACTGGGATCATACCAATGGTAGATTCGTTGGGGTTACCTCTAATTTGTTAACATGTATGACCTTAAGTTCATGGGAATCCCAGGCTACACCTTCGTATTCATCCCTGTAGATGTGATGGCCATAAATTAGTCCGACGAACCCACAGAGTTCCATACCAATCACTCTCTCTAACAGTAATGATAGACATAGTTCATAAAGCACCCAGTCTTGTTTCAAAATTACCAGGTTGATCATTTTTAGTATGATTTAACCCTTCCCAACATAGAGGGGCTTTTAAACTAAAATGACCATAGCCTGGTATTAACCATAAGGATCCAACCCATAACTGTGAGAGTTTTCCTTTTAATAGATGAGAGGTTAATTTTTTATAGAGACTTAGCTCATCACTCTGACTGAGTTTGAATGACCCTAAGAGAAAACTTAAGTGTATGGCCAGCATCTGCTGGGGCTGCTGCTGCTGCTGCTAAGTTGCTTCCGTTGTGTCCGACTCTGTGTGACCCCAGAGACTGCAGCCCACTAGGCTCCCCCGTCCCTGGGATTCTCCAGGCAAGGACACTGGAGTGGCTAGCATCAGAGCAGATATTATTAAATGGCCATGTGAGAGGATCCCATCTAGTAATATCGTGAATAGATGAAACAGGACTGAACATTCATCTAAAATAAATTTCCTAGTGGGTATCCAGTCAGAGCCCTAGAGAGCAGAAATCCACCAAAGTAACCCAGAAGTACTAGACACAGGTAATTGGCTACAACCCAACAATTGGATTGAGTTTTAAACTAGCATAGACTCATGTCCATGATAGAAAGCATTTGATTGATAGGCATAGGTCCAAGGAATCAAGAAAACGTTATAAATGATCATACAAGTCAGATGAGCATCTTGGGCAAGCTGCCTACTTCTGATGTCCTCTTCTTCTTGCCCTAGTGGAGTGTAATTTCCTCTATTTGAGCATTGTTTTAAGGTGAGTTGGGATTTGCCTGGTGGCAAAGATGGTAAAGTGTCTGCCTGCAATGTGGGAGACCTGGGTTCGATCCCTGGGTCGGGAAGATCCCCTGGAGAAGGAAATGGCAACCTACTCCAGTACTCTTGCCTGGAAAATTCCACGGACAGAGGATCCTGGTAGGATATAGTCCATGAGATCACAAAGAGTCAGACACGACTGAGTGACTTCACTTGAACATCACTTGAGGTCAGCAGGCATCTCTATCAACCAGTCCAGCTTAGGGGCTTTTGGAAGTGGGAGTTAACCCAAGAGTCAATTTCCCTTTGGTTTCACTGGGCATGAGCTAGTTTAGAGTACGTGATAGAAAGGTCCTTCCATCCAGGTTGGAGAAAGTTCCTTAAACTATGTCTTCTTCCAATCTTGGTTGCAGGTCATGCATGAGGCATCTGATCTTTATCCAAAGACAGATTACTAAGATAAGCTTCAGAAACAAACCTAGAGTGTCCTTTAATAATTCAATTAAATTTTACATTAATATACCCTAACAACAAAGAACTATCCAGAAAGTAAGTCTGAGTAGAAACAGACCTCCATTAACAAGCTGGGATTTAACATTCATTGGAACATCTCTTTCTCCCTAAAATCACCATCATTTTTACCAAATTAACACCTGTTTGTCATATAGGTCTGGTCTCAATAAACTTGGCCTGATGACTTATATAACCGTAATTGATCATAGACTTTTTTGCTTTGCTGAGACTTTTATGGAGTCTCAGATTGAACTTTTAAAATAAAACCTTTCAGGGCTAGGAAGAAGAAAAAAGAAGTTGCTCAGTTGTGTCTGACTCTCTGCGACCCCATGGACTATAGCCTACCAGGTTCCACCATCCATGGGATTTTCCAGGCAAGAATACTGGAGTGGGTTGCTATTTCCTTCTCCAGGAGATCTTCTCAACGCAGGGATTAAACCCGCATCCCTGGCATCGCAGGCAGATACTTTGCCAAAGGCTTATCACAGATTTTGCCTAGTCAGATCATCAGTCGCTCAGTTGTGTCTGACTCTTTGCGACCCCATGAATCGCAGCACGCCAGGCCTCCCTGTCCATCACTAACTCCCGGAGTTCACTGAGACTCACGTCCATGGAGTCAGTGATACCATCCAGCCATCTCATCCTCTGTCGTCCCCTTCTCCTCCTGCCCCCAATCCCTCCCCGCATCAGAGTCTTTTCCAATGAGTCAACTCTTCACATGGGGTGGCCAAAGTACTGGAGTTTCAGCTTTAGCATCATTCCTTCCAAAGAAATCCCAGGGCTGATCTCCTTCAGAATGGACTGGTTGGATCTCCTTGCAGTCCAAGGGACTCTCAAGAGTCTTCTCCAACACCACAGTTCAAAAGCATCAATTCTTCGGTGCTCAGCTTTCTTCACAGTCCAACTCTTACATCCATACATGACCACTGGAAAAACCATAGCCTTGACTAGACGGACCTTTGTTGGCAAAGTAATGTCTCTGCTTTTCAATATGCTATCTAGTAATAAATGTTTCAAAATCGTATTTTATTTGGAAAATGACTTAGCTATTCAATAGACTTCCAACACTCAGTTAAGTACAATCGTTAGAAGTTCAAGTTACCCCAGTCTGCAGAGACTATTTTAGACAGACATTCCTAAAGCATAATTATTCTTGAGTCTATCTAAAGGTTCATATCTCATTTGCATTTTGAAGAAGTTTTTTGACTTGAGAGAATTTCCTTGCTGACAAACTTGTAACACATATAATAATATTTAACTTTTGTTAAACCTAGGTAAAACGAAAATATGCTGCTTAATGCTAATTACTCTTACACATGTCTACATTATTTAGATCAACAAACAAACATTAATATCAGTTATTTAATGCTGAATATTTCCAAGTTCACATGAACCTGAAATTCATTTAGGTTAATTTCTCTTGTGGTAGAATTATTTGAATTGTACATGCCCCCTTTTTTTTTTCAAAGCCAATAATATTAAACGTCATTTACACACTGATCTCAGCAATCAGCAATATTATCCAAAATACAAAGATGCACACTGAGACCTACATTTATCCAAATAAATGGAAAACAAAGTCATGTTTTCCAAACTTAGTTATGAATCAGATATCACGATACAAAACACACTAATTGTAAAAATGGTTGGAGTAAGATTTGAAAAGGCTTTGTTCCCCTTTTTTTCTTTTGGTTTCAGGAATTAGAGATGGTCTAGATAAGTGATCCAGAGAGCTCTGGTCTAAAGGTATGGGAGGAATTATTTCCTCTTAGCAAGAATTCTTAGATAACTTTGTTCATCAAGCTTTCTCTGGAGTCTAAAGAATATTGTGAGCACATTGTCAGAAATTGTGTTTTTCTATAATCATAGTTTTATAGTCAAACTTTAGACCAGGTATGCTCAGCTTGGCCCTGATAATAAGGGCCGATTGATCCCAGCAGGGATTGTGCCTCTGGGGAAGTGGGGGCCTCCGTTTGATCAGCCCCAAGCTGTTAATTACGGAAGGAAGCGGACAAGAACAGGAGTGCACGATGGACTGAGAGCTCGTCCCAAAGCATCCCGCCAGTCGGGAGACGTCTGTTGCCCCTGCTTTGTTGGGGCTCTGCCAGCCAGCCCAGACTGAGTAAGAAGGGATGTGTGAATCCCAACCTGAGTCAGATGGTGGTGGGAGAAACACAAACCACGGGACTTGGGACACGTGCTTGGGAGATGCAAGCCCGAGTAGCTTGGTGGTCGTCTGCCGAGGCCCTGGGCTGGGTTGTGGGCTGACCCTGCCCTAAGGGAGCATTAGCATCATGAAGAACCAGAGCCAGGTGGAGGGGCTTCCCGTGGTCTGTGGGAAGGGGTGTCTGCCTGCATGTTTTTATAATCTTCCTTTAGCACACCTTGTCCGAGGATCCACTGACTCCCTGCTCATTGGTGGGCTTGTAGATGGAGGCAAGATGTTCTCTGAAGACATGGGTGAGGATGAGAGAAACTCTTGTACTTTTGCTGAGTACAAAGGCAGAATCAACAGGATCAACAGGACCTCTGTGGAGGACAGCCGGGGACGGCGGGGCAGGCCTGCCTAGGAACGAGGCAGGGACAGCTGTCAGACAGAGCACACCAAGGCCCTGACCCTGGGGATGGACAAGGATGTTTGTAGGCATTTTTTTTTATCCATGGCAAACCGCGTCATTGTGCCAGTGGCCCTTGCATAGGGTCAGCGCGGAGGTCAGCTGTTGATCTCAGGCCTCTGAGTCCAGAGGGCACTGTCCACACCTTGTCACATCACCTTGGGTTTTGTTTGTATGCAGAGTGTGACCTTTCACCTGCTCACCCCAGGCACATGTGTGCTGGAAATGAGCAACTTTCGGTTATCAGGTCTGCTCAGAGCCTCTCCACGCCGGGGTCCTGGGGTGGTGCCCTCAACCCTGTCTCAGCTCGTGTTCTGCTTTCTGTCAATCCAAGCAGGGACTCAGTGTGACCCGAACCCAGGGCGCCTGTGTCACTGATTCCCACTGGGCAGTCAGTGAGCGACTCACTGCATCATTTCTTCATCAGCCCTTCCATGTAACGGTAGTCACAAACCCAAGTCCCACTGGAGCGCAAAGCTGTTTATTTGCCACTGGGGCCCCCAGTTACCACCTTTACCCTGAGGCCACAGAGGAAGGGGGCCAAACACTCCCCACCCCACCCCCAAGTCCCAGAGTGTGGACTCTCAAACACCCACTGCAAGGCATGTGCTCAGCCAGGTCTGTGACCCGGTGGGATCGTGGTTCTGTTGTCATCCCTCATGGTAGCACCTCAAAGCGTGTCACCTGCTTGAGGTTCAGCTTCCCTCCTGCTGGAATCCATCAGTGGCCTGGGGAAAGCTTTGGTCAGCCTCTCTTTTAAATGTGTCATAAGGGAATTCCAGGGATTCCCTGGTGGCTGAGACGGTTAAGAATCCACTTGCAACGCAGAAGACCTGGGTTCAATCCCTGGGTTGGGAAGATCCGCTGGAAAAGGAAATGGCAACCCACTCCAGTATTCTGGCCTTGGAAATCCCATGGACAGAGGAGCCTGGTTAGCTACAGTCCATAGGGTCGCAGAGTCGGACACTGAGCAGCCAACACTCAACACACAAGGGGCTTCCCAGATGGCACTAGTGGTAAAGAACTCGCCTGCCAACGTAGGAAACAAGGGTTTGATCCCTGAGTCCAGAAGGTCCCTTGGAGAAGGAAATGACAACCAGTTCTAGGATTCTTACCTGGATAATCCCATGAACTTCTCTGATAGCTTTGCTTGCAATGCAGGAGACCTGGGTTTGATTCCTGGATTGGGAAGAACTGCTGGAGAAGGGATAGGCTACCCACTGCAGTATTCTTGGGCTTCCCTTGTGGCTCAGCTTCCACTGTACAATCATAAGGGATTTGAATTAGGTCATACCTGAATGGTCTAGTGGTTTTCCCTACTTTCTTCAATTTAAGTCTGAATTTGGCAATAAGGAGTTCATGATCTGAGCCACAGTCAGCTCCCGGTGTTGTTTTTGCTGACTGTATAGAGCTTTTCCATCTTTGGCTGCAAAGAATATAGTCAGTCCGATTCCAGCATTGGCCATTTGGTGATGTCCGTGTGTAGAGTCTTCTCTTGTGTTGTTGGAAGAGGGTGTTTGCTATGATTAGTGCGTTCTCTTGGCAAAACTCTATTAGCCTTAGCCCTGCTTCCTTCTCTACTCCAAGGCCAAATTTGCCTGTTACTCCAGGTGTTTCTTGACTTCCTACTTTTGCATTCCAGTCCCTTATAATGAAAAGATCATCTTTTTTGGGTGTTGGTTCTAGAAGGTCTTGTAGGTCTTCAGAACCATTTAACTTGAATTTCTTCAGCATTACTGGTTGGGGCATAGACTTGGATTACTGTGATATTGAATGATTTGCTTTGGAAATGAACAGAGATCATTCTGTCGTTTTTGAGATTGCATCCAAGTACTGCATTTCGGACTCTTTTGCTGACCATGATGGCTACTCCATTTCTTCTGAGGGATTCTTGCCCACAGTAGTAGATATAATGGTCATCTGAGTTAAATTTACCCATTGCAGTCTATTTTAGTTCGCTGATTCCTAAAATGTTGACATTCACTCCTGCCATCTCCTGTTTGACCACTTCCAATTTGCCTTGATTCATGGACCTAACGTTCCAGGTTCCTATGCAGTGTTGCTCTTTACAGCATCGGATCTTGCTTCTATCACCAGTCACATCCACAACTGGATGTTGTTTTTCACTTTGGCTCTGTCTCTTCATTCCTTCTGGAGTTATTTCTCCACTGACCTCCAGCAGCATATTGGGCACCTACCGCCCTGGGAAGTTCATCTTTCAGTGTCCTATCTTTTTGGCTTTTCATACTGTTCATGGTTTACCATCCCCTTCTCCACAGGACCACGTTTTGTCAGAACTTCCACCATGACCTGTCCCTCTTGGGTGGCCCCAGAGGGCATGGCTTAGTTTCATTGAGGTGGACAAGGCTGTGGTCCATGTGATCAGATCGGTTAGCTTCCTGTGGCTGTGGTTTTCAGTCTGTCTGCCCTCTGATGGAGAAGGATAAGAGGCTGATGGAAGCTCCCTCATGGGAGAGACTGACTGAGGGGGAAACTGGGTCTTGTTCTGATGGGCAGGGCCATGCTCAGTAAATCTTTAATCCCATGTTCTGTTGATGGGAGGGGCTGTGTTCCCTTCCTGTTCTTTGACCAACCTTTGGTGGAGGTAATGAAGACAGTGGTGACCTCCTTCAAAAGGTCCCATGATGCACTGCTGCACTCAGTGCCCCCGACCCTGCAGCAGGCCACCACCAACCCACACCTCCGCCAGAGACTCCTGCAAAGTCTGGGTCAGTCTCTTGTGAGGTCACTGTTCCTTTCTCTTGGGTCCTGTTGTGTACAAGCTTTTCCCTTATGCAGTGGAAGTGACAAATAGATTCGAAGGATTAGATCTGATAGACAGAGTGCCTGAGGAACTATGGACAGAGGTTCATGACATTGTACAGGAGGCGGTGATCAAGACCATTCTCAAGAAAAAGACATGCAAAAAGGCAAAATGGTTGTCTGAGGAGGCCTTACAAACAGCTATGAAAAGAAGAGAAGCAAAAGGCAAAAGAGAGAAGGAAAGATATACCCATTTGAATGCAGAGTTCCAAAGAATAGCCAGGAGAGATAAGAAAGCCTTCCTCAGTGATCAATGCAAAGAAATAGAGGAAAGCAATAGAATGGGAAAGACTAGAGACCTCTTCAAGAAAATTAGACATACCAAGGGAACATTTCATGCAAAGATGGGCACAATGAAGGACAGAAATGGTATGGACCTAACAGAAGCAGAAGATATTAAGAAGAGGTGGCAAGAATACACAGAAGAACCATACAAGAGAGCTTCAAGACCCAGATAATCATGATGGGGTGGTCACTCACCTAGAGCCAGACATCTTGAATGCAAAGTCAAGTGGGCCATAGGAAGCATCACTACAAACAAAGCTAGTGGAGGTGATGGAATTCCAGTTGAGCTCTTTCAAATCCTAAAAGATGATGCTGTGACAACTGCTCCACGCAATATGCCAGCAAATTTGGAAAACTCAGCAGTGGCCACAGGACTGAAAAAGGTCCATTTTCATTCCAATCCTAAACAAAGGCAATGTCAAAGAATGCTCAAACTACTGCACAACTGCACTCATCTCACATGCTAGCAAAGTAATGCTCAAAATTGTCCAAGCAAGGCTTCAATAGTACATGAACCGTGAACTTCCAGATGTTCAAGCTGGATTTAGAAAAGGCAGAGGAACCAGAGATCAAATTGTCAACATCCGTTGGATCATCGAAAAAACAAGAGAATACCAGAAGAACATCTACTGCCCTACTGACTGCTCCAAAGCAGTCAGTGTGGATCACAACTGACTCTGTGGATCACAACCAACTGTGAAAATTCTTAAAGCAATGGGAATACCAGATACCTGACCTACCTCCTGAGAAATCTATATACAGGTCAGGAAGCAACAGTTAGAACTGGACATGGAACAACAGACTGATTCCAAATAGGGAAAGGAGTACATCAAGGCTGTATATTGTCACCCTGCTTATTTAACTTATATGCAAAATACATCATGAGAAATGCTGGACTGGATGAAGCACAAGCTGGAATCAAGATTGCTGGGAGAAATATCAATAACCTCAGATATACAGATGACACCACCTTTATGGCAGAAAGTGAAGAGGAACTAAAGAGCCTCTTGATGAAAGTGAAAGAGGAGAGTGAAAAAGTTGGTATAAAACTCAACATTCAGAAACTAAGATTATGGCATCTGATCCCATTACTTCATGGTAAATAGATGGGGAAATAGTGAGAGACTTTATTTTTCTGGGCTCCAAAATCACTGCAGATGATGACTGCAGCCATGAAATTAAAAGATGCTTGCTCCTTGAAAGAAAAGTTATGATCAACCAAGACAGCATGTTAAAAAGCAGAGACTTTACTTTGCCAACAAAGGTCCATCTAGTCAAAGCTATGGTTTTTCCAGTAGTCGTATATGGATGTGAGAGTTGGACTGTAAAGGAAGCTGAGCACAGAAGAATTGATGCTTTTGAACTGTGGTGTTGGAGAAGACTCTTGTTCAGTTTTCTTGCTATAAAAAATAACACAATCATTCAGCAAATGATTTGACCCTCGAAATAGAAGCAATTGGACATCATCTCCCAGGGCAGCTTATAAGGTAACTAACCCAAGTTTGAGGAACACTTAAGTAGCCAACTTGGGTGATCTGGCAGTACCTTAGGTAATGGTGGGCTTCCTCCGTGGCTCAGTGACGGGAAATCCGCCTGCAACACTGGAGACGCAGGTTCAATTCCTGGGTCAGGAAGATACCCTGGAGGAGTAGATGGCAACCCACTCCAGTATTCTTGCCTGGAGGATCCCAGGAAGAGAGGAGCCTGCTGGGCTACGGTCCACGGGCCATAAAGTCAGACATGACTGAGCATGCATCTACTTATCTACTTACTAGGAAATGGCAGATCTAACCATTTTCAAATGTTTAAATGAGAATTGTTGTTAATTTTAATAATTACTGGCTTCACTTCTTTCTCAACAATCTGACATCACTGTAATCTACAACACTTCTAGATTTGGATCAGTTCCTTTTGCTTATCCTTCCTTCTGTAAAAAGAAAGGAATTTAGTGATTACAGTGATTAAACTGCAATAAAGCTACATACTTAAACAAGGATTTTGCCCTTTCAAGGTGAGGCTGCAAACACAAAGAATACTGTGCTGTCGGTCACTCTGTGAAAAGCGAAAGTGAAGTCGCTCAGTTGTGTCCAACTCTTTGCAACCCCGTGGACTGTAGCCCACCAGGCTCCTCCGTCCATGAGATTCTCCAGGCAAGAATACTGGAGTGGGTTGCCATTTCCTTCTCCAGGGGATCTTTCTGACCCAGGGATCGAACCCAGGTCTTCCGCATTGCAGGCAGACGCTTTAACCTCTGAGCCACCAGGGAAGCAGTCTGGGCCAAGACTGGATTCGGCTTCTTCGAAGTTTTCTTGAAATGCTGCTTTTAATAACAGATAGTATGAGTTTTCTAGTAGCAGAAAGTGAAGAGGAACTAAAGAGTCTCTTGATATGGGTGAAAGAGGAAAGTGAAAAAGCTAGCTTAAAACTCAACGTTCAAAAAACTAAGATCATGGCATCTGGTCCCATCAGTTCATGGCAAATAGATGGAGAAAAGGGGGACACAGTGACAAATTTTTTCTTGGGCTCCAAAATCACTGTGGATGGGGACTGTAGCCATGAAATTAAAAGACACCTGCTCCTTGGAAGGAAAGCTATGACAAACCTAGACAGCATATTAAAAAGCAGAGATGTCACTTGGTCAACAAAATGTTCATATAGTCAAAGCTATGGTTTTTCCAGTAGTCACTTAGGGATGTGGGAGTTGGACCATAAAGAAGGCTGAGCACTTAAGAATTGATGCTTTTGAACTGTGGTATTGGAGAAGACTCCTGAGAGTCCCTTGGATTGCAAGGAGATCAAACCAGTCACTCTGTACTTTGGCATAAAAGTTTTCCACACGGCAAAGGCTGAGGATCTGGTGTGCCCTTCTCGTTCTCCAGTTTTCTGCTGTGTTCTCATTTTATACGTGCCTTGTTCTTGCATACATGCTTAGTCACTCAGTCATGTCTGAGTCTTTGTGACCCTATGGACTGTAGCCCACAGGCTCCTCTGTCTTTTTTTAGGATCTTTTTTTAATTTAAGTCATTCAGCCCTATCCGACTCTTTGCAACCCCATGAACTCTCCAGGCCAGAATACTGGAGCCTTTCCCTTCTCCAGGGGATCTTCCCAACCCAGGGATCGAACCCAGGTCTCCTACATTGCAGGCGGACTCTTTACCAGCTGAGCCACAGTTCAGTCCAGTCGCTCAGTCATGTCTGACTCCTTGCGACCCCATGGACTGCAGCATGCCACACTTCCCTATCCATCACCGACTCCCGGAGTTTACCCAAACCCATGTCCATTGAGTTGGTGATGCCATCCAGCCATCACCAACTGAGTTGGTGATGCCATCCAGCCTCTGTCGTCCCCTTCTTCTCCCCCCTTCAGTCTTTCCCAGCATCAGGGTCTTTTCCAATGAGTCAGCTCTTCACATCAGGTGGCACAAGTATTGGAGTTTCAGCTTCAGCATCAGTCCTTCCAATGAACACCCAGGACTGATCTCCTTTAGGATGGACTGGTTGGATCTCCTTGCAGTCCAAGGGGCTCTCAAGAGTCTCCTCCAACACCACAGTTCGAAAGCATCGATTCTTCAGCGCTCAGCTTTCTTTATATGAGCTGTTGGTTTCAATATTGTGTTGGTTTCCACCAAACATTAGCATGAATCAGCCGTGGGTAGCGTATGTCCCCTCCTCCTTGAACCTCCCTCCCACCTCTCCTCATCCCACCCCTCTTGGTTGTCACAGAGCCCCAGTTTGAGTTCCCTGAGTCACACAGCAAGTTCCCATGGGCTGTGTATTTTACACATGGCAGTGTACATGTATCCGCGTTACTCTCTGCACGCAGCCCGCCCTCTCCTGCCCCCACCCCCGTCCCGTCTGTAATTCTGTTCTCTGTATCTGTGTCTCCACTGCTGCCTTTGATTTTGCCCGAGTCTTTCAGGTTCCAAGAAATCAGATTTCTCCTTGCCACTCATCAGGTCTCTTCTGAATGTATTAGGGATCAGGGCTTAAAATACATGTGTACGTATTGTGTGCAGAAGAACCTGTGGTTGAGACACATGCTCCTTGTGGAAAACTTATATAAAGTGCGGAAGAATTTAAGGAAACAAAAGTAAACCCACCTAGAATTCCACCCCTCGGATAACACTGGTAGTATTTTGAAATATCTCTTTCCCATCCCCGTCACTGTTTTTTTTTAAATATAGACCATTTTATTTTAAGTCTTTGTTGAGTTTGCTACACTGTCTCTTCTGTTTTATGTTTTGGGTTTTTTGCCCCCAGGCATGTGGGATCTTAGTTCCCCGACCAGGGATCAAACCTGCACCCTTTGCATTAGAAAGTGAGGTCCTAATCACTGGGCCACCAGGGAAGTCTCTCCTTCATTGTTTTTTATAAGTTTTGGATCATTTTTTCTCAAGTAATCACGATAACAACACGGATATATAAGCACACAAAATCTTATATCCCGCTTCCATCAATTCACATAAGTACTGTCCTAGCTTAGTAGAAATATAAAGAAATAAAGATGATTTTTAAAGCCTAATGTGCTGCGGCATGAGTAGACAGAGACAGCCCTGCCTGGTCCTGCTCCTGGCTGGCCCCTCGGGATGCGGTGGCTGACACACCAGGGATGTTGCCGTGGAGGGGGCCACCTCCTGCTGTCTCCCTCCATCATCACCCAGGAGAGAGTTCCGCCGTGTTCCCCTGAGCCTCTGGTCCTCATCTTTTCATCAGGTTAAGAGTAATGGTTCTGACATGTTAAAAAAGGTATCTGTAGGATTAGGGATTATGGAGACCATTCTGTCAGAAACTATGAGAACTCCTCTTCTGCTAAGTGTGTAAACTCACCCCCAAAAGGAGGTGGACTGCAAGCTGCCCCGAGCCATCAAAGCACCACGGAGATTCCAGCATCTCAGAGATTTAGGTTTACCTGGTGATCAAGCACGCCCGTGTTCCTGATTGCCTTACAAACAGCAACTTTATGGAAAGGCCATATTCTTTCTTGACAAGGAACAGAAAGAAAGTGAGCAAGCTGTAACACAATGAGGAATGAAGTGTCAGGTGTAATCCCACACCCCTCCTGATGATGCAGGAAACAGGATTTCTTCCCAGCTCCTCAGGACCTGGCGGTTGTGTATGCAGAAGAGGAAATGGCTTTATACCCTGGTTTCTCCAAAGATGCGCTTCATGGTTTCTCAAGAGATGATTTCTGTGCTAAGGAATTTTCAGTCTCTGACTTACGCCTGTTTCCCAGGAGGGGTACTGTTCGTGTCCCAAAGGCAATGGTGAGAGCAAGGTGGTGTGTGAGATTGTTTGAACACAAACACGCTCCATAACAAGGGGACCTAGGTTCCAGACCTGGCTCCTGGCAGGAGCTGTGTCTGCCCAGCAGAGGCGCCCGCCTCCCCTCCTGTCTGAGCCTGGACCTTCCCCTGGATAAACAGCTGGGGTCACCGCCAACTTTGAGCTGCTCTTGTCCCTCCAAAGTCTGGAGGGAGGTTCAGGAAAAGCCGTGTCCAGAGGCTGCCCCTTTGGCGCAAGGCAAAGGAAAACGCTGCTGACAGCAGCTGCATGGCTTTCCAAGGAAAAGGAAATAACCCAGAAGGAGAAAGACCACCCAGAAGATGCCAGGAGTGGGCAGGGCGCTCCCCTCTGGAAGGCGTGTCGCATCTGAGTGTCCAGATGCTGAAGACCCGGGCCTCGGCCTGTGAGCCAGGCCGGCCAGTCCCGGGGTCGTTCTCAGCCTCTGGGGAAGGAGAGGGTGGGGAGGACAATCTCAGCTCCCTGCTGGAGGTCTGTGGGCCTGGGTGGCATTGCTTGGGACAGTTTGTTCCAACCTCCTGGTTTTGTGGACATCAGGGTCCCTGCTGAGCCCTCCAAGGACAGAGAGCAACAGAAGAGACTGTCAGCCTAAGGCCCTGTCTCCAGTCCTGGCCCCTTTCGTGACATCTCACGTGAGACCAAAGAGAGAGAAATCCCCTCCCCAGGTCGTTTGTGACCGGCTCCCACAGGCACAGAGGTCAGGGCACCCTTCCAGGCCGTCCGGGGAACAGGACAGGTGTGTGCAGTCTCCACCGGCCACCGGCCAGCCCCAGACTGCAGTGGCTGTCCGAAAGCCAAGTGCTGGGGCCACAGGCAAGAGTTGCTTTCTAAGAAAACCCAGTTAACATGTCCAGATTAGATCTGCTGTTGTGATCTGGACTAAGGACTATGAACTTCCCTGGAAAGGGCCAAGTGTGTCTGCCCAGCTTTCTGGCCCAAAGGGCAAAGGAAGATCCTGGGTGTCGGAATTGGTAACTGAAGAGGAAACAGACGTTCACAGAAATTGTGTCGAGAGAATTCAAAATATAATAACACCTCAATGCAGTTTTGGTAATAGAGGTGTAATGAGAAGAATGGGATTCTTTTTTGTTGTTGCTGGGGAATAAAATTTAACTCGTGGCTTCCCTGGAGGCTCAGTGGTAAAGAATCCACTAGCAATGCAGGTGAGGGATCAATCCCTGGGTGGGGAAGGTCCTCTGGAGAAGGAAATGGCCACCCACTCCAGTACTCTTGCCTGGGAAATCCCAAGGACAGAGGAGCCTGGCAGGCTGCAGTCCATGGGGCCACAAACAGTCAGACATGACTTAGTGACTAAACAACAATAACAACAACAAATTGGTGGCATAAGAAAGTGAAAATGTTAGTTGCCCAACTGTGTCCAACTCTTTGCAACCCCATGGACTGTAGCCCACCAGGCTCCTCCGTCCATGGAATTCTCCAGGCAGGAATACTGGAGTGGGTTGTCAGTCACTTCTTCAGAGGATCTTCCCAAGCCAGGGATCAAATCCGGGTCTCCCACATTGCAGGCAGATTCTTTACTGTCTGAGCCACCAGGGAAGCTGGTATAAGAAATGGCTTAAAGGCCTTCAATTTTCACAAGCTTTGTAAATTTGTACCTTGTCTATCGCACACATTTTTACCACCGTGAGTTACAGATTCCCGCACAGATTGCACTGCACTGAGCCAGTCGGTTGCTCAACTTCTTTGGAAGGAGCCTCACCTTTAGTTGTTCCCCACAGACTGTATGCAGCAGCCTACCCCAGCCTTTTCAGCATCATGGAGCAGTTCCATGAAGGACGGTTTCTTGGCAGACCGGGATGATTCAAGCACAGTAGGGCTCAAGCTATTATGAGAATCTAAAGGCACCGCTGTGGAGAAGGCGATGGCGCCCCACTCCAGCACTCTTGCCTGGGAAATCCCATGGACGGAGGAGCCTGGTAGGCTGCAGTCCATGGGATCACGAAGACTCGGACATGACTTCACTTTCCCTTTTCACTTTCATGTATTGGAGGAGGTCATGGCAGCCCACTCCAGTATTCTCGCCTGGAGAATCCCACGGCCAGAGAAGCCTGGCGGGGCTACACAGTCCGTGGGGTCGCACAGAGTCGGACACAGCTGAGCACGCACGTGCACGCTGTAACAAAACAGCCCGCGCTCCACTTAGCGTCAAAGCGCGAATTGCCCAACAGCATTCCTCGTTCTGACGCGGTGGGCGGGCTTGCAGACCCCGGCACCACGTGACAGAACACCGAGCTCAGCGAGCCCTGTGCAAAGAGATGAGATCGCCACACGCATGGCCTGTCGCGCCCCCGAACTCCCTCCAGGCGAGACGTTAACAGAGGCCCGTGGCCGCCTTCCAGGACAGCTTTTTTTACGGACACTGAAATCTGAATTTTGTACGATTTTCATGTGTCATGGAATAGCCTTTTGATTCCCCCCCGCCCCCCGCCGCCCACCCAACACACACACTATTTACAAATGTAAAAAGCGTTCTTAGCTCCCAGGCTGTAGACAGCGGGTGGAGGTCTGGACTCGGCCCGGCGGCTGTGTTTGCCGACACCTGATCCACACTCACGCTGGTGTCACAGAACGTCAGTGACCCAGGAGAACGGTCAGGAAGGCAAAATGAAGCAGCTCTGGGCTCCACCTTTACGGCGTGCCCGCCGGTAGCTCAGACGGTAAAGCGTCCGCCTCCAATGCAGGAGACCAGGGTTCGATCCCTGGATCGGGGAGATCCCCTGGAGAAGGAAATAGCCACCTACTCTAGTATTCTTGCCTGGAGAATCCCATGGACAGAGGAGCCTGGTGGCTGTAGTCCATGGGACCGGAAAGAGTCAGACACAACTGAGAGCTAACACACACACAGCCAGTGTTTGCCCATGCAGAATTGGAAACCAGAGGGGAGAAATCTTCAGGTTACAGAGTTACAGAGGTCTTCACCTCCGCAGCGTTTCCTCAGACTTGGCCCTTCAGCACTGCATACGTCTATAACCTAGAGATGTGTGGCGACTAACCTAGAAATTTGCCTTCAGCTGTAGTTTTTTTTTCTTTTTTTGGCCTGACCACGCCGCATGCAAGATTTTAGTCCCCTACCCAGGGATTGAACCCATGCCCCCTGCAGTGGAAGGTGAAGTCTTAACAATTGGACTTCCAGGGAAGGCCCCTTCAGCCATCTTTTGCTGCCGCTGCTAAGTCGCTTCAGTCGTGTCTGACTCTGTGTGACCCCATAGACGGCGGCCCAGCAGGCTCCGCCATCCCTGAAATTCTCCAGGCAAGAACACTGGAGTCGGTTGCCATTTCCTTCTCAACCACTTTTTAGGACCTGGTTTTTCTACTCTGAGCTTCCTGGGTTTTTTTCCTCCACTTCGGATCGTGCATCCCTGTTAGCCCGTGTTGAACTCTGCGTGGATTCTGCTCAGGTCAGCCATCCCAGACTCTCAGGACCTGAGCACTCTGCATTTCTGCGGGCATGTATCTAAACCCAGCCCACACCCCCTGCATCCCCCACCAGTCTTATTTCCTGCTCACTTTTCTTCCCTCCATGTTTCTCCAAACTTGGAATTCTAGTATTTTCTCAGTTGGTCCTGCAGTTTCTTTCCTGGAAAATTCCTTGAGACCGTAGCTTCCCGAGAAGTTTGTTTTCCCCAACTTTCTCACCATACAGTCCCCTTCCTGCTTTCCCAAGGCTCGGGAATCCCCTGAGCTGACTTGGGGAATGAGATCGCTTATTCCTGGTGCTTCTCAAGTCTGGGCCCTCGGGGACAGGCTGAGAACCGGTCTGTCTTGTCATCAGCCGCTTCCTCTGGCTCTAACACAGGGCCCTCTGCCCTGGCTGAGAATCCGGAAGGAGCAGAAAGGCGCCATGGCAACGGTGCCCGGTCGCGACCCCTCAGAACCCCTGCCTGTTTCTGAGGGAGCCTGTGCCGGGACCCCCAGTCAAGACCCAGCCCTGGTCTTGCAGTGTCGCTGTTTGCATTCGCCTGCGTCCCAGTGCCAGTCAACTTGCACCAGCGTCAGCCCAGGTAGGAGCCACGGTTCCCCGACGCAGAGGGAATGGCTCTTCTTTCTGTGTACCACACAGCACGTGGACTGCCCCCGCGGCTCAGCAGTAAAGAATCTGCCTGCAAATGCAGGAGATGTGGGTTTGAGCCCTGGGATGGGAAGATTCCCTGAGGAGGAAATGGCAGCCCGCTCCAGCCTTCTTGCCTGGAGAATTCCATGGACAGAGGAGCCTGCAGAGAGCGTCAAAAAGAGTTGGATACAGTTGAGCACACATGTACCTTGGGACACAGTGTGTGGATTCTTACTACCCACCCAGGGAGCGAACCTGCACCCCCCTGCGTTGGAAACGTGGAGTTGTTATCACTGGGCCACCAGGAAAGTCCCTCCCTGTTCTTTTTGAGGGGCTTGTGAAGGGGGCGACAGAGGACCAGATGGTTGGATGGCATCACCGACTCAGTGGACATGAGTTTGAGTAAACTGTGGGAGTTGGTGACGGACAGGGAGGCCTGGCGTGCTGCCGTCTGTGGGGTCACAAAGAGCGGCTGAGCTGTCAGCACTGTGGTTTCCAGGCAAATAGCTGCCCCACTCGTGGTGTCATCGCCTGATGGATGCTTCCCGTCCAGCTCGTGCTTTGCCCTAAACTTACACAAGGTCTCTGGGGGAAGCGGCTGAACAAGATGAGAACCTGCTTGTGATTCCTGGGAAAGCTCTCCCGAGATGCTGAGTGAAACTGTTGGGGAGAGAATGCCTTGAGGATGTGACTTCGCAGTACTGTTATTGTGCTCTGACTGTTAACAGTCGTTTGTGTTTTTACCCTGGAGCAGAGGGCCAAAACGGAAACTCTAAGTGTGCACATTTTCCCGTTTTAAGCTGTCATTTACATAAATCAACTTCCATTTGATCAGTTTTGGTGACTGGATCCGGTTGTGTGGTCATCACCACAACCCAGAGGTATAGGACGTCGCATCCCCATATGTGCCCTTTGTGCTTCTTTGCTGCTGATCCCTTCCCCTGGCTCTAGTTTTGGCTTTTCTAGAATTCCTTGCATCTGAATTCTTTTTCCTTGATAGAGGGATTAAAGTTGTCACTTTCTTCTTTGGTCAGTTTTGGTCACCTTTGTCTTTTAAGAATTTTGTCTGCTTCATCCGTGTTGTCAAATTTGTTGGCATAAAGCTGTTGAAATCGTTTCTTATTATCGTCTTAAGGGCTATAGGCTATGTAGTGATGACCCCCTTTTAAATATATGACGCATTGATTTTAAAGAGAAAATTCACACACAACATAAAGTTTTACATCTTGTTTTTTTCCTATATTTCTAGCTTCTTGTCCTTTTAATTTCTGTCTTTAAACTTCTACTGATGTACACTAAGGGCTTCCCAGGTGGCGCAGTGGTAAAGAATCCTCTTGCGAATGCAGGAGGCACAGGAGACAAGGGTTCGATCCCTGGGAAGGGAAGATCCCCTGGAGAAGGAAATGGCAACCCACTCCAGCATTCTTATCTGGGAATGCTATGGACAGAAGAGCCTGGTGGGCTGCAGTCCACGGGGTTGCAAAGACTCGGACACAACTGAGCAGCTAAGCAACAGTGTCCAAAACCAAGGCAGTACAACCAGAGAGCACAGAATCCACTGCAGTGCAGGAGACCCAGGCTCCACCCCTGCGTCGGGAAGATCCCATGGAGAAGGAAATGGCAACCCACTCCAGCATGCCTGCCTGGAGAATCCCACGGACAGAGGAGCCTGGCGGGCTGCAGCCCATGGGATCACAAAGAGTCAGACGGGACTGAGCAACCCTAACACTGTTGTTCAGTCATTAAGTCACGTCTGACTCTTTATGACCCCATGGACTGCAGCACGCCAGGCTTCCCTGTCCTTCACTATCTCCCTGAGCTTGCTCAGACTCATGTCCACTGAGTCAGTGATACCATCCAACCATCTCATCCTCCCCTTCTCCTCCTGCCCTCAATCTTTCCCAGCATCACAATCTTTTCCAGTGAGTCAGCTCTTCGTATCAGGTGGCCAAAGTGTACTTAAACTCAGCCACTCACTAGCCCATGACCTTAAGCAGATGACTGGAGCACTCTGAGTCTTAACCGTGTCCTCTGTCAAGTGTGGTGACAGTGACTGTGTGCAGGGAGCTGGGAGGCCTTGCCCATGGTGGGCACTAGGGAGATGACAGCCATCGCCATGGTGACAGATAAAGTAACGGTGGCCCTCAAATTCAAACACCTTGGACCAGACTGAGTCACTGGTGTCAGGAGGATGGGACCTTCCGTTCTCTCTCATTCCGTGCATCTGTTTCACACTCTGTATAACTAGAACCCTGAACTTTTGCACAGTGGTGTACATTATTGAAACACAGTTAATTCTTTAACTAGAAATTCTGCTTTCAACAGATATAGTACATCTGTGCAAGTATTCCTAAGAATGACTTTTATATAAAAATCAAGATTAAAAATCCAAGGCACTTAAAGCAGAGCTTCTCAATCTGTTTCTCATTATAGCACACAAGGTACATGACACATATAATTTGACAAGAAGGCTCCCTGGGAAGACATAGCTGTTCCGGAGCTCTGGCCTCCCCAGATCCTGCCCCGATCAGCTGGAGGGCTTAGGCAGCACCGCTCTGGCACACCTGTAATTCGGTGCTGAGCTCCTCTAGTTGGAAAACTCTGCAAGACATCTGGGACAATTAGAGATAATAGTAATAGAATAGCCAGTAAGTGAAAGGCGCTCAGTCATGTCCCACTGTTTGCGATCCCATGGATTGTAGCCTGCCAGGCTCCTCTGTCCATGGGATTCTCCAGGCAAGAGTACTGGAGTGGGTTGCTCCTCCAGGGGATCTTCCCAACCCAGGGATCGAACCCTGGTCTCCTGCATTGCAGGTAGATTCTTCACCGTCTGAGCCACCATGGAAGCCCAAGAGCCAGTTGAGGAAATATCTAATCGTTGCTGCAAGAAAAAAATAAAGAAAATCTTCATGCTTAAAAAGAAAAAAAAAAGTTTAAGACATTAAAGGAGAATTGCTGACATTAGATTCTTTATCATTGTTGCTTTAAAAAATATACATTTCTTGTCTCTGAAGGAGCTTGGTTTTCCCATTTCTGATCCGAGGAGGGAAGCCCATGCCGCTGTATGCCTTCCTATTGGCGTTCATCTTCTGCACCTATAACGGCTACCTGCAGAGCAGGTACCTGAGTCAGTACGCAGTGTACGCGGACGACTGGCTCAGCGACCCCCGGTTTCTAACAGGTGAGTGTCCTCAGTGACGCCTCCCGTCCCTGTGACCTTCAGCTCGGTGTTCACCTTCTGGTAGGGTCCAGTTAGAAAGCACACGCGTCTTGAGAGAACAGAGAGTCTGTGAAGGCCCCTTGACCTAGGCCAGGGGGCTGAGCGCTGGTGGGATGGAGGGTCAGGCTGTCCCCGTGACGCAGGCGCCGTGCTCTCTCACCCACTCAAGCGCCGAAAGCACAGATACCTGTTCTTAAGGTGACCTAAAAATAGCAACAAGCTGCAGCAGACTGAGCAAGGCACTGAGACTGAGGCCACTTGGGCACTAACGGGCCCTGTAATCTAAGACTGTCATCAAACCTCCTACAGTTTCTTCTGGAAAGCGAGAGAAAGTCGGTCATCTTCAGCGAGGCAGTTAGACTTTAAACTCCGAGGTTTATGAGGTTTTTGAAAATTTTTTTTATTTTTATCAGTTAATATAAAGTAGCACATTTTCCAGGCTTCCCTGGTGGTGGCTCAGACAGTAATGAATCTTCCCACAATGCAGGAGACCCGGGTTCCATCCCAGGGTCAGGAAGATTCCCTGGAGGGGGGAATGGCTACCTGCTCCAGTATTCTTGCCTGGAAAATTCCATGGAGAGAGGAGCCTGGCGGGGAGGGGAGGGGAAAGAGTCCCATTCAGGGAGTTGCAATAAGTTGGACACAACGGAGCCACTGAGCACACACACACGCACACGGGTAGCTTCTAAGAGTCCATCAACTTTTCAAATTGCCCTAAAGCCCTTTAAACTATATAAAGTAACCTTAGGACTTCCCTGGTGGTCCAGTGCAGGGGACATAAGTTTGATCCCTAATCTGGGGAGATTTCACTTGCCTGAGACGAGCTAAGCTGGTGTGTCCTAGAGACCGTGGTCTGCACCAGGAGAAGCCATTACAGTGAGGAGCCGGAGCACCGTACCTAGAGAGTCGCCCCCGCTCCTCACGACCAGGGAAAGCCACGTGCAGGAGTGAGGGCCTAGCACAGCCAGAAACAAATTAAAAAATAAAGTGACCCTCCATTTCTCCTTTTTTTTTCGCTCCACATCTATGAATTGGTCATAATAGAGGAAACTTAACGTTTAAACTCCCAGATGGCACTAGTGGTACAGACCCCGCCTGCCAGCGGAGGAGACGTAAGGGACGCTGGCTCAATCCCAGGGAAGGGAGGATCCCCCAGAGGAGGGCCTGGCAACGCACTCCAGTGTTCTTGCCTGGGAAACTCCATGGACAGGGGAGCCTGGTGGGCTACAGTCCACAGGGTCGCAGAGCTGGACATGACTGAGCGACCTAGCACACACCCACGCCAGCTCCACAATCTGTGCCTCCACGGAATACCAGACTGAGCTGTTGTATTTGCTCCCTGCCCCCAAACACGGTCTTGATTTACCTGCTCTCTATCTGATTTTCTTCTGCCCCAGTTGTCAGAAGGAAGAAGGAAACAACAGGCTTGGCCCATTGCCAGGAATTGCACCCACGCCTCTGCCTTCTGAGGTTCCGAGAAGGGCCGAAGTTAGGTCCTCGTCACCTGAGGGAGGAAAGGTCAGGGGGTGAATCAGGCGGCCCCAGACCTTGCCCGAGTCACAGCAGAGCAGTGGCTTCACCAGCCCCTACGAGTAGGCAACCAAGGACAGAGAAAGGGAATGTTTTTCTTTTTTAACTAAAAGATAACAGTTTTCAATGTTTATTTGGGTGGCTTGGATGGTGAAGACACTGCCTGCAGTTCAGGAGACCTGGGTTCAGTCCCTGGAGGCAAGAAGTCCCCTGGAGAAGGGCATGGCTTCCCACTCCAGTAGTTGTGCCTCGGGAATCCCGTGGACCAAGGAGCCTGTGGGCTGCAGTCCGTGGGTCAGCAAAGAGTCAGAGACAGTTGAGCAGCTAAGCCTACTCCTACTTGAGGTTCTCATGGGAATTGCTTCTGGGATGGATTGTTTGAAAATTGTTGATGAACAGCAATAAAACAAAAGAATTCTTTGGCCTGTGCATTTAAGTGTCATTTGAAGTAGTTCTGCAGGTAGGCCTTGTCCCCTGCAAACCCTCTGAAGCTGGTCTAAAGTTTAAGACATTCAGGAAATTATATATAGACTTCTTAACTTCTCCACGATTGAATAGGAAGAATTGAAAATGAGAGCATATGTCATTGAGAAACAATGCAAACTTTTAACTGATAAAAAACCTCTGAAGTCATTTAAGAATGGGAGAGAAAGCGTTCAGATATATCAGGACTGATATAGATATATCAGGAATATCTACCCAGAGCCAGGCAGCTGGCAATTGACAGTTTTGTTGAGAGTTGAGGACACGAACAGACCCACGAATGCCAAATGATGAGCGAGCAGGAAATGAGTAGGGGAGGGGTGTGGATCTACATTAAATCGTTACATAAAATTATAGAGAAATGAGGACCAGCTCTCAGCTTCTGGGAACCACCCCCTCAACAGCCTGAGTGCAGTCCGCCCTGGTAAAGCACACGCTAGGGACTCCCTGCCCCACGTCTGCCCATGGCGGGGGGGTGGTGCCGTGCTTCAGACAGAGTCTGTGGCGTCACATAAACTTGGTGGGCCAATCCACGGACGATGACAACTCTGTGGGCCGACCCACGATGACAATACCTTTTCCTAGAAAAGAGGCTTGTGCTTCAGTCATATTTCTAGTCATCCCAGTCATCCTAAAAACATAGATTGTGACCATCAGATAAAGCTATTTTAAATAAATTGGGTAATTCAGTAGTGTTTTTAGAAGCACAAAGCCCTATCTCACAACACCTATAAGTCATCTTTCTAAATAAAGCACAGTATTTATTTCCATGATTTTTACTATTGGTCAAGGCTTGGATGTTATGCCTCTAATGATATTGTGAGGGATTACAATGATACTGTTCATTCACACTTGGGCTTGTGAATTCTGTGGCTTAGTTACCGTAATACCCTTGTATGTTTTATCGTGTTTAGGTTCTGCCTTGTGGTTGATAGGCATGCTGATTAACATCCACTCAGATCATGTCCTGAGGAACCTCAGGAAACCAGGGGAAACTGGCTATAAAATACCAAGAGGTATGTACTGAAAATGGGGAATTTATTCTAAAATTGACTGCCTGGAGAATTCCATGGACAGAGCAGCCTGGTGGGCTACGGTCCATCAGGCTGCAAAGAGTCGGGCGCGACTGAAGCGACTTAGCACGCGTTCCACGATCTCGTGGCGTGACGCCGCGCTGCTTTGGTTTTGCCGGAGCTCGTAGCTGAAGCACGCTGCTCGTCGCTGCAGGTTTCCGGTGTGCCGCTACTACCCGTAGGAGCAGTGACTGATCGTTGTTTTATTAAAGTGATAGAAGAACCAGTTCTGACTAATGAAAGCAAAAAGGAAATTCTAGTTATATCTGTGTTTGGAAAGAGCGTATGAGTGAGAATTTATGGTCTACGAGGGGTGTCCATCACTTCCTTTCTTGCCATAGATTAGAACTGATACCTTGAGTGACCCTCTTTCCAAAACACTTTAATATGTTGAGTAAAATTTGTAAATGCATCAGTATGGTATCAAGAGCAGACGTGATCATCAGAGGGCAAAATCTAAGTGAGGGCTAAAGCCCCGAGTGCATCTTGGTTGAATCGGTGACTACCCGCTGTCCCTCAGGCTGGCTTGTAGCCCAAATACGTGCCACTTGCCTGATCTGAGAAACCGTCCAGCCACGAATTAGGATCCTTGTGATCCTGGGGGTGGTGGGCTCACACCCACGATCGAGGCAAACCTAGATTCCCAGAGAACCTGCCTTCCACGCAGGCCTCGAGAGCCCAGCAGACCCTATACCGCGGGAGAATTGCCACAGTCAGAGGTTGCAGAGCCCATGAGGAACAGATCCCCATGAGCAAGGGCGTCATTGATGTGAGCGATCTCAGAGCTTAGAATTCAGGTACAGGTTATAAACTTTCATATTTAAAACTTAAATATTTAAACCATAAAGGGATTGAAAGTATGAGTAAAGGAGTAGCATACTATAAAAAGAACTAAATAGATATAGAAGTTAAAAAAACAACAGAGCTTCTAAAAAAATTTTTTTAATCAGTTGGTAAAGCTAAAAACTCAAAGAGCAGCAGTGAACAGCACAAATGGTAGCACTCAGGCTGGAATCCTTGTGTTATCTTCCTGGAAACCGTACAGAAATAACAGTGGAACAAATAACCAGAAAACCCCATGAGCCTCAAATTGCTTAAGCTATGGCCCTGGGGTTGTCCTTGCAGTGTGCCACTGTGGTCTCTGGCCCGAGCTCCTTCCAGCCCAGCCCCACTCCCAGCCCCCTCACCCTGCTCTGCCCCTTGAGTCCCCCGAACCCTCCCTGGGGCGTAATAGCCCAGATGTGGAGCAAGCGGTCTCATCCATGGAGCATCCCACATCCTTAGAAGAAGGTCTGGCCTGTCGTGTAGACTTGATGCATCTGGGAAGACTTGATGAGTGAATACACAAGTGAATCTGCCCTTGAAAATTAGTATTTCCTTCCCTTTTTTGTCCAGGGGTTCCTAGAAGTCCCTCTTAACCAGACTAACACTGTTAGTCTGTGCTCCCCAGCCCTGTTTAAGTTTTGTCAGCTTGACTCGTTAGCTACTGAAGCAACATACTGAAGTATGTTAAAGCCATAGCATTTTTATAGTCAGATAAACAGGTGAATGTTGATACGGGCATGCAGGTACTACCAGAAGTTGTAGTATGAAATAGTAAAGCTGGTCTTATTGGAGGTGTCTCATCGATACAAGTTCTGTAAAGGTCATATTTTTCCAGAGTTGGTTTTTATGTTGTCCCTGCAGGTATCCACAGGTCTCTCTTCAGTCAAGGTTTCGTTAGGCATTGTTTTTTAGTAAACGTGCTGCTGGCTGTTTTCTCCTAGGGGGCTTGTTTGAATACATATCTGCAGCCAACTACTTCGGAGAAGTCGTGGAGTGGTGCGGCTATGCCCTCGCCAGCTGGTCCATTCAGGGCTGGGCTTTCGCTGTGTTCACCTTCTGCGTCCTGTTCACCAGGGCTCAGCAACATCACAAGTATGTTCAAAAACATGTTCGGCATTTTTAATTTGTTCTCTGATCTCCGCAGAGCAATCCTCAGGTTAGATTTTAGAAGCATTCATACTAATTTGTCAAATCCCAGTTTATACCAGGCGTTAGCTAGACAAAAGGGCTCTCCTGGTGGTTCATACATTACAGAATCTGCCTGCAATTCGAGAAAGCCGGCCTTGATCCCTGGGTCTGGAAGATCCCCTGGAGGAGGAAGTGGCAGCCCACTCCAGTATTCTCGCCTGGAGAATTCCACAAACAGAGAATCGTGGCAGGCTACAGTCTATGGGGTCACAAAGAGTCAGACACGACTGAGTGACTAACACTTCTAGCTACATTAAAACAGAAAAGCACAAATGTCTGAAGAAATGCCTAGCTGTAATCATCAGGCATGTGTCAGCATCCTTGTTTGCTTTGCCCTGTTGTGGCATCTTTGATATGCCATGGCTGGGCTCCATGGTCAAGTTCAATGTCTGGCAGGGGATTCAGGGTCTGCTGTGGACTCGCCCATGACAGTGGGGGATGCTGACCAGGCAGCAGTAGTTGGAAGAGTCGGCATCGTGCCCTGGCAAGAGTCCCGTCCCATAGGTGTGCCCCACCACCCGGGCCTGGGGTCCCCAATGGGCTCTAGGTTACCGTGCCCCGAAATCACATCATTTCACATCATTTTCCAGAGTGTGGGGCCTCGGCCTTTATCAGATCCCCGAAAAGGCCTGTGATGCATTGGACCATCAACATAAAAAACAATGGGTGTTAAAGATGAGGTGATCTTGAAGGCCATCTGCCCAGTCTAACAGGTGGGAAACTGAGGCTCGGGGAACAAAGCCTCGGGCAAGTTGGAAGTCACGTGTCCTGCGACTGGAGAGCTCCCAGACTGGCTCAGCATCGGGACAGTCCCCCTGATGCCACAGCGATGCTGGGTGTTTGGCGTGTGTCGGATTGTGTCCTGACCCTGGGAGTGGAGTCTGTGCGGATGGGGCTGGTTCGGCTGAGGTGGCGCTGGAGTGGGGCCCAAGGACTGGTGTCCTTATGAAGAAGGGAAACCTGAACACAGACAGACACACAGAGAGAAGATGGCCAGCAGCAGACAGACACAGAGGGAACCTGGAGGCCGAGAATGCAGCGATGCCGTCCCGGACCGGGGCACCCAGAGGCAGCCAGGAGCTGGGAGAGGCAGGACGGACTGTCCCCCGGGGCCGGGGAGGGAGCGTGCTCCTGCCCGCGCCCAGATGGTGGGCTTCTGGCTGCCAGGCGGTGAGAACAGACGTGCTGTCATTTCAGGCCCCAGGTTTGTGGCTGTGTGTCGCAGCAGCCCTGGGAAGCTGACACACCAGCCCTTCTGGGATGCAGTGTCCACGGGGCCGTGAGCACAGGCAGGGAGTCTGAGACGCTCGGTTTTCTCCTCTGCTGGTTGTTCCCTGCCACCTCAGGCCTACGAAACATTTTGCCCAGAACCAGAAAGATCCATGCTTTCCACAGGCCTGGCTGAAACCATTTATTATCATCTCTTTAGACTAAAAATATCTAACGTCTTCGAAAATACATTAAAAAAAAAATTAGATTCTTGGAACAACAGTGTATTTTGTAAGACTTCGATAAAGATCTGTGATTTGTTTACACTTGGAAAGTGTTTACTCACCCATCAGTGACCCGTCCTTGGCAGAGGAATGCTTCTGGAAGAGAGATTGGGAACACGAAGCTTTTCATGAGCTAGAAACACACAGACACACAAACGCTTACAGGGTTATTCCGCATTCAGCAGAAAGGCAGTGAGACGTCAGTTCAGCCTCGACAGTAATAAATTCAAGACAAAGAAGTGATATCCAGCCCTGCTTAGTGTCACATAAACTTTGATTCTAGGGGTAGAAAAATGAACGAGAAAAGTAATAGAAATATGCTGCTTGTCCTTTTAAAAGTGTCTATGGCTGGATGAATCACAAGCTGGAATCATCTTGTGGGAGAAATATCAACAGCCTCAGATAGGCAGATGTTACCATTCTAATGGAAGGAAGTGAAGAGGAACTAAAGAGCGTCTTGATGAGGGTGAAAGAGGAGAGTGAAAAAGCTGGGTTAAAACTCAACATTCAGAAAACTAAGATTGTGGCAGCCTGTTCCACCAGTTCATGGCAAATAGAAGGGGGAAAGTGGAAGCAGTGACAGACTTTATTTTCTTGAGCTCCAAAATCACTGTGGACAGTGAGACTGCAGCCATGAAATTCAAAGACCGTTGTTCCTTGGAAGGAAAGCTATGACAAACCTGGACAGTGTATTAAAAGCAGAAATATCACTTTGCTGACAGAGGTCTGTGTAGTCAAAGCTGTGATTTTTCCAGTAGTCATGAACTGGATGTGAGAGTTAGACCATAAAGAAGGCTAAGCACTGAAGAATGGATGCTTTTGAACTGTGGTGTTGGAGAAGACTCTTGAGAGTCCCTTGGACTGCAAGGAGATCCAACCAGTCCACGCTAAAGGAAGTCAGTCCTGAATATTCACTGGGAGGACTGATGATGAAGCTGCAGCTCCAATATTTGGCCTCCTGAGGCAAAGAGCCAACTCTTTGGAAAAGACCCTGATACTAGGAAAGATTAAGGGCAAGAGTAAAGGGGGTGATTGAGAATGAGATGGTTGCATGGCATCACCGACTCAATGGATATGAGTTGAGCAGACGCCGGGAGGTAGTGAAGGCCAGGGAAGCCTGGTATGCTGCCATGCATGGGATCACAAAGAATCAGACACAACTGAGCGACTGAACAAGAAAACACATGTATAAAATGTGTATGTGTATATATGTGTGTGTGTGTGTGTATGCTGTACAGCATGAGTGATCTTAGTGGATCTCAATTCTCTGACCAGGGGTCAAACCCGTGCCCCCTGCAGCGGAAGCACAGAGTGTTAAGCATTGGACTACTGGAAGACTCCTTGTAAGCAGGGCTCCAGCCTCTGGGATCTGATGCCTGGTGATGTGAGGTGGCACTGATGGAATAATAAAAGAATAATAAAAGAAAATAAAGTACACAATGTATATAATGTGCTTGAAGCATCCTGAAACCATTCCCCTGACCTGGTCTTTGGACAAACCGTCTTCCACGAAACCAGCCTCTAGTGCCAAAAAGTTTGGTAACCTCTGCTTTGAAGTCTTTTCTTGAGGTGGATTTGAGGTCTCAGTGGTTGAACAAAGTAGAACAGCTTCCTGGGCCACACAGTGCTTGGAGCTGTCCCGAGGGCTATGCAGGTGAGGCTGTCCTTGTTGACTTTGGACTGCCGCTCGCCTTCACTCTTGCCCTTCCGAGGCCGCTGTCCCCATTCCCCGGGCAGGGTCAGGAGAGGGACTCACCTCCTGCCCTCCTGGCCTGGTGTCTGCCCTGCTGAGCCATGGGAGGCTCTTAGGAACCAGCTGGTTCGTGTCCTGGATCCCGAGCAGGATGTCTTAGTCCATTCAGGCTGCTGTAACAAACATGCCATAAACCAGGGCCTTATAAACAAGGGACATCTGTTTCTCCCAGTTCTAGAGGCAGCAAATCTGAGATCTGGATGCCACCAGCAGGGCCAGTTCTGGGGGAGGCCCTCGGCTGGGTCGCAGATGGTGCCTACTCGCTGTAAACTCATAAGGCGGGAAGAGGGAGGGGCTCTGGGGCCTCTTTAATCAGGGCACTGACTCCACTCTTGAGGCTCCACCCTCATCACCCCCCGAAGGCCTCACATCCTTATACGATCATCACCTTGGTCCTTAGGTTTTTAACATGACTCTGCAGGGTTCACATTCAAACTGTAGCACAGGCCAACATGAGTCAACACGTGGATGGTGCACGTACTCGGCTCCACTGCTGTGTGTAACCCCTCTTGTCTCCAGGCACATCGCTGATCTGGAAAAGTCCACGGTCACCATGGCCTCTAATCCTTCTTGTCTCAGACACCATCACTGATCTGGAAGTCCATGGTTGCTATGGTCTCCCAGGGGGCTCAAGTGGTAAACAGTCCACCTGCCAATGCAGGAGATGCAAGAGATGTGGATTTGATCCCTGGGTTGGGAAGATCCCTTAGAGAAGGAAATGGCAACCCACTCCAGTATTCCTGCCTGGGAAATCCCATGGACAGAGGAGCCTGGCGGGCTACAGTCCACAGAGGCACAAAGAGTCGGAGATGACTGAGCATGCACACACACACGTGTCAGGGGAGGGGATGCTTCATCCAAGAATCTAAAATCAACAGGGTTTTACTGACTCACTTTCTGGTTGTTGTCTTCATATATTTCTGCCATCTTTATAACAGGTATATTTCATATATTTCTGCCATCTCTGAAAATAATAGCTAATCATTTTCCATCATTGTTTTCAGTCTGTTTAACCTTCATTGTGCTCCAGGAAGCTCCCTTTTTCCCTCTATTTCTCCATTTTGTCCGATTGTTTTTTCATCTTTACTCCATCCACTTAGCTGCAACCCTTTCCACAATGAGTGAGTGTGCCTTGGTTGACTTCATTTATAGTCAAAACTGAAAATGCCTGTTTGAGTGCAGGGCCACATTATGAATGACCCCTGTTGCATATTCCTAGATTTGTTTGGAGAGTTGCCCGGCCCAGAGCTGTGTGCTCTTGCCACAGACCCTGGGCCCTAGTTCTCCTCCGAGGACTGGAGAAAATTCTCAGAGTCACCAAACCATAGTCAGGACACACCTGCTCGGTTCCCCTCCCCTCCCCCAGTCTGTCTGCTTCTATGGTCTGCTAAGGTAGCCCTCCAGTATCCTGATCCGTGTGTTTATCACATGCCTATAACTTTCCTTGCCAGTATAAAGGTGAATTATAGGTGTCACGTCTGCTCGAATCATGCTGTACCATCAGATGTGGATAGATATTCATGATACTGACAAAGTCAAGCTGTGTACCTGAGATGCCAGAATTTTTATTACTCTTTTTTGATTAGAGTCTGTTTCTTTATCAATGCTGTGTTCATTTCTACTGTTTTATTAGTACTTTTGAAAAGGTCAGGATCCCTTTATAAGGAGACTATTGTCCATTTTGTTAGCATCTGTCAAATGTTTTAGCGAGAAAAGTAACTTTTTTAACGTATTTTTTTGTCTTGTTTCAGGTGGTACCATGAGAAATTTGAAGATTATCCAAAATTCAGAAAAATCATGATTCCATTTTTGGTTTAAGTTTGTCGTCAGTGGAATTATCTTTGACTTGAAGCTTTTCAGTGATGTTTCTCTTGGGACCATGTAAATGAACTGATGTCTCTGTAATTTTTCTGGTACTTCACTGTTTTAAGATTTGCTCTAGGATTTTTTTCCCCTAGCAAATGTGTAAGCTGCCTAATAACAGTCTAATCAAACTGAAATCACAGGCTAAAGTATGACGCTGGCCACCAACCAGGTCAGGAATCTGAACTCCTCTGATTTGGGGTCTGCTTCCATGGAGTGGGGCTTGGTGGCTCAAATGGGAAAGAATCCGCCTGCAGTGCAGGAGACCTGGGTTCCGTCCGTGGGTGGGGAACATCCCCTGGCCAAGGGCATGGCAACCCACTCCAATATTCTTGGCTGGAGAATCCCATGGACAGAGGAGCCTGGAGGGCTACAGTCCATCGGGTCGCAGAGAGTCGGACGCGACTGAGCGACTGATACTTTCACTTTTCACTTTCACTTTCCATGAACTGAAACATTTCTGTAGCCCTTACACAACCTCTGCAGCATGAGTTTAAGGTCAAAGGTGACATCCGCCTCCCCCCACCAGAGGTATGTTCTATCTTCATGTCCCTCATCCCGCCAGATCAGACAGTTCTGGGTACCCACGGTGTACCCACAGCCTCTCACAATTGGGTGCTGGGCGGGCAGAGAAGTTGGGCCTGGAGAGGCCCAGTGGAGGCTGCTACCAAAGGCCTCTGGCACCTGCTCCAGCCTGGTCCACCAGGTGACCTCACTGGGAGGCAGGGGGCCAGGGGCATTCTTCAGGAACAAGCCGCTGTATCCCCCGCAGGAGGACTTCTGGTGTCCCTGGGCTGAGGGCATGAAGGTGCCCCAGCCAGCCCTCCCATCATGTCCTTCACCAGGCGCTGCTGGCCTGGGATGGCTTTCCTTCCTCCTTTGAGGGAGAACTAGAATTTTTTCAGGCACTTTTTTTTTTTTAAGTACTTTTCAAGATTGCACACCTGCAACTTGAAGCAGAATTTCTTATTCTCGATGCTCCTAACTCTACAGAGATCAATGGCAGTAATAACATTGACTAAGTATTGCCAGATATGTCAAAGGAGCCTCCCCTTTGGAAGGCTGTTGAGTCTCTGCCGCGAAAATGTAATGAACACGGTGAAGACCCCCTCCTCTCCTCTGTTGCTTCTGCATTTGCAGAGCTGGGAACTGGAACAGGGGTGAGTGGAAAGAGTTCCTGTTCGCTTATGATTGCTGACCATGCTGAGTGACGGGGGGACTCCAAGACGCACTATGTGGTGTCTTATGCATTCTTCAGCTGCCGCCTCCTGGCAGGGAGCACGCCCTCTGGCCCCTGCTCTCTGGGCCCCTGGGCACCCCCATCGGATCAGCCCCCCTCTCCCCTTCTCCTGGTTCACCTTCCCAAGCAGGGGCTCCCTCCGCATGAGTTTTCATGTAGAAACTGTATTCTTGGTATTAGCGGTTTGTTACAGTCTCTTAGGGTTTTCGAAAAGCTTTTCCTGATGTGGTTGTCCTTCATTTTAACTAAAACTGGAATGCTTTTGCAGGGAACTTTTATGATCAGATAAACTCTGTGCTTCATTTTAACTAAAACTGGAATGTTCCTGCAGGGAAACTTTATGATCAAATAAACTTTGAACCTTTTTCTGACTGAATAACAACTTGAAACTATGAAACAGTAAATACTTAGAGTGTCGTCTGGAAAACTCAGAAATCTGAGCAAGCCTTAACTGATTTGGGCCCTGGGTCCTGGAAGGCGTACCTGGCCAAGAAGAGGCTTGTCTGGGAGTCAGAGAGGCCCACTGGGGATTCTGCGTCTGTTGGTGCTCCTTTTTTGTGATCCAGAATTTGGAGTTCAGTGGGGATCTGACGCGCAGTCCCTGCCTCACTGGCACGCACTGTGTCTGACACAGGAAGAGATCTCAGTCTGCTTCGTCTGCCTGTCTTCCAATTGCTAGACACTAACGTAGCACGTTATGACAGTTCGTTATTGTGTTCAATATAAAAATAAAGGAGATTAATAAAATTACATTGAAGGCTCAGTCATTTTGTTACTCTTCTGTGTGGACAATTCTTCACACTAGAAGTTCAGACGGTAAACGTGAGTTTCAGCCCTGCAGTCTCCTTCCCACTCATATTAGCATTTCACGTGTGTGTGTGTGTGTTAGTCGCTCGGTCGTGTCCGACTCTTTGTGACACTATGGACTGTAGCCTGCCACGCTCCTCCGTCCATGGGATTCTCCAGGCAAGAATACTAGAGTGGGTTGCCATTTCCTTCTCCAGGGGATCTTCCCGACCCAGGAATCGAACTCCAGTCTCCTGCATTGCAGGCAGATTCTTGACAGTCTGAGCCACCAGTTAAGCCCTTACATTTCAGAGTGCCAAATATTTTTTGTCTCGTGATAGAGCTGTGTAACATTATTTATATAAATTTTATGCATTTCTGCTAGGGTTATTTTTAGATATTTTATTCTTTCTTGTGAATGAGACTATGTCCCCAAATACATTTTAGAACCAGGATGAATGAAAGGTATTCACAGTAATAAAGAATCCACCTGCTAATGCAGGAGACACAGGAGACTCAGCTTCAGTCCCTGGATCGGGAAGATGCTGTGGAGAAAGGAATGGCTACCCACTCCAGTATTCATGTCTAGAGAAGCTCATGGACTGAGGAGCCAGGCGAGCTATATAGTCTGTGGGGTCACAGAGAGTTGAACGTGACTGAGCATACACACCCACACACTGATGCTTCTGTATTTGTCACATCCAGCCATGCTTTTTAGTTTAGTTACTAAGTCATGCTGGACTCTTGGTGACCCCGTAAGATGGCAGCACTGCAAACTTCCCTGTCCTTCACTGTCTCCTGGTGTTTGCTCAATCTCATCCAACCATGCTGCTAAGAGTATTTTAAGAATTCCAGCTTTTTGTTGTCATTAATCTCAGGTTCTCCAGCTTCGCAACATACCATTCTCAGATACCTAGTTAGCTAGTTAGCTAGTTAGCTCTTGTTTTGCAGTATTTGAAGCTGTTGGTACTGGTGTTGTCTGCTGCTTATATTAGCAACAAATTCAAAAGGAGGATTAAATCATAGAGGTGATTGCTATGATTTTTGCATAATCTTAACAGGAACTCCTAACTCAGAATTATTATTTTGATCACTTTTATTTTCTTGTGTGGTTATTGTTCTGTTTTCTGCTTTAGCCATTGGGATCATGTCTTTGCTGTTTCTGTTCATTTTCTGTTTACTAAGATTTTCTTTTTTTTTAATATATTTATTTTATTGTATTTTTTAACTTTATAATATTGTATTGGTTTTGCCATACATCAACATGAATCCACCACGGGTGTACACGTGCTCCCCATCCTGAACCCCCCTCCCACCTGCCTCTCTGTACCATCCCTCTGGGTCGTCCCAGTGCACCAGCCCCAAGCATCCAGAATCGTGCATCGAACCTGGACTGGCGACTCATTTCATATACGATATACATGTTTCAATGCCATTCTCCCAAATCATCCCACCCTCTCCCTCTCCCACAGAGTCCAAAACACTGTTCCATACATCAGTGTCTCTTTTGCTGTCTCATACACAGGGTCATCGTTACCGTCTTTCTAAATTCCATATATATGCGTTAGTATACTGTATTGGTGTTTTTCTTTCTGGCTTACTTCACTCTGTATAACTCCAGTTAGATTTTCAAATTCACTTCGCACAGATGAGAAAGGAAGACAAGGATCTCCCAGCCGGTGTAGAGGAGATGACAGGCTAAGACTAGGTTCACGTGGACATTCTGATCTTGCAGCTCTTCACTGGTTGCTCTCAATGCTTATCTTTTTTTGTCTGTTTTACTCTAGCTTTTTATGTATTTATCTATTCTTGGTTGTGCTGTGTCTCTGGTTGCAGCATGCGGTCTTTCCTGAGCTTCAGTGCTCAGGCTTCTCATTACGGTGGCCTCTCTTGTTCGGGAGCACGGAGCTCCGGCCTCAGGAGCCGTGAGGCACGCGTGTGGAGTCTTCCCGGGCCAGGATCGAACCCAGTGGCCCCCACTTTGCAAGGCGGATTCTTCACCACTGGACTATCACAGAAGCCTTGATCTAAATGCTTTTAGAAAACCAGTCTTTTTGCTTGCAGTGGTGCTTTTTACTTTTCAACCGTTTGGGGGAATTTTATTTAAACTTTTTTTTTGTTCTTTTCCCATGTGTGGGTGTACTGGAGATTATTATCTGTGCAATTTCTCCTTTGAGGAATCTGAGTTTTCCTTTGTAGCCTCAAACCTTTTTTTATAAAATACAACATCATTTTAAACATTGGTGCCATTTGCTCTGTGGTTAATTCAGATACAGTATTTATACTGTTAGCATTCTCTGCAACCTTTTCTTCCAGATCACGTTTTCATTTTACTTCAAACAGTTCTTGCTTTGTGTTTTGATGCTGTTGTTTTTCATAGTTTTCCACTCTATAATCTGTACCTGCTATCAGTATAAGATAATCTACCTGCTTACTGCTTTTTGCCTTAATTCTGCTGCTGCTGCTGCTAAGTCGCTTCAGTCATGTCCGACTCTGTGCGACCCCATAGACGGCAGCCCACCAGGCTCCCCCATCCCTGGGATTCTCCAGGCAAGAACACTGGAGTGGGCTGCCATTTCCTTCTTCAATGCATGAAAGTAAACAGTGAAAGTGAAGTCACTCAGTCATGTCCGACTCTTCGTAACCCCATAGACTGCAGCCTACCAGGCTCCTCCATCCCTGGGATTTTCCAGGCAAGAGTACTGGAGTGGGTTGCCATTGCCTTCTCTGTGCCTTAACTCTGCTCTGATAAAAAGATGGCCACAAAGCTCTTTTTGTTGATAAGTTCATCTGGCATTTCTTTGCCTGTCTCCTCATTCCAAGTTTTAAAAATCTTTTGTTTCAGTTACCTTTACCAACCTAACAAATGGACTTTGCCACTTAAAGCTCAAATTCTTTTACTAACTGAAATGTTCTTTTACACTGAAATGTTCTTTTATCATAGTTTATGCTTTTATTGCTTGTTTGCAGCTTCTTTTGTTTACTTTCTATAGGGATCTGGAAAGGAGAGTTCTTTCTTTTTTTTTTAAAGCATCCTTAGGAATGGTTTGGGGCTTCCCTGGTGTCTCAGCAGGTAGAGAATCCACATGCATTGCAGGAAACACAGGAGATTCAGGTTCGATCCCTGGGTCAAGAAGATCCCCTGGAGGAGGAAATGGCAACCCACTCTGATATTCTTGCCTAGAAAGTTCCATGGACAAAGGAGCCTGGCGGGGTACAATCCAAAGGGTCACAGAGAGCTGGGCACGACTGAGCACTAAGCGTCCAAGGAATGGTTTTATATTTTTAGGAGTACACTTAGAAGTTCCCAGTTAAATATGATAAGCTGAACATATGCTTTTACTTCGCTCTGCCGCATTTTGACCCCCATTACAGTCCCTGTGAAGGAGTTTAAGGATTGGGGTTGGCCCCATCAGGAGAATGAGACTGAGTCATTGCAGCATATCCACAGCACGTGTGGGAGTGGAGACAGGTAGAATCGAGTAGAGGTGCTGTGATATGCACGCGTGCTCAGTCACTTCAGTCGTGTCTGACTCTTTGAGACCCCGTGGACGGTAACCCGCCAGGCTCCTCTGTCCATGGGGATTCTCCAGGCAAGAACACTGGAGTGGGTTGCCATGCCCACCTCCAAGGGATCTTTCTGACCTAGGGATCGAGACCACTTCTCCCACATCTCCTGCCTTGGCAGGTGTGTTCTTTACCACTTGTGCCACCTGGGGCTGTGATGGTGGTCATCCCTAAATGCCAGAGCTGATGGGAGGGTGGAGGGCCAACTGCATAGAACGGGTAACAGTGCCTGCTCCCCCCGCTCCTCGTAAAGAGGACGCAAAGCCCAGAAATCAGCTCTGTGCCATCCCCAGGGGAGAAGCATGGTGGGGGCAGGGCTGGGAGGCCTCTCCAGGGAGAGCGAGAGCAAATAGATGCTTGCATGCTAGGAAAAAAGGCCTCCACGTTTGAGTCTTCATGAACCATCGTATGTAGCGTGGTGGTTGTCACCTTCTGCCTCGGGCTGCGTGGGAACCTGCACGGGGTGGTATTGCCCGTTAGTGACAGCTCCTGCTCTGCTTTTCTGGTCCTTTTTTAAAGGTGTGAACTGATGACCAAGAATCACCAGATACTTAGAAAAGTCCCTGTCATGAAAAGCAAACAGCTCTGGAGAAAAACCTCATTGCAGAAACAAAAGGGAAATGTTTTTTATTTGGTTTTGTTTTTTTTTAATTGTGACATCTGGGCAACTCAGCGTGCATAGATGAGTGGACATGTGTGGGACGGTTATCGTGCACTGAAATGTGACTCAGCGCCGTGAAGGGGTGGGTGGCTGATGGAGGCTGACAAACCACATCTGATGGACGTTTTATATCCAGATATGTCAAGACCTCTCAAATCTCAATAATATTTTAAATATTTTTTAATGGGCAGAAGGTTCGAATGGCCACTTCCCCAAAGAATATGTACAAATGGCAAAACGCACATGCAAAGATGTTTACCCTCTTCCGTCACTAGGAAAACACCAGTCAAGCCGCAATGAGATACCACTACCCACCTCTTGGAATATCTGAAATTAAAAAGGATGACCAACCAAAGCTTGGCAAGCAGGCGGAGGCCCAGGAACCCTCACAAACTGCTAGTGGGAATGGGGGACGATCTAACCACCTTGGGAAGCACTGTGACAGCTTGTTAAAAAGTTAAACATATGCTTCATGCATGATTCAAACAGTTCACTCCTAGGCATTTACTCAAGAAATAAAAAAAATAAATAAATATCTATACAAAAACTTTTACATCAATGTTCACAGCAGTTTTATTTATAATACCAAAAACTAGAAACAATGCAATTGTCCACCAACAGATGAATGGTTTAGACATATTGTTGTGTGGCCATACAATGGAATACTACCCTGTACTAAAAAGGAATACAGTATGAATCTCCACAACAGCATGAATATATCTCAGAATCATTTTGCTTGCTGAAAGAAGCCAGTTAATGAGTGCCAACTTCAATGTGTGCAGATAGACATTTGCCTGGGAATGCAGGCAGGGGATGGAATCTTACAAAAGGGCATAAGGGAATCTTTGGGGTTGATTGTGTGAAGAGTCCACAGCTGGATGCATCAAATTATACACTCTAAGTATATGCAGTTCATTGTATGTCCCTTACATCTCAAGCTTAAAAAATATATTATTACACTCACAAGACAATATGTGAAAATGAAATTATTGGAGAACAGTGAATCTAGTAACTCAGAAAATGAGAATTTGATAGAAGAGGTAGAAGGTTACATCAAGGTTGTCCTAGAAAATATAACTGAAGACCAAGAACAGGGCAACACAGCACCATGTAGGAGGCCCCACATTTGATTGTACATTTGAAACTAGGGGAACTCGGACTAGACAGGAAGCCGGGGTTAGCTTTCTGGTGAAGGGAGGAAGCAAGGGGAAAACAACCACCAGAGAGTGATACGGAGTTTCAAGTTGAGAGGGAAACACAGAGCAGTGTATCTGTGGAGAACAGTGGGCAATAGAAGTATAAACACGGATTGGACACCCAGAAGTCCTTGACTGTGAGCAAGATGTCTGATCTTCAAAGACAAGAGAGACTGGAACTCAGCCGGGAATCGAGAAGACTTCAGTGTTCCAGAATGGGTACTTTTTCTTCTTTGTTTTAAACATCTAAAGCAAATACATCACATCTATTTTTCAAGTATTAATACTCATGCTGGGTGGCTATATTTTACTTTGTGGTTTTATGTGTTCTTTTATATTTTCGTTAAACAAGAAAAGAATACAGAAGTGGACAGGGGAGTCTGGATGGTGAGGAAAGTGAAGTCAAGATGCTGTGAAGAGGAAAGAAGGCGGGCAGTAATCGCTGCGTGTCTTGAGTCAGACCCCCAGTGCACAAGGAGACTCCCAGGACCATGGAGAGCTCCCCGCAGGCAGCTGTTCTGTTCCTAGACAGAGGGTCTCACACTTTCTTTTGTTGCCATCTTTGTTGGGGGATTAGAGGCAGCACACGTTGCTGAGAGCACTTTTGAGATTTGATGACAGTTCTTGCACACTGAATGAAGGAGTTTAATGGGTGGCAGACACTGTATCGATGTATCCCCAGGGAGAAAAACCAAGATGAGGTGACTCAGTACATCTCTCAAGCACTGAATTAGACAAGGGGGTTAAAAGGCACAGGCTTCCCAGGTGGCTCAGTGGTAAAGAATCTGCCAGCCAATGCAGGAAATGCAAGACGAGCAATTGATCCCAGGTGGGGAAGACGTCCTAGAGTAGAAAATGGCAACCCACCCCACAATTCTTGCCTGGGAAATCCCATGGATAGAGGAGCCTAGTGGGCTACAGTCCATGGGGCTGTAAAGAGTCAGGCATGACTCAGCAACTGAATACACACGTAAAAGGCACAGTACAGTTTTTAAAGTAATTTTATGTGTTTTTTATTTTGGGGTGCACTGGGTCTTTGATGCTTTGCATGGGCTTTCTCTAGTTGCAGCACGTGTGGGCTGCTGTTCCTCGTGGTGCTCAGGCTTCTCACTGTGGAGGCTTCTCTTGCTTCAGAGCACGGGCTCTAGGCACTAGGGCTTCAGGAGTTGCCGCACTTGGGCTCAGGAGTTGTGGCTCTCAGTCTATAAAGCAGGGGCTCAGTAGTTGGGGCACATGGGCTTAGCTGTTCTGCAGCATGTGGAATCTTCCCGGACCAGGGATCGAACCCATGTCTCCTGTATTGGCAGGTGGATTGCTATCCACTGTGCCACCAGGGAAGTCCCACAATGCAGTTTTAACCCCAGCAGATCTGGGGTCTCGTGTGAACCCCATACCGCAGGTCTGGTGCAGAAGGAAAATACAAGGCAATGTTTGCGTTATGAGAAATGAAGAAGAACAGAGGGCCCTCAATCTGCTCAGAGAATATAGCATTTTTTTTTTACAATTCAGGGAGAAATAGTCTGGGCCGAGCCCATACCCATAGAGGCCAGAGGAATGAAGGGCAAAGAAGCTTCTGGGACCAAATTTAGTCCAAAGTTGGTGGAAATAAAGTGAGAAAGAGGGAGTAGGGAGGGGCTAGGATAACACAGGAGAGGAGCATATGAAGAGGACACCATGCACCAGCCAAAGGACAAAAGTCCCGTCGTTCAGGGCCCACCGGAGGTGTCTGAGTGGGAAAGGGACCACGTTGGACCTGGGGGCTGCCGTGGTTTCTCCATCGCAGTAAGCCGGATGCAGAGGAGATGGCAGGAGCCGGAGATGGCTGGGCAGTCAGGAGGAGAGGAGAGGAGGATCTGCCCCAGACAAATGTGGAGGTGGGGATGAGTATGATGAACATCGACGAGTGGAAGATGAAAGGCTGGTGGTTTTGAATTTTCTTTATTTAATTTTTCTTTGGCCATGGCTCACAGCTTGAGAAATCTTAGTGCCCTGACCAGGGATGGAACCCAAGTCCCTGCACACTGAGTCCTGACCACTGGATGGCGAGGAAAGTCCCATGAAAGGCTGCATTTTAAAGGAAACCACAAATATACCCCCACACATGTGATAGAAAGGCTCTAGTTAAAATCTGACCATGCCAAGTGTCAGGAAGGACTTGAAGCAACTCAGAGTCACACACACCTGACCGGTGGGAATAGAAACTGTCAAGACCACGTTAGAGGAAAAGCAATTTCCTTCCTTTCTTTTTTCTCTTTCTCTCTCTCCTCACCCTACCCCTTTTTTCATTTCTTCCTTTCGTTCTTATGTTGCTTTTCTATTTCCCTTCCATTTTTTCCCCCTCTTCTTTTTGGATTGTCAAATATTTAATGTTAACTAAAGACCAAACATCTCACTTTTTTTAAGATTTTTTTTAGCTTTGGCTGTGCTGAGTCTTTGTCCTGCGTGTGGGCTTTCTCTAGTTAAGGTGTGCAGGCTTCCCACTGCGGCCGCTTCTCTTCTTGGGAAGCACGAGCTCCAGAGTCCAGGCTCAGTGGCTGTGGCACATGGGCTTAGCTGCTCCTTGGCATGTGGGACCTTCCTAGACCAGGGATCAAACCCATGTGCCCTGCAGTGCAGGGTGAATTCTTAACCACTGGACCACCAGAGAAGCCCAGTCTTATGTTTTAATCACTATTTGGTAATGAACAGCAAGCCCTGTTGGCCCACCACATACCATCTATCTAAATATAAAAAAAACCTTGTAACATACCCTTAGTCTCAATTCTGAGTTTGAAAGTTAAGCTGAATTTTAGGAAATGTTGATTATAAACAGTAATTGAACTTCTTAAATTTTTTCCTTGTTCTTTGTGAAGACCATTCACAGTGCAAATTTAGTAAACACACACTTGCACATTTTAGAAGTTATGTTCCTAATACTTACCTTGCCTAAAAGACTTAAAATTAGTGAAGGCTTTCCTTCATTGTCAAAGCTCAGAAGTCTTCATCCCATGGCATGCTGAATTAAAAACGTGATACTAAAGGACTTGGAAATCATTTATCACACACTACAACCATAATACCATAAGAGACTCCAGTCCAAGTTGGCAGGCAAAACATAATTTAAATTTAAGGTCCTGTATTTAAAGAGAAAATACATTTTCAATTTGGATAAATAACAACAATTCCATTTTCAAAGGCTCGACACCACCACAGGGGACAGAATGTTCATGCAAGCACCATTATTCACAGTGTCCTGTTCTTTCTAGAGATTTGAGGCCAGTCAAGTAGTAAATAAGAATGAATATTTTTCTCTGTGAGATTCAGAAGTTGTAACTTATTTATCTCCCTCCATTAAATAGTGCTCCATTTTCTTCTAATCATTTAAAACTGGGACTGCTCAATGTGGAGCTCCTCCAAGTACAATGCAAACTGGTTTGACCAGACAGAAGCAGACATTTACCAAGAAGATAATCTTTATTAACAGCATTTAAGGTCCTATATTTAAAAAGAAAACAGCATTTAACCCTCTTTTTTTTCTTTATTAAAAAAGCTAGTCCAAAAATGATCTTATCCTGTAAAGACACATCTCTTCCAAACCACAGGAAAAGAGAGAGGAGTAATTTTCTATTTTATTTTTAATGTGTGCCCTTACAGTTCCTCACAAAATCACTCTCTGATGCACCAGAAAAGCGTTTGCAGATTGTGTTATGGGGATGATGGTGTATGAGGCTGTCAGACACATATTCAACAACACCAGGAGGCTGATTGTTAACATGCTGAAATTATTCAGACATCAAATGGGTGATCGCTCATTATTTACACAGAAGGCTGATTCAGCAACCACCTCATTCAAGGTCCAGAGGGTTAACCCTTCTTCTCTACTTTCTGCAGGCCAATCTTCCTCTGATAAAATCTTATGCCTTATTAGGATAGAAATCTCTGGCATTTTCCCAAGTGTTTTCTGAAAGCACGCTATGCTAAGTCACTTCAGTTGTGTTCGACTCTGTGCGACCCCATAGACGGCAGCCCACCAGGCTCCCCCGTCCCTGGGATTCTCCAGGCAAGAACACTGGAGTGGGCTGCCATTTCCTTCTCCAATGCATGAAAGTGAAAAGTGAAAGTGAAGTCGATCAGTCGTGTCCGACTCTTGGCGACCCCATGGATTGCAGCCTAACAGGCTTCTCCGTCCATAGGATTTTCCAAGCAAGAGTACTGGAGTGGGGTGCCATTGCCTTCTCCGGAAAGCATGCTAACAGCCCATAAACAGAGAGGGCAACCTCAAGTGTTCCATCCACCTCAGGCTGATCAATGCCCTGGGAGCTGGGTGCCAAGGGTTACGTGTGCACACAGCATGGCCTTCCTGGCTTACATTATATCCACTCCACCTCCCAACAGCGCTGCCCCAGGGGCTCATCCATCAAGATCCACCTGAAGACCTGGTAGGGAACCTGGGACGGAGTCAGGGCTCAAAACACACTTGTTAGATGAACAAAACAACTCCCACATTGCTTGTCACTCAACATGAAAGCCAAGGTAGAAAAGCTCCATGCTGAAGAGAAAGCCTGGACGGGATGACATGGACCAAAGGACCGGAAACTCGTGTCCTGCAGGGGGTTTGTGGCTTTCACACGGACAACCTGGACCCTGTGCCTTTCGCCGCCTCTGGCTGGAGGTCACTCAAGTTTATTGCCAAACACAGCTGGCCTGAGTATTTTCAGACCTGTAACAGTCTTGGAAGCCTGCACTCTTGGAAGCAAATGAGGGCGTGCACACGGCAACCTGTGGGGTGTCCCCTGGGGTCCTTCTTTGACAGAAGCAACTTTCAGAAGCTGCAACACCTCCCTGGGCCAGCTCGGGGCTCACATGTTTGCCTCTTTGGTCTGTTACTTGACCTTATTCTCAAAGTGCTAGCTCAGCCCCAACTAGCGTCACTAACGAGATTAGGGGTGTGTGGGGGCTATGAAGCCAAGATTGCCAAAGAAGTCTAGAGCCCCAGTGTGATTCAGGAGTCCCTGGGTCCTTGAGCCTTCTGCAACACCCCTGGGAAGGCTCCACTGTCTTCGTTTTTCCAACTGAACGTGAGTTCCCCACCCCCACTGGGACCAGCTCTAAGCTGAGGTTCGGTGTGGGACCCCGGTGCCATCCACCCAGCCCCGGCAGGAGGCTGGCCCTGGGACTGCAATCTCCCTTCTGGCAGCCTCTTTCTCTGAAGAGGGCAGCCCTCCCTCCTGGTTCGGGACCCTGGGGGACCCAGGTGCCCAGCCCTGGCTCCTGTGAGCTGCCCGCTCGCCCACACCTGGGTGCCCTCTGACAAAATCACTCTGCTGCAGCCGCCGCAGGGCCAGGACAGGGGCCCAGGCCCGTTCCCACTGCACTCTCCTGCTCATCCACTCCTGCCCCCGGGGGCAGGTCTGCAGGTCTCTTCCTTCCTCCCTTCCCCATGCCCAGGGTTGGAAGGGACCAGGCTTCCCATGCTGCCCTTGCTTGCTTTCATTCTGCCCTCCAGCCTTATGGCTAAGTCCTGCTGTTGCGCAAGCTACAGCCCACAACTCAGGACTGGTTTCTCTTGAAGGGGCTGAAGTCAGGTGGTATTCTAGAAACTGTCATCTTTCATGATTGCCAGCTGCCTTCTTTGTTTTAACCCCAAGTGACTGTCCCTTAGCCCCAACAGAGGATCCTGTTCTTTTACTGATTCGGAGTCCTTCCAGCACCCACCCGGCCAGGGTGCAATGCCAGGCTTCTCCTGGCTTGACCTGGCAGCAGCTGGCACTCTCCCTGACAGGGACTTCTCTCTCTACCTTTTGCCTGCTTTGCATCCAAACCACCCCTCTTCCAGTTTCCTCTGTCCCGTGACTGCACAGCCTTAGTCATCAGCTATCTGCTCAGTTCTTTGTGAGGAAAAACCATCCAGTGGCTATCTTGGCTAAATCTGAAATCTAGCAAGACAGAGGGCTTACTATACTGTGCCCACCTCAAAGAATGCTTCTCCAGGGCCGGGTTTCCTCTCTTCTCAGATTCCTCCTGTGACTTTCATCTCTGCTAGATTCAGGGGAGAATGTCTTCCCCAGGGTCCAAGGCACAGCAATTTGAATCACTCTGCCCGCTAATTCCATCCCTAGAAACATGTCTTATGGGTGGGACCTTCTTGGCATTACACCTCTGAGAGAAGAGAAATGCCAAAGGCAATGGATACCCAACAGGTCAACCCGGTAGGGAAGCCCTCTCCAGTCAGCCTCCACACCTTCCCCGGTAAGCCCACAGTCAGGGACAGTGCCTACGGATCAAGCCCACTTCCCACACACACTTACAACTCATACTCTGTGATTGGCAGTTACTATGCCTTGCTGGTGGCTGAGACAGTAAAGCATCTGTCCACAATGAGAGAGACCTGGGTTCGATCCCTGGGTTGTTGGGAAGGCTCCCTGGAGAAGGAAATGGCAACCCACTCCAGTACTCTTGCCTTGAAAATCCCATGGACGGAGAAGCTTGGTGCAGGCTACTATCCATGGGGTCTCAAAGAGCCGGAAACGACTGAGCAACTTCACTTTCACTTTCATGGGGAGTTGGAGAAAAGACTTTCAGCTCAAAAAAAAAAATTCCTTTGAGTCAAGCTTCCACAAAATCTAGAGCCGAATCCATAGTTTTTGTGTCAATAGCATAATTAGCATAACTTTGTGATACAGTTAAAACTCAAGAAGTGTGGTGCCTCTAACCTTGTTCTTTCTCAAGATTTCTTTGGCTGTTTGGGGTGCCGTGCAAATTTTAAGATCGTTTGCCCAATTTCTGTGAAAATGCCATTGGAGTTTTTACAGGGATTGCATTTATTTGTAGATTGCTTTTGGTAGTATGGACATTTTAATACTGATTTTTCCAATCTATGAGCATAAAATATCTTTCCATTGTGTCTTCTTCAATTTCTTTCACTAATGTCTTGAAGTTTTCAATATACAAGTCTTTCATTTCCTTGGTTAAGCTTATTCCTAGGTTTTCTATTCTTTTTGATACAGTTGTTAAATGGGATTAATTTATCTTTCTGATAGCCTGTTATTAGTGTACAGAAACACAACACACTTTCTTTTTTTTTCTTTTTTTAAATTTAAATTGATTTATTTTAATTAGAGGCTAATTACTTTACAATATTGTATTGGTTTTCCCATACATCAATATGAATCCGCCACGGGTGTACACGTGTTCCCAATCCTGAACCCCCCTCCCACCCCCCTCCGCATACCATCCCTCTGGGTCATCCCAGTGCACCAGCCCCAAGCTTCCTGTATCCTGCATCGAACCTGGACTGGTGATTCATTTCTTATATGATATTATACATGTTTCAATGCCATTCTCCCAAATCATCTCACCCCTCCCTCTCCCACAGAGTCCAAAAGACTGTTCTATACATCTATGTCTCTTTTGCTGTCTTGCATACAGGGTTATCGTTACCATCTTTCTAAATTCTATATATATGCGTTAGTATACTGTATTGGTGTAAAAATATGGAACGCTTCATGAATTTGTGTGTCATCCTTGCTCAGGGGCCATGCTAATCTTCTCTGTATCGTTCCAGTTTTAGTATGTGTGCTGCCAAAGCAAGCACCACAACAGACTTTCATGTGTTGATTTTATATCCTGCAGTGTTACTGAATTTGTTTATTAATTCTAATAGTTTTTTGATGGAGTCTTAGGGTTGTCCTATATTTAATGTTATGTCATCTGCAAATAATGACAGTTTTACTTCTTCCTTTCCCAACTTGATTCCTTTGATTTCTTTTCCTTGCCTAATTGCTCGGTCTAGGACTTCCAATAACAGGTTGAATAAAAATGGTGAGAGTGAGCATTCTTATCTTGTACCTGATTTTGGAAGAGAAGGTTTTCACCACTGAGTATGTTCCTGTAGGCTTGTCATCTATGGCTTTTTCATGTTGAGGTATATTCCCTCTATACTTGCTCTGTTGAGAGTTTTTATCACAAACGGATGTTTAATTTCATCAAATGCTTTCTCTGCATCTACTGAGCTGATTTTTTAAAATGTAAATTTATTTATTTTAATTGGAGGTTAATTACAATATTGTATGAGTCCACCACAGGTATACATGTGGCGTATATTTTTATCCTTCATTTTGTTTAATGTGGTATATCAGATTGACAGACTCGAGGATACTGAATCATCTTTGCACCCCTGGAATAACCCTCCCTTGTTCATGGTGTATGATACTTTTAATGCATTGGTGAATTTGGTTTGCTAATATTTTTTGAGAATTTTTCCTGTCTATATTCATCAGTGATATTGGCCTGTAATTTTCTTTTTTTCTGTGGCACCCTTGCCTGGTTTTGGTGTTAGAGTAATGTTGGCCCCATAAATGAGTTCCAAAGAGCACCTCCCTCTTCTATTTTTTGGAAGAGTTTAAGAAGGATTGGTATTAATTCTTCCTTGAATATTTGGTAGAATTCATCAGTGAAGCTGTCTAGTCCTAGATGTTGTTTCTTGGGAAGCTTTTGGCTTCTGATTCAATTTCTTTACTAGTCATTAGGGCACATAAGACTGTAACACTCACCTTGTGAGATGCTCCCCCGATGGCTTTGAAGAAGCCAGTTGCCATGGTGGAATCTGCCCTATGGAAAGGCCCACATGACGGGAGCTGAAAATGGCCTCTAGCTGACTCACAGCAGGAAGCAGAAGCCCACAGTCCTACAACCACAGGAACTGGAAGCTGCCAGCCAGCACGCCAGTTTGGAAGAAGAGCCTTGAAAGCAGAGTCTCTGATGGGACTCCAGCCCAGTGGACACCTTGATTGCAGCTGATGAGACCCTGCCCAGAGGACCCTGCTAAGCTGTGCCCAGAGTCCCAACCCTCAGAAACTCTAAGGTCATAAATGTGTGTTGTTTTGTACCTTAAATTTTGTGGTATCATTGTTATGCAGCAATAGATAACTGATAGCAATTATACAGAGTAGGATGGTTTGCCTTTTTTGTTGTTTTTTTTTGAAAACTGCAGTTGACTGCAGACAAAGAACTTGTCAAAACAGCTAAGACAAATATGTATGTGTCAAGACATCTTCTTAACCTCAGAAAGAACCAGCAAATTTTATAAGACTACCTTTGTCTCAAGAGGCAGGTCAGGCGATCTGGTATTCCCATCTCTTTCAGAATTTTCCACAGTTTATTGTAATCCACACAGTCAAAGGCTTTGGCATAGTCAATAAAGCAGAAATAGATATTTTTCTGGAACTCTCTTGCTTTTTCGATGATCCAGCAGATGTTGGCAATTTGGTCTCTGGTTCCCCTGCCTTTTCTAAAACCAGCTTGAACATCTGGAAGTTCACGGTTACGTATTGCTGAAGCCTGGCTTGAAGAAACTTGAGCATTACTTTACTAGTGTGTGAAATGAGTGCAATTGTGTGGTAGTTTGAGCATTCTTTGGCATTGCCTTTCTTTGGGATTGGAATGAAAACTGACCTTTTCCAGTCCTGTCGCCACTAAAGCAGAGACATTACTTTGCCAACAAAGGTTCAACTAGTCAAGGCTATGGTTTTTCCAGTGGTCATGGATGGATGTGAGAGTTGGACTGTGAAGAAGGCTGAGCGCCGAAGAATTGATGCTTTTGAACTGTGGTGTTGGAGAAGACTCTTGAGAGTCCCTTGGACTGCAAGGAGATCCAACCAGTCCATTCTGAAGGAGATCAGCCCTGGGATTTCTTTGGAAGGAATGATGCTAAAGCTGAAACTCCAGTACTTTGGCCACCTCATGTGAAGAGTTGACTCATTGGAAAAGACTCTGATGCGGGGAGGGACTGGGGGCAAGAGGAGAAGGGGACGACAGAGGATGAGATGGCTGGATGGCATCACTGACTCGATGGACTTGAGTCTGAGTGAACTCTGGGAGTTGGTGATGGACAGGGAGGCCTGGTGTGCTGCGATTCATGGGGTCACAAAGAGTTGGACACGATTGAACAACTGAACTGAACTGAACCTTTTGTCTGTTCTAACTCCAGGGCTAACACCACAATGTCCTGGCCACATTGACACCACAATGACATTGGCCACAATGTCCTTGATGCTTTAAGTCATTTCAAAACATAATTTGTCAGAAGAAAGTACATGGAAATGGCAAGTCAGTAAAATAGTTTTTTTCTGAACTTCTAGGACCTTGGCCACAGAATGATGGAATGTAATCATTAATAATACTATCAATCAACTAAGAGCCAGTTTAAAAACTGTTGAAAGCAGGCCATTTTCCCAGGTTTTTAAAGATGAGATTCTCTACTCTTCCCTGAAGAAAATGGGACTGGGAAGTCATATTTATATTGCCACTGACTAATGGAATTCAGAGGAAATATTTCAGAATGTTCACCTTCATTTATAAAAGCTTCATCTCAGTGGCCCGGACGGTAGAGGATCTGCCTGCAATGCAGGAGACCCAGGTTTGATCCCTGGATCGGGAAGATACCCTAGAGAAGGGAATGGCAATCCACTCCACTATTCTCACCTGGAGAATTCCTTGGACAGGGGAGCCTGGTGGGCTACAGTCCATGGAGTCTCAAAGAGTCAGACATGACTGTGTGACTGACATCCTATTCTCATCTTTGTCAAATGCAAAACAAATGAAATATTAGGCAGCAACTTCTTCAATTCCTAGATCTCCTAAGGCAGTCAGTTTTTACCTAAAATGAAGATATGTCTAATGAAACAGTGTAAAAGTCCCTCAGCATTTAGTGGCCTGTCTAGACATCTGTTGGCAAGTGGACAGGTGTCTGTCTATAGGGAAGAGCATGAAAGGTTGAACACTATTCACCTGAATTCAGGAAGGATGAAGGAGCTCTCTATCCCACCAGAAATGAAACGGGATGAATTCAACAGGCCTGGAGCATGGGGAGCTGATGGGATGTGGAGGTTGTCCGGGGGGCGGTCCTAGCATTAGGCTGAGGATTCGGTGTTCGCATCACCCATGCGCTAAGTCCCGTGGTGACCACTGCTTCTGTTCCAGATGGGAAAGGGGAGGTGGGAACTCCTGAAGATTCTCTACATGCAGTCCTCCTGGTCAAAGAGACCCACCCTTTGCCAGAGTACCTCCCTCACTTTGCATTTCCTCTGGGAAGATGCTGCAAACCCAGCTGCTTTATAGATCCCATTGGAAGAATAGATTTTTTTTTAGTATCTATGAATTAGCTGGTTGAGGAAGAATGAATGAGATGGTCAAAACTCTGTCTTTTGGAGGGAATAGTTGCAAAAGTTTTATGTAATACCCAGAACTGAAAGTGAAAGTGTTCGTTAGTTGCTCCATCGTGTCTGACTCTTTTCAACCCCATGGACTGTAGCCCATCAGGCTCCTCTGTCCATGGGATTCTCCAGACAAGAATACTAGAGTGGGTAGCCATTCCCTTCTCCAGGGGATCTTCCTGGCCCAGGGATTAGACCTGAAGGGTCCTTGGGCTAAAGACAAAGTCCAAGGATGTTAAGGACATCTCACTTGCCATCTTGTTTCACAGAGTAATGCTCATCAGAGCTCGGCTGGGATGAGGCTGAGGAGGAAGGAAGCTCACAGACAAGTTCCCCAAACTTGGATGCATTTGGGAAGAGTCTCACCCAGATTCCTAGAAATATTGACTTAGACATTGCAGAGAACTGATGGTTCATTATTCGCCAAAGCTTCAGGAGGGAAAAAACAAGCTGTGAAGAGAGAGGGTCATCTAGGAACCATGGTGCCCACACATTGGCCATTGCTAGGAACTGTTGAGGATCTTGGACAGCCAGTCACTGGGCGCTGTCATATGGTCCCACGAGAGAATTCCTTCTTCAGGGTGACATGCCTCACAGCAGGCAGCTCGAATCATCAGTGTCAAACTAGAGATAGAAGGAACTCAAGAGTCATGGTCAAGCTGGAGGTTGAAACTCCTAGCAGGTGAATTCCTGTTTTAGCTGTTTGCTGTCCCTGCTGTTGCCTGTGTGTTAATCCCATCTCCCCAGCAAGGTGAGGAGTGAGCCACTGCCCTTCGCTCTTCCCATCTCTCACCGTGGTTGACAGGTTGTCCTTCGGAGATAATATCAAGGACTCAATAAATATTGGCTTGTAGAGAACCTGCTGGAGCAAGCACAGAAACTAAATTAAATTCTTCAGTTTGACAGAATTAAAAACAAGCCAGAGACTTCCCTGGTGGTCCAGTGGCTAAGACTCTGCACTCCTAATGCAGGCGGCCTAGGTTCAATCCCTTGTCAAGGAGCCACATGCGGCAGGTAAGACCCAGCACAGCAAGATAAATAAATATATATTTTTTAAAAAAACAGTCAATTCTCTCAATGAGATGATGAGTGCTTTTCTCTAGAAGAAAAAAAAAACCTGACTTGCCTGACCTAAAAATATACATATGAGAAGCCATATTGTAGGAAGATCTCAAATTAATTAATGTCTAGCTCTTTGGAGAGTTTTCAACAGTCTGGATTGGTTGCTTCCCACAATTGCAAAGCAGCAAGATTTGTCTGAAAGGCTCCACGTGGCTGAGAAAACTCCACTGCCAACTGGGATCCCATGGAGGCCCTCGATTACTCCCTACTGATCTAACACTGATAGTGCTGTCTATCTTGAAAGCACCTAAAACAGAAAATGTTCCTTGGCATGAGTATCATTCCCCATCACTTTTCAAAGATGTGTTAAGGGAATATTTGGCCCAAACAGTCTATAAAAAAAATATTTCTCCCATAATGCCAAGCTAAATATTTCTGCTTTGAATAAGAAATATCTCCCTTAGGCCCATAGGAAAAAGTGAGGGACAAGCTTATGAAAAAATGCTCGATAACGTATGTCATTCAGGTCAGAGTGCAAATTAAACAATGACATACCGCTGCACATCCATTCAGATGCCCGGAATCCAACACTAACAATACTAAACGCTGGAGAGGATGTAGCACAAAAAAAGCTCTCATTCATTGCTTGTGGGAATGCAAAATGACACAGCTGCTTCTTTGGAGGACAGCTTGGTGGTTGCTTACAAAACTGAATGTACTCTTACCAAACCAGCGAATGTTTTTAGTCCTAGATGTTTGCTAACCTACATACCAGCCAGCAATTACACTCCTAGGTGTTTGCTAACCTAGCTGAAATGAACTGAAAATTTTTGTCCAGTTCTTCTGCCTTGGCTATTCTGCTGTTGATTCCCTCTACATTTGCAATTTACACAGCAAAGGAAATCATAAACAAGATGAAAAGACAACCCTCAGGATAGGAAGAAATATTTGCAAACAAAACGACTGAGAAGGGATTAATAGCCAGAATAAAGAAACAGCTTGTGTAGTTCAAAATTAAAAAACAAACAACCCCCCCAAAATTGGCAGAAGACCTGAATAAACATTTCTCCAAAGAAGACACACACTGCTCGCTTCGGCAGCACATATACTAAAACTGGGACGATACAGAGAAGATCCGCGTGGCCCCTGTGCAAGGATGACACGCAAATTTGTGAAGCGTTCCATATTTTGTATTACTCAGCCATTAAAAAGAATACATTTGAATCAGTTCTAATGAGGTGGATGAAACTGGAGCCGATTATACAGAGTGAAGTAAGCCAGAAAGAAAAACACCAATACAGTATACTAACACATATGTATGGAATTTAGAAAGATGGTAACGATAACCCTGTATGTGAGACAGCAAAAGAGACACAGATGCATAGAACAGTCTTTTGGACTCTGTGGGAAAGGGAGGGGGGATGATTTGGGAGAATGGCATTGAAACATGTATAATATCATATAAGAAACGAACCACCAATCCAGGTTCGATGCAGGATACAGGAAGCTTGGGGCTGGTGCACTGGGATGACCCAGAGGGATGGTATGCGGAGGGGGGTGGGAGGGGGGTTCAGGATTGGGAACACGTGTACACCCGTGGCGGATTCATATTGATGTATGGGAAAACCAATACAATATTGTAAAGTAATTAACCTCTAATTAAAATAAATAAATTTAAATTAAAAAAAAAACAAAGAAGACATACAGATGGCCAACAAACACATGAAAAACTGCTCAGTATCCTAATTATTACAGAAATGCAAATCAAAAGTATGATGAGGTATTATCTAACACTAGTCACAATGGCCATCATCAAAAAACCTACAAACAATACATGTTGAAAAGGATGTGAAGAAAAGAGAATCCTACTGCACTATTGGTAGGAATGTAAATTGATTCACCACTATTGAGAACAGTATGAAGGTTCCTTTAAAAACTGAAAATAGAACTACCATAGACCCAGCAATCTTATTCCTGGGCATATACTCAGGGAAACCCATAATTCAAAAAGATGCATGCACTCCAATGTCCATTGCAGCACTATTTATAATAGCCAGGACATAGAAGCAACCTAAAGGCCCATCAACAGAGGAGTGGATAAAGAAAATGCAGTGTGTCTATACAATGGAATACGCAGACAAAAAGAGGGCTGATATTTTGCCATTTGTACAGAAATGAATGGACCTAGTGACGACCATAAGACTGAAGTAAGTCAGAAAGAGAAAAACAAACACTGTATAATATCACTTATATGTGGGATCTATAAGAATGATTCAGTTCAGTTCAGTTCAGTTCAGTTGCTCAGTCGTGTCCGACTCTTTGCAACCCCATGAATCGAACCACGCCAGGCCTCCCTGTCCATCACCAACTCCCGGAGTTCACTCAGACTCACGTCCATCAAGTCAGTGATGCCATCCAGCCATCTCATCCTCTGTCGTCCCCTTCTCCTCCTGCTCCCAATGCCTCCCAGCATCAGGGTCTTTTCCAATGAGTCAACTCTTCACATGAGGTGGCCAAAGTACTGGAGTTTCAGCTTCAGCATCATTCCTTCCAAAGAAATCCCAGGGCTGATCTCCTTCAGAATGGACTGGTTGGATCTCCTTGCAGTCCAAGGGACTCTCAAGAGTCTTCGCCAACACCACAGTTCAAAAGCATCAATTCTTCAGTGCTCAGCTTTCTTCACAGTCCAACTCTCACATCCATACATGACCACTGGAAAAACCATAACCTTGACTAGACAGACCTTTGCTGGCAAAGTAATGTCTCTGCTTTTGAATATGCTATCTAGGTTGGTCATAACTTTCCTTCCAAGGAGTAAGCGTCTTTTAATTTCATGGCTGCAGTCACCATCTGCAGTGATTTTGGAGCCCCCCAAAATAAAGTCTGACACTGTTTCCACTGTTTCCCCATCTATTTGCCATGCAGTGATGGGACCAGATGCCATGATCTTCGTTTTCTGAATGTTGAATTTTAAGCCAACTTTTTCACTCTCCTCTTTCACCTTCATTAAGAGGCTTTTTAGTTCCTCTTCACTTTCTGCCATAAGGATGGTGTCATCTGCGTATCTGAGGTTATTGATATTTCTCCTGGAAATCTTGATTCCAGCTTGTGCTTCTTCCAGCCCAGCGTTTCTCATGATGTACTCTGCGTATAAGTTAAATAAGCAGGGTGACAATATACAGCCTTGACGTACTCCTTTTCCTATTTGGAACCAGTCTGTTGTTCCATGTCAAAGCAGAAATAGAGACACAGATGTAGAGAACAAATGTATGGTTACCAAGGTGGGGGGGGATGAATTAAGAGATTGGGATTGACATATATATGCTGCTGCTGCTGCTGCTAAGTCGCTTCAGTCATGTCCAACTCTGTGTGGCCCCATAGATGGCAGCCCACCAGGCTCCACTGTCCCTGGGATTCTCCAGGCAAGAACACTGGAGTGGGTTGCCATTTCCTTTTCCAATGCATGAAAGGGAAAAGGAAAAGTGAAGTAGTCAGGACCTCATGGACTGCAGCCCACCAGGCTCCTCCATCCATGGGATTTTCCAGGCAAGAGTACTGGAGTGGGGTGCCATTGCCTTCTCCAGATATATATATACTGCTGCTGCTGCTGCTAAGTCACTTCAGTCATGTCCGACTCTTAGCGATCCCGTGGACTATAGCCTACCAGGCTCTCCACCCATGGGATTTTCCAGGCAAGAGTACTGGAGTAGGGTGCCATTGCCTTCTCCGATATATATCCTAGTGTGTACAAAATAGATAGCTAATGAAAACTTACTGTATAGTGTTGGGGTCCTTTAATGGACCAGAACCTGGTGGTCTGGAGTCGACGATAAGAAAGTTAAAGAAAGAAAGAAAGAGGCTAATATTCCCTGAGTTACACAGAAAACCAATAAAGCCCTTGGACAGAGCTTGTACCACTCACATAGGCACAGGGCACCCTCTCAAGAAGTCTTGAGAGGTCTTGGAAGCCCGGGCAGGAAAATGAGCTTGGCAGGCCTCCGCGCTCCATGGACTCAGCCAGAAAGAGAGATAGAGAAAGAGAGAAAGAAGGGCACGGGGACCCAAGTCTCTGGTGGCACAAGGGTGCCTTATTGAATTCTGTGTGAGTAATATATACCATATTACAAGGTAGCTTCTTCAGATAAAGATCAAAAGACCAGACTTTACAAGTTACCAAGGAAACAAGGAGCCAGAGAGCCCATAAAGCCAAAAGGCAATCCATATCAAAAGAGGGTTGGAAATAATCCCTTTCACCATATGGAAAAGCTAATGAAGGAAATCCTACGCAAGAATCCCATCTCTTTGATCTCAGTCCTGGGAGTGGCTTGCCACTCTGCTCACTCCTCTCAGGAACTGATAAGGAACAGAAGGCTCAAGAGAGATAGGAAACAGCACACAGGAATCTCACTGTTAAACATTCCCTGACAATTCCCCCTATTTTATTATAGTTGTAAAAAAGGTCTTGACCATTTGACTTTGTTTAGTTGTAACAATTTTTGCAGAAAGGCAACAGTAAACAACAAATATAATTGCCAAGAGAATTGCCAGAGTTACAGTTCCAGACCCGATGCTGTGGGTGATGCTTTGAAACCAAGCTCAGGGGTCTAGCCCAGATAATTGATCAGCTAGTTGTTCAGCTAAAATTTCCAGATGGGGGGTGAGGGCAGACTTTTAGAGAAGGTTTCAAAGATTTCTTTTTGCAATAATTGTACATTCAGAGAGGCATTATCATGCATATTTTGTAAATGAAATCTGATTTCCTCCCAGTTATAGGCAGTATGACTGAATTGAACAAGAGTAACACAAAATTGAGAATTCCAATCACATTTTAGTATCACTTGTTTTTGTACATCTATTAGTTGATCTCCAACCCATTTGATGGCTGTTTTTAGTGCCTGTATTTCATTTTGAATGTCCTCATCTATCCGAGCCTGAGTGGCCCACATAGTATGAGCATCTTTAGTCCAATTTTGGATAAAATTATGTGTTGAATTGAGGTTTGTAAAGCAACGCCAGTGCCGGGCAGCAGTAGTGTAAATGGCTATTAATCCCAAAATGCCAAGAATCAGGCATCCAATGAGTCATTTAGAGCATCGGAGTAATTTAGTAAGTAACTGGGAAGCAAGCCCGGCCATGGGACCTTCTTCCCAGGGCCATTGGAGATTTACTGATAACCACAAATTATATTGAGATCGAAGACTCAAAAGGGATTCATTTCTTAAGGAAATATGAGTTAATACAGGTATATAATTTGCAATTTATACAAGTTACAGAATATAAAGTCTTATTGAATTATAAGTTTCCTATGGGTAAAACAAAAGGAAGGGGAATACAGGCTTGTATGAAATGTGATTGATTATAGCAAAAGCAATAAGTACTATGACTATGACTGGTTCCTGAGAAATGTCTGGTCTAAGTTCCAAGTTCTTCGGTGCTCGCAGCAAGTTTCCCCATGTCCCATTGTTCATGCCCAATTTGTTTATTGAGGACGATCCGAGGACGAGGGGGTGCCATTCCACCGTCAAGCCAGCCAAGAAGTCCTTTGTCATGGTAATGTTCCATCGTAGTGTTAGTAACTTTCCAAGCCACTTGAGTAGCATAATCACACACGATGCTATTAATATCATCTGAGCAGTTAGACAACCACATACCATGGGGTCCCCAATTGACAATGGTGTGGCTCAGTCAGTTCAGTCACTGAGTAGTGTCCGACTCTTTGCGACCCCATGAATCGCAGCACTCCAGGCCTCCCTGTCCATCACCAACTCCCGGAGTTCACTCAGACTCACGTCCATCAAGTCAGTGATGCCATCCAGCCATCTCATCCTCTGTCGTCCCCTTTTCCTCCTGCTCCCAATCCCTCCCAGCATCAGGGTCTTTTCCAATGAGTCAGCTCTTCATATGAGGTGGCCAGTTTCAGCTTTAGCATCATTCCTTCCAAAGAAATCCCAGGGCTGATCTCCTTCAGAATGGACTGGTTGGATCTCCTTGCAGTCCAAGGGACTCTCAAGAGTCTTCTCCAACACCACAGTTCAAAAGCATCAATTCTTCGGTGCTCAGTCTTCTTCACAGTCCAACTCTCACATCCATACATGACTTGATTAGTAAGGGTTTTTATTTGTCCCCAAGAGGGGAGATCATAAGGTTGATGTCACTGAGGGCAGTTCGGAGATCTTTAGAGCCGACGTGACCTATATTGGAACTTCTTCCTCCTGGGTTTTTTGTTGTTTCATCTGCATTTTGAATGCTGGAGGCCCCCTTGGGTTGAATCTTCTGAAGAGGAAGCCATGTGAGTTGGTTGGATCCATCTGGGGAAATACACGCATACCCTTTTCCCTGTAAGATTAATTTCCCAGATTTCCATTGTTTATTGAACCCGTCTTGATCCCAAATGGGCAGAGGAAGAGAAGTGTCCTTCCTCCTCGAAATGTTTTTCTGATCTTGTCAAGATATGTCCTTGTGGTAAGTTTAAAAATTTTAAAACAAATAAAGCTGTATTAACAATAGTTATAGGTTTAGAGAATATCTTATGTAGGAATCTAGTAGAGTCTGCTTTAGAAAGGGAAGATAGCAATGTTCCAGTGTATTCCCCCCTTTTAACCTTTTTTATTTGCAATTTTAGTGTGTGATGTGCTCATTCGATTATGCCTTGTGCCTGTGGATTATAAGGAATACCTGTGATGTGTTTAATAGGAAATGATTGTAAAAATTGTCTAGAAATATAGTCAGGGCCATTGTCTGTTTTAGCAGAGCTAGGCGTTCCCATTATGGCCAAACAAGCTAATAGGTGAGTTACAACGTGTTGTGTAGCTTCACCGCAAAGAGGTGTGGCCCAGATAAAAGAAGAATTTGTGTCGATACAGTAATTCGAAAAAGAGTTGTTGGATAATAGGTTGATTGGAGTTTATGGTGGAGGTTTCTATATTTTTTAATATGAAAACTGAATACAAGGAATCAGAGACTATATTAATGGGATAAGGATGTAGGCAAGTAACTTGAATAAGAGCATATAATACTATTTGCTGAGCAGAATGGAATTTAGTGTAAAAAACTTTATATTCTTTCAGAGACCAGAATGAGGCTTTAGCATTCTTCAGTTCAGTTCAGTCACTCATTCGAATCCGACTCTTTGTGACCCCATGAATCGCAGCACGCCAGGCCTCCCTGTCCATCACCATCTCCAGGAGTTAGTGTTCTTAGTCCCATCTATATAGAAAACTTCAGCTTGAGGTATAGGCTGTGAGCTGACGATGCGGGAAATAATAAATTCAGTATTTTTGAAGAAATTCCATAGCTTGTTAGAAGGATAATGAATTGAAATTTCTCCAAAGTATTCCAGAAAAGCTATTTGGAAATCAGTAGAAGTTTGTAAGGCATTCTCGAATTGAGATTTATTGACAGGTATCACAATTTTATGGGGATCAGAGCCAATTAGAGTTTTAGTCCTATTTCTTTCATTGATAACGATTAGAGCAATTAAATCAAGATAGAGTGTAAATGACTTCACTCCTCTAAAATGGGTATAGATCCATTCTATTGGGTGTTCTTGTTGGGCAAGAAGTCCAGTGGGAGAATGAAGAAGGGGAGTATAAATAGTTCTAAAGGTAAATCTAGTCTAATGCGAGTAAGAAATTACTTTTGTAATTTATTTTGTACCAAATAGAGTTCCTCTCGTGCCTCTTGAGAAAGTGATCGGGGGCTACTTAAATCAGGATCTCCTTTCAAAGTATGAAATAGATTAGTCAGTTGATAATTAGCAGTGCCTAAAGAGGGTCTGTGGAGAAGGAAATGGCAACCCACTCCAATGTTCTTGCCTGGAGAATCCCAGGAAGGGCGGAGCCTGTTGGGCTGCCATCTATGGGGTCGCACAGAGTCGGGCACAACTGAAGCGACTTAGCAAAGAGGGTCTGAGCCACTAGGGAAGAAGGGCTTTCCTAGTTGGCTCAGATGGTAAAGCGTCTCTCTGCAGTGCAGGAGACCTGGCTTTGATCCCTGGGTTGGGAAGATCCCCTGGAGAAGGAAATGGCAGTCCACTCCAGTATTCTTGCCTGGAAAATCCTATGGATCGCGGAGCCTGGTAGGCTACCGCAAAGAGTTGGACACAACTGAGCGACTTCACTTTCACTTTTCACTTTCAAAGAGGATCTAATCCAATTTATATCACCTGAGAGTTTCTGAAAATCATTTAAGGTTGATAATTTATCAGTACGAATCTGAGTTAGTTGGGAAATAATACATTGTCTATTAAAAACAAATCCTAAGTAATGATAAGGTGTAGAGGTTTGAATTTTTTCAGGGGTAATGATTAATCCAGAGTTTTTTAAGTATTGTTGAGCTATATCAAACATGTGTTGAATTTCTAAGACAGATGGAGCTGAAAAAAATATATCATCCATATAATGGATAACAAGAAAGTCAGGAAATTGTTTTCTCACAGGCTCAAGGGCTTCAGCTAGGTAGTACTGACACATGGTGGGAGAATTCATCATTCCTTGAGGCAATACAGTCCATTGGTATCGTTTATGAGGCCCGATATGATTAAGATAAGAGAGAGAGAAAGCGAATCTCTCTCAGTCTAAAGAGTGTAGAGGTATATTAAAAAAGCAATCTTGCAAATCAATAATAATGATGTGCCAATTTTGAGGAATAGTGGTAGGTGATGGGATTCCTGGTTGTAACGCACCCATAGGTTTCATAGATGCATTCACTTTTCTAAGGTCTGTTAAGAGACGCCATTTGTCAGATTTCTTTTTTATAACCAAAATAGGAGAGTTCCGAGGAGAGCAAGGTTTCTCGATATGTTTCCATTCTAATTGTGTATCTAAAAGTTCTTTAGCAGCCTGTGGTTTCTCCTTTTGTAAGAGGCCACTGCTCTGTCCAAATAGGCTCATTGTTCTTCCAAGTTATTTTAATAATTGCAATATTTGTTAAATGAGCAGTGGCCCCTAGGAAAAATGTGGAATCTATATCTGAGTTTGCCATTGCATAAGTAAATCCCTTCCTATTAAATTAAGGGGTGTATCTATCACATAAGGTTTTAATGTTGTAAGTTGGCCTTCAGGTCCCTCATGTGGGTAGATTTGAACAGTTTGATAAACTTCTTGTACTTTGGTTTGAGAAATTCCTGAAATCTGGCAAGAGATTTTTTGTATAGGCCAGGATTTGGGCCATAAATGTTTGGATATAACAGTAATATCAGATCCAGTATCAAGGAGACCAGAAAATCTTTTACCATTAATTTTGATATTTATATTTGGTCAGGCATATTCAGTTACCAATGATGTCCATAAAGATTGTTTTTTATCTGTACTGCCAAATCTGCCTGTCCATATATCATTAGAGGAGTTAATAGAAATGTCAGGTAAAAGAAGTAATTGAGCGATTTTGTCCCCCCTTTTGAATTGCTATAAAATCTTTGATGACATCATAATTTGAATTGTTCCTTTATAGTCTGAATCAATTATTCCAGGGTGAACAGTAATTCCTTTAGAAATCAAACTAGATCGGCCAAGTAAAAGACCGAAAGTTTGTGGGGGCAAAGGCCCAAAAAGTCCGGTAGGTATCCTAGAAGGGACTGATTGAGGGTAAAGGAGAAAATCATTTAGGGCTGGTATATCAACCGCAGCACTGCCGGATCTTGAAGATTTGCGGGAAAAGATGGATTTTGTCCCCGGTTTTTGTTGAAGGGGACCTGGGGGGTCCCCTGCTTGGAGTTTCCTGAAAGTGGTTTTCCTTAAATATCAAATTTAGACTTATACTCTGGCCCAATGCATTCCCCTACAGCAGCCGGGGCAGATTTTTGGAGGTTTTTTATTAGCTTTTTTAGGGCAATCCCTTTTTAAATGGTTCTTATCCGGGCATGTAAAACATCCCTCATTTCCCTTTTTAAAGCAAGCAGCCATTGTCTCAGCTAGCATTTGCATTTTTGAGTTTCTGATCCTAGATCGCGACAAGCCTTCAAATAATCAATAATAGTCCCTGTCTCACGAGTTGGGGCTATAGCCTTTTGACATTCCTGATATGCATTTTCATAAGCAAGTAATTTTTCTAGTTGCCTTTTAGCTTCTTCTCCGATTACAATATGGGAATTAGCAGTTTCTAATCTAGTTAAAAAATCAGCATAAATTTCATTCAGTTCAGTTCAGTCACTCAGTTGTGTCTGACTCTTTGCAACCCCATGAATTGCAGCACGCCAGGCCTCCCTGTCCATCACCAACTCCCAGAGTTCACTCAGACTCACGTCCATCGAGTGTGTGATGCCATCTAGCCATCTCATCCTCTGTCGTCCCCTTCTCCTCCTGCCCCCAATCCCTCCCAGCATCAGGGTCTTTTCCAGTGAGTCAACTCTTCACATGAGGTGGCCAAAGTACTAGACTTTCAGCTTCAGCATCATTCCTTCCAAAGAACACCCAAGGACTGATCTCCTTTAGAATGGACTGGTTGGATCACCTTGCAGTCCAAGGGACTCTCAAGAGTCTTCTCCAACACCACAGTTCAAAAGCATCAATTCTTCGGTTCTCAGTTTTCTTCACAGTCCAACTCTCACATCCATACATGACCACTGGAAAAACCATAGCCTTAACTAGACGGACCTTTGGCAAAGTAATGTCTCTGCTTTTGAATATGCTATCTAGGTTGGTCATAACTTTCCTTCCAAGGAGTAAGCGTCTTTTAATTTCATGGCTGCAGTCACCATCTGCGGTCATTTTGGAGCCCCAAAACATAAAGTCAGCCACTGTTTCCAATGTTTCCCCATCTATTTGCCATGAAGTGATGGGACCAGATGCCGTGATCTTCGTTTTCTGAATGTTGAGCTTTATGCCAACTTTTTCACTCTCCTCTTTCACTTTCATCAAGAGGCTTTTTAGTTCCTCCTCACTTTCTGCCATAAGGGTGGTGTCATCTGCACATCTTAGGTCCTTGCAATATTTTAGTGTAGCTACATGTAGGCTCCCCTTGAGGAGTAATTCTATCCCAAGCTTCAAGGGCCACTGTTTTTAATTGTTCATGCAACAAAGGAGGGCACTGTATTTGAGCTTCTACAGCATCAAATTGCCTTGTGCCAGTTAACATTCCAAAAGTAATTTGGTTTGGGGGAGCACCAGCTCGAGCGTTTTTGTTAGTATGATCTCTGGCTATATCTTGAAACCACGTTGTGTATTGAAGATATTCTCCTGGTTTAAGGAGAGCTTTTATTAAAGTTCACCAATCATAGGGAATAAAGGTTCCAATAGAAGACACCATAGCATTTAGAATTTCTCTAGTAAAAGACGGATGTGGGCCACACATAGTTACAGCCTTTTTCATTTGTTGCATGTGAGAAAAGTTAATACCTTCATATTGAGGTATTATTTGCCCTTGAGCGTTAGCATTTCTTAAAACTGAGAAGGTGGAAAAAGCATCAGCTTCAGAGACTTGTGATTGCAAAACCATCAATTCAGAGAGCCTCTGTCACGAAGGAGAGTGAGTAGGTAGCATTTTTTTTTTTTTTTTTTTTGCAAATATGAGTTTGTGCTAAGGATTTATTATTATTATTATCCAGAAAAGTGTTGCCAGTTTTGGTGTCAAAAAGTGTCTCAGGAGAGTCGTCAGAATCATTCAGTTCAGTTTAGTCACTCAGTCCTGTCTGACTCTGTGACCCCATGAATCACAGCAGGCCAGGCCTCCCTGTCCATCAGCATCTCCCAGAGCTCACTCAAACTCATGTCCATTGAGTCGGTGATGCCATCCAGCCATCTCATCCTCTGTCGTCCCCTTCTCCTCCTGCCCCCAATCCCTCCCAGCCTCAGGGTCTTTTCCAATGAGTCAACTCTTCGCATGAAGTGGCCAAAGTATTGGAGTTTCAGCTTCAGCATCAGTCCTTCCAATGAACACCCAGGACTGATCTCCTTTAGAATGGACTGGTTGGATCTCCTTGAAGTCCAAGGGACTTTCAAGAGTCTTCTCCAACACCACAGTTTAAAAGCACCAATTCCTCGGTGCTCAGCTTTCTTCACCGTCCAACTCTCACATCCATACATGACCACTGGAAAAACCATAGCCTTAAGTAGACGGACCTTTGTTGGCAAAGTAATGTCTCTGCTTTTCAATATGCTATCTAGGTTGGTCATAACTTTTCTTCCAAGGAGTAAGCGTCTTTTAATTTCATGGCTGCAGTCACCATCTGCAGTCATTTTGGAGCCCAAAAAAATAAAATCTGACACTGTTTCCATGGTCTCCCTATCTATTTGCCATGAAGTGATGGGACCAGATGCCATGATCTTCGTTTTCTGAATGTTGAGCTTTAAGCCAACTTTTTCACTCTCCACTTTCACTTTCATCAAGAGTTCCTCTTCACTTTCTGCCATATGGTGGTGTCATCTACATATCTGAGGTTATTGATATTTCTCCCAGCAATCTTGATTCCAGCTTGTGTTTCTTCCAGTCCAGCGTTCCTTATGACGTACTCTGCATATAAGTTAAATAAGCACGGTGACAATATACAGCCTTGACGTACTCCTTTTCCTATTTGGAACCAGTCTGTTGTTCCATGTCCATTTCTAACTATTGCTTCCTGACCTGCATATAGGTTTCTCAAGAGGCAGGTCAGGTGGTCTGGTATTCCCGTCTCTTTCAGAATTTTCCACAGTTTATTGTGATCCACACAGTCAAAGGCTTTGGTGTAGTCAATAAAGCAGAAGTAGATGTTTTTCTGGAATTCTCTTGCTTTTTCGATGATCCGGCAGATGTTGGCAATTTGATCTCTGGTTCCTCTGCCTTTTCTAAAACCAGCTTGAACATCTGGAAGTTCATGCTGCAAAATGACAGGATACTGAAAGGGGAAGTCCCTGGGTTGGTAGGTGCCTAATATGCTACTGGATATCATTGGAGAAATAACTCCAGGAAGAATGAAGGGATGGAGCCAAAGCAAAAACAATACCCAGCTGTGGATGTGACTGGTGATAGAAGCAAGGTCTGATGCTGTAAAGAGCAATGTTGCATAGGAACCTGGAATGTCAGGTCCATGAATCAGCAAATTGGAAGTGGTCAAACAGGAGATGGCAAGAGTGAACATCAACATTCTAGGAATCAGAGAACTAAAATGGACTGCAATGCGTGAATTTAACTCAGATGACCATTATATCTACTCCTGTGGGCAGGAATCCCTTACAAGAAATGGAGTAGCCATCATGGTCAACAAAAGAGTCCGAAATGCAGTACTTGGATGCAATCTCAAAAACAACAGAATGATCTCTGTTCGTTTCCAAGGCAAACCATTCAATATCACGGTAATCCAAGTCTATGCCCCAACCAGTAACGCTGAAGAAGCTGAAGTTGAACAGTTCTATGAAGACCTACAAGGCCTTTTAGAACTAACGCCCAAAAAAGATGTCAGAATCATTAGGTTCTAGCAAAGGAGAGACTTTTGGATTCACGCCTGTTGGCAGAGAAGGAGCATTTGGAGCAGCCGGGGCAGGGCTTGTAGGAAAATTCTGAAGTATTTTGTTCTAACTGGGCCTTTTGTAAAGTTTCATCATCTAATTCATATTCATGTAATAAGTGTTCTGTCTGTTGTTGAATATCGGGAGGGCTAGAATTGCCTTGAAATGGCAGCATTACAGCTTTAATGAGAGCCCACAGGGGCCAGAAATCAATTGGAATATTTTTTCCCCGTGTGGTGGCTCGTTCAACATTCTCTTTGACCTGGTGCCAAATTTCTAAATCAAAACTGCCTTCATCAGGGAACCAGGGATTATGTTCAACTATTGTTTGAAGGCAAGCCTCTATTTGCTGGTGCGAAACCGAAAATCCCTGAACTTTAAATTAACGATGAAGTAAAGTAGAAAAGTGATGGGGCTTTCCAGACGTTTGACACGTGTCCTTGTCCTTACCGACCTCAATAGGCCCTGAGTCACTCCATCCGAAGTGCCACATGTACCAGGCGCCTGTTCTGGGGGGCCACTTGTTGGGGTCCTTTAATGGACCAGATCCTGGTGATCCAGAGTCGACGATAAGAAAGTGAAAGAAAGGAAGAGGCTAATATTCCCTGGGTTTACACAGAACACCAACAAAGCCCTTGGATAGAGCTTGTTCCACTCACATAGGCACAGGGCGCCCTCTCAAGAAATCTTAAGAGGTCTTGGAAGCCCGGGCAAGAAAATGAGCTTGGCAGGCCTCCGCGCTCCATGGACTCAGCCAGAAAGAGAAAGAGAGAGAGAAAGAAGGGCACGGGGACCCAAGTCTCTGGTGGCACAAGGGTGCCTTATTGAATTCTGTGTGAGTAATATATACCATATTACAAGGTAGCTTCTTCAGATAAAGATCAAAAGACCAGACTTTACAAGTTACCAAGGAAACAAGGAGCCAGAGAGCCCATAAAGCCAAAGGGCAATCCATATCAAAAGAGGGCTGGAAATAATCCCTTTCACCATATGGAAAAGCTAATGAAGGAATCCTACGCAAGAATCCCATCTCTTTGATCTCAGTCCTGGGAGTGGCTTGCCACTCTGCTCACTCCTATCAGGAAATGACAAGGAACAGAAGGCTCAAGAGAGATAGGAAACAGCACACAGGAATCCTCCTCTATAGCACAGCATAGCACAGGGAACTCTGCTCAGTGCTCTGTGGTGACTACGTGGATACGTGCATGCTCGGTTGCTTCGCTCATGTCTGATTCTTTGTGACCCTATGGATTGTAGCCCGCCAGGCTCTTCTGTCCATGGGATTCTTCAGGCAAGAATACTGGAGTGGGTTGCCATTCCCTTCTCCAGGGGATCTTCTCGACCCAGGGATGGAAGCTGCATCTCTTGTGTCTCCTGCATTGGCAGCTGCATCTCTTGGGTCTCCTGCATTGGCAGCTGCATCTCTTGTGTCTCCTGCATTGGCAGCTGCATCTCTTGTGTCTCCTGCACTGGCAGGGGAGTTCTTTATCAGTCGTGTCACCTGGGAAGTGCAACCTAAATGGGAAGGAAATCCAAAACTGAGGGTATATATGTGTACATACTGCTGATTCACTGCTGTATGGTGGAAACCAACAATATTGTAGAGCAACTGTACTCCATAACAGAAATTTTTAAAAATAATATTTATGTCCACACAAACTCTGAACATGAATGCTTATAACAGCTTTACTTATGATTATCTAAACTTGGAAGCAACCAAGATGTTTTTCAAAATGGGAATGAATAAAGAAATTGTGGTACATCCATGCAATGGAATATTATTCAGAGATTAAAAGCTACCAAACCATAAAAAGACATGGAGGAAACTTAAATGCATATTGCTAAGTGAAGCCAACCTGAAAAGTCTACATGCTGTATGATTCCAACTATATGATATTTTGAAGAGGGCAAACTATGGAGACAGTAAAAATATCAGTGGTTGCCAAGGTTTGGGATTCAGGGGAGTCTTGAGTAGGCAGAGCACAGAACATAGAATCGGGTCCGTTCTGAATGACACTATAATAATGGATGCTTGTCATTATACATGTTCAAACCCATGGAATGTACAACATCAAGTGAACCCCAATGTAAACTATGGACTTTAGTTGATAATAAACTATTATTATTTTATTATTTGAATAATGATTTAAATGTTAAATGTAAATGCTATCAAGGGCTTGCTTCCCTGATGGCTCAGATGGTAAAGAATCTTCCTGTAATACAGGAGACCTGGGTTTGATCCCTGGATCAGGAAGATCCCTTGGAGAAGGGAATGGCAACCCACCCCAGTATTCTTGCCTGTAGAATGCCATGGACAGAGGAGCAGGGTTGCGAAGTCAGACACAACTGAGTGACTTTAACTTTCAAATGCTGTCTAGTTTTTGCTTTATGTAAGTTATTAGTGTATTATTAATATCATTAACTGTAACAACCGCACCTCACTAATGCAAGATGTTAATAACGTGGGAGACTACGCGGAGAGGGAAAGGGACAATAGGACTCAATTTTCTGCTCCATTTCTTCATAAGCCTAAAACTAAGAAGTTAAGTCAGTTACTTAAAGAAACAATAGCTATGTGGAAAGAGGGCAATAAACTCTTTCAACAGACTGTTCGTCTGGTGCGATGGGAGTCTGCTGGGGCGCAGCCTGCGGAGGGTAAGAGAAGTGCTGGCACCTGAACGTCCGATGCTCTGATTTTCCCAGGGCTGGGCTCCGCTGCCCTCCTGTGGAAGGTGCCAGGGGAAACAGACAGGTGACTCAGGCACTGCTTCATGGATCCACCCTGCTGGAGGGATTTCTCAAAGGCAGATGCCTACCTCCAGCCAGGGGCCACCTTCCCCAGAGCTGGACACATATGCCCACCCCCCGCCCCACAGTTCACACAGCCTCTTCATGCCTGGCCCTGGGGAGGGAGGGGTAAGGGCTGGCAGGGTGGATCTTGCCCCACATGGCCAGGGCTGGTCAAGTTATAAATAGGTGCCCTTCCTCAAGATGCTTCAGGTCTTACCTGTCTGAAAATTGTCTCGAGGCTCTGACTGCTCAGACGGTAGAGTCCATCTGCAATGCGGGAGATCCAGGTTCAACCCCTGGGTCAGGGAGATCCTCTGGAGGAAGAAATGGGTACCCACTCCGGTATCCTTGCCTGGAGAATTCCATGGACAGAGGAGCCTGGCAGGCTACAGTCCATGGGATTACAAAGAGTTGGACACAACTGGACAGGTAACACACACACACACACACACATAGACACCTATCTTTTAAAGTGTAGTGACTGTGTGGATCACAATAAACTGTGGGAAATTCTGAAAGAGATGGGAATACCAGACCACCTGACCTGCCTCTTGAGAAATTTGTATGCAAGTCAGGAAGCAACAGTTAGAACTGGACATGGAACAACAGACTGGTTCCAAATAGGAAAAGGAGTACGTCAAGGCTGCATATTGTCACCCTGTTTATTTAACTTATATGCAGAGTACATCATGAGAAACGCTGGACTGGAAGAAACACAAACTGGAATCAAGATTGCCGGGAGAAATATCAATAACCTCAGATATGCAGATGACACCATCCTTATGGCAGAAAGTGAAGAGGAACTCAAAAGCCTCTTGATGAAAGTGAAAGACGAGAGTGAAAAAGTTGGCATAAAGCTCAACGTTCAGAAAACAAAGATCATGGCATCCGGTCCCACCACTTCATTGGAAATAGATGGGGAAACAGTGGAAACAGTGTCAGACTTTATTTTTCTGGGCTCCAAAATCACTACAGATGGTGACTGCAGCCATGAAATTAAAAGATGCTTACTCCTTGGAAGGAAAGTTATGACCAACCTAAATAGCATATTCAAAAGCAGAGACATTACTTTGCCAACAAAGGTCCGTCTAGTCAAGGCTATGGTTTTTCCTGTGGTCATGTATGGATGTGAGAGTTGGACTGTGAAGGAGGCTGAGAGCCGAAGAATTGGTGCTTTTGAACTGTGGTGTTGGAGAAGACTCTTGAGAGTCCCTTGGACTGCAAGGAGATCCAACCAGTCCATTCTGAAGGAGATCAGCCCTGGGATTTCTTTGGAAGGAATGATGATGAAGCTGAAAGTCCAGTACTTTGGCCACCTCATGCGAAGAGTTAACTCATTGGACAAGACTCTGATGCTGGGAGGGATTGGGGGCAGGAGGAGAAGGGGAGGACAGAGGATGAGATGGCTAGATGGCATCACTGACTCGATGGATGTGAGTCTCAGTGAACTCTGGGAGTTGGTGATGGACAGGGAGGCCTGGCGTGCTGTGATTCATGGGGTCTCAAAGAGTCGGACACGACTGAGTGACTGATCTGATCTACTAATACATTTATTTATGTATTGACCACACCTTGCAGCATGTAGAATCTTGGTTCCCTGATCAGGGATGGAACTCACACCCTCTGCAGTGAAAGCATGGAATCTAAACCACTGGACTACTAGGGAAGTCCCTGACTATTTTAGAAGACAATTCCATCTGCTGGAATGCTGTAGATATAAACACAAACCTGTACTGTCCATACCTCTGACGATGCCCCGTAGACATGATGCCCCACTAACTACCTAACAGCTCCTGGTGGCTGACCCCCTCTGACCCCAGGGAAGTGTCCTCCTCCACACTCAATTGCCCCTGCTTGGGGGACAGGTGATGTCACAAATGACACCCAGAATTCCTGTATGCAGCTTCATCAGCAGCCCTTTGTTTCCTGGGTTAATAGCACACAAATGGACTATTGTTCCACATTTCTATGCATTTCCTTCAGTGAACTGGACTCGATTCTGCTTGAATAGGATGGTTTTCTGTCTATCTTGGGTTCCTGGAGAAGAGAAGCCTTGGGGCGCAGTCCTAAACTTCAGGAACAGATTCCCCATCCATCACCCTCACAGCACTGAGTGCAATGTAGGCCTAGAGAATGTCCAATGCCCATACTTTATAGGCTTTTCCCATTATAAGTAACAATTTAATTCAGGGCAAGAGACATATAAATAATAGTCTCTACTAGGAATTTTCATTGGGTTGAAAATAATGCACTGGGAAATGCAAAATTTGCAAGGTGAGTGCCAAGGATGGTGGGGGAGGGGGACAATTTTCCCTCTTGAATCGGTGAAAAAGAACATACTATTACTTTCATTTTTCTTAGAAAATATGCCTTATCAGTACAGTTCAGTTCCTTAGTCATGTCCAACTGTGACCCCATGGACTGCAGCACACCAGGCCTCCCTGTCCATCACCAGCTCACAGAGTTTACCCAAATTCATCTCCATTGAGTCGGTGATGCCATCAAACTACCTCATCCTGTCATCCCCTTCTCTTCCTGCCTTCAACCTTTTCCGGCATCAGGGTCTTTTCCAATGAGTCAGCTCTTCGCATCAGGTGGCCAAAGTTTGGAGTTTCAGTTTCAACATTAGTCCTTCCAATGAACACTCAAGACTGATCTCCCTTGGGATGGACTGGTTGGATCGCCTTGCAGTCCAAGGGACTCTCAAGGGTCCTCTCCAACAGCACAGTTCAAAAGCATCAATTCTTCAGTGCTCAGCTTTCTTTATAGTCCAATTCTCACATCCATACGTGACTACTGGAAAAACCATAGTCTTGACTAGTTGGACCTGTTTTGGCAAAGTAATGTCTCTGCTTTTTAATAAACTGTCTAGGTTGATCATAACTTTCCTTCCAGGAGTAAGCATCTTTTGATTTCATGGCTGCAGTCACCATCTGCAGTCATTTTGGAGCCCCCCAAAATAAAGTCTGACACTGTTTCCACTGTTTCCCCATCTATTTGCCATGAAGTGATGGGACCAGATGCCATGATCTTCGTTTTCTGAATGTTGAACTTTAAGCCAACTTTTTCACTCTCCTCTTTCACTTTCGTCAAGAGGCTCTTTAGTTCTTCTTGGCTTTCTGCCATAAGGGTGGTGTCATCTGCATATCTGAGGTTATTGATATTTCTTCCAACAATCTTGATTCCAGCTCATGCTTCTTCCAGTCCAGCGTTTCTCATGATGTACTTTGCATATAAGTTAAATAAACAGGGTGACAATATACAGCCTTGACGTACTCCTTTTCCTATTTGGAACCAGTCTGTTGTTCCATGTCCAGTTCTAACTGTTGCTTCCTGACCTGCATACAAATTTCTCAAGAGGCAGGTCAGGTGGTCTGGCATTCCCATCTTTTTCGGAATTTTCCACAGTTTACTGTGATCCACACAGTCAAAGGCTTTGGCATAGTCAATAAAGCAGAAATAGATGTTTTTCTGGAACTCTCTTGCTTTTTCCATGATCCAGCAGATGTTGGCAATTTGATCTCTGGTTCCTCTGCCTTTTCTAAATCCAGCTTGAACATCAGGAAGTTCACGGTTCACATACTGCTAAAGCCTGGCTTGGAGACTTTTGAGCATTACTTTACTAGCGTGTGAGAAGAGTGCAATTGTACAGTAGTTTGAGCATTTGGGGCATTGCCTTTCTTTGGGATTGGAATGAAAACTGACCTTTTCCAGTCCTGTGGCCACTGCTGAGTTTTCCAAATTTGCTGTCATACTGAGTGCAGCACTTTCACAGCATCATCTTTCAGGATTTAAAATAGATCAACTGGAATTACATCACCTCCACTAGCTTTGTTCGTAATGATGTTTTCTAAGGCCCACTGGACTTCACATTCCAGGATGCATGGCTCTAGGTGAGTGATCACACCATCGTGATTATCTGGGTCATGAAGATCTTTCTTGTACAGGTTTTCTCTGTATTCTTGCTACCTCTTCTTAATATCTTCTGCTCCATACCATTTCTGTCTTTTTTGAGCCCATCTTTGCATGAAATGTTCGCTTGGTATCTGTAATTTTCTTGAAGAGATCTCTAGTCTTTCCCATTCTGTTGTTTTCCTCTATTTCTTTGCATTGATCGCTGAGGAAGGCTTTCTTATCTCTCCTTGCTATTCTCTGGAACTCTGCATTCAAATGGGTATATGTTTCCTTTTCTTCTTTGCTCTTCAGTTCTCTTTTCACAGTTATTTGTAAGGCTTCCTCAGACAGCCATTTTGCTTTTTTGCATTTCTTTTTCTTGCGGATGGTCTTGATCCCTGTCTCCTTTACAACATCATGAACCTTCATCCATAGTTCATCAGGCACTCTGCCTATCAGATCTAGTCCCTTAAATCTATTTCTCACTTCCACTGTATAATTATAAGGGATTTGAGTTAAGTAATACCTGAATGATCTAGTGGTTTCCCCTACTTTCTTCACTTAAAGTCTGAATTTGGCAATACAGAGTTCATGGTCTGAGCCACAGTCAGCTCCCGGTCTTATTTTTACTAACTGTGTAGAGCTTCTCCATCTTTGGCAGCAATGGACATAATCAATCTGATTTCGGTGTTGACCATCTGGTGAATATCTCCCAATGTTTCTCTTTCAAACTGTTGATTGAAAAAAAAAAAAAAAGCACAACCTGAGAGTTATGCTTTATTCAGTGGACAAAACTGAGAACTCCAGCCCGGGACACAGCATCTCAGATCACGCTGAAGGACTGTCCTGCAAAGGCAAGCTGGGGAGCCAGGATGTATAGGAACTTTTGCAACGAGACCAAGGAGAGGGAACATCAAATGATTCCTGTTAATTAATGCAAACCAGATGTCTCAAGGAATTTCGTGTTTTTCTATCTATGGGAAGATGCAGGAGTCTGGCTCGCTGAAATCATTCCGGTCCAGTGCACCTCAGCTGCCTGAGGCCAGTGTCTGGTGTTTCCTCATCCTGAGTCTCCTCAGGTGTACTCTCAGGGTGGCTGCAGTGACCGATGTCCACAACATCCTTTGTTTACCGATATGTTAGTGAAAGTCACTCAGTCATATCCAGTTCTTTCTGACCCCATGGGCTGTGGCCTGCCAGGCTCCTCTGTCCATGGAATTCTCCAGGCAAGAACACTGGAGTGGGTTGCCATGCCCTCCTCCAAGGCATCTTCCTGACCCAGAGATCAAACCCAGGTCTCCTGCATTGCAGGCAGATTCTTTACCATCTGAACCACCAGGAATGGCATATTTCGTTCACATAGTAGAGAAATCCCATCTTCCCCGGCCACAAGGATAACTAAACGTCCCCTTTTAGCTTAGCCTTTCTCCCATCTCAACATCTTCTTGACAAGTATTCATTCAGCCCTTCGAGTGCCAGGCAGGTACTGCAGGGATGAAGACAGGACAGTTCCCAACCTTGAGACACTCAATACCTGATGAGTCAGTAAAACAATGTTTAACATGAGGTGGTACAGATTGTGTTCAAGAGACGTGTAAGTGGAGGTGAACGTGCTTGATTCTGCAAAAGACATCAGGTGACTTTTCAGATTGGTCTTCAGCAGAAATAGTTCTCATTCTTATCATCCAATTACTTCTCTTCTTGTGCACCCAGGAGGATACTATTTGCCAGCTCCATGTATGCAAGGGGGGCCCTGAAACTTGTTCCAGCTGGTGGAAGGTAGGCAGCTCTGACGGATGACATTTCCAGGCTGGTCTGTAAGATATTTTGTACACTGGATTCATTCTCCTCTTCTCCTGTGCCAAATCTGGAGCCACATGTTGGAACTGGTAGCACCTCAGGATGCAAGGAGCCTGGAATGCTGAATCACTGCCTGAGAGGATGCCCTGAAGGGAACACCTGCATCAGATATCAAGTGCAAGAGAAATTTTAATTTCTCGAGCAGTTGAGCAATAGAGGGTGAGGAAACAGCAGGTGGCTGGCCATCTACATGGCAAAACATTTGACAAATGGGTCACCCTCAGAAACTTGGGGGGCAGACTCCATCATGGTTGGCTCTACGGGGCATCACAGGAAAATGAGAAGTTAGAAATGTGCTTTCACTGGAATTGGCTCTGTGAAGGTGATCCAAGAAAGAGATGAGCTCAGGAAGTAGTTGGCTGCTTTGTAAGCAGAAAGTGAAAGGTAATAGAGAGTTTCTCTGGTGGCTCAGGGGTAAAAAATCCACCTGCCAATGTGGGAGACACAGGTTGGATCCCTGAGTCAGGAAGATCCCAGAGGAGGAGATGGTAACCTGCCCTAGTATTCTTGCCTGGAGAATCCCATGGACAGAGGAGCCTGGTGGGCTAAAGTCCACGGGGTTGCAAAGAGTCAAACACAACTTCTCGAGTAAACAATAACACTAGAGAGTCTAGAAATTCAAGAACCGAAAAGGTAACTGTTTCTGGTCCCCAAACAATAAAATATGGGAGGAACGTATAATTTGAGCTGACCTAGTTCTGGTAAACTTTCTGAATGAAATAACATGACCCAAGGCCAGGGTGTGAGTAAGTGTATAGCCTGCCCCTCAAACCCAGTGTCCTCTAAGAGGCTGCTGCATGAGACAAAGCCACGGTCGGGAGGAGGCCGGGAAACAGAGGAGATTCAAGAACAGTGTTTAGATCTTACGTGCGGTTACAGGTACATGGAATTGACTGACACAGGTATAGCAGTGTCACTAGATTTCTGAGATGATCGGTCTGCCAGGAACACCGTGTGTGTATGCGTAAATACCATGTGTGTATGCGTGCTAAGTCGCTACAGTCCTGTCCCTGTGGACACTGTGGACCGCAGCCCACCAGGCTCCTCTGTCCATGCGGTTCTCCAGGCAAGAATCCTGCAGCGGGTTGCCACATACCCCTCCAGGGGATCTTTCTGACCCAGGCATTGAACCTGTGTCTCTTAAGCCTCCTATATTGGCAGGTGTGTTTCTACCCTCACCCAGCACCACCTGGGAAGCCCAGGAATACCATGAGTCTGGAACAAAGAATCTTTTGATTATTGGGGGACTTAGAAAACTTTGAACCCCCAATCTTTCCTAAACAGAAAGTTAGCTCCTGAGGATGTACTGCCCCAAAGAGAACACACCTGAAATCCACTCATGTGGCCAAAGAAGTAGGAGGAAAGAGGAACCCCCAAAGAGTGGGTGATGCCTGGGGCTGTAACCAGGGAGTCCTGGAGACCCAAAGCCAGTTCTGGCCAGAGCTTCCCAGAGTCCAGAGCACAGGGAGGCGTCACCACCATGCCTGTCCTGCAGGGCTGAAGCAGCAGCTTCCAGTCAGCAATGGCTATGACACTTCCTTTCTTCTTTTCACAAATGGGAGGGTTTCATGCAATTCTGTTCTGATTCAGTACTGCAGATTCAATTCAGGGAAGTGGGTGTTAAATAATCCTCAGACCACAGGGACGACACCTAAAGGAGCTTCCCCTGTTCTTCAGGGAGTGGCTGGAACCATTCCGAGATGCTGAGCTCTGAGTGGGATGCTGAAACTGGGTGGGTGTCTGAGTTCTTGGGAAGGAGAGCAAGTTGTATTACCTGGAATTTAAAATAAAGTCAGTGCAAGAAGGGTGGCCAGCAGCAGAAATAATGCTAAAACTGTATTACATTGCTTTATTTTCCTCCTGGAATCCAGGAGACATTTCCTTATTCTTTTTGCAGATGTGTGTGATCTTACAATTAGTTTCAACTGATATAATATGAGTCAGAATGTTGTGAGCGTGCAGTGGCTTATGCTGTTAAATGAATCAAAACCAAAACCTTCCGCCACTTGTACTTTTTCTTCCCTTTCATGGTGCTCTTAGAGGCTATCTTCTGAGGATGGCAGTTCCCCACCAATGGGAGGAGAACTTCCCAGAAGAGCCATCTAACCAGGGACAGCCACATGAGAACGTGAGAGAGTGAGAAATGACTGGTTATTGTGTTAAGTCACTAAGACCTGGGGGTTGTTGTAGCTTTTAGAATTCCTTGCCTGAGTAATACTGTCTTGAATAATGATTAGGAGTTCACGTGGTAAATAAAGAGGAAGGAAAAAAAGTATTTCCAGTGCAGTGAGGACACAGGTGCTGGAGCACGTTCATTAGAGGAGGTCCAGAGGGATGCACACAGAGAAGGCAATGGCACCCCACTTCAGTACTCTTGCCTGGAAAATCCCATGGGCGGAGAAGCCTGGTAGGCTGCAGTCCGTGGGGTTGCGAAGAGTCGGACGTGACTGAGCGACTTCACTTTCACTTTTCACTTTCATGCATTGGACAAGGAAATAGCAACCCACTCCAGTCTTCTTGTCTGGAGAATCCCAGGGAAGGGGGAGCCTGGTGGGCTGCCATCTATGGGGTCGTACAGAGTCGGACATGACTGAAGTGACTTAGCAGCAGCAGCAGCAGCAGCAGCAGCAGCAGCAGCAGCAGATGGATGCACAGCTCAGTCTTATAGGAAAGACAGTGGAATGACAGCAAAATCAAAAGATAGAGTCTATATGGGCAAAAGGGAAGTTTAAGGTATTATTCTGCAAGTGATGTGGAAACAGAAATTTTAAGTTAAATAAGCAGGGTAACAGTATACAGCTTTGATGTACTCTTTCCCCATTTGGAACCAGTCCACTGTTCCATGTCTGGAACAGTTGTTGCTTCTTGACCTGCATACAGGTTACTCAGGAAGCAGGTAAGGTCATCTGGTATTCCCATCTCTTGAAGAATTTTCCAGTTTGTTGTGATCCACACAGTCCCAGCCAGGCTTCAACAGTATGTGACCCATGAAATTTGAGATGTTCAAGCTGGTTTTAGAAAAGGCAGAGGAACCAGAGATCAAATTGCCAACATCCACTGGATCATGAAAAAAGCAAGAGAGTTCCAGAAAAACATCTACTTCTCCTTTATTGACTATGCCAAAGCCTTTGACTGTGTGGATCACAACAAACTCTGGAACATTCTGAAAGTGATAGGAATACCAGACCACTTGACCTGCCTCTTGAGAAACCTATATGCAGGTCTGGAAGCAACAGTTAGAACTGGATATGGAACAACAGACTGGTTCCAAATAGGAAAAGGAGTACATCAAGGCTGTATATTGTCACCCTATTTATTTAACTTATATGCAGAGTACATCATGGGAAATGCTGGGCTGGATGAAGCACAAGCTGGAATCAAGATTGTTGGGTGAAATATCAATAACCTCAGATATGCAGATGGCACCACCTTTATGGCGGAAAGCAAAGGACTAAAGAGCCTCTTGATGAAAGTGAAAGAGGAGAGTAAAAAAATTGGCTTAAAACTCAGCATTCAGGAAACGAAGATCATGGCATCCAGTCCCATCACTTCATGGTCAATAGATGGGGAAACAATGGAAACAGTGGCTGACTTTAGTTTTCTGGGCTCCAAGATCACTTCAGGTGGTGAGTGCAGCCTTGAAATTAAAGGATGCTTGCTCCTTGGAAGAAAAGTTATGACCAACCTAAACAGCATATTAAAAAGCAGAGACATTACTTTGCCAACAAAGATCCATCTAGTCAAAGCTATGGTTTTTCTGGTATTCATGTATGGATGTGAGAGCTGGACTATAAAGAGAGCTGAGCGCCAAAGAATGGATGCTTTTGAAGTGTGGTGTTGGAGAAGACTCTTGAGAGTCCCTTGGACTGCAAGGAGATCCAACCAGTCCATCCTAAAGGAAATCAGTCCTGAATATTCATTGGAAGGACTGATGCGGAAGCTGAAACTCCAATGCTTTGGCCACCTGATGCAAAGAACTGACTCATTTGCAAAGACCCTGATGCTCAGAAAGATTGAAGACGGGAGGAGAAGGAGACAACAGAGGATGAGATGGTTGGATGACATCACCGACTCAGTGGACATGAGTTTGAGTAAACTCCGGGAGTTGGTGATGGACAGGGAGGCCTGGCGTGCTGCAATTCACAGGGTTGCAAAGAGTCGGACACGACTGAGCAACTGAACTGAACAGAACTTAACACAATCGAAGGCTTTAGCATAGTCAATAAAGCAGAGGTAGATTTTTTTCTGGAATTCTCTTGCTTTTTGTATGATCCAACTAATGTTGACAATTTGATCTCTGGTTTCTCTGCCTTTTCTAAATCCAGCTTGAATATCTGAAGTTTTTGGTTAAAATACTATTGAAGTCTAGGTAGCATGTCAAAGGAGTGCAAATGTGTGGTAGTTTGAACATTCTTTGGGACTGGAATGTCCCTTTTTCAGTCCTGTGGCCACTGGTGAGTTTTCCAATTTGCTGGCATATTGACTATGGCACTTTAACAGCATCATCTTTTAGGATCTGAAATAGCTCAACTGGAATTCCATTACCTCCACTAGCTTTGTTCGTAGTGATGCTTCCTAAGGCCCATCTGACTTCGCATTCCAGGGTGTCTGGCTCTAGGTGAGTGATCATACCATCATGGTTTTCTGGGTCATGAAGATCTTTTTTGTATAGTTCTTCTGTGTATTCTTGCCATTTCTTCTTAATATCTTCTGCTTCTGTTAGGTCCATACCATTTCTGTCCTTTATGGTACCCGTCTTTGCATGAAATATTCCCTTGGTATCTCTAATTTTCCTGAAGAGATTTCTAGCCTTTCCCATTCTGTTGTTTTCCTTTATTTCTTTGCAAACTTAATAAAGCTTTCTTATCTCTCCTTGCTATTGTTTGGAACTCTGCATTCAGAAGAGTGTATCTTTCCTTTTCTCCTTTGCCTTTAGCTTCTCTTCTTTTCTCAGCTATTTGTAAAGCTAAGTATTTTATTTTTATGCTCTTGTCAATGACACGTTTTTTTAAATGTCATAGTCTACTTCCTTATTGCTGGTATGTAGAAATACAATTGATTTTTGTTTGTATGTTAGCTTTGTGTTCAGTCACTGTGCAACATCTGATAATTAAATACTTTGTAGGTGTCTTTGGCTTATCTAGGTACACAATGATGTCATCAGCAAATGAGTTTTATTTATTTCCTTATAATTCTTTTGCTTTTTTTTTCTCATGGTTTCTTACAGCAGAAGACCTTCCATAGGATGGTGATTGTGTAACAGTGGGGGTCCTCGTCTTACTCCTGATCTCATGGGAAGTTTCAATACTTTACCAGCAAGAGGTTTACTTCACTGTTTTTGTTTACGCTTCTCATTAGAATAAGGATGGCCCATTCTCTCCCTGGTTTTCAAGTGTTTGGATTTCTAAATCATAGTGAAAGTGAAGTTTGCTCAGTTGTGTCCAACTCTTTGCAACCCCATGGACTATACAGTCCATGGAATTCTCCAGGCCGGAAAACTGGAGTGGGTAGTCTCCTGAATTGCAGGTGGATTCTTTACCAGCTGAGCTACCATCATGCTGCTGCTGCTGCTGCTGCTAAGTAGCTTCAGTCATGTCTGACTCTGTGCAACCCCATAGACGGCAGCCCACCAGGCTCTCCCGTCCCTGGGATTCTCCAGGCAAGAACACTGGAGTGGTTGCCATTTCCTTCTCCAATGCATGAAAGGGAAAAGTGAAAGTGAAGTCGCTCAGTCGTATCCGACTCTTAGCGACCCCAAGGACTGCAGCCCACCAGGCTCCTCCCTCCATGGTATTTTCCAGGCAAGAGTACTGGAGTGGGATGCCATTGCCTTCTCCGAGCTACCATCATGAATGGGTGTTAAATCTCACATGAGTCTTCTCCTGTATCTATCTAGAGGATGATATGCCTCTTCTGTTCATGTGGCAAAAGAGGTAGATTGATGTCAGATGTTAAACCTTCTGTTGTAATTAACCCAAATTTGACTTTATGTTTCACTGTATTTAGATAGTGTCACTGGCTCAATGGACATGAATTTGAGCAAACTCCAGGAGAGAGTGGAGGACAGGGAAGCCTGGCGTGCTGCTGTCCACAGGGTTGCAATGATCGGACAAGACTTAACGACTGAACAACAACAATAACAACACCATATTTATATGTTGCTAAATTTTGACTCTGGGTCCAACTCATCCCTGGACTGCTGGTGCTGCTGACCAGCTGTGTGCCCAGGCCACCACCAAGTCCTAGGCTGTGGACCTGCACAGTGGCTGTGCCCAGAGGCCGAGTATCTCTTGAGGTGGAAGTTTCCCTGACCCTCACCCAGGGTGCCCTTTGTGATCTTGCCTTGAAGGTGGGACCTGCGTAGTTCGTCTGTCCACCAGCTTCCGATGAACTAGTGAGTGACCACCTCTCAGATCAGCTGTCCCCCTGAACCCCTCCCACACCCATCAGCCCTGATTCCTAAAATTAGACTTCCATTCTCACAATGCTCCCAGTGACTCTGTTTTTCTGATAGAATGCTGACTCACCAGCGAGAAGAAGAGGATTGACCAGAGCCTGGGAAGTTATTTTGTATTGTGAGATTAAACAGTTCAGAATGAATTTGTAACTGTAATGACTTTTCATTAACAACAGAGCTTTAAAAAAAGGCAACAACTGTTTAGAAATACAAAAAAAGGTTGATAGAAACACAACTTTAGGCAATATAAATATGAAAGGAGTGATGTTTTGCTAGAAAGATGCAAATAACTCAAATGGATTTGATGAGAATTAGAAAACCAGGAAAGAACTCTTGAAATATTAAAAGTTACCAAAAATCTATCAATAACATTGCAAGATAATTTTACAAATCATTATCCTGAAATCTTTAAGGAGCCAATGTCACCATATTTAAATCACATGAGTCTCACAGACACCAAAACTTTAATAAAATATTAACATCTATTGTTTAGTGGTCTATTCTAGCAATAATTTACTATGTCTGTGTATGTTATATTGCTGAAATATAAGGATGATTTAACATAAATGAAGCTGTTCTATAATTCTTGAATGAATAAACAGGTCAAAATAGAAAGGCTTTATGATTTTTTGATAAACATCAAAAAGGTGTTTGATAACATTCATTTCTAAATTTTTTTAAAAAGCTTCTAAAACTAGAAATAGAATGCCATTTTCTTAAAAGTCTAACAACTTATTGGACATAAACAGGTAAAGTATATTTAGCAATGAAAACTATGGCACTCCCGTTAAAATAAAAATAAGAAAAGTGCCTACAATCACAGGTGTGGTTACTCCCTGATTTGAAAATTTTAGACAACGAATTAAGGGGAAAAAACCATGAAGCTGCATATTGCAAAGCAGGAGACAATACTTTCTGTTTCTACAGGTAATTTGATTGTCTGCTGGAAAAGCCCAAGAAAATCAACTCATAAAAATATTTTAATTAACAACAAACTCAAATTGAGTGGTTGGTTAGCAATACAAAGATCAATATCTTTGTGACGTAGCAGCAATAGCAGTAAACTTAAAAAAATCACATAATTTCAATTAAAAAATGAAGATACTAGCAAGAAACATAAAGCAGAAGTACAAGGACTTCTGTGGTGGTCCGGGGGCCAAGGCTCTGTGCTCCCAATGCAGAGGCCTGGGTTCAGTCCCTGCTCAGGGAACTAGATCCCACGTCACAGCTGTGCAGTCAAATACATAAATATTTAAAAAATAAATAAGCAAATGTTCAGGAAGTTTCCTGGTGGTCCAGTGGTTAGCACTTTCCCTGCCATGGTCTGGGTTCAGTCCCTGACCAGAGAAATAAGATCTTGCAAGTCACATGGCTGGAAAAAAAAACAAAACAAAAATGTGCAGAGTCACTGTGAACTCACTCTTAGCACTTTGCTTCAAGACATGAAGTTCTGGAATAAGTGAAGAGACACAGTGTTCTTCTGGGTAGAAAACTTTAGATTAATTTTATATATAATACAATTTAATAGAATTAGTTTATTAGATCTAAAAATGTAATATAATTTAATACATTAAAATTTATGGAATCCTATTGGGTCTTTCTCGACCTTGACAAAATTATTCTAAGATTTACCTGGAACAATAAATACCTTTATTAAAATATACAAGATAATTTGTTTCTTGTAAAGTAACTTAACATTTAAGAGAGGAATCCCCCCAACCCCACCTTATAGGACATTAAACATGCCAATTTACAATCTAATAATTAAAATGGTATTTTTCTGGTTGAAGAATGGACAGAGTAATGAACAGAACAACAAGAAACTTTAGAAACATACATCACAATAGTCAGAGACATATTGGACTGGATCGTTAATTATTTGGAGAAACTAAATCAGATTTCTTATCTCATAGTTTACACACAATCGATTCAAATATATGAAGTTTTTTTTTTTTTTGACTGCATCAGGTCTTAGCTTCGGCACTGGGGCTTAGTGGTTGTGGCACGGGGCTCAGGTGCCCCTTGGCATGTGACATTCTAGTTTTCAGATCAGGGAGGGAACTTGCATCCCCAGCATGGGAAGGCAGATTCTCAACCACTAGACCACCAGGGAAGTCCCCAGATGCATTGTTTTACATTTGAGATATAAACACATATATTTATTTCCACCACAGATGCATACTATAAAGCAGACCTCTATGGTGGAAGTAAACACATGTATCTAACTGCTTGAGGGATGTCTAAGTGTGACTCACAGTCAGAAAAAAGTATTCTGTGAATAGTTCATGCCTTCACTGTGGTTGATCATTACTCTCAAAATAGTATACTAACCCATTGAAATTTGGAAAACTCAGCAGTGGCCACAGGACTGGAAAAGGTCAGTTTTCATTCCAATCCCAAAGAAAGGCAATGCCAAAGAATGCTCAAACTACCGCACAATTGCACTCATCTCACACGCTAGTAAAGTAATGCTCAAAATTCTCCAAGCCAGGCTTCAGCAATATGTGAACCGTGAACTTCCTGATGTTTAAGCTGGTTTTAGAAAAAGCAGAGGAACGAGAGATCAAATTGCCAACATCTGCTGGATCATGGAAAAAGCAAGAGAGTTCCAGAAAAACATCTATTTCTGCTTTATTGACTATGCCAAAGCCTTTGACTGTGTGGATCACAGTAAACTGTGGAAAATTCTGAAAGAGATGGGAATACCAGACCACCTGATCTGCCTCTTGAGAAATTTGTATGCAGGTCAGGAAGCAACAGTTAGAACTGGACATGGAACAACAGACTGGTTCCAAATAGGAAAAGGAGTTCATCAAGGCTGTATATTGTCACCCTGTTTATTTAACTTCTATGCAGAGTACATCATGAGAAACGCTGGGCTGGAAGAAACACAAACTGGAATCAAGATTGTTGGGAGAAATATCAATAACCTCAGATATGCAGATGACACCACCCTTATGGCAGAAAGTGAAGAGGAACTCAAAAGCCTCTTGATGAAAGTGAAAGTGGAGAGTGAAAAAGTTGGCTTAAAGCTCAACATTCAGAAAACGAAGATCATGGCATCCAGTCCCACCACTTCATGGGAAATAGATGGGGAAACAGTGTCAGACTTTATTTTTCTGGGCTCCAAAATCACTGCAGATGGTGACTGCAGCCATGAAATTAAAAGACGCTTACTCCTTGGAAGGAAAGTTATGACCAACCTAGATAGCATATTCAAAAGCAGAGACATTACTTTGCCAACAAAGGTTCGTCTAGTCAAGGCTATGGTTTTTCCTGTGGTCATGTATGGATGTGAGAGTTGGACTGTGAAGAAGGCTGAGCGCCGAAGAATTGATGCTTTTGAACTGTGGTGTTGGAGAAGACTCTTGAGAGTCCCTTGGACTTCAAGGAGATCCAACCAGTCCATTCTGAACGAGATCAGCCCTGGGATTTCTTTGGAAGGAATGATGCTGAAGCTGAAAGTCCAGTACTTTGGCCACCTCATGCGAAGAGTTGACTCATTGGAAAAGACTCTGATGCTGGGAGGGATTGTGGACAGGAGGAGAAGGGGAGGACAGAGGATGAGATGGCTGGATGGCATCACTGACTCGATGGACGTGAGTTATAGTGAACTCCGGGAGTTGGTGATGGACAGGGAGGCCTGGCGTGCTGTGATTCATGGGGTCGCAAAGAGTCGGACACGACTGAGCAACTGATCTGATCTGATTGAAATGTTGTTCCATGTTTCATGATCCACCAGTTGAAAACAGTATACATGTTCTTCTCTGGAATTATTTTCTCAGACAACACAAAAGTCACAAATGTAGAGGATATTTTCCAGTATTGGGCCTAAGTTTACCATGAGTATTTTTTCTGCCATGAAATTACACATCACCTTTTAGACATTAGGAGACTGGGTCCTGAGTTGTCCCGACTTGAATTTAAACACATCTAGCTTTCAGAAATTTTAACTAGCAACAGTTAATGATGCGCCAGTGTGGGCAGTAATTGTTCACAGCTACTTTAAATGCTTGCATTCTGGAAACGCCTTTGCCTCCCCAGGGAGTCTGTTTTGCTTTAGGCATTTTGCAAACAAAATGCTTTTGAAACAAAACTTTCTAATTCCCCCGGTGGGGGGTGGGGGGTGGGGGTGGGGGAGTGTTTGGTCATTTTATTGTTTAGAAATGAAATGCCTGCTACTAGACAAGCCTTTGTTAAGTACTGACCTAATTCCAGGATTTCTCCATGTATTTCTTATGACACTTCAAATTTCACAAACTCATTCTTAGGGGTTAGTGGTTAAGAAGCAAGGTGAAAGTTTCACCTCCCTCCAGTAGCTGTGTGTCTGGTGGAAAACACATGCTGTGATTTGTGCCTCTAAAAAAAGCCGAGTCCATTGTCCTGAGAAAGAGCCTGTTCTTTGGGAAACAACTTAGCCGAGATCACATGGGAACTGCATGATAAAATGTAGGGTTTCATTATAAAGCACACGCAACCCACTCCAGTGTTCTTGCCTGGAAAATCCCACGGACAGAGAAGTTCCCGTGGCAGGTGCAGTCCGTGGGGTCGCAAGAGTTGGACACGACTTAGTGACTAAACCACCATTTCAAAAGGAAGGGAAGTAATTTTTAAAGTTTTTATTGAAGTGTAGTTGATTTACAATGTGGTGTTAGTTTCAGGTATACAGCAAAGTGATTCAGTTATACATACATATTCTTCAGATTCTTTCCCCTTATAGATTATTACAGATATTGAGCAGAGTCCCCTGTGCTATACAGTAGGTCCTTGTTGGTTACCTGTTTTATATATAATAGTGTGTATCTGTTAATCCCCATCTCCTAATGTATCCTCCCCTGTTTCCCCTTTGGTAACCATAAATTTGCTTTTGTGTCCATGAGTCTCCTTCTGCTTTGGAAATAAGTTCCTTTTTATCTTTGTTGTTGTTGTTGTTGTTGTTCAGTCGCTCAGTTGTGTCCCACTCTTTATGACCCCATGGGCTGCAGCACACCAGGCTTCCCCATCCTACACTATCTCCCAGAGTTTGCTCAAATTTGTGTCCATTGAGTCGATGATGTCATCCAACCATCTCATCCTAGGTCACCCCGTTCTCCTCCTGCCTTCAATCTTTCCCAGTATCAGGGTCTTTTCCAATGAGTTGACTCTTTGCATCAGGTGGCCAAAGTATTGGAGTTTCAGCTTCAGCATAAGTCCTTCCAGTGAATATTCAGCGTTGATTTTTTTTTCATCATTTTTCCTTTGGATTCCACATGTAGGCAATATCATTCCCTTCTGGAAGTGAATTTTAGGAATATTATTTGATTGAGCCAAAGATAAAGACAAAATAAATTGAACATCTCCTTTTGGGCTTCCCTGATAGCTCCTTTGGTAAAGAATCTACCTGCAATGCAGGCAACCCCAGTTCTATCTCTGAGTCAGGAAGATCCCCTGGAGAAGGGATAGGCTACCCACTCCAGTATTCTTGGGCTTCTCTTGTGGCTCAGCTGGTAAAGAATCTGCCTGCAATGTGGGAGACGTGGGTTGGGAAGATTCCCTGGAGAGAGAAAGGCTACCCACTCCAGTATTCTGGCCTGGAGAATGCCATGGACTAGTCCATGGGGTCGCAAAGAGTCAGACATAACTGAGTAAATTTCACTTCACTTTTCCTCTAAGTGACATTTTGGGGAACTTTTAGCACCAGATAATCCATGTCAGCAATTGAGTTAAATTCACTGAACACCACTTGACTGATTCAGTGACCCATTTCAATCTTACTGTTTTACCTTTTTTTGTTCCATTGCTCAGTCGTGTCTCTCTGTGACCTCTTGGACTGTAGTCCACCAGGCTCCTCTTTCCATGGGGTTCTCCAGGCAAGAATACTGCAATGGGTTTCCATGTCCTTCTCCAGGGGATCTTCCCCATCCAGGGATCAAACCCGCATCTCCTATAAGTTTCTTGCATTGAGGGCAGATTCTTTACTGCGGAGCCACTGGGGAAGCCCTTTTACTTGGTAAGGACTTATGTTTTCAAACCAGCATGGAAAAGTTTCTCTCTTGTCCCCTAAGTTGAATTCTTCGGGATAGCAGCCAGCTCAGAGCCTGGCACCTGGCGTGGGGTGGTTGCTTCTTAAATATTTACAGATTCAAATGTCTTTCTTGTCTTCAGATTCCTTTTTCTGCTGCCTGTGGCAGGAGATGAACCATGTCTTGTCTGCTGCTTGTTTGAAACTTCTGTAGTTCTTTTAAAAGATCTGGACCCAGTTGCGTTTAGGGACGTTTCAGAGAAGGTAATGGCAACCCACTCCAGTACTCTTGCCTAGCAAATCCCATGGACCGAGGAGCCTGGTAGGCTGCAGTCCAGGGGATCGCTAGGAGTCGGGCACGACTGAGCAACTTCACTTTCACTTTTCACTTTCATGCATTGGAGAAGGAAATGGCAACCACTCCAGTGTTCTAGCCTGGAGAATTCCAGGGACGGGGGAGCCTGGTAGGCTGCCGTCTCTGGGGTCGCACAGAGTCGGACACGACAGAAACAACTTAGCAGTAGGAACCTCCCCTGAGATGCTGCGTTATCTCTGGGCCCTGTGAGAAGGCCCAGTGCCCTCCCTGTCAATCAGGAAAAAGGGGAGGAGCCGCTGGAAACACGCCACACCCGCGTGCATTGAGCGCCTCCTGCCGGCCAGCCGCGGAGCTGGGGCCGGTGCAGGGCTCAGTGTTCTAGGAGTTAAGACTCCGGCTGTGATGAATCCTGTGGTCCACCTGGAGCACTGAGTAAAAGGGTCATAATCAAGTGATACCAGAGTTACCTCATTCCAGGCAATGGGAGAAGCCCACCTCTCCTTTTCAAAATCACTTGGGTGATGTTCAGAATGACTATCAGTCTCCACCTTCCAGTTCCATCTCATTGTGGCCGGGAAAAGTCCTGCAAAGATTTTGGCTGCACCCGGGTCGGGGAGGTTCAGGTTACACTGGGAGAGGCAAACACGAGGTTGAGAGAAACTTTCAGAGACTCGACAAACCCTGAACGCAGGTCAGAGACAAGAAAGCTGGCAGCTCACTTGTCTCAGAGGCTGTGAGCAAAGAACTCTGAGACCCGGGACTCCGGCAAGTGGGGGAGTGGTTTGGGGAAAGGCTGGTCTGGAGACTGAGGTCCAGTTGGGAGGATCTTGAAGGTAAGTTCTTTTATTCTGCAAACAACATTGTACAGGACACCCTGTTGAGTTCTGCTGAAGGGTGGGAAGGTTGGCAGTCTCCCTGTCCCGGCCCCGGGGCAGGAGACGGGGATGTCACCAAGGTCACTGCGCTCTGAGCTGGCTCATGGTTCATGGCCCACGGTTGGTCCTATGCAGACTTTCTGCCCCGAACTTTTAGCACCTGCTTCCAAGCCTTGACCTTTTGCTCATGGGGGCAGGACCTTCCCTGCAACTGAGGTAGGTAGGTAGAAGCCCTCATTCTGACTTTCTGATGGGAGGAGTCACACAGACGGTCCCTAAAGTGTTCCCTGCTGTCCATCCTGCACCCATCACGTGGGAGGGACTCCACACAGGTTTGTGCAGTAATTGCATCATGAACGTGCAAGTGGATGGATTTATCTACAGAAGAATTGAGAAAGACACAGCCATGAAGCCAAAGCAAAACCTTCACCATCTGAAGTGGTCTCTTATCTCCAGACATCCTGAGGTCAAAACATTCACCAATCTTAAATATTTTTAAGATAAAAAGAAATGGACTTGTTAATGGCTGTTTTTAAACTTAGCCAGACTGAAGCAATACACAGTCCTCCCTTTACTAGCTCAGAGCCCGCAAACCCCAGAAGCAGCTTGGACCACAGTGGCATCGTCTGTGAGCGGGTGGACCATTGGTGAGAAGCGGCACCTGCAAGGTAGCATCCTTCATCCACAGGTGTTGTGGGAGCTGATTATTGGAGCATCGTTCCTCCAGGTTGTTCTCCATCTTCTATCAGAGGACCACTCATCACATCTCCCTCGGGCATGGCTTCAGCCAGCAGAATGCGACTGTATGTAGCATCACCACATCCCAGCAGAACCCTGAGAGCCACCCATGGCTTGGCTAGGTCTCCCTTTTCCCTTGCCATGGGGCTGAGAGGGGCTGCTCCTCCCGTGAGGGTCCCTGAATGGTGAAAGCATGATGTACATAGTGTGGGCGAGGTGTTGCCCATGTTATTCCTAGAAGCCGCTGAGATGGGGCCGTGGGTCATTCAGTTCAGTTCAGTTCAGTCGATCAGTCGTGTCCAACTCTTTGTGACCCCATGAATTGCAGCACGCCAGGCCTCTGTCCATCACCATCTCCCGGAGTTCACTCAAACTCACGTCCATTGAGTCGGTGATGCCATCCAGTCATCTCATCCTCTGTCGTCCCCTTTTCCTCCTGCCCTCAATCCCTCCCAGCACCACAGTCTTTTCCAATGAGTCAACTCTTCGCATGAGGTAGCCAAAGTACTGGAGTTTCAGCTTCAGCATCATTCCTTCCAAAGAACACCCAGGGCTGATCTCCTTTAGAATGGACTGGTTGCATCTCCTTGCAGTCCAAGGGACTCTCAAGAGTCTTCTTCAACACCACAGTTCAAAAGCATCAATTCTTCAGTTCTCAGCTTTTTTCACAGTCCAACTCTCGCATCCATACATGACCATTGGAAAAACCACAGCCTTGACTAGACGGACCTTTTTCGGCAAAGTAATGTCTGCTTTTCAATATGCTATCTAGGTTGGTCATAACTTTTCTTCCAAGGAGTAAGCGTCTTTTACTTTCATGGCTGCAGTCACCGTCTACAGTGATTTTGGAGCCCAGAAAAATAAAGTCTGACACTGTTTCCACTGTTTCCCCATCTATTTCCCATGAAGTGATGGGACCAGATGCCATGATCTTCATTTTCTGAATGTTGAGCTTTAAGCCAACTTTTTCACTCTCCTCTTTCACTTTCATCAAGAGGGTCTTTAGTTCCTCTTCTGCACCTGGAAGGAGCTACCCCATGCCTGAGGCCAGGGGCGGCGGCCGAGAGGAACAACCCTGCATCCAAGGAGTGGTGGCTGCACGGGCGCAGGAGGGCCTAGAGGAGCTACTCCACGTTCAAGGTCAGGAGGGGTGGCAGTGAGGAGATACCCCCTCGTCCAAGGTAGGGAGCAGTGGCTTCGCTTTGCTGGAGCAGCCGTGAAGAGATACCCCACGTCCAAGGTAAGAGAAACTCAAGTGGGTCATTCAGATCAGATCAGATCAGATCAGTCGCTCAGTCCTGTCCGACTCTTTGCAACGCCATGAATCACAGCACGCCAGGCCTCCCTGTCCATCACCAACTCCCGGAGTTCACTCAGACTCACGTCCATCAAGTCAGTGATGCCATCCAGCCATCTCATCCTCTGTCATCCCCTTCTCCTCCTGTCCCCAATCCCTCCCAGCATCAGAGTCTTTTCCAATGAGTCAACTCTTCGCATGAGGTGGCCAAAGTACTGGAGTTTCAGCTTCAGCATCATTCCTTCCAAAGAAATCCCAGGGCTGATCTTCAGAATGGACTGGTTGGATCTCCTTGCAGTCCAAGGGACATTACTGCAGCATAAATGAGCAAAGCTGACTAATGAAGCAATTTAAAAATTTAATTTAATTCAGTTTTTGGCCGTGCTGCTCGACTTGTGGGATCTTAGTTCCCTGACCAGGGACTGAACCCTGGGCCCAGACAGTGAGAGCTCAGAGTCCTAACCACTGGATGGCCGGGGAGGTTTCGCAATTTGTATTTTAAACTGTTAAACCACACAGAGTAAGCCAAAGGAAGCATGTGTTAGGCCAGTGTGTTCTTTGAAACACAATGCCCATGCCCTCCCGGGCAGGAAGGTTGATGTGATCTCACTGCTTCTGGCTTGTCTCTACTTCTGCCTCCTGCAAGGCATCTGGGCCAAGATGGGCAAATGCAGCACACAGGAGCACCCTCCTTCCAGCCCCATCCGGTAGGGGGATTTGCTGACCCCACCCACTCAGAAGACTCTTGAGAGTCCCTTGGACTGCAAGGAGATCCAACCAGTCCATCCTAAAGGAAATCAATCCTGAATATTCATTGGAAGGACTGATGCTGAAACTCCAATACTTTGGCCACCTGATGAGAAGAGCTAATTCATTTGAAAAGACTGTGATGCTGGGAAAGATTGAAGGTGGGAGGAGAAGGGGACGACAGAGGATGAGATGGTTGGATGGCATCACCAACTCAATGGACATAAGTGTGAGTAAATTCCGGGAGTTGGTGATGGACAGGGAGGCCTGGCATGCTGCAGTCCAGGGGTCGCAAAGAGTCAGACCCAACTGAGTGACTGAACTGAACAGAACCCACTCCCTTCAAATACCAAGTGAAAGTGAAAGTGAAAGCTTTCATCTTTTCTTTGCTGGTGGTAATACCCACACCTTAATCACAACCAGTGGTCTGTTAAGGAAGCACTGTAGCATCAGGTACTGGTTTGAAGCTTCAGAAACAGGCTGCCTCTCGATCGCTCAGTCATTGCCAGGGGGCTGCCCCGCGCTTTGGAGAACGTGACATCCTTGTGTTTCTCCCAACTACTGCTTTGTTTCTGCTGTGGCTGCCGTTCACAGTGGGGGGCCCTAACCACTGCCCTGTGTGTGTGTGTGTGTGTGTGTGTGTGTGCGTGCACTCAGTCTTGTCTGACTCTGTGCGACCCCATGGACTGGAGCCCACCAGGCTCCTCTGTCCATGAAATTTTCCAGGCAAGAACACTGGAGTGGGTTGCCATTTCCTCCCTCCAGGGGATCTTCCCGACCTAGGGATCGAACCCGTGTCTCTTGCGTCTCCTGCATTGGCAGGTGAGTTCTTTACCACTATCGATACTTGGGACACCTGGCCTGGCTCAAATTCAGAAGGAAGGCAACGTGAGGATGAGGATTTTTCTCATCAAACAGCCGATTTGGTGGACAAGGCCGCCCTGGCCCCGTCTCCACTTGCCCTTGTGGCTGCGCAGAATCCACTAGCAATGTCTCCCCAGCAAGTCTCCGCGTCCAGGCCTGCCTCCAGCTCCAGGGCTGCTTGGCTGGGCCTGCGAGGTCTCACTGTCTTGAGAAAAGAACCCACAGCTCTGTCAACTCGCTATTTTTAGGCCTGAGTGGACTTCAGCCAGTTCCCCGAGTGTAGTAATTACTCAGCTATTTTATTGAACAGAGCCTTGAAAAATGACAGCACACATCCTAACTCCACTCAGAAATTCAAACGGGTTGAAAAATGCCACGCAGTGGATTCAGGCAGACGGTGACGAGTCTGCTTGCCCTGCGCCGTGAGGCGGGTCCTGTCTCCGTTTGTCTGTTCTGCTCACTGACACCCACCCGGGCAAGCTCACCGCCTGCGCTCCATGCCAGCAGGGAAGGCTTCCCTCCAAGACTCGCCTCTCTAGACCAGCTCCTCGTCCAAATGCATCACTTCTGTGGCCGGCTGCCTCCTGGGTATCTCCCCGGGATGTCAGGCCAGGACATCACAAACCTAATGTTTCCAAAGGAGCTGCCTCCCGCTGCCCTGTGTCTCCATCTAGGAGAGGAAGGCTCTCAGTTGCTCAGGGCACCACCCGGGGTGGTGCCTTTATTCTCCCCTCTGCCCCACTCCTCGGTCAATCCAAATGATTCTGCCTTCAGACTGCACCCAGCCCCACCCCACCCCACCCACCACCATGGTACCAGCATCCACATCTCTTTGGTGGGACAGCTGTGGCCCCAGACTGGTCCCCTGTCAGGATCCCTCCCTCCTACCGGTTCCCTTCCACTTAGGGAGATTCGTTAGGAATGTAGACTCTACCTCTGTCCCTGGGCTCAGAATCCTCTTGCCCTGGCCTGTGAAGGGGAACATGTGTCTCTGGGTCTTGCTGCCCCTCGTCTCTGGTCTTCCATGTCACACATGGATGTTCTTGACCCGAGTGCCGGTTCAGCAGCAACGGGGACTAGACATGTCCCAGCCCACGCGCCCAAGGGCTCGGTGTGCACAACAGAACAAAACAGACCCCCAGAGGGTTTGTCTGGGGATGAAGATCTACTACAGAAATAGAAAAATGAATGAGTTCATCAGACCTGCGGAGCAGTGAGCTATTCTCTTTCATCACCAGGGAAGTTGGAGCCTGACCAAGAGCGAAAAAACAGGAAGCAGGGCCCTTGACTGCATCTTTCCACTGAGAGCATGAGAAAACTAGGAAACTGAGGGTGTAAAGAAAATTCTAGCTTCTTTAAGAACCTCTGAGGGACTTCCCTTGTGATCCAGGGGTTAAGAATCCGCCTCGCGATGCAGGGGAAGTGGGTTCAAACCCTGGTCGGGGAACTAAGATCCCACATATGGCAGAGCAGGTAAGCCTGGGCATCACGATTAGAGTCTGCGCATTGCAACAAAGAATCCTGCATGCAGCAACTAAGACCCAACACAGCCAAACAAATAAAATATTTTAAGAACCTCTGAGAAATAACATCATGAATACACGTGTAGGACAGGTGCTCTGTGCCCGTCACTCTGGTAAGCACTACACAGGTATCGATTCTTTTAATCTTCACACAGTCCTATGCACGTGTGCGCGTGCCAAGTCCCTTGAATCGTGTCTAACTCTTTGTGATCCTATGGACCGTAGCCCGCCAGGCTCCTCTGTCCATGGGATTCTCCAGGCAAGAATACTGGAGTGGGTAGACATGTCCTCCTCCAAGGGCTCTTCCCAACCCGGGGATCAAATCGCATCTCTTAAATCTCCTAGTCGGCAGGCAGGCTCTTCATCACTAGCGCCATCCTACGCATAAGTTTGAATTATTGTCACCGTTCTGCCAAAGGAGGAGACTCGGGCCACCCAGGTTAATCAGCTTGCCCGAGGCCTCACAGTCAGGAAACAAACAGGAGAGTGACTGCAGTGTGAACCGGCTCCCACAGGCCCTGTTCTTAACCAAAGAAACTGATCTTGGTTTGAGAACTGGCTGTTTGCTCCAGTCAAGCGCTAAGGCAGGGGGAAATTTCAGCAAACTCCTGAGCTGAGAGCCTGGTCCGTGTACCTGGCCCTGCTTCCCTGTGCAGGGCAGTAGCTTACGGATGCCTCGGGCTGTGGAAGGAAGGTTTGGACCTGGCTGGGGGTGACCTCCGTCAGAGGGGGACCGAGCCCGGGGCTGCAGGAAGCGTCTGAGACTCTGGGGTGTAACGTGTGAACACTCAGGAAGAGCTTCTGGTTGTGGAGGCTTCTCCAGGGAGCGGGAGAAACGCTGCAGCCAAGGAGCCTCTATGAGGCGAGAATGAGAGACCGACGAGCGAGAACTCTGCTGTTTCACCTTCAGGTTGCCTGTCTACACTGGAGGTTTACAGCCGCCTGCATCTGCGGTTCTCTGGCGGGATGCGGAGCTCGGCAGGTGGTGGTGCGCGCTCAGTGTTCTGCTGGGCTTGTAGAGGAGCCCCTGCTAGGCTTGCCCAGGCATCCAGGGGTCCTGTCCCGGGCTCTTCACTGGAAGCTCCCGGCTCCGCCCTCTTCCCTTCCTCCACGTGGAATCAATTACGGGGACGATGATTTTACCTCCAAAACATCCCGCGGCAGCGTCAGCGCTGTGTGTCTGCCAGACGCATTTCCTTTCTGCTGGGCTCGCGGCTCGACTACAATTTATAAACTCCCCCGGCTAGGTGCGGCCGAGAGCCTGAGTTCTGGCCACCGGGCTGCCCGCTGCTGCAGATGTGGGCCACACCAGGTGCGACCCCAAACCTCCTGCCGGACCCATCATCCTTCTCCTTCCCTCCCCTGCCAGTCCTTGCCGGGTACCGGGGGAGCCTGCTGGGCCCAGGGAAGCCAGGACCCCTGGACGGGGTAGCCTGCATCCCTGAAGTACCTTCACATTCCCTCCCTGCCCACACCCAGGCCCCATCAGGCCCAGCTGGACGCAAGTATGAATGAGAGACAAACTCACTACAGCCTGCCGCTGAGATCTGAGGGTGTTTCTTCCAAGAGGCACAGCCCCTGACCTGAGCAAGTTTACCTTCAACTAAATGTTCCTTCGCAAACCTAACACCGTGCTTGTTACTGACTTTCCAGTTCTCTCCTCAGCCCCTGGGTCGTCAGCCACTATCACCACCTTCACCCAGCCTTGTGCATCACAATTCCATCTCCTGAGGCAGAGTGAAAGTGAAAGTCGCTCAGTCCTGTCTGACTCTTTGCGACACCATGGACTACACATTCCATGGAATTCTCTAGGCCAGAATGCTGGAGTGGGTAGCCCTTCCCTTCTCCAGGGGATCCTCCCAACCCCAGGATTGAACGCGGGTCTCCTGCATTGTGGGCAGATTCTTTACCAGCTGGGCCACCAGGGAAGCCCAAGAAAACTGGAGTGAGTAGCCTTTCCCTTCTCCAGGGGATCCTCCCAACCCAGGGATTGAACTGGGGTCTCCTGCATTGCAGGCGGATTCTTTACCAGCTGAGCTATCAGGGAAGCCCCCTGAGGCAGAGTGAGTCTCCTTAAACAATGTAGATCCCGTCGCTCCTCAGTGCAAATCTCCTCATGGGCGTCCAGTGCATCTCACATGCCACGGGGTGGAACATGGCCTTCCCAGGCCAGGCCTCGGTCTACAGTGCCAGCCTCGGGCGAGATTTCTCTGGCCACCCCTGGACCTGGAAGCCGGGACTGTGGTGCTCCTATCCTCAGGGATGTTTCTCTCCCCAGGCGTAGAACATCCTTCCTCTGCACGCATTTCCTGCATCTCAGGTTAGATGGGAGGGGACGTCTTGGGATAGCTGTGCTGCTGAAACGTGGTGACCCCTGCCCTGGAGGAACCATGGACGGAGGTCTTTGGTGATGCTCACACCAAGGGCGCTTGAGGACACAGACCCATCTCCACGGTTGTCACACTTCCCAGAAAAGGCCAACCCTGAATTGAACTGAGAGTCTACATCCAACAGACCAATTTACAGAAAACAGAGGAGACTTCCTTGGAGGTCCAAGGGCTAAGACTCCACGCTTCCACTGCAGGGAGCACAGGTTTGATCCCTGGTTGGGGGATTAAGATCCTACATGCCACAGCCAAAAAGCAAAAATAAATCAATAAGTGGGGTCAAGATCTTAAAAAAAGGAAAAAAAAGAAAATAGAGATGACTGCGAACATGTCAAGTGATCCCACAGGGAGATGTACCTGCACAACAGACTGTGGGACAAAGGAGCCATATTCTTCAACAAAAGATTGCCACCCCCTCGACCCCAAAAAGAGAAAAAGACGAGGGAGAAATCACAGATTAAAAACCTGGGAAGATTCAAACCAACCACTGCAATTATAGAGCTTATGGGGGAAAAAACAACCCATTAAAATTTTATAAGATAATCAGATATCGATGATCCAGTAGTCATGGACAGATGTGACAGCTGGTCCATAAAGAAGGCTGAGGGCTGAAGCACTGATGCTTTCGAATTGTGGTGCTGGAGAAGACTCTTGAGAGTGCCCTGGACAGCAAAGAGATCAAACAAGTCAATCCTAGAGGAAATCAACCCTGAATATTCATTGGAAGGACTGATGCTGAAGCTGAAGCTGAAGCTTCAATATTTTGGCCACCTGATGGGAAGAGCCAACTCATTGGAAAATACCCTGATGCTGGGAAAGATTGAAGGCACAGGGAGAAGAGGGCGACAGAAGATGAGATGGTTAGAGAGCATCACTAACTCAATGGACATGAATTTAAGCAAACTCCAGGAGACAGTGGGACAGGGAAGCATGGTGTACTATAGTCCACGGGAGTCACAAAGAGTCAAACACAATCAAGTGTGTGTGATAAGACACAACTTATCAACTGAACAACAACAACAGATATCAGCTATGGATCAGATGTTTGATGATATTAAGTAAGACATTATCATTAATACGTTGATGTGATTAATACCATCAGATCAGATCAGATCAGTCGCTCAGTTGTGTCTGACTCTTTTCGACCCCATGAATCACAGCACGCCAGGCCTCCCTGTCCATCACCAACTCCCAGAGTTCACTGAGACTCACATCCATCAAGTCAGTGATGCCATCCAGCCTCTGTCCATCTCATCCTCTGTCGTCCCCTTCTCCTCCTGCCCCCAATCCCTCCCAGCATCAGAGTCTTGTCCAATGAGTTAACTCTTCGCATGAGGTGGCCAAAGTACTGGACTTTCAGCTTCATCATCATTCCTTCCAAAGAAATCCCAGGGCTGATCTCCTTCAGAATGGACTGGTTGGATCTCCTTGCAGTCGAAGGGACTCTCAGGAGTCTTCTCCAACACCACACTTCAAAAGCATCAATTCTTCGGCGCTCAGCCTTCTTCACGGTCCAACTCTCACATCCATCCATGACCACTGGAAAAACCATAGCCTTGACTAGATGAACCTTTGTTGGCAAAGTAATGTTTCTGCTTTTCAATATGCTATCTAGGTTGGTCATAACTTTTCTTCCAAGGAGTAAGCATCTTTTAATTTCATGGCTGCAGTCACCATCTGCAGTGATTTTGGAGCCCAGAAAAATAAAGTCTGACACTGTTTCCACTGATTCCCCATCTATTTCCCATGAAGTAATGGGACCGGATGCCATGATCTTCGTTTTCTGAATGTTGAGCTTTAAGCCAACTTTTTCACTCTCCACTTTCACTTTCATCAAGAGGCTTTTTAGTTCCTCTTCACTTTCTGCCATAAGGGTGGTGTCATCTGCATTTCTGCTTTATTGACTATGCCAAAGCCTTTGACTGTGTGGATCACAATAAACTGTGGGAAATTCTGAAAGAGATGGGAATACCAGACCACCTGACCTGCCTCTTGAGAAATCTGTATGCAGGTCAGGAAGCAACAGTTAGAACTGGACATGGAACAACAGACTGGTTCCAAATAGGAAAAGGAGTACGTCAAGGCTGTATATTGTCACCCTGCTTATTTAACTTCTATGCAGAGTACATCATGAGAAACGCTGGACTGGAAGAAACACAAGCTGGAATCAAGATTGCCGGGAGAAATATCAATAACCTCAGATATGCAGATGACACCACCCTTATGGCAGAAAGTGAAGATTAATACCATAACTATGTTTTAAAACAAGAGTGCTTATAACTCAGAAATACATACTGAGATATTTACGGATGAAATGATATAGTATCTGGGATTTGCTTCAACGTATTTGGAAGGAGAGAAAGTGGGTAAGGATGTTAGTGAACACATTTGACCATGAGTTGATAATTACTGAATCTGGGTAATGAGTGTATAGGGTTTCATTATATACTTTCTTGCTTCTGTTGTATAAATTTGAAAATGTCCATAATCAATGGTGAGGGTGATCACTCATTTTACAGAAATGCTCACCCCCAAGGTTTACTCTTTTTTAAAAAAATTTATTAAATCGATTTACAATGATGTGTTAATTTCTGCTGTACAGCAAAGTGATTCAATTATACATGTATTATACATATATATTCTAGATTTCCTTTAAGTAGTGGCCCCAGCGCTCAAGACTTCCAAAAAGCTCAGCCTTCACCTTGGTAGGCACAGAGCTCTTTGAAGGACATCTGTCTTCATGGACAAGAATCCTTGGGGCACAGCTCAGGTAGATGGCTCTCGCCTCCTGTCTCTTTTTTCCTCATCATATTATTTGCTTCCTAGTGACCAGAGATAATGCACAGGCCGCCCACCGATGCTTCCTGTCTGCCTCTCTCTGTGTGGGAGCATTTTCTGAGTCCCTGGCTGTTGTTGTTCAGTTGCTCAGTTGTGTCTGACTCTCTGCGACCCCAACGACTGCAGCATGCCGGGCTTCCCTGTCCTTTATCATCTCCAGGATGCTCAAACTCATGTCCATTGAGCCGGTGATGCTATCTAATCAGTTCATCCTCTTCACCCTCTTCTATTGACTTAATTATTTCCTAGCATCAGGGTCCTTTTCCAATGAGTTGGGTCTTCACATCAGGTGGCCAAAGTATTGGAGCTTCAGCTTCAGCATCAGTCCTGCCAATGAATATTCAGGGTTGATTTCCTTGAGGATTGACCGGTTTGATCTCCTTTCTGTCCAAGGGACTCTCTAGAGTCTGCTCCAGCAACGCAATTCAAAAAGATGCTTGCTCCTTGGAAGGAAGGCTATGACAAACCTAGACATTGTGTTAAAAAACAGAGATGTCACTTTGCTGACAAAGGTCCATATAGTCAAAGATACAGTTTTTCCAGTAGTCATGTAGAGATGTGAGAGTTGGATCATAAAGAAAGGTGAGCACTGAAGAATTATGAGCAATACTGAACTCTTATTTTAAGCCACTGAGTTTAGGGGTGGTTTGTTACTCAGCAGTAGCTGACTAATACAAACACATGCACAATCTGATTTTTGTCAGTTACTTATATCACCTATTTAGTTTCTGTGAGCAACTGAGTTAGGAACCTTGAATTAGATAGAGGTTTTCAAACTTTACTGTGCTTAAGAATTGTCCAGGGAGTTTACTTAAAATATTGATTCCTGGGCCTCACTTCTAGAAAGCTTCAGTAGATTAAATGAGCCCCTGAGATCTGCATTTAGACCAGCATGTCTGATTTTGGTACAGATCATTCATGAAACACACATTGGAAACCATTTGCTCATGAGAACACTAAAACTGTGATGTAATCACAAATATTACCTCTCCTTAATATCAGGAAAGAGAGAGAGTGGGTTTTGGCCAAAGAAGGGTACATGCTTTGTCTGATAAGCCAAGAAAAAGATGTCCCGCTTCCCGGAGTCTGAGACTGCGTTTTGCTGTCGGTACTATTTCTTTTTTTTTAATATGTATGTATTTTTCTTCAGCTGCGTCAGGTCTCAGCTGCGTCACACGGGATCTTTTGCCGTCGCACGTGGACTCTCTCCAGAGTGCCGGTGCTCGGTAGTTGTGGTGCACGGGCTAAGTTGCTCCAGGGCATGTGGGATTTTAGTTCCCCAACCAGGGATGGAACCCAGGTCCCCTGCATTGCCAAGTGAATTCTTAACCACTGGACCACCAGGGAAGCCCCAGGATGGTTTCTTCATTTACATAAGGAAATGTTTCTTCTAAATCACATAAAAGGTTTATGATCAAATGCATAAATAACAAAATCTGGATATAATTACAAGAAGTTGACTGGTGGCTGAGGAATCAGGCTAAGAGGGATTAACTAGAGGTAAACAGCAAAGAGGGAGTGGGAGGTCAAGGGGCGGGGGTGGGTGGGGAGCTTAAAAGGGGGAAAACAAGTGAACAGTGACAAGCTGTGTAATCGATCCTGGAAGCTCGGCAATGCAACTGCCTGCTCTCATTCCCACTGGGTCAGTGAGGTGACGACTGGTCATCCCACCAGTTCATTAAGGGCCCATTGTGTGCAGACACAATCCTGGAGCTGGCCCCCACCAGAGAAAAGGACAGGTAAAAATTTTTCTCCTTGTGGAGCTTACATTCCTATGGGGTGAGGGGACACAGATGATAACCAACGTAAAGAAATTTTACATCAGATGGCATAGTGGGTCGATCTGTGTTCCCTGGCCCCTCCCCCTCAAAAAAAGCTCTGGTCAAGCTCTCCCCCTGGGTGCCAGTAGCATGTGACCTTATTCAAAAATAGGGTCACCGCAGAGGTAGTCGAGTTAAGATGAGGTCAAGCGTGAGCCCTGATCCAAGGTAAATGGTGTCTTTATAAGAAGGGAAAAGACACACAGAAAAAACTTGATGAAATACTGGAGGTAGACAGCGATGTACCCACAAGCCTGAGGAGCAGCTAGAACTGCCGACAGCACCTAGGTGGCACAGTGGCAAAGAATTTGCCTGCCAATGCAGGAGATGCAAGGAACAAGGCTTTGATCCCTGCGTTGGGAAGGTCTCCTGGAGTAGGAAATGGCAACCTGTCTAGCATTCTTGTCTGGAAAATTCCATGGACAAATGAGCCTGGGGGGCTGCAATCCTTGGGGGTCGCAAAGAGTCAGACGCGACTGAGCACAGGCACATACACTTCAGAAGAGTAGGTTTCTCCCACAGAGCCCCCCGAGAAAGGCATGGCCCTGGGGACACCTTGATTTCTGACTTTTAGCCTCCAGGATTGTGAAAGAATGAATTTCCGTTGTTTCAAGCCATCTGGTTTGTGGTATTTTGTTCTGTGGTCAAGGAAACGAATGGAGATAAATGCTAAGAAAAACAGAGCAAGGAAGGGAAGGAGTGAATGCTGAGGGTCAGGTTTGCAGTTTAAATAGAGCCACTTGGAAGTCCTCCCTAAGGACTGAGAGCGGGGAGGGACCTCTGCGGTAGGAGCGTCCCAGGCAGATGTAACTGTAAGTGCAAAGGCCCTGGGGTGGCAGTGTGCCCACTGCTTTGTGATTGAGTAGACAAGGTGATCAGGCAAGGCAGGGACTTGCAGGTCATAGCACGGCTAAGTGAGAAACAGAGCCCCCAGAGGGTTTGGAGCAGAAAAGTGGCATGATTCTTATTTATTTAAAATCAACACTTTCTCTTTTTTAAGGCTCACTCAGGTGGCTGTGGGGAGACAAGGCCAAAGCGGGCAAGAATGGGTTGGGGAAAGCCAGCAAGAAGGGACTGTTTAGGTTAAACCTATGGAAGCTTGGGGCTTCCAGGTGGTACTAGCAGTAAAGAACTGCCCTGCCCACGCAGGCGGCACAGGAGATACCCCTTTGATCCCTGGGTTGAGAAGACCCCCTGGAGGAGGGCATGGCAACCCACTCCAGTATTCTTGCCTGGAGAATCTCACGGACAAGGGACAGAGGAACCCAGGGGGCTGTGGTCCATGGGGTCACAGAGTCGGACACAACTGAAGCGACTTAGCACAGCACATGGAAGTTTGGAGGGGCTGTGGGTGGAGGGTGGGGTGGATGGAGGCTTTTGGCTGTTTGGCAGGTGAAGCCTAGAGGGTGTATTGGCTCTGGAAAGAGGAGGCTGGGATGACTCCGAGGGCTTTGGCCTGAGTCACTGGAAGCAACGAGTTCCAGAATAACAACTGACTTGTTTTGTGTGTTTTTTTGTGGTTTATTTAACTGGACATGTTCTAATCCTTGATCATAATTTCCACATGTACCATATACAGGTGCTGAGCAATGTCTGAACAGAAATAGCCACTTTTATCAAGTAACATCATTTGAGGGAAGAAAAAAAAAAAAAAAACCAACACCAAAAACCTAGGTATGCAATACACGGACTTTTTCATGTTGGTATTCCACTGTCAAGTTTCCAGTGTCAAGTACTTAGCGCAGTCCACTCATCTGAGATACCAATGAGGACGAGACCATTTAAAATCTGCTTTGTTCCGAGGTTCGACGGGAAAGGCGTCCAGGCTGCTGGGTGGGAAGGAGGCGAACAGCCTCAGGGCCCTGGCTCGGTCAGGGAAGTCGCCTGGCCCAAGAACGCCCTTCCCGGATCGGGCCAGGCCGGGTGGGGCCGCCGGGTCCGGCAGGCAGGCAGTCTTAGCTCCCCTGGCACAAGCAGACTCTGGACCTCACCGAACGTGTGTGGTCAGTGGTGTGTGCCAAACACCTCCAGCGTCAGAGCGCCGGGCTCAGAGCACCCTCTGGACACGGGAACGCACAGGGCAGACGGCTGGGCAGAGTCGCCGATGAAGCCTGCAGACCCCGGGCCAGCTCGAAAAACCCAGGCCACCGCGGCCTGCTTCCCTGATGGGCAGCGCCGCCGGGCCGGCCTCGGGAAACCGCACCAGTGAGCTAAGCTGCCAGCTTGAGCTTCCTTTTCCGCATAGAAAATCAGTTTTAAAAGCATAACAACAGCAAACCAACAAACAAAATAAGCCTGAGGCGGGATGTGTATTTTCCTTTGGAAACAGAGAGGAGAGAGAAGCTGTGAATATTCAAAACTGTTCCTGGTTAGTAAGATGGGGTATGAAAAATGTAGAACTTGTTTGAGTTTTTAAATTCAGAGAAGGCATAGCACAACGGGTATGCGCTTTAGGCGTTACAGCCACAACAGAAATTCAATGTTACCACCTACTGCTTGTGTGAGGGTGAGAAAGGACTTAGAAATCTCTTCGAGCCCGGGTTTTTCTTCCACTAGGAAATGAGAACAACAACGCCTACCTCACAGGGACGCTGACCTTAGCCCACCCCGGCAGCCCATAGCATTGTTTGCGTTGTTAAAGGATTCATGCTTTATTACTTTTGCTATGATTTATTACTATGTACGTCTTTTTATGTCTCCTAAAATTGGGGAGGATCTTAATCTATTTAATTATAATATTAAAAATGAAAAACAATAGCCTGTGAGGAAACCGGCAGATGAGGGTCGACCCCCCGCAGGGTGTGGGGCGATTCCTCAGGAGGACGCCGGCGAGCACGTGGGCGGCGCCGACACCGGTGACCGCGGCGTGACCGGCCGCCCGCGGGACCCTGGTGGACGCGAGGGGGTCTTTGTGGCATCTCTGGTCTGCCCGTGGGGCGGCGACCGCCCCGCCGAGGGGCCGGTCAGCTCCCTACGTACAGCCTGCTCCCTACGTACAGCCTGGGGAGGGCGAAGACACGGAAACGTCCCCCACAGGCGGCGCCGGACTCGGACTCCTGCGCATGCGCGGCGCGGCGCGGCCAAGCGTCCGCCGGACACCCAGCGCGCATGTCTCCACGCCTCGGCCGGCGCGTGGTGGAGGGAGGTGGGGCCGGCGGATGCAGACGGGACCGAGGGCGGCGCATCGCCTAGCGGCTTCCCCCTCTGCCCCCACCGCTGCCCCAGTCTGGTCTAGAAAGGCCCACGAAGCCGGCGCCCCCTCTTTCCAGCCCCTCCCCCGTCGCGTATCCTTCCGACGCGGTGCCCCGCCCCTCGCTCCCTCCCTCCCCCCACGCCCTCTCCTCAGACGGAAGGGAACGCCAGTACGCAGGCGCGCTAACCCAGGCGGCGGTGTCTAGTGAGGATTTGAAATCGGCCGCGCGTGCGCACTGGCGTCCGGGCCCGGGCACGGGAGGCCGCGCTTCCTGCCCGCTCGCCCGCCCCCGCCCCCCGCCCGGCTCCCTCCCCGCCCCTCATTGGAGCGGAGGCGGCGGCGGCGCCCCCTCCTTCACCCGCGCCCCGTCGCCGCCGAGCGTGTCTTTTCGCCGCCGCCTCCGCCGCTGCTGCTGGCAGGGACGCGGAGCTAGCGGCGCGAGCTCGCCTGAGGGCCTGGCTCGCGGCGGCGGCCGCCCTCCCGCGGGTCCCGGGCCGCGCGGCGCCTGGGCCCGCCCCCCTTCGATGGCCTCCGCCGCCGGCCCGAGTGGAACGCCGCCGCGACCCCCGCGCCGCCTGAAGGGAGCCTGACAGGCCCCAGCAGCACCGCCGCCGCCTGCCCGGGGCGCTCCCCGTCTCCTCAGAGACCGCCGCCGCGAGCCGGGACCCCGACGGGAGCCACCGCCGCGAGCCGGCCCGAGGCGCGGCGCAGGCCCGCCCGCCCGTGCGTCCGTCCGCCCGTCCGTCCGTCCGTCCGTGCGCGGCGCGGCGCGGCCCGGGGGCGGGGCGGGCGGGCGCGCGGGCCCGCGGGGCGGGCGCGTGGATGGATCCGCGCGTGGCCTGGATCCAGCCCGAGCAGAAGGGGCCGGCCAATGCCCTGTGGATGCAGATCTGGGAGACCTCGCAGGGCGTGGGCCGCGGCGGCGGCTCGGGCTTCGCGCCCTACTTCTGCCTCAACTCGCCGGCGCTGGACACGGCGGCCGCGGCGGGGACGGGGGCGGCCGGGCCGGGCGGCGGCGGCGGCCTAGGGGGGCCCGCGCTGCCCGCCGCGTCGCCCCCGCCGCCCCCGCCGCCGCCCGCGCCCGGCGCGGCCGCGTTGCCCCCCGCGCTGCTGACGGCGCTCGGGCCCGCGGCCGAGGGCGCCCGGCGCCTGCACAAGTCGCCGTCGCTGTCGTCCTCGTCCTCGTCGTCGTCCTCCTCGTCCAACGCCGAGTCGGGCACCGAGAGCCCCGGCTGCTCCTCGTCGTCCTCCAGCAGCGCGTCGCTCGGCCGGGCGGGCGGCGGCCGCGGCGGCGCCTTCTTCCACTTCGCGGACGGCCCCCCGAGCGCCCCCAACGGGCACGCCGGGCCGCGCGGGCCCGCGCCCGCCGGCTCCCCGCCGCCGCAGCACCAGTTCCACCCGGGCCGCCGGAAACGCGAGAACAAGGCCAGCACGTACGGCCTCAACTACCTGCTGTCCGGCAGCCGCGCGGCCGCGCTCAGCGGAGGGGGCGGCCCCGGGCCCCAGGCGCCGCGGCCCGGCACGCCGTGGAAGAGCCGCGCTTACAGCCCGGGCATCCAGGGGTGAGTGCGCGCGCCGGGCGCCGGGAGCGGGCGGCCTCGGCCGCGAGGGGCCTCCCGGGGCTGCGCCGCGGGCGAGCGAACGTCCCCACCCGGGGCTCCCACCTCGTTTGGAGGGTGGGTGTCGGAGGCCGAGGTCCGACTCTGCGGGGAGCTTTGTAGTTTCTTATTTTCATATTCAAAGTATGAACGAGCGGTGTGTCGAGATTCTAGAACTAACGGTGCCGGAAAGGGCCCGCTGCGTTCTGCGCGAGCAGGTGTTTTCCTTTTCTCGCTGGCTAAACTGGAAAGGTGAAGAAAACAGCAGCCCACTCTAGTATTCTTGCTGGAGAATTCCCATGGACCGAGGAGCCTGGCGGGCTACAGTCCATGAGGTCGCAGAGTCGGACACGACTGAAGCCACTTAGCAAACTGGAAAGGAGGTCGCGGACTTTCCCATATTACCCCTGCCAGGTTAGGGACCTTTTGTCAAGTGGGATGCAGAGGGGTGTTTTATGTTAACTTGCAGAGGCTTTTTAGTATTGTCGGGAACTTGAATCAAGTTGAAGGCAAATGTTGGTTAAATGTTAACTTTTTTACCGCCCCCACCCCCCGGCGAAAATCCGTTTAGAACAGGACTAGATTTTTCGGTAGCGATACAGTTTAACCAACAGCGAACTTAGAAACCACTTTCTCGTGAAGGGGCTTTCACATTGTGGTTTAATTTTGTGCCGAAATTGCCAAATAGCGTCTTCTGCAGTTTTTTTTTTTTTTTTTTAATAAGTTAGTAGTGTTCAGAAAAAGTAAAAAAACGTTTGTAGCAATTGGTTATTCTCTGGGAAGTGTCATCTCTATTTTAAGTATTTCCACATCAGCCTAATGGGGATTAGAAGTTCCTTTTACGGTTAGAGCAGTTACAGAGGCCAGGACCTGTGAGGAAGATGGGTGCGTGTGTGGGAGCTGTCCCAGGTGAGACTGTCTGAGGTGTGAGTGCTACTTACCTAACCCTTCCTACGCTTTTCCGAGCACCTGGAAACAAGGTATCCGTAGACAGGTTTTTATCAGCATTTTAGGATTTAAGTTATAAACTTTCTTGTACAGTTAGCTGATTTAAAGGTCACCTAAAGATCTTTCAGGGTGTTAAGGTTGTAAAATATGAGTTTTATAAATCCCACAGTTGCTTGGTATTTGGATTATTTGTAAAAGTAACTGTCTGTCTATCTCGTAGGTCTGTTCATTCTCTTCTGAAGTGTGTTGTGAAACCTAAGTTGATACTACTTTAAAGCGTGTGTGATACGCAGTAATACCTGCTGTTTCTGCAGCTTGTTTCACCTGGTGTGGGTTGGAAGCAAGTTACTTTCAGAAATTCCTCAAGTCTTTGAGTTAGGGCTTCCCTGGTACTTCAGCTGGTAAAGAATCTGCCTGCAGTGCAGGAGACCCCTGTTCAATTCCTGGGTCGGGAAGATCCTCTGGAGAAGGGAAAGGCTACCCACTCCAGTATTCTTGAGTTTCCTTGGTGGCCCAGCTGGTAAAGAATCTGCCTGCAATGCAGGAGACCTGGGTTCGATCCCTGGGTTGGGAAGATCCCCTGGAGAAGGGAAAGGCTACCCACTCCAGTATTTAGTCCACAGGGTGGCAAAGAGTCTGACACGACTGATCGACTTTCAGTTTGAGCTAGTACTTCAGCCCCAAGTAGGAGTCCCACCTCCTCTTCTTGTCTCCCTCCAGTTGTTACTTGTGGAACTTTCTGAGCAGAGGTGGTAGGGGTGGCTGTAGGTTTCCAGCCTGTCTCCCCTGGAATTGACTGTGTCTGAGCCCTAGGAAAACAGGAGGGCATGTGGTCTTCACCTGTAGAGCTCCGGGTATGATGCTCTTGTGGGACCTGCTCAGGCTCTGCAAGCGGTGTCCTCACCTGTGGTTTCTGGTAAGCCTGGGCATACGGGTTGCTGTCGCTTTCCTTAAGGAGCCCGCGACCTGCCAGGTGCTGTGCTGGCGTCTGGGGGAGGGGCTGGCGTGGGACATGGCCCTGGGACGCTGACTCGGGCGCCCCTTTCGTGGGCTGTTGTCCTCTCTAGTGAGGTTCAGTCAGGTCCCCCGCCCCCCGCGCACCTCTCTTGCTCCCCTTAGGTTAGAGGCGGAACAGACGCCCTGCCTGCCCCTCCAGGCTCTTCCTGGGGTCTCTGCTCCCGGGGGCCTGCCTCCTCCACCCTCACCAGCCCGTTAGAACGCAGCTCCGCATGGTGCAGGGCTGAAGAGTGGGCTCCCAAGCCGCCAGGGGTTCTGCCTTTCAGCCCCTTAAATAGGTGGGTTTTTTCCCTCTTTGTATTTTTCCCCCTTCCTTGCTGGACTTTGTGGGTGGCCCTGGGTCTGTCCACTCTCTTCCATCCCTGCCTAGAGGAGGAGACTGCTTGGAGCCCACCCTGTGCCTGATGGGCGAGTGTCCAGCGCCTGGTTCCCTGCTCTGAATCCTAGTGGACTGCCGCTTTAGAAGGGCAGAGAGGAGGCAGAGTGCACCCCAGCAGTGGTCCAGCTGGGGGGTTCGCCTGTGGGGGGAGGAGGGATGCCTCCCCGATGGTCAGTCATGTCTGCCGGTCTGCTGGGCTTCTGGGAACTCACCTTTTGGTGTGGAGAAAGAACTGTGTCTGGAGCTTGCTCCTGGCCACCAGCTTCTCTGGAGTGATGAGGAAGGCCACCAGAAGATCTCTCCTTTGTGGCTTAGAAAGGAAAGGAACTGAGGTCAGAGAGCTGCTAGTCCTCCCAGCAGACGAGACTCTTGTTGACGAGAAGTTGCTCAGCCCTTGTAGTCTCCGGATAGCATTTCTGGATGGATGGTGTCTGCAGCCCTCCAGAAAGGGTTGGCACTTGCTGGTGTGGCGGGAATTTGAGTGGCCTCCACTGAACCCCATTGGGCCTCTGCCTGGCAGCCCCTGTAGCAGCCAGCACCACCCTTCTTTCTTGGGGAGCTTTCTGCCCTTGGGAATTCAGCCTGATGGCTGCCTTAAGAGATGGCCAGCCTGTCTTCATCCTCTAGGAAGATGAAGAAAAAGCATGTGAAAGCGGTTGGGAATGAGGGTGAGAACTTCAGTGTGGAGAAGGTCAAATGTTTCTCTTGTAGCTGGCGTTGCCTCTAGTTCTTAGTCTGTTTCTTTGGTTGAATCTCAGTCTTTGGGGAACCGTGTGGGCAGTGGGAGGGGTGCTCTGCCTGGGCTGCTGACCTGGGGATGCAGGCAGGTGGCGGACGGGCTCAGGGCCCCTGTGACCTGGCCTCTGCCTGCCCCACTTCACTGGCCCTCGCCTCCTGACCTCGCTGAGCTTTGTTACTTTGCCCGGGTCAGCCTCAGCAGCTTCGGAAACCTCAGTTTCAAGGTAAAGAAAAGTCCTGCATAGCAAGTCGGGGTATGGGCTCCAGTTCCGCTCTCACATCCCGCCTGGTGCCCTGTGGGCCCCTGGGAAGGAGGTCCTGGGATGAGAGAAGAGGCCTGGCGAGGCCTGCCATCAGGTCCTGCCCAGGCTCGGGCTCCAAGTTTGCCCCCTCTGGCCTGCCCGCGTGTGCGGGGTCACCCAGCAGCCTCCCCGCAGGTCCCTGGACGTTTCATTTTTAAAGGTCTTCTGTTCCCCCAAAGAGAATCCGCTCAGCCTGAGTGTCCGAGACACCCACAGGTGCCATTCATAGGCGTGTCCAGCCGCTCCCGCTGGGCCTGGCCCGGTTCCTTCTGCCCCAGGCCTGTTGCCTTCTCCCCGCTCTCCTGAGTCAGCGCCTGGAGGAGGTCACAACCTTGCCCCTCCCTCTGGCCCAGCCTGCGGTCCAGCAAGCGGCCTCCCCTGGCGTGTCCTCGGCACTGGTGGGAGAGCACAGGGGAAGGCCCAGCACGACTGCGGACTGCCGTGGGCCTGGGGCTGTCTCCGCTCTTCTGCCTTTGTCTCGTCCTGATGTCGTCCTCTGAGCGTGCTGGGATTCGCAGGAATGGTATTTGGAGATCTGCCTTGAAAGGTGGCGCACCTGGGCCTGGTTTTTTTCAGTGTTCATTCCCAGAGGCCCTTGGTTGTGGAGGGCAGCAAGGGTGATGCACTGGGCATGTGTTTGCTGCTGCCCAGGCCATGCCTGAAATCCACTGCCACGCAGGCACTCACCTGTGTGCTGGTCACATAGCTCTTCCTGCCCCTTGCACCATGGCTGGTGTCTCTGCAGAGTGAAATTGGAAAGCTCGCTCAGGGTGCTGGCTGTGACGCTCAGGGAGGTGGCGCCTGGTCGCTGGTAAACAAGGACGGGCTGACCCTCAGGGAAGGGGCTGCCAAGGAGGAGCGGGGAAGGGGCAAGACAGAGCCCTGGAAGTGGAGGGGCAGCTTGTTACACCGGCTGGCGAGGGGGCCTTTGAAACGGGGTCCCTCAGATGGTTTTGTAAAAAGCCTTCCCGATTGCTCCTGTGTGGAGGGCAGGGTGGGATGGAAAAGCCTCGCCAAGGCTGGGCCGCTGAGACACGGCCCGTGGTGGGGACGTGCGCTCCTAAAAGGAAGTCTTCAGTGTCATGAAGTTCAAAAAAATTCCTAAGTGAAGATTGTTTGTCAAAGTAAAGTGTCAGACTTTCCTTTTGTTTGCCATTTAATTTGTGATTTTGGTCCCCGTTTTAAGTGGGCTCATACGAATGGAAGGAGAGGTAGCAGTCATCCTTGAAAACTGCTGTTGTTAAGGTGATTCTGGTTTAAGCTTTGGCTTTTTTGGTTGTGGAGTAAAAGAGGGTTGTCATAAACAGGCAGACACCAACCTGTGTTTTCTAGTTCACAAACCTGGTTTTGATGACGCAGCCAGAACGTGAGCTTACGGGGTGCGGGAGGAGGGCTGACTGACCCACCCCCGGGAGCCCCCGCGTCGTTGGAAGCCACAGTGCCTGCTGGGAACAGTTGCCGGCCTGTCTAGAAGGCTCCAGCTGGCCCCTCAGGGTTCCTCCGCTCCAAGGCTGCTGAGGGGGTCTGGCAGCAGAGGAAGGGGAGTTGGGCAGGCTCCATGATCGGGACAGGTGCCCGAGACACCCGCCCACAGTGCACTGCAAGTGCAGCGTCTTACGCTGAGATCTTAGGGCCACACCTGGTGTACTGCTGCTGTGTAACAAGCGTCCACGGGCTCCGGGCTGCGGAGCCGCTGTCGCTGACTGTCTCACGGGCTCTGTGGGTCGGAGGTCGGGCTGGGGGCTGGCTCCTCCACTCGGGCACTCGCTGGGCTGAAGTCTGGGTTGCCTACTGCATCCTCCACTGGGCTCAGGAGCCCTCTGCGAGCTCACTCCTGTTACGGTGTGACTCTCCCTCATGGTTGCAGGACTGAGGTCCCTGATTTCTTGCTGGCCGCCAGCTGGGGCCTCTTCAGCTCCTTGAAGCCACCAGTGTCTTTTGTTCCTGGTCCTTCTGTCTTCAGACCTGCCAGGCTTTGAATCTTTGGCAGCCTCTGCCAGCTGCAGAAAGCCTTCTGCTTTAAGGACTTGTGGAGTTGGGTCAGGCCCACCAGGGGACTGTGCTAAGGGCTCGCAGTAATACAGTGTGGTCCCAGGAGACACGAGCATTTCCTCAGGGCTGCAGGTTCTGGATCTTCCGGGGTGGAGGTGGGGAGGTGTTCTCTTGTAGATGACCTGTCTGCCTGGGAACTCGGGCTGCACTTTTCTTTTCCAACACTGCTCTCCTTTGACTGGACACTAGCCCGTCACTATGACTGGCAGATTGTCTGTCTTCTGGTCTGGTTGTCACCAGTGAACTCGGGCAGCCAGCACGACCATAGCTCTGAGTGCCTGTCTGTGTCTCTCTCATGTGGACTGTTCTTAAAATATGTTATCTGAGCAGAGTTTATGTGAATGCTGTGGACATACAAAAATCTCAGAGATTGAGAAGTCATGTGTGTGAGGTGTCCTGCCTTGGCTCGCTTAGCGAAGCTGCCCTTTCTGCGCCGGGGAAGGGTGGCCGGTGACTTGCCTGGTCACCCCTGAATTACCCCACAGTCCCTCTGTGCTTTCAGAAGACCCAGCCCAGGTCCCGGGACTGGTGCCTTGCTCAGAAGCCCCGCCTCAGGGCTCTCCCCTTTCCTGTGGAGTTATTGCTGCTCTTGAGAACTGGCGCTGACTCTCCTGTGTTTTTTCGGGGGAGAGTGGGCTGTGTCCTACCCTGCATTCCCAGTGCCAGGCACAGTCTAGCCACTGGTGTGTGTCTGGTGGGCGAGTGAGCGAATGAATGAGAGAAAGAAAGGAAGAGAGTCTGGCAGGTGTGGCAAGTCTGCAGAGTTGAAATAAACCAAATGCTAAAAATAACTTTCACTGTTTTTCTTAGAATTTTTGAAGATTTGATTGCTAACTGAGGTTATTTAAGTGCAGAATGAAGTAAGATCTATCACAGTGTATCTGCCTCCCTTCCTGAAAAGTTGCAGAAGTCAGGTTTACGCTTTGCAACCCAGGATGTGAAAAACAGAATGTTCAACAGTTAGAAAGGCACCTCCAAAAAAAAAAGAAAGGCACCTCCATTTAGTTTTTAACTGGTTTCTCTTTCTTATTATTAAATTAACGCCTAACACTAGGAGGCAGAAAGCTTGGTGCCCAGTCGGTATCCTGCAACCGGGTCCCACGTGCCCTGGGCTTCCGAGGCCCGGCTTCCCTTTGCTGTGGGGAGGGGCAGTGGAGGCTGGGCCCACACCTGCCTGAGGCGGCTCTGCACTCGAAGGTGGACTGCGCTGAGGTTCCCCTTGGCGGGGAGTGGCTTCAATTATCAGCACCATGCCCTTTTCTTGTGGGTTTGTGCTCCTTTTAACTCCCAAGTCAGCTGCTGTGCATAGCCATTTCAGCTCTGTGTGGTTGAGATCAGAGTCAACTTCCTAAGTGATAACAGGTGGATTGTAGGTAGTTTCTATCTTTTCACGTTTGGAAGGGATTTTGCTAGAAGCACCATCGCACTGACATTACTCGCTGGCTTGCTCGGACGCTGTCAGTTGTGTCTGGCTCTTTATAACCCCGTGGACTGTAGCCCGCCAGGCTCCTCTGTCTGTGGGGATTCTCCAGGCAAGAATACTGGAGTGGGTTGCTATGCCCTCCTCCAGGGGGTCTTCCCCACGCAGGGATTAAACCTTGTGTGTCTCATGTCTCCTGCATTGGCAGGCAGGTTCTTTTCCACTGGAACCATCTGGGAAGCCCTTGAAAGGCATTTCAGATCTTAACATTTCTGGAATCCTGGGAATCAGAAGGAATGGCTAGGGTGGAGGAGTTAAAAGGAAATGAAAAATCAAAACATTTGCCTGGTGGTGGTGGCTGCGTGGGGAAGCACGGGCAAGGCCTTGAGCTCACTGGGTTAGCCCCGTCTCGGGTAGCCTGGTTTTCCTGTCTGGACGTGACTGGCTTCTTTGAGGGTCCTGACTTGTGAGCCTCTGTGTTTTCCCAGTGTGTTTCCCACTGTGGCGGGGGGCCCGGCCCTTCGCCGGACCTGTCACATAAAAGGCAAGCGGGTGAGTTGTCACATGGAGGAGTTAGGAAGGCCACTGGTTTCGTTCCTCCCTCTTCTCTAGAGAAATCGAAACCAAAAGTTAGGTGGTTCTTGTTGCCAACCGGCCAACCGGGTAGTGGCAGCATTCCCTCTCAGGCCAGAGCCTTTGTGTTGGAGAGAAGGCTGCAGGGCACTGGGCGGGTTGCAGGGACAGCTGGGGCAGCCCCACCCAGGCCGGAAAACGCATTCTCCCTTTGATCCCAACAAACTTTTCTGCTTTTAAAAATTAAAACAGTGCCTGAGTCTTGGGTCCTCTAGGTTTAAGCGTCCTGTTTTCCCAGAGCTTCCAGGGTCCTCTGTGTATTTACCAGGTGTGTGGGGGCTGCCCTGTGTAACTTGCTTAGAAGCCTTTGGGAGTTTGGTCTTGTCTTGAGTAGAAGGGGCAGGTGTTAATGCTGTTTCTCTGAGCTCCTTGCAGCCTTCAGCATGTGCTCTGGGTTGTGTCACGACTTGCGACTGAACGGCAGCTATGTGTTGTGCAGGAAAGTGGGGTGAGGGTCCGGGTGGGTCAGAACTAGGGCCGCGCCGCCCACAGGACGTTCGTGAGGACGGGGCCTGGTTCAGTGCTGCCCAGCGTGGGGGCCACTGACCCACTGACACAGGGCTGAGGAGCTGGGTTTTCATCATACTTAAATTTACTTAAAATTTAAACAACTTTACGTTCGACAGCACTGAACTGCAGTAACTTCAGATTCTTTACTCAAAACACGGTGCTTGATTTAGTAACTGCTGCCTAAATCACACCCTCACACCAACAGAGGCTGTGTTGCTCATCAAGGTACCACTGGGAAGCCCCGGAAACGGTGTTTCTGAGTTTCTAGAGGAATTTCTTTCCCAGGGCTGCTGTCTGCAGAGCGCAGGAAGCATAAACCAGGTTCCTGGCGGAGGACTCCGACGGCCGGGGGGTCTGCTCCAGCAGGTGGGCGGTGGTCTCCCGCATCCCAGTCTCTTCTGCAGGGTGGTCTCGCCACCCCACCTCCCCCCGCCCGCCCCACAGGTTTCTCCCTGTAAGCCTTCTCCTGTTGTGTAGACAGAAAAGTACAGCCTGCCCAGGCCGATGTGATCTGGCCAGAGGTGCTGCCCCTGGGACTGTCAGTCTGGCGCTGACCCTGGGGAGATGGCCAGAGACTGGGCTGGAGCTCGCAGCTCTGCAGACCTGGCTGCGGTGTGTCTGTTGAGGGTCATCTGCTGTTTTGCTTTCCTGGAGACGGCAGACCAAGGGACGGGGACCTAGGCCCTCCACCCCTCAGGACTTTGAAGGTCTGATGACCAGTGATAGAGCTGGGGGACCTGGGGGGGGGCCCTTCCGGCCTCTGATGTCCGAGGAGTTCCCCTTCCCCCAGGTATTCTGGAACTGCCTGGGGAAGGCCGCAGGACTCCTGCCATCGGGATTGTTCTTAGAGCTCGGGGTTTATGAACAGTGAAGGGTTTGAGGAGCTGTTGACTTGGGTTCTTCTGGAAGACAACTCAAAGATGGAAAAGCAGGGCTGGCGAGCATGTGCCTCCGGCCACCTCGGTGTCGAGGCTGCTCTCACTGTCCTGCTTCCTCCCAGGTCCTTGGGCAGGAGCTCACTGTGAAGAGCAGGTTAAGTTTTGGTAGATGACGCGTCCTGCCCACGGTGCAGCTAGAAAGCCGAAGAACAGGCGCCTCAGCCTAGGCCTGCTGGACAAGAAACCCGGCTTCCGCACTGCCCGCTGGGGAGGGGTTGGTGCCCTCAGGAAGGCCAAGAGGAAGGAATGTGGTGAACGGTCAGGGGAGCCTTGGTGCAGCGCACAGAGTATTCTGTTATTGGCATCTCCTCTGAATTTAAGCAGACAGGTTAAAAACTTGAGGTATAACTCTGGAAATGACTGAAATATAGGAAAGAGGATACTTTGCCTGGCTTACGAAATGCAAAGGGATTCTGAAGTATTGTTACAAGTTATCTCTTGGGAAGAAGTGGATGATGAATCTGTCTGAAGAGTTGGTGTCTCTGTCAAAGACTGACTCATGAGGGACCGACGTACAAACCTCAGTGCAAGGTGAAGTTTAGAGCTAAGAATACAGAGCTGAGTCCAAATTCCAGACACCGGGGACCTGTGAGTATTGTCACAGGTTAAGGCCTGGAGTGAAGGAGAGCTTGCAGAATTGGCCTCTCAGGATGGGTTTTAGAGTAAGCCCGTGGGAAGTAAGTAGAGGGCGGGGCTGGGGAAGATGGCTCCGTCCCAGGGCAGCTGGGCCTTTGCTGCAGGGATGGCAGTGGTCCTCGGTGCGTGTCGTGGTATTTATTAATCATTGTGGGCCTCCCGAGCCCCCACCTCTCCAGGAGGAGGAGAGGGCATGAGGCTCAAGCCGCTGAATCTGAGTGTGCTGTAGGCTGACTTAAATAACGATATTGGTTTTATAAAACAGATTTGTGTGTTTTTTGGTAAAAAGTAAAAAGCTTAAAATCACTCAAGCCTACCCCCGGGAAATATCCACCGGCCCTCAGGTGACTGCCATTGTGGACATCTCTCTAAGTCCTGTTTGGATGGACACATGGCATTATCAGCAGACGTACTTCAGTGTTCCTTAAATACAATTTACTGAATTATTAATTTTGCTTGAAAGCGAAAGTAGGATTCACTATTAAATAGAATAATAGTTTAAGAATATGAAAAAGATGATGAAAACCTTATGTGGCTAAGTGTAAAGAAAAGTTGGAGTAAAGTTTTTTTTTTTTAATGATTTTTTTTTTTTGCTGGGTCTTCATTGCTGTGTGAGGTTTTTCTCTAGTTGTGGCTGGCGGGGCTCCTCTCTAGTTGTGATGCTTCTTGTCGCGGCTTCTGTTGTTGAACACGGGCTCTAGAGTGCTGGCTTCGTGGTTGCGGTACGTGGGATTCGTTGCTCGAGGCATGGGCACGTGGGATCTTCACTCGTCAGGGATTGAACCCGTGTCCCCTGTGTGGGCAGGTGGATTCTTTACCACTGAGCCACCAGGAAAGCCCTAGAGTAAAAAGTTGTAATAAAATCACTTGCGTTTGCTTGCTGCCACATAGAGCTGTGAGCCCGTGCTGGGGAGTTGCCTCCCGCCAGTCACGTGTTGAAGCCCTGGTGCATGCGGTGTGGTGGTGGTAAGAGGTGGAGTCTTTGCGGGTGATGGGCTCAGATGCGGGCAGATGGGGCCTCATCGTGGGAAGACTGCCCTTATGGGAAGAGGACCGTGTTCCCTCGTTCTGTCTCCACCATGCGGACACGGAGAGTTGGTAGTTCGCACGCCCGGACGAGGCCCTCACCGTCGCCCAGACGTGCGGGGAGCAGGTGCTGGGCTTGCGGCGCCCAGAGTCGTGTAAGGCGCCCATCTGCGGGGCCCACGACACGGCCCTCAGTCTGTCCCCAGCTCCTGACATGGGCACCATTGTCTGTCACTGCGCATTAGGCATTGGTGTCTTGTTCCGTCACTGTGATCACTGCCTTCGTTTATTGAGCTCCTCCTCAGTGCCAGTCCCTGTTCTGAACACTGTGGACTCGTTGAATCTTCATGATGATGCCGCGTTGGGGGTGCCGTCAGCAGCCCCGTGTTTTCCGGGGTAAACAGGCCCAGAGTGGTGGGGATCCCGCCCCGACCCCGCAGTCTGCAGTCGCTCAGCCTCGATTCTGCACTTGTGCAGACGTCATGCTGGGCACCAGGTTGTCCCTGCACGCCACCAGCTTTCCACATTCTGGCAGGCGTCTTTGTGGGGCTACCCTGCGTGTGAGCACTGGCGCTGGCTGGGTCTGAGCCCTCGCTCCCCCTGGCCCTCATCCCCTGGCCGCTCCACGGGCTGGGGCCTACCAGTCTGGTGTACAGGAGAGCTCGTGGGCATGTGCTCCCCAAAGCCTGCGGGGAGCCAGCGTCGTGTCCTCAGCGTGCTGCCCACCGTCTCAGTGTCGTCAGAGATCTGAGGCAGGACAGAGCTCTGCGCAGGGACGCTGGTTGCTTCTGGATGCCCGAGGCTGTCTCCCGTCCTTACCTGGTCCTTTCTGCGGCAGGGCCCTGCCTCAGGCCTTCTTGCAGCCGCCCTGCCATCCACATACCAGGCTCTGCCTTGACTTTCGGGGCTGGGTGCTTGTTGGTTTCATCTTCCTGTTGGCGGGAGTCTTCCACCTTCTCCACGTGGACAGCCTGCCTTCTCTCTTTCCCCTCTTTGTCCGCCCTCCTTAAACTGGCCCTTCCCAGGCTGTTGCTGTAGTGGCTCCCCTGTGCTCCCTGTGGCTCCCCACCCTCCTTTCGCCCCCTGTTTATGGCCACATTCTTAGCTAGGTTTTCCATAGCATGAGGCACAGGAGTGGGTTTTCCTGGCCCCAGCCGGCGTCCACTCCTGCACTGGGTTGCCGTCCTGGTGACCTTCGGCATCCTGGTCTCTGCCTCTCGGTTTGCTCTGCCTTGGTCCTGGGCTGCGGTCCCTGAGGATGCGGCATGAGGGTGTCCGAGCCCTCCCACTCCCCTGGAATGTTCCCTTTCTGGCCAGCTGCAGGCCGGAGGGGCTGCTGTGCCTTCGGCGGGCTCTCTGGGACCCGTGGCCCCTGGGTGGAGAGGAGAGTCTTGGAGCAAGTCTGTGGGCCACCTTTTGGGGCTTGAAGCCTGTTCCCTGAAGAGCTCGGCTTCTTGGGGCCCAGCTCCCGTGCTTTCATGGGGGGTCTCCAGGCCTGGCGTCCGTCTGCTCTGAGGTGAGGTCAGCCCAGGGGTGGCTGGCCCTCGTTGCTGGTGTGTCGGCCCCAGGCTCTCTCTGCTCCAGGCGGTGCCAGGTTCTTCTGGCCTCCAGGGCTGCCCTGATCTATGAACGTCTGGCTGCGTCTTGCCCTCTGTCCTAGCTCTTGCACCAGCTCATTGGGAGGCTGCCCCTGACCCCACACCGTGGAGTAGCCGTGATGTTGGCCACGGCCACCGTCTGGAATCTCTGCAGGGTGTGCTGTGCTTCACGTTGGTTTAGTTGCTTGCTTGGCTTCCTCCTCCACGGCCCCTGACCCAGCTCCACGAGACGAGGGCCTGCTTTTCTCTGTCTGGCGCTCTGTGTAGCTGGGGTCAGAGCCTGCTCCACCGGGGTTGGCTGAAGGAGCCAGACGATGACTCGCGTCTGCTTTCTGGTTTTCAGTGTGGACCTAAACCTTCGGGGCCAGTGAGTTCTGTGTTTTGCCCTCCCTGCCTGCCTGCCTGTCTGTCTGTTTTTACTAGTTTTCAGCACTGTTGTGTTGTCCCCCTTTTCTGTAAAATGTTTTCCTGGTTGTCCTGGGGGGGCCTTGGGAGGTTGGCGTGTGCTTTTGCTGGTGTCTTGAGCCAAAACCCCAGGCCTGACCCTGAGACTCGAGAGATGGACATGTCTCAGTCATGCCGGGCAGAACTGGAATAAACGATTTACTGCCTGCTCTACACATGTCGAGAACTTTTGCCGATTGAATGAAAAGTAAACATTTGATAGTTAAAAGTTATGTTTTTATTCTTGTATCATAGGTCACACTTGACTTTGATGTATACACAAATACTGGATACCGTGAAATTAAGTAGCTTTAATTACAGTGGACTTTGAGAAATGCTGACACACGGGCGTGTGGGGAGACTTGGCTCTCATGTGGCCAGCAGCGCACAGGCGCCTGGCGGTGACAAGCGCCCACGTGGTCATGTCCATGGTCTGCCGGGAGCGGGCTCAGGCTCACCGAGTGCCCCCCTGGGTCCCAGGAACATGGATGGTGGTTGGCAACGCCCTCCATCAGGTATGCCACACAGCGTTCTCTGGGGAGAGGCACACAAGGTGTCTGGCGTCGCTGCCCAGTGGTCGGGGCCAGGGACAGAGCAGCTGGCTGGGCAGAGGTCTGCAGGAAGTGGGGGGTGTGCTGGGGAGCACGGAGGCTCCAGGGGGCTCTCGCAGCAGCGCAAGCAGAGACACGTGAACCTCGGGTTCCTGCCAGCAGGTTCCATGTGGGCTGCGAGGCTTGGGCTGGATGCCAGCCTCTGAGCATCTGTAAGGTGGGAGGGGGAGGGGTTCTGAGGGTCGTGCTCGTAACGTGTGTCACAGGTGAGTGGCCCCAGCAGGCAGGTGTGCATGTCAGTTACTGTCTGCCTGGTAAGAATACTGATACGATAACATTGCTAGTGAATTTTAGCAGTTTCTAATTTGGGAAGATCCCCTGGAGGAGGAAATGGCAACCTGCTCCAGTATTCTTGCCTGGGAAATCCCATGGACAGAGGAGCCTGGTGGGCTGCAGTCCACGGGGTCCCATAGACCCAGACACGACAGAGCACACATGTGACATCTGTATGTAGCCTGAGTCCCACTGGGCACAGCCCTCTGGCAGCAGCACTGTTGACAGGAGCCGGCCAGCGGGGAGCCAGCCGCAGTCCCTGGTATGGAGTGGCCAGAAAGACCAGCAGGGGTGGTGGACATCCCTTTCCTCACTGGTCCCCTCCGGTCAGTCATCCACGTCCGCAGAGGTGGTTCTGGGCTTGTAGGTTGGCTTTCTTAGAAGCCTTGTCTCTCTGCTAATAAGCCAGTGACCTGGGTGTACTTTAACCAGAGTTCTAGGGCTGCACGGCGTTGGAGATGAGCACAGGAGGAGGCCCCTGGGCCCCCAAGGGTGCCGGGCAAGGGCCCAGCCAGAGGGAGCGCGTGCGTGGGTTTGGCCTTAATGTGAAGGCTGAAGGCGGCCCGCCTGAAGAGAAGTGAAGCTCAGCAGTGTCTGACTTTGGTCTTTGGAGTGAAGTCAGTCACTAACCCTGCATGGGGACGCGTTCTCTTGGCTTCCATTATAAAAGCAGTATAGTAGTTACTGAAGAAATTCGGAAAATAAGGACAAAAACGACCGATACTACTTTTCTGTTCTTAACATATTTCTCTCTCATTTTTTAATGTTGCTTTAAATGTGTCACAAATGGGTCATTTTGTATGTTTGTTTAAATCTAACTGTAGATAAATGGCTCCTCCTGTCTCAAAAAGCTCTTTTAAACAGTTTTCCAGGATGAAAATTAATGTACATTGTTTCTCAAATAACTAGGAATAGATACATACAACTTTTCACTTTTTATAAAAGCCTGTTGTGCATATTTCTGCCCGTGTCTGTGTGTTGGGTGACTTGCTGAGCGTGATTCCCCAGCCTGTGGCTGAAGGTCAGGATCATGAGCTGCACGGCTGTGGGTTTGAGTCCTGATCAAATAATACTTGCCTGAAAGACTGTAATGGCACCCCGTCCCATCATTTTATAGCAAATACATGGTGAAAAAGTGGAAGCAGTGGGAGATCTCATTTTCTTGGGCTCCACAATCACTGTACAGTAACTGCAGGTATGAAATTAAAAGATGCTTGCTCCTTGGAGGAAAAGCTATGACAAACCTAGAAAGTGTATTAAAAAGCAGAGACATCACTTTCCTGACAAAGGTTCATATAATCAAAGTTTTGGTTTTTCCAGTTGTCATGTATGGATGTGAGAGTTCCATGATAAAGAAGGCTGAGTGCCAAAGAATCGATGCTTTCGAATTGTGGTGCTGGAAAAGACTCCTGAGAGTCCGTAGGACTGCACAGAGATCCAACCAGTCAATCCTAAAGGAGATCAGTCCTGAATATTCACTGAAAGGACTGATGCTGAAGCTCCAATATTTTGGCTACCTGATGGGAAGGGTGGACTCATTGGAAAAGACCCTGATGCTGGGAAAGATTGACAGCAGGAGAAGGGGGCGACGGAGGATGACATGGTTGGCTGGCATCACTGACTTGATGGACATGAGTTTGAGCAAGCTCCTGGAGACAGTGAAGGCCAGGGAAGCCTGGCTGCCGAAGTCCACGGGGTCACAAAGAGCTGAACACGAACTGGCAGCTGAACAACAAAGACTACTTGGGAGACACTAGTGAAAATGCTGGCAACGCGGACAGTACTGTGCAGTCTCCCAGAGTAGTCCTCTTCCCAGACTCTTAACCGTATTGCTGCCCAGAAGATTACCCAGCTTACCTTCGTGAGTGTAAGCACATCTGGAAATAGGACAGAAGATGTAGCTGTCTCCATCTGAGAAGTGATCCAGCTCCTGGAGCCAGGAGCAGGGCTGGGCAGTTCCCTCTGAGCCCTGCGGCCTGAAGGGCCTGTGCTGCGGCTGCCGTGCAGGGCTGGGTGGCGGGGTCCCGAGCTGTTGCGTGTGGCTCACCCAGGGGTCTTCTTGGCACCGTTTGCCCTGGCAGCCCCTTGGCTGTGAGCTCCTCCAGACTGTGGGTCCTGGAGGGCATGTGGGCTCCTCAGGACCCCACTGTCAGGAGGCTGAGCCCCACTGGTCATTTGCACCCCGTGACGGGTTGAGGACTTGCTTAGTGGGAGTTCCTTGCTGGCTTACTCCAGCTGGTGGCTGTGGTGCATCCTGGCAGAGTGATGGTTCTGAGCAGTTGTAACCACCGGAATCTCTGCTCACATGTCTGTGAAATGCTGAGGTTGGCTTCGTCCTGGTCTGTGGGAAGCTCTCAGGTGTCTTAACCAGCATTTTCTGTGTAGAAATCATGTTAGCATGTCTTTTTTGTTCTCGCAGTGGGTTTGAGAAGACATGCCTTAAATTAACTGCCTCTGCCATGATTAAGAGCTTCTGATATCTGACCTCTTGCTTGCTTCTGTGAGGAAGAGGAGATAGTTGTGATTCTCAGGCTACTCGGGGCCCCAGGGCCCTTGCTTGGTGTGTGCAGTATGGTTGGGTTTGGTCTGCCAGGGGGAAGAGGTGCTTCCCCTGATCCACACAGAGGCACCTCTGCTTCCCTTCAGTTCAGGTGCTTGGACGTCGCCTGCACGCAGTTCTGTGTGAGTCATCCCAGGACAGATCTCTGGAGGGAAGGAGAGAGAAAGCTTGCTTTAAAAAAAAAAAAAAAAATTTATTTTTGGCCGTGCTGGATCTTTGTTGCTGAGAGTGCTTTCTCTCGTTGTGGCCAGCAAGGGGCTACTCCTCGTGGAGCGCTGGCTCTCAGGTGCCTGGCTTCCGTCATGTGGTCTGCAGGCTTAGTTGCCCTGCTGCATGTGGGGTCTTCCTGTACCAGGGGTCAAACCCCTGGCCTCTGCATGAGCGGGCAGATTCTTAACCACTGGACCACCAGGGAAGTCCGAAAGCTTGCTTCTGCCAAGAGCTGAATTTGCATGGACCAGGGTGACAGAGTTGACGATTCCTGAGCTGCAGAGCCCTCTGGCCTGGCCCTCTCGTTGTCCTGGGTTGGCCTTGGCCTGGCCTGGCGCCCCAGGGCCCCCCGTCCGTCACTACGTCCTCCTCCTCCTCTTCCAGTCACTCAGCCCTCAGGACCCTCCCCTGGCAGCAGCTCCCCTGGGGCCTCCCTCTGCACTCTGGAGGTCCCGCAGCTTCCTGCAGCGCTGTGCTCTCAGGAAGCCCTGGACCCAGGTGGGTGCTGGTGGATGCAACGAGGCCGAGGTGCGGCCCGCAGGCAGGCAGTGGGAGCCCTGGCTCGGCGACAACCCAGAGCGCTCTGGAGGCACACGGGCTTGTGGTTTCAGTCTCCTTACACTTTTGAGCTTAGGTTAAAAAGTTAACCTTTGATGGTCTCATTCACGGTGTTCTAAATAGTTGGTAGAGATAGTAATTGGTCTGTAATATTATTTAAAAATAAATGCAAATGATTTGTAATTAGCTCACTAACTGTGTTTTAGAAAGGATTGTCCACCCCCAAAATAGAAGTCATTTGGTCATCCCGTGCAGGTCTGTCTGTCCAGGAGCCTGTGCTTTGTAGCCACGGGGGTGCAGGCCTGTCTGTGCCGTGGGCGGTCGGGCACTGGGCTCTTGCTGTAAGAGCATTCAGGTGGCTTGAAAATCGCCTCTAAGACTCTAGTGGTTCACTCCAGATCTTTTCACCAAGGTGCTGTTGGTGGCAGAAATGCAGAGCGTGAACATTGTGGAGCTGAGGGAGGGCACTCAGGTTTCTGAGAAACCACTGGCTTATCAAGGCTTGTAAGGAGAGCTGGAAGGAGTGGGAGAGGGAGAGAATGAGAATACATCAACAGTGGAAGACGGCTTCTAGTAAGTTCTTTTGCCTTTTTCACTGTAATCAAAAAGCCTGGCTTTCCACAGGCATTTGGAATTGACCAGGTTCATGGAGGGTGTGAAAGGGAGGGTGTGAAAGGGAGGGTGACTCGTAGTCAGCAGTAGGGGGGCAGTGGGGGCGGGGGCCGGGGCGTGGGGAGCACGGGATGGACAAGTCAGACGACTGAGTGCCCGAGAGCGCGGTGCTCGTGGGCTTGGGCACCGAAATGTCCTGTCACCGAGCTGGAGGAGGTCGTATTCATTCATCTCGTTTTTCTTTTCCCGCTAAGCGATGAATGAAGTCTGACTTCTGACCGTGGCTTTCCTTGGAAAAAGCCACGGGGATCTCACATGTAGGGGAACAGGCAGCCCTCTGTGCTCCCCCCTCGCAGACCTGCAGCAGCCGCCACTGGGCCTTCCCGTTTGCCCCGCCCCTGCCCACACTGTTTGAAGCACGTTTCGCTATCCTCGATTCTAGTCCCTGTGGAATCGTCTCCTGCCTGCTGTGGTGCGTCGCCTGTCCTCTTGTTTGAGTGCAGAGATGTCTCCATGGAGCCACTCGCAGACTGTGCCGTGCTGGCAGCGGGAGAAGGAGCCTTTCTGCCTGGGGCTGGGTGCCAGGGCCCCGGGCTGGGGCGGTGCTGCTGCCAGGCGCCCCCTTCAGAACCAGCCAGCCCTCGCTGGCTTTGGTTCAGATTTAGCCAGTGTTGGAAGCCATATAATCCTGCCAGCTCAGCTTCTGCAGGCGAAAATCCTCCTCCTGGAATGGGTCATCTGTTCTCATGAATAGCTGTATTAGCTGTGAAATGACATAGTTTGGTACCCAACTTAATACTCTGTCTTCTGCTCTTTAAAAACACTCATTGACTTGGATTTCATAAATATGGACAGCAGCCATGTATTTACTAAATAGATACTGAAACAAATGCAAAAATTCATTTGGCTAATTAATGTACTAAAAATTGAAAAGTCGCTACCTTTTGAGTGGGTTTGAACTCTTACAAGAGAGTGATTGTAAGAAATGTCTCAGAGGCTTGTTTTCTAGCAGTTCCTTAATTAAAATTCACCGAAAACTCTGGTCTCACCATTTGCATCTTCCTTAAAATAGCCAGGAAGGGCATCAGTTCAGGACTTGCTCCGTTGTGTTGTGTCTGTTTGAGATTCTTCCGCCCTGACTATTGAAGCTGCGTGTGGTCTGCCTGGCCTGTCGCCAGGGCTGGAGTGTGTCAGAGCCCGCCTCGCAGACACGACGTGAGGCTGCCCTCTAGTTCCTCCTGTGCACCTGCCAGCAAGGCTTCCCACCACGTCCCAGCTGACGGCACCTCTCCAGAGGCTAGAGCTGCCTCCACAGGCAGCTGTCCCGGGCTCCGTTGCTTGTGGGGTGACCCCTTTAGACCCTGTGGTGGGCGGCAAGGACACTCGGGTCTCCTTACGTGAGGGTGAGGTCTGTGTTGTGCAGAGGTGTCTGGAGTTGATTCTCCACCTCGTGTCTGCAGAGTCACAGTCAGGCCTCACACCCCGTGACCCTCTGTGGCTTTCTCTGCCTCCCCATGGTGCCTTGTGGCCAGCTTCTAATTCACGTGTTCCTTTGGATCTGAGGTGCTGTTACTTGCAGGAACTCGACCCATTTGAAATTGAAATATAAACTTCATATAGACAACTTTCTGTTCATTAGCCAGCTTAGAGGTGTACTGTTATGAAACATGCCGTGAAGAAAGAAAAATACTTAATTCTGAATTGGTTTGATGCTCAGCCATTGATTGAAAGATGCATCCCAATTTTAGACACATTGAAATGTTAAGGGAATATAGTACGTTTTCGTGATAATGGAAGAATAATAGTCTTTGCCCAATTACAAGTTACATCAGTTACTTGGAAAATGCTCTAATCAGGCACCGTTGTTTACCAGGGTCTTGTTGAGCTGTTAAGTCACAGTTTTGTGAATGTAGCAGTGTGTGTATATATAAATTATATCAAGAACTGTAACGCTTACTTTTAACAGTTGCTGTTCAATGCTGTCTGACTCTTGGCGACCCCAAGAATGGTAGCCCGCCAGGCTCCTCTGTCCATGGGATTTCCCAGGCAGGAATACTGGAGTGGCTTGCTATTTCCTGTTCTACTTTAGTGTTATTTCCGGATGTTAAATACAATTAATGGTGTAATGAGCACACTCATGAGTGAACTTGTATGTGCTTCCTCAGTTGGGTTTCCTCTAAAATGCATCTTTTTTCCTTATCACTTTTTAAACATTATCATTTTTAAAAAATTATACACAATTTAAATTATTTTTTGGCCATACCACGTGGCATGCGGGTTCTTTGTTCCCCAGTCAGGGACCCAAGCCCACACCCCCTGCAGTGGAAACTTAAGAGTCTTAACCACTGGACACCAAGGCAGTCCTGTTCACTTTTCAATTTATACGTAGATGAGTATATTCTAATAAACCCCCAAATTCCAGCAGCACCCAGGTGTCTATAGAGTAGGGGGTGGTCACTCTTGCCAGCTTGTTGATCACCTGGAGGAGGAAGCCCGGTGGCCTTGGCTTGTGGCCTCTTGGACCTTTCCCTGAGTTACATGAACACAGAGCGTGCGTGTGTGTGCGCGCGCGCCAGAGCCCAGGTGTTTCAGGCTCAGTGAGGGAACCTTCGTTCAGTCAGACCCGTGATCAGCTGACCCCAGGGTGTGAGGTTCAGTCTGAGAGTGCCTTGGTCTTTCTGAACAAATCCTTCCTGTTTCTGCCACGTGTAGCTGACAGTTTACACACCACATGTTTTTGGATAGAATTTCTTTGCGATGACTCGGCTGTCTCAGTCTTTGGGATTGTTGTGTTTGTGGTGGAGTCTGGAGGTCTGAGGTAGGTCCCTTTGATTTTTCTTCTGTTTGATATTTTCATTTAAAACTTTACCTCTGCCTCTGTATTACGTTTTCAGATGTAGAACGAGGCAGGAATCTGCCTTCCTTTTTTTTTTTAGCTACTGTGTCAGGATTGAGTTTGCAGAGAGGGAAAGTCACAGAGTGATGGTTCCCTGACCCCAGAGTGCCAGGACCGGGGAAAGGGCAGGCGAAAGGGCTGTGGGTGCACCGCCCTTAAACTCTCTGAGAAGGCCCCTGGGGCTTCTGTCGGGGCTCCCTGGTACCTGTAGGAGCAGGAGGTCCATGATCTTTTAAGCACCTGGGCCCTCCAGGTTATCGTCGCTCCGGTCGGTTTTGTGATCCCGCTTCTCTGATCATGATAGAGGAGATGGTCCGCAACGGTCACAGCATAGAAATTTTCCTTGAGAGGTGTGGGAACGGGTGACGCGGGCCCCCGGAGACATGATGACTAAATTGCATGCTGATGCGAGACTCGAGTGTGGTTTTTACGCAGAGGTCTTGTCAGCTCTGAGACTCGTTAGAGATTTTGCTGTGTGAGAAGAGAAGAGCAACCATGCTCATTTTCATTATTGAATAGAAAAGATGAAACCTCTTCCTGGCCATAGTGCTGTAAACCCTTTGGAGAACTGAAGGTGCGTGCGTGTTCACTCTCGGAAGCGGTGATCGTCAGGAGGCCCCGCCAGGTGTCTGATGCTGGTGCGGTCGGCAGCGCTCCGTGTGGGAGTGTGCTGTTCCGCCCGTCACAGCTCGTTTCTCAGGCTGATGGATGCTTCTTGTGGTGTCAGTTCAGTCTCTCAGTCGCTCAGTCGTGTCTGACTCTGCAACCCCGTGGACTGCGGCACGCCAGGCTTCCCTGTCCATCACCAATTCCTGGAGCTTACTCAAACTCATTTCCATATTGAATAACAACATCCCAGCTGTTTTATTTAGGACTGTGTACCTTTTCCTAGGATACTTGGCCGTTTAAGTGACTTGTACTCATGCATTGAGTTATCCAGTGCCGAAGTCAAACACCTTCTGGATACTCGTTTTTGATGACATTGTATAGGGAAGGCCAGGTCTTCGGTGATGAGGTCATCAGCAAACTATGTATTTGATCAAAACGTGATTGATCCCACGAGTATTGATGGAGTGCCTGCTACAAGCCACTGCTGAGACAGGCCGTGAGCAGGTGCCCTGTCCTGAAGGTCGTGTTCCCCTGGCTGAGCCGGACTCCTGGCCACCTCATGCCTAGTGGGGGTGGGGGCACTGCTCCTCCTGCCCGCAGGCCCTGTGGGGCAGCTCTGCCTGGCCCCCAGCCCTCTCCTGCCCTTGGAGCTTCCTTCCTCTCAGGGTTCCTCTGAGAGCCCGAGCCAGAGGAGGCAGCTTCAGGGCTTTCTGAATCTGTCCAGATGATTGTCAGACCTTGTCATGTCTTTGTGCACCGACGGGGCCTCCCATTCCAGAGCCACAGCAGTACCTTGAGGGGCCCTGCCTTCCCGGAGGAAGAGCCCCAGGGTGGACCAGAGCCTTCTTGTCCAGCCAGGCCTCCAGCAAGATCCCTTCTGTTCCCAGAGGCAAAGCAAGCATCCTCTTCCTGACACGTGCTACAGCAGTCGTGAATTTACAGATGCGATTTATTACGTATCTCAGACACGCATTCTGGAGAAGGCAATGGCACCCCACTCCAGTACTCTTGCCTGGAAAATCCCATGGACAGAGGAGCCTTGTAGGCTGCAGACCATGGGGTCGCGAAGAGTCGGACAGGACTGAGCGACTTCACTTTCACTTTTCCCTTTCATGCATTGGAGAAGGAAATGGCAACCCACTCCAGTGTTCTTGCCTGGAGAATCCCAGGGACAGGGTAGCCTGGTGGGCCGCTGTCTCTGGGGTCACACAGAGTCGGACATGACTGAAGCGACTTAGCAGCAGCAGACACGCATTCAGTGTCTCACGGTGGAACAGGACAAGGCAAGTCAACAGCCGTCTGACGCCGCCGCCGGTCACACGCGGCCCTGAGGGCAGGCCTCGGGAGGCTGAGGGGTGGCGGTGTGTGGCTGTGTCTCGCACGACTGTCCTTTCCACTCTGTGGTGGCGTCTGGGGGGTTGGAGTGGCCTGTCTCCTGATGCTTTCACGTGCTGAATGTGTGGAACGTGAGCTCGGATTTGACCACATCGGCTCTGCTGTTCTTCCAAGTCTTCCAGCCAGTTGCCTGGCTCCTCCAGGCCTGTGTCCTCAGTCAGCGTCTCTGCACCTCTGTGCTCTGCTCTTACCCACAGCGCTGAGCTGCAGGGGAGCCTGTGTTCCTGGTGCTGGGGTGGGCTGACTGCTCACCGACGGGCGGGTGACCCAGGGGTGTGTGCAGCCTCCCGGCAGGTGCTGGGGGTGAGGGCTGACGTCCTCGATAGCAGGAGGGTCCCTGGCGTGGTCACTCACCTGGCACGTCTGGTCATGCTGATGACCGTGCTGAGCTCGGGAAATTGTGGCTCACAGCTCTCACGACGTGCCATCTGAGCCGCTGGAAGGGTTGCGGGAAAAGGCTCAGGATGTCGTTGGCTCTCAGTCATTGTTGAGATGATTAGAAGCTTTACCCCCTAAGTCTTGGAAATTTGATTGCTGTTTTGGTAAAATTACTGCATTTCAGTGTGGTGTGACTTACTACCTTTTCTGATTGACTAAAAACTGGACTCATGGCTTAAGCAGTAGCAGCTTGGGGTGATGTTTTGTTTGGAAAATTAGACATGGTGGGCTCCAAGTTAGGTCCCCGGTCAGTGGTGGCCTCGCCGACACTGCCGATGTGCCGTGAACAAGGGTGTTGAGGGTTTGTCTCTTGCTCTGACCTGTCTGGGCTTTCAGTGGCTTCATGTCACTTGTAAACTGAGTCCTAGGACTGTCAGTGCAGGTGAGCTGTGGGGAGGTGATCCTGCGGGCGAGAGAGCCACAGCTGGCTGTGAGCTGAGTTGGTGGAGGACGAGATGTCAGCCGTCTGGCCTCACCTTCGTGGCTAGGCACCAGATGGCTCCGTCAAGTCGTGCCTGCTCTCAGGTGGACTGTCTTGCTCACTGTTGAGCTGATGTTGATATTATTAATGAATGAATTTCACTTTATCTTCTTTTCCTTGCTGCTGCTGCTAAGTCGCTTCAGTGTCGACTCTGTGCGACCCCATAGACGGCAGCCTACCAGGCTCCCCTGTCCCTGGGATTCTCCAGGCAAGAACACTGGAGTGGGTTGCCATTTCCTTCTCCAATGCATGAAAGTGAAAGGTGAAAGTGAAGTTGCTCAGTCATGTCTGACTCGTAGCGACCCCATGAACTACAGCCTACCAGACTCCTCCATCCATGGGGTTTTCCAGGCAAGAGTACTGGAGTGGGTTGCCATTGCCTTTTCCTTACTAGTAATCAAACTTGGAAGGGAACCAAGTAGATTTGACTTGATACATAATTTCTGGGAGTAGGTTATTTGCTCCCTTATCTTTAATCCTGCAAAGTAACTGAGGGTGACATGTCTTCCTTCCAGCAGAACGATGACCCTACGTTGCCCCCCCAGGGAACTGGCAGAGGAGTGACTCTGGGGGCTGGGGTACGAGGTGGCTTTCGGAGCCCGCCAGTCTCTCCTCAAACCACTGCTTTTTATTTTATATCTTTGTTAGAAACGATGGAGTAGGGGAGGGCTGAACTGACTGGTGTCCCTCACGCCTTGGTCGCTGGCTCCCGAGTCGTGGCCTGGGCCCTTGTTGCCGATCTGGGGCGTTGTCTCAGTGGGTCGGGCAGACCTGGCCGCTGAGACTCGGGCCTGCCAGGCTCCTGAGGTCAGGTGTCTTCTCCTGGCCTGGCCTGTCTCAGAGCCCGCCGTGAGGGCACCCCTGGGCCTGGAGCACACCCGGCTGAGGTGAGACCCCTGGGTAACTGGGGTCCCTGTCGTGCCTCCGTTGAGAGCACCCTTCACCTTCTCAGTTTCTTAACGTCAAGTCACTGAGACGTTTCTTTCGGATAAGACGTTAGATGCCAGTCAGAAGCTTTGGTGCAATGCACTCGTGTTACTCTGGGGTGCTGAACCATACTGCCTCCCCACAGAGGGGTCATCTCACCCTGTACTCTCAAGAGGAAACAAGAAACCGGATTTTAAGTGGCCAGTGATAGCTTTTGTGTCACGCTGATCTGATAACAGAACGAGCCGTGTGGTTGCATCTAATGGTAACTCCAGTGTGTTTCTCTTTTGTCCGCTAGACTTCACGAGGAAATAATTGACTTTTATAACTTCATGTCCCCTTGTCCTGAAGAAGCTGCCATGAGAAGAGAAGTGGTGAGGAGGATCGAGACCGTGGTTAAGGACCTCTGGCCGACGGCCGATGTGGGTATATGCGCCGTGCCGTGTCACTGCGGACATCCTGTCTGCGGGCCTGTGCAGACCTGGCGGGCTGAGCCCCCTGCTGCAGTGCTGGGAGGGCGGCGGCCTCACCTGGAGCTTGTTAGAGACGCACATGCCCCTGCCGAGGGGGACCCCGGGAACCCGGGCTGGGGGTAGGGCTCTCCTCAGCCCGCCACCCCCCACCCCCCACCCCCACTGGTGGTTCTGAGTTTCTGACGTCTTCAAGTGTGAAGACTGTCTGCCTTGGGGAATTCTTTTTTGGAATCTTGTGATTATTTTCCTTGTTTGTAATTTACCCTAAGATAAGTTTACCCCTTCCCGCATCAGACTTCGTAGCAGGGTTCCATTGTGTGAATCCTGGAAGTGTTTGCTTGCAAACTGCTTCCCCAGTGAGTGAACCACATGTGCTCTTGGAGGCGCTCCATGGGCCCTGGGCATGTGGGGGGCAGTGGGAGATGGCCCTCTGGTGCCCTGGTGTCCTCGTCCCTACCGCAGCAGTTTCATCCCTGCCCTTGGGTGCCCTGGGACAGAGCGCTGTGCTGTCCACAGCCTGGAGACCAGCGCTATGCGGCTGTGGGCGCCACAAGGGGCTGTTTCGTTCTTTGATTCTGAGCTTTGGAGAATTCCTTTTGGGGCAGGCTTTTAACTTAAGGCTTGAGAGGATGCTGTCCGGTCAGTGGGGCCCCGGGCAGGAGCCGAGTGAGCAGTGGCGGCGGGCGCTGCCCGCTCGTCCCGGGTCTGAGCAGTGCCCTCTGTTGCAGGTGCAGATATTCGGCAGCTTCAGCACCGGTCTCTACCTTCCCACCAGGTGAGCGCCCACTCCGCACAGATGAGGGTGTGGTGGACGAAGCTGGGGCCAGGGGGTGGCATCTTTGTGCCTGCTGAAGGCTGAAAGCAGCTTTCTTGTGTGCAAATCTGAGACTGGAAATGTAAGCTAAAGGAGAAAGCCACAGAGCACAGGGGGAAAATTGCAGGAAGCAAACATTTACTTTACTGTTACGATCATTGATTGCTTTGCCTTTTTCCTCTTGCACTTACTGGGATGGGCTGCAGAGAAGATGAGAAAGGAGGGGATGGGGAAGATGGGAGCCGTGGAGCACATGCAGCAGAAACAGTCTGAGCTCTTTGGATGCTTTTGAAAAGTTGCTTTTACATCTTAATGAAACTTCAAGCAAAATTGCATTTGAATAGGATTTTGTGAGGATTTTTAATTGATAGAAAACATCAAACAGGTGTTTGCATTTTAAAGCCACTCTCCAGCGTTTCCTCATAAAGGGTTTTTTAATGTTTAGTTTTACGTGCATCATTTTATTAAAAACTTGCATTCTGCTAAGCCAGTTTAATCCTCGGAGACTAAAGAGACTGCAGCCTCAGGATTTTTGGGGTGGCATTGGCGAGGCTGCTGGGGAGCTGGATCCACCACAGGTGTCCATATGGGAGGGCCAGGCCTCCGCAGTCCCCTTGTGGTGTGGCGAGTCGGTCAGCGTCTGCTCTCCACCTGTTACAAGTAGTTCACAAACTTCGTTTTCTCTCACTAAGAGGGAGAGGCTGGTGGGATGATGTCGGCCCTGGAAGCACTGTGGGCCTGCAGCCGGTGTGTTGCCATGCAGACAGGGGAGCAGGGGTTCACGCTCGCCTCTCTTCCGTCCAGTGACATCGACCTAGTGGTCTTTGGGAAGTGGGAGCGCCCCCCACTGCAGCTGCTGGAGCAGGCCCTGCGGAAGCACAACGTGGCTGAGCCGGGCTCCATCAAGGTCTTGGACAAGGCGACGGTGAGTGCCGCTGCTGGGTGCCCCGTCCGAGCAGGGGGCGCACGGCCACCTGCCGGCAGCTGTGGGGATAGCTGACACGGTTTACAGCGGGGACTGGTTCTGTTTGAAGACTGCTCATGTGAATGTGCTCGTGGTGTTTTGTAGTTAGGGTTTCTAGCTGACGATATGTTTGGAGACCGTCTGAAGTGCACATTGTACTGCAAACACTGAACTCTGCAAACACTGAGCTCTTTGGATGCTGGTTAAAGCATGACTTTAAAGCATGACTCTTTAGTCGTGCACTAAAATATACGCCTGGGTCATCCTTTGTGAAGCCGTGCAAGGAGGGGATAATCATACCCGAAGCAGGGCACGTTCAGAGGCTGCCTCTGTGGAGAGTGGGGCCCAGTGATCAAACCACGGCATTTATTACGTAGAAAAAGTTACCATTTGCCAAGTTACACTTCAGAAAGAAAAACTTGCCTGGTCCTTTCTTGTTCCAAAAATGTCCACATATGAAAAAACATACTTCCCTCAGGCAGAAGGTGGATGACCAGGCCTCTCTGGTGTGTGTGTCAGGGTCTGTCCAAACCCAGAGCTCTGCACAGCCTAGGAGCCCTGTGTCACCGGCCTGCTCCCTGATGCGCCTCAGTCTTGGCCCCGCCCCTCCGTGGCCCCACCCCCTCTGTGGCTCTGTCCCTCCTGCCGGGTGGCTGCTGGCCTCTGAGCAGGCATCGGTGTTTACATACAGAGCAGCCAAGGGGGCTCAGCCTGACTGTCCTGAGCAGCCCCCAGAATGTGAGTTTGGCAGTGTTACTACTAGTTTCCAGGATCGGGGGGTTTAGCCTATGAGTATGGGGTGTGTGTGTGTAAACTCCTTTTGTGTTTAAGGAGAAAACCCTCTGTATAAATTGGGAAACATTTTGATACCTGACCATAAACAATGTTGCCTATTAAAGCAAGTTCCCTAAATTAAATCTCTGCAGGTACCAATTATAAAACTCACAGACCAGGAAACAGAAGTTAAAGTCGACATCAGCTTTAACATGGAGACCGGGGTGCGGGCAGCGGAGTTCATCAAGAATTACATGAAGGTGCTGTCACCGCAAGTTAGCACGATGCAGATAAGGGGCTTGTTAAGTTGGCTGACGTTTCCCTTATAAATGTTGAAACCTTTAAACTAACGATAATCTTTAATGAGAAAGATAGTTACAGATGGATTTACGTTAGAGTGTTATTTCTTTGGAATTACATAGCTGTTTCGCAGCTTTGCCTTCCTTTCCTAATAATTTTATACACTTGCGCATCATTATAGAGATCCTTCTAGTTATTACACAGTGGCCATCCCTGCAGCTCATTGTGCCTGATTTGCAAGTTGAGTACATCATAGTGGAGCGTAGGTTTGCTTTCTCTGGGGTTGCGGGGAGGTCTCAGTGCCTCAGGATGGGAGGTGTTCCTCGAGTTGAGGGACTCTGGACTCTGACCAGGTGTGTGGTGCAGTTAAGTGGAGCATCCTTCCCCGTTCAGAGAGCTGCGTTGTCTGGACCCTGCCTCTGCCCCCAGTTTGAGGCCTCGCTCCTCGGGAGCCGCTCACTCTGCAGTCAGGCTGGTCCGCAGAGTCCCCTCTGCTCCAGCAGAGCTGGAAGCGCGGCGGAGGTGGCTGAGCCCCTGCACCCCTCCACAGATCCAGTCGCCCTGCTCTCCACACTTGTCCTTCGTTTGGCAGTGTTGCGTCCTGCTGGCCTCCTGCCTCGTGAGCTGCCCACCCCGCTGCTTGTCTCATGGGTCCCCCTGAGTGTGGGCGTTTTGCCTGCTGGTTCTGGGACCTTCCCTCGCCCACGGCTGCACCCACAGAGCCCTGTGCTCAGCGCCTGAGAGGGGGCAGAGACTTGGAGGAAGCTCCCGTTCACTCCCTGCGCCCCTGGGCCTGGGGTCTCCATGCAGGACCCCCGCCTCAGCCGCGCTAAACCATCATCTGGGGAGGGGCCCCCAGCAGGGCCCTAGTGAGCCCCTCATGGATCTCTTCTCAGGCCCCCATGGGGTGAGGAGGCCTGGTCTCCTCAAGCCTCCCGAGGAGCAGGACGAGGAAGTGAGCTTCTTATCCGCACGTGGAGTCTGCCCAGTGTGGACTCTTCAAAGTAAATAACCAGATGCTGTCTTTCTTTTGGAATTTGCAGAAATATTCGTTGCTGCCTTACTTGATTTTAGTACTGAAACAGTTCCTCCTGCAGAGGGACCTGAATGAAGTTTTTACAGGCGGGATTAGCTCGTACAGCCTCATTTTAATGGCCATTAGCTTTCTGCAGGTGAGTACGCTTTGTCTCAAGAACCCTTGACCTTGAGGCTGACGTGGGGGTCGTTGTTCCCTGGTGTTCTGACCAGTTGCTTCTCGGCTTCCAGGTCTTTGCTGTCCCTGCCCAGCTCTGTTTTGATGTAGTAGAAATTGACTTCTAATCTTGATGATGAAACTGTTTTGATCAATACTTTTTTCCTTTGCATCTGTTTTTTTTGTGTCTGTTGTAACTGTTAGAGCGCTTATCTCATTTTATCAATCAAGTATATATTGACCTAACCCTGAAGAAACATTATGTTCAGAAAAATTGAAAGACATGCCTTGAAAGACAGTGAAAACCTTTTCTTCGTTCTTGACTGTCATTTATACTGAAAAATTTGTCTCAGAAAAAAAGTCAAGTCCCACATATGGGGAAAAAAAAAATAAGAGCTTTTTCCTGAGTGATGAAAAGTTGGTGTTTTGTTTTTATCTGTTGCCCGTATTTTGTTGAGTAGCGTGGAAAAACCTATCAGGAAACCTGAGTATTAAAGGCTGTGCCGCGCTGATGACCTGTCCTTACGCTGCGTTTCTAATGTGCGGTCTCTGCGTGAATCGAGGCACGATCGTGCCATTTACACTTGTCAGCCCCTCTGCTGTGTTCTGGCCGCACAGCGCTGCTCCTCTGTTCTGTGTCTGTGGTGGTGCTGAGGGTTTTGTGTTGAGACTTGTCTCGGTACCGTCGGCACTGCTGATGGTGGAGCGGCTGGGCCCAGCGCCCTGCACCCTGGGGTCTCCTTGGCGTGCCTCTGGGGAGGTCCCGTGAGGGCCCACGGGCAGGTGGGGCTCTCTCTGCTGCTCCTCGCTGCGCCTCCCTCACGCTGCCCTTAGAGCCCTTCTGCCCGAGGTGTCGGACCTTTTTTTTTTTTTTTTCTTTTTAGAACTAAGCATGAGCTGTGTCCTTAAGTTATTTCCTCCCGCTTACCTGAACTGTCCCGGCAGCCTTGTAGTGTGACCACTGCTCACTCTCGTGATGCCGGGTGCCCGGCTCAGTGACCCTGCGCAGGCCACCCGGGTCTGGGCAGGGCGGCCACTGTCAGCTCCACCCCCTTGGTGCCCAGCCCTTCCCACCTCTGCGCTGTGCCCACTGAGACGTCTGATCCATGCCGGGGCTCACGGAGGTCATGGCTCACTTGCTTGGCCTGGGTAGCGCTCAGGCGGGGAAACAGGAGGGAGAAGGCCAGAGAGCAGCAGGACCACGGCGCTGAGCCTGCGTGAGGGCTCCTGAGCCCGGACACGCCTGCAGCCTAGGAGCCGCGCTTGCGCCACGGCCGCTGCACTCTGAGCGCTTTCAGCTGCCGTGCTTCTGCCGGGACTTGGACCCGACGGTCCTCTTCCCGACCGTCACTGTCCAGTAGCGCGGGTGGTGCTGTTTGCTGGGTCCAGTGGGCTGGCCGCATGCGCCCGCGGGGCACTGGTAGGACCAGCAAGCTGAATGTTCGGTTTAACTTGTTGAAATTCACAGCTCGAGGCCGTCACAGTGGGCCGTGCACTCAGATTCCTGAGCCTTTTAATGACACTCAGGAAGGTCAGTAGACAGGGGCTCAGCTTCAGAATAAATCCATTAGCTGCTGCAGGGACAGGTGGAGTGGAGCTGAGGCTGAGGCTAAGCTGTGTGCCGGCCAGTGAGGCGAGTTTGCCGTAAATGCTGGCACAGAGCTGGTGACCGTTCAGTTAGGCCTTTGATTCTGAGCAGTGATGCTTTTCAGGCTCACACTGCCCCCTGCTGGTTGCATTTCAAAATAACGGAATTAATACTAGAATCTATAAATTTGCCTCCACCATCTAGGTGACTCTGAATTGTACAGAATATGGTCCACTCACCTACCACTGTTTGGGAATTTGGGGTTAATCAGATGTCTGTGTAGCAATGTGTGGCTTCTGAATTTCAAAGAATTGGAGTATAATTTAAAAATTCAGATGAGCAGATCTTTTTTCTCTTGAACACCCTTGGTTGACAAGCTCTCCAGGCTCCGGTGATGCCTCCTGGCTGCCGGTGGTGGTGATGGTGGTGGGTGGACGAGGGCCCCTGACTGCATCCTGGGCCAGCCGTCTGAGCTCACTGCGTGTGCAGTGTCTGCAGTGTCCAGAATCCACACAAACCGGGGGGCCTCGCTTTCACAGCTGCATCCGAGAATTGACGCCCGGAGAGCAGATGAGAACCTCGGGATGCTGCTTGTGGAATTTTTTGAACTCTATGGAAGAAATTTTAATTACTTGAAAACTGGTATTAGAATAAAAGAAGGAGGTGCCTATATCGCCAAAGAGGAGATCATGAAAGCCATGACCAGCGGGTACAGACCGTCGATGCTGTGCATTGAGGACCCCCTGCTGCCTGGTAAGGACCCTTGCTCTGCGCGGGCCCCCATCTGCAGGCACTGTGCTCTGGCCGCTGATGCCAGCCAGGAAGCATTCACAGGCGCCCAGCCACGGGCAGTCACTGGATCTCGTGTAGAGTCCTGCTGTACTACTGGGGTCAGGGCTGGCACGTCAGAATTCCTTGTTAATACTTCTAAATAACTTACTCTAAAGTTGCAACTTAGTTTGCTTTCTGTAATCAGAGTAATGTAGAAAGTGTGAATTAAGAAAAAAAATTCTGTTTTTTCTGAATAGAAATGTATTACCTGTCTGTCATAAAGCATCTGTTTCCCAGAAGCTTGTCACATAGAAAAGTGAAGTGTGCCATAATCCCCTCCCCTTTGCACGCTCTTCTCATATTTTCCCTGTGTGGATATTAACATCGAATATTGCCTCGTTATTGATTGGACGTGTGTGCTCAGTCCTGTTTGATTCTTTGTGACCCTATGGACTGTAGCCCACCAAGCTCCTCTGTTCATGGGATTCTCCAGGCAAGCATACTGGAGCAGTTGGCATCACATAACACAGACAACTTTGCCGCTTTCGGTTTTACTTAACGGTAAACCCGAGAGTCCTCTTCTGTGCGCAGAGGGAGATTCCGGTGTAAGACTGGCTCCTTGCAGAGCCCAGGTTAAGGTGCGTTTCCCGCACCTTTGCTGGCCGTCTTTGAAATCTTTGCCCACCTGATAAGGCCAGGCATGTCCATTTTCACTTCCTGTACTTTCTTTAATGATGGGTGAGGTGAAACGCATGGTTACTTGTCAGTCCCACAGGTGTCTGTGGGGGGTTATTGGGTGACACGCTGCTCTTTGTGGGTGATAAAGTCAGAGGCAGCAGGCGACAGGCTGGGTGGTGAGATGGTATGCTCCGGGTGTAGAGCCCCTGCGTGGTGTTTTGTGTGAGCTCAGGCGCTTTGTCCGTCCGTCCGCTGCACTGTCCTCCCTGGTTTTGTAAGGTCCTCTGCGGTCAGGGAAGTCTTTCTTTGTTGACATGTTGTACTTCTGTCTCTTGCACCTGTATTTGGTATTTTTTATTATTTGTGTGTGTGCGTGTGTGCTAAGTCACTTTAGTCGTGTCTGACTCCTTCTGACCCCATGGACTGTAACCTGCCAGGCCCCTCTGTCCATGGGGTTCTCCAGGCAAGAATACTGGAGTGGGTTGCCATGTCCTCCTCCAGGGGATCTTCCCGACCCAGGGATCAAACCTGCATCTCTTTCATCTCCTTTATTGGCTGACAGGTACTTTAGCACTCACGCCACTTGGGAAGCCTTTTGTCTCTTGCATTATATTTGGTATTGTTTTAATGTTTAGCTCCTGTATATGTTTTTCAACACCCTCAGATTTATGGTTTTTGTTTCGTGGCTCCTGGGGTATGACATTAATTTCTTGTCTTCTGAAAGACTCTCCTCTGTGGTCGCGTGGTCTGTGTGGCGCTTCCTCAGCGGTGCGTTTCCCTCCCCCAGGACAGGCCTCCAGCCCTGGTGTGTCTGCGTTTGGTCAGCTAAGTGGCCAGCAGTTCCTTTGTCTTCAGCGTTTGCTGAAATGTAATTGAAATAGGAAAACTCACACAGTTACTGACCGGCTACATGATTAAACCTGGAAAAGAGAAAATGTTGGTGCTCAAGGATATGTTTCCTAAGAAAAACACCCCCACCTGAACTTGAGGAATGAGTTACATGTAAATTGAACTTGGAAAGTCTGCTGTTCCAGCAACGTTCGCTCCTTACCTGGACTCCCTTAATGACTTCAGTGCGCTTCATTTTATTTGCTGTCTGCAAATGTGAGAAGCCGCACCTCTGACGCTGGCTGTCTCTTCTCAGGGAACGACGTGGGCCGGAGCTCCTACGGGGCCATGCAGGTGAAGCAGGTGTTCGACTACGCCTACATCGTCCTCAGCCACGCCGTGTCGCCGCTCGCTCGGTCCTACCCCAACAGAGACTCCGAAAGGTACCCCGTCCTGGGGCCGCGGCCCCCGTCGTTTGCCTCCACGGAGTTTGCCGCCCTGTTTCAGGAGAACCTGAGAATGCTGGGAAAGGAAGGCCTTTCAGGGGCTCAGGGTGGTCATGGCGGTCAAGAGGTGAAAGGTTTTCATTTAGAGAGCTAGGATTTTCCCAGGGTATTAGTTTTTGGGGAGGTCATTTCTGGCTTTTAAAGCTGTAGAGTGTGATGCTTTTTTTCCGGCTGCCCTCAAGAGGTGGGTGTCCGGCCCTGAGGGATGCGTCCGGCCCCCAGGCCCCTCCCTGCACACCGGTCGGCCCTGAGGGACGCGTCCTGCCCCCACCCCCCTCCCTGCACACCGGTCCTTTGTGCCCCTGTTTTGGGCGCTCACTTTTCCGGTGTGCACTTTTACTGGTGAGAAGTGTTTCTTCCTAACCGCAGATTACGCGCCCGTGGAGGTGGGGCTGGGATGGAGGGACAAGCTGAGGGGAAGTGAGAGGCAGGGGCGATGACTGTCATAGGAGATTGCTGAAGCTGGGCCAGTACGCCGTCCTCAGAGGTTATGGAGGACGCAGACTCTGAGGCCAGCTCGGTGGTGGGGGCACAGGGCTCTGTGGCTTCTGTCCCCTGGGTGTCTGCGGGCAAAGCTTTGGGCCTGTTCTGGGCACTCTGTGTCCCCCGTGTGGTGGGAATGGGGCCCCTGTGGTCACTGGGGCTGGGGCCGGCTTCCCTACCTGGTGGGGACTTCAGCAGTCCTTTGTGGACAGATGGAGGTTCCAGGACTTGTGCTTCCCTGCCCCCACTTTTTACGTTCCGTGTAGGTTTGGATTCAAACAACAGAAGTCAGCCGTAAGATTACCTTAGCTTGCCCCAGCTTTCCCTTAGCAGAGTTCCGTGTTAGGATGTAAAGTGGCTATTGGATAGGACAGTCGGCTCCACGGCATGCTCTGTGCGGCACTCACGCCCGCTTGCCTTTGCCCTTCCACAGCACCTTAGGGAGGATCATCAAGGTGACTCAGGAGGTGATCGACTACCGGACATGGATCAAGGAGAAGTGGGGCGGCAGGGTCCACGCGGCACCAGACCCCGGTGAGAGGCCCCCTCCCGCGGCTCTGCACGTCCTGACGCGCTCGCGCAGCAGTGTCTGTCTTTTAGTAACAAACCATTCACACTAAGAAAGCAGCTTGTTTCCTGTAAGAGTTTAAAGCTGTAAGGTTTAGGCCAGTGCTGTGCACACATGGAAGTTCTGAAGTTCCCAGGAACTGCATTGTAAGTGGAAGAAAGCAGGTGAAATTATTTTTAGTAGTCTGTTTTATTCAACTGAGTGCTCAGCATACTGTCATCTGAACGGGTAGTCAGCGCCCAAAGCTGTGGGTCTCTGGTGCCGTGTCCTCCGCGAGCGGTGCGTGTTCACACCTGAAGCGCCTCAGGGCCAGGCTCTGTAACTCACAGGTGGGGCTGCACACCGTGTTGTTTCGAACATAGTTGAGTGCACTCCAGTGGCTGAAGTGTAACTTAAAAAATTAATTGACGTGAAGTGAAATCAGGAGCTGGCTTTGTCAGCCTCACGCGCAGCGTCAGAGGCATAGTGGGGCCGCGGGCTGAGGAGCGTGACGGCTCCACCTTCCTCCCACAGACAACAGGGTGAAGACCGCAGAGCGGATGGGCACCTGCGAGGGGGACCAGCCTCCTCGACGAGACCCCGAGCCTCCCTTGGGCCCGCGCCTGCCCCTGCCCCTGCCTGGCCCACAGCTCCGGTCATCCGGCTCGTCCGCCTCCTCCGTGTCCTCGCTCTCTGGCAGCGACATCGTGAGTGGCGTCCTTTGAGCTGGGGGGCTCCTGGGGGTCGTGGTGTACAAACTTATGGGGAGATAAGACCAGCAGTCGGGGTGTTTCAGCTGCAATTCCATGATGTTCTTCAGTTTTGACCTGACCGGGAGGAGCCCTGGGTGGGGGTGGGGGGGGGGCGCCCGCATTCTGGGACGCCCTGGGTCTTGCCTGTGGCCACTCCTGTCGCTCTGAGGGGCACGAGCCTCGGGTGCAGCCCTCCTCTTGTCCCCCCAGGACTCAGACACGCCGCCCTGCACCACGCCCAGCGTGTACCAGTTCAGCCTCCAGGCGCCCACCCCCCTGCTGGCCAGCCTGCCCGCCGCCCTGCCCATGGCGAGTGGCAAACCTCAGTCCACCACGTCCAGGACACTGGTCATGACAACGAACACGCAGGTATGCGGCTGGCTGGGCTCTTCCCAGTGACGGCCTGGGACCAGGTCCAAGGTGCTGTGCGCTGTAGGCCTGACTGACAGTGTTAGATTAGAGAGAGAACCTTCGACGTTCTTGGAACAGATATGTCTGTCCTGTAGGCCGTTCTCATCCTTGGTGGGTTGATAGAATGTGAGTCCTGTTGTCCCGCAGAAGTCCGTGTTCTTGAGCTTCACCATATGCTGTGTTTGCACCAGGGGACTCTGGGTGGGCCCAGAGCTGCTGCTTGACAAGGTCCACGTGGTCTTTCTGCAAGTGATGCTGGCGTTCAGCATGAGGCCGCTGTCCTGGGCTCGTGCTCAGAGGGCCCCTGGTGCCGTCCCTCGGCTGAGAAGGACACGGTCCTCGATTTCCTCAAAGAATGTCATTGTTTGCACTCTTACTCAGATTTGATACCAGCTTTGACTTCTCCGCGTCATTCACTACATACTATTTATAGAATTTTTTCCATTGTAGTATGTTCTTTTTCAAAAAATTTAGACAAAATTAGTATACCCGTGTTGTTTTTAGAACCCGGGTGTTTTAAAAAGGTAGTTTTTAGAGGTAATTTTTGATGTTTTAGATTTGTAGTTACTTTCCAAATATACATCAACTCTATGTGTATGAAACTCATCACATTAATGCACTTCTGAAGTAGAGTCGGCTTTCACAAGCAGTTGTGATCTGAGCAGAAGGTGATGGGTATGCCCACGTGTCCCCACGTCTCTCTGTGATGCTGGGCTCCCCTTGTAGGTAGGGTGTTCTCAGGACACACCCCAGGCTAGGGGGGTGCGGAGGCAGCAGGCGCGGGACGCACAGTGATGGCCATCAGCAGAGCCCCCAGAATCTTTCACTGGTATATTAGCAAGCAAGAACCACAGAGGCAGTGCCTGCAGTGTGGACGAGGAGGCAGTGCCCGCACGTGGGCGAGGGCCGCGGAGGCAGTGCCCGCATGTGGGCGAGGGCCGCCACAGGCAGACTTGGGGCTGGCCTCTGCTCGGGCCCAGCTCCCTCGAGAGCCGTGTGCAGGTGCTGCTCGTGCACCTCCCGGGTGGCGTCAGGACCATGTGCTGCCTCTGGTCCTGTCTGTCACCTGTACAGATAGGCAAAAGCTAAGGCCACTCAAGGGATTTTTTTTTAAAAAGCAAAATATTTATTTATTTTACTTGGCTGCCCTGGGTCTTAGTTGTGACATGTGGGATCTAGCTCCCTGACCAGGGATTAAACCTGGGCCCCCAACCTTGGGAGCGTGGAGTCTGAGCCACTGGGCAACCCGGGAAGTTGTCATTTAAGGTTTAAGACAAAAAGCTCACTTTATCATTTTATCGCCAAACTGCAAATGTCACTTCCAGTGGGGGAAGTGACTGAGGGAAATCCCACTTGCAAACCCTCACGTGCATGGTCTCTTGAGTGCCTCACTCGTGTTGAAGTCTCCCAGATCAGGATGCAGTGGAGACTGAACAGCCAGGGCACAGAGCTGTCAGAGACCCTAGGAATGGGTTCTTCTCTGCGCCCCTGGGGGCACAGAGCTCCCACTGAAGAGAGGCCCTGGGTGGGAGGAAACGTGAGGAAGGGGTGCCATCCCTGAGGCCAGCTCCTGCCACAGCTGTTGCCCAGGAGGCCACAGCCACCCTCCTGAGGTCTCGGGGACTAATGCGGACAGTTCTAAGATGAGAGCAGAGAGGGTCTGGAAAAGCAGGGGAGGGGCTCCCGAGCCAGCACCTCTGCCCTGATGGGAAGGTGCTGCAGAAATGGGAGGGGAGCGGAGGTGGGGGTCGTCCCATCTGCAGGCCTTCACTCCAGCTGGCCTGGGGCATCTTACCCCGCTTGACCCAGGGCGCTACCCCAAGACTCAAGGGACAGTTTCTCTGATAATTGTAGTTCTCTTGAATTTTATGGTCACCAAAACCTTATGGCTTGGGTGACTGGACATCCTTCATGTTGTCATTGTGCTTCAGAACAGACTGTTGTGAGGTGGTAGGCAGACATAGACTGAGTCAGAGCTACTTAGGAGCCTATTATGGTGTAGTCAGACTGAGGAGCCTGTTGTGAGGTTGTAGTCAGACCCACTGAGGAGCCTGTTGTGACGCAGTCAGACGGAGACTGAGGGGCCTGTTGTGAGGTTGTAGTCAGACATAGACTGTGGAGTTTGTTGTAAGTTTGTAGTCAGAGACAGACTGAGGAGCCTGTTGTGAGGTTGCAGTCAGACCCACTGAGGAGCCTGTTGTGAGGTTGTAGTCACACAGACTGAGGAGCCAGATGTGAGGTTGCAGTCAGACCCACTGAGGAGCCTGTTGTGAGGTTGTAGTCAGACATAGACTGTGGAGTTTGTTGTAAGTTTGTAGTCAGACCCACTGAGGAGCCTGTTGTGAGGTTGTAGTCAGACCCACTGAGGAGCCTGTTGTGAGGTTGTAGTCAGACCCACTGAGGAGCCTGTTGTGAGGTTGTAGTCAGACCCACTGAGGAGCCTGTTGTGACGCAGTCAGACGGAGACTGAGGGGCCTGTTGTGAGGTTGTAGTCAGACATAGACTGTGGAGTTTGTTGTAAGTTTGTAGTCAGACCCACTGAGGAGCCTGTTGTGAGGTTGTAGTCACACAGACTGAGGAGCCAGATGTGAGGTTGCAGTCACACCCACTGAGGAGCCTGTTGTGAGGTTGTAGTCAGACATAGACTGTGGAGTTTGTTGTAAGTTTGTAGTCAGAGACAGACTGAGGAGCCTGTTGTGAGGTTGCATTCAGACCCACTGAGGAGCCTGTTGTGAGGTTGTAGTCACACAGACTGAGGAGCCAGATGTGAGGTTGCAGTCACAGACTGAGGAACCAGTTGTGAGTGGGGCCCTTCTCGGGGCTCCTGGTAAGAGCGGTGTTGCGTGGGCACTCATGCTGTCTCGTCCTCTCCCCCAGACCAGGTTTACTATCCCGCCCCCGACGCTCGGCGTGGCCCCTGTGCCCTGTAGACAGGCGGGCATCGAAGCTGCTCCGGCGCTGAAGGCCGTCCACCACGTGTCCTCCCCGGCCATCCCTTCTGCGTCCCCCAACCCGCTCTCCAGCCCCCACCTGTATCACAAGGTATGGCCCCAGTGCCCAGGGCTGGTCCCCCGCAGGCTGGCGGTCGGCCCGCACTGAGCACCTTTTCCACAGAGGGGGTCCACACATGCTCTTTGTTCTCAAGGGGCAGCTTGATCATTCAGCTTCGTATTTGCTTTCCCTGTGACAAGCAAAGCGTTAAATTATTTTAAAGTTTAGTGTAGTTTAATTCATTGAATTTGTTAGCATAAAAGTTAAGTTCGAAGTAAAGAATATTTTCCATTTTTTGTTAATTTCCACGGTAGGAACTTTGGTTTTCAGGAAGCAAATGATGAAGCAGGAACGATGACGCTGCCCACGGTGTCGCCCCCTCACCACTGCACTGCCCCTGGTCTTGCTGCAGGCGCCCTGGACTGGGCCGGGCTTTCTGGTGCCCGGGGCCCTGGGTCCACTGCCCTGGGGCCCTCTAAGTCGTCCCTACACGTTAGAAATGCAGTTCAGGAAAAAGGCTGGGATGTCGGGAAGAGCCATGGCCGGGGTCCAGGCTCTTGGCCCGCGGGGGAAGTGGGGCTGCGGGTGGGGGTCAGTCCAGGCCGGCCTCGAGCCGCGTCCCTCTCGGTCCCCTCAGCAGCACAGCGGCATGAAGCTGTCCATGAAGGGCTCCCACAGCCACGGCCAAGGCGGCAGCTACAGCTCGGTGGGTACTGGCGGCGTGCGGCCTCCTGTGGGCAACCGGGGCCACCACCAGTACAACCGTACCGGCTGGAGGAGGAAGAAACACACGCACACGAGGGACAGCCTGCCTGTCAGCCTCAGCAGGTGATGCTCCCGGCGGTGCCGCCCGGCCTGCCCGCAGACTGCAGCCGGGCGGCCGCGGGGCCCCGGGACCGGAGACCAGCCCCGGCCGGCCACGCTGCATGTCCCCGTGTGGTGGTCACGTCCTCAAGAGCAGCTCCCTGTGTCGTCTGTGAAGCCTTATTAGACGTGGATGCTGTCTGCTGCCTCCCAGGCGCCTCCTTCAAGGCCGGAGCAGGTCTGCAGGAACCGGGGGCCGCGCGGGGTTGGGGCGCCTCTCGGCACCATGCCTGCCCTGCGGGTTGGGTACTTTCATTTCACGTTGTTGGAGCAGCGGAGAGCGAACCCCATTATTTGTTGGGAGATCATCATTGTTTTACTGCCCTCACGTTTTGTTTCAAATTTCAGAACTGTTTTTCTATGTAAATATTGAAAACTTATGATTTGTGCAATAACTCAGATATTTTTTATTTAATTTCATATTTTCACATAAGTTATATTGAAGGGAGGAGGGAATTTTTTTAAACAAGCTTAGATCCTTTCCCGAGTTGCATTTTCTAAGTTGGGTTCATCGTGTCGGCTGGATGTCTGATGAGCGTTGTTGTGAACACCACGAATGAGGGGCTTGGGTAATTTTTATGTTCCGTCTTCAGGTCAGACGTGAGGCCTCTCAGCCTGTGGTGAAGGAGCCGAGTCCCTGCTCCCCCAGGGCTTCAGCTCCTAAACATTCTGACCAGCTGCCTGTCGGCTCTGCCGTCCGGCCTGTCTGTGGTCCTGTTCTGACCTCGGAGTTTTAATGTTTTGGGTTTGGTTCTTTTAAACTGTAGACAACAGACCCAGCATTTAAAGTGCCAGAGTATAACTTTCTACAGGGAGAAAAGGTCGTCACGTGATAAGATCTCAAGCGTGAACTGTGAAACGCTTCAGTTTTTAGTCACACAGCCTGTCATAATGGGTCTGGCGAGTGTCATCACAGACAATGGTACCCAGTTTTAGGAATGTGGAGAAAGGAGTTCTGTTGATTCCGTTGTGGAATCTGTAGCGGTATGCATTCGTTCTGTTAAGAGCAACTATAGGAGAAGTACTTGAGCTGCTTGGCGCGCCGTGGGGGGTTTTTAACACATCGCTGGAGAGCACAGCCCAGTGTCGGGCCGGAGTGGCCGGCGCCCAACCCAAGAAGCATCCTCTGCAAGTGTGTTCTGCCACGACAACCACTGTCTCTGTTACCCATCCCGAACACCGGCACAGCCACCCTGCCTCACCCTGAGTTTCCCGAGTGCCGCGGGTGTCCCGGGAGGTGGGCGCCTCTCCTGGGTCATCCGGTTCCCATTTTTAAGACGGGGTTCTGACCCTGCTACACTACAGTTGGGATGGTCTTTGAAGTCCACTAGCGAGAAGCGGGATGAGAAGCTTACTGCCATGACCCCGGTGGCGTGCAGGAGCGGGGCGTTCTCGAGGGCTCCGAGCGCTACACACCCCGCCGTGTCTGTGGCCCCCGAAAGGCGGGCCTGGCCCACTGGTGTGGAGAGGGGCTGACGTGCCTGCGGGCTCCCTGGGGGGCTCCCGAGCCAAGTAGCACAGTTTGTCTGCGGTTCGTGATGATCCAAGGTTATCAAAAATATTTAAAGATATTTAAATTGTGAACCTATTGATAAAGAAATATTTATAAAAACTGATACGTAGGCCTGTACTAATCTCTACGCATTAGCAATATTGACTGTAACCCCCCACTCAAGAAACGCGGCGGGGATGCAGGAGCACCGCCAGTGGCCCCAGGACAGAGCCCCAGGCCTGGGCGCCAGGCTCCAGCCTGTCACAGTGAGCGGATGAATTGGCCTGGCTCCCTGTGGCCACACGCCACGGGCTGGCAACAAGATATATCATGTTTCGATTTTTTTTGTGCGTGGACAACAATGTGGAAGCTAAAATTGACATATTTTTATGTGAAGTTTTTCTATTCTTTGATTTTTAATAAACTTGGGAAACCAGGTGGTGGCTGTGTGTGTGCCTTTTCCTTTCAAGGCGGGGGCGGGCTGCCTTCTGCAGGCTTCGTTCTTGCCTTGTCCAAGGCCGGACAGCCAGTGATCATGTTGTCATTGGTTCATGAACTCAGAATCCAGTGAGGTTGCAGGCTGGCCACGGGAGAGTGAGCCCTGTCCCGGGCTAGGTGACAGGATGAGCTAGAGCCATTTATTGATGCTCTTTGTGTGTAGTTTCTGACAAGCCGATGTCCATGGCGCTTAACTTCCCATCAGAATCCTTTGTTCCACTTTTCTCTCTCGAGTCAACACTATACGACTTCAAAATAGCGCATTTGAAACCACAGAAAATCATAGTGTGGCTTAAAATGTAGCTTACGATTAGAACGTATAAGGAAATTTATGAAAATTCTCACTCCCTTGAGTTACTGAGCGCTGGCCTCGGCCCGAGGCCTCTGGCCCGATGCCCCAGAGCCATTGTGCATGGAGCTCGGCGCTGTCGGGCCGGTGTCGTGGGCCCTGTGTATTTTCACGTCCTTCCAGAGGAGGCTCCTTCTGAAGACGCTCTGAGCGGCAGTCTGCAGACACCAGGCCTGGCTCCTCAGGCACCCCCCTTGCTGTGAGGTCGCAGAAAGCCTCCGAGGGTAGCTGATGGCCCACGACCTCAGTGGAGAAGGGAGCTGGGGCTGGGGGTGCAGGATGTGTGCCAAGCTGCTGGAGTCGTGTCCCACTCTGTGACCCCGCCAGGCCCCTGCGTCCATGAGAAGATTCTCAGGAAGTGAAGGGTGACGGGTGCATGTTCCTGAGCAGGGTCCCTCGGATGGCCTTGGGCCAGGACTCGAGTGGCCTGGGGGAGCTGGGTGCGTTGGGTGCACAGGAGGCGGCCTGAGTAGGGTGCAGGAGCTAGCTGGAGGGGCAGAGGGAAGGTTCCTCTGCCCCTGTGGCCAGCTCTGGAGGGCAGGCTGGAGGAGGGCGTTGGGTGGTCCAGCTGAGAGGACAGCTGCTGGGTTTAAGAGGTAGGGATGGCCCGCAGGTGGAGCTGTAGGGCCGCCTGGAAGGCTCAGGGGCGGAAGGGGGTCTCGGCCCACAGCACTCTTTGCACCAGCGTGGACAGCGTGATTCCAGATGCCCGAGGCCTCCTGGAGGGGCAGGGACTCAGTAGGCGAGCCACGCTGGGAGCCTGGGGTGTGGGCTGTAGAGACTGCAGTCTCCTCAAGTATAAGCTGGGTCTCAGGGGGCTTAGGGACGGCGAGGGGGTGCCGGTGCTGTCTGACGGGGCCCTGCATTCTACTGGGACACCACGTGCTGGCGTCAGCCATCTGGAGGGCCCCCTCAGCTCGCTGCCCTGTGGCCTGGCCCCACAGCCTCAGTGTGACTCTCTGTTGGTTCACCACGTTGTCCTGGGCCCATTAGCACGGATTCCCAGGTTTCCAGATGCCCCTGTGCCCCGGTCCTGCACCCCCCGCCACCCACAGCTGGGTCTCCAGGATTTTGTCTGAGTTGCTTTGGGATCTCAAGTGCCTTGTCTTACCCTGATTCGAGGGACCTGGTAGCTGGGCCCCAAGCTGCCTGTGTGCACAGGGTCAGTGACATTGGTAAATCGGAAGCGAGTGTATGTGTTTTTGTTTGTCATGCTGTGATGGGTTTTTTAAAAGTTTATTCTTTATAGTTGACACATTAATTGTAGGTATACAGGTATTCACCTGGGCTTCCCTGGTGGCTCAGATGGTAAAGTGTCTGCCTGCAGTGCAGGAGACCTGGGTTCCATCCCTGGGTCTGGAAGATTCCCCTGGAGGAGGGCATGGCCACTACTCCAGTATTCTTGCCTGGAGAATCCCAAGGACAGAGGAGCCTGGCGGGCTGCAGTCCATGGGGTTGAAAAAGAGTCAGGCACGACCGAGTGACTGCCACACACATAGAACATTGTATTTTGGTATTTGTATAGCTTCCATGGACTGGGTTGCCATGCCCTCCTCCCGACCCAGGAATCATCCTGATCTGGGGACCGAACCCAGGTCTCCTGCATTGCAGGCAGATTCTTCACCGTCTGAGCCACCAGGGAAGCCCACTCCACTGAAAGTCACTATGAAATACTATCTGTGTTCACCGTGTGATGATCTGATGAAGCTTTGAGGAGGGTGTGATGCTTATATCCTTACACTTCAGAATTTGCAAAGCTTCTGCCAATCCCCAGGTCATTTAGATGACCAAAGGAAGCTGACTTAAAAGCTGACTTAAAAAAGGATAGTGGCTACCATGAAACACACACACAAAGTCCCAAAGACCCCATTCAGTTCAGTTCAGTCGCTCAGTCGTGTCCGACTCTTTGCGACCCCATGAATTGCAGCACACCAGGCCTCCCTGTCCATCACCAACTCTCGGAGTTCACTCAGACTCACGTCCATCAAGTCGGTGATGCCATCCAGCCATCTCATCCTCTGTCGTCCCCTTCTCTTCCTGCCCCCAATCCCTCCCAGCATCACAGTCTTTTCCAGTGAGTCAACTCTTTGCGTGAGGTGGCCAAAGTACTGGAGTTTCAGCTTCAGCATCATTTCTTCCAAAGAAATCCCAGGGCTCATCTCCTTCAGAATAGACTGGTTGGATCTCCTTGCAGTCCAAGGGACTCTCAAGAGTCTTCTCCAACACCACAGTTCAAAAGCATCAATTCTTTGGCACTCAGCTTTCTTCATAGTCCAACTCTCACATCCATCCATGACCACTGGAAAAACCATAGCCTTGACTAGACGGACCTTTGTTGGCAAAGTAATGTCTCTGCTTTTGAAGCTATTTAGGTTGGTCATAGCTTTCCTTCCAAGGAGTAAGTGTCTTTTAATTTCATGGCTGCAGTCACCATCTGCAGTGATTTTGGAGCCCAAAAAATTAAAGTCTGACACTGTTTCCACTGTTTCCCCATCTATTTGCCATGAAGTGATGGGACCAGATGCCATGATCTTCGTTTTCTGAATGTTGAGCTTTAAGCCAACTTTTTCACTTTATCAAGAGGCTTTTGAGTTCCTCTTCACTTTCTGCCATAAGGGTGGTGTCATCTGCACATCTGAGGTTATTGATATTTCTCTCGGTAATCTTGATTCCAGCTTGTGCCTCTTCCAGCCCAGCGTTTCTCATGATGTACTCTGCATGTAAGTTAAATAAGTAGAGTGACAATATACAGCTTTGACGTACTCCTTTTCCTATTTGGAACCAGTCTGTTGTTCCATGTCCAGTTCTAACTGTTGCTTCCTGACCTGCATATAGGTTTCTCAAGAGGCAGGTCAGGTGGTCTGGTATTCCCATCTCTTGAAGAATTTTCCACAGTTTATTGTGATCCACACAGTCAAAGGCTTTGGTGTAGTCAATAAAGCAGAAGTAGATGTTTTTCTGGAACTCTCTTGCTTTTTCGATGATCCAGCGGATGTTGGCAATTTGATCTCTGGTTCCTATGCCTTTTCTAAAACCAGCTTGAACATCTGGAAGTTCACGGTTCATGTACTGCTGAAGCCTGGCTTGGAGAATTTTGAGCATTACTTTACTAGCGTGTGAGATGAGTGCAATTGTGCGGTAGTTTGAGCATTCTTTGGCATTGCCTTTCTTTGGGATAGGAATGAAAACTGACCTTTTCCAGTCCTGTGGCCACTGCTAAGTTTTGCAAATTTGCTGGCATATTGAGTGCAGCACTTTCACAGCATCATCTTTCAGGATTTGAAAGAGCTCAAGTGGAATTTCATCACGTGCACTAGCTTTGTTCATAGTGATGCTTTCTAAGGCCCACTTGACTTCACATTCCAGGATGTCTGGCTCTAGGTGAGTGATCACACCATCGTGATTATCTTGGTCGTGAAGATCTTTTTTGTACAGTTCTTCTGTGTATTCTTGCCACCTCTTCTTAATATCTTCTGCTTCTGTTAGGTCCATACCATTTCTGTCCTTTATTGAGCCCATCTTTGCATGAAATATTCCCTTGATATCTCTTAATTTTCTTGAAGAGATCTCTAGTCTTTCCCATTCTGTTGTTTTCCTCTATTTCTTTGCATTGATCGCTGAGGAAGGCTTTCTGAAGGACCCCATACCCAGGGCTAACTCCCACCATCTTCGAGCTGCTCAAGAAAAGGTTTCTTTACTGTGTTTCCATGGCTCCGTGGGGGTGGGGCAGTCCCCCAGTAATGGATGAGGAAGCCCTAGGCCACCCCTGCTGGTGTCATTCACTGTCCATCTCCCAAGGTCCCTGGGTCCTGGAGAAGGACCAGTTTGTGATTCAAAGTCCCCAGGGTGAATTCTGGAGCTTCCCTGGTGGCTCATATGGTGAAGACTCCACCTGCAATGCCGGAGGCCTGGGTTGGGAGGAGGGCATGGCACCCCACTCCAGTATTCTTGCCTGGAGAATCCCCATGGCAGAGGAGCCCGGTGGGCTACATCCAGGGGGTCGCAAAGAGCCAGACTCGACTGAGTGACTAAGCAGCAGCAGCGGTGGCAGGATGAATCCTGGAGCAGGCGGGTGGACCGGATGGGCCTGGTGGTGACGGGTTCCCAGGAGGAGAGGCCTGGAGCAGGCGGGTGAACAGGATGGGCCTGGTGGTGTTGGGTTCCCAGGAGGAGAGGCGAGTTCCGCCTTCAGGGAAGCTGCTCGGCGGGCATCCCGGCCGCCGTGGTGCAGCCCGGAGCTCCTCGAGGCCTCCTGTGATCCCTGGAGAAACTGCTGAACTCAGCCTGAACGCCTTCGCTTTATGCCTGGTGTCGGGGGCCGGCCGGGAGCCACCTGGGTGGATGTGTTCACACGGTTACGCGCAAACCACCCGCACTTGGTTTTCTCTGCCAGTGTTTGTACTGGAAGATGCTCACCTCATACAGACGATGCTAGAAAAGCTTGCTCCTCCCAACGACTGGTCCTTCCCGCTCCTCGCTGGCTCACCGGTCTTCCCCCGCACCTCCCTTCTCCTGTGCGCAGGCCCTCCTGGCAGGACGGGTGGTCCCTCACTCTGCTCCGAAGGTGAGAAAGACAGGAGTGGGGTTGGGAGGCAGCTGAGGCTCCAAGCACGTAGTGGGCCCGCGTGATACCCGTGACACCACCAGCACCGTAGCTCAGCCCGCAGCCATGCTGAGCACAGGTGAGTCAGGGGAGGCACAGAGGTCAAGGAACTCGGCCAAAGTCGTTTAACAGGATTGTACTGAGTGGGACACAGCTTCCTGTGACCTCAGGGCTCCTTGCCCCTTTCCCAGAAATGAGGGTCTCAATGCCCCCAACGCAGCTCACATTCACACCCCACCTCCCCTTGCAGACATGGCCTTGCCTCCTGGGTCAGGAGGAAAGCCCCGGGCCGGCTGCTTCCCTGGGCGGTAAACAAACACATAGGAGGCGCGGCCCCGCCTTTGCTGGGTTCTGCTTGTCCTCTGTCTCATACCCCCGCTTCTGTCTCCCTGGATGTTATAAACACACAAGCTCATGTGGCTAGATGTGAGCCATGCTGCCAGGCGTTCAGGCATCCAAGTGCTCCCATCGGTGGTCTCCGCTCCCACGTGGCCCTGGCAGGGACCCCATCTGGCCCCACACCCACTCTGAACAACAGCTCCCACCCGTTCTCCGAACCTCGCTACGGCCTTCCCGGGATGCATTTATCCTTTGGGAAGGCCCGTGACACACGACGCATGTTTTGTGATAATTCCTTCTTGTGGGTAGCCAAGGGTGCCCACCTTAGCATCATTGCTCTGTACAAAGTGATTCAAACACCTTTGCTGGGCATCTCAAAGGAGGCTTGATGCCAGGGCCCCACCTGCAGAAATTGGCATTAACCGTGTAGACCAAGCCTCCGCCCACCGGCTTTAAGCCATGGGATTCTCCCCTGAGGCCAGGGGTGACAACCGTGGCCCAAAGCATCACGTGTCCCATTCCTAAGACCACCTCACCAAAAGGTTGCTTTGCCACCCCGTCTGTATGACTGTTGGTTAGGTGAACCACTGCCCGCTCTTACACGTGGGATCTGTTCTGTTCTCTCTTGCTCTGTTGCTTTAAAAAGCAGAATGCTGGTGGCTCATTAGCTGCATCCCTCTCACACCCGTGACGGTCTGGACCGTCATCTGAAGCACGGCTCTGGAGTCGGGAGAGGAGGAGCACTGCCTCGGACAAGGAGGATAGGACGTGGGCTTGAGCTCAGCTCCTTCCTGGGGTCCCTGGGGCCAGACCAGCATCCTCCGCAGCTTTCAAAACAAGCTGGCAGGGTGGGCTCCAAGGGGCTTGGCCTCTGAGCATCGTCTCACCGGCTGGAGCTGACCACTGCGTGGTCACAGGCTAAGTGCTGCTCAGTGCTGTTTTGGGTGCAAAACAAAGAGCGGTTGGGAGGTTCTCTTGGCTTCCCTGCTTCCTCACGTCCAGAATTTCCGCCTGGCGGTGATCGTGTAGAAGACGTGGGTAGGTCTGGCGCCAGGCAGGGGTCCTTCCCCACGGAGGGGGCCCTGACGCCCCTGGGTGTCCTGGGCCCCTCTCGGGCATGGGGGCAGGATAGTGTCGGCCATGGTTGGGAGCCCGCCCTTCGTCCATGTCCAGAGGGCACCCACCCCCGCCCCGGTCAGAGCTTCCCAGAGGGTCAAGGGCTGCCTGTCTCCTCCGAGCTGCTCCCGGACTCGCCACTGGTCAGTCCATCACCTTTCTGATGTGCACTAAACAGAGATACGAAGGTAGGGGGCTTCCCTGGTGGCTCAGAGAGGAAAGAATCCGTCTGCAGTGCAGGAGACCTGGGTTCAACCCTGGGTCGGGAAGGTCCCCTGGAGAAGGGAATGGCTACCCACTCCAGTGTTCTTGCCTGGAGAATCCCATGGACAGAGGAGCCTGGCGGGTTACAGGTCATGGGGTCGCAGAGAGTCAGAGATGACTGAGCCACTGACACATGCACACCCCTACAAGAAGGTGGGATTTCTTCTGTGTTGTCTGAGTTTTTCAAATTTATCTTCTTTACTCAGAAGATTGTGAGCTTTCTGAGGCACGTGTGTGGATGTGTGAGAGAGAGAGAGAGGGAGAGAGTTAAAGGGCTTGTGTGTGTCCTTCACAGGCTCAATGCCACTCCGGACACCCTGAAATCCCTTGCTGAGATCTCACTGGTTTATGGATGGGTGCACATTCTTCTCTTGTTCTACGGGCAAAGAAAAAGCGCTAAGTCATGTCCGACTCTTTATGACCCTGTGGGCTGTACTCCATCAGGCTCCTCTGTCCATGGGATTCTCCAGGCAAGAATACTAGAGTGGGTTGCTATTCCCTTCTCCAGGGGATCTTCCTGGCCCAGGGATCAAACCCTGGTCTCCTGCATTGCAGGCAGATTCTTTACCAACTGAGCTACAAGGGAAGCCCTAGGGGCAAAGAAGTCAGGAGCAAAGAGCAAAGCTTGGGTGAATTAAAAAAAAAAATGCTTTATGTGAAAGAATGCAGCAAGAAATAAGTAAGATTCCAGGTACATTTTGTAGGAAAACTGCAATCTAGACACACACTTGCCTTCGAAAGACATCAGGTGCCCCTTGGAGCTGCAGCGGCTCACGGCAGTGCCGCCAGCCCTGCGGGCTTCCTGTGGCTCTGTGACAGCCAGCCTGCAGTCAGCGCTGGGCGAAGGGGCGGGCCGCGAGTGAAGCTACATAACGGATCACCCGGACCCCCAGCCTACGGCAGGCACCCCTCCCTGCCGCCTGCACACGTGCACACTCCATCCACACCCCACACCCCATCCCACCCCACTCCCCATCCACACCCCGCTCCCCATCCACAACCCACACCCCATCCACACCCATCCGCACCCCACTCCCCATCTACGACCCACTCCCCACACCCCATCCACACCCAACTCCTCATCCCAGCCTACACTCCATACCCCACTCCCCATCCACACCCCACACCCCACCCACACCCCACACCCCATCCACACCCCACTCCCCACACCCCATCCACACCCTACACCCCACGGACAACCCACTCCCCATCCACACCCCACTCCTTGTCCACAACCCACACCCCATCCACACCCCACTCCCCATCCACACCCCACTCCCTATCCACAGCCCACATCCCACCCACACCCCACACCCCACCTACACCCCACACCCCACACCCAAGCTACACCCCACAATCCACCCCACCCACACCCCATGACTCATCCACCCCACACCCCACTCCTCATCCACACCTCGCTCCCCATCCACAACCGACACCCCATCCCAGCCCACACTCCATACCCCACTCCCCATCCACAACCCACACCCCATCCACACCCCACTCCCTATCCACACCCCACATCCCACCCACACCCCACCCCACACCCCACTCCCTATCCACACCCCACATCCCACCCATACCCCACACCCCAGCCACACCCCAGCCACACCCCACTCCCCATCCCATCCCACCCCACACCCCATCCACACCCCACAATCCGCCACACCCACACCCCACGACTCATCCACACCACACCCCACACCCCACTCCCCATCCACACCCCACATCCCACCCACACCCCACACCCCAGCCACACCCCACCCACACCCCACTCCTCATCCCAGCCCACACTCCATACCCCACTCCCCATCCACACCCTACACCCCACCTACACCCCACACCCCACACCCCGTCCACACCCCACACCGACACACCCCATACCCCAGCCACTCCCCATCCACAACCCACACCTCATCCACACCCCACACCCCACACACACCCCACTCCCCATCCACACCCAACACCCCATCCACACCCAACACCCCATCCCACCCCACTCCCCATCCACACCCCACATCCCACCTACACCCCACACCAGAGCCACACCCCATCCACACCCCACATCACACCAACACCCCACACCCCACACCTCACACCTCATCCACACCCACATCACACCCACACCCCACACCTCACACCCCATCCACACCTCACACCCCATCCACACCCCACTCCCTATCCACACCCCACTCACACCCCACACCCCCCCACACCCCACACCCCACTCCCCGTCCACACCCCACACCTCACACCCCACTCCCCATCCACACCCACAACCCACACCCCTCACCTCACATCCCATCCACACCTGACACCCCACCCACACCCCACACACCACACCCCACATCCCACTCTCCATCCACACCCCACACTCCACCCACACCCCCCACCCACACCCCCCACCCACACCCCCCACCCACACCCCACACCCTACACCTCATACCCCATCCACACCCCACACCCCACCCACACCCCACTCCCTGTCCACACCCCACTCCCCATCCACACCCCACCCCCCACCCCACACCTGACACCCCATCCACACCCCACACCCCACTCCTCATCCACACGCCACACCCCACCCACACCCCACTCCCTGTCCACACCCCACACCCCGTCCACACCTCCTCCCCACGGCCCCTCCCCTTCCCCAGGCTTCCCGCCTCCCGTCCCAGGTGGCCGTTTCTACTGGCGAGTCTGTGGTCCAGGCCTCCTGCCGTTTGCTGCCCCTGCCCGTGGAGGGACCGCTGTGCAGTGACCTGGCTCTGGGGTGGACATTGCCATCTGTCCCCCTTCTCTGGGGGCTTCTTCTCAGGCTCTTGGCGAGCCCTGTCTGCGGCCTGTGCCCCATGGAGCAGCGAGGGGGCCCCCTACCGCCCGGGAACCCACCGCCCCTCCACCCGCGGGGCAGGCGCCCTGCAGTCACCGCGGGGCAGGGGGGCCCTGCAGGAGGGAGGCTGGCCCTTGAGGCTGGCTGCGAGGTCACTGAGTATCTGACAAGAAACCCCGTGCCCAGGTTTTAGAAAAGTGAAGGACACGAGGCTGCAGCTTTTTTCTGCTGAAAACCAGAGAGACGGGGGACGTCCACTCCAGGGAGTGACTGTGGAGGGCCTGGGGCCACTCCTGCTGCCCTGCCCAGGGGATGCCCGCTTCAGCCGACAGGGGGCACCCCGACTCGCCACAATCAGACCTCCTGTCTCCCTGCAGACCTGCAGCCCTGTGGGGCCTGGGGTCGGTGGTCCTGTTGTGGTCAGGTCCCCAAGGACGTGCTGGGAGGTCTGGGGCGGGGGAGGGGGAAACTCCAGCCGGGACAGCAGTGCTCCGCCCGGGGGAGCGGAGGGTTAGGGGGACCCTCTCCTGGGGGAGGGAACAAGCCTCTCCGGGGAGGGGACACTGGCCCACTGGGCAGGGGCCTGGTCGTGGGGGGCCATGGACAGTGCAGGTGGAGGAGGTCCCTGGAGCTGTCGCCACCACCTCGGGGGCGGAGACGGCCCTGCAGCTCCAGGGGACGGACTGCTTGTGGCCCCTGCCTGCCAGGGGAGAATGGGCTGGCGCCCTCATGGGTCATTAGGCTGAGAGCAGCAAGGGTGGAAACCACTCTTCTAATGGACACACAGAGCCCAGGTTGGTGGAGGAAACTTTTTACAGTTGCTTTACCCTGTTGTGTTAGTTTCTGCATATGTATTGTTATTGTTTAGGCAGGAAGTCGCGTCCAACTCTTTCTGACCCCATGGACTTTAGCCCGCCAGGCTCCTCTGTCCATGGGATCCTCTAGGCGAGAATACAGGGGTGGGTTGATGGTTCCTTCTCCAGGGCATCTTCCCAAACCAGGGATCAAACCCACTCCTCCTTCATCGGCAGGCTGATTCTTTAACACTGAGCCACTGGGGAAGCCCATGTATACATGTATCCCGTCTTTTTTAGGATTTCCTTCCCATTTAGGTCACCACAGAACAGGTAGTGGAGTTCCGTGCTGTACAGTAAGTTCTCATCAGTTATCCACTTTATACAGGGTATCAATAGTGTATTTATGTCAACCCCAGTCTCCCGATTCATTCCTCCCCTTCTTCCCCGCTTGGTGTCCGTATTTTTTTTTATGTCTGTGTCTCTGTATCTACTTTGCAAATAGGTTCATCGGTACCATTTACGGAAGAAAGGCTTCTTACTCTCTCTGCGTGTCTTTCCAGGACTGTGACCCTCCTCTGCCTAGTTAGGTCCTGGGGCAGGTTGGAGACTGTCTTCCTGCAGACCTGGGCCCCCCTCCCCTCAGAGGTGGGGCTAAGCTCCCCCCCCTCCCCAGAGGGCTTGGCCCCCCTCCACGTCCACCAGAGGGATTCCAGAAAGTCCTGCTTTTTATTCTCAGAAAATCAGCTCATGCCAGACTCCAGTTTCTATGTATCTTGCAGTTTGAAGCAGACAATGGTGAAAGCTGTTTCCCTTCGCAAATGTCCAGCTTCTCCCTGATCTTGGTGATGGTATCAAAGTCACAAATCGGGGTGGGTGGGACTCCCAGCCTCCCCCCCACACCCCTGGCGGGGGGGCTCATTCTCCCTCACCCAGTTCAGGACAAAGGTGGGCGCAACACCCAGGTCCCTGGGGACACAGGGTGTTTGGGAAGGTGACCCAGGAGAGAGAGGAGAGCAGGCAGAGAGGGCTTAACTGTCAGTGGGGCAATGAGTGTAGCCTGACCCTGCAAGCCAAGCTTCTTTTAAGCCTCCTCCTCTGTGGCCAAAGTGCCTGGCATGCTGGGGAACCCGGTCCCCTAGGCCGGGGGGGCTCCTTGGATGGCCAAAGGCAGAGTGGGGTCTGTGGGTCCAGTGCGCCCATGGGCTGTGAGCTCATCCCAAACACGGAGTGAGTTTCAGCTGTCCGAAGGCCGGTACCCAGCCCCAGGGCTCTGGTTGGGAGCATAGGAGGGGCTCCTGGGGGTCCCAACCCCCCGGGGCTCCCATCCCGCTTTGTCACTGGTTGCAGGGAGAGGTGTCTTCATGGTGGCTGGAAACCAGCTTCAGGAAGACTGTCCTAACCAAGCAGGAAAATGGGTGGACCAGAGCAGCCTTGTCCCCATGAAATCCTCACTTCTGGACTCCCTGATCACCATTGTCATCACAGGGGCAATCCGTGACACTTTTCAGTGAAGGGGGAGAAGGACTTGTCGGGTTTCTAGTTTTGTCTTTCCCTGGTGGCTCAGATGATAAAGAATCTGCCTGCAATGCAAGAGACCCGGGTTCCATCCCTGGATCAGAAAGATCCCCTGGAGAAGGGAATGGCAACCCATTCCAGTATTCTTGCCTGGAGAATATCATGGGCAAAGGAGCCTATTGGGCTATGTGTGTGGGGTCACAAAGAGTCAGACACGACTGAGCAACTACCATTTTCACTAACCTGTATTTCAGGTGTGGTCTTCAATTGAAGGGTGAGTGAGCAGGGTTCTCGTGCTGCTTCCCAACTGTGTTGACAGAGTGTCCCACCCACGGGGTCAGCAAGAATTTGAAGACATCATGGCTAAAATGTCAATCAGGGATCACACACCCATTTCGGGGCTTCCCTTGTGACTCACCTGGTAAAGAATCCACCTGCAATGCAGGAGGCCTGGGTTTGATCCCTGGGTTGTGAAGATCCCCTGGAGAAGGGAAAGGCTACCCACTCCAGTATTCTGGCCTGGAGAATTCCATGGACTGCAAAGAGTCAGGCACGACTGAGTGACTTTCATTCACTTTCACACACCCATTTCAGGCACACAACTGGATATAAAAAGATAGGCTCAAAGAAATCCGCTCACACTTCCTATTACAAACATAGTAAAGGTTCTGTTTGGAAACTACACACACTCAGTATTATCTCCAATGTTGTATTTCATTGTAAACGCATGATGATGTAGAAAAGGGTATAATTTTTTGCCACCCTTCATGTAGATGCCGCAGATTGCTTCCCGTTTACCCTAATGAACCATAAAAATAAAGTCATAGTCTCTGTGGATTCAAAATCTACTCCAGTTATCACTAATATTAAGAATCCCTGCCTTAGAGGAGAGTAAGTTTTGTGTTTACCGCATCAGAGATGTTCTTATGTTACCTTTATATTTATTCTGCTTTGATTATAAAAATCTATAACTGGTGTGTGTGTGGGGAAACTCGAGAAACTGTGGAAATCACGAAGCAGGTGCCCTTTTCTCTACCTGTGTCATTGCTGTTCAGGGTTCTAATCGTGGGACCTGGGTGAGTGAGAGCTTCTTCTTCACCCGAAGAAGGAGGCTTCTGAGGCTCTATCATGTTATGAGCCCAGCCATCACTTCACATGCACAGACCACAGCGGGGTAGATTGGGCGGGACCCGGGCGGCAGTCACAGCCCAGTCTGTGGGTTGTGATGCTGGAGAAGCAGACCCCCTGCTTCTCAGCTTGTGGGGGATAAAATCTGGAGGGTGCGGGGCAAGGTGGTTGGGTGCCCTGGTTCACCCTGGGCTGGTGGCATGGGCTGCCCGCTGGCTGCTGGGCTGGGGAAGGGCCAGAAGGTGCTGTGTCCGTTTCCTGGGGCAGGTGTGACAAAGCACCGCAGACGGGGTGGCACAGACACAGAGTTTTGTCTTCTCCCAGTTTTGGAGGCTGGATGTCTGGGATCCCAGGGTGGACAGGGTGAGCTCCTCCCTGGTCCAGGCCCCTCTCCAGCTCCAGGTGGTCTGCTGGACACCTTCAGCTCCAAGCATCGCCTGATGTCTGCCTTCATGGCCATGTGGTGTCTCTTTGTCTGAAGGTCCTGTGTCTAAACTTCTTTTTTTGGTAAGGACACACATCAGATCCAGGCCTGGCCAGCTCCAGCCTGACCTCATCTAACCAGTTTCATCTGCAGCGACTCTATTTCCAAATAAATTCACGTTCTGAGGCTCTGGAGGTTAGGGTTCAATGCTTGATTTGCGGGAGGGGATATGATTCAGACCATAACAGCTGCACATGTCCTGATCCTCAGAACCTACTCATTTTACCACACAAGGGGAAGGGCACTTTGCAGATGGGATTAAAATGCTGTTGCTCAGTCACTCGGTCCTGTCCAACTCTGCAACCCTATGGACTGCAGCATGCCAGGCTCCCTGTCCTCCACTATCTCCTTTCATTTGCTTAAATTCATGTCCATTGAGTCGGCGATGCTATCTAACCATGTTATCCTCTGTCTCCCCCTTCTCCTTTGCCCTCAATCTTTCCTAGCATCAGGGTCTTTTCCAAAGAGTCAGGTGGCCCAAGGATTGTAGCTTTAACTTCAACATCAGTCCTTGCAATGAGTGTACAGGGTTGATTAAATTAAGGATCTTAAAAGGGGGGAGGTTGTCCTGGATTGTCTGGGTAGGTCCCACATATAATCATAAGTGTCCTCCTAAGAGGAAGGTGGGGGAGATTTGACTACAGAACAGACAGCAATGGTTGCAGTGATGTGGTCATAAGCTGAGGGATGCTAGTGGGACCCGAAGCTGCAAGAGGCAAGGACCCTCTCTCCTCAGAACCTCCAGGAGTGGCCGGCCCCACCCAGCCCTCAGCGTTAGCACCCCCGACACTGATTTTGGCTTTCTGGCCTTCAAGACCATCAGAGAATGAATCTGTGCTGTGTTTCAGGCACCAGGTTTGTGGTCATTTGTGAGAGCGGCTGTGAGAACTGGGACAGCAGCACTTCATCTTCCCCAGGGAGAAGGGAGGGCCCTGGGGCTGCTTACTTGCTCCTTTAGGTTGGGGTCTCCATTCGGTTGGCTCAGAGGAGGATAGACAGAGAGAATCAATGAGAGAAGGTTCTGGAATGAGCTTGCTTCAATTTGATGAAAAGTGTGCATGTCCGGAGATGAAGCTCTAGCCTTGGGGATGCATCTCAGGCGTCCCTCCAACTTGTCAGCATCCACAGGTCGGCACGTGGCTTGCCTGGTCCAGTGGGGGTTGGGGGTCCGTGACCACCGGGCCGCAGGAGGGTGTGTCCTGCGTCCCCCGGGGGGCTGCCTTGGGCTGCCCTGGTCTGACTCTGCCTCACTCCCCAGCCCCCTGGGGTCTGCTCCTCCCTCACACAGACGTTTCATCACCACGTGGGTGGGGTGGTCATGGCGTGTCCTGTGCGAGGAGGCAGGTCCCAGGGAGCAGGAGAGATGTGACCACTGGCCATCACACAGATGTCTCAGGAGACCTCCAGAGACCAAGAGACTCTGCCGAGTGTCTAGACTGGCTCTTCACAGGGTCTTAGAAATACTTTTATTTTATTTTTTTTTAATTTTAAATAAAATTTTTTTTTTATTGGAGGATAATTGCTTTAAAATGTTGTGTTCATTCCTGCCGTACAACAAAGCAAATCAGCTGTACATATTCATATATTCCCCTCCCTTCTGAACCTCCCTCCCACCCACCCTAGAAATGCTTTCAGATACAAGGGAGCTGGCTTGGGCAAACTCCGGGGGGTAGTGGGGAACAGGGAGGCCTGCTGCCGCCCATGGGGTCGCAGAGAGCCAGACACGACTGAGCGACTGAACAGTGGCAGAGCTGGGAAGGGGCCCCGTAACCACCTGCCCTCACCTCCGGGGCAGAGGCCCGCTCGCTGTCCCTGTGCCTCTGGGCCAATGCTCAGGGACTGGTCAGGGGGCTTTGGCAGAGATGGCTCATGTGCGCGTCACCTCTGATCACTTGTCACCGGGACTGTTGGGGGTGCCGAGCTGGAGTGGAGCTAAGCTAAGCTGGGCGTTGTGGGGAAGCTCCAAGCCCACAGAGCGGTTCTGAAAACCAGCCGCTCAGGGCCCCCAACACCTGCTATTTATCTGGGCTTGGTTGGGGCTTGTGTGGGGGCTCCACGGGGCCACCCCATCTCAGTGGTTTGCCAGCAGCATTCCCAGGACTCAGCGTGTGATCAACCTTGTGGCTCAGACTTATTCCAACAAAAGGATACACATCTAAACCAGCCAAGGGAGGGGGTGCACTGGGTGAAGCCCAGAAGGGACCAGGCGTGAGCGGGCAGGACCCGCCCCCCAGGGGACACCCTCCAGGGGAGCCCCTCATGGTGGGGAGAGGCCCATATCCCTTCAAGGGGGAGCTGAGACAGGGGTACGCAGTAGTCTCGGTGGCCAGGGCTTTTACTGGGGGGCTGGTCACGAGGGTACCCACTGCCGAGTGGGGCTGGAAATCCCAGACCCCAGAAGGAAGCTGGTGATCTGGACACAGTGAGCCCCTCTATCAGCGAGGGATGGGGGAGCCCTGCATTCTGGCACTCGGGGAGGAGCAAGCCAGGGCCTCATTCCTGCTCTAAAGCGGGGAGTTGTTTGTCTGGGAACTTACCTATGGGAACCGAGTGGGCTGGGGGTGGTGGGAGGCCCTTCCCATCTCGGCATCTCCAGCACAATCCTGAATCTTAACCTCCAGCCTCCCCCAAGCATGGAGAGTGCTCAGTAGATGTTCACCAGGGAGGGAAGGAATGAAGGTGTGGAGTGGCTTCTAGAACCCTCCTTGGGGCTGCTCCCTTGCCCCGTGCTGAGTCCCTCAGCCCCACAGGGCCCGCTCTGAGCCGGCCTCCACTGGATGGGGAGTTTCAGTCCACACTCACCTGACCGGCCCCGTCGGCCTGACTTGGGAGCCCTGAGGCAGGGCTTTAAAAGCCTTTATTTGCTTTCTCCACTGCTGCGCCCTGAGTCCTGAGCACTGCCTGGCACACACACATGCTCAGAAGAACCGGTCCCTAGACCAGCCTCTGGGATCAGAGGACAATCTGTTCCCACCGGCCCAGCTTCCCTGGAGCCTGGGGAGGAGCGGAGCATGCCTTCATGAACCAGAGATTGTGGGGGCACAGGAGAAGGAAATGGCAGCCCACTCCAGTGTTCTTGCCTGGAGAATCCCAGGGATGGGGGAGCCTGGTGGGCTGCCGTCAATGGGGTCACACAGAGTCGAACACAACTGAAGTGACTTAGCAGCAGGCTGTCCCCGGGAAGAATTGTTCTCTGCGGGCACAACCCCTGACTGTCCTCTGGGGTCAGCCTGCCCGGGGTTAATTTCTGCCTTGAGTTTTTACCTCTTTGTTCCCTGAGGAGGGGGCAGGTGGCCCTGGCCACAGCAGGGGTGGGACGACTGGGTTGGTGGGGGCGGCGGTCATCACCTCTGTCTTCCCTGTTCCTTGGCCAGAGGCTGAAGCCACATCTGGCCAGCGCTGGGGTCTGTCATTGCTGGAGAGGATGCTGTGGTCTGCTCCATGAGCTTGCAGACCAGGGCCTCTCTCTGCCTCACCAGCTGACCTCCTGCTTCTCCGTGGCCACATTTATGGGCTTTGATGCCATGGGACTTCTCTGGCCACTTTGGACGGTTCCGTCCTGCTAGCGTGACACTGACTCGCCCACTGGGGCAGGCTCTTTGGGACCAACTCTGGCCATCCCTGCACAGGCATCTGCCCAGGAGCCTCACGTACCTGGGAGCTTGAGGGGCTCCTTGAGGCACAGGGAGCTGGCCGAGGGGCAGGGCTGTGTCTGCCCAGAGGAAGGGGACCTTCTCCTGGTCGTCACAGAGGTGCCTGCCGTGTGAACCAGCAGGCAGGGGGAGCCAGGCACAGCCGCATGGCATTGGATGGTGAACTGTGATCCAGATCCCGGGCTGCCTCCCCAGCTCTGGTGTAGCTACAGCTTTGCGGGTACAGCGGGCGGGGGGCTTGGCGCAGTTGGGGGCTCTCAGAGATTTTCCTCACTGTTTGCCAGTCCCAGGAGACATGCCTGCAGTCCCAGTGTTGCCAAAGGTGTGACTGGAGGGACCCATGAAGGGACAAGAAGGTCCAGCCCGTGCCAGTGGCCAAGGTCATGAGGACTGCTGGTGAGATGGGCCAGTGCACCCGTGGGCTCAGGGGACCGGGGGGAGTGCACATCGGCTTCACGGCGAGGCCCAAGGTCTTTCCCTTTGCTGAGAACTCACTGCCTTGTGACCTGCAAACTACTGAATCTCTAAGACCCACCGGATATCAGCTCCTCGATGAGGGGACCAGTCCCCTTCATGACTCACAGACAGAGTGAATGACTTTGAGAAGAAATATACACTCTTTCCATATTCCTGGGCCAGCATGGTGCAGTAATGAAAAGGGGGAACCGTGTGTGTGTGTGTGTGTGTGTGCGTGTGTGTGTGCGCGTGCATATGTGTGTTTACTTGCACACACAGAGGAAAATACATCCTTAAACGTAATGTGGAGGTGGCCAAGCAGTCACCGGGGGGTCGGCCATGGGGACTGTTGATTTTATCCTCTCATAATTACATTTTTTCACCTGAGACAATTTCCAGTTAAATTTCCGTTAGTCGAGGTACCGAGTGAAGCCCATCTGACCTGGAAAATGATAGGAATGCGTTTATAATCATTCCCACGTAATCTTTTCATCCTGACTTAACCTTTTCCTTCTTTACATAAATGTGGAAATTTGGGCTCTTGACTTAACCGATTTAAGGAGATTACAGAAGGGCTGCTTGGGAGAACAAGCGGGTCATTTAGCTCCCCTCAGCCATGGAGAGATGATGCTCCGAATTTGGGGTCTCATACCCCTGAGAAGAGGCAACTCGGCCGACCCACAGCCTGCTAGTGGCCCACAGGACCCGGGGTCAGTCTCCCTGGGGACTCCTAATGCCCTGGGCACAGCTCTGAGTGCTGGGCAGGTTGGGTTAGTCAGTGCCCTGCAGGATCCTAGGATGTGGGTGCTGGGGTTGTGTGGGGAGGGGAGGAGTGGACCCCCAGACCTCTGGCTGGCGGTGCGCCAGGCCAGATGCCAGCTCCGTGGCCCCCTGGAATGCCCACCCCCTCCGGCAGCACAGCAGTGGCCCTAGGGAGGGAGAAGGAGGCTGCCAGCCCAAGCTGGGGCTCCATCAGCCTTGAAGGCGGCATTGACCGGCGGCCCAGATGAATAAGGCCACGTGCCCGGTAATTCACCAGAGGCCGCGCTGGGGTCCCAGGGCCATCCTGACAGAACGCCACAGGCTGGGAGGGCTAAGACAGCAGACATGTGTCTTTTCACATTCTGGAGCCAGAAGCCTGAAATCCAGGTGGCAGCAGGCCCTCCCTCTCCCTGGAGGCTCCAGGGGACCGATCCATTCTGCCTCTTCCAGCTTCTCATGGTGGCTGGCGATTCTTGCCTCTTCTTGCCTTGTAGAAGCATCACTTCGTCTTAACACAGCCTTTGTTCCTCGGTTTGTGTCCACATCTCCCTCCTCTTGTTAGGACACCAGCACAGGCTCAGCTTAATTTGCCTGATGACATCTGCAAAATCGCCATTTCCAATGATCATCCTATTCTGATGTTCCCGGCAGACGTGGGTTTCTGGAGGGCACTGTGCCACTCAGTACACCAAGCAGCTCCTCGCTCAGCCCCGTCCTTGTCAGCCTGGCCACCAGGACGGAGCAGCACAGCTTCCTCTGTGCCTCAGATGTAGGCGTTTGTTTCTCACAGCGTGGAGCCGAGACGTCCACGACTGGGCTCCTGCTGCAGACTCCGTTCCTGGCGGGTGCGTGGCTATCCTGACACTGGTCCTCGTGTGGCCTTTCCTTGCTGCAGCCCGTGGAGGGAGACTTTTGTCTTCCTCTTCCTGGGGTAGCGGGGAGTTCCATCATGAGGGCTCCACGCTCATCTAACCCTGAAGCCCCGTCTCCACCCCTGGAGGAGGAAACGGCAACCCACTCCAGTGTTCTTGCCTGGAGAATCCCATGGACAGGGGAGCCTGGAGGGCTACAGTCTATGGGGTCACAGTGAGTTAGATTCAACTGGGCACACACACCTACATGCCACATGCCATCACTTTGGGCATTAGGGTTCCTCCTGTGGATTGTGGGGGTGCAAACCTGCAGCCCTTAATGCTCCCGCGCTCGCTCACTCTGTCCCTCAGAGGAGGTGAGCAGGGGTTTCTTAGTGGGTATAGTCATGATGCCAGCTTCTGAGATGTGGCCTCCTTGATCGCAGACAGAGGACCATTCAGTGGTAGGCTGATGGAAGGGAGGGCTTGGAGGATGCTGGCGTCGCAAGGGGTAACAGGGATCACCTGTTCAGTTCCCCAGGCAACTGTGGTGCCACGGCTGTGGTGTGTGGTCCACCTCATCGGACACTGGACCGCGGGTCAGCCCAGGGACTGCTCTCCTGCTCCTATGGGTTTCCAGGGTTCCCAGCTTCTGAGAAGGAGATCATGGTGGGGGCAGGGTTGAGCCCCTTGATTGGCTTGTGTCGAAGTTGGGGTGTGAGTGCAGACATAAGGGGCTTGTGTGAATGGCCCTTTTCCACCTTCCCCCGTGGCACTGGAATCAAGACAGGAGCTGCCTCATCCTCCTCACCGTCCCATCCTCTCCTAGAGGTGGGGTCCTGGCCTGGGGCCTTACCTTTCCCATCTGTGAAATGGGGATAAAATAGCATCCACCCGACAGTGCTGAGGTGAGGATGGCGAGGTGATTCTGTCCAGTGTTCACTGCAGCCGTTCTTGTTATTCCTTCCCTACTACGTCCACACACTATCCATCTGCTAACGTCTGTTTCTGTAAAAGGAGTCATGCGATACGTGCCCTCTGTGCCTGGCTTATTTCCTCGAGTGTCATGTATCACCGCTTCATTCTTTGCTATGGCCAAACAGCACTGGATTGTGTGGGAATACCACATGTCGTTTACCCATCTTTGGCGGGTAAATTTGACGTCTGTCCCTACTTTTTAGTCACTTAGAATAATGCTGCTGTGAACATTTGTGTGCAGGTTTTTGTGTTAGCACATGGTTCATTTCTCTGTGGTGGATAGCCAGGGCTGGCGTTTCTGGATCATGCGGTAATTCCACAGACAATTTATGGAGGAGCCGCCAAGCTGTTTCCCGAAGTGGCCTCACTATTTTACACGCCCACCAGCCATGAGTGAGTGTTCTGATTCTTCCACATGCTCACCAACACTCGTTATTATCTGAATTTTTTAAATGGAAGTATAGCTGGCTTACAATGTTGTGTGAGTTTCTAGTACAGGAAAGTGACTCGGTTATACACGTATCTGTGCACACATGTTCTCTTCCATCCCGGTTTATCACGGGGTATTCAGGATAGACCTCTGTGCTCTACAGCAGGGCCTTGTTGTTTATCCATCCTGTGTATACTAGCTCGTACCTGCTTATCCCACGCTCCCAGGCCAGCCCTCCTCCCCACCCGCCATCTGCCCTGCAACCACAAGTCTGTTCTCTCTGTTTCCATTTTGTAGATAAGTTCGTTGTGTCATACTTCAGAGTCTATGCATAAATGATATCATAAGGTATTTGTCTTTCTCTTTCTGACTTGCTTCGGCTTATGATGATAATTTCTAGGTCCTTCCATATTGCTGCGGTTGGTATTATCCCATTCTCTCTTATGGTCAGGTAGTATTCCCTTGTATGTATGTAACACATCTTCTTTTCTCTGCATCTGTGGATGGATGCTTAGCTTGTTTCCACACATTGTCAATTGTAAACAATGCTGTTGGAACACTGAGGTGCATGTATCTTTTCAGATAAGAGTTTTCTGCAGATATATGCCCTGGAGTGGGGTTGCTGGACCATATTGTAACTATATTTTCAGTTTTTTGAATAACTTCCATACTGCTCTCCATAGTGAGTGGCTGCACCAGCTCACCTTCGCACCAACAGTGCCCCTTTTCCCCTCACCCTCTCCACCATTTATTATTTGTAGACAGTTTGATGATGGCTGCTCACCGCTCCTGCGCCGCCCAACTGCTGCTAGCCGATATTGACTATGCCAAAGCTGTGGACTGTGTGGATCACAATAAACTGTAGGAAATTCTGAAAGAGATGGGACTACCAGACCACCTGACCTGCCTCTTAAGAAACCTGTATACAGGTCAGGAAGCAACAGTTAGACTGAACATGGAACAACAGACTGGTTCCATATAGGAAAAGAAGTACGTCAAGGCTGTATGTTGTCACCCTGCTTATTTAGCTTATATGCAGAGTACATCATGACAAACACTGGGCTGGAAGAAGCACAAGAATCAAGTTTGCAGGGAGAAATATCAATAACCTCAGATATGCAGATGACACCACCCTTATGGCAGAAAGTGAAGAAGAACTAAAGAGCCTTTTGATGAGAGTGAAAGAGGAGAGTGAAAAAGTTGGCTTAAACCTCAACATTCAGAAAACTAAGTTCATGGCATCTGGTCCCATCTCTTCATGGGAAATAGATGGGGAAATAGTGGAAACAGTGTCAGACTTTATTTTTCTGGGCTCCAAAATCACTGCAGATGGTGACTGCAGCCATGAAATTAAAAGATGCTTACTCTTGGAAGAAAAGTTATGATCAACCTAGACAGCTTATTAAAAAGCAGAGACATTACTTTGCCAACAAAGGTCCAACTAGTCAAGGCTATGGTTTTTCCAGTGGTCATGTATGGATGTGAGAGTTGGACTGTGAAGAAAGCTGAGCACCGAACAATTGATGCTTTTGAACTGTGGTGTTGGCAAAGACTCTTGAGAGTCCTTGGACTGCAAGGAGATCCAACCAGTCCATTCTAAAGATCAGTCTTGGGTATTCACTGGAAGGACTGATGCTAAAGCTGAAACTCCAGTACTTTGGCCACCTGATGCGAAGAGTTGATTCATTGGAAAAGACTCTGATGCTGGGAGGGATTGGAGGCAAGAGGAGAAGGGGACAACAGAGGATGAGATGGCTGGATGGCATCACTGACTCGATGGACATGAGTTATAGTGAACTCCAGGAGTTGGTGATGGACAGGGAGGCCTGGCGTGCTGCGATTCATGGGGTCACAAAGAGTCGGACACGACTGAGCAACTGAACTGAATTGATAAGGGATTAATTTTCAAAATATACAACATCTCTTTCAGAATGTTCCACAGTTCATTGTGATCCACACAGTCAAGGCTTTGGTATAGTCAGTAAAGCAGAAGTAGATGTTTTTCTGGAACTCTCTTGCTTTTTTGATGATCCAGCAGATGTTGGCAATTTGATCTCTGGTTCCTCTGCCTTTTCTAAAACCAGCTTGAACATCTGGAAGTTCACGGTTCACGTACTGCTGAAGCCTGGCTTGGAGAATTTTGAGCATTGCTTTACTAGCGTGTGAAATGAGTGCAATTGTGCAGTAGTTTGAGTATTGTTTGGCATTGCCTTTCTTTGGGATTGGAATGAAAACTGACCTTTTCCAGTCCTGTGGCCACTGCTGAGTCTCCCAAATTTGCTGGCATATTGAGTGCAGCACTTTCACAGCATCATCTTTCAGGATTTGAAATAGCTCAACTGGAATTCCATCACCTCCACTAGCTTTGTTCATAGTGATGCTTTCTAAGGCCCACTTGACTTCACATTCCAGGATGTCTGGTTCTAGGTGAGTGATCACACCATCGTGATTATCTCGGTCATGAAGATCTTTTTTGTACAGTTCTTCTGTGTATTCTTGCCATCTCTTCTTAATATCTTCTGCTTCTGTTAGGTCCATACCATTTCTGTCCTTTATCGAGCCCATCTTTGCATGAAATGTTCCCTTGGTATCTCTAATTTTCTTGAAGAGATCTCTGCTGCTGCTAAGTCACTTCGGTCGTGTCCGACTCTGTGCGACCCCATAGACGGCAGCCCACCAGGCTCCCCCATCTCTGGGATTCTCCAGGGAAGAACACTGGAGTGGGTTGTCATTTCCTTCTCTTTCCCATTCTGTTGTTTTCCTCTATTTCTTTGCACTGATCGTTCCTAATCCCTTATAGTTCACATCATTTGCAAATGGGCCCCCTGCATGTGGAGATACTGTGTCTGGTCACCATCAAAGTCCAGCTTTGCAAATTTTGAGCTATTGTTCAGTGGAAGAATCCCTGAAGCACTTTCTAAAAACGCTCACTCTTTTGATTCCAGAGATGCTAATTCTGCAGGTCCGGGGCGTAGACCCCAGAGCTCTTCATTTTTAACTAATACCCCAGGTAGTTCTGAGGATGGCACTTTTTGAAATACTGGGTTCGCTTGTACTCTCTTAGACAATTAGGGGTGGATTCTTAATTCAGCAGGTTAAGTTGAAAGATAAGACAGACGTGACACATGGACCACACGATGCCTCCTGTTTGAGAGAACGGCTACCTGGTCCACCTGAGCTGTGATCACGGTGATGCCGTAAACCACAGGACTGAGAGTGCCTAGTGTGTGCAGGGGTGCATTACAAAGAATGGAACAGATGTATAACTGGCCTGCTTAGCAGGTGCCAAAAAGTGATTCGACATAGGGCAGATTTCCGATGGCCCAGCAGGTTAAAGAATCTGCCTGCAATGCAGGAGGTGCAGGAGACCTGGGTTTGTTTCCTGGGTCAGGAAGATCCCCTGGAGAAGGGAATGGCAACCCACTCCCGTACTCTTGCCTGGAGAATCCCATGGACAGAGGAGCCTGGCAGGCTACAGTCCATGGGGTCACAAAGAGTCGGACACATTTGAGCACATGGCACAGCGTAATTAAAAAGTACCATTGAAGGGACTTCCTTGGTGGTCTGTTGGCTAAGACTTCATGGTCTCTTTGGACCCAGGTTTGATCCTGGGTCAGGGAACTAGATCCCATTGCAAACTAAAGGTTTGCATGCTGCAACTAAGACCCTGAGCAGCCAAATACATAAAATACAAAAAATACCATGGAAAGAGGCAGTGAGGGAGGCCAGGCATCCGCAATGAGTGGGGATTAAACTTAGTTCCCTCTCCCTTTGCAGCCCTCCGCCCTGCGTGCTGCTGTGTGTGCTCAGTCGTGGCCGACTCTGCGCAGCCCCACGGACTGTAGCTCGCCAGCTCCTCTGTCCATGGGATTCTCCAGGCAAAAGGCCTGGAGTGTGTCACCATTTCCCCCTCCAGAGGATCTTCCCAAACGGGGATCGAACCCTCATCTCTTGTGTCTCCTGCATTGGCAGGCAGATTCTTTACCAACTGGGCCACGGGGTTGACGTCTTAGAATTTATTATCTCAGAATATTTGGGATGGGGCTAAACTGAAGCATGGAGCTTTCATGTGACCACTGTTGTTCCAATAGAACTGTGTGTGGGCCTGCTGAACTGAACTGTCAAAAGCCAAAATTAAATGTGACGAAGTTTCCCATAGAGATAATGTTTCAAAAAACCGTTTTATTTTGAAATAATTATACATTCACAGGAAGCAGCAGGAATAATAGAGAAAATCTTCTGTACCTTTTACTTAGTTTCCCAGATGGTCACATTTTATGTAACTATAGCTCAATATCAAAACCAGGAGACTGGTGTTGGTACCATGTGTATAGAACTTTATGCTGGTTCACGATGTGTAAATTTGCATGCATTTTTATTTAGAGCAAGCAGAGGGCCTAATCCAGTTGGCTTCCGGGTTTTATAAACAAAGTCCTATTAGAACACGGCTGCGTTTGCTCATGTGCTTGTTGTCCAGGGCTGCTTTCTGCCGCAGCGGCAGAACTGAGTGCCTGTGGCAGGCCACATGGCCGGCAAAGCCGCAACTATTTACCATCTGGCTTTTCATAGATAAAGTTTTCTAACTCCTGATCTAGAGCATCATTGGATATTTTTTTTTAAATCTAAAAATAAACTGCATTCTCATCCATATTTTTATTTTCTCCCTAAATTTCTTTTGCTACTTGAATTTCATTGGACAATGGGTGTTCACTCATTTCCTTATTGTAGCAAAGGAGACTGTGTGTCAGGGCATTGAGAATCGTGAAGTGGGTCTGTAGACTTGAGCTGCAGACTCGGTGCCCCCAGTAAGGCGGCAGTGTCAGTAAGGGGAGCACCGCCTTGCTGGGGGCCCTGTAGGGAAGCGTGGGGACTGTGACCAAGGGGAGACGCATGCTGGAGGCAGAAGGGCAGGGGTCATTCATCTTCACTGCTGAACCCAAGGCTTGTGTGGCATATTCTACTTTTTAAGGGAAGCCTGAAATCTGGAGCTTTGTGTAACATTTTCTAATTCTTGTGTGTTGGAGACTATAGGCATACTTTGTTTTATCGTGTTCCACTTTATCGCATTTCACAGACACTGTGTCTTTTGTTCCCATTTGTTTTGTTTTTTACAAATTGAAGGTTTCTCGCAACTCTGCATTGAACAAGTCTACTGACCCCATTTTCCAGTACACTGCTATTTTTTAAACCTGTTAGCCATGGGGTCACAAAGAGTCAAACACGACTTAGTGACTAGACAACAACATAGCCAATGTTGCGATAGTTTCAGGTGGACAGCAAAGTGTCTCAGCCATACGAGTGGAGAACGTATCCCCCAGACTTCCCTCCCATCCATCCACGCTGCCACATAGCATTGAGCTGAGTTCCCTGTGCTATACTGGAGGTGGCTGTTGTTTATCATTTTAAATACAGCAGTGTGGACATGTCCATCTCAAACTCACCAACTATCCCTTCCCCCATTCTAAGGCCAGTGGCATTATCTTTAATTAAGGTATGTGCACTGCCTTTTTAGACTTGATGCTGTTTTCCACTTAAGAGAGGACAGAGGAGCCTGGCTTCATAGTAGACGACAGTATAGTGTGAACAAAACTTTCCCATGCACTGGGAAACCAAGTCATTCCCGTGTTGCCGTGATTTGGGACTGACGCTGTCATGTCTCTGAGGTCTGCCTGCAATTAGAACATTCGCAGACTCTTGGCAAGCCAAGCAAAGCAGGTTAGCGGCTCAGAGTTGGCTTAACACTTACCATGCTTGTTCTTGGGTTTTCATGGGAAATCTTATTGATTTGAGCCATCAGTTCACAGGGTTGCAGGTGAGAGAAGATGGTTAAGATAATCTCTCACCACCCCGGCAAAGTGAGTTCAGTCTGCAAGGGATCAATGACAGGTCTATGCATTGTCTCATGGGTGGAGGATGATCCGTTGTCACCATACGACGTGCAATCATTTACCATGGGAAGATTTTCCAAGGAAGCCCAGCAGTCAGGCTCCTGGGGCCGTGCCCAGGGAGGACCCCTGCTGGTGGTGGAGCAGCTACTGTATAAAGAGGTGATTCCCTAAACGAAAGACCGTGGGCGCATGTGTGCTAAGTCCTTCAATCGTATCTGACTTTGCGACCCTATGGACTGAAGTCTTCCAGGCTCCTCTGTACATGGGGCTCTCCAGGCAAGAATAGTGAGGTGGGTTCCCATTTCCTCCTCCAGAGGATCTTTCCAACCCAGGGACTGAACTGCGTCTCTTGTGTCTCCTGCACTGGCAGGTGGGTTTTTCACCACTAGCGCCACCTGGGGAGCCCAAACGTAAGATGTGTGTGTGTGCGTGAAGCCGCTTCAGTCTCGTCCGACTCCATGTGATGCCATGGATGCAGCCCACCAGGCTCCTCTGTCCATGGATTCTCCAGGTAAGAGTACTGGAGTGGGGTGCCATTGCCTTCTCCAGAGAACGTAAGACATCCCTCACTAAATACCAGTACTTTCATGCCCTCAGAGTGGGTTCAATCAACACACACCAGTTGTTTGCAATGGGGATGATTGTCCCTCCCAGGGGCAGTTGGCCATGTTGGGAGGTATTTTTGGTTGTTATAATTGGGGGGCTGCTCGTGGCATCTCATGGGTGGAGGCCAGGAATGCTGCTAAACACCCTACAACATACAGGACAGGCCTCCACCACAAAGAATAATCAGCCCCCCTCCCCCCACCCCCCCACCACCTCCAGATTGCAGCAATACCCAAGTCCAAAAGCCCCAGTGTAGAGCGATGACCTGGATATCCACAGTCATAAGGCCAGGTGCGAAAGTGATGCATCAGTCAGGGTGCAGTTCAGCAAGTGCAGTGGCCTCTAGAGGGTCAGTCCAGTTCATTCATCCCTGACCTCCTTTGAGGAGCAATGTTGTCTGTGATGTGTTCACCGTCTATCAGGAGAATCGGGACCACTGATACATCCTGTACCCAGGGCTCACACGCCTGTGTGGAGGGAAGTGGTTCTGCAGAGGAGGGAGCACCCCACGGCTGGGGTGGGGGAACTGGCTTCTGGAGCAGTGTTTGGAATTTTATTCATTCATTTAATGCAAATGTTGGTCTGCCCTGGTAGTGCGGCTGATAAAGAATCCGCCTGCAATGCGGGAGACCCTGGTTCCATCCCTGGGTTGGGAAGATCCCCTGGAGGAGGAAATGGCACCCCACTCCAGTATTCTTGCCTGGAGAATCTCATGGACAGAGGAGCCTGGCTGGCTACAGTCCATGGGGTCGCAAAGAGCCAGACACGACCGAGTGACTTAGCACAGCAGTGCAAATGTCTATTATTTTAAAGGATTTGCTTAAAATGTGTAGGTGAAAACAGTTGCCTTGCAGGGATCTTTGGTTGCAAGTGAAGGCCCCAAGTGACAGGATTAGAAGCAGGTTGCTTCGTATGCGTGTCAGTGGGACATCGGGGGAGAAGCTTGGATTCTCTGACCTCAGGTGCTGCTGGGGACGTGGCCGCCCGCGAGTTCTGCCAGCAGGACTTTGATAAGCGCTGTGTGAAGCAGGACAGACCGTGTGGAGGAGGAAAGACATTTGAGCTTGTTTCATTTTTCCATCCTTATTGAGTTTGTAGTGTCGAGAAATAAAACTTTTTCTTGGGCCGATACACTACCAATGAGACAAGAATGGCATTTGAGGGAAATGTATCTGAAAAGAGAATTTCATCCGCTTCCTCAAGTGAATCAGTCTGTGTGTGTGTGTGCACACATTCTATCCTGTGTGTGCGTGCTCACAGAAGTGTCCACACGGGTTAAAGAGAAGAAGCGAAAGAAATAAAAATCTTTCTGTTGGAGCTTCAAACAAGCCAAGTGTGAGCTGTTTAATCACAGGCTACTTCCCTGGTGGCCCAGTGGTTAGGACTCCACGCTCTCACTGCTGAGGGCCTGGGGTCAGTGCTTGGGGACCAAGAGCCCATAAGCCATGTGGCTCGGCCAAAATATAAAAAAGAAAAAGATGAAAAAAAGGAAAAGTAGTCTCATCTTATAAAAAACAAAAAACGAAACAGCAAAAGAACAGTGTTTGGGACCCACAAGTCTGGTGTCCTGCCCTGGGGAACAAGCGTCAGTCCTTACTGATGCTGACACAGCTGACCAAGGGATCAGCAGGCCCGGCTGACTTAGCTTAAACCCTCCTCTGATTGTAAATGTGATGGGCATGTTCAGAATTCTGTTGGCAACTCATAATTGCTTGTGGCTCAGCTGGTAAAGAATCTGCCTGCAGTGTGGGAGACCTGGGTTCCATCCCTGGGTTGGGAAGATCCCCTGGAGGAGGAAATGGCAACCCACTCCAGTATTCTGGCCTGGAGAATCCCATGGACAGAGGAGCCTGGCGGGCTACAGTCCATGGGGTCACAAAGAGTCAGACACGACTGAGCAACTTTCACTTATTCACGTTCGCAGCCTTGGAAAATACAGAACAATATAAAGATTATCAAAACCTCTTAGAATTCTGGTGTTTGTTGATAACCCCTGGTACCCATGGGTGTATTTTAGGGCATGGCTCAGGGAACTAGGGCTCGTTGGCCACATTCGGCCTGCTGCTTGTTTGTATGAATAAAGCTTTATTGGGATGTATCCAGCCTGCTGCTTGTTTGTATGAATAAAGCTTTATTGGGACGCAGCCACACTTTTTCACTTACATATTGTCCAGGGCCATTTTCACACGGCAGGGGTGGCGCTGAGTGGATGTGACAGACACTCCACACCCAACAAAGCTGAAGTTGTTCACTATGTGGCTCTTTATTGGAAAAAAAAAAGTTTGGTGACCGCTGCTTAGGGCAGTCTTTATCCTGGGAGTGTGTGTGGGTTCACATGTGACAGACACATTGAGTTGAAGACTCAGCGCGGGTCTGAGTAAGGAGACTTGAGGAACTTGTTCCAAGATTTCTTGGGACATCTGAGCTGAGTCTTCATGGGTATGAGGGAGGCGCCTGGGAGAGAGCGGGGTGGGGGTATTCCCAGGGGGAGTGAGGAGGGTGGTCCAGGCGGGACGGAGGGTCTTGGTGACGGAGGAAGCTGGGGGCATGAATGAGGATGAAGTTTCAGGGTGAAAGGAAAGAGCAGCGGTGGGCTAGGGGTCTCCAGGCAGTGAGCTGCTCTTGTTCCGGGGAGAGTAAGAGAGGAAGGAGACAGGAGCCCCGGCCCCCAGGAAGAGAGACTCCCCAGCAGAGACAAATGCTGCTGAGAAGGGCACGGAGCTAGGTGCAGGGGCGACAGGAGTGGAAATCGCAGGTGGTTAGTGAGTTATGTGTTCACAGGTGCCACACAGGAACGCCTGCCGGATAGGGCTGAGGGGCCGGGTGCACAGATGGGGAAGTGGTAGGGAGGAGCCAGCAGGTACCAGAAGACCGTAGCTGTTTTGTGGAATAAAAATGTGTGCTCAGCAGTTGTGTGCCCGGGGGACAAAAACCCACCCGTAAAAGATTCTGTCCATTAGACTAAATTCATTTCGATGATACAAGCCCCTGATATGGTTGCATTCATTATGGGAAGTTTCCTTTTCCATTATCTTAATATCCATCTGAGTGTAGTCTTATCAGTGATTTATAGACCTGTTTTTGGATCAAGACGCTGCTTCATATATGCAAAAAAATTTCAACGGTGAAATTTTTTCAGGGCTGAAAGGGAAAGACCAGCGGTGGGCTAGGGGTCTCCAGGCAGTGAGCTGCTCTTGTTCGGGGGAGAGTAAAGAGAGAATACCGAGGGGTATTCTTCGGTGATTTACATATAGGTTATTACGTCAATGTGCATATAGACAAAATCTGTATTTTTAATTGCATAAGAAATCACATACCCTAGGGAGAGAAACTATAATATAAATCATTTTACAGAGTCAGTAGTTGCAGCCCAGTTTTGTGTGAATCTGTATTTTAGCATGAAGTTTGACAAAGAAATGAGTATCTTAAGAAGTTTAGGTGGTAAACGCTTAATAAAGGCATCGGAAATAACTTAGTTTAGAATTCAGTGAAAAGTTTCCCTCCATTTAAATGAACTGGAGCTGAAGGCCAGTATTTGGGATGACTGATAGTTTAGGATCTGCTCATAAGGCAGTGGCGGTGGGGGGACTTCCCGGGTGGCTCAGTGATAAGGAAGCCATCTGCAACACAGGAGACCCGGGTTTGACCCCTGGGTCAGGAAGATCCCCTGGAGGAGCAAATGGCAACCCGCTCCAGTATTCTCGCCTGGATGATCCCATGGACAGAAGGGTCTGGAGGGCTACAGACCATGGGGTCCCAAAAGAGTTGGACTCAACTTAGTGACTAAACAATCGCAATGAGGTAGTTGTGTGACTTTTCACTACTCCTTTTTTTTTTTCTTTTTTTAGCTCAAGTGCTAAAGAGATGGGTGTGCGCATACTAAGTCCCCTCACTTGTATCTGACTCTCTGCGACCCCATGGACTGTAGCCCTCCAGGCTCCTCTGTCCATGGGCAAGAATACTGGAGTGGGCCGCCATGCCCTCCTCCAGGGGATCTTCCCCACCTCGGATCTGAACCCGTGTCTCCTGTGGCTCCTGCATTGCAGGTGGATTCTTTATCATTGAGCCATCAAGGAAGCCGTTAAAGGGACAATGGTTGTTAATTTTTAACCCTCAGTGCCACCAGGCCAAGTAGAGTGGTTCTGGGGTGACTCTGAGAGGAGGGCTGTGTGGGGGTCACTGTCTCTACCTGTGAAAAGGACATAGTCAGGGGTGGGAGATGGGGAGGCTTTAGAGAAGATCCTCAAGCAGATGAAAATCTTGTTAGTGATTTCACTAACAAGAGCCCGTTTTCCCATTCATCATGCAGTCAACAGGCTTTGGTTTCTCTAATGACCACCCCCAGTATGGGGTTTGCTGGCACTGAACTGGGAGAATCACAGGAGCCTTTACTCCCTGAGATCATCAAGATGGGGTTTGCAAAGAGATGGCCGAGAGGCAAAGACCCACTGTCTCACACACCCCTCATTTTCCAGGGAGTGAGGATGAGCCGGAAGGCTCTGGGTTAGCTCCTCCAGGCCCTGTTGCTCCTGGCTCCACAAGAGGGCCGGTGAGGATGCTGGGCCCCCTGCCAGGGCCGGTGTCGCTGGAGGAGATGGGGTGCTTGCAGGAGCCCAGGAGCAAGCAGGCTCTGTGGGGACTCTTAACCCAGAGGCCAGATTCCACAGCGGTCTCACAGGAGAGCCCCCAACACCCTCCAGGGTGAGGACCCTGAGCTGGTCCAGGGATGCCCTAGTGCAGCTATCCCTGGCCCCAGAATCTCTCCAGGTTGGGTGTGATGGGAAATCTCGGAGACGTGCCCTGCAGGGGCAACACCTGTCCTTCCATCCTGGGAGCAGTGAAAACGGGCCAGAGGCTGCCTGACAGCTTATCTTTGGCTGGCGTCGGATATCCGGGTGCGAATCTCCAGTCTGGGAACGCCGGGTGTCGGCTTCCACAGCACAGCTGACTTGGCGCCTCGCCTCTGCAATCTCCACAAAATTTATCCGGAATTTCCTGCTGGGCCAGATCCACTCCGACTTTGAACTTTTAAGAAAGCAGCTCCTGGGGTTACGTAAGTGGTGTGCTCTGGATGTGAGCCGGGAGGGCGCAACAGGAAACTGAGGGAGCAGAGCAGAGGGGTTTGTTCCTGGTCCAGGCCCAGCGGGGCTGGCATGGGGCGACCCGCCCTGCCCTCCCTGCCTGGGGAGCCTCTGGAGGCAGGGCCTTCAAATGGGTGGGGCTCTTCTGCTTCCAACTACACTCACCCCAACAAAACAGCCGCCTTGGGACCATTGCTTCTGGGCTCTGCAAGGGACCAGCAGGTGGATCTGAAATGAACCTTAGTTAAGGTTGTAAGAATATGACACCTCCGTGTTCAACCCTGACTCATCACACTCACCAGGGGACCCTGTGAAGCGACTGCTGCAGGGCCGCATTGCCAGAGACCAGGACTGAATTGAGTGGGGCTGAGCCTGGGGGTCAACGTGTCAAAGCTCTCTTGGCTTTTCTGGGATCTAGCCAGGGTGGAGCCCCATGGATCAAAGGCCTTTCTTTCACAGATGACATTCACTGATCCCACGCCTCGGAGCCTCGGCTTCAATCTGCAAACCAAGAATCTTGGCTCCTGTGATCTCCCGGATCTGCTGTGAGTGACTAAAAGTTGCTCAGTTGTGTCCGACTCTGACCCCAAGGACTGTAGCCCGCCAGGCTCCTCTGTCCATGGGATTCTCCAGGCAAGAATACTGGAGTGGGTGGCATGCCCTCTTCCAGGGGATCTTCCTGACCCAGGGATCGAACCCAGTTCTCCCGCATTGCAGGCGGATTCTTTACCATCTGAGCCACCAGGAAAGCCCCCGGGCTCTGCTAGCCCCAGTGTTTTATGACCCTGAAGTTCAAACGCTGTGGGAATCCTAGTAGTGCTCGAGGCCACAAGACTTCCCCGAATGGCACTGTAATCTTGGCCGTGCTGTCTCTGCCTCCAACCTTCCCTGCCTGCAGGGGACTGTCTAAACTCCTGGGGAGCTCCTTTATGCACTGTCTCTTATTTCCCTTGTCATCCAGCATTCAGTCCATGAATCTTCTCACACCTACCAGGCCCATGTCCCTATCCACTGGCCAGAACAAAACACGAGCTCTGCCAGCCCCTGGAATTCCTTCCCATACTTCCCTTCATTCACTACCCCTCTCTGTCTGTCCCGACCTCTATCACCTTAGATGAGCTTTGCCTGCTCTTGAACTTGGCCTCTATGGCAACATACAGCAGGTTGTAACTGTACGGCTTCTTTCGCGTGACTGTGTCTTTGAAGTTCATCCACGTTGTTGCAGCTGTCCGTCATCAGTCTTCATCATCACCATGTGCTACGGACTCAGTGTCTGTGTCTACTGCACAACGCGAAAGTTGAGACGTTTTATCCAGCGGACATTCTTAGAACTTCAAGCCCAGGAGGCAGCCTCTCAACTAACCCTGAGAATACTGCTCTGAAGAGGTGAAGGGGGAGCCAGGATATATAAGAGTTTTTGCAACAAAGACCAGGTACTTGGAATGGCAAGAGAACATTGATAATTAAAGAAAATCAGACATCTCAAGGGATTTAGCTCTCTTCTTTGGATGGAAAGAGGCAAGAGTCTGGGCTCACTGAAGTCATTCTTTTGATATGTCCCCTGAGGCCAGTATCCTGTGCTTTCTCATCCAGTCTCCTCAAGGCGGCAGGGGTGGCTGCAGTCTGACGGCTGTGAATGGGCCGGCATTCTTTGTTTCCATCCTGAGTCCCCACAGGGCTCACCGTGGGGGAGGCTGCGATCGCTGATGGCTGAGACATCCTTTGTCTACTGAAATGGCAGGCCATATTTGTGTCCTTCCAAAATTCATATGTCGGAGCCTAAATTCCCCACAGGGTGGTATGAGGAGGTAGGGCCGCTGGGGGTGATTAGGTGGTAAGAGTGGAGCCCTCAGGAATGGGGTTAGTGCCCTCGTAAGGCGATGAGGGGGCCAGAGCTATCTCTCTCTCCACCACGTGAGGACACAGGGAGAGTCAGCCATCTGCCAGCCAGGAAGTGGACTCTCACCAGACATCAGACCTGTCGGCGTCTAGATCTTGGACGTCTGGCCCCTAGAGCTATGAGAGGCCCCCCGGTCTACAGTGTTCTGTTATTCGCCTGAACTGACAAACACATTATGCCATATTCCATTGTCTGACTCTCTTCCCAGGTGGCAGTAGTGGTAAAGAATCTGCCTGCCAATACAGGAGTTTCAAGAGACGCGAGTTTGATCTCTGGTTGGTGAAGATCGCCTGGTGGAGGGCATGGAGATCCACTCCAGTATTCTTGCCTGGAGAATCCCATGGACAGAGGAGCCTTGTGGCCACAGTCCACAGGACTGTGAAGAGCTGGACTTGACTGAGCACATGCACATTGTCAGACTAGCCTTTGTCTTGATGTACATTTGGGTTGTTTCCAGTTTGCGGCTATTTTAAAGCAGCCAGGAACATTCTTGTATTTGTCTCTACCTTTCAGCAGATAGTATCACCTTGGATTTGTTTCATTTGAACTTGAAAAGCTGGTCTGGACATTTAGGAAGATTGTATAGGAAATGAACACACAAGAAACCTGTTTGGTTTTGATGCAAATTGCAGAATGAAGAATGATCACCACACTCAGATTTGACACAGCTGCTTGGCTTTAAAGATGTGCTTGGCCACAGTTTTATTACCTAAAAAGTCAATGAATGGAGTTTGTATTGAGCAAGGAGTAACTATATCATTGCTACGGCTCCTTCCTGCTCCTCCTGACCTGGGGATGAACGGATGGAGTCTGAAGTGATGGGTGAGATGGGGCGAACGTGGAAGATCAGTTGCACTTCTGGAATGCACGCGGATGTGGACGTGTGTCCCACAGTGTCAGAGGGCAACCCCACTGCTCCGACTGTGCCTCCTGCCCAAGCTAAATCTTGCCTTTTGAAAAATAACATGAGGATTTGAAGATGAATTTTGAAGACCGTATAGTTAAAGCTAATGGCTGTTTTCTAGAAATCTTCCAGGCTTATGGCTGTGTTGGGTAAAGTGGAGGGACTTTTACTGTATAATCCTCGGTCACCTGTTGAAAACAGGAAGCATGAGGAAACCCAGTTAGACGCAAGAGTGGAGCTCGCTTTGTTTTGGCTCCATTGCCAACTGCTGTGGGTAACACCGCACGGAGTGTTCCTTTTGATTTCTATTTCAACTGAAGTATGGTTGCTTTACAGTGTTTTAGGTGTGCAGCGGGTATTCAGTTACAGATGTGTGTACATGGTGTATGTGTGTGTGTGCGAGCTCAGTTGTGTCCAAGTCTTTGCAGCTCCCCTGGACTGTAGCCCGCCAGGCTCCTCCATCCATGGGATTCTCCAGGCAAGAAAACTGGAGTGGGTTGCCATGCCCTCCTCCAGGGGATCCTCCCGACCCAGGGATTGAACCCACATCTCCTGCAGTTCCTGCATTGCAGGCCGGTTCTTTACTGCTGAGCTACCAGGGAAGCCCATGTATAGTGTACGTTACATATTATATATATATATATATATATATATATATTATTTTTCAGGTTCTTTTCCATTAGAATCTATTACAAGATATTGGGTGGGTCCCCTGTGCTATATAGTATAGGTCCTTGTTGGTTATTTGTTTTACACATTGGAGTGTATATAGTTTAATTCCAAACTCCTAATTTACCTCTCCCCATTTTTTTCCCCTTTGGTAACTAAAGGTTTGTTTTCTACATTTGTGAGCCTATTTCTGTTTTATAAGTAAGCTCATTTGTATCCTTGTTTAAGATTCCACACATAAGTGATATCATACACTATTTATCTCTGCCTGACTTACTTTGCTTGGTATGATCATCTCTAGGGCCATCCATGTTGCTGCAAAGGGCATTATGTCATTCTTTTTATGGCTGAGTCATATTTCATCATATACAGACCATGTCTTTGTTATCCATTCCTCTGTGGATGGACATTTAGGTTGCTTCCATGTCTTGGCTATTGATGACCTCAATAATACTTCAATCAGGATTCAGTAATCAATAATCTTTCCCTTTTCATTGAAATTTGAATCATCTGGTTGCCCATGTGTTGATCTGAGTGGTGAGTTTTCCAGTACAGAGGGTGTTAGGCTGTATTCCCTCAGGGTCAAGTTCATTGAGACGCACCCAGGGACCAGTACCTGGTCATCCCACGTGGCTGCCACGGGGCTCGGCCCTGCTGCTGCCTGAGCTGCTGCATTTGTAACGAGGTTCCCCTGTGTTTTGTTTTCTCTTTAGAATCCCCTTTATCAGGTTTTGGTGTCATGTTGGCCTCATAAAATGAATTGAGGAGACTTCCACTTTTGCCTGTGGTCTGGAACAGTTGGGTAATATTGGAATCTTTGTTGATTTTAGATAATTATATAGAAACTCCCTCAGACACCCACACAGCTCCCTCTGTCACTTTGTCTAGTGAGTTGGTGGGTGTCAACGTGCAAATAGTCCTGGAAGGCTGAGATTGGCGGTGCCTCTAGCATCCATGCCCCTCCCCTCCATGATGTCTGCTTTCCTTCTAAGCTTGACAGCCACCTGCCGTGGTGTGCATCCATTCTTTTCTACCTTGTCTCCCATGGGTGTGTTATAAATGATACAAGACTAGGGATTTTATTTTGTTTATTGCTCTGTCTCTAGTGTCTAGAATAGAAGTGGCCTATGGTAGGAGAAGGCAATGGCACCCCACTCCAGTACTGTTGCCTGGAAAATCCCACGGACGGAGGAGCCTGGTGGGCTGTAGTCCATGGGGTCGCCAAGAGTCGGACATGACTGAGCGACTTCACTTTCACTTGTCACTTTCATGCATTGGAGAAGGAAATGGCAACCCTCTCCAGTGTTCTTGCCTGGAGAATCCCAGGGACGGGGGAGCCTGGTGGGCTGCCATCTCTGGAGTCACACAGAGTCGGACACGACTGAAGCGACTTAGCAGCAGCAGCAGCAGCAGCAGCAGCAGCAGCATGGCAGGAGCTGGAGAAGGAAACGGCAACCCACTCCAGTATTCTTGCCTGGAGAATCCCATGGATGGAGGAACTGCATACTGTCCAGGGATTGCAAAGAGTCACACATGACTGAGTGACTTTCTTTTCTTTTTTTTTTATGGCAGGAGTTAATAAATACTTGTTTGAGTGAATGAACTTAGCTGCAAAACCATCAAGCTCTAGTCACTTGTTTTTTAGTTGTAGAACTTTCATGGATTATCTAAGTATTTTAATTCTTTCTGAGTAAATTTTTATTTTTATATTTGACCAGAAAAGCATCCATTTCCTCCAGTGTTAAAATTTGACACAGGATTGCCTGAGGCATTCTGTTATATTTCTTTAAAGCTCTTCTTTATCTATGGGGATAACTTCTTTTTTATATCTGATCTTGTATCTTTTTTAAAATTTATGAGCCAGTCTTTGTATTAATGTATCTGGGATACTTTGCAAATCTTTATAAGTAAACTGCTCTTTTCTTTAAAGTGATTTTACCTGAGTTTTCTTTTTATGTGTAAGATCCAAACCCTCCTCAATTTTGTCTCTTGGTTTGATCTCCTGATGACATTATAGCCCAGGTACCAAATCCACGCATGGCTCGTGCTCAGTTGCTTCAGTCGTGTCTGACTCTTTGTGACCCTATGGACTGTAGCCCGCCAGGGTCCTCGGTCTATGGGATTCTCCAGGTAAGAATACTGGAGTAGGTTGCCATTTCTTCCTCCAGGGGATCTTCCTGACCCAGGGATTGAACCCAGGTCTCCTGCATTGCTGGTGGATTCCTTACCCACTGAGCCACCTGAGAAGCCCTACCAAATCCATAAATCTACTCAATTCAAGACTAACTCTTTAGAAAACTTTCTAAATTCCACTTGGGCAGAGACCAATTTTTGTTCACCCTCTTTGTCTTTAGTGTCCCAGGCAACCCTGGGTGGACATGCCAGTCAGTTCACTTAGACCTTATGATTCCATAAGACAAGGGATGAAATCCAACCTACGAGGCCTTGTTTCCAATTAGGTTCTTGTGCCAAAGATTTGACCTAAGATGCACAGAGACCATCCATTCTCCCAGTAATCCCAAATGCTGGCTGGACACTCAGGCAGCATGGAAGAGAAGCAGGCTCAATGAACTGACAGAGAATAAAGAAACATACCTGCCGTTTGTGACCTGATCCAGCTGGATGGAGACCACGGCCGGCCCTGTTGGCAGTCCCAGAGCCTGGGCAGGTCACCACGGCGGAGGAGCCACTCGGACGCTGTTCGTGCACACACTGTGTGGGTGTTGCTCCTGCCACTGAGGGAGATGTTCTGCTCTTGGACACCGCTGACCCGCATGAGTGCCTTTAGCACATCATACCTCTTCTAGTCCCCATTTCCTCACTCATCCGACAGAGTTAATAATACCTCCTGGAGAAATGAGACCTTGAATGTGACTAACGAAGTACAAAGGGCTCTCCAAATGCATCTTAGTATCAAAGTAAGAAATATCTAAAGTACTGTCAAAGTAGATTGGGAGAAGATGTCCGTTATCAAAATCTAATCAGGTTTTGAGCTGTTTCAGGGTTTCCCAGGTGGCAAAATGGTGAAGAATCCGCCTGCCAATGCAAAGAGATGGGAGTTGGATTCCTGGGCTGGGAGGATCTCTTGGAATAGGAAATGGCAACCTGCTTCAGTAATCTTGCCTGGAAAATTCCAGGGACAGAGGAGCCTAGAGGGCTATAGTCCAGGGGGCCGCAAAACTCAGACACAGCTGAGCGACTGAGCACACACAGGACTGAGAGTGAGGGAGTCAAGAGTGCAGAGGGCTGAACCTAAACTTCTCAAAGACACCTGCTGTCCATCAGAACTGAGGAAGCAGAGATGTTCCACCCTCTCACGGAGGTAGACCGAGTTTGACCCATCATGATTTGACAGATGTCTTGATGGAGAGAATGGTTATGTGTGTGGTGCCTTCCAGGCTCTAATTTTGTCCCTCTTGAATGTCAAAACTCTTTTGCTGATTTTTCTGTTTCCCAGCAGTAGATTTTTGCCAGCGGCTGAACCTGGATTCTTAGCCTTTAGCGATAACTCAAATTGGACAGGTAGTTCCTGCTGTCAATTTGCCATAAGCTTTCATCTTCTGTGTGTTTTCTTTTTAAGTCCTTTCCCTTAGAAGATCTTTGATCCTAAACCCCTGTTAGAATCTTTGATCCTAAATACTGTTGGAAATTTTACTCTTTCTTTCAAAATCTTTCCACCTAGCTCTTTAGCTTCTACTCCCCTGACCACTTAGCCCAAAAGGTGAGCAAGCATCTCGTGGATGAACTCATCCATGCATTTCAGGTCCCTCGCCCTACACCACCTCTAAGAGCTTTTCTGTCTCTCTCTCCCCAGCCATATCCTCTATCTGGCCAAAGTCTGATCATCAGGCTTCTATCTAGAGGTGGAAGATGCCTCTAGGGAAAAATGGGTATCAATCACCTACTTTTCTCTCTCTGGAATTTTAGTTTATTTAGTCCTCATTAATTCCACAGCTCTCTAATGCTTTAAAATGATTTTTCCACGTTGTTATTTTGTCACTAAGTCATGTCCTACTCTTTGTGACTCCATGAACTATAGCATGCCAGGCTTCCCTGTACTTCACTATCTCCCGGAGCTTGCTCAAACTCTTGTCCACTGAGTCAGTGATGCCATCCAACCATCTCATCTTCTGTTGCCCCCTTCTCCTCCTGACCTCCATCTTTCCCAGCATCAGGGTTTTTTTCCAGTGAGTCAGATCTTCTCATCAGGTGACCAAAATATTGGAGCTTCAGCTTCAGCATCAGTCCTTCCAATGAATATTCAGGGTTGATTTCCTTTAGGATTGGTTGGTTTGACTTCCTTGCAGTCCAAGGGATGCTCAAGAGTATTCTCCAGCATCAATTCTTTGGCACTTAGCCCTCTTTATGGTCCAACTCTCACATCCATACATGACTACTAGAAAAACCATAGCTTTGACTATAGGGACATTTGTCAGCTAAGTGATATCTCTGATTTTTAATATGCTGTCTAGTTTGCTCATAGCTTTTCTTCCAAGAAGCAAGCATCTTTTAATTTCTTATCCCTTAAAAGAAAAGTGTTGAGAGCAGGAGCATTGGCTATGACCTAAGACATCCTAATTAGAAGTGGAAGTTTGACTTTTTCCATAGTTTGATGACTTGATTACAGGTCAGTCCACTCCACACTCTGCCTTTTCCCTGAGACTCCATAATTTTACTTGCAAAACTGCTGCATTGGAGGCATTTTCAGTGGTCACAGACCAGGATTTTTTTCCTTGCGAAGCTGAGTAGTCCTTAGAAGACTGGAACCTTTGAAACTAGCTTTATGAGAATTATGACATCATTCTGAACTTTTGAATCTTCTATATCAAACTGGGGCCTGAAGTGGAAGATCCTGCACTTCCTTGTAAAGTCATAACATGGCTGAAGTATCCCATCAGGGTTGTGCCCTTTGATCACTGCCTGGAGTTATCTCCTTTTGGAGTTCTTCCGTTTAAGGCATGAAGATGGAGGAGGGATTTGACCAGGGTTTGGAGCTTTTTTACTTAACCAGTTAATTAGTTTGGCCGCACCATGCCCTAGTTGCAACACGCAGGGCCTTTGATCTTCATGGCAGCATGCGGGAACTTGAGTTGCGGCATGTGGGATCTAGTTCCCTGACTGGGGATCGAACCCAGGCCCCCTGCATTGGGAGCTCAGAGTCTTAGCCACTGGATCACCAGGGACATCCTGGGGTTTGAGCTTTTGGTCTGTGCAATTTATGAAGATTGGAGGAGTGAGTATCGACCTAGGGAGTGTAGAGACAGAATTAGTTCCAACCTGCCCAAATGTTTCAGGTCGATTCAGAGTTCCCTTTTTTCTTTTCCTGTTCAGGCTAGCTGTTCACTGAGCCACCATCATATGCCACTCTTCATTTTTGGATCCACTGGATGTTTTTCTCAATTACACTTTAAGAAGAACTGATTTCACCATCCGGATTACAGGCTTAAGCAACTGAAAGCCTTATTGGATTATCGTTACGACCCTGGAGACTCATCTTTTTCAGAGTGTTCTCAGTGACGAGGTGGACTCTTCAGGGAAGGTTCTTTTACGGCAGAAGAGAAGGAGCCGGCTACAATGGGACCACGTCTACATGATGCTACGTGGTGGCTACAGCGAGGTATAGAGAGATGGCTTGAGGTCTGGAAACAAGGGGTACACAGCTCCTCTGAGAGAGAAGGGTCAGTGCTCATGGAATGCTATCCCCCATGACCGGAAGGCAGTTGTAGGGAGCTGAGGGAGTTCCAAGTGCTGAGACTTCATCTCCAGTCCTTTGCACGTGCTGTCCAACTAGACAGAAATTATTCTTTTACTTAGATCTCTCACATTTGGTGTGATAGGCCCTGCATCATATATCTTCTGATTGCCCAGTTGGCAGACATTCCTTCCACTTTTTCACTGCTGAAGCACATGGCATCATTTATGTATCAAACTTGCTGTCACTGTAGTCATGAGTAAAAATCCTATCTACCCTTCACTGCAAGGAGATCAAACTGTCAATCCTAAAGGAAATTAACCCTGAATATTCATTGGAAGGACTGATGCTGAAGTGGAAGCTCTGATACTTTGGCCACCTAATGTGAAGAGCCAACTCATTGGAAAAGACCCTGGTGCTGAGAAAGATTAAGGGCAGGAAGACAAGGGGGGCAACAGAGGATGAGATGGTTGGATGGCATCGCTGACTCAATGGACATGAATCTGAGCAGACTCCGGGAGATAGTGGAGAACAGAGGAGCCTGGGATGCCACAGTCCAGGGGGTCACAAAGAGTTGGACACAACTTAGCGACTGAACAACAATAGGTCAAGAGGGCTATGTGTTTTGGTGGTTATAAGAATGAGCTCCAGGTTCAGATTTCCTGAGTACAGATCCCTGCATCTGCTCTCACAAGCTAGTATCTAGGACAAGTCAACTTTTCCTGTTTGTAAAGTAGACCAGATCTTGGTAGCAACTTCAATAAATTTTGTGAGGGTTAACAAGCCATTATGTAATGAATTAACATGTACACAGCACTTGGAATTACACACACTGATTACTCAATAATGCTAGCTGCTCCTTTTCTTACCATTTCCATTGAATTAATACACACAGAGCATTGAGAGGAACTAAAAAGCCTCTTGATGAAAGTGAAAGTGGAGAATGAAAAAGTTGGCTTAAAGCTCAACATTCAGAAAATGAAGATCATGGCATCTGGTCCCATCACTTCATGGCAAATAGATGGGGAAACAGTGGAAACAGTGTCAGACTTTATTTTTTGGGGGCTCCAAAATCACTGCAGATGGTGACTGCAGCCATGGAATTAAAAGACGCTTACTCCTTGGAAGGAAAGTTATGACCAACCTAGATAGGATATTCAAAAGCAGAGACATTACTTTGCCAACAAAGGTCCGTCTAGTCAAGGCTATGGTTTTTCCTGTGGTCATGTATGGATGTGAGAGTTGGACTGTGAAGAAGGCTGAGCACCGAAGAATTGATGCTTTTGAACTGTGGTGTTGGAGAAGACTCTTGAGAGTCCCTTGGACTGCAAGGAGATCCAATCAGTCCATTCTGAAGGAGATCAGCCCTGGGATTTCTTTGGAAGGAATGATGCTAAAGCTGAAACTCCAGTACTTTGGCCACCTCATGCGAAGAGTTGACTCATTGGGAAAGACTCTGATGCTGGGAGGGATTGGGGGCAGGAGGAGAAGGGGACGACAGAGGATGAGATGGCTGGATGGCATCACTGACTCGATGGACATGAGTCTGGGTGAACTCCGGGAGTTAGTTGGTGATGGACAGGGAGGCCTGGCGTGCTGCGATTCATGGGGTCGCAAAGAGTTGGACACGACTGAGTGACTGAACTGAACTGAATTGAGCATTGAGAATACATTACTCTTTAAATAAATGTTACTTTTCTTACCTGATTGTCAGCTCTTTGGTTACAGAGACTCTCTCAACAGAGCAGTAGTGAAGGGCACCACAGTGGCCACCCTTATGCTGGAGTGCTAATAAGACCACTAAGAGGATCTTTGTAAAAGGGTCTCCAGAATCCTTTTACACTGACTGCTTGTCTGTGCTCAGTTGTGTCAGACTCTGTGACCCCGTGGACTTATGGCCTACCAGGCCCCTCTGTCCAGCCAAGAATACTGGAGCTTGTTGCCATTCCCATCTCCAGGGGAACTTCCCAACCTAGGGATCAAACCTGAGTCTCCTGCGTCTCCTGCATTGACAGGAGATTCTTTACCACTGAGACACCTGGGAAGCCCTCCAGAATCCCAGAGAAAATATCAAAGGGAACTTTTGTAAATGATGGTTAGGCTTACAGATTCACATGGATCTTACTCATGAACTATGAGCCAGAGGTCTGCAGGTCTACAGGGGTGTGAGTGCTCATTGACAGACTTGCCTGTTTTGAGTTTCCTGGAGGGACTGCTAATGCAAGAGACATAAGAGATTCATGTTTGATCTCTGGGTTTCCTGGAGAAGATCTCCTGGAGAAGGAAATGTAACCCAGTCCAGTATTCTTGCTTGGAAAATTCCATGGGCAGAGGAGCCTGGGGCTACATACAGTCCATGAGGTCATAAAGAGTCAGACATGACTGACACAATCATTCAAGTGATTATATGTAGTATGTCATTGTGATTTTAACCTCTCTAGTGATTAATGGTGTACATTATCTTCAGTGAAATAGTTACTCAAACCTTTGTCCATTTTTAATTGGGCTACTTATCATATTATTAAGTTGAAATAGTTCTTTACATAGTCTGAAAAAATCCTTTATCAGATATGTGCTTTGCAAATATTTTCTCTCAGTTTGTGGCTCATCTTTTTATTTTCTTATTGATATGCTCTAAAAAGAGCAAAAGTTCTTAATTTTGATAAACTTCAATTTACCGTTTTTTTCTTTCAAAGATCATGTGTTAGTGTCATATCTAAAAAAAACTTTGCCTAACTTAAAGTCACCCAGGATTTTTCTTATCTTTTCTTCTAGTTCTGAAAAAATCCTGGTGAAATTTTTATAGGAATGGCTTTGTACTTGTAAGTTACTTTGGGAAATATTACCATCAGTTCTCTCTGCTTTTTAATATGCTGTCTAGGTTGGTCATAGATTTTCTTCCAAGGAGTAAGCATCTTTTAATTTCATGGCTGCAGTCACCATCTGCAGTGATTTTGGAGCCCAAGAAAAGAAAGTCTGTCATTGTTTTCATTGTTTCTCCATCTATTTGCCATGAAGTGATGGGATTGGATGCCATGATCTTAGTTTTTTGAAGGTTGGGTTTTAAGCCAGCTTTTTCATTCTCCTCTTTCACTTTCATCAAGAGGCTCTTTAGTTCTTCTTTGCTTTCTGCCATAAGGGTGGTGTCATCTGCATATCTGAGGTCATTGATATTTCTACCAGAAATCTGGATTCCAGCTTGTGCTTCATCCAGTCCAGCATTTCTCATGATGTACTCTGCACAGAAGTTAAATAAGCAGGGTGACAATATACAGCCTTGATGTACTCCTTTCCTGATTTGGAACCAGTCTGTTGTTCCATGTCAAGTTCTAACTGTTGCTTCTTGATGTGCATACAGGTTTCTCAGGAGGCAGATCAGGTGGTCTGGTATTCCCATCTCTTGAAGAATTTTCCACAGTTTGTTGTGATCCACAGTCAGAGGCTTTGGTGTAGTCGATAAAGCAGAAGTAGATTTTTTTCTGGAACTCTCTTGCTTTTTCGAAGATTCAACAGATGTTGGCCATTTGATCTCTGGTTCCTCTGCCATATTCACAGTATTAAGCCTTTCAATCCATGAACAGGATATATTTTTGCATATACTTAGATCTTTAATGTCTGTCCACAGTGTGTTGTAGTTCTCAATGTACAGTTCTTCTGCTCCTGTTTTTAAATTTATTCCTAAATATCTTCTTCTTTTTGACGCTATGGAATTAGCTAGAAGAATTTACTAGAAGAATTGTTTTCTTGATCTCACTTTTTATTGTTTGTGACAAGTGCATAGAAACACAGTCGATTTGTATGTACTGGTCTCGTGTGCTGTGACCTTGTTAAACTCACTTCTGAGATTGAGTAGTTTTCTGTTTTTTTAGATTTCTTGGAATTGCCTACACAAAAGATCAACTTGTCTTGAGAATAAAGACAATTTTCCTTTTTCCCTGATATGACTGCATTTAATTTCTTTTTCTTGCCTTTCAGGACTAGCCAGAATATCCAGAAAAATATTGAAGGTAAATGGTGAGAGCAGATTTTGTTGCCTCATTCTTGAGCTTCTGGGAGAAACATTCAGTCTTTCACAATTAAGTATCCGTATCTACCATGTCACCCACTCCAGTACTCTTGCCTGGAAAATCCCATGAGTGGAGGAGCCTGATAGGCTGCAGTCCATGGGGTCACTAAGAGTCAGACACGACTGAGCGACTTCACTTTCATTGTTCACTTTCATGCATTGGAGAAGGAAATGGCAACCCACTCGTGTTCTTGCCTGGAGAATCCCAGGGATGGGGGAGCCTGGTGGGCTGCCGTCTATGAGGTCACACAGAGTCGGACACAACTGAAGCGGCTTAGCCCCAGTATCTACCATGTCAACTGTAGGCTTTTGTAGGTTCTCGTTATCAAGTTGAGGAAGTTCCCTTATATTTCTAGTTTTTAGAGTTAGTCCCATGGATGGTGTTGAATTTTTTCTAACATTTTTTTTTTCTCAGCATGAATTGAGATGACCATGTTTTTGTTCTTTGTTCTCTTAATAAGGTTTGTTATTAACACATGAAATGATTTTGAAATGGTAGACTATTCTTGCATTCATGAAATAAGCCCCACTTGGTCATAGTATATGATTCCTTTTCTGTGTTGCTGTATTTCGTTTGTAACTTTTTTGTTAAGGAGTTTTATATCTATCATTTTCATTCAGTTTAAGATATTTTCATTTTCCTCCATGATTTTTTTCTTTGGCCTACTGGAGACATAGTATTTGTTGTTTAATTTCTAAAAATTTGGGGACTTCCCACATTTTTTCTGTGTTAATTTCTAATTTCATTGTGTTTAAAGAAAAAGTTTTGTATAGTTTCAAACTTTTAAAATTTCTGAAATTAATTCATTACCTAGATTATGGTCTATCCTTGAAGTGAAATCATATGTTTTTCAAAAGGATATGCATTCTGCTTTCTATTTATTCTATTCTATCCTATATTATGAATAGTAAGTCAGGTTGGTTGATGCTGCTATTCAGTTCTATGATTTGCTGAATTTTTGTTAAAAATTTTTTGTATCAGTTGCTGAAAGAAGTATTGAAGTGTCCAGTTATAACTGTAAAATTGTCTGTTTTTCCTTTCAACTGTGACAGTTTTTGCTTCAACTGTTCTGGGGCTTTGTTGTTAATTGCTGCATCTTTCTAATGAATTGACTTCTTTATGTAACATCCTTCTTTGGCTCCTCTAATATAGCTCATCTTAAAGTCTGTTTTGTCTCATATTACCATAACCTCTCGAGCTCTTGTATGGTTATTGTTCTCATGGCATATATCTGATCCTCTCTTTACTTTGATCTGCATCTTTAAGTATAACTGGTGTCTCTTGTGGACAGTACAGAGTTGGACCCAGCTTGTCATTCTGATCATCTCCGCCTTTTGAGTGGAGGGTTTTGTCCACTGATGTGACTGCAATTATGCTTAATACTTGGCTCCTTTTTTCTTTTCATTTCTTTTCTTTGCCCTTGCTGCCTTCTTGGCTCCAGCAGTGCCAGGGGCTAGCCCTGTTTGCTGGAATCTAGGTGGTCCCTCATAGCTGCCTGGCTTGAATGAGCCCAAGGGGACACACCATTTCCCCAGCAGGAGGCAGCCTCTGATGAAAGGACTCTTCCCTCGTTTTCCCGCTTCTGGAGGTGTTGGGAACCTGACTCATTTTTCCATTTCTCTGTGTTCTTCCCACAACCTTAGGCCAAAGCTAACCTCATTCATATTTGCATCCCCTCTTCTGCCTCTCCTCTACTCCTTGCCAACCTTCCCCTGCCCTGGCTGGATACCTTGGTAGATCCTGCACTCAGGAATCACCAGACAGGAAGTGGAATTCAGTTTTTTATTTCCAAATACATGCCCCCTCTCCCGAGTAGTGTGTGTTTGTGTGTGTCTGTGTGTGCGTGCATGCCTATAGAAGCTGCAAGAAAGAAGGAAGTAAGAACTCACTTCATGTCTCATGTAAACCCCCAGGAGACAAAACTTCACGCTCACTCCTTTACACTTACATTTGCTCACTGTTACGGGGGCTTCCCTGGTGGCTCAGATGGTAAAGAATCCACCTGCTATGCAGGAGACCTGGGTTCTGTCCCTGGGTCAAGAAGGTCCCCTGGAGAAGGGAATGTCTACCCACTCCAGTATTCTTGCCTGGAGAATCCCAGGGACAGAGGCTGGAGTTCACAGGGTCTCAAAGAATCAAACATGACTGAGCAACCAACTTTCACTTGACACCAGCCAGCTCTGGACATAAGCAGTTTTCTTCTGAACCATCCTCACAGACTGTGCTTTCTGCATTCACCCATCACCTTCCTTCCGTCCTCTGCCCTGCTTTGCTGTCTCCCCCGTGGAATATCTCAACAGTGCGGACCCTCACGTGGTTTCACGGCCCCTTTTGTTCAGTGGCACCGATTAGCTCCAAAAGCCACATGGAAAAGCATCTCTGATGGGCAGTTACGTAAGTTCATGGGTCACCGGTTCTTCTGGAAGCGATTCAAGATCCCCAGAAATGTATTAGAGTTCAACCACTGCAATGAAGCCAAGATCGGAGCTCCGGTGTTTGTGAGGGAACGGCAAGTTTTCTGAGGAAGCATCACTGGGAGGTGCTGTTTCTCCACTGAGCCTGGAAGTGGCTGCGCCCTCCGACTCTTGGCTTCCGGTCCTCTCTGTTCCTGTCTGTTAACTGCTTGCAGTTCAGGAAGCACTGCCGCCTTTCCCACCTGCTGGATTGTCACTGCCTCTTACTTTTCCTCTTGGTTGCCCCTGGCTTCACATGTCCAGAATGATCTCTTTATCTGAGAAGTGGTACCAAGCTAGCATTACTTTTCTACAGTAGAATCTAGCATTACATTTTGTTTCAAAGGAAGCTGCCTTTCCCTCTCTGGTTCTGTATTTATTCAAGGAACACAGAAGTTTTTAAGTGATTAAGGTTGCATGTTCTCATGGGTCGTGTTACAAGTGGGTTGAAATTCTGGGTTAGATCCACTTGCCCCTCAAAAATATCAAGCTAGAAAAATTTTGAAATGTGTGGCAGAGACATTTACTGTTCCGTGATTATCTTTATGATATCCACATTTCCCAGCCCCTTGGGGCTAGGTGGGTCCATGAGACAAGGTCTGGGCAATGGGCCAGAATTATAAAGGATCACTTCTAGACCTTTAGGCCACTTGAGGGAGGGTGTGTGAGCCTACACTTCTCTTCACTGGTGCATTGAACTGGAAACCATGGTACCCAGATGAGGTAGCTCTAAGAAGCAATTTGTCTGGGTCTGGGAGTTACTGTTCAGAGTAAGAGTCCATAGAAAATGGCAAAAATCACAGAAAGCTTTGTGAGGGAGGCAAAGGAACCTTTGCATGTAAAGTCCATGAGATTTCCAGGTTAGCTTATTATGGCAGGATAACCTACTCAATTCTGGCTAACATATGAAGATAAGACACTTTCTGCAATAACTAATAAATTAAATAGTGCATAAACAAAAGGGGTGATCAGTGATTTAATAACTGTTGACAAAGTTGAAATCCTGGTGCTTATGGAATGTAATTTGTGAAGTTTCTGGGAAGGAGTTTCTTAGGGGAGAATCAAGGGCTAGCAGTTACTGATGTTGTGTGATTTTGTTTCAAATGTCTAACCTATTTGAAAATTTATAACATATTAGAAAAGTGTCTAACGATTTTCTATTTTTTTTTTACCTCAGGGCAGATGCCAAGCATAATAAGAGTCATTTTCATATTTTCATTCATAAGCAGAGATGAAAGGAAAAATTATTCTCCCTAGAGTATGAAAGTGTGATAAAATGATTGCTTTAGGTGGAAATAGCTTGGATTTAAGCAGTAAGAGAAGAGGAAACAAAATCTCTGTCTAATTTACTGTTCCAGTCACAATTCATGATGCTTCTAAAGATCCCGGAAACGTTGAATTCACTTAAAGTTGGACAGTTCTCTTTAACAGCCTCGAGAGGGCGCCATCACCCTAGTGCAGCTTAGCTGTTGAGCATCTCAGGATAGGTGAGAGTGACTGCTCTGTTTGAGTAGAGAGAACGTGAGTATCTTAGGTTGTTGTCATTTTTACGGTCCGGAAATAACTTTTTCACATAGCCGTTTTAAGCATTAAAGTTAGAGTATACAGTTTAAATTCTCCTCTAAAGTAAGATATTTCCTGTCCCAGTAAAACCCCAAAGTATTTGCAAAAATACATATCAAAACACAAATCAGGGAATGACTGTATGATTTAGGAAATAATTTGCATCAGAATTTCTTTGAGTGGAAACCTTCCTATTTCGTTCAATAAATGTATGATAACTTTTTTTGTATCAACATTTTAGAAGTAGATTTATTTAAGAAGGCGAATCATATACACGCGGGACAAACCTGATTGACCTTGATATTAAGTTTCTGAACTCAGCAGACTCTCCAAAGCCATAATATAATAGGAAGTAATTGTTGGGTGACTTCCCAGAGGCAGCTTTTGTTAATGCAACTTTGGAAAATTTTCTTGCTCATTATGCAAACATTGTGTTAGTTGCTCAGTCATGTCCAACTCTTTGAGACCCCATGGAGCATAGCCCACCAGGCTCCTTTGTCCATGGAACTTTCCAGGCAAGAATACTGGAATGGTTAGCCAGTCCCTTCTCCAGTGGATCTTCTTGACCTAGGGATGGAATCCGGGTCTTCTGTATTACAGGCAGATTCTTTGCCATCTCAGCCACTAGGGAAGCCCTTATGCCAGCATCGTGGGTGCTAAATGATTTTTAGGTAAAGATTGCCAAAAATTCATGTGCTATAAATTTTTTTTGTTTTTCAAAAGTTCCTTAGAAACATCTTGACATTAACTAGGATACATACACAGTGTGTGCATGTGTGTTTATTTCGAAACAAGTTTGCTTCTTTCAAACAGTGCTGTCCTAAGCTTAGTCGCTCAGCTGTGTCCTACAGTTTGTGACTCCATGGATTGTAGCCCGCCAGGCTCCTCTGCCCATGGAGTTCTCCAGGCAGGAATACTGGAGTGGGTTGCCATGCCCTCCTCCCGGGGATCTTCCCAATCCAGGGATAGAACCCAGGTCTCCTTTATTACAGGCGGATTCTTTACCATCGGAGCCACACGTGGGGAACATTAAAAATGTGTTCCTGGGGTAAGAGCTCTCCTTTAGAAAGTTTTTAAGAGGCTGAGAACTACAGAGGTGAAGCGTTATCTATTCACCTGGGTTCTAGAGGTGCAGGATTATTACTTAGAGTTATCATTTTCATCTCCTTGGGGCATCTCGTTAGGATTCAGACTGTTCTGTGCCCTGAGGGAAACATGTAGCAGGATGTACTGGAAAGGTTCAAATTATATCAAGCATGAGGGGGTTTGGAAATGGAAAACAGCCTCGGGCTTTCCCCCAGCTTCTGCTTCAACCCTGTCATCAGCCTGGGGGAGCTGACCGCACAGCTGTGCTTGCTTTGACATGTAAGATGGAGACAGGCAGACACCGTGCTTGGTGTGCAGGTGCCCCAAGACCAGCTTTTGGAGAGAGGTCTTGGGGTTTGCTACTGTGCTACACGGATAGTGTCCCAAAGGAGGGTGTGAGTGTCGTGACCAGGTCTGTTGGGCGGGATTTGAGCAAGGAGGCTGGGTGATGGAGATAGCATGGCACATTGAGAGGTAAGGGGTCTGAAAAAATGGCTGCTGGGCAGAGAAAACGAGCCTACACTCTCTCAAATGCGCGCTGGCTTAGCCTCCTGATGGTGGAAAACACAGGGTCTGGACCTGAGCAGCTCCCTCAGCCAGAGACACGGTGAAGAGGACCAAGTGCATTGTACGGCGATGGGAAAGCATCATAACATTTGCAGGTAGGGTGCCGAAAAGATGCTGGTGTTTCAAAGGTCTCGTGACTAGAAAGTTTGAAAAGTAACAGGTTGGATGACCTACTTACTACTTCCCTGGTGGCTCAGACGGTAAAGCGTCTGCCTGCAATGTGGGAAACCCAGGTTCAATCCCTGGGTCGGGAAGATCTCCTGGAGAAGGAAATGGCAACCCACTCCAGTATTCTTGCCTGGAAAACCCCATGGACAGGGAAGCCTGGCGTGCTTCCGTCCATGGGGTTGCAAAGAGTCGGACACGACTGGGCAAATTCACTTTCACTTTCACCCTAGTTTGGTCTCCAGGAAATAATGAGCTGTTAGTATTTAGCAAAAAAAATGAAAGCACAGTTACAGAATTTCAGCCACTTTTCCCTTTGTAATTGAACAATAATAATCAAGGGTTTCCCAGGTGGTGCTAGTGGTAAAGAACCCATCTGCCAATGCAGTACACACAAGAGACTCTGCTTTGATCCCTGTGGCTCAGAGGGTAAAGCATCTGCCTGCAATGCGGGAGACCTGGGTTCAATCCCTGGGTGGAGAAGATTCCCTGGAGAAGGAAATGGCAACCCATTCCAGTATTCTTGCCTGGAAAACCCCATGGATGGAGAAGCCTGGTGGGCTACAGTCCATGGAGTCGCAGAGTCGGACACGACTGAGCGACTTCACTTTCACTTTTCTTTTCTTTTCAGGAAAATCCCCTGCAGGACGAAATGGCAACTCACTCTGGTATTCTTGTCTGGAGAATCCCAAGGGCAGAGGAGCCTAGCGGACTACAGTCCATGGGTGGCAAAGAGTTGGACACAGCAGGGCAGCTTTCACTTAACTTCTTCATGGCATGTACAACCCAAGAGTGAATTTTGATTCAAACCTGGGACTTAGGGTGATTCTGAGGTGTGAGGGTGGGTCCATCAGTTGGAACAGATGTGCCTTCTGGTGGGGATGTTGAGAGTGCGGAAGCCTGAGAATGTGTGGGGATGAGGGGAGGCAATAGAAACTCACTGCCCTTCCCGCCTGTTTTGGTGTTCTAAAACATAAAGTTTACTAAAGTATAAATGCATGTAAAAATTCTCTGTATAATTAAAAAAAAACTATACAAGGCTTTGTAATAAAGCACAGACATTGCCATTTGCCCCCTGAAATGACATTTGAGGGTCCCCTCCCGCCCCAGGCACGTGGAATGGTCCTGAGTCCAGGATTGAACCCGTGTCCCCTGCATTGGCAGGCAGATTCCTATTCACTGCACCACCAGGGAAGCCCTGCTTTTGCATATTTCTCGTTAGAGGCATATCTAGGGTTTTTTTCCCCCCTATTGTTATTGTGACTGGGATGTTTTCTCCCCTATTAGACTTGCTAATTGCTTGCAACAGTACATAGAAAATTGTCTTGGGGGTAATTCATGCTAGCTGCTGTAATAAATACTCCAACATTTCAGTGATTTAGCACCAGAAAGTTCTGCTTTTTGCTGATGAGCAATCTGAGTTGGGTCACCTTCATCCAAGCAGTGTTCAGCGTGCCAAGGTCTTTCCATTCTAGTCATGCAAGGCTGGGGATTTCTGGACTCTATTTCCAACGATTACCGCGAGGACACCAGCCCCTCCTTTTCTGAACTCATCTCTTTCTTGTAATTGCTTTCCAAGTAAAGCTGTTGCCAGGACTCTCCATTAACGCTCTCCGTTCATCTTCAGAACTACAAGATCCTCTGGCTTGTGACCTGACTTCCAAAAAGTAAAAGCTAAGAATTTACCAAGTATCTTGCCACGAGATAACGCTGACTCATCTTCTAGTCTTGAATATCAGTTTTCTTACCTCTCGCCATCCGGTTACTAGAACAGTGCTATGTTTTTTAGATTTTACTGTGTTTTTGAATTTCAAGAATCCTCTTTCAAGTTGTTTGTTTTGCATTAGGATGATTAGAGCGAGCCGATGTAACAAACAATCTAAAAAGAGGAGGGGCTTCGTCCCTGAAGCTGTGTTTCTTTCTCATGTCGCAGGTGTAATGAATTTGGTCTGTTTTGAAATGTGTTTTTCCTTTGTCGTTTCTACGTATGTGGGGCAAGGGCAAAGGGAGAGAGTCGTACCTCGTTCAGTCCACCGCTTTGATCTGCTCCTTCCCTGTGAGTTGGTTTTTACCCCATTTAAAATGTGATGCCCAGCAGGAAGCTCCATGTCTCTGGGCCCTCCAGCTTTTGAGTCCTTGGATATTGTTTATCAGGCAGGAAGTACGTCAGCTGTTCCACCTTACTTACCTGCTGTGAGCTGGAATAATTATACCTGCTCGCTGGGGCCCTCAGCAGTGTGTTCCCAGCCTGAATGGGAAACCCAGGACGACCTGAAATGGTATGTTTAGGTGCCCTCTTCCTATTCCGGCCCCTCGCCAGCTGCACTGCCCCAGTTGGAAGGACTGGTGGTGGTTTCGTCGCTCAGTCGTGTCCGACTCTTGTGACCCCATGGACTGTAGCCCGCCAGGCTCCTCTGCCCATGGGATTCTCCAGGCAAAAATACTGCAGTGGGTAGCCATTTCCTTCTCCAGGCTATCTTCCCGACAAGGGATTGAACCTGGGTCTCCTGCACTGCAGGCAGATTCTTTACCAACAGAGCTATGAGGGAAGGACTAGATTCTTATTTTCTTTGCCTCCCAATCTTGTTTTGCTATGTGATAGGCTGACCCCGGCCCACTTGCTTTTTAAAAAAATTTATTTATTTTTAATTGGAGGATAATTGTTTTACAGCATCGTGTGGGTTTCTGCCATATATCAACATGAATCAGCCACAGGTATACATTCGTTCCCTCCTTGTTGAACCTTCCTCCTATCCACCCCAATCCAGCCCACTGAAATCTGCCAGCTTTTCCCACTGGAGCTGGGCAATGGCCTTGGCTCCCCAACAGATGCAGGCCTGACCCCTGGTGCCTGTCACCCACTGGGCGTCCCGTGCTCCTGGAGTTCCTCCAGGCTCTCCCCACTTGTCTCCTCACCTCCAGGCTGCCGACTCCCGTCCGTCAGAGACGGATAGTTGTCCAGTGCGTATTGGCTATAGTTCTTTCTTTCCCTCGCAAGACGGCATCTCTTTAGAAGGGCTGGCTGCTCCCTCGGGTCAGTTTTTCTTCCTGCTTGACTTTCCTTGATCATGAATCCCCCACCCCCAGCCTTGAATGACGTGAGGGGTCCTGGCCTCTGTGCATGCATGTGTGATAAGCCGCTTCAGTCGTGTCCAACTCTTTGCGACCCCATGGACTGTAGCCTGCCAGGCTCCTCTGTCCACGGGGATTCTCCAGGCAAGAATATTGGGGTGGCTTGCTATGCCCTCCTCCAGTGGATCTTCCTGACCCAGGGGTAGAACCTGCATCTGTTACATCTCCTGCACTGGCAGGTGGGTTCTTGACCACTAGTGCCACCTGGGAAGCCAGGACATCAGAGCTCTTGGGAAGAATTCACAGAGGAGGAGGGAGACAGGTGAAGTCACTCCTTTCCATGAAGACTTCAGCTCAAATTAGTTTTGTCACATGAGTGATGCAAAGCCATAAACTGGTACTGATGAAATCTGGGCACATAGCGAATGGTACTGATGAAATCTGGGCACACAGCGAATGGTACTGATGAAATCTGGGCACACGGCGAAGCCTCTTTTATGCAGGGTTCACCTAGTTGAATTTGCATATAGCTGAAGGTGACTCCTTCCACGGACACCCTGGGAGGGGCTCGGTGATGGGCTCTGAAAATAACCAGAAACAAAATAACCAGTGGGGAGGCCACGGGGAAGGGGCGGAGCCCAAAAGAACAGGTGGTGGAGGGGGAGGGACCCCAGAGCCCACCACAGGGAAGTCGGCTGCTCCTGAGCTTCAATTCCAAAGTCCCTTAGGAGGAGGAGGACGAAGTGCTGTCCGTAAACACACTCTGTTTGCAGGGACTTTTGGTGAGAGAAGTGCCCACAGTTGGGTCACTGTCATGTCAAGGCCTTAAACATTGTCAGACACAATTGCATTTGATAGAGTCCCTATGGGGCTCCCTGGACTCTTTATCATAAGCAGACACATCACAACATTATCACCCCCAAAATGATGACTCCATCTGATTTTCCTGGGCTGAACTGGAAACCCGAGACTGTATCTGCTGGTAACTGCTCCCACGTGTGTGGGTGTTCTTATCGACCCGTCACCCACGAGAACCTCCGGCCATTACATCCTTGTCCACGAGATAAACTGTGTGAATGTGGACTCTTGGAGGTTCTGGTAGGAACTGTTCCCTTCTCATGCAATTCAGAGCCCTAGGAGTTTGCAATGACACAAACAACACACTCCATGGAAAACAGTGTATAAAAACACACGTGGGACTTCCCTGGTGCTCCGGTGGTTAAGAATCCACCCACCAATGCAGGAGACGCGGGTTTGATCCCTGGATTGGGAAGATCCCACAGGCGGCCCAGCAACTAAACCCGAGTGCGGCCACCACTGCAGCGGAGCGCCCTGGAGCCCCCGCTCGGCAGCAGGAAAAGCCACCATCACAGCTAGAGCAAGCCCATGGCTAAGCAGGAAAAGCCACCATCATAGTTAGAGCAAGCCCGCGGCTAGAGCAAGCCCACCGCTAAGCAGGAAAAGCCACCATCACAGCTAGAGAAAGCCCACAGCTAGAGCAAGCCCATGGCTAAGCAGGAAAAGCCACCATCACACCTAGAGCAAACCCATGCACAACAACAAAGACCCAGCACAGCCAAAGCAAGAAAAGTAATTAATTTTTAAGAATCACACACACACTGTATGTTTTTATGTAAATCAACTTGAAGATAAAGAGCTTGTCTTGTCGTATGTGGTTCCTCCAGAGGATGTATTGAAATAAGGAAACAGGAGATTACATTCTTTCAGAAGAGTGATGTCAATAATTCAAACTGAAAGAAAAATCCAAACAACCGTCTAGATACTGGGCTTGAAAAATATATAACAAGTCCAAGGATCATTTTTATGTTTTTTAAATATTTTACATTTGACCATGGCTCTTCCTGGGGTTTCATGAGTATATACCTGGATGGAAGAGATTTAAAATCTGAAATACTCCCAGAACAGGTGAGGAAAAGAAGTCCCTTTTAGACCATACTTTTTTCTTTCTCAGAAAAATTTATAATTTAATATTTCCCTTTCTGGCTTCCACTGGAAATCAGTTTTCTTTAGAAGTTAAGTGAGTGTGGTTCACGAGTTTGCTTGAATGTCTTCTTTGGAAACTAGTACTTTGCAGTGTTCTCACCTCAAACCTGTGTCTCTTGAGTTTACCCTTCAGCCTTTCAATGTGTGGAATTATTGGCAAAAATGGATAAAGGAAAATTAAGAATCAGGTTAAGAAGGAACAAATCAGGGGTCAGCAGACTTTTGCATAAGGAGTCAGAAAGGCAGTATTTTTCGTTTTTTGAAGCTGATGATCTTTTTTCTTCCCAACTTTGCTGCTGTTACTCTAGACGGCGGGAAGAATCCTTTTATAAAGTATTCATACGTGAAATCATCACATTCTGTACTTTAAATATTTTATAATTTTATTTGTCAATTAAGAATTTTAAAAAAGCCCCCACAGACAAGGAGCAAAAGATTGGGTACGGCTGTGTGCTAATGAAACCTTATTTTTAGGTTTCAATTTCATGTAATTTTCACATGCCCTGAAATATTAATTGTTGTTTAACTCTTAAAATCCTCTTAAAACGTAAGAACTATTCTCAGCTTATGAAGTGAAAGTGTTAGTTGCTCAGTCATGTCTGACTCTCTGCGGCCCCCTGGACTGTAACTCACCAGGCTCCTCTGTTTGTGAGATTTTCCAGGCAAGAATACTGGAGTGGGTCATCATTCCTTTCTCCAGGGGATATTAAAACAGATGATGGACTGGATTGTTTGCTGACTTCTTACAAAATCACACCCTTGACCTAGCTTACCTTTAACGTTCCCACAAACACATTTATTATTATTTTTCAATTCTTAAAAAAAATCTTTATTGAAGTATAGTTTGCATACAATAAAATCACCAGTTGTATACTTTGATTTTTTTTTTAGTTGCTTTACAGTGTTGTTACTTGAACAGCATCTGACTGGGTTTAATGTTCTAGGCTCACGTTTTCCTTCCCTCATTACTTTACAAACATCTCCTCCATTCTCCTTTGATATCAAATATTGCTATGGAGAATAAAGTTAGCCATGTTAAAAAAAATCCTTAATGTTGATCCACTTTTCCCTGAGATTCCGTTACTTGTTCTTGACGTGGCAGTAGCTTAGCCAGTATCTCAGTTATCTCTTGCTGTGTAACAGGTCACCACAAACTTAGCACATGGTCATCTCGTCTCACAGTTTGTGTGGTCAGGCGTGTGGGCAGAGTGCAGGTGACTGCACGTTTCGTGTGCTCCCAGAGGCTGAGGTCCTGGCACTGACCCAGGGTCTGTGGTCATCCGAAGGCTCCGCTGGGGACGGACCGGCTGCCACGCGCACTGGAGGCTGCTGGCAGCATCTGGACCCTTGTTGGGTTGAGGGTCTCGGACCCTCCCATGCGGACCATTGGCTGGAGTCTGCTCCCTGTTCTGTGCCATGTGGGCCTCGTCCACACGGCAGCTCGCTTCATTAAGGCGGGCAGGCTGCGACGAGACAGAGGAGGCTCCGGAGAAAGAAATCTGTGTCTTTTATAACCTGATCACAGAAGGGATAAGAAATCACACCCTTGTGTACCTTGAGAGCTCTAACACGTACTTCATCAAAAGCGGAAAGTAAATTCATCTTTTTTTAGGGAACACTTACTTTTGATTAGTGACCTACATCTCCATCTTTAAGCTTTGACGACTTAATCGCAACAACCTGGGCTGTTTACTCAGATCATACAACGCAGACAAGCAAAGAGCATATACCTGATGGTCAGATGGTGTGTTTTGGCAGTAACCACGATTAGAGCAGCCAATAATGGAGTAGAGCTCACTGTGGTTCTGGGACTATCTGCGGTGCTTTCCAGCATCAGTTCAATGAATCATCACACCAAACGCGTGAGAAAGGCCCTGACTCTGTCACTGTGGGGCTGGGAGGTTCACTGACCTGCTTGAGGTCACAAGGTCCGAGTGGTGGCCCTTCTCCCTGCTCAGGTGGGCAGGTCCCAGGCTGTGCTGACCCACGGCTTTACAGAGGAGGACACGCTCCTGCAACAGCTTAACCTGGAAAAGGAGAGTAGGGTGATGACAACCTGAGGAAGGCGCCTGTCGCTCCAGCAAAGAGTAAGCCCTGACTGATTCAGAGTAGAATTTTGCTTTTTGTAAAATGATTGGTCAGTACTCCAAAGGGGACATGACTCAGCAACAACAAAACAACAACTCCAAATGGGACTGCACAGTGTTTTTCTTTTCATCTAAGCAGACAACTAGTCTGTCTAGTCAAGGCTATGGTTTTTCCAGTGGTCATGTATGGATGTGAGAGTTGGACCATAAAGAAAGCTGAGTGCTGATGAACTGATGCTTTTGAACTGCAGTGTTGGAGAAGACTCTTGAGAGTCCCTTGGACTGCAAGGAGATCCAACCAGTCCATCCTAAAGGAGATCAGTCCTGGGTGTTCATTGAAGGACTGATGCTGAAGCTCAAACTCCAATACTTTGGCCACCTCATGCAAAGAGCTGACTCATTGGGAAAGACCCTGATACTGGGAGGGATTGGGGGCAGGAGGAGAAGGGGATGACAGAGGATGAGATGGCTGGATGGCATCACCGACTCTATGGACATGAGTTTGAGTGAACTCCGGGAGTTGGTGATGGACAGGGAGGCATGGTGTACTGCGGTCCATTGGGTTGCAAAGAGTCAGACACAACTGAGCGACCGAACTGAGCTGAAGTAGACAACACACAAACCTGGGAGGAGCCACAATGTTTAAGAAATTCTACTCATTGGTCTTCTTTCTTTGAGCTATATTTTTATGTCACCCAGACATGAATGTCATTGTTTGGTGACCCTTTTTTTCTTTTTCTTCCTTTTTCTTTCCCCCTGACCAGTGTTCTTTCTGCAGTACAAACGTTGGAAATAAATGCGGGGTTGCAGAGTTAATCTTAGTGAGAATCTTTATTTTGAGCTGGTGGCCAGGGTAGTTCCCCTCCCCACTGGGAGAGAAGCAGAGTGAGTCTTTTTGTTTGAGCCACGTGGCCCGAGGCGTGAGAGTGGAAACACTCGTGGTTTGTAAAGTCCTTTATGACACAAATCAATGTATCTCTCGCTTACCTGCTTCCTGTGAGACAGACAGGGAATGACAAAATCACCATCCTGGGAACAAATGAAGTGAATCATAATACTTGAAAGTTATTTAACTTCTACTGTGTGAACAGGGATGCACGTGTCTACACGTTTATATTTTGTGGAGGCTCTGTCCTCTCGTTTCTCCTAGAACAGGACTTTATTTCTAATTGCAGTAACTTGACATGTAACACTATATTAGGTTCAGGTGTGCAACACAGTGATTTGATACCTGTTTATTGTGAAATGATCACCCCAATAAGCCTAGTTAACATCTGTCTCCACACATTTGTGTGTTAGTCACTCAGTCATGTCAGACTCTTTGCAACCTGGTAGACTGTAGCCTGCCAGGCTCCCCCATCCATGGGATTCTCCAGGCAAGGATACTGGAGTGGGTTGCCATTCCCTTCTCCAGGAGACCTTCCCAACCCAGGGATCGAAACCAGGTCTCCTGTATTGTAGGCGGATTCTTAACCACCTGAGCTACCAGGGTCTCCACACAAAGTTTTACAGTGAGAACTTGTAGGATCTAGTCTCTCAGCAGTGTTCAAACACGCATAGAGTCTTACTAACCCCAGTCACCGTGATGCATATTCCCCCCCTGGGACTTTTTCTCTTATAACAGGAAGTTTGGATCTTTTGACCACCATCGTCCATGTTGCACAGCCCCTAAGCCCCACTCTGGCAACCACCAGCCTCTCTATGTATCTATGAGGCTGAGATCTTTGTTTAGATTCCATATAGAAATGAGGTCATATGCTACTTGTCTTTAGCTGTCTGACTTATTGGGTTGGTCACAAAGTTTGCTCAGGTTTTGGCCAACGCAGTATTTCACTTATCACAATGGCCTCAATTCCATCCATGTTTCAAATGGTAAGGTTTACTTCCTTTTTTATGGCTGAATAATATTCTGTTGTACATACATACTGCATCTTCTGTGTCCATTCGTCCACTGATGGACATTCAGATTGCTTCTGTATCTCAGCTGTTGTAATTAATGCTGCCGTGAACCTGACATAATGGATGGGGCATAGTTGATTAGAATAGATTCATAGGGCTTATGTAGATCAATCAGTACTATGGATCCATGATAGTCACCATCACTTTAATTTTATCCTAATGACTATGTTAAATGCTTACATATGACTGACTTTTTGTTGTTCAGTCACTAAGTCGTGTATGACTCTTTGCAACCCCATGGACTGCTGCATGCTAGTCTTCCCTGTCCTTCACCATCTCCCGGAGTTTGTTCAAACTCATGTCCCCTGAGCTGGTGATGCCATCCAGCCATCTCATCCTCTGTTGTCCCCTTTTCTTCCTGCCTTCAGTCTTTCCAAGCATCAGTGACCCCACAAGAGACTGAGGCAGACTTGCCTGTGAGCACTGGGAGTCTCCGGTGGAGGCATGGATTGACGGTGGCCCTCCGCGGGCTGAGGGACTCTGGCAGCAGCAGTCCCGGGAGGCATGGCGCGCTGGCACAAGTCCTCTTGGAGGAGGCCGCCGTTAGCCCTACCATGGAGTGCACCATATGGTAGGCCTGCCATGGAGGCTGCAGACGCCAGGACGGGGCCGCCTCAGGCCAAACTACAGGGAGGGACACAGCCCCAGCTGTCAGCAGAAAACTGGATTAAAGATTTACTCACTGGAGCAAGACCTGGTTTTCCCCACAGCCAGTCCTTCCGATCAGAAAGCTTCCATAAGCCCTCTCACTCTCATCCATCAGAGGGCAGATAGAAGATGCAAGAACTGCAATCCCAGGGCTTCCAGAACAAAACCCAGAATCAACCAGGTATCAGGATCTGTTCCGGCACCTTAAATGACTTAGTCCCCACAAAGCCCCTTCTGGTAGGTCTGATTCCTTCCCTCCCCATTTTACAGATGAGGAAACTGAGGCACAGAAGGAGTGAAGAACCAGCTCCGGCTCCCACAGCCGCACCTGGCAGAGCAGCTGCTGCTGGACCAGCAGTTCCTGGCCCCTCAGGGCGTCAGGCGTCGGTGACCCAGCAGGAAACGGGGGCACAGATGGCGCTCCATGCAACTGCTGGCCGGCTGGTTGGCTGGCGTGACTGGGCCCCGTTCCCGTCGGAGGATGGGGCCACTGGGGCTGGGTTCACGGGGGACGCAGGTTTCACAACAGTGAGCAGAAGAGTGTCCTCGGGCCTGACTCCCCCACCTGCCTGAGGCGGTCGTGGGGTCACCCGCAGCACGTGGGGTCACCAGGCAGCCCCGGGGCCCCGGCAGGACTCACCCAGACCTCGGCATCCCACGCGGGTCTAGGTGCCCAACCTCCCTGGGCCTGGACAGACGAGGTAGGAAGCCAGCCCTCTGCCTGGGGGGCTGGGGTAGAGCAGGAGACCCCTCCCCGGCTCTCAGGGGCTGGGCCCACTCACCCCCTCTCAGATCCCCATCTGCCAACCGACTCTGGAGCTGGGGCATCCGGCTGGTGCCCGTCAGGCATGTTCCCTCCACCGGCTACAGAGAAGCGCTTTGCAGTCCACAGTTACCTTAAATACGTGTACATTAAGTCTCCACTCGATTTCTAGAAATCCACACACGCTTTAAAGGGTTGGAAACACTCTGGGAAGTCTCCAAAGACAGCTTCGGGATCACCAACCCAGAATAAGAAACAGCCAAAGTCACTTGGGGGTGCTTCCACGCCTCCCCCCACCCCCAGGATTCCTGTGGCTGGAGCCAGGCTTCCCATCGGAAGGGAGTTGTTGCTGTTGTCCAGTCGCTCAGTCGTGTCCGACTCTTTGCGACCCCATGGACTGCAGCATGCTGGGCCTCCGTGTCCATCACCATCTCCTGGAGTTCGCCCAAGTTCATGTCCATTGAGTCGGTGATGCCATCCAAGCATCTCATCCTCTGCCGCCCTCTTCTCCTTCTGCCCTGGATCTTCCCTGGCAGGAAGGGCGGACCCTCTGCTGATCTGTGGGACCGGGACTGCGATCCCTGCAGGCGATTCTCCAATCCTGGTGAGCAGAGTATGTTTGCATGAAAACGCAGTAATTAAAAATAACAGGAAAGCCTTTCTATTTATAGATGGTTTTATAGGCGCTCCTCTAAAAAAAATCCCAAATTTGGCTCTAGCGATTTGGCAGTGGTTCTTCTGGGTCCTATGAGGGTTTTATTTTTAGTGGCGCAGAAGGGTTTCTGAAGGCATTCGGCTATAATAATAGAAGAGGGCCACAGGCAGCCTTTGCAAAACACCAGGCTCCTCAGTTGGAAGAGGACAGCTGAAAGTAAGAAGCAGGTTAGCGTTAGTGAGGGTGCGCATTCTCTGGGACGACTTCGCTTTTCGATTTCACGTTACGTGGTGTAAGACACTCTTCACACACTGAGTGCTTTGTTGCTTCTTACACCCATCCCTGTGAGAGACTGGCGGAAAATTTTGTCTTGTGTTTATGTAAAGATGGGGAACCTGAGCCTTGATGGGCCAGGATAGAAGTCAAAGCTACCTTTTTTTTCCTTTTTCTTTTTAAGTTGGAGGATAATTGCTTTACAATGTTGTGGTGATTTCTGCCATACAACAACATGAATCCACCATAAACATACCTATATCCCCTCTGTCTTGAACCTCCCAGTCCCCTCACCCCCATCCCAGCCCTTCAGGTTGTCGCAGAGCAGGGGGCTGAGCTCCCTGTGTTACACAGCGGCCTCCCACTGTCTGTCCATTTTACGCATGGTAACTGGCAACCCACTCCAGTGTTCTTGCCTGGAGAATCCCATGGACGGGGGAGCCTGGTAGGTTGCGGTCTATGGGGTCGCACAGAGTCAGACTGAAGCGACTTAGCAGCAGCAGCAGCAGCAGCAGCGTATGTTTCAACGCTACTCTTTCAGTTTGTCCCTCCCTCCTCTCCCCCCGCCCCGTGTCCACAACTCTGTTTTCTGTCTGCATCTCTATTCCTGCCCTGAAAATAGGCTCATTAGTACCATTTTTCTAGGTTCCGTACGTATGTGTTAATATATATTTGTTTGTCTCTTTCTGACTTACTTCACTCTGTATAATAGCTTCTAGGTTCATCTGCCTCACTAGAACTGACTCAGATTCATTCCTCTGTATGACTGAGCAGTACTCCATCGCACATATGTACCACATCTTTTTTACCCATTCATCTGTCTGTGGACATCTAGGGTGCTTCCATGTCCTGGCTGTTGTAAATAGTGTTGCAGTGAACATTGGGCCACCTGTGTCTTTTTGAATTATGGTTTTCTCAGGGTATGTGGCTCAGATGATAACGTGTCTGCCTACAATGCCCTGGGAGACCTGGGTTCGATCCCTGGGTTGGGAATTTCCCCTGGAGAAGGAAATGGCAACCCACTTCAGTACTCTTACCTGGAAAATCCCATGGACAGAGGAGCCTGGTGGGCTACAGTCTGTGGGGTTGCAAAGAGTCAGACACAACTGAGTGACTTCACTTCACTTCATTTCAGGGTATGTTGCGTTCGATCCCTGGGTTAGGAAGATCTCCTGGAGAAGGGAAAGGCTACCCACTCCAGTATTCTGGCCTGGAGAATTCCATGGACCGTATAGTCCATGGGGTTACAAAGAGTTGGACACAACTGAGCGACTTTCACTTTCAGGGTATATACCTAGCAGTGGGATTGCTGGGTCATATGGTAGTTTTATTCCTAGTTTTTTAAGAAATGGAGTCAAAGCTGTCTTGAGGCTTGGTGTTACTGCTTACCGTAGGATGCCACAGGGTCATTACAACTGGCTGAATAAGAAAGTCTGGGTCCTGGCAGCGATTGTTCCTCATTGCCTAGAATCTCCTGAATTTCAGAGGATTCTTGGCCATTTCATGTACCAGATAAGACCAGGGTTAGTTTTGGTTTGATGTTTGTTGGTGATGATCCCTGCAATTAAATCAGAGTAGCAACCTTTCCTTCCTTAGAGCTGTGTTGGTGTATATGCTGAATAAATTAATGTCCTCATTTAAGGAAATTCACTTGGCATCAGCTATTTCTTTTTATGCAACTAGACAAATAGAGTGTGGGAAGAGGGCTAAAAAGAGAAGAATTTTGTATTAAAGAGTTTTTTTTTTTCTTTGAAAAAGCACAAGATAAGACACTGGTCAATGTTGTTTAGTGCGGAGTGGTGAAAAAAAAAATGACCCAAAGATGGTGCCTGAAGTATAGACTGGAGTGATGTGCTGGACTCACTCAAGTGGTCCAGGGCTCATTTAACTTGTGACAGCAAGATGGACACAAGAGAGGACAAGAAAGACTGCTCATTGTCAGGCTCTTGATTTTGAGAAAGATGCTACCCACAGCTTGAGGGAGAGCTTTGGAAAAACTTGCTCTTACTTTCTCTCCTTATGAGAGTACTTCTAGCAAAGGTGCTTCCCCAAATTGCCTTTTTGTCCTTTGTCTAAGTATCAGTCAGTGTACTCCAGAGACACAGAACCAATGGTGTGATTTTTATTAAGAAATTTGGCCACATGATTGTGGATTTCCTGGAGAATCAGGAGAGTGCGGCGGTTCAGCTGTTCACGTCCACATGTCATCTGCTGGCAAAATTCCCTCCTTGCCGGGGTGAGGTCAGTCTTTGTTCTAGTCAGGCCTTCGACTGATCAGATGAGACGCGCCTACAATATGGATGGCAATCTGCTTTTACTCAAAGTCCCCTGATTTAAACATTAATTTCATCCAAAAAAACAGTCTCAGAGAAATATCCAGAATAATATTTGGCCAACTGTCTGGGTACCTTGGGTCAGAAAAGTTGACGGGTAAAATAAACCATCACATCCTTGCCTGGAAGCACAGAACGATTTCAGGAACTCCTCAGTAGGGACCCTGCTCACCGGGTATCTACAGGCCCCTGTGTTTCCTAGAGCCTTGCAGTTCCGCAAACATCTCTTCCACGTGAAGCAGTCAGCATCAGCGCTCCTCCTCAGTCACTATTTCCTTGCCTTGGCGATCGGGGAGTTATGTGCGAAGAAAGCAGAAGTATTCGACTGAAGCTCCAGGAGTCTTCTGCCTACATGCTGCTGTTGCTAAGTCGCTGCAGTCATGTTCAACTCTGTGCGACCCCATAGACAGCAGCCCACCAGGCTCCCCCGTCCCTGGGATTCTCCAGGCAAGAACACTGGAGTGGGTTGCCATTTCCTTCTCCAATGCATGAAAGGAAAAGTGAGAGTGAAGTCGTTCAGTCATGTTTGACTCTTAGCGACTCCATGGACTGGAGCCTATCAGCTCCAGGGACTGGAACCATGGGATTGTCCAGGTGAGAGGACTGAAGTGGGATGCCATTGCCTTCTCCTTCTGCCTATGTGAGTGAGAAATAAATTCTTGTTGTGCTAAGCCACTGAGATTTCAAGGCACAGCTGTTCCATTCTGACCCCGGCTGTGGGTCTGTGTCTAAGGGTGCCTCTGTGTGTCTTGGTGTGTTTGCGGCAAGTTGATTAGAAGACCTGTGTGCCAGAGCTCAGCCAGCACCACCCCATACACTGACGCTCACTCTGGTGAAAGCCTGTTTTCCGCATTTTCCCTCACTGATTCTGACGAGTTTCTAGAGCTCGTCTCTCCAGGTCAGTTCTTTCCCAGGCTGAATGCAACGAGTATTGTTCCCAGCTCATCTGGGTCTGTTCTCACTGTCTCTGGAGGCCAGCAACACCCATCCTGAAGCTCTTTCTTGCTTTCAATTCAGTTCAGTCACTCAGTCGTGTCTGACTCTGTAACCCCATGGACTGCAGCATGCCAGGCCTCCCTGTCCATCACCAACTCCTGGAGTTTACTCAAACTCATGTCCATTGAGTCGGTGATGCCATCCATACATCTCATCCTCTGTCATCCCCTTCTCCTCCTGCCCGCAATCTTGCCCAGCATCAGGGTCTTTTCCAATGAGTCTGTTCTTCCCATCAGGTGGCCAAAGTATTGGAGTTTCATCTTCTGCATCAGTCCTTTCAATGAATATTCAGGACTGATTTCCTTTAGGATGACTAATTGGGTCTCCTTGCAGTCCAAGGGACTCTCAAGAGTCTTCTCCAACACCACAGTTCAAAAGCATCAATTCTTCAGTGCTCAGCTTTCTTTATAGTCCAACTCTCACATCCATACATGAAAAACCCATAGCTTTGACTAGACAGACCTTGGTTGGCAAAGTTATGTCTCTGCTTTTTAATACGATGTCTAGGCTGGTCATAACCTTTCTTCCAAGGAGCAAGTGTCTTTTAATTTCATGGCTGCTATTAATTTAATGGTCTTTTAATTTCTTGCTTTAGTCCGCCTGGAATTCCTTCCTTGGAGAATTCTCATCCTAATCCACGTGACCTGTGGGACTGGAAGTCACCCCCGCCTCTCTCCAGTATTGTGTTGACTACATGATAACCTGGAAAAATAAAATGACAGCATCCACAGCGTTCACTCTGGGTAGGTGTTCTATCAAAGCCAGACTCACTGGAGCCTCTCTCTTCCTGGAATTGGATGCGCGGGGTAGCCCTTAACCTCGAAACGTGATGCAGGCACGTAGGCTGGGCTGTCAGAGTAATCTTCCCACCTGCTTGGATGTTGTTTCATCGCAAACAAAGAGACCAACATGCAGAATGGAAGGGAGACAGCAGGGCTGTGAGGCAGAAGGGATGGGGAGTATGTCCTGACAGCATGCTTTACTCTCTGGATTCATTGGAAATTCACCATAGGTTTCCCACTTAGCTAAGCAGATATGGCCCTTCTGTGGCTTTGGCTAGTTGATCTTGGGTTTCTGTCACTTTCTAGAAGTCCTGATATTTATGGCCTCATTCCAGGGACATCAACATAACTTTTCCTATCAACAGCTGCTGTCAAGGTCGGCTGCCAAGAGTCAAGAAAAGACGAAGCCAGTTCTAAACAGAAGCTTTAAGCATTGAGAAGAGGAAAACTGACCTTTTACTTTTTTTTTTCCTCATTGGCTGTTCCTCCCTTTTAATGAGTCAAGTTCGTTTGTCAGTGTTACTTAATTTCCTTTATTATATTTGTGTTAGTCACTCAGTCATATGACTCTTTGCCACCCTAAGGACTGTAGCCTGCCAGACTCCTCTGTCCATGGGATTCTCCAGGCAAGAATGCTGGAGTGGGTTGACCATTTCCTTCTCCAGGGGATCTTCCTGACTCAGGGATTGAACCTGGGTCTCCTGCATTGCAAGTAGGTTCTTTGCCATCTGAGCCACCAAGCAGAGGTATTTAACTGGCACATCCTGGCTTCTGCACCGATCGTGCCTGCCAGGTACTGAGTATAGGTGATGCGTGCTTGCCTGTGAGTCTTTGTTAAGCAAAGACCTGGCAGAAGACACTTCAGCATGTTATTTCAATTTGAACCTGATTTCCCACATTTGTACAAAAGATAGCCTTCAGAGACTGTCTTTCAGGATCCCTTGAGATAGACGGAGCTGCTTCCACGTCATCACGTAATGAAGATGCTGCGGGATGCAGCCTTGCATGTGTCCCTGGGTCCCACGGAATGCTCTCAACTTCTCTCCTGGTGCTTTCTCCATAAGTGATCCCTGGGCTGTTCTGCTGCCAGAAGATTTTCTTCAAAGGGATGTTGTGAAATCTCATTTACGAATTGCTAGAGCCCCAGAGGCACTGTTTTCTCTAAGCATCCTCCTCCGTAGCTAACGTTTCACATGTGATAGTACACTAGACCTAAAAATCAATTTCCTGGGACTTAGACATAAGAGCATGATGACGCAGGTGCCATTAAGTGAGACCAAAGATGCTTTTGGCCGGGAGCAAGTCTCTACATGATGGGCTGAGAAGAACCGAGCAAGACGTCATGTAGAGAAAGCTAAAGGATCGAGTTATTCCTTCCTTCTGAAAAGGGGTACTGTTGAATTCACTTTTATTGAAGAATTCTGAAGCACCGTGGTTAGCTGTTTCTTAGATTTCTAAATGCTTTGTGTGATTACATCCATTTGTGATTTGAAGAGAAATTTGACCACTTGACATTGGCGTAGGTACCCTGTCTGTCTTGACTGTACCCTATGTCTTGTCTCTAAATTACTGAAAACCTTCTTGGCATCTGGAATGTCTCATATTGTTCCCTGGGTGGCTCTCTGCCTCAGCCGCAGAACAAGGGAAGCTTCTAGACACATGAAACATAAACTCCTTAGCTCCACATGGAAGCACACCATTCTCAGAGTTGAAAATGACTTTCGAGAATAGTTTTACAACCATTCCCTTATTCATGGATGACACAGGGAACACTTGGAGAATGGAAGCCACTTATTGAAGGTCTCCATGCTTCTAGGGGTGGAGGGTGATGGTTGCCGGGAACAGAGGATGCAAAGGGGAAGGGACACCAGGGAGAAGAGGGCAGATGTGCAGAGCAGTGTTTACAATGTGTCCGGGACAGTGTGGTCCACAGCTAGGCTGTCTGTGTTGGGGCTCAGCTGAGGACTGCAAGGTGGCAGCCTGTCCTCCTCCAGCGAGAACTTTGCTATCTTATCAGGATCAGTGAACCACTCAGGATGCAGAGCTCGGTGTCACTAACAGGTCACTGCAACCTAAATGTCCATCGACAGAAGAATGGACAAGAAGATGTGGTACATGTGCACAATGGAATACTACTCAGTCGTGAACAGTAATGAACGAGTGCCATTCACTGTGACGTGGATGGATCTAGAGACTCATCCTGAGTGAAGTACGAAAAAGACAAATGTCATATAATATCACTTATGTGGGGAATCTAGAGAGAGCATACAAATACACTTATTTGCAAAGCAGAAATAGGGTCACAGATGTAGAGAACAGAAGAATGGATACCAAGGTGGGGGAGTGGGTAGCAGGATGAACTTGGATATTGGGACTGACACATACACACTGCTGAGTATGCAATAGGTGACTAATGAGAACCTACTCAGTGCTCTCTGGTGACCTAAATGGGAAGGGAATCTTTGAAAAAGAGGGGATATATGTGTATACATAACTGATTCGCTTTGCTGTACTGCAGAAACTAACGCAACATTGTAGATCAGCTATATTCCAATAAAAATTTTTAAAAACTCCTAAAAATGTCATTGCAAATTGCTTTTCCAGGCCGAATACAAGCAACCTTTAGCATCTACAATTTTGAATTATCTGTGCCTCTCTTCACCAGCATTAGCAGAGATAATTGAAAATTGGCAACACTTAAATTCACGTTAAAAAAAAAAAAAAACAGCTCAGAAAGCTTGTTAATGTCTTAAGACCACAAGGGTGCCATTTATTCCTTCCCAGAGGAGTCCTCAAGGCTCCTGCAACCCAAGGAGGATCTCTGGTCTCCCAGATGACCCAAGCGATGTCAGTCATCTTGTACTGGACGTCTGCTCATGACCCAGGCCCCTTCTGTGGTAAGGAGATATCTTCCCTGTATAAGGGCCTCTGGGACTCATTGGCGTGACCAGCAGCATCAACTCAGTCCTAGAAGCTCCAGCGGCCACCAGCGCTGGTGGCCAGGGGTGAAAGGAGCCCTCGCCAAAGTGTGGCAAACCTCCCTATGATTCCAGTACAGCTCAGCTTGGAAGATGGCGGTAGTGGTAAAGAACCTGCCTGCCAACGCAGGAGACAGAAGAGACGTCAGTTCAATCCCTGGGTCAGGAAGATCCCCAGGAGTAGGAAACGGCACTGTCCTCCAGTATTCTTGCCTGGAGAATCCCACGAACAGAGGAGCCTGGTGGGCTACAGTCCATGGGGCTGCAGAGTTTGGCATGACTGAAGCAACTTTGCATGCATGCAGCTTGGTAGAGAGTCAGGCTGGCTCAGCGTGGATTGAAAGAAAAGCGTTTTGACTTTCCTGCCTAATAAAGATTCGTCATGTGTTAAGACTCTTAATCACTGAAGCTAAGAACCACTATTAATTAGAGCTGATAAAAGCATAAGAAATATTTAATCCTCTTGTTCTGGGAGCTGGGGATTTTCACAGCTTGACATTTGTGCTCGTAAAGCTACTAGTCTTACTAGGTTTTAGCGTGGCTTCAGTTGTCAATGATTAAATGCACTGCCTGTGGTCCCGCTGAGCTATGTCCTATGCTGAAAGATCCTCGGGTGGGGGGGTAGTTCAATGACTGTCACTGGCTTAAAATGAACACAGACGCTCCAGCAAAATGACTGTTCAGAAAGACTTTTCTGAAAATTGGTCCCCGAGTGCTCATTTCTCTTAGGAATAAGGGGTTAGGATTAGCAGCGAGCACAAGAGCTCAGCTTTTAGGTACTTTATTAAATCTGTTCTCTGCTGGTAGATTTTTATTTTTCATCCCTTTTAAATAATTGCCTTTAAAAAATATCATACCATACTATCAACTTTTGAAAAATAATGTTCATTATCAAATAACTTGGTTTTTGAAGGTAGATTTTCTTTTTTTTTTTTTTCCATAAAGAAGGCTTAATAAACATGCTTGTGAACCCAAACTATGTTTATTGGGTGAATGTGTAGCTAAACCTGTATCTTTAATCCTCACGTAAGCATTTGTATGACTTGCATTCAGTGTGTATTCTTAAAGCTGGGAAAAGTCAGTTGAGCTAGTCGCTGGTGAAGGAATTCAGAGTATGTTAACATTCACAGGGGCGTGAATGAAGGCAGTGAGTAGAGGTGATGAGGGATTTTAATAAATGTGTCTGGAAGTACATTCTTCAATGACATTGGCTGTGACCTTGGGCTCTTGATCACTGATGTGGCGGCAACAGTTGATGTGAACAGTCCCCAAGGCTGAATCCTCCAAGCACGTTTGGGCTAAGACTCGGGGTCTCTCACTTCAGTCCCTTTCCGTTGTTACAGTGCCCCGTCAGCCAGGCTTCAGAGAAAGAAAGCTTTCCCCCTCATTCTCTTTCCAAACTGTCTGTAGCCTTGGTGACCAAGATTGTCATATAAAAGTCTATGAAAAGCTTTTTCATTGAAACCCAGGTACTCCGATTTTTCATGGAACCCTTATAAATGGTGGCTCTCATGTTTTAATTTATGCCTTTCACCAAGAGGCTTGAGCGGAGTGAGAGAGCCCTACCATGCCCAGTGCCCTGGGGGCCTTTCTGCAGATTCACTTTCTTTCACTCTGGCTTTTTGGGGTCCCGAGTCAGTCATGGCAAAACAGAGCATGTTTATTAACAACCAAGACAGTCCATTAGGATGGGCTCACGTTTTAGTCAGCTGGATGAGGTTCCCGAGTGATGTCATTAACTTAATTTTGCTGTTGCTGTTGTTCAGTCACTCAGTCGTGTCCAACTCTTTGTGACCCCATGGACTGCAGCATGCCAGGCTCCCCCTGTCCTTCACTATCTCCCAGAGTTTGCTCAAACTCATGTTCATTGAGTCAGTGATGCCATCCAACCATCTCATTCTCTGTCGTCCCCTTCTCCTCCTGCCTTCAATCTTTCTCAGCATCAGGGTCTTTTCCAATGAGTCAGCTCTTTGCATCAAGTGGCCAAGGTATTGGAGCTTCAGCTTTAGCATCAGTCCTTCTAATAAATATTCAGGGTTGATTTCCTTTAGGATGGACAAACCTCTTTCCTTTAGGTTTGATCTCCTTGTAGTCCAAGGGACTCTCAAGAGTCTTCTCCAGCACCACAGTTCAAAAGCATCAATTCTTCGGCACCCAGCCCCCCTTATGGTCTAACTCTCACATCATACATGACTGCTGGAAAAACCATAGCTTTGACTGTATGGACCTTTGTCAGCAAAGTGATGTCTCAGCTTTTTAACGTGTTGTCCAGGTTTGTCATAGCCTTCCTTCTTAAACTTTACTTAAGGGGATGTATTTCCGTGGTGCCCTGGGTGGGGCAGTAGCTAGGGAGGACAGTGTGGTTCTAACTTATCATCTTAATTCAGAAGCTCCCAGGTTTTTTGTTTTTTTTTTTTCTTCTAAAGTTTACTTTCCTCCATAATTTGTTGTTGAGTTTTGTTATTTTTTTTTTTAAGGTTTATTGGGAAAATTTGTGTCTAAACCTGTATCTTTAACCTCAAGTAAGCACCTGCGTGTGTCAGGAACACAGTTTTTGCCTATCGAAAGCCATTTCTCCCTGCTTTCTCTTACTTCTCCTCTGCTAATAAAACTCCAATCTGAAACAGGTGAAGACCCTCGATCTGTGGGAAGGCTGGTCCCAGGAGAAGGACCATGACTGGCCTAAGCTAGCCATTGTCAGCCCACTCCTCTTTGCCAGTGACTATGGGCATGAGACCTGGTCCTGGCCCGTGGACTTGTATGTCATCATCCCTGCTCGATAACTCACCCTACACCACCGTGGCGTGAGTGACAATGGGCATTATTCTTCCAGTTTTGTGGGGAAGGAATCTGAGGGCGGATGGGTGGGGTGGGGGTTCTGACTGGGGATCTCTTGAGAGCTTTCAGTCGTGATGTTGACCAGGGCTGAGGTTCCCTCAGGACTCGCCTGGGGCTGTGGGATCCAGGGGTCTAATTCTCAGGTTGGTGCTGGCCGTTGGCTGGAGGCTTCCATTCCCTGCCCCTGGGCTTCTTCTACAGGGTCTTTAGGACATGGTGCCTGGCTTCCCCCGGAGCAGGCAAGCTGAGTCAGGGAGAGGAAGAGGTGGAGAAAGGGGAGAGAGAGAGAGATGGGGGGAGAGACAGAGACAGATGGAGACAGACAGGGGGAGGTGGAGAGAGAAAGAGAGAAACCACCCACTCTATGACCTGACTTTAGACCCATAGCAGCACTGTGCTGTTACGCGTCGGTCTGTAGCTAATTACCCTAATGTGGCAGCTTAAGAAAACACACTTCTCATCTCGCAGCTTCTCTGGGTCAGGACTCAGGACTCAAGGTCTCTAGGGAGGCTGCAGTCAGGGTGTCGAAGGACTGGGTTTCAGCTGAGGCTTGATGGGGAAGGATCTTCCAAGTTGAGTCAACAAGACTGACTGAGCTCCTCACGGCGGTCGGCTCTGGGCTGCCCCCCGTCCCTTACCCTGTGGGCCTCCATAACAAGGTCACTTTATCAAAGTCATGGGGAGAGGGTCCAGTGAGAGTCTTCTAGCCAGACAGAAGCCAAAATCCTATGTAACAAAAGCACAGAGGTGGCCTTCTTCGCCTTCGTCATGTTCTGCAGGTTAGAAGCAAGTCGGGGAGGGGGCTGTGGAGGGGCGTGAGTGTCAGGAGGTGGGACTGTGGGTGCCTCGGGGCGGGGCGGGGGCTGCCTCCACAGTCCCCCTGCTGTGCCTTCTGCTCTATTCACGAAGAGCGTGCTGAGTTGCTCAGTCATGTCCGACTCTCTGAGGCCTTACAGACTGTAGCCCGCCAGGCTCCACTGTTCATGGAATGCTCCAGGCAGGAATACTGGAGTGGGTTGCCATGCCCTTTTCCAGGAGATCTTCCACACCCAAGGACCAAACCTGGATCTCTTACATCGCTTGCACTGGCAGGCAGATTCTTTACCACTAACCCCACCTGGGAAGTCCCACAGTTTTCAGGCAGAGTGAGCCACTAAGTCTGGTCTGCATGCAAGGGAGGGTATGAGGCTTCACATTTCAAGGGGAGAGTCAGATAATTGATGGGCACATTTTCAAGCCCTTGCTTTCTTGACAGACAGCATATGTGCTTGGCTCTTCTCCTTCAGCCTTCTTGGCTGTAGAGCTGATTGCAGCCAGAGCTGCAGCTGCTATGCTGTGTCCACAGGACCACTGGGAGGGGACGAAAGGCCAAGAACTGCAGGTGGGGAAATAAGGTAGAAGGGCCATGGTCGTATCGACAGCATCGGGAACATCTGAACCCACATAGCAAACTGGTGACCTCTGGATTTCTCATTATAAGTATAATGGAAATTAAAAAAATATATATCTTTTATTCTGAAATGGTCTAGGACTCACAGGGGACTTCCCTGATGGCTCAGATGGTAAAGAATCCACCTGCAATGCAGGAGACCTGAGTTCAATCCCTGGAGAAGGTCATGGGAACCCACTCCAGTATTCTTGCCTGGAGAATTCCATGGACAGAGGAGCCTGGTGGGCTACAGTCCTTAGGATCACAAAGAAGCAGACACAACTGAATGACTAACACACATGGGACTCACAAGAAATTGCAAAGATAGTACAGAAATTTCCAGCTATCATTTGTATGATCTTACATAACCACAGGACCTCGCAGGAAACCAACCCTGGCACAATGCCATCAGCTCAACTACAACCTAATTCAGCTTTCACCATAAATTTCTATTTTTGAACAGCACGGTTGATTGCATCTGTCTCTAGTTTGCAGCCTAGAGCATTCATAGCTGATGCATTATGAAACTGTAAGTATATAAACACACGGATGGACCGTTTTTGATCTTCTGATTGGCTGGTCGGCAGACAGACACTTGGGAATGCTGACTGTTTCAAGTATTTGATGGGAGTTTCTGCCTGACCAGCAGAGCACAGAAAGGGACTTGTTTCGAAGGTTATCACAGATCATAGGATTAGTTATATGTACATCCTGGAACAGCGTGTTTCTAAGTTACTACTCTTAGAAATCTCTCCTATGAATTAATTAGGGTTCACCTTCACTCCTGCCTTCTTTGGCGCAAAGTAAACAATTGTCTCCAAATAATCCTGTTTGAGTCTCTGCCCTGGGGGAGTTCAGGCTCTCTCGATTCTGCACGCATGCAGGTGTGGGTCCTGCTAAATTCAGCTTCCATTTCCCACATGCAGCAGGGCCTGGCATAGGGTAGGCACTCAGTAAGACTGCATTAAGCAAACAAGTGAATCAGTGATGGGATTTCAATGCAAAGTGGCCTCACCTTCAGGTGACGGGGGTGAGTGGGCGGGTGAGAAGACAGGTCCCACCCTGATGTCACCAGTGTGAAATCGTCCAATATATTAGATGGGTGATTAGTTGCCTAATTTACTTCCCAACGTGGAGCGGCCGTGCTGGGGTGGGGGTTGCTCCATCAGGCCTCTGTGTACCTGTCTGAGTTGGCCATGGGCTGCCTACTAATTGTCTTTGTAGGGGTTCTGAGAGGCACTGGAAGTGGGGGGGTACCGCCTAACCCATGTCTCCCACCCAAGTATGACTGATACTTCACCTTCCACTACTAGGAGTCATGCCTCAAACCAAAGACCCATGAAAATGGGTTCTACGTTGATTTAGTTTTAGGTCCTTTCAGAGCAGCAATGGGAAACTGGGAGCCACTCTTCTGGAAAGTGACGCTGAAATAAATCTCCTGCGAATGAGGCTGTCTCTGTGGAGGAGGACCTAAAGCTGGATAGGGCGGGGAGAACCCTGTACTGGGAGGCCTGGGGGCACAGGGACCTCAGTGTGGAGAACATGAAGGCGGGTGAGCACTGGGAGAGAGAGGGTGCAGGTGCCAGGGCTGGGGCTCTTGAAGACATTGCATGTCTCTGCGTTTGGCCTGAGTCAGCCCGAGTGGCACCTGTGGTTTGAGCCATGGTTTGGGTCTTTTCCTTGGAGCATTCACTTTTGACTGCGTCAGTTAGGGATGAGTCAGCACAACCCAAAGTGATGGTGGCTTTGTAATAGGGAACAACAAATTTGATTCCATATTGCATCTGTTTCTTTTACTTTAACCTGTGTATTCTGCTTTTGCTAGAAGTTAAGAATGTTGCCTATCACTCAAAGTATACAGAACAGCCGATTCTCAAGGCTTGGACCTTTAAAGGTATAACACTTTTCCATTTATATAGAGAGAAAAAAAATTTCAGAACAGAGAACGACATTTGTCTTATTGGAGGTTCATAGGAACACTGTGACTCCATCTCGGTGGACAGTTGTGAGAACAAAGGGTTCCAGCACCAAACGTTTTCAGCGACCAGCCGCAGCCCTCTCTTTTTAGTCTGAAAGAAGTCTGAATTCTAACTCAGATAGGACGGTTCTTTGGGACACTAGCCCATCATCGCTAACTGCTGGCTTTCCAAGTAAACTTGCTGTTCCTTGCCCCAGCAGTATGAACCTGGACTCAGTAACAGCTTGAGCAAAATTCATTTCCATTTCGTAAGTAAATGATGCTTTAAGATATTGGGGATCTGGACCCCTGTTTTTTCATGCTGCCAAACATGGTCTTCATTATCAGGAGCCAAGATGTGGCATCAGCTATGACATCCATAGTCAAACCCAAAAGATGGAGAAAGTGGTCGGAAAAGGTGCCCAGTGGAGCACCAACTCTGCTGAGGAATGCTACTGGGAGCATTTCAACACTTCACGTACATCCCAGTGACAAATTGTAGTCACATGATCATACCTATCTACAGGGGGCTGGAAAATGCAGCTTTTATTCGGCACAGTCCGTGCCTGACTCTATTTCTATAGAAAAGAGGAGAAAACAGATTTGAAGGAGGGCCACCAGTGCCCTCTGCCTGAAGCATCACTTACACACCCGAGAGCATATTCTCCAAAACTGTCAGCCACAGTCATCTAAATTCGGGGGTGAGAATACATTTTGCTAAAGCTATTACTGACTCCAAGCTCACACTTCTGTGGCCCAAGATTTTTCTCTCAGTCAGTTCAGTTCAATCACTCAGTCATATCTGAGTCTTTGTGACCCCGTGGACTGCAGCACACAGGTCTCTGTCTGTCAACTCCTGGAGCTTGCTCAAACTCATGTCCATTGAGTCAGTGATGCCATCCAATCATCTCATCCTCTGTCATCCCCTTCTCCTCCCGCCTTCAGTCTTTCCCAGCACTAGGGTCTTTTCCAATGAGTGAGTTCTTTGCATCAGATGGCCAAAGTATCAGAGTTTCAACTTCAACATCAGTCCTAGAATTACTTGGCAGACAGGACGGACTGGGAGGATGGGAGTGATCTTTACCTCCCAGGCAGGCAGAGAGGTTTCATGCAGCCAGAAGGAGGAAGCCAGGCATTTGTCTGGGGCCATAAGCTGGGTATTGAAGTGCTTTCTGGGACAACTGCTGATGTGGGGGTTTCCTCTGGGGACTAATGGCTGTCATTATTTTCATCACTAGCAATGCCTTCTATTTATGTTTTTAAAGCAACGTCAGATCATTATTTTAAAGCCTTTTGAAGGCCTAGTTTCTCATCGCGTAGGGCTCATTGTCATTTTTTCCAGGAAGTCTGGTCTCCTAGCCCTTTCCCTTCTCCCCTGCAGGGTCCCTTCTGTGGATGCTCTGGCTGTCTGCACACAGTGTCCCCTCACATAAGTATCCCCCTTTCCAGGTCACCTGGGGACTGAGGAGGGCGGGGGGAGGGCTTCAATAGCACTGCCGCCTCAGCTGATGACTTCGTGGAAGGGGGACAAATGACCATGGCTCCCTGACTCAGAACTGGCCGTCTCTGGGCGTGTTACAGTCGCTGGCAGGGGCCAAGCTGGAAAGACATTCCTGTCTGCATTTCTCTTCATTCACAGAGAGTCAGCTCCAGGCCCCAAGACTGAGCAGTCATCCAAAATTAGATGCCGCAACAGTTCTCATTTGTTAGTTAAAAATAGCTGTTCTGCAACCTTCTTGCAATCCACCCAGGGGCTGTTTTCAACAAATGTTTATGATTGAGGAAGACGTTTGCTAATCCACTGCTTATTCAGGGAGAATAGCACTTCTTTCTTGTCCTCCCCCAAATAGACAACCCAGGACTCTGGTGGCAATTCACTTGCATTTTCTTTGCATTGGCAGGGCTGTTTCGTTACAGGAGAATGACCAGCGAAGAGAGAGGCGAGAAGGGCATATGTTTCAGATGATTCTATAAAAGAGGCAATTAAAGTGGGCTCCGCTGGAAGACAGCATATGGTGCCGGGTAATTTTGATGCAGAGGAAATGCCCACATCTTTCACTTAGATGGCGGTGAGCCCAAAGCAGCGGCCACCTTGTGGGTTTTCAGTCCCCGCCTGAGTGTACATGTTCGTCCATCCTTTCTGAGGGACAGCTTAGGGGGGGAGCCCCTGCCTTTCAGACTCAAGGCCCCGTTTATTCTTGTTCTGAGTCAGCCCTGCCTGTGTGTTCAAACGGGGAACACCCTCTTGCTTCGGATGGCTCCTGTCTCAACTCTGTCCTGTGCTGCCCCTCCCTTTTCTCATCCTTCCCTAAGTCCTGCTCCCCCTGAGTCCGGTTGATGGGGGAGAGGCCAAAGGGTGGGTAAGGGGGGGCCTTACCTGGGCATTGGGGTCTTTCTCTCTGCCAATAAAGTGACATGAAGCTCCTCTAGGGGACATACCAGTGTTAGGAATTTTAAAAGTTCAGTTTGCCAAGAACAGAGTCTGAAGACATTTATCTTGAAGGCAGCGTTAGCCCTGAACTTTAAAAGGCCCCCCACCCCCCCCACACAGGGAAAGTCATCTTTAAAACCTGGCTTTTGGATCTGAGGATCAGCTGGGAAGCAGAGCTATTCAGCGAGGCAAGCTGCTACCTGTCCTGAAAAGTGTGACCCACGGAGGAACATGCTGGTCATGACTCCAGGCGCAGGTTTCCACAGAATATTCAGACTCACAGGACCTACTTCTCATTCCCATTCAGTGACCGGTTTGTTTTTACTGAGTTACGATAGAATCAGATGTCGAAAAGCGACTCGTGTGCGCAGTCACTTCAGTTGCAACCCCATGGACGGTTGCCCGCCAGGCTCCTCTATCCATGGGATTTCCTAAGCTAGAGGACTGGAGTGGGTTGCCATTCCCTTCTCCAGGGCATCTTCTCAACCCAGAGATTGAGCCAGCATCTCCAGCGTTGCAGGTGGATTCTTTACCTACCGAGCCACCTGCCAAGTCACTGAAAAGCTAACATAGGTTTAAAAGGACAGAGAACAACAAATGCAGTAATGTGATTTTTTTTTGTTTGTCCTAAAGAAGGTGTCAGGGGAGAAGTGCATTCTTCTCTGGGGAGCAAACATATGGCTTCTGAGCCCTTGAGGGCCTGGTTGGAAGGGAGAAGGGAGTCATACCCTGCTGATGAGTCATACTGCTTTTTGGACTCTTGCCAGGACTTGGGTAGCAGCAGGGAGTCTGAGTGAAGGAGCAGAAGTCTAGCGAGAGACCATAGATATTAGAAATAGCAGCTACAGCCTGGCAGGGCTCGGGGCCTGTGACCTGTGACCTGTGCCATCTCAAAGGCTCCACACAGAGGGCCCACCCTGATTATTCTCTGCTGCCATTGGTTTGAAATTCTTTTTTTTTTTCCATTCTGCATTGCTTTTATTTTATGAGAAAGCTCATTTCAAGTCTCCATGAAAACTCAGCTGAATACAAAGGCTTAGTGAAGGAGGCCTGGTGTCCTGCTTACAAAAGTATGGCCACCGTCCTTAGGCCTTAAAACTGCAGGAAGGGACAGACTCTGGCGTCCACTGGCAGACGTTCATCAGCCCCTAGAGCCTCACTGTCTGCAGCAGGTCATTTTTGGTAAGGAAATTACTTCCGCAAACTCTCCATCTCCAGGCTTTGGCTCAGGCCTCGCGTTTCCAGCATCGTCTCCACGGACAGTTTGGGTCACGATGCGTGCGGTACAGTTTGACACACCTGGATTCATAGAGACAGCTGGGGACATTCACAAGGTCGCACGTGTAGCTGGTCTTTTCCTTGAGATGAGACTGGGGATGGGGGATTCCAGGCAATAGCCCCCGCTGGTGCTCAGCACTGCTCCACCAGAAGCATGCACTCAGGGTGAAAGGTTCTTGCAGCAGGGGGATGACCGCCACTCCAAGGACCGCCACACCATCAGCCACTGCCTTCCCTGGTCGTCCGCTTTACAGTTTCTCAACTTCTTGTTTTGAGTGGTGGATGGTTGTAATCTTTTACGTCTTTCTTAAAGCTTGACCCATTTTCCTTCTAAATTAACTCCTCTGAAATAAGGGCATTTTGAGAAGGGGCGTCCTTAGTGGCTCAGTGGTAAAGAATCCAACTGCCAATGCGGGGGACATGAGTTCGATCCCTGGGTTGGGAAGATCCCCTGGAAAAGGGAATGGCAACCCGCTCCTGTATTCTTGCCTGGGAAATCCCATGGACGGAGGAGCCTGGTGGGTTACCCTCCACGGGGTCCCAGAGAGTCAGAAATGATTTAACAACTAAACAACGAACATTTGGAGAAGAATCTGTTGGTTCTAGTTCCATTTTCACTTTACAGTCCTCAGGCAAGAAGTTCATGTCCCAGGTCAGGGGGATGGGATGTGCATGCCTTCAGGAAAGGGGAGGAAAGGGGAGGAAAGGGGAAAGTCCAGGTCCCAGACAGCAGGGTCATGGCGGCAGGGGGGCCGGGTCTGGGTTGCTGCCTGGCCTGAAACGCTTCACACGTTTTGAATGAGGAGTCGGCTGGTCCTGGCTAGAGGGATGGTCAGAAGGGAAGCAGAGAGGAAGGGGAAGCAGAGGGGAAGGGGAAGCAGAGGGGAAGGGGAAGCAGAGAGGAAGGGGACGCAGAGGGGAAGGGAAGCAGAGGGGAAGGGGACGCAGAGGGGAAGGGGACGCAGAGGGGAAGGGAAGCAGAGGGGAAGGGAAGCAGAGGGGAAGGGGAAGAAGAGAAGGGCAAGCAGAGGGGAAGGGGACGCAGAGAGGAAGGGCAAGCAGAGGGGAAGGGGAAGAAGAGAAGGGCAAGCAGAGGGGAAGGGGACGCAGAGAGGAAGGGCAAGCAGAGGGGAAGGGAAGCAGAGGCAAACGGTCGTGAGCTGAGGGAAGCAGCGTACAAGACAGAAGATTGTATGTTTTATAGAACTTGGGAGAGAGGAAGGGGCAGAGAGGGCAGAGAGAGCGAACACTGGACTAGGTGTTTTTGGGTCATACAGAATAAATAAAACACCACCTGTTACGTGGCTTCCAAGATACTTGCACAAGAGACGCTTGTGCTTAGTCATGTCTGACTGTTTGTGACTCCGTGGACTGTAGCCCACCAGGCTCCTCCGTTCATGGGATTCTCCAGGCAAGAATACTTGAGTGGGTCACTATTCCCTTCTCCAGGGGATCTTCCTGACCTAGGGACTGAACCCTGGTCTCTCGAGGCTCCTGCACTGGCAGGAGGATTCTTTATGACTAGCAGCACCTGGGAAGCCCCAGGAAATGCTCAAGCGAGTGAGTGAAAGTCGTTCTGTTGTGCCCGACTCTTTGAGACCCCATGGTCTATACAGTCCATGTGATTCTCCAGGCCAGAACACTGGAGTGGGTAGCCTTTCCCTTCTCCAGGGGATCTTCCCAACCCAGGGATCGAGCCCAGGTCTCCCGCATTGCATAAATCTTCCATCCAGGTGTGTCACGGCTGCCTTTAGTTGCAATGCCTTGAAGTAAAACAAACATGAGTGCAGAGTGGTCTCTCTTTATTTTTGGTCAAAGCCAATTAGGAAATGCCCTTCTTTAAATCAAACCAGCTTTTTTTTTTTTCTTTTGGAAAGATTTGGTTCCCGAGTGAAAGGGGGACGAAGGGCCGCGTGGCTCCTGCATTACGTTTAACTCAGGAGCTTTCCAGTTTTCAGCCCTTCCTGAAAAAGCGTTTCAATCGCTTTTCCCTTTTCTTCTCTGAAGGGAGTTTTATGGTTCTCTGATGTACGTGAAGGTCAAGGGAAGCTTTGCGAGCTGCGGCACAACATGAATTACAGAGCCCCTGAAGTAACGGTGGGGTCAGAAAGGGCCGTGGAACACACGCTCGGAGGCTGCATCCGCAGGCCTGTAACTGCTGATTCATCTCTCCTGTGTGCAGCGAGAAGTCTCCCCCTCTGCCTGCTCATTAGTCCCGAGGCCAAGCCTTTTCCGTATTCATCACGGAGCTGCACCCATCAGGCTGTGGAACTCGGAGCCTCCCTGAGCTGTGACTCACGGCCCGTGAGAATTACTCCACAGACAGGAGGGACTGAGAGGATGGGAGTGATCTTTACCTCCCAGGCAAGCGGATGCAGTGATCCAGAAACCTGGGCACGGGGCAGGAAGCCAGCCCACATGGTTAGCTTCCCTGTTGGTTGTGCAGCCTGGTGAAGTCCCTGAGGTTTACGGTCTTGGGGGAGAGGAGACAGGGACATCAGCTGGCAGGCCATCAGTGCACGGATGGGAGGCGGCCGGGATGCTGTGGGGCTTAGGGCTGGAGGCAGTGTGTGCGTCTGTGAGGTTGCAGAAGGCGGGTCTTAAGTCAGACCTGGAGGGAAGAGGCCCGTGGTGGGGTTGGCAGGCTGGGGGTGCCTGGGCGGGACACCATGCGGAGAAGGGTAGTGTTGACTTGAACAGTGTGGTGAATAGGGTGACTAACTGGGAAAAATGCCTTTCCTAGTCCATGGGGTCGCTAAGAGTCGGACACGACTGAGCAACTTCACTTTCACTTCTCACTTTCCTGCATTGGAGAAGGAAATGGCAACCCACTCCAGCGTTCTTGCCTGGAGAATCCCAGGGACAGGGGAGCCTGGTGGGCTGCCGTCTTCAGAGTCGGACACGACTGAAGAGATTTAGCAGCAGCAGCAGGGAGGTGGTAGATACCAGGGCGTGGCAGAGGAAGACCACCGTTAGGGTCAGGGTCTCCCCGCCTCAGCATGGACCAGAGTGACCTCACGGGGCCCCGGGAGCCCCCGCTGCAGTGCCCCCGCTCTGCCACCTTTATTTTGTGGCCAAGCCATATGCCATGTGGGATCTTAGTTCCCCGACCAGGGACTGAACCTTAGCTCCGGCGAGTGAAAGCACCTAGTTGTAACCGCTGGACTGCCAGGGAATTCCCGCTAAGCCCTGTCCTCCATATGGGCGCCCTGCAGGGATCACAGACGTCCACTCCTCTCTAGAGTCGGGGCAGACCCCACATGAGATCCTGGGAACACAGAAGCCATGTGGCAGCCTCATTTCCAGCTCTTCCCTGCTCCTTTCAGGGCCCGATGAGCCGAGCAATCGAGATCAGAGATCTCAGCTCACAGCCTGCCGTCCGGTAGGAAAGAGAGCTGCCTGGGACGTGCTGAGGCTGAACATAACAGGGCTTCAGGGGAAGCCAGGGTGACCGGACCTGGAGTCAAACTGGGGCTGTGTCCCGGAAGAGTCAAGGCCAGACGGTCATGGAGCCAGGGTGCCCCTGGTTCGTTCCTCCGCTTGTTCGGCCCTGAACTTTCTGGGCGCTGTCGTGCTGCGGTGGGGGCCACAGATAAGCCGCCAAATCTCGGAAAACCTGAAGCTTCACTGGGGAGACCAACCACAAACATGTAAAGAGTAAATAAGATGATCCTGTACGTTCCCGCTTGTGAAATCGATAGCCAGTGGGAATTTGCTTTATGATGCAGGGAACTCAAACCTGGTGCTCTGTGACAGCCTAGAGGGGTGCGATCGGGTGGGGAGGGAGGCTCAAGAGTTGGGGGACATATGTGTACCTATGGCTGATTCACGTGGATGTACGGCAGAAACCAACACATCGTAAAGCAACTATCTGCCAATTAAAAACAAATAAGTTTTTAAAAAAAGAAGAAAAAGAAAAAAAAAGAGTCAATAATGCAATCCCAGATGCTGAGAAGGAAAGCAGAGCAGCGTAGTGTTAAGGGGTGGTGATGGGGACCACCTGGTTGGCTGGGTCACCCTGAAAGACCTCCTGGGGTGCAGACCCTGCTGGTGGGTGAGGGATCAGGCAGCTGAGAGAGGGTCTCCGAGGTGCCAGTGGTGGGGGGTGGGAGGTGCACAGCGTGTTGGGAGGTGGGCACCATTCGCGGGGCACAGCACAGTCCTAAGCGTTTCCGCTTGTCCATGCTCGGGGGTGAGAGCAGGAATGGGGGGCAGACCAGGACCCTGAAGCTGAGCGATGCACCCCCTCAGCACCCTTTGGAGCCCACGGCCGGCAGGTGGTGGGGCCGGATCCTGAACACCCACCATCCCCCCATCCCAGGCCACTCTGCTCTCCGTTTTCCCAAAGTGACCACCAACGTGCCCCCGGCAATGAGCCTCCAGAGGAGGCTGGGGAAGGAGCTCCGGGCCAGGCTGAGCTCCGCACGCACGTGTCTGGTGGAGGCGCCCAGGGTGGCGGGAGGGGCATCTCTGCGAACTCCTGTCCTCCTGGAGGGGCCCCAGAGGGACCGCTAACGCTGCAGCCAAGGGTCTGGGCTCATTCTGGATGTTCTAAGAGCCACCCAAGGTTTCTGAGCACAAGTCACCGGCGCAAGGTGGAATTTTAGGCAGGTGGGCAGCGGGAGGGCTAAGGATCTGAGGGTGGGAAAGGGACTCACCGCCTGGGCCAGCCTCAGGCTCACGGTGTCGTGGGTTGTATTGTTTTTCCCCAAAATGCAGCCCTAATCCCCAGGACCTCAGGATGTGATTTCTTTTGGAAATAGGGCCTTGGCGGGTGGTCACATGACATTGAGGTCATTAGGCCGGGTTTTCTCCCCACGTGGCTGGAGTCCTTATAAAAGGAGAGAATGTGGACACAGACACAGAGGGAGAATGAATGTGAGCGTGCAGGCAGAGATGGGGTGAGCTTACACAAGGCAAAGAAGTCTGTTTCAGTTGAGTTGTGTCTCCTTCATATCCACGTGTGGAAGTCCTACTCCCTCATTGTGACTCCACAGTAAGCCCCCACACCCAAACCTTCAAGTTGTGAACTTCCAAAGGTGCAGATGTGCGGTCCATCAACGTCAGGCGTGAGTGACATTGCAGCTGGCCCTGCATCTCCCATTGCTGATGACCCTTCAGCTCTACCATCTCCTGCCTCCTCTCCTTCCCCGTCAGTCACTCTCCTTGCCTGGTCACTTGAAGCCAGCCCCTGTGTGCCAGCTGTTGTATGATACCACTGTACTTCTCAACATACCGTACTGCAAGATTAAAGATGCTTTCTTTATTTTTGTGTTTGCTGTTTATGGATTATTTGGGTGAAAAATATTATAAACCTATCTCAGTACGGTACTACGTAGCTGATTGTGTCAGCTGGGTACCTAGGCTAATCTTGTTGGACTTCTGATGTGCTCTCGGAATCGAACTTGTTTGTATGTAGGGAAAGTGAGTGTCGGTCACTCAGTCAGGTCCAACTCTTTGTGATTCCATGGACTGTAGCCCACCAGATTCCTCTGTCCATGGAATTCTCCAGGCTGGAATACTGGAGTGGGTTGCCATTTCATTCTCCAAGTGAACCCAGGGCTTCTGCATTGCAGGCAAATTCTTTACCATCCGAACCACCAGGGAGGCTCTGCATGTAGGGGACTTACTGTATTTGGAGATGGGGATCTACAGGAGGTGAAAGTGAAAGTCACTCATTCGTGTCAGACTCTTTGCAGCCCCATGGACTGTACAGTCCATGCAATTCTGCAGGCCAGAATACTGGAGTGGGGAGCCTTTTCCTTCTCCAGGGGATCTTCCAAACCCAGGGATTGAACTCAGGTCTCCTACATTGCAGGTGGATTCTTTACCAGCTGAGCTACTGGGGAAGCCCCTTAAAAGGAGGTGATAAGGGTTAAATGAGGTCTCTCTAATCTGGTAGGACTGCTGTCCTGATGAGAATAGGGAGAGACACTGCAGTTCTGTCTCTGTGGCCCGTGAAGACAGAGAGAAGGCAGTGGTCTGGAAGCCAGAAGACAGCTCCCTTCAGAAGCTAAATGTGCTGACACCTTGATCGTGGGCTTCTAGCCTCCAGATCTGTGGGAAAATAAATGTCTGTAGTTTAAGATGCCTGTCTGTGGTTTTCTTCATATGGCAGCCTAAGCAGATGAAGACACAACGTGCTGTTGGGTGGCAGGTGAGAGGCATGGATCAGAAACTCCCCACATCTCAGAAGGATGCACCCTGCTGACACCTGGATCTCAGACTTCTGGTCTCTGAGCTTCCCAGGTGGCTCAGCAGTAAAGTATCTGTCTTCAGGAGATCCAGGAGATGTGGGTTCGATCCCTGGATTGGGAAGATCCCCTGGAGAAGGCAATGGCAACCCGCTCCACTGTTCTTGCCTGGGAAATCCCATGGACAGAGGAGTCTGGCAGTTTGCAGTCCATAGGGTGGCACAGAGTCAGACACGACTTAGCAGCTGAGCACACACTGACTTCTGGAGCTGTGAGCAAATAGGGTTCTGTTATCAAGCGCTGTTTGTGATACTTTGTTACAGCAGTCCTAGGGAACTCTTACCACTGGGGACAGAAAAAGCCTGCAGAGAAGACTCATCTGGGTTGGAAAGTACCAAGCCATTGAGGTTGTAACACACCAAACTTCTTATTCTTTTTTCCTTAGTGCTTTAATGGAAATGGCAGTTTCAGGAAACTCTAATGATGAGTAAAAACGATTTGAATTTTTCCTGATGATGAAAATATGAGGCAAGGTTATCTTTTTTTCCCCTACATACTAAGAAATAGGACTTATTCCTTTTCTCCTTTTACAAATGTACTCAGCCTTATATGCTAATAATAATTTTATGTGACATTAAAACATAGGGACTGCATAAACAGCAGAGCTCTGGTGTGTAGTAATACCACTCACTAGCTTCAGCCCACGAGAAAGAATATGAACAGATATATTGTTGGCACACTTCAGTTCAGTTCAGTTGCTCAGTTGTGTCTGACTCTTTGTGACCCCATAGACTGCAGCATGCCAGGCCTCCCTGTCCATCACCAACTCCTGGAACTTGCTCAAACTCATGTCCCTCGAGTCGGTGATGCCATCCAACCATCTCATCCTGTCTTTCCCTTCTCCTCCTGCTGTCAATCTTTCCCAGCATCAAGGTCTTTTCCAGTGAGTTAGTTCTTTGCATCAGGTGGCCAAAGTATTGGAATTTCAGCTTCAGCATCAGTCCTTCCAGTGAATATTCAGGACTGATTTCCTTTAGGATGGACCAGTTTAATTGTCTTGCAGACCAGGGGAGTCTTCTCCAACACCACAGTTCAAAAGCACCAGTTCTTAGGTGCTCAGCTTTATGGTCCAACTCTCACATCCATACATGACTACTGGAAAAACCATAGCTTTAACTAGACAGACCTTTGTCAGCAAAGTAATGTCTCTGCTTTTTAATATGCTGTCTAGGTTGGTCATAACTTTTCTTCCAAGGAGCATGTTTCTGTTAATTTCAAGGCTTCAGTCACCAGCTGCAGTGATTTTGGAGCTCCCCCCAAAATAAAGTCTGTCACTGTTTCCGTTGTTTCCCTATCTATTTGCCATGAAGTGATAGGACCAGATGCCATGATCTTAATTTTCTGAATGTTGAGTTTTAAGAAAACTTCTTCACTCTCCTCTTTTGCTTTCATCAAGAGGCTCTTTAGTTCTTCTTCACTTTCTGCCATAAGGGTGTGTCATCTGCGTATCTGAGGTTATTGATATTTCTCCTGGCAATCTTGATTCCAGCTTGTGCTTCATCCAGCCTGGCATTTCTCATGATGTACTCTGCATATAAGTTAAATAAGCAGGTGACAATATACAGCCTTGACGTCCTCCTTTCCCGATTTGGAACCAGTCTATTGTTCCATGTCCAGTTCTAACTGTTGCTTCTTGGCCTGCATACAGATTCAGGAGTCAGGTAAGGTGGTCTGTTATTCCCATCTCTTTGAAGACCAGGAAACTGATCTTTTTTTTTTTTTAGTTATTGACACATGCACATGGCTAAACTGCCTTGAGCTATTTTAGATTAAAAAACACGTAAGTTCGGAGGTAACAAGTTATCTCTTACCTCAAATCAATTATTGAAAACACAGAATCAAGGATCACAACCAAGTGATTTTTCAGCAGTTCCCCAAATTGTGAGCCACATGAAACTCCCATGCCCAGCTTTAAGTCAGGCAAAAAAGCTTAAATTAGTGGTTCTTAAAGTGTGGTCTCTACCTGCTGTGAGTGTGTTAGAAATGCAAATTCTTGGGTTCTATCTAGAACACTGATTCAGAATTTTAGGGGCTGGAGCCCAAGATTTAGTGTTTTTATATTTTAATAAAAAAGCCCACTTATTTGGCATTTCCTGGTGCAGAACAAGAATACAAGGATATTTCCGTTTTTATAATCGCGTGTACTTTAGAAATTAAAATTTCAAGAGCTATGAAACATGTCTGAATATTTGCTTAAAAATCTCATAGCTTGTTTAAAATAGTCCATGAGACCTATATTTATATATCTTGGAATAAATCAGCTCACTTTAGAAAGAGAGCTGTCTTCATTTCCATTGGGTGTCATAATGTCCATTTGGGGCCCAAAATAGTTCTCTCTGCAGGCTGTACGTGGGTTGAATGAATTTTTTTTGGATCATCCTTGATGGTACAGTCTTCAGGTGACCCTGCACAATGTCAAATGTGAGCTCCCAGACTCTGACACTCTCCTTGTCTCCTCCTTATTCCCTGTCCCTGCCTCTGGTGAAGACACACTGAGGAGGGGGCAGAGGTCCCCTAGAAGCTGTGCTGGCGTCTGTGACCCAGGACCTCAGCGGGCACAGCAGAGCCACTGAGATGGGACCATCTATTGTATACTGAGGGACTCCCTTGGCACATGGAGGATTTTGGGAACATACTTTTCTCATACTTGCATATTCTTAGCAGCTGGGGCCTGGTTTGGCCGTTAAGTATATTTTAGAGTCAAGAAAATAACACAATGAAATATTACTCAGCCATTGAAAAGAATGAAATAATGCCATTTGCAGCAACATGGATGGATCTGGAGTGTTATACTGAGTGAAGCATGCCAGACAGAGGAGGAGAAATGCTGTACGACACCCCCTATACGTGGAACCTAAAAGAAAGAGTATGAATGAACTTTCTTACAAAACAGAGAGAGAGACAGACAGAGAACGAGCTTATAGTTACCAGAGGAATGGATAGTGAAACAGTTTGGGATGGACGTGTACACCAGCTCTGTTTAAAATGGATCACCAACAAGGACCTACTGTGCAGCACAGGGAACTCTGTTCAATGCTATGCGGCAGCCTGGATGGGAGGGGAGTTTGGGGGAGAATGGATACATGCATATATATGGCTGAGTCCCTTCACTGCTCACCTAAAACTATCCCAATATTGTTTATCGACTATACCCCAACAGAAAATAAAAAGTTTATAATAAAAAAAAGAGAAAGTGAGTAACAGAGGGGCTCTGTCTGCTTTGTCTCCATCTTAATTTAGACTCTGAGACCCTGCAGGAGGGGCCTGACAGGCTTTTCCTAGTGTGGGCTTGCCTTGAATTCAGAGTTGCCCCAAAGGAGAGGAGCCTTTTCTTCTGCAGTGCTGCCCGCCCCACATCCTCTTGGGTGGAGCTCCACGTCCCTGTTGCAGATGGCCTTCTCCTCTTGTGCCTTCAAATGGCAGAGGGTGATAGAGAGAGAGAGCTCACCTCTGTTGTGTCTCTTCTTATAAGGGCACTAATCCCATTCACGGGGGCCCCACCCTCATGATCCTATCACTTCCCAAAGGTCCCGCCTCCAATTATGATCACACTGGGGATTAGGCTTCAACACTTGAATGCAGGGGACACAAACACTCAGCCCATAGCAATTACAAAAGCAGAAGTTTTCCTGACCCACAAACACATACTGTAACCTCCCCACCTCCACCCTGCACCAAATGAATGGCCCAGTATTTCTTCCAAAGATAAATTCTGTGGCTTCTTTAAAATGAGAGGAAAAGATTCAGGCAACTTTGAAGAATAGCACTTACTTCACTTTATTCCTTCACACTAATGTTCTTCGAGGTCTCAATGAGTAAGATCCCAGAGATATCCTCTTTTCTGTTCCTCACCTTAGCCCAGAGGACCACCCCTTGTTCTAAGTCTTGCAGACCCTCCAAAGCCCCCTCTCTCCATCTTTTTTGTCTATGCTCCCAAGTCTTTTGCCTGAAGTTCCCTTGCAACAACAAGCAAATGAATGTCCCTTAGTCTTGCTAATGTTTGGGAAAAAGCAATTTCCAGAAGATCCTCAAATGTCTTAAAATTTGGGATGTTTTGCTTAGCCCAGAGGAATATAAGCCATTAAACCCTTCATCTTTTCTCACCAATTCCATTTTTAACAGCAAATATTTAATTTGTGCTTCCCTCTTTTCTGAGCATGTCTGTGCATGGCCCAATCACACGATGTCAGCCTGAATACCCTGAAGGGGGTGCCAGCTCTTTCCACTTATGTGATGTGTTTTTATTAGTTTGTCGATATGCCATCTGGTAGAAATTGCTGCTGATGATAGGATAAGGCATCCGAGGTGAGCAGCAATTGCGAGCAGGACAGCAGCAGCAAGAGAGGGTGCCAGGCTGTGTCAGCCCCAGCATTTGGTCTTTTGGGGCTTGTGTTCTGTTTGTGTCAAGAAGCTGATAAGACCCCCTCCACTACCTGGTCAAGACTCAGAGAACCTCAGGAGGGGTGGTCACCTGTAGAGATAGAACCACTTAGGAAAGTTGAATCCATCACTTTACTGAGCATTGGGACCCCAAGAAAGAAATGGGGAGTCTCCAGTCGTCATCCTGGTCACAGAGATGGTGGTGCCTAAATATGTTGGTAGGGAGACAGGTACTCTCCCCTCTTTGGACTTCCTCCTCTGCCTGTCCTCCAGCCTGCACTGGCCGTTGAGATCAGAAATCTGGAATAGCAGAACCAAGGTTCTTGTGGGGGGTGAGCTGTGGCTTCGGGGCTCGATCCATCGCATTGGTACAAAGAGGTAAAGTGCAGTGGGCGGGAGGAGGAGTCACAGGTGACTTCAGGTGTCCAGGTTGGGATGACAGCTGACCGCCAGAGCCTGTCCAGACCTGCTGGCCTAGAGTGGGGCTCCTGTGATGATGCTGTGATGGCATCAAGTGCTCCTCTAGGGGCCAACTACACACTGAGCAGTCTTCTGAGTGTCCTGTATGCTCTCACCTGCTTGGTGCTCAGGGATCTGAAGGGGCAGCTGTGCTTCGACTCCCTTTTGCAGAGGAGGGAACCGAGGAGCTTAGCCAAGGGCAGGTCACACGCCTTGCCCAGGGTGCAGGTTGATAGGTGGCAGAGCCGACACTGACCAGGGGTCCACTGTCTCTCCTGTGGTACTCCCGACACAGAACTGCTCTGGATCTCCTGTGGTACTCCTGACACAGGACCGCTCTGGATCTCCTGTGATACTCCCAACACAGGACCGCTCTGGATCTCCTGTGATACTCCCGACACAGGACCGCTCTGGATCCCTTCAAGCCATGTTTGTGACCTATGTTCAGGTTCAGCCTGAAGACTGGCTGGGAAGCTGAATTCACAGATGATGGCAGGAAGCCTGCTGTTTGGCTAATTGATCCTGAGCTCTTAAAGGTCTGAGGGTAAACAAGCTCTCTGCTCCTGGTTGAGCACCTGGTGAAAGAAAAAGGAGAGACGTTGAATCAGAGGGCCTTCGTCTCAGGCGGGGCGTGAGACTTGCCGTGCAGGGTCTGTTCTAACCCCACTCCCGTGGGAAGCTCGTAAGATAAAAACACCCCAGAGGCAGAGAGCTCACAGTAACTGAAGGCTGAGACAATGAGCCTTGCAGCCAGGATGCATGGAGCCCTGCAGGCCTGGCACTCACCTCTCTGTGCCTCAGTTTCCTCCTCTGTGAAATGGGAAAAACAGTAATTTCTACCCCAAAACTTTGTTATGCGGATTAAACGAGTTAATATTTGTAGTGCCCATAGGGGAGAGTCAGGCCCATAGTTAATGCTTTATGTGTGCTAAGTCACTTCAGTCGTGTCTGACTCTTGGTGACCCCCATGGACTGTAGCCCACCATGCTTCTCTGTCCATGAGATTCTCCAGGTAAGAATACTGGAGTGCGTTGCCATGCCCTCCTCCAGGGGATCTACCCGACCCAGGGACTGAAACCATGTCTCTGATGATTCCTGCATTGGCAGGCAGGTTATTTGCCATAAGTGCCACCTGGGAAGCACCTAATGCTCTATGATGTTTGCTAAATAAATAAAAGTCACTGCACCATTCCACCACTAGATTTGAGACAATTCTGGCTTTTTTAAATCCAGTGATTAAATTTGTTTATGTTAGAAGTCTATTGGTCAGACAAGTTAATTATCGAGTTACCCGTGGAGCCTCCAAGATATAAAAGTTGTACAGGTGAGCGGGACACACGAGCATTGTGTTACCCTGTATCAGTCTCTGCACCACTTCACTCCTGCTGGCGCCCTATGTCCTGCCCAGGTCTGTGCTCCTGGAGTGCCCAGGCTGCCTCCAACGTCATGGTTGCCACCACAGATTTCAGCTGTTTTGCGGGCCCTACGCTCGCCTCAGCCCCACCCCTCATGCCCTAACTCTGGAGTGACCTGCACCTTGGAAGCATCCTGGAGGAGGGACCTGGTGTCACCACAGCTGGCTGGAGGGGACCTGGGGCACTTTGTGGAACACAGGGGCCTGTGTTCCCAGGGACGCACCTGACCAAGACAGATTGGGGAGGGGAGGCGCCTGGGGAAACCCCCTCTCCTTCCAGCCACCGCTCTGCCCAGCCCGTCCACGGAGGCCCCAGGTGGCTGTTCTTCTGCAAAGCGGCAGGCCTGGCCCCATCCTGCCCCGTCCTGGTGGGCTTTCCACCTCTCCTGGCCTCTCCCCCCTTTTTCTGTCTTTCATCACCTGGGCCTGGGCTTACAACTCCCCCAGACCAGGAATCTTTCAGCCTGGCCTTGCTGTGTCCTAAAACCCTCCAGTCAGAATATTATTTTCGATCCTCTATTCTTGGGGTTAGAAGTTAGGCATGTCAGCCTGCCGCCTCATCAGACTTGCCCCCTTGCTGGAAGAGTACTTATTTTCTCATCATTCATCCCTCAAGGCACAGCTCAGATACTGCCACCTCCACAAAGCCTTGCTCCTGGGTCCTTTTCCTTCTTTGTCCTGCATCCATAGAGCTTGCACTGGGATTACGCGCTCAGGAGGTTGCTCCTAAGACCTGCTTAAAGACAGGGGGTGTCCATGGTACAGAGTCTTTTAGGTTGTGTGTGCTCAGAGAATGCTGAATGGAATGGGACTCAATCTCTGAAGATGACACTTTTGCAAATTTTTCGGTGTAGATTTTTTTTTTCATTTTGACTAAATATGCAGTTAAGATGTGGATTAAAGCCAGTTGCACGAATGATCCTCATTAACTGTCTTAACCCTCAGAAAGGTTTCTGAGGAAGAAAAAGACATATAATAGTTTGTTACTAAGTAACATATCATGTTTCTTTTTTAAAGCTAATATATCTTTTGCTCCTTGGAAAAAAAGCTATGACCAACCTAGACAGCTTATTAGAAAGCAGAGACATTACTTTGCTGACAAAGGTATGTCTAGTAAAAGCTATGGTTTTTCCAGTAGTCATGTATGGATGTGAGAGTTGGACCATAAAGAAGGTTAAGTGCCGAAGAATGGATGCTTTTGAACTCTGGTGCTGGAGAAGACTCTTGAGAGTTCCTTGGACCGCAAGGAGATCCAACCAGTCAATCCTAAAGGACAATCTGGAATATTCATTGGAAGGACTGATGCTGAAGCTGAAACTCCAATCCTTTGGCCACCTGATGCGAAGAGCTTTTCATTAGAAAAGACCCTGATGCTGGGAAAGATTGAAGGCAGGAGGAGAAGTGGACAATAGAAGGTGAGATGGTTGGTTGGCTTCATGGAGTCAGTGGACATGAGTTTGAGCAAGCTCTGGGAGATGGTGATGGACAGGGAAGCCTGGTGTGCTGCATTCCATGGGGTTACAATGAGTCAGACAGGACTGAGCGGCTGAACAGTAACAATCTTTGCTCTTTGATATAATTATGCCACTTTGTTAAAAAAGTCTTCAATGTAATGTTCTTGAAATGAATCTTCTTTATTCAGCATAATAGTGTTGATGAAGAAAAGCCCCAAAGGGAATATCCATGAATATATATTCTGGTTCAGCCTTCTTCCTGACCATTTATATGTATTTAAAATACCTATCTGTAAGTGTGATGACCCACAAATCACCATGATGTGCAAAGATAAATAGCAGTTTATCCTGTAATTTCTTTATATTGAGAAAATTTCCTTCATTCTTATCAGCTACATCTGTTGCTACAACTTTTACTGGAGCATTTATGGCTTATTTCCTGTTGACTAAGTCCTTGGCACTGATTGAGATGGCTGTGAGCATTTTTGAACAGTACGTCAGATGCTTTTCTCTGGAGCAACGGACAAAGTTCTCCCTTCCTCTCGTTTGTCCACAAGACGTGTCACCTGTCTGCCCCTGAAACAAGCAGAGGGGAAGCAAGTGATTGCTCTTTGTGGAAAAGATAGGAGAGGAAATATTTCAAGCTTTTTAAAAAAACTGGAGTTCAACCGTTTGCAATTTTGTGCTAGTTTTAGGAGTACAGCAAACTGTTTTGGATCTCTCTCTCTCTCTCTCTGTATATATACATATATGTATGTGTGTGTGTGTGTGTATATATTCTCAAGCTTTCTGATTCTCCAGCTTTTTATCTTTGTTTTAAAAATACATTCATTTTTTTCAGCTGATACTAAATGCAATCACATGACATGCCTGTTTTTCAATTCTTTTCTATCCTTTGGGAAATAGTCAGCATATTATAACTAAATTGGCTACTTACTACACATACTGTTCTGAATTTGCTTTAATATATATCTCACAATATATCTAGGAGCTTCTTCTACCTAAGTTCTGTGTAAGTATGGAGCTGCCACATTCTCCTTTATATCTACCTGTTAGCAGGAATGTACCAACATTTATTTAATAGTTGCACACTGAAGAACATTTGGTTTTTGAACCATTTGTTCATACAAACAAGAGTTGCCATAAAAATCCATGTGGATATACCATCTCACGTGAGTGTGAGCATTTCTGTAGGATATATTCTAAAAGCAGTCTGCTGAGTCAAAGTTGATGTGTACCTCAAGCCTTGCCAAATCATCCTTGGAAAAGATTACACAGGTTTGTTCTTCACCAACCGAGTTCAACAGTGCCTGTTTCCCTGTGAGCTCACCAGCAGAGTGTACTACCAAACGGTTAGTTTTTGTGAATCAAGCATGTACAAGTTGTATGTCTGTCAAGTTTTAATTTGTGGCCCTCTTTTTTTTGTATTAAATTTTCTTTATTTTTTAAAATTAAAATTAGTTGATTTATGGTAGTATATGACTTCAGGTGTACACATAGTGATGCAATATTTTTATAGATTAAATTCCACTTAAAGTTATTATAAAATGTTGGTTATACTCCCTGTGCTGTATATTATATGCTTGTATCTTATTTTAAAAAATTTATTAATTTTTTAATTGAAGGATAATTGCTTTACAGAATTGTGCTGTTTTCTGTCAAACCACAGCATGAATCAGCCATAGGTGTACATACATCCCTCCCTCTTGAACCTCCCTCCCATGTGTGGGCCTCCTGAAGTGAGGTTTGTTCATCTGTTTGTTCATTCTGCTAATGTTAATTGAGTGCTTACTGTGTGCAGATGCCTTGCTGTTCACTAGTTATGCAGCCTGGAACAGAATGAACCCCAAATGACACCTGATTCTCAGGGAGTGGGCATTTTAGTCAGCAGACAGGTAGAGGAAAATGGCAGGTGGTAATAAGTTCTATGAAGTCAAAGAAACTAAGGAAGGAGCTAAAGAGTGTGGGGTGCAGGGTTGTGGTGTCAAATGGGGATAGTGGGGGGCATTAGAGCAAAGCCCTGATGGGGGTGAGGAAGAGAGCCATGTGGGCTTCCAGGGGGGAGTTCCAGGGAGATGGCACACAGGCGTAAAAGTCTGAAGCCATGCTTGGCACCCACGCTGCTTATCAATTGCTGCATAACCAACCCAAACCAAGCAGAGTATTACTCGGTTATGCTGGGCATTCTGTGGGTCACGAACTTGGATGGCCACAGTGGGGATGCCCCCCTAGCTCCTTGGTGCTGGGGCCTCAGCGGGGAGGAGAGCTGGGTCTAACCTGAGGTCAGAAGCTGAGATCACATAGAGGCCTCTTAGTTCACATGTTGGCCTTGGGCTGGGGTGGTTTGAAGGTCGGGGTCAGTTGGGACTGTCACACAGAGTCTCCATTTCTTTCCTCCTGGACAGCAGGGCTTCTTCTGGCTTAGTGAGCAGTTTCTGAATGAGGGCATTCTGAGAACGAATGTCCCAAAAGAGCATGAAGTGGAAGCTGAAGGGCTTTTTATGACCTAAACTCAGAATTCACAGTCTGTTGATCAAAACAGACAAACTCCCAGGGGAGGGGCATGAACGCAACCTCTTCAGGGTAGAAATGAAGTCACATTACTGGGCAATGCGTTAGTAATGGTTCTTCAGAGAAACAGAAGCAACAGGATCTATCTGTTTATCATCATCTATCTCCCTATCTGTCTGTCTATCTATCTATCTGGATCTATCTACCTACCTATATCTTTTATCTATCTCTCTATCAGATCAGATCAGATCAGATCAGTCGCTCAGTCGTGTCCGACTCTTTGCGACCCCATGAATCACAGCACGCCAGGCCTCCCTGTCCATCACCAACTCCCGGAGTTCACTCAGACTCACGTCCATTGAGTCAGTGATGCCATCCAGCCATCTCATCCTCTGTCGTCCCCTTCTCCTCTTGCCCCCAATCCCTCCCAGCATCAGAGTCTTTCCCAATGAGTCAACTCTTTGCATGAGGTGGCCAAAGTACTGGAGTTTCAGCTTTAGCATCATTCCTTCCAAAGAAATCCCAGGGCTGATCTCCTTCAGAATGGACTGGTTGGATCTCCTTGCAGTCCAAGGGACTCTCAAGAGTCTTCTTCAACACTACAGTTCAAAAGCATCAATTCTTTGGCACTCAGCTTTCTTCATAGTCCAACTCTCACATCCATCCACGACCACTGGAAAAACCATAGCCTTGACTAGACGGACCTTTGTTGGCAAAGTAATGTCTCTGCTTTTGAATATGCTGTCTAGGTTGGTCATAACTTTCCTTCCAAGGAGTAAGCGTCTTTTAATTTCATGGCTGCAGTCACTATCTGTAGTGATTTTGGAGCCCAGAAAAATGAAGTCTGACACTGTTTCCACTGTTTCCCCATCTATTTCCCATGAAGTGGTGGGACTGGATGCCATGATCTTCGTTTTCTGAATGTTGAGCTTTAAGCCAACTTTTTCAGTCTCCACTTTCACTTTCATCAAGAGGCTTTTGAGTTCCTCTTCACTTTCTGCCATAAGGGTGGTGTCATCTGCATATCTGAGGTTATTGATATTTCTCCCAGCAATCTTGATTCCAGTTGGTGTTTCTTCCAGTCCAGCGTTTCTCATGACGTACTCTGCATATAAGTTAAATAAACAGGGTGACAATATACAGCCTTGATGAACTCCTTTTCCTATTTGGAACCAGTCTGTTGTTCCATGTCCAGTTCTAACTGTTGCTTCCTGACCTGCATACACATTTCTCAAGAGGCAGATCAGGTGGTCTGGTATTCCCATCTCTTTCAGAATTTTCCACAGTTTATTGTGATCCACACAGTCAAAGGCTTTGGCATAGTCAATAAAGCAGAAATAGATGCCTTTATAAATATATAGAGTAAGAGGAGGGGAAAGAGATATGTTTTTTTTTTAAAGAATTGGCTCATACAATTGTGGGGGCTAAGTCCAAAATCTTGCAGGGTAGGCTGGTAGCCCGAAGACCCAGGAAAGAGTTGGTGTTCCAGCTCAAGTCTGAAAGCGTCAATTCTCTCTTCCTCTGGGGATCCCAATCTTTATTTTAAGGTATTCAACTGATTGGATGAGCCCCCCTGCCCACCCCCCCCCAACCCTCCCCACTCTGCCAGGGCTTCCTTGGTGACTCAGATGATTAAGAGTCTGCCTGCAATGCAGGAGATGTGAATTCAATCCTTGGGTTGGAAAGATCTCCCAGAGAAGAAAATGGCAACCTACTCCAGTGTTCTTGCCTGGGGAATCATACGGACAGAGGAGCCTGGTGGGCTATAACCATGGGGTCACAAAGACTTGGACACAACTGAGCAACTTTCACTTTCACCCCCCACTATGGAAGGTAACCTGCTTTAGATTAAGTCCACTGACTTGAAGGTTAATGTCATCTAAAAAATACATTCACAACAACATCTAATCTGGTGTTTGAGCAAGTATCTATGTACCATCTTTATTTTAAGGTACTCAACCGATTGGATGAGGCCCCGCACCCTCACCATGGGCATTCCCTGGTGGTCAGACAGTAAAAGCGTCTGCCTACAATGCGGGAAACCTGGGTTCGATCCCTGGGTCCGGAAGATGCCGTGGAGAAGGAAATGGCAACCCACTCCAGGACCCTTGCCTGGAGAATCCCATGGACGGAGGAGCCTGGTGGGCTATAGTCCATGGGGTTGCAAAGAGTTGCACACGACTGAGCAACTTCACTTCACTTCTGTGTACCATGGCTTGGCCGAGTTGACAGACAAAATTAATCATCACAGGCAACACTGATGCTGCCATCTTTGGGGAGCTCTTCCACATCAAGCTTGGAGAAGAAGGAGGCCAATGCTGCCGGAGTGGGAGGAGACGGGGCCAGTGTGGTAGGAAAGGAGGGTAGAGAGGTTGCAGGGGACCAGACGCATGGGCCCTGGGGCCATGGACTGCAGGCTTTGATCTGAGATGGGAAACCGATGTAGGGTTACATTTCAAAGGGGTTACTCTGCCTGCCCTGTGGAGAATGGCATAGAGAACAAGTATGAAAGCAGAGGGCTCAGTGAGGAATCACAAGACTCCAAGCAAAGGTGATGGTGGTGAGGAGGGGGTAAGATTCTGGATCTTCTCAGAAGGCAGAGCCGATAGGATGCACTGTTGTTGTTGTTCAGTCGATGAGTCGTGTCCAGCTCTTTACGACCCCGTGGATTGCAGCAGACCAGGCTTCCCTGTCTTTCAAGAGTTTGCTTGGATAATTAACCCTAACCCTACTTGAGGTCAGAGTTTGCACAAGCTCATGTCCATTGTGTCGATGATGCCATCTCATTCTCTGTTGCTCCTTCTGACAGATTATTGTCTGAACCACCAGGGAAGCCCTAATAGGAAGCATTAACATATTAGATATGGGGCATGGGAGAGAAAGATTCGGGGTGACTCCACGTTTTGGAAAGTACAGGTTGGAGAATTTTTTCATGCTTTAGAGCCATTTACATTTCGTATTCCTTAAACTCTCTTACTACATACTGTGCCCATTTTTTCCTATTGCACTGTTGGCCTCTTTCTTAAGGATTTATTGGAACTTATTATGTGTTAAGAAAATAAACTCTTATGTATAAAGTTAGTTGCAAATATTTCTTTTAGCTCTCCATTTGTTTTATAACTTTGGTGTTTTTTTTTTTTTTTTTACTGCTTGAAATTATTATTTTTTGCTTTTAGTAGTATGTTAATCTGTTATTTATGTCTCCTGGGTTGAAGACCTCTTATTCTTATATGAGATTCAACAAGATATGAGGTCATTTGCTTTGCATAAAAAACATTTTCCTTTTCCAGTGGAACTAGAAAAACATTGTGTAAGCCAGGGTTTAGGAGTAATAAAGATTTGTAATTTATAAGTTTAGAAACACAGTTTAAATCACTATCTTTACCATTTCATCTGAAGCACCATAAGCAGAACTGCTAAGTCGCTTCAGTCGTGTCCGACTCTGTGCAACCCCATAGACGGCAGCCCACCAGGCTCCCCCATCCCTGGGACTCTCCAGGCAAGAACACTGGAGTGGGCTGCCATTTCCTTCTCCAATGCATGAAAGTGAAAAGTGAAAGTGAAGTCGCTCAGTCATGTCCGACCCTTAGCATGGACTGCAGCCTACCAGGCTCCTCCGTCCATGGGATTTTCCAGGCAAGAGTACTGGAGTGGGGTGCCATTGCCTTCTCCATAAGCAGAACTACTCTGTGTTAAAGTAGCCTGAATTGAATTCTGATTCCTAGCTTCACTTTTTACTACCACTTTTGACAGTGATTTTGGCAAATAATTGAAGTAGGCTGAAGAGAGGCTGAATGATAGAGAAAATAATGTAGAAAAGTTTGGTTAGTTCTTGAATAATTAGGTTGAAATAGCTTTAATCCATTTATATTGTGATTCTTAACATTCTAATCTTCTGCTTCCATAATAATTTGATTAAACTGTAGTGGATTATACTTGACTTAAAACAGCCAATGGTGAGTATCGATGAATTCAGCTTTATAGGCAAATAAAGCATCAGTTTGGGAAAGTGTACTTTTCAAGAACACATATTGAACACTCTTTCACCTTAGCAGAACCAAGCATTATTTCCATATTAATTGCTGATTTCTCTCTGGTTTTGAATTGCAGAAAAATGTGTCTGCACTTTTTATGTTTGATAAGAATTAAGGTCAACTTTTATTCTCTGTATGTTAAATTCAGGATACTTATGAATAAAATTTAAGGCACATGTTAGGGAATCTTAGAGGCTGGGAAATGGCTCCTGCATCTTATTAATGGTGTTCAGATTCAATAACATAACTTAGTGTGTGATGAATAATAAATATATCCTTGTCTGTACCACATTCTTCATAATAGCAGTACTTATCACTAGATTCACATCCTATCTTAGTAATTTTGCAGAGTGAGTGGATTGTTTCTGCTTCTTCAGCCTGAGGGATAGCCGTGCAGCTGCTCACAATTCAGTCTTCTTTCTACCCGGATGACCATGCGTGGGAAGACTGGCTTCCCAAGAGGATGACTTCCATCTTGCTCTCTCTGGCTCTTCTTGTCTCTTGCTTTGAGGAAAACATCTGCCATGTTGGAAGAGCCTGGGTGGCAGGAACTTGAGTGTAGGCTGCGATCCACAGCCCAGGAGGAAATGAATCCTTCCAGCAATCACGTGAGTGGGGGAAATCCTTCCCCAGCTGAGCCTTGAGAGGTCCACAGCCTGTGAGAGACCTTGATGGAGGAGACTCAGCTTGCCTGCAGCTGGATTCCTAACTCATGAAAACTGAAAGACAATACATGTTTGTGATGTTAAGTTGCTAAGTTTGGGGGAAATTTGTTACACAGTGATAGCTAACTGATATACCTCCACCACCCAATATACTGCTCATGACTCCTGCTGAGTGACTCTGTGTACTCTCTGGAGCACAGGCTGGCCCTGGCCCTCTTTGGGGAGCCTCCTGTCTGACTCTTGCTTAGGTATATCTCTCTGTGCTCTCCTGGTGTCTGGCTGAGAGCTTTGGTGCCCTCATGACAGAGGTGTTGCCATTTACTTGTCTGTTCCCAGGGCCAAGGGCTCGAAGAACGGAGTCTCGTCCCTACTGTTATTTATTCTTCCTCCTTCCAAACTGATGAGGATGATGTGTCACCAAGGTTTTTAGGAGACAGGAGAACATGGAAAAGTTGTGAAGACTGTGACTCAAGGACCTCAGGGAAGTAATGGGAAAGATCCTGCAGAAATACCAATAGTTGGTTATAAGAAGGGCTTCCCGGATGTCTCAGTGACAAAGAACCCACCTGCCAATGCAGGAGATGCAGGTTCCATCCCTGGTCTGGGAAGATGCCCTGGAGAAAGAAATGGCAACCCACTCCAGTATTCTTACCTGGAGAATCCCTGGAACCTGGTGGGCTATATAGTCTGTGAGGTCAGACATGACTTAGTGACTGAATAACAACAGCAAAAGTTGTAAGGAGGTGTCTAAATCTCTGTGTTTGTCCCCCAAACCCCCAACAGTGCAAGCTCTGTGTCCATCATCCCACACGCCACCTTCGAGTCACAATGTCCTCCCTGGGTCTGCGATGTGTGATCCTGGCCCACAGCTGCTGCTGATTTATTAGGGCCAGACAGCAGTGCCAGTGAGATTCTCCCAAGAGGGAATTTGCAATTTTGGATTGAGAAGCTCAGGGAATTGGAAGCCCTGGGGCTGAGTCAGGGAGTTATATTGATGCAGGGCACGTCTCCTTCTGTATTCTGTCTGGAATATGGAGCGGCTCTAATGAAGTCTACAGAGAGCAGTTTCTCAGGACTTGGGTACGAGAATATGCCAGAGACATTCTTGATGGACAAGGCCAGCCAAGAATATGCATAGGATCTAAACTTTATGGGAAACTCTGCTCTTGAGCACAGCGATGCTAGAATGCAGTTAATCTATTTGACACTTTGATTCATCTACAGCCTGGTTCCTGCCCTTGGAGATCTTCTCAACCTCTTGGATATTGTCTGGCTGTTTCTCTAGGGTGCACGTAGGTGAACACCCACATGTGTATGTGTAAGCATGTCTGTTGCACAGGTGAGTCAGAATGTGTGTTCATGCGTGGGTCTATATATGTGTGAGTGGTGTGCACATGTATGAGTGTGTGTCTGCTATCCTGTGTGTGTCTGCTATCTGTTCCACTGGAACTGGGAAGGACTAAGTTCATCACCCTTTCAAAGCCTGAGGCGTTTATACAGGCTCTAGCACAAGGGGCTTGATTTTTTTAAGGCTTAATTTTGTCCCATGGAAAAAGGAAAAAGTAGAACCAAGCTGACAGAGGATGAGATGGTTGGATGGCATCACCAGCTCGATGGACATGAGTTTGAGCAAACTCTGGGAGATGGTTAAGGACAGGGAAGCCTGGGTGCTGCAGTCCATGGGGTTGCAAAGAGTCAGACAGGGACTGAGTGACTGAACAACAAAGAACCAAGCTGCAGATGCATTAGTGGTGTGGGCATCTGGCTGGGCCCAAGACAGCAGCAGACTGCCTGGCTGGCCTTGGCCCCTGCTGCCTGGAGCACTGACCTTAACGGCAGGGCTGAGAGGCCGCCCGGGGCCACTCCGATGGAGGCGCTGCTGTTTTCAGGCTGGAGGCCGTGCCGTGCTCTCGCCTGCGCGGGGCTGACCCACTTCTGCGGAGGGATCACCAGGTGGGCCTCCGCTGGCTGTTTCCTCTCCTGCAGCTTCTTATTCTTGCCCGGCACACAGGATGGCTGTGCCGCTTCTGATCCCCGTGATCATCGGTTAGCCTGTGTGTGTGGTGTGTGCACGCATGCAAATGTACTACTGTTCTTTTATTTTCGTATTGGAGCCTTACCAGGTACCCATGTGTAGCCTGTGGGGTCTGGGGGGCAGGGCAGGGCGGCTGTCTGTTCCGCCACAGGGTCATGACCACTGCCCGTCCCCTGCCCCACCTGCCTCCCATCCTGGTGATGATGCCACAGTCTGCCAGGCACCTGGGAGGGGACTCTCCCCTTGGGCAGGCTGTTGGGGGCGTGGAGCCTGGAACCGCCCTGCAGACTCCTCTCTCGTGTGTGTGTGTGCAGAAGAGGCGTGGAGAGCTGTCTGGGACCAGAGGGGTCACCCCCGACCCCCACCTCCCATCCCCCCACCGCCATTCCCCACCCCCCCGGAACTAGGTTGTGGGGAAGGTGGGGGTGGGTCTGGTGGCTTTGGAGAAGGTCACCAGCATCTCCTTGGCTGATGAGACGGATCGGATGATCAGACTGGATGAGACGTGGTCTAGTGTGGCTGTCAGACTGATCAGTCCAGTGTCGCCACAGCTTTACCGCAATAGCCTATCTGAAAGACCACCCGACAATATTCAGCAGGAGAAGGCGAGCCCACTGCGCTTCCATGGGATTCTACTCGGAAACTGGCAGGCACGGACCGCAGCTCATCCAGTTTCAGTTCCTGCCTGTGAGCTTATTTTGAGTCTTAATTTACATCATAATTTGAAAAAAAAATTCGTTACCAGTTTTGAGGAAAAGGTAAAGGAAGTTAGAAAGCTTCCTTTTGGTCTTTCCGAGTCAGCCGTTGGGATTCCCTGGTGGCTCAGCTGGTAAAGAATCCAGCTGCAATGCAGGAGACCTGGCTTCAGTCCCTGGGTTGGGAAGATCCCCTGGAGGAGGGAAAGGCTACCCACTCCAGTATTCTGGCCTGGAGAGTCCCATGGACTGTATAGTCCACGGGGTCGCAAAGAGTAGGACACGATTGAGCGACTTTCATTTTCACTTTCAAGTCACCTGTTGGTCATGGCGTTTTGGGCAAATGTAGGTGAAGTCGCACAGGTTCTGCTTCTTTGTCCGTGTTGACCTGATGCCTTGGTGCCTAATATAGAGTACTTGTAGTGTGTTCCTTGGACGGACCACAAAATGTCATTTTTAAAAACACCGAGTTTGTCTACCTCAACTGGGACTCTAGACAGGATTGTATGGAATAGTCTGATCTGATGGTTACAATACTGGATTAATGGCTTCCCAGGTCGTGCTAGTGTTAAAGAACCTGTCTCTGTCTGCCAGTGCAGGAGACTGAAGAGACATGGGTTTGATCCCTGGGTTTGGAAGATCCCTGTAGGAGGGAACAGCTACGCACTCCAGTATTCTTGCTTGGAGAATCCCATGGACAGAGGAGTCTGGTGGGCTATAGTCCATGGGGTCACAGAGAGTTAGATACTACTGAAGCGACTGAGCATGCGTGCTGGATTAGGGTATGATTTATACGACTAGAGTTTTTTTTGATGTGAACCATTTTGAAAGTCTTTCTTGAATTTGTTACAATATTGCTTCTGTTTTTTTATATTTTGAGTTTGTAGTTGCAAGGAATGTGGGGATCTTAGCTACCTGACCAGTTGTCCACCCAGCACCACCTGCATGGAAGGTGAAGTCTTAACCCCTGGGCCACAGGGGAGGTCCCATGTGTGACCGGATTCCCCCGGAGAGGCGGAACTGAAACTCCTGGGCCAAAAGGAGACCCTTACGCAGTGGCTCCAACCCCTCAAGTGCCCCTTTGGTGGGTCCTCAGAGGACCAGGAGGGGGCCGGTGTCTGGGCGGGGATGTTGAGGAGACCAGCCCTGAGGCAGAGCGGGGCTTGGGGCCTGGAGAACTCAGCCTGGGCTTCCTCACAGAAGCCAGTGCACGCAAAGGACAGTCACAGGGACACGCCAGCCTGTGCGGTGCGCGCTCTGCTCTAAGAAGGCTTCTTGTGCTGAAAAGTGTGAGCCATCTGGGCCCTGTCTCTCCTGTCACACACCCAGACCCTCTCTGCAGCTCCCTGGATCCATCTGGGTGCAAAAGAGGTTCCCCTGCCCCCACCCGTGTCTCCCTCCCACCAACCCCACCTCCCTCCCTGCCCTGCTTTCTTCCTATTGGAATCACGCTGCTCTGATTTTTAGAAATCTAGCCTCTTTCCTAAACTCTTCTATTTATTTTTGAAGATTTTTTTTTTTTTTTGATGTGGACCATTTTTAAAGTCTGTATTGAATCTGTTGCAATACTGCTTCCATTTTATGTTTTGGTTTTTGACCACAAGGCACGCGGGATGGAACCTGCAGCCCCTGCTAGAGGAAGTGTTAACCACTGGATGGCCAGCGAAGCCCCTCCATACCCCTCTTCGCTTAAACGTTCTAACGCCCCGAAAATCACACCACTGTACAAGGTTCTCCTCAGGCGTTCTGCCCACTCACCCTTTCTTGGAAACACGGAAGCCCAGCTGCTTTTTCCCTCCTATTTGTCTTTTTGTCCAAGCCTGTGTTTCCTCCCGCTGCCCTGCTGCAGGTCCCTCCCTGATTCCCCCAGAGCCTCTCTCTGCAGCTGAGAGTCACCCATCATCTCTTAGCGAGACCGCCATCTCTGTTGACCCAGGGGCTGTTTAATTTCCCTTGTTTCAATCGTTCAATTTTTTTTTTTAAAGTTAAAATGGATGTTCTGACTCTTGGGCTGTTGGAGGGCTGGACGGTCATGGCCAGGAAGTCTTTGGTTCTTGAGCCTCTGATTCCTGGAGCTGGACTCATGAGTGTGATGATAGCACCTCTCAGTCAGGGGAGTAAGGAGGTACTGGGGTTTCCATCACAGATGAGGTGGCTGCCAGTGACATTTGTCACCAAAACTGCTTGCCTCTTTCACCGGGGGCCTGGAGACAGCCAGGAGGTGGTGAGGGGCAGAGAAACGGGTCAGACTTTCTGTTGATAAGGAAAACCTCACAGCTTTTGACAGGAGTTATTATGGGATGCTTACTAACAAGGTACAAATGAAACTTACTTTTTGTTTTTTAAAATAAAATGTTAGCTTTAGATTTAAAATAAAATTTAAACATTTTAAAATTTAATATGTGCATTTTACTTTTGCTTGTTTTATTTATTTATTGCGGTATAGTTGATGTCATGGTCCGTGTGTGGGTTGGAAAAGAATTTCCAGACATGAGGCAGGATGAGAGGAGAATAAAGTTTATTAGCATGGGAGATGCGCTAGAACAGCAGCCTGGCTAAAAGGAGAGCTGACCCGTTTCTCAGGCTAGTAGCTGATTTTTGTAGCCTGGAGACAGAGGACGTTCCTACTGGAATGGTGGCGGTAGTTGGTTGGTTAAGATGCTGTAGGGGTGGGTACTAGGGCTGTTGAAGGAAGGGGGACCCCTTCTAGGCCCCAAGAGTGGGCTCCAGTCAAACACTCGGGAAAGAATTGTCCGAGGAGACACATGAGCTGACGAAGCAAGAGACTCTTTTGGGAAGGGGCTCCAGGGGTGAGTAGCAGGCTAAAGGAACCTAGCAGGCCAGCTCTGCCACGGGGCTCGCAGTTTCGGGTTTTAAGGTGATGGGGTTAGTTTCCGGGTTGTCTCTGGCCAATCACTTTGACAGAATCCTTCCTGGTGGCACACGCATTGCTCAGCCGAGATGGATTTCAACAAGAAGGCTTCTGGGAGGGGATCAGGCACGTGGTGTCTCCTTTTGACCTTTCCTGAACTCTTCTGGTTGGTAATGGTTTATTAGTTCTGTGCTCTTTGCCAGGACTTCCTGTTGTAAAATAACTCACACAAATGGTTACTGTGGTGCCTGGCCAGGGTGGGCAGTTTCGGGTAGTGTGTTTCTCCGAACAGGGTGGGTATTTTACCTAATATGGGGATCAGGGGACTGGCCAGTTTACATCTGGAGGCTCATGGTAACAGTTGCTATGGGGCTTGGACAGTTCCAGATTTTCTGTCCTGTGACCTTGGCTCCACACCTGTGACTTTGGAATAGGGCTCCACAGTGGATGTATAATATTATATAAGTTACAGGTGTGTAATACAGCACTTCACAATTTTTAAAGGTTACACTTAATTTATAGTTATAAAATATTTGCTGAATTTCCTACATTGTACAATATATCCTTGCAGCTTATTTTATACATAATATTTTGTATTTAATCCCCTACCGCTGTATTGCCCCTTTCCCCTTCCCTCTCCATAGTGGTAACTCTAAATCTGTTCTCTATACCCGTGAGTCTGAGCTTTTGTTGTTATATTTGCTAGTTTGCTGTATTTTTTCAGTTCAGTTATCAGCCGTTCAGTCATGTCTGACTCTTTGTGACCCCATGGACTGCAGCACATCGGGCTTCTCTGTCCTTCACCATCTCCTGGAGCTTGCTCAAACTCATGTCCACTGAATTGGTGATGTGATCCAACCATCTTGTCCTCTGTTGTCCCCTTCTCCTCCTGCCTTCAATCTTTCTCAGCATCAGTCTTTTCCAAGCAGTCAGTTCTTCTCATCAGGTGGCCAAAATATTGTCCAAAGTAAGGTAATAGTCAAAATTCTCCAACCAAGCCTCAACAGTATGTGAATTGAGAATTTCCAGATGTTCAAGCTGGATTTAGAAAAGGCAGAGGAACCAGAGATCAAACTGCCAACATCAGTGGGATAATAGAAATAGCAAGGGAATTCCAGGAAAGCATGTACTTCTCCTTCACTGACTACGCCAAAGACTTTGATTGTGTGGATCACAACAAACTGCGGAAAAGTCTTAACGAGATGGGAATTCCAGACCATGTTACATGCCTCTTGAAAAACCTGTATGCAGGTCAGGAAGCAACAGTTAGAACCAGACATGGAGCAAGTGACTGATTCAAAATTGTGAAAGGAGTATGTAAAGGCTGTATATGGTCACCCCACTTATTTAACTTATATGCAGAGTACATTACGTGAAATACTGGGCTGGATGAAGCACAAACTGGAATCAAGGTTGAGGGGAGAAATATCAATAACCTCAGATATGCAGATGCATCACCCTTATGGCAGAAAGTGAAGAGGAGCTAAAGAGCTTCTTGATGAAGATGAAGGAGGAGAGTGAGAAAGCTGGCTTAAAAGTCAACATTGAAAAAGAAAAGATCATGGTATGTGGTCCCATCACTTCATGGCAAATAGATGGGGAAACAATGGAAACAGTGACAGACTTTATTTCCTTGGGCTCCAAAATCCCTGTTGGATGGTGACTGTAGCCATGAAAGTAAAAGTCGATTGCTCCTTGAAAGAAAAGCTATGACAAACCTAGACAGCATATTAAACAGCAGGGACATCACTTTGCTGACAAAGGTCCATCTCGTCAAAGCTATGGTTTTTCCAGCAGTCATGTATGGATGTGAGAGTTGGACCATAAAGAAGGCTGAGTGCCGAAGAATTGTTACTTAGAACTGTGTATTGGAGAAGACTCTCGAGAGTCCCTTGGACTGCAAGGACATCATACCACTAAAGGAAATCAATCCTGAATCTTCATTGGAAGGACTGATGCTGAAGTTGCAGCACCAATGCTTTGATGTATCTTTTAGATTCCACATATGGGGATATCATACAGTATGTCTCCATCTCTGTTGATGGACACAGGTTGTTTCCGTATCTTGGCAACTGTAAATAGCGCTGCTATGAACTAGCATTAGGGTGCACGTATCTTTTCAAATTAATGTTTTTGTTTTTGGATATATATCCAGGAGTGGAATTGCTGAAATTTACTTTATAAATGTACAAACTGCACAGAGGTTTTCAGAACAAGGAGCAGAAAGGTGCCTACAGTGCACTCCTGGACTTCCCTCTGCTTCTCTTTTCCTGAGAGGTGAGTCCATGCGGGTAGTGGGGGCACTTTTCGCCCTGGAGCCCAGCCCCCAGCCATCGTCACGGGGAGTCCTGCCTTTGAATGGTGCCCTGGGGTCCATGCTGTTGTCTGTTATCCTGTCTCTGCCCTGTTCTCAGCTGCTAAGCACTCAAGGTCAAAGACTTCCCTTCTAAGCTACTTAGGAGGTTCAATTAGCCTAGATTCTGTTACATTTCCCAGTCATCTTCAATTGTTCTGTCAGGCAGCTGCCTCACTTTAGTTGAAACCTATTAAGCTCTCAGTGTGATGTTGGAACTTTCCATGCCATCATTATTTAATCCCCAGAACCTTCATGTATCCCCAGCAGTTTTTTTTTTTTTTTTTTAAGGTAAGCAGGAGGCTGAGGTTGGCTGATGGGAGGCGGAAGTGGATGTGGTGACACGGGTTCCTCAGCAGATCGGGGCTGGGTCTCACTGTCCTCTCGGCCAGCCTGCCTCCCTCATTTAATGACCATCCCCGCCAGCCCCCCTCCCCACTCCTCTGATGGAGATTTAGTTCCCTGTACATGCAACTGCCATCTGCTTCAATTTGTCCTAAACTGTGCTGTTGGAGAAGACTCTTGAGAGTCCCTTGGACTGCAAGGAGATCCAACCAGTCCACCCTAAAGGAAATCAGTCCTGAATATTCATTGGAAGGACTGATGTTGAAGCTGAAACTCCAATCCTTTGGCCACCTGATGCAAAGAACTGACTCATTAGAAAAGACCCTGATGCTGGGCAAGATTGAAGGCGGGAGGAGAAGGGGACGACAAAGGATGAGATGGCTGGATGGCATCACTGACTCAATGGACATGAGTTCAAGTAAACTCTGGGAGTTGGTGATGGACAGGGAGGCCTGGCGTGCTGCAGTCCATGGGGTCGCACTACTGAGCGATTGAACCAAACTGAACTGAATTATCTCCTGGTTCCCATTGTCACAGAAGGAAAAAAAAAAGGTCTGAATTTTAAAACTTGTCTGGAGGAAGCTGGTCTATTTTGCAATAGAGTGAAATTCTGATGAAATATTTACATTATAAAATAGTACCGATGTGAGTTAGGAAAATTCAGTTTCTTCACAGGAAATTTAGCTACCTGGATGGGTATTTGCTTTGCTGTTGCTGTCATGTTTGCTAAGTCATGTCCAGCTCTTTGCAACTCCATGGACTGCAGTGCACCAGACTTCCCTGTTCTCCACTATCTCCTGGAGTTTGTGTAAATTCAGGTCAATTGAGTCAGTGATGCTATCTAAACATCTCATCCTGTCACCCTCTTCTCCTGCCCTCAGTCTTTCCCAGCATCTGAGTGTTTTCCAGTGATTTGGCCCTTCCTATCAGGTGGCCAAAGGATTGAACCTTCAGTTTCAGCATCAGTTCTTCCAATGAATATTCAGGACTGGTTTCCTTTAGGATGGACTGGTTGGATCTTCTTGCAGTCCAAGGGACTCTCAAGAGTCTTCTCCAACACCACAGTTCAAAAGCATCAATTCTTTGGTGCTCAGCCTTCTTTATGGTCCAACTCTTAGGTCCATACATGACTACTGGAAAAACCATAGCTTTGACCATACAGAATTTTGTTGGCAAAGTGATGTCTCTTCTTTTTTAATATGCTGTCTTGGTTTGCTTTCCTTCCAAGGATCAAACATTTTCAATTTCTTAGCTGCAGTCCCCATTCATAATGATTTTGGAACCCCCCAAGATAAAGTCTGTCACTGTTTCCCCGTCTGTTTGCCATGAAGTGATGGGACCAGATGCCATGATCTTAGTTTTTCGAATGTTGAGTTTTAAGCCAGCTTTTTCACTCTCCTCTTTCACTTTCATCAAGAAGCTCTTTAGTCCTTCTTTACTTTCTGCCATAAGGGTGGTGTCATCTGTATATCTGTATTTCTCCAGGCAAGCTTGATTCCAGCTTGTGGTTCATCCAGCCTGGCATTTCGCAGATGTCCTCGGCACATAAGTTAAGTAAGAGGGTGACAATATACAGACTTGATGTACTTCTTTCCCAATTTGGAACCAGTCCATTGTTCTGTGTCCAGTTCTAACTATTGCTTCTTGATCTGCATACAGATTTCTCAGGAGGCAGGTCAGGTGAGTCTGGTATTCCCAGCTCTTGAAGAATTTTCCAGTTTGTTATGGTCCACACAGTCAAAAGCTTTAGTATAGTTGATGAAGGAGAAGCAAGATGTTTTTCTGAAATTCTCTTGTTTTTTCTATGATCCAGTGAATGTTGGCAATTTGATCTCTGGTTCCTCTGCCTTTTCTAAATCTAGGAGAATTGGGTGGGGGAGCTGCCCATTTCCAGTTGGTGGAAATGGCCACATTGCTGAACAAGGCAGGCAGTAATCTCTTTGCAGTGATCTGCCTGGTTCTGCTACGGAGGGTGAAACGTGCGGCGTGTTCTTTGAGAGTCTGCTTTCAGGTCCGTCTCCGTGTCTGCTGCAGGGAGAGGCGTTTTCCCCAGACCACCGTGTGGTTTCTGACGCAGTTGCCAGTTTCGGTCTCTGGTTTCCTCGCATCGTCCACATCACACAGTTCGGGAGGCAGGACAGTGCTTTGCGATGCTTTCCTGTCTGTGCCTTCCTGCTCATTCGTGTCCGACTCTCTGTGACCCCGTGGACTGTAGCCCACCAGGCTCCTCTGTCCATGGGATTTCCCAGGCAAGAACACTGGAGTGGGTGGCCATCTCCTTCTCCAGGGCATCTTCCCGGACCAGGGATCGAACACGGGTCTACGGCGTTGCCTGGTAGATTCTTTACCCCTGAGCCACCTGGGAAGCCCTATTGGTTTCCTATAGCTCTAACAAATGACTAGACACCTCATGTCTTAACACACATTTTTTAAATCTATAGTTCTGTAGGTCAGAGGTCTGATACTGCTGTCACTGGGCTAGGACCCAGGTGTTGGCAGGACTTCATTTGTTTCTGTAAAATCCTTGCCTTTTCTAGCCTCTAGAGCCTGCTCACATACCTAGGGTCATGACCCTTTATCTGCAAAGCGAGCAAGTTGGCACTGAGTCTTTCTTGTCTTGCCATCTCTGTGGTTCTCTCTTCCGATCTCCTCCTCTTACTTTGACCCTTGTGATTACATTGGACCTGCCTGCATAACCCCGTGTAGTGGTCTCCATGTCAGAGTCAACTGATTAGCAGCCTTAATTACCTCTGCAGCCTAATTCACTTTGTCGTGTAACCTAACACAGTCACGTGTTCTGGGATCAGGGTGTGCACGTCTTGGCGGCGCCATTATGCTTTTGACACGTGCTGTGCTTCCTGCAGTTGTGTGACACGGCAGCCCTGCTGAAGCTGGGAGGCCGATTGTGGGTCCCATGATATCCTGTAGAGGATTTCCCAGTTTGATTTTTGAAGTGGAACGATTACTTGGGACTGTAGACTGCCACCAACTACAGTGCTCCAAGCAGCTCCACAGAGGCTCCTAGCTGCATTTACTTGCTTGAGAGTGGAATGTGTGTAAGAGGCTTCATCATGGACCCAAGCATGATAGTTTGCAGTCCTAGGAAGTGGGCAGGGTGTAGAATTCAAATACAGAGAGGACAGTAAGAACTGGAAGCAGTGATGTCACACGTGGCCCTGGGGGGCTCTGCCCCACACTCAGATCCATCTCTCTCTGGTCTCAGCATTCTTTCTCCCGCTAGCTCCTTCTTCACTGAACTACTATCTGTATTCTGGACAAGGTGTCTCCTCTCTTCCCTCTGGGCTTTCTTCTGCACGAAAAGTCTTTCTGCTCGAACTGGCATGCTCCATTTGACTCCTGGGACTCAGCATTGGCTTCCAAAAGCCTCCTAACTTTCCAGGCTAGATTAGGGCCTCATAACCTGACTTTCTATCACCCCAGTTTCACTACTCTCTGCACGCTTTTGGGGGAAAATATTTTATTCTTATTTTGCCTCTTCCAGCAGATTGTAAGCCCCTTGAATTCAGAAGGTTTATTCTCAGATACTTGGATGGGATCAAGCCTCTTTTACATGCTCAGCGAATATTTGTTGAGTAAATGAATGGATATGTGTTTGGATGACTGTTTCTGAGCATCTCTTTATTATTGAGTTAATATCACGAAATCTTGCAACATTATGCTCTCATATTTTGAAACAGGCTTAGAAAAAAATCACACACACTCAAAACACATTTATAGAATGAGTTTTTTCCATCCATCTTTTGAAATCACCCATGCTTCCTTGAATAGCTAAGCAAATAGACTATTGTTTTCCTTGCATTTTGGATCAACTTGATTTATTTTCTTTCAACAACATCTATATTGAATGGTGATTACATAGCAACTTTGGTTTTTTCTGTTTTTTTTTTTTGCTTGAGGCACAAAGCAATATATTTCACCTGTAAACAATGAGCTCAAAATAGATTCTTTACTGCAATCCCCAGGCTAACTCAAATATCACCCAATTCTGATTTAGTGTACTTGGGAAACTGAGTGTGGGTTATCTTATTATACTGAAAAGGGAAGTGAGTAAACTTCCTTAATCTAATCTCAGACAGTTATGAGTCACATCGACTTTGATGGATCAAACTCTGAAATTTGTTCATGTCCAAAGACGGACTTAAGGAATGTAAAATAAAAATGCCAGAACAAATACGTGGACTTTGAATTTGACCAAAAATCTGAGCAACATTAGCAATTTGTTAGTTTACATAAAAATAAAAAATTAAATTTGTATTTACCAGATATAAAAGAGCTACATTATATCCCAGATTTTTTCTTACACATTATTCATTCAACCACATTTTTGTAGCATTGGCTTTCTGTGAGGCACAAAGACCAAATCCTATGATGTCTTGTCTCCTATGCTCTTACTGTAATGCCCTGTGAACTCCCCCGCTTTGAACTCCCTCTTACAGCAATTAATAATAAACACAATTTGCTTAGCTACAGATGTATCCCTGATGGCTTTTGGCTAGAAGATATTGACAGCACTTAACAGAAACCCCCAAATAATACTGCTTCAAACCAAAAAGGTTTGTTTTAATAGGACAAGTTGGGTGGAGGGTAGTCCAGTCTGACGTGACAGTGTCTGCATGTCCTCAGGTCCAGTCTCCTCCTGCTTGATCACTCTTGGCATGTGGCTTCTATCACTGTGTGCAACTCATGATCTAAGAGGCTGCTGGAACTCCAGCCATCACATCTGCATCCTATAGTACAGGAATGGAAGTTGGGAGAAGAGAAAGAAGGGTGCCCTTCCTACTTATTTGAACCCCTTTTAAGAAGACTTCTAAGAAGTCTTCCACACAATTTCAGATATTTCAAGGACTGCAGTGTAGTCACATGACCACACATTGTTGCAAGGGTGGATGGGAAGTGTTTTTTTTTTTTTTTTTTTAGCATACTGCTAAGGCAATGGCACCCCACTCCAGTACTCTTGCCTGGAAAATCCTGTGGACGGCAGAGCTTGGTAGGCTACAGTCCATGGGGTCGCTAAGAGTCAGATACGACTGAATGACTTCACTTTCACTTTTCACTTTTATGCATTGGCGAAGGAAATGGCAACCCACTCCAGTGTTCTTGCCTGGAGAATTCCAGGGACGGGGGAGTCTGATGGGCTGCCGTCTATGGGGTCACACAGAGTCGGACACGACTGAAGTGACTTAGCAGTAGCAGTATACTAAATAGAGTCAGGATCCTGTTACCAAGAAACAAGGGAGAAAGAGACATCAGGGGGACAATAGCCATCTCTACCACAAAGTGTTTCTGCTTCTTTATTGTCAAATCACTTTGTCTGATTAAAACTGTACATGGTTTCCAGTTGCTCCCCTGGACTGAATGTCCCCAGTTCATAAACAGCTCCTCCAGGAGCTGTGTGGTTTGGAGTAGAGAATATAAGGCCTCATTTCTCCCCCAGATGACCCAGCCCCATCTGGGCTTAGCTCCAGCAGCCCTGAGACCAATTCCTGAGCCCAGCAGACCTTTTCAGGCTCCTGCAAATAAGAGTCTGTTGCTGAAAACTGGAGGTTCTGTGGCTCCCATCCTTCTGGACTGAGGGGCTTGGGGGTGCCCTGTGATGCAGGCTGCCCTGGGTCAGGGTGTCTCCCATGTGGGGAGGGGCAGCTGGGTTTGGATACAGAGGAGAACCCCAGTCTCTGATCCCATGAGTCATGCAGAGCCAGTTAGCAATTGCTCAATGTGGTCCCTGGTCCATAAGGTTGAGAAAAGACAATTAGTGTGGAAGCAAATTAGAACAACAGCCATGATGTTGATTGGGAAGCAAATGAAAAGGCTCAAAAGGAAAGCTTTTTTTTCTGAGTTTCTCAAAGAATGCCACAGTTTAATTCTTTGCCTTCCCAGTGCCAGGGGCAGTGACAGCTTATTGGCAGACACCCAAGGGCCACGCATGGTGAAACAGAAAACTCCAGTGTCACAGGGAGCAGATGTATGCCCCAGGAGGTGGTTCTGATGCAAGGGCGGCTGTGGATATTCAGACCCAAACTCCTGAGGCAGGTGCCTCACAGATGTTGGCTAATCTAGGGGTGTTGGATCTTCAGACTTTTCTGAAGAGAGCATCTGTGGAGAAGGAAAAGGTTTGAGGTTGAAGTTGGTTTGAAGGGAGACATGGGGCTGCATCCATCTTGCTCCACTCAGTCCCAGCTCCTGGCCCAGGTGTGCGAGGCACAGGCATTAAACGATACTGGATGCTTGGGGCTAGTGCACTGGGATGACCCAGAGGGATGGTATGGGGAGGGAGGAGGGAGGAGGGTTCAGGATGGGGAACACATGTATACCTGTGGCGGATTCATTTTGATATTTGGCAAAACTAATACAATTATGTAAAGTTTAAAAATAAAATAAAATTTAAATGTGAAAAAAAAATAATACAATTGACTTTTAGAAATTTATATCCATACCATAACCTTTTTTCAAACTGTGGTGCTGGAGAAGAGTCTTGAGAATCCCTTGGACTTTAAGGAGATCAAACCAGTCCATCCTAAAGGAAATCAACCCTGAATATTCATTGGAAAGACTGATGCTGAAGCTCCAATTCTTTCGCCACCTGATGAGAAGAGCCGACTCACTGGAAAAGACCCTGAATGCTGGGAAGGACTAAGGGCAGGAGGAGAAGGGGACGACAGAGGATGAAATGGCTGGATGGCATCACTGACTCAATGGACATGAGTTTGGGCAAACTCTGGGAGATGGTGAAAGACAGGGAAGCCTGGCGTGCTGCAGTCTATTGGGTTTCAAAGAGTTGGACATGACTGAGTAACTGAACGACAAACCTTCTGGTTAAGGTTATAAACATCTATTTGTCAAAATGGGCTGTATTTTCAGGAAGGCATGATTTTGGATGCTGTATGAGAAAGGATCGTTGCACTGAAGGGATCTGTCATGCAGCAGGCATTCCACTTTGTCAGCGTCCTCCTGATGTCTGTCTTGGTCGCTGCTCACAGCCGAGAATGTCGGCCTTGCTGGGCACGTTACGTTTGCTTCTCCATGCTCATGCTCACGGGGCCAGAGGGGAGAAGGGTGCTGTGGGCACGCTTCCAGCTGGCATGGGAATCTGAGTATTGACAGGTGAGCAGTTCATGCCTCACCAGGGAACCCCAGATGGATACATCCTGAGGTTGTTGTCCCTGAGGCTCTAACACCTTTAATGAGCCACTTGGAGATGCTCAGAGCTTTGGTGACTGTTTTTGTAGTCTTGAGTTCTATTAATAACTGGAAGGAAAATGCTTCCTGTGTCCTGAAAATGTAAACAAGATGGTATGCTTTAGGATTTGAGGAAAGATACCAAATTTAAACTGTTCGGGCGTTTAAAGGCAGTCTGCATAGAATGTATGAATGTGGTTTGTGTAGTATCCTTATGTACATTGTATTAGCTTTCTATGCTGTATGACAGAGCACAGATCCTTAGCTCACAAGTCTGGGCAGACTTCATTGGGTTCTCTGCTTAGCATCTCACAGGCTGAAATATGGAATGACCCCACAAGACTCTTGTCTGGGAGACAGTGGGGAGGAAGATCTTTCCAGGCTCTCTCGGGTGTTGGCTGAATTCAGTTCCTTTTGGCTGTAGGACTAAAATCCCTGTTTCTTTGTTTGATGGTTTCCAGGGGTTACAGCATCTACTCCTGGGGTCCCCTCACTTTCTCTCTGGTCCTTGCACATGGTCCCAGTTTCAAAACAACTTTAAATTAATACATTTTAAATATTCATAGAAAATTTGACATGCAATAAGGCCAGCAGATCAGGAGGTACTTGCCATTGAAAAGACAGTTTGTTTCTCACGGTTCCCGTGGGGAGGGGGCACGCCACAGGCCAGGTGTGATCAGGCGCCTTTATTGTGGCTTCTAGGGGGAGAGATAGGATAGGCAGGGTGAGCAGATTTAGGATTAGCTAGTCTGAATAACTTCGGGGCTCTGGGGTGTGGGGGCTGTCTCTAGCTCTCTGGTGGCTGACTTTGGGGTGCTTAGGGTAGGCAGTGGTGACAGAGAGTGTGAGGACCTGGTGGAAAAGGTGACTGAGGAATGTTGAAGCCGAGATGCATAGCTCAAGATGGAACCTTTGGGGCAAGACTTAATAGCTAGCAATTCAAAAAGGTCCTTTCCCCTTTAATTATCAACTGTCTTCACATGCCTTTTATAGAAGCATCCCTGATTCATTATTGCTGTTGGTCCTTTTGGCGAGAGGCAGTGTTTGGAAAGCACCAAGTATGTCTAAATGGCAGACTTTAATTTTTTAATCTTTAGCAGGAGTTTTGTCTCATTAGCATTTACACAGCATTGACTGGTCTCTTCAAACTTCAAACCATTAAGGACAAACCACCACAAATTTAATTGATTAGTTTAGCCTATTTCACAATTTAATATGGAAGCCCTTCTTCACCAAAGGCTCTTTGAGACAGATATACCATGTTTGGGCTTTCCTGGTGGCTCAGATGGTAAAGAATTTGCCTGCAATGCAGGAGACCCGAGTTTGATCCTGAGTCGGGAGGATCCCCTGGAGAAGGGAATGGCAGCTCACTCCAGTATTCTTGTTTGGAGAATTCCGTGGACACAGGAGCCTGGCCAGCTACAGTCCAGGGGGTTGCAAAAGTTGAACACGACTGAGTGACTAACACACACACACACACACACACACACAGCATGCTCATTGGAGATAGGCAATGTGTAGCTCACAGAAGGTACCTCTTGCTTACCCCTCCATGGATCTCAGATGGAAACTCCGCAATTTCTTCCCTGCCATATACAATTTTTATGTTACAGTAAATTATTTTAGTTTGAGTCTTAGGAGATTAACATTCTTTCCTTTCCTGCCTGAACTAGGAACCAGATGAGAAATAATGTAGTCAAGCCCCTGGGGGTAAAATCTTATTACCAATAACTTTTTATTTTTTGACCTAAAATGTAATTATGTCTATGATAAAGTGGACTTGCTCCCACACTCCCCAGTTTGACTGGACTTCCCACTCATCTGCTAAGTCCTTCCTAGCAGAAAGCCCCTTACAGGGAGGTATAGAACAGACCAGACTGCGTGGTCTGTGTGGACAAAGGCGAAAAAAGAGGCTTCTCGGCTCTGTCCTGCCCCTTCTTTCAAATTCCCCAGTGACAGAAGCCATTCGGGCCCCACCCTGCGGTGGAGTGAGTGAGGAGCCGCCCTCTCACGGAGCGCCCTCTCTATGCAGACACGAGGTCAAGGGGAAAAGGGTTCTTCTGACAGTCTTCTCTTCAGGAGGGGATTAGTGGACCAGCCAGTTATTGGTGTGTTTTTCAGATTCAGAAGCTTTCGTCTATAAGCACAACTTTCACTAAAAGCTGGCTTCAGCTTGTCTGTGGGTCGTCTAAGGTCTTAGCATTTTCTCTTTTTCACTATGGGCTCTGTGGATATATATCATTCCCTACTGGTAACATCAACACCCTTAGGCAACAAAGATCCGTCTAGTCAAGGCTATGGTTTTTCCAGTAGTCGTGTATAGATGTGAGAGTTGGACTGTAAAGAAAGCTGAGCACTGAAGAATTGATGCTTTTGAACTATGGTGTTGGAGAAGACTCTTGAGAGTCCCTGGGACTGCAAGAAGATCCAACCAGTCCATCCTAAAGGAAATCATTGGAAGGACTGATGCTGAAGCTGAAGCTCCAATACTTTGGCCACCTCATGTGAAGAGCTGCCTCAATGGAAAAGACCCTGATGCTGGGAAAGATTGAAGGCAGGAGGAGAAGGGGACAACAGAGGATGAGATGGTTGGATGGCATCACCGACTCGATGGACACGAGTTTGGGTGGACTCTAGGAGCTGGTGATGGACAGGGAGGCCTGGCGTGCTGTGGTTCATGGGGTCACAACTGAGCAACTGAACTGAACTGAACATCAACACATGGGAGAGTGTAATAGTCAGATTTTTCTGTGATAATGCTCTGTATCAAACAAACCCAACATCAGTGGCTTCTAAGAGCAAAGACTTCTTCCTGCTTGAGGATGCTTGGGTTGGGTGGCATTGGGAGGGCTGGAGTGCACAAGCCTGCTCCAGTCTGTTGGGCTCAGGTCTCCTCCAGGTGTCTTCTCATCCTGGACTAGAGGCCACTGGGGATGGGGGACCGATGGCAGGAGCTGAGCCAAGGATGAGGTGGCACCTGAAGCAGCCACTTGCATCAGTCTTTTTGTATTCCATCAACCAAAGTGATTTGGGTGCACAGATCCAAAGTTACGGAGAGGGGAAGGGGATGAATAGACACTGAAGGACAATACAATCTGCCAGACTGAAGACAGCACTGTAGCAGGTAAAAACGGAGGTAAGCAGGGACCGTGTTTAGTGACCACTTCCATGTTTGAATATCTCCTCTCTTGCTTTGAAATCAGATAGAACTGGGTTTGAATCCTGTAAACCTGTGAGTTGTCTACAGGTGATCCTTGAGCTGTGATGGAGAGAAAGAGCCAGGACAAAAAGCCAAGTCAAGTAGTGGGAGAGGAAGACACCCCATGAGGGGAGCATCAGGGGCTGGACACGGACGTGTGTTTGGGATGGTGAAGGTCCAATGGCTCAAGAAGAAAAGCCTGAAGGAGTTGGCAGGGAAGGGGGGCATTTGCATATGCATTTATTCATTCAGAGAGAAGGGGACGACAGAGTATGAGATGGTTGGATGGCATCACCGACTCGATGGACATGGGTTTGAGCAAGCTCCGGGAGTTGGTGATGGACAGGGAAGCCTGGCGTGCTGCAGTCCATGGGGTTGCAAGGTGTAGGACACGACTGAGTGACTGAACTGAACCGAGCTTTTTTAATGGCTTATGCAAAGATCCCAGAAGAGAGGAGGAAACTGCGTGCAGAGGAAAGAAAGTCTGCAAACAGGTCTGTGGTCACTTGAAGATGCCATGGTGAGTGCAGACAGGGTTGTCCCCACGCCCTGGGGTCCTCTTCCTCCTGACCAGGGATGAGGATGTTGTTGGGAAGGGAAGAAACAGAAGGTCCATCTGAGTGAAGCAAGCGGGGAAATAGTCCAAGCGTGGAGCTGCATGTGGAACAGAGTGATGGCTGATGGATCGTAGCAGGTAATGGAGAGGGAAGAATGCAGGACAACCAAAAGGAACCGTGCTGCTTGAGACGGGAAAGCATGATCTCCCTGCGACCCTGGCCTCCGTCTCTGTGCATCTTTCCCGTCAGTGCTGACCTGCTGTGGTGGGGATGCGGTGAGGATGCACCGGGCCCAGAGGGGTCCGTGAGCAGAGGGTTAACGCTCTGGCTTCGAGCAGTCTTGGCAACGAAGCCTCTGGTCCAGGTGGGTGGGGAGGGACCTGAGTCCGGATATGATTCACCCCAGGGAACAGGAGGCTGGCAGGAGTGGCTGTGAAGGGGAGGCTTTTAAAGGGCCCACTGACTCTATTATCAAAGGCCCAGTGTGGAAAGTCATCCATGGATCCGCCTCTCACCAACTTTCAGCTTCTCCTGATTTATGTCTCTTCAGGACCAGCTATATAACTTGAAATGCCTGATGCAAAATTAAGATGCAGGGCCATTCATTAAAAATGAAAAATGTAAAGGCAATGACAGCAGAACATTCAGCCAGGCATGCAGTCCTTCTAAGCAGCAGGCCTTGTGTGTAGCACAGGTCACGTGCCCGGGAAGCCAGTCCTGGTCCCCCTCCGTGTCCCTCGGTCTGATCTCAGCCCACAAACCGCCCACAAACTCGTTCTTGTTCCCTCTCCCTTTTGCACATGCTGCCTCCTACTTCCAAAGTCCTTCCTGGCCAGCTTCTATTCTAGAGTCAAAATCCATTTCTAAGCTGGTTCTTTAGGTTTCCTGAGGACTCTGTTTTAATGTTTTGTGCACTGAAATTGTCCTGTTTTGATTATACTTTCCATAAAGTTGTTGATGGAACGAATGAACAGATAAATGAATAATGAGCTCTGAAGACTTTGCTCAAACTCATGTCCATCAAGTCGGTGATGCCATCCAAACATCTCATCCTCTGTCAGCTCCTTCTCCTCCTGCCTTCAATCTTTCCCAGCATTAGAGTCTTTTAATGACTACCCACTCCAGTATTCTGGCCTGGAGAATTCCATGGACTGTATAGTCCATGGGGTCACAAAGAGTTGGACATGACTGAGAGACTTTTAGTTTCTTTCTTTCACTAATGAGTCAGTTCTTTGCATCAGGTGGCCAAAGTATTGGAGCTTCAGTTTCAGCATCTATCCTAAGGAATATTCAGGGTTGATTTCCGTTAAGATTGACTGGTTTGATCTCCTTGCAGTCCAAGGAACTTTCAAGAGTCTTCTTCAACACCACAGTTTGAAAGTATCAATTCTTTGGTGCTCAGACTTCTTTATGGTCCAACTCTCACATCTGTACATGACTGCTGGAAAAACTGTAGCTTTGCCTAGATGGACTAATTGGCAAAGTAATGTCTCTGCTTTTTAACTGCTATCTAGGTTTGTCATAACTTTTCTTCCAAGGAGCAAGCAAGAGTCTTCAATTTCACGGCTGTAGTCACCATCTGCAGTGATCTTGGAGACCAAGAAAATAAAGTCCATCATTGTTTCTCAGGAGTCGGATGGTGGCTAATGTAGTAACTCAACTTTTGAGTTCTTAATTGAAAGGCATCCAAGGGCTTACATTTCAGAAGCCTAGATGGTTCAGGGTAAAGAATCTGCCTGCAATGCAGGAGACACAGAAGACACAGGTTCAATCCCTGGGTCAGGAAGATCCCCTGGAGAAGGAAATGACAACCCACTCCAGTATTCTTGCCTGGAGAATGCTATGGACAGAGGAGCTTGGTGGGCTACAGTCCAGAGCGTTGCAAAGAGTCAGACACATCTGAGCACTGAGCAGGAGCCTAAGTCATGGTGCTCTTGTTACGTTGTAAATTAAATGGATGTATTTCCCTCCAGTGGAGGGTGAACCCATCAGACAGCCTTGATTACACGAGAAACGGGGTGGGCAGCTTCGCAGGGGATCCCCCACCCCCGGGCAAAGGCACCAGGGAAGGCCCCCAAAGAGCACAGATGAAGCTGCTTCATGTGCACACCAAGGACAGCTGAGTGCTTTCCCCTCAAGTACAGAGAAGGACCTAGAACACAGCTGAGCAAAGTCATAAGTTCACACTTTGAAGGAGGTATGAGATGAATAATCCAATCATTTAAGACTGAAGCAAAGCAATAATCAAATATCGCAGCAGGCATTTTTGAAATAGTAAGTGCATGAGAGTTTTGCATTGAAATACAACTGAAAATAAATATATTTATATATAATATAATAAAACAAATATCAATATCAGTTGATAATGTGTAATACATTGTTGTTGTTGTTTAGTCATCAAGTTATGTCTGACTCTTTTGAGACTCCACGGACTCTAGCCCACCAGGCTCCTCTGTCCGCTGGATTCTCCAGGCGAGAATACTGGAGTGGGTAGCCATTCCCTTCTCCAGGGGATCTTCCTGATCCAGGGATCAAACCGAGGTCGCCTGCACTGCAGGCAGATTCTTTACCCTCTGAGCCACCAGCCACATGCATATGTCTTGGGCCTATTTCTGGAGGATCGAGGTAAAAAAGTCAGGAAGCAAAATACTGAGCATTGACATGACTGCTTTCAAAACTGAGGATTCACCATTGAGCCTTAGATGCCAGTAAGCCCATTTACTGATGATGTTCCTTTCTGATGCTGTGTTGTGTGGTTATGTTGGGGTTAGAGAATAAATTATCAATTGAACTGGAAATAGAATTCAATACAATTTAATAAGCTCTAGGCTTGCTGCTGTTGATTTTCTTTCCTTTATTTGTTTTTACAAAAAAAATACTATATGCAGCTGGCTTTATAGCCATCTGTTTGGGGCAGTTTGCAGAGATGCTAATTAACGGAAAAACGATTTGTCATCTTAAGGAATGCTGACGTCTCCTATGGTTCTCAGGGGAACAAAACCTTGTTAGAAAACTATCTTTTTTTTAATTGCTGTTAATTTAATGTCTCATTTAGTCTCCTTTTGACGTGCAAGTAGAATGCTTGATTATTCTCTAAAATGGCGCATACCTTTCTCAGAAGGCAGCAATTCATTTCTGGGAGTGTTAATTTTTTAACTCTTGTAAGTTTTCTCATTTTGCTCAACAGTCTGTTGTATTGGGGGGCCTACTTAAAAAGCTTTTAAATTATGTTTATATATATTATATATAATGTACCGCTAAGTCGCTTCAGTCGTAGATGGCAGCCCACCAGGCTCCCCCGTCCCTGGGATTCTCCAGGCAAGAACACTGGAGTGGGTTGCCATTTCCTTTTCCAATAATGTACAGTACATGATAAATATTATATGTAATTATACAGTGTACATATGATTTACATATTATAATTTTGTTGTTTATTTAATTTATATTACATTATGGTGGCAAAGTGGTAAAGAATCTGTCTGCCAAAGCAAGAGGCAAAAAATGATGCAAGTTCGATCCCTGGTCGGGGGTCTCCAGGTCCCCTGGAGAAGGAGATGGCAACGCATTCCAGTATTCTTGCCTAGAAAATCCCATGGACAGAGGAGCCTGGTGGGCTGCAGTTCATGGGGTTGCAAAGAGCAACTTGACTGAGCATGTACACATATACACTCACAGCCTGGAGCAACCATCACCATTCTCTTTCTGGGACTTTCCCCCACTCCAGCGGTGGCCCGCTTTGGTCCTGGGAGGGATTCTCCGTGATTTGGTACCTTGGGCCCGCTCCGAGTGTTTTCTGTGGACGGGCACCACTCAAGAAGCAAAGAGGCCCGTGTCCCTAGGCAGGAGGCAGCACAGAGGACAGAGATGGGTGGACGGGTGGACAGGACTGTGAACCCGCGGCCTTTCAGCGGGGCTCCCAGCCCTCCTGGAAAGCAGTGCTCCCGGTGTTAGCTTTTCAGGAAATTGAGTCAGTTTTCTAACCTACAAGAACCTTTCCTCAATTACCTGTGCCTGCTCTTCCCCGAATGATTAAGCAAAGCAAAGCACAGCCTTTCGTGGTGGGTTTGGCAGGACCCTGGGGGAGCTGAGTGGCCGGGAGCTTCACCCCAGTGGTGCCCTGCCCTGTCTCCACGTCCTCTTAGGCAGCCATGGGCAGGGGTGGGGGGCTGGGAGTGGGGGTGGGGGGGTGGAAGGGGTATGGGTTGGGGGTGGTGGGGGTGGTGACGGTGGGGGTGGGGGCGGGGCTCCGATCTCTGCGTCCTGTCCTTTCCCAGGGACACAGTGGAGGCTAAACCACCACCTTGCTCTTTAAGCCTCTCTGTTTGCTTTTCATCTAAAGGTGGTTAAATTATAACTCACCTCCTCCTCCTCCTGAGCTCCACGAAGTTTCTAACAAATTGCAGGAGACCATCTGCCTTCTATTTTATCAGTAAACAAACCTATTAAAAGAGCACTTCCCCCTCAGGCCTACGGAGCTGGAAATGAACGCTGAATAATTTAAAGCTGAAATCATTCTAAAGTAAATTAACCTTCTCCGGCTGATTTGGATTCGTGAAAAAGTGAAAACAAGGCTCCAGTGGCCCTTGGACATAACTGATACTCTACTTCACTCAGTTGTTGGATCTTAAAGAGAACAGACCCTACACTGCCTCTTGCAGGGAATCTCTTTTCAGAAATCATCTGCCGCTTTGAAATTTTACTAAAATTTATTGATTGCTATTAGTTTAGCCCAATCTTTAAAAGTGTATTAAGACAGATTTTCTAAGACAGAGACATTTCTAAGAGAAAGGGAACAGATTCTCTGGGCCATATACACTAGCGTGGATAAACACTGTCAGTGTCACCGCCGGAAGAAACTCATCAAGCACCAGCGTGAGTCTGCGGAGGCGATATTTATGAGCTGTTATCGCTGTGAAACTAAATTTGAAATATTTAGATAAGCAATAGATTTTCAAACCCTATTGAGAAGAAGATACGTGAAATTACTATTGCTGTAGTTTGGCTTCTGCTGATTCTTTGCGTTTTCTCCTACATCACGAGGAGGGGCCAAAGTGGACAGAGGCTCAGGGATTTAGAGAAGAAATTGATAACCCAGAGAGGAAGGGGAGGAGCAGAGAGGGACGGGAGTGTGGGGGCCTGGGAGGGCTGCGATGGGAAGGGAGTGTGGCACACACAGGCGGCACTGTTGTCCAGAGAGGCCCCGGGAGGTGCCCGTCCTCGCGCGGTCCCTGAGACAAGCACAGCGCTCTGTGACTCGGACCACCTTGTTGGACCTTCCAGGCCTTCTCTGGCTGCTTCCTGGTCTTGGAAAAGGTGTGGGCTCAGGGGAGCTTATGCCTGGGGCAACAGTACTGCAGAGACACTGAACTTTCCTTCAAACAGTGCACTACTTGGAATTTTTTTAAAAAAGCATTTTTTTCTTAATCACAGAAAGAATCAGTGTGGGTTTTCTTTAGCTCGTGGTTTCATGTAATTTTTATCACTGCTTGTCAAAGTAAAAACAGTTTGGTGGCTCAGACTGTAAAGAATGTGCCTGCAATGCGGGAGACCCAGGTTTGATGCCTGGATGGGGAAGATCCCCCGGAGAAGGGAATGGCAGCCCACTCCAGAATTCTTGCCTGGACAATCCCATGGACAGAGGAGCCTGACGGGCTACAGTCCATGGGGTCACAACCAGTCGGACACAATCGAGAGACTACTGAAAACCCACACTGATTCTTTACTGTCATTGTTGTTTAGTCCCTCAGCCGTGTCTGACTCTCTGCAGCCGCACGGACTGTAGCCCGCCAAGCTCCTATGTCCATGGAATTTCCTAGGCAAGAATACTGGAATGGGTTGCCACGTCCTTCTCTAGGGGATCTTCCCAACCCAGGGATCGAACCTGCGTCTCCAGCACTGGCAAGTGGATTCTTTACCACTGAACCGCCTGGAAGCCTGAGATTCTCTTAGCTACTTGGGGCTTTCCCAGGTGGTGGTAAAGAACCTGCCTGCGATGCAGGAGCCGCAGGAGACAAGGGTTCCATCTGTGGGTTGGGAAGATCCTCTGGAGGAAGAGGACACGGCACCCCACTCCAGTGTTCATGCCTAGAGAATCCCACGGACAGAGGAGCCTGGTGGGCTATAGTCCATAGAGTTGCGAAGAGTTGACACGGCCGACATGACTTAGCATGCGTGTGTGCAAATTGTATTACAGAATTTATCTCCATGTCTGTCTCTGCCTACTCAGGAAGGGTTGTATTACTTGTGGCTGCATCTCCTTTGGGTGGCACAGGGCCTGACCCACGCTGCATATTCTTAACTACCTGTTGAAGCCATCGTCTGCTTTGGTCCCCACTCAGCGATACCATAGCGATGTGAGGATGCTACCGACCGTCTGAGTCTGATTTTAGCATGAGTCCACCTGGAGCACTCAGGTCCAGGCCCCCAGCTCCGCTTGCTCCTGCTCAAGGCAGTTTCATCCCAGGGACTTGCTGTTTTTCCTGTCTGGAACTTGTCAGGTTCACTCTGCTTGTTAAAGTCAAATCTTGGGGGGCAGAACTTGGGTGTCAGTTCCCTCCCTACCAATAAACCCTAGAATTTTTTATGCAAAGTAGTCCACCTATTCCTGAATGAAAAGCTTTACCTCCCACAGAGTGGGAGGCAATACATACTGAATCTATCATAAAGGACGGAAGTTCATCCATAACCTTTCCTTTGTAAAATCAATTCTTCCTTACCAGATATTTACACAACCAAGGCCGCTCAAAGATGCCTGAGAGGCAACAGGACAAAGATCTACTTCCTTCCCCGACAATAAAAATGACCTTGTTTCCCCAGAAGTGATGGGTGGCCTTCGCATGTTCACATCACCACTGTTTAGTGTGACGCCCTTGCTTGAGAACTATTAAAATCCTCCAGTAAACCCATCTCTGTGTAGTACAACTTAGGGGGCGCATGCGGCTGCATCAGGCCCTGTTTTGTACACCTTTCAGCTCTGCATTGAAGTCACATTCCTTTCAGATTACTGAAAGAAAGATGACTGTGTTCTGGGGGAAGGTTACTTCTTTGACCCTGGCGTGTGACATTCTTAGTCGGCTGTTTGACGCAGTCATTCTTGCCAGTTTTGATTTCTGCAAGTGTTTGGACCCAGGGACTTTGTGACTCAGCTTAGAAAGGACCTCACTGGACTCCCAGAACTTTTAAGCCATAAAGTGCTGTGTCAACGCCGGCTCATCTTCTCGCTGGAGAATTCGATTACTAACCTGATGGATGCTGGGAATGACACGGCACTTGAGATGAGGAACGTGATTGGTGTTCTCTGGGAGACTAACTGCATAAAATCTGAAGTGAATTTTCCACATGCACTCATCTCAGACAGCACCATCAATCATTCTAGGCAGTCTCTGAGAATTTGGAGCACGCTGGGCCAGCAGCATCTCACGTACTTGGATTTTGCCTCCGAAGTTACAGTGGTCTGCCTCATCTCTTTTTCCTCTCTGTAGCAAGTACACATTATCTGTAAAAATCCGAAGATGCCTTTGCTATGGTCTCCCCACACCCTGTTTCTTCTTGGAATCATTTTGGAGTTAAGCAGCTTATTAAATGTGTGAAACCCCTGACTCAATTGGAGTGCCTCACACCGGACCACACTGGACCGCCTCTCTTCCAGAAAACACTTTCTTCTGTTTAAGTGTCAGTTACCCTCAGAACAACACACACTTCCCAGAGCTTAGGGAGGTTTCTGTTCTTATAGATTTTGTGTTGGAAAGTAAAGAACATCAATGTGATCGAATATGTGGTGTATTTAAGGACATTAGAAAAAAAAGCCAAATTCATGTTTGCTCTTGTTTCAAACACAATGTGCTTGATTTAATTCATCTGTAAGTGTTCATTGCCTGCAACCTGCCACAAAGTGACCCTGTGCTCTTAGAGTCCATGGTTTTGGAAACTTACTCAGATGTGAACGAGTTGATAGGTTCAGAGACAATAAGTAAAAGAAGTAAAAGAAGGAAGAGTATAGAAATTCCATGATAGGAAAAGACTTCTGGGGACAGCCAGAGCAGGGAGCTGGTTTGAATGAAGGTATGTGGCCATCTCCTCATAAAGGGACGTTTAGAGAGGGACAGTACCACCAGGCCTTCCCTGGTGGCTCAGACGGTAAAGAATCTGCCTGTAATGTGGGAGACTGGGTTCAATCCCTGAGTTGGGAAGATCCCCGGGAGGAGGGCATGGCAACCCACTGCAGTATTCTTGCCTGGAGAACCCCCTGGACAGAGGAGCCTGGCGGGCTGCAGTCCATGGGGTCGCAAAGAGTTGGAGGCAACTGAGTGACACAGCACAGCGATGGGCACCAGGGAGAATTATAAAACAGTAATGATTTGTTTATTAACAGTTGTGCTGGGTCCTCGTCGCCAGGCGTGGCTTCCTCTCGCTGTGCAAGTGGAGGCCGCTCTTCACTGTGGCTCATGGGCTTCCCACAGTGGCGGCTTCTCTTGCGGGAGAGCACAGGCTCCAGGCACACGGGCTTTAGTAGTCGCAGCATGTGGACTCAGGAGCTGTGGCCCATGGGCTTTGTTGCTCCACGGCGTGAGGAAGCCTCCTGCACCAGGGATGGAACCCACGTCCCTTGCGTTGGCAGGCAGATGTCTATTCACTGTACCACCAGGGAAACCCCCTGGGTAGAATTCTGATAGGCTTTCCAGAGAGACATCCCAAACAGAGGGAAAGTTCTGAAGCCATCTCCCAGGAAAGGCAGTGGGGGTGTTCAGGAGGTGATGGATGCTTTGACTATTTCTGGTGAAGATGCTGGGAGATGCCGGGAGGGAACCTGGGAGAAGGCTCAGCTGGCAGCTCCGGGGACCATCCGTCTGCTTGGCCCACATCAGCCCTCGACGTCACCTGCTGTCGAAGGCTTTCATTAGTCATCATCACTCACGCTTCCTTTCGCTCAGAAATACCCTGGTTCAGACAGACGGTGAATTATATGCAGAAGCTGGCATTTTGTGGCTGCTACTACATGGCAATTTCTTTCCATCCTAGAAAGAACTATTTTCTTAATAACTCTTGATGAACTGTGACATGTAATTTTCTTGCCACTTCATGTTAATGGAGCAGAGTAGGAAATCTTATGTAATATGGTTTGAAATTTCTAAAGATGGCTCAAGATCTGAAAATCTCTCCTGCAGAAATGCCAGAAATTCAATAATAGTAATAATAATAGACCATGTGCGTAGAAAGTGAGACTTATACTAGATGCCATACTGTTGACTAGTTTGTGTAAATAATTCAGCTTTGGAAACAGCCCAAGAAGTAGGGATTTTATTCTCTCCAATCTTACAAATTGGAGGCAAAAGAGGAAAAGGGCGGCAGAGGATGAGATGGCTGGATGGCCTCACTGAGTCAACGGGCATGTGTTTGAGTAAACTCTGGGTGATGGTAAAAGACAGGGAAGCTGGTGTGCTGCAGTCTACAGGGTCGCAAAGAGTCGGACACCACTTAGCAACTGAACAACAGCAACGAGTCAAAAGTGGAAGGTGTTTTTTTTTAATTAAAAAAATGTTTGTATTCATTTATCTTTAATTGGAGGATAATTGCTTTACAATGTCAAGTTGGCTTCTGCCATACATCCACATAAATCAGCCAGAGGTATACATACGTCCCCTCCCTTGTGAGCCTCCCTCCCACCTCCTGCCCCATCCCACCCCTTCTAGGTTGTCATAGCAAAAGTGGAAGGTGGTGTTTTTTTTTTTTAATCACGTATAAAGTTTCTGTTATGGAAGATGAATACATTCTAGAAATCTGCTGTACATATGGCACCAATAGTCAACAGTATCTCAAACTTTAAAATATATGAAGAGAATAGGTCTCAAGTGTTCTTACCAATAAAGACCCAGAGAACACAAGGACATTTTTGGAGATGATGAGCAGTGTACTTAGTACGTTGGGTTGTGGTGATGGTAACACAGGTGTATATTCATGAGTCCACATTTATTAAGATGTGGACTTTAAATGGGTACAATTAGAAGGGTGTATAAGCTACACCACAGTCGCTATGAATATCCATGCACCAAGAAAGGGGAAGGTGACAGGTTTGGGGGTCGGGTGGGGCAGGGGCCGAAGAAACGGCAAGTGAGAGCGTCTTCTCACTTAGCACATTTCCTGAGGCTGGCCGAGATTGATGATGTGGAAATCGGTTCAGCAGCAGGCTTTTAATCCATGTGAAATGGTGATGGGTGGGTGACAAGCACGAAGGTCTCACTACTAGGGAGGGAGGCAAGGTGGCTCTCAGGCCCACATGTCTACAATTTTAAAATGCAAAACAGTGAAGTACAACGGTGCCAGCTTTTACATTTGTATCCTTAAAGTTTTGGGAATGAGTTGAGTTTCGCGGGCCTGTGTTTTCCGTTTGAAAGTGACATGTATTAGGACGACACCATCTGTCGTCTTTATGATGCGTGCCGTCACCCTCTCTGTGGCCCCTCTGCCTTCAGGATGCATCTCTGGGCCCAGGTATTCAAGGAGGTGACCTTTCTTTCCAGATGGTAGCTTCATGGTCATCTCCCTGTTGAACACATTTTGATTTTAAATCATCTCCCTTTTTGAAATTGTAAAGGATACAACACTCAGGAGAGTTCAGATGTTTTAAAGGAGTTCAATTTTACCATGAAAAGAGAAACACGCTCCCTGGAGGCGAAGGGCTTTGGAAAGGAACTGGAAATCCATTCAGAGATGACATTTACAAACGCTAGGTTACACAGGTTTTTAAAAGTTTCTTGGAAAATGTTTCTACTTCCAGTTCTAACTTAGGTCAAGAAGGCAGTCAGAGATCAGATCTGAATCCGTTTTGTTGGAACAAGGTGCAGTGATGTGACCTATTGGGTTGACTTTCTCAGAAGCAGTTATAGAAACTCGGGCAGAGAAAATTCTGTGGCAGCGTCTCTTTCTGTTTTTGATGTAGACTGGAGTCAATATTTCCAGATCCAAGAAGTGGTTCCCAGACCCTTTTGCCCCCATTAATTTGTCAAAAATTATAAATAAGTAATGACTAGTGAAATGCTAGTGAACCTATTCCTTCTTTATCGCCACTGGCAGTAAATTGGTAAAATCTTCATGGAAGGCAACTGTGTGGTTTAAGCAAAACCGGCCTGTAGGTGTATTGGCTGCACGGGGCCTTTGTCGCTGTGCGGGCTTTTCTCTCTCTCTCTTTTTCTTTTTTTTTGCTGCAAAAAGCTTTATTGTTTCCATATGGTCCAAGGCTTGAGAGAGGGCTCCAGGGTGTTAAAAAAGCTGCCTAGTAGCTGCAGAGAGGGGCTTCAGGCAGCCCTGATGTTAGGTGGGTTCTTCAATGGCCACTGGTCTCCAGAAGCTCCTAGTCGTGCTTGAGGCTGAGCCTTTCGAAGAGTTACGGGGAGTGGGGGATGCGCGCTAGCTGCGGTGTGCGTGGGCGCCTCATCGCGGTGGCTTCTGGTACTGCAGAGCCCGGGCTCTAGGACACGCGGGCTTCGGTGCTTCCACCACGTGGGATCAGTAGTTACGGCTCCCTGGCTTGGTTGCTCCGAGACATGTGGGATCTGCCCAGATCGAACCCATGTCCCCTGCATTGGCAGATGGATTCCTTACCACTGAGCCACGAGTGAAGCCCTCAACCTGTATATTCATCCAAGAAAAAGAGAAAAGTGGTAGTAAAGAGTGATCTTTGAAATACTATTAAAATCGTACAAACAAAATATAAACAAAAATAAGGGAACGGAAAATAAAATATATTGCGTTAATTTGATAGACTGTTAAGCAAAAATTGCTAAGTCTGAGCAGTGCTATGTGGGAAAATATTTTTTTGGTATCATAGTAAGTAAGAAAAAATACAGAATTTTAACTATGTTGTACACATAGCCATAGAGAGTTGCAAAGAAGTTACTTCATTAATGTGACTACTATAATGTTCGGGCTTCCCCCGTGGCTCAGCAGTAAAGAATCTACCTGCCAATACAGGAGATGTGGGTTTGATCCCTGGGATGGGAAGATCCCCTGGAGGAAGAAATGGCAACCCACTCCAGTATTCTTGCCTGGCAAATCCCAAGGACAGAGGAGCCAGGAGGGCTACAGTCCACGGGTTCACAAGAGTCAGAGATGACTTACTGATTAAACAACAGCTATAATGTTTATGTCACAAATAATTATAACGACAGAGCAAGAAGTGATTAATGCTTGCCCAAGATTAAGGAACGCCGAAAAGCCTACCCTGGAATCAGACACAATTCTCAGAGAGTGTGCAAGGTAGAAAACCTCTAAGCACGGCGTGCCCCTGGCAAGGTTTTGCTGTTTCAGCACCTTGATCCCTTAGATTCCTTCCTGTATTTTTAAAACAAGATTTGAAGATAGAAATAGAACTGTTGTTGGTATAAACATGGCAATTACATATTTAGAAATTTGATAGGTGGAAGCTAATTTTCTCAAACCTAGCAGACTGTAATGTTTGTGTTCTCACTTTGAGTAACAGAGCTCCACCCACACAGGAGCCCTGGGAACAAGTATAGAGGCAGTCATCCACAGATACCACGTGGGGTGCCCACCGCGCTTGGTCCTCAAGCGTATATTATTGGCGATTTAGGGGGTGGGTGTGTCCATGGCTGAACAAATGCCCGGTAGTTCTACAGATTAGATTTATGATTATTAAGTCATCAGGGGTATATATATATATATAGTTATGAAAATCATTATTTGCCTAATTTTTCTGGAGATTCTCAATTTATATTAATTGTGAAAAAAGATTGCTAAACATGAATTGTGGGCTTCATCTCAGACATGCATGTTAGGAGTCACAAGAAGAGAAAGAGGTGAAAAATTAGAAATTCTAGCTGAGAAAATGAAACACAGTCTCTTGAACAAGTAGTATCAGCAAAACTGGATTTGTTGTTGTTCAGTCACCAAGTCGTGTCCAACTCTTTGTGACCCCCAAAGACTGCAGCACACCAGGCCTCCATATCTCTTAAGATCTCCCAGAGTTTCCCCAAGTTCATGTCCACTGGGTCAGTGATGACATCCAACCATCTCATCCTCTGTCGTTCCCATCTCCTGCCTTCAGTCTTTCCCAGCATCAGGGTCTTTTCCAATGAGTCAGATTTTCGCATCGCTGATGCTGAATGAATATTCAGGGTTGATTTCCTTTAGGACTGACTTGGAAAACTGGATATCCAATAGCAAAAGAATGAAATTGAACTTTTACCTTGCATCATACACAAACATTAACTCAAAATGGATGAAAGACTTAAATGCAAGACCTATAACTGTGAAGATCCTGGAAGAAAATGCAGAGGAAAAGCTTCATTTGGTCTGGGCAATGAGTTCATCAATATGGCACCAAAAGGCAACAAAAGCAAAAATAAACAAGTAGGCCTCCAGCAGACTAAAAAGCTTCTGCACAGCAAAGGAAACTGCGAACAGAGTGAAAGGCAACCGCCTGAAGAGGAGGAACTATTTGCCAACCACATTTCTGATAAGGAATTGACATCCAAAGTGTACAAGAACCGTTACAACTCAATAGCAAAATAAAGCCAAAAAATCCAATCAAAAATGGGCAAAGGATCTGAATAGATATTTCTCCAAGAATACATACAAATGGCTGACACATATGAAAATATGCTCAACACCACTAATAATCAGCTAAATGAAATCTATATGACATACTGAGAAATAAAGAGGAAAGTAGCTCTTCCTGAACCAAAAAAATATATATACATGTACATATATATATATAAAAGTCTGAGCTGAAGACAGTGGGTCTGGGGGGAGTACTGTGGGGCAGGCACGCCTTAATCAGGTCAGATTATGAGTGGCTCTGCCCCCTGAGGAGTGTCCTTCCTATCCCTCAAGCTGGCCTAAGGACCAAGACGCCTGGCCCTTTTCCCAAGTCACAAACTCTAGCTAAGGCAGCGGACCATTCCAAGCAAAAAAGATGAGTTCACCGAAAAACGTGATCGGACAAACTTCAAACAAACGATGGAACAGCTGCTAGGAGGGAAAACCAAGCTATTTCAACGCGAAGAACAGAAACTGAAAGTAAGCGCAGTAACTTTCCTCAGAGAGATGAGAGACCGTATTTGCAACCTTAATGATCTATGGCCAGACTCTACATAATACCAACCCGTTCATCGGGAGTAGCTGGGGCAGGGCACCTGGAGGGAGATGAGTGTGTCTTTGGGCTCTTTTCTTGTGATAGAAGAGGTAGACACTCCACTCAACTTTAGACTTGTGTATGGGGAATAAACGAGAAGTATGCTTTTAACTACTTATGGGTAACAACCAGAATAGTAAAAATAGAACACATAATTTTTAAACCAGCGGGAGATACCTTTACATGTAAAAATGAAGGTTTGGGAGGAAGATAATTAAATGTGGTAGGTCGAGAACAGAAATCAGATCAGTCGCTCAGTCGTGTCCGACTCTTTGCGACCCCATGAATCACAGCACGCCAGGCCTCCCTGTCCATCACCAACTCCCGGAGTTCACTCAGACTCACGTCCATCGAGTCAGTGATGCCATCCAGCCATCTCATCCTCTGTCGTCCCCTTCTCCTCTTGCCCCCATTCCCTCCCAGCATCAAAGTCTTTTCCAATGAGTCAACTCTTCGCATGAGGTGGCCAAAGTACTGGAGTTTCAGCTTCAGCATCATTCCTTCCAAAGAAATCCTAGGGCTGATCTCCTTCAGAATGGACTGGTTGGATCTCCTTGCAGTCCAAGGGACTCTCAAGAGTCTTCTCCAACCTCCTGCTCAGTCTCTCAGTTATGTTTTATTCTTTTCGACCCCATGGACTGTAGCCCACCAGGCTCCTCTGTCCTTAAAATTCTCCAGGAAAGAATACTGGAGTGAGTTCACTCCCTTCTCCAGCAGATCTTCCCCACCTGGGGGCTGAACCCGTGTCTCTTGCATTGCAGGTGGATTCTTTACCAGTGTACCACGTGGTAAGCCCCATGGCCGATCCCCACCTCCACCCAATCAAAGTGCTTATTAGGTGATTTTCAGCACAATGGAATAGTCATATAGAAATACGTTAGGCCTATTGCCACTTGGGTTTAACCTGACAAGGAAGGCCGTCTTTCTGATTTGCTCACCCTATATATTGATTGATAAAGTCCCAATACTAAGAGCTAACATTTGTACAGCACTTCTCATTTTAAAAAAGTCTATAGATGATGTCATTTGACCTTTGCTGTAACTCTTCGAGGTGGGTGAAATGGAATTACTTTTTTGCTCTTTTGATAGAGGGTATTGATCCTTAGGGGTGAAGGGATTTATCCAAACACAACAGCTGACTTTAATCTGAAGCCTCCTTTACTTCTTCCACATTAGCTCCCTATATCCTAGCATGTTGGGGTAAATAGCAGCCTTTATACTTTGAGCTGATCCAAGATTCCAGACTTCAGTTCTTGGCTGCAGTTGAACAAATTCTTATTTATGTGTTATATCTCCCCCATATATCGTCTATATATTTATTTGCACGTTGTTGTTGTTTGATCATTGAATCCAACTCTTTGCAACCCCTTGACTGTAACCACCAGGTTCGTCTGTGGGATCTCCCAGGCAGGAATACTAGAGTGAGTTGCCATTTCCTTCTCCAGGGAACATACAGGGACGGAACCAGCATTTCCTGAATAACAGGCAGATTCTTTAACACTGAGCCACCTGGGAAGCCCATTTATTTGTATATTTACCTCTAAATAGTATTGTTTGTGTATGTCAGTTATATCCAAATGGGAATTGTCCAAGAATTCAAATTGTTTGATATTTTACAAGGAAGTGGACCTTCCTGAATCTAACGTTTCCTCAGCCAGATCAGGGTTTGGGCTCTGAAAGCGCTTCTTCTGTTTGTCTATGCATCTAGGAAGGTGATCTTAAAGGTGCACTAATCTCAGCATCCTTCTTTTTTCCATTTTGTAGCAAACTTTTTCAGAATTCTTCAGTTACCCATTGCTCCTGTACCATTATTGTTTAATGTAAAACAGCGTGTTTCAGTAAGAACTAAAGACTCAATACCTTCAAAAGAATCCTCGAATGGTATTATTTTCTTGCTTAAGCAAGCTCTCTTACCCCCACCTTCTGGGCACTGACACACACAGCTGTAGATGTGGAAGGAAGGCTTTGGTAGAGTTTGTCTGGAGGGGGCCCTTCCGTCCCTCTCTCGGCCTCAAGGAACCAGGTCATGGGCCCATGGGCACAGGACCTCGGTCTGAGCCCCACTGCAAGCCCCGTGGGATGGCTCACACTTGCTGCTTTGGGACATGTGCCATTTCTTTTACTGTTTCGTTGGAAATTCTCTTTGAAAATGAGAATGAAGCAAATTTATAGGCCAGTTCCCATCTCCATCCCTATCAAAGTGCAAATTTATTAGGTGATTTTAAGCATAGTGGAATATTCATATGGAGATATATAAGCTATATATGCTTTAAGGGAAGCTAGCATTCTTGAAGTAAACAATTTATAAAACTGATATGCAATAAAATAAACTTTAAAAATTTCAGACTCAGAAGCAACTCACATCAGATTAGCATACGTTTCTCTGTTCAAAAATCTGGAGGATGTGACATCTGTGTATTAAACATGACTTAGCAGCTCAGAGCAGCGTTTCTCCGGAACGAATTCTGGTGCAGCCAAGGAGAACTTCTTGGGGAGTTCAGAAACAGCCAAGCGTTTGTGAGAGAAGGTAGTTTTAGACCCTGGAGTGTTAAGACGACGCTCATACAGATGGGCTTGAACCCTGGCTGTGCCACTTATTGGCTGTGTGACCCTGGGTAAGTCACCCATTTTGCTGCGCTTGGATTTTCTCATCTGAAAATGGGGCTAATCATAGGACCCACTTGATAGAGACATTGTGAGGGTTAAATGACGGAGTACATGTTAAGTGTTTAGAGCAAGGTTCAGCATACAGTAAGCACTTAATTAATATAACCCATGGTCCTTTTTCATGATTACTTTTATGATTATTCACCAGGAGATACTATTCCATGTTCTGGCAGGGATGGGAGAACAATGAAATAGGTTATATGAAAAGTACTAGGTTCCCATTTAGATGAGTGTATCGGTTTATTTTTATTGCTGAGTTGCGTTTCATTGTACAAAGGTACCACAATTTGTTTATCCATTTATCAGTTTTGAGATACTTGTTGTTTTTATTTTTGGCAATTATGAATCATGCCACTTATTCCACGGGGGAATGGCAACCCACTCCAGTGTTCTTGCCTGGAGAATCCCAGGCACGGCGGAGCCTGGTGGGCTGCCGTCTATGGGGTCGCAGAGTCAGACACGACTGAAGCGACTTAGCAGCATCAGCAATATACAATGACTAACCAAGAGGGTCAGTTTCTCTATGGAAAAGTCACCAAGAGCCGTTGGACTTGACTTTAATGCAAGTATTCCCTTGGTCTGTGTTTTCCATTCTGGTCAACTCTCCACGACTTTCAGCTTTGCTCTGACATGTGCACTGTTCTCATTCTCAGATATTGATATGCTATGAATAATTTTCAGACGTGACCCACTTAGATTGTCTTCTATGGTTGCTTCATGTTCATCTAAATGGAAATAAGGACAATAAGGAAAGGGGCGAAGGAGGCAATCATAATTTTACAAGTTTTCAGTTAATAATGAATATTTACTGTTAAGGTTTCTGTTCTCCTATTTAATTTTCTCACTTTGCTAAAATTCAGTACCCTTGTGGGTTATACCTGTTTTCATTTGTAATGTAGATTTCAAAATTCTTTAATGTTCTCTACTTTTATGTAACCATACTGTTTTGTGAATACTTTAGTAAGAGGTTCTTTTCCAAACTTGTTTTTACTAAGAAATGCTTTAACTTTCTCATGACGTTGGGTGGCAAAAGCCATTAATTGTGTATAGAACTGCCAGTTTCATTATAGACTTAGAGACCTTAGCCTTATTAAAAAGTTCAATTTTAAATGTTACATGTTTTTCCTTACTTTTATCCCTGATGGTTTTACTAACTCCTACAGATGATTCTATGTCCATGGTCCAATTCCTGAGCCTTCCGTGTGTCTGTGGTATTTTTAAAGAGGTACTGAATGAACTAATGGTACTTAGTCTGATTACCAAGGTGAGGGAAGACTGTGTTAATAAATAGCCTAGGAGATCAGCCCTGGGATTTCTTTGGAAGGAATGATGCTGAAGCTGAAACTCCAGTACTTTGGCCACCTCATGCGAAGAGTTGACTCATTGGAAAAGACTCTGATGCTGGGAGGGATTGGGGGCAGGAGGAGAAGGGGATGACAGAGGATGAGATGGCTGGATGGCATCACTGACTCGATGGACATGAGTCTGAGTGAACTCTGGGAGTTGGTGAGGGACAGGGAGGCCTGGCGTGCTGCAATTCATGGGGTTGCGAAGAGTTGGACTTGACTGAGCGACTGACCTGAACTGACCTGACCTGAGCTTCCTTTCACATTTGCCAAGGTTCTTAAGAATCCAACATCATTTTGAGGCATCTTTATATCTCCCTTGTAGGTAATATTTCCCATATACACTCTTCCAGGCTTTAGGAAATGTATGTAGCTATGGTCGGACTATAAAGAAGGCTGAGGGGTGCTGGAGAAGACTCTTGAGTCCCTTGAACAGCAAGGACATCAAACCAGTCAATCCTAAAGGGAATCAATGCTGAATGCTCATTGGAAAGACTGATGCTGAAGCTGAAGCTCCAATACTTTTGCCACCTGGTGTGAAAAGCTGGCTCATTAGAAAGGACTCTGATGCTGGGAAAGATTGAGGGCAGGAGGAGAAGGGGACGACAGAGGATGAGATGGTTGGATGGTATCGCTGATTCAATGGACATGAGTTTGAGCAGGGAGATAGTGAAAGACAGGGAAGGCCTGGTGTGCTGCAGTCCATGGGGTTGAAGAGAGTCAGACACAGCTTAGCAACTGAAAAACAACAATAGCAATATAGTTCAAGTCAATTTAAAGATGTTCAAGGAAAGAATTTGAACCCCTGCTAGAGGGCACATGGCACAGTTATCCAAAGTGCCCTGTGGATTTCCAGCTTGCTCAGCTCCTAAGGGCTGTAGCTTCTCTGTGGGCTTCCTGGGAGCAGATAATAGACGGGGAGGCTCTCCAAAGGGTGCTAATCTCTTAAGTGTTTTTACTTAACTGGGAAACAGCAAGAGCCACTGTGTTGTAAGGAACAGTGCTCACTGTGGACCTGGCTCCTAGGGGCCAGCCTAGAGTCTGACAGTATTCATTGGATTGAACTGATTTAAGCTTCTTATTAAAAGGAACCAGGACAAACGCTTTGGGATCAATTAAATTAACTTCCTTCCCTCAATTCACTGAGAAACCTTTTCCCCTACATGTCACTCCAGATTCTCTAACAGTGGTTTCAAAACAAATGGTCCCAAAGATCTCATCATCTTTAGTACTTTCCTCTGGTGGCTCAGATGATAAAGAATCTGCCTGCAATGCAGGGGACCCAGGTTCGATCCCTGGATCAGGAAGATTCCCTGGAGAAGGGAATGGCTACCCACTCCAGTATTCTTGCCTGGAGAATTCCACGGACACAGGAGTCCGTGGAGTCCCAAAGAGTTGTACAGGACTGAGCGAGTAACATTTAACGCTCTGACTGTGCTTAGAGGAAGTACTTTTCTCTACTCTTCACTAACTATGTCTTTAGAGTCGCAGCCTTTCAGTGGAAACTAGCCCTTTCACTTGAAATTTCCTACCGTACAGTATTGAATTCTGTCCCTACCCAGATGAAGTAACTGCATTTTTCAAGACGCTTCTTTGCTCATTGACAGTCAGATGTGAGAATTAAAACTCACAAGTACCTTTTAAAATGATAACGTTTATTGAGGCCTGATTTTCATGCAGTAAAACCACAGCCTTTCATGTTTAGTTCTATTAGTTTTTACAAACATGGTCATGGGACCAACAGCCCAATCTGCTTATCTGTTTACCGGCTAAAGGCCATCTGGGTCGTCTCCAGTCTTGGTGATTATGAACTAAGTCATTGTAAGCATTCATATGCAGCTTTGCTGTGAACTTCAGTTTTCATTTTCTTTGGGGAAATACCTAGATGTGGGATTATTGGGTCATACGGTAAGTGCAACTTTATAAGAAGCTGCCAAACGCTTTTCCAAAGTGGTTGTAACTTTCTGCATTGCCACCAGCCAGGTAGGAGAGTTCCACCTGCTCCAAATCTCCAGCACTTGGTGTTATTAATTAAAAGATTTTTTGTTTAAATTTTAGTTTTTCTAAGTAGTGTGTGCTAAATTGCTTCAGTCGTGCCCAACTCTTTGTGACTCTATGGACTGTAGCCTTCGAAGCTCCTCTGTCCATGGGATTCTGCAGGCAAGACTACTGGATTGGGTTGCCATGCTCTCCTCCAGGGGATCTTCTTGACCAAGGAATCAAACCCACATGTCTTGAGTCTCCTGCATTTGCAGGTGGTTCTTTACCCCTAGTGCCACCTGGGAAGCACAAATAGTGAATAATGATATCTAACTGTTCTAATTTGCATTTCTCCAATGACTAATTATGTTAAACATTTTTTCATGTATTTACTTTCCATTCACGTGTCTTATTGGTAAAGTGGCTGTACAAATCTTTTTGCCATGTTCGATATTTATTAAATTAAAATCTGTTTATTGGGTTTTGAGTTATTTATGTCTTATGTATGCAAGCTGTTTAGTATCAAGTACATTCTTTGCAAGTATTTTCTCCCAGTCAGCAGCTGACTTTTAAATTTTAATTAATATAGTCCTTCAAGGAAAAGGGCTTTTTACTTCTGATGAAGTTCAATATATGGATTTTAACATTTTATTGTTCTTGCTTGTAGTGCTGAAGAAATTTTTGCCTAAACTGAGCTCATAAATAGCTTCTCCTACATTTCCTAGTAGACAGTTTGGGGTTTAAATTGTAAGTCAGTGTTTGTAAATGGTGCAAGCCTTAGATCAGCTTTTTTATTTATTTGCACACTAACAGCCAGTTATTCCAACACTGCTTGTTGAGGCTGTTCTTTCCCTCAGTAATTACCTTTGCAACTTTGTTGGAAATCATTTGATCGTGTATTTGTGAGTCTGCCTCTGGACTCTGTTCTGTTTCATTGATCTGTGTCTACTCTAATCAGTACAACATTATCTTGATTATTGTAGCTTTATGATGAACCTTGAAATCGGGCCAGAGAGAGTCCTTAAACTTGACTTTTTCTTCTTCAAAATGTTTTTGACTATCCTGGTTCCTTTGCCTTTCCATAGAAGTTTGGCAATCAGTTCATCAACAAGAATTCCTTCCATGAGTTTGATTGGAATCACATTGCCTCACTAGACCATTTTGGGGGAAAAAGACAATATAGAACCTTCCAATCAATGAGTATGGTGTATATTCCCATTTATTCAGGTTTTCTATGATTTTTTCCCTTGGCATTTTGTGATTTTCAACATAGAAATCTTGTACATCTTCCATTTAAATCTAAGGATTTTTTTTTTTTTTTTTGCTGCTATGGCATACGGTAGACTTTTAGTTTAACCAGCTTATTTTTTCTATTTCTATTATTACCATTGTTTCTTGAATTCTTTTTTCTTCACTTGAAGTTGAGTTTTTTGCTTTACTGTTCTGTTTACTTCTATCCTTCACTCTTCTCTCTCTCTAAACTTAACTGGACTCATGTTGTACTCATCTCAGTTCATAAACTTTCCCCTTACAACTTTCATTTTAATGCCTATTTTTTTGAAAGCATGTGACCATTTATTCATGCATAACATCTAAGTTTTTGTTAGTAAAACCAGTGAACATCTTTGTGCATATGACATTAAAAAACAGACAATATCTTTGTTTAAAATTCTGCTTCTTCTTGAGAAAATTTAGATGGCTAATCAGTTAAAGGGAAAGTTTATAATTAATATAACCAGTCACAAATGTGTAGCAATGTTGAGTTCAAACATGTTGAACTATATTAGAAAGTAAGTTGAAATTAGTGAAACATATGAACTACAGGTTTATCTGTATGTGTGTACAGTTGCACAATGTAGGCGATGCAGGGGTAAGAATCTGCCTGCCAGTGCAGGAGACCCAAGAGACGTGAGTTTGATTCCTGGGTCAGGAAGATCCCCTGGAGGAGGAAATGGCAACCCACTCCAGTACTCTTGCCTGGAGAATCCCATGGACAGAGGAGTCTGGTGGGATACAGTCCATGGGGTCGCAGAGAGTCAGACACGACTGAGCACACACGCGCGCACACACAAACACACCTCCCCCCCCTCCCCCACACCCAATTTCACTATTTCTAAGTCCCTTTTTGGACTAGATTAGAGAGTCACAGTGTTTCCCCTAGGTTTTCCTGTTTGAGTTTTATTCTTTGGGCATGGATGCTGTGCATACTCCTTTATGACTATCTTCTCTCTCTCTTTTATTCTCCTTTCTTGAATATAATGGTATTTGATTTGTTGCCATTACAATCATTGCTCCAGCAAGCATCTTTGTGCAGATTCTTATGCAAGAATGTGAGGATTCCTCTTCAGTATGTAATTTTTTTGCCATGCCTCATAGTTTGAAACTTTCTGCTTCATTCTGTTGGGGTTGCCTTGTAAGCAGCATATGGCTTTTTTTTTTTTCAATCTGAAAATCGGTCTTCCTGGGGGCGATTTCAGTCCCATCACATGTCGCAGCAGATGCTGCGGCTGCCTCTCTCCAGGTCCCCAGCTGAGTTCCCCTGAGGATGGCCCTGCAGGCTGCCGAAGAAACACAGGGTGGTGCCAGTCAGTCAGTTCAGTCGCTCAGTCGTGTCCGACTCTTTGCGACCCCATGAATTGCAGCACACCAGGCCTCCCTGTCCATCACCAACTCCCAGAGTTCACCCAAACTCATGTCATCGAGTCGGTGATGCCATCCAGCAATCTCATCCTCTGTCGTCCCCTTCTCCTCCTGCCCCCAATCCCTCCCAGCATCAGAGTCTTTTCCAATGAGTCAACTCTTCGCATGAGGTGGCCAAAGTATTGGAGTTTCAGCTTCAGCATCAGTCCTTCCAATGAACACCCAGGACTGATCTCCTTTAGGATGGAGTGGTTGGATCTCCTTGCAGTCCAAGGGACTCTCAAGAGTCTCTCCAACAACACAGTTCAAAAGCATCAGGTCTTCAGCACTCAGCTTTCTTTATAGTCCAACTCTCACATCCATACATGACCACTATGGAAAAACCACAGCTTTGACGAGACGGACCTTTGTTGATAAAGTGATGTCAGGGCTCTGTGGTCCCTCCTGTTTGCTTGAGGGTTTGTTCAGCTTTCCCTGGGAACTGCCCTGCCGTACACAGGCTCAGTGTTGAAATGAGAAACAGAGCTGCAGGGAGGGAAAAGGGTGGATGGGGTACGGGCTCGATCGGTGACAGTTAGAGAGGTTTCAGAGGGCCCCCGCTTGTCCAGAGCCCCAGATATCCGAAGCGCTATCACTAAAGAGCAACATTACTGGGTTTCTTACTTACCATTCTCACATGTACTCTTGGGACCATCTTGCCTGAGTCTTTGCCACAGGAGCTGCTTGGGGAGGGTCCACACTTTTGAGGCTAAGCCCTAATTTGGTGCTAGTGGTAAGGAATCCACCTGCTGTGCAGGAGATGCAAGAGGAATGGGTTTGATCCCTGGGTCAGGAAGGTCCCCTGGGGGAGGAAATGGCAACCCATGCCAGTATTCATGCCTGGAGAATCTCATGGACAAAGAACTTGGCAGGGCTACAGTCCATGGGGCCACAAAGAGTTGGACACGACTGAGCGCGCATGAACACACATACACACACACACACACCCAGAGCATCCCATTATAAATATTACTGTCTCATTTCTTCTGTTTATCTTGCTTTTTATATTCTTTCTCTGTTTCTATCTTTTGCTGTATTGACCTGGTTTTCTTTGGTTCCTGTTTTTCTTCTAGTTTGGGAACTATAGATTGCATTTCTATTTCTTCAGTTTAACTTTTTAATATATATATGTCAACCTAAAGCTTTCCAATAAAATTAAATTTATTATTTCTTTTATGCTCCTCAAAGAGAAAAGGACTTTGGTATGTTTTAAACTTCCTTCCTCCCACTTTCTTAAGTATTTCTCCCTTCAATTTCCGGGTTATTGTTATCAGTACTCTATCATTCTGATTTTTAACTGCTTGATAGTTAAGTACATTATTTTATAATGTATTTATGAAATACATAATGCTTGATAGTTAAATGCAATTTGTTTCACCAATTTCTATGCTCATCATTGTTTCTTGAATACCATTAATTCACCCTAGGTTTTTTTCTGCTTAATAGTTTTAGACTATTATGTAGAAATGGTCAAGGGTTGTAAACAGAGAAAAATGTCTTTCCTTTCACTATATAATGACAGCTTCTCACCTGATATTACTTTCCCCCAAGTTTAGGGGAAGATATTATTGTTTGCTGGCATTGTAATTCATTGCCACTGAAGGAATACTAGCTTTCCAACTAGTTGCTTGTTTCTTTGTAGGTAATCAGTAATTTCAGTCTGGTAGCTTTTAAGATTTTCTTAATATCAATAATGTTTTGCATGTTCACAAGGATGTGTGTAGAGATTCTCCATTTTTTTTTTTTTTTTGTATTTTAACTTCATCTCTGTCTTCTGAAGTGAAGTGAAAGTCGCTCAGTCGTGTCCAACTGTTTGTGACCCCAAGGACTATACAGTCCATGGAATTCTCCAGGCCAGAATACTGGAATGGGTAGCCTTTCCCTTTTCCAGGGGATCTTCCCAACCTAGGGATTGAACCCAGGTCTCCCACATTGCAGGCAGATTCTTTACCAGTTGAGCCACAAGGGAAGCCCAAGAATACTGGAGTGGGTAGCCTTCTACATAATGTATAAATTTCAAAAATATTTTCAAATTCTTTAGTTTTAAAAAATTTGTTGTTTGAGTGTTTATTCTTTTTATTGGGTATTTTCTAACTCATAAACTGTTTTGCTTTAATTTCCAGATACTCTTTTTCATTGCTATTATTCTGCTTTTGTTTCAGAATGTCTATCTTTTTCATGAATGCTGTTTTTCACTTTAATGTCTGAGCAGCCTCTTGGACCCACAGGAAGAAAATTAAAGCACATGTAACCTGAAGCAATGGCACCCCACTCCAGTACTCTTGCCTGGAAAATCCCACAGATGGAGGAGCCTGGGGGGCTGCAGTCCATGGGGTCGCTAAGAGTCAGACACGACTGAGCGACTTCACTTTCACTTTTCACTTTCACACATTGGAGAAGGAAATGGCAACCCACTCCAGTGTTCTTGCTTGGAGAATCCCAGGGACGGGGGAGCCTGGTGGGCTGCCGTTTATGGGGTCACACAGAGTCGGACACGACTGAAGTGACTTAGCAGTAAAAAAAATACTTATTTTAACACCACTTTTCATATTGTTAAAAACCGTTGGATCATGGAAAAAGCAAGAGAATTCCAAAAAAACACCTACTTCTGCTTTATTGACTATGCCAAAGCCTTTGACTGTGTGGATCACAACAAACAGTGGAAAATTCTTAAAGAGATGGGAATACCATACCACTGACCTGCCTCCTGAGAAACCTGTATGCAGGTCAAGAAGCAACAGTTAGAACTGGACATGGAACAATGGACTGGTTCCAAATAGGAAAAGGAGTATGTCAAGGCTATATATTGTCACCCTCTTACTTAACTTATATGCAGAGTACATCATGCAAAATGCTGGGCTGGATGAAGCACAAGCTGGAATCAAGATTGCCAGAGAAATATCAATAACCACATATATGCAGATGATACCACTCTTATGGCAGAAAGTAAAGAGGAACTGAAGAAATAATAAAAATGAAAGAGGAGAGTGAAAAAGCTGACTTAAAGCTCAGCATCCAAAAAATGAAGATCATGGCATTTGGTCCCATCACTTCTTGGCAAATAGATGGGAAACAATGGAAGCCATGACAGAGTTTATTTTCTGGGCTCCAAAATCACTGCAGATGGTGACTGCAGCCATGAAATTAAAATAAGCTTGCTCCTTGGAAGAAAAGCTATGACCAACCTAGACTGCATATTAAAAAGCAGAGACATTACTTTGCCGAGAAGTCCATATAGTCAAAGCTATGGTTTTTCCGGTAGTCATGTATGGATGTGAGAGTTGGACTATAAAGAAAGCTGAGCACTGAAGAATTGATGCTTTTGAACTATGGTGTTGGAGAAGACTCTTGAGAGTCCCTTGGACTGCAGGGATATATCAAACCAGTCAATCCTAAAGGAAATCAGTCCTGGGTGTTCATTGGAAGGACTGATGCTGAAGCTGAAGCCCCAATACTTTGGCCACCTGATGTGAAGAACTGACTTATTTGAAAAGACCCTGATGCTAGGCAGGATTAAAGGCAGGAGGAGAAGGGGACGACAGAGGATGAAATGGTTGGATGATGTCACCAACTTCATGGGCGTGAGTTTGGGGAAGTTCTGGGAGTTGGTGATGGACAGGGAGGCCTGGTGTGCTGCAGTCCATGGGGTTGCAAAGAGTTGGACACGACTGAACGACTGAACTGAACTTCATAGTGTTAAATTCTCTTTATTTCATCTGAGGTCATTTCATTCCATGGTGGTGGACTTTGTTGAGTATCATTCTTGGCAGTCATGTTTCTCACTCTTGATTTATATTCATTCTTCTCCTCTCACCTCCCTCCACTCTTTTCACCTGCCCTGGTTGTTATTTTGTGTATCCTAGACCTCCCTGAAGCTCATGGTGCAGAACAAGTGTTGTCCTTCTGCTTTGGGTATTTAGGATGTAGTAATGAACAGCCTTGTGGTGCAAAGACTAAAGTTCTGCTTGCCAGACTGGGTCAGCTTCCTCTTGCCTGTCTAAACAAGCAGTTCACATCCTCCTGAGCACAATTTTGTGGCACATGTGTCCTCTCTTCATGTCAAGGAAATCTGATCCAAGTCAGTTCAAACCGAGATCTTGGCTTTGACCCCAGTTGCCTACCAGACTCAGAATTCACCCTCCCAGGCACCTCAACCTGTCCCCAGAGTCGGGGAACAGTTGGGGAAGATCAGCCTCAGTCTCTCCTTCATGTGTCCTTTCTTTTCTGGTGACAAAGATGTTTGTCCCACTCTGTGCTCCGTTGTTTCCTCCAAATCTTCTCAGTGGGGTGTTCTGTGTTCCTCCAGGCTTGGTGATGGTCGTAGTAGAATGAGGGAACATGTGACCTACAGACTTTCCACACCAGATGAACCAAACGTTCACTTTCCCCTCTTCACAGAGAATTCCTGTGTAACTGAGGCTCTATTCTAATGGCCACACATTGCAAGAGAGATAAATAAAAATAAAGAAAGCTGAGTGCTGAAGAATTGATGTTTTCAAATTGTGGTTCTGGAGAAGACTCCTGAGAATCCCTTGGACAGTAAGGAGATCAAGCTAGTCAATCCTAAAGGAAATCAACACTGAATATTCATTGAAAGGATGGATGCTGAAGCTCCAATACTTTGGCCACCTGATGGGAAAAGCCAAGTCATTGGAACAGACTGATGCTTGGAAAGATTGAGGGCATGAGGAGAAGGGGGCAACAGAGGATGAGATGTTTAGATAACATCACCGACTCAATGGACATGAATTTGAGCAAACTCTGGGAGATACTGAAGGACAGGGAAGCCTGGTGTGCTGCGGTCCATGGGATCACAAAAAGTCAGACATGACTTAGTGACTGAACAACAACAAAAAATAAAAATTTCCCCAAAAGTGTGACATCAAGATATAATCTTAAATTCCCAGTTTTAGAATGGCGTTTTCAAGATGGCTGCTTTTTCACCATCACTAATAGGACGAAGTCCACAGGGACTAAAGCAGGTACAATATTCTTAGAAATTCATGGGTCTGGCTTATTTGCCAAGACACCAAGTGGCTTCAGGGGAATTTACACCCTGATTAGTGTAAGACTTTAAAAGATAAATCTGTAACAGCTGCAGAGAAGCAGCAAAATTAATGGCTGGCCATCTGGCTTGGTTTTATTAACCTATTTCTTCCAACTGTGCCTGTTGGCTTCTGTAGATAAGGCAGATGAAGATGAACTAGCTACAAGAAACTTTTAAGGGACTACTGAGATTTTTCTCCCTTTCTGAAAAGAATTTGTGTGAGACAATAGCACCATGTAAGGTGTTCGTTTGTTTACCAGACACTGGTGGTGTTTATCACGTACCAGGCGCTATGACCGCCAGGCAGAAATGCTTGAGAAAGGCAGGTTGCTCTTCTTGGGTGCTGGTCATGCTTCACGGTTGGTCACTTTTTTGTTTTCAATTTTGTAACCATGTATTGGAAATGTTGTAAGAGTTAAATAAAAATCTTCCCCAGGCCACGAGTAGGGTTTCCTGTTCATTTCCTTCCTCCCTACTTCCCTTCCTCCGTGCTTCCTTCTCTTCCTTCCTTCCAGATACAAGATGTATTCCTATTTGGGGTTCCTTCTGTGATGAAATAATTTAGGAAAGGGAGGCTGCCCATACAAGTGCAGCGTCCCTTGAGCTGAGGCACCAAAAGGAGAGCATTGTGGCACAGCTCAGCACTTCCCATCCTGCCTCTGAGTTGTTTCACTGACAGGATGCTTTCTAATAAGAAGTAATCAGTGAGGTCTAGGGATAAGGGAAGTGAGTTCTAGTGAAAGAAGGGGAGGAAGGAGAGAAGGTAAATGAACTACACTTGCCACTGTTCTCATGTAATTTTAAAATTCTTCCCTTCTTCCTTCTTTTTCAGATCTGATATTTGACTTCAAAGATGCCCGTTAACACCTTCACTCCGCCCTTAGCTTGAGCTACAGGCTTGGTGACCAGCAGGTGAAGAGCAGGATGACTGGAAAGAGGTGGTCAGCAAGGTCTGATGAGCATGGAGCAATAGGAGGGGGCAGGCATTGAAAGCTGTGAGAACAGCCTGTAGATACTAGCTGGGACTGTGGGGCTCGGGGTCCCCAGGCCTGGGGTGATGGGGGAGCCCTAGACTTGCGTTTGCAAGAACCTGAAATGAGTCTTTCCTGTTTCACTTACCAGATAGCTGGTGGGGCAAGTCACAATGGATTGGAGTCTGTTTCTTGGCCTGTACCATGGAGCTGCTGCTGCTGCTGAGTTGCTTCAGTCGTGTCCGACTCAGTGTGACCCCATAGACGGCAGCATCAAGCCCCCTCCCTGGTCCTACACTTCATGCTCCCTGTGGGCGTGTGCTTCATACAAGCATTGGTGCCGATCATGCTGGGCTAAGCTTGGCGACAAGGCACGTTCCTGCTTCCGCACAATGACCACTCCTGCGGGCAGTGCAGCGTTGGGGGGCTCCTCTGAGGCACAGACAGATGGAGGAAGAGGTCTGAGTTTTTATTTCTGGCATAGATCTCCACATTTATGAATCAGCTCTTGCTGATTCACTTAGTGTGTTCACTAAGTGTGCCTCAATCAGCTGGTGGCCTCAGATAACCCTGTTCTTGATGGTAATGAGGCCACCCTGCGTTTTCTCTGTGAATCACTGAGATCCCAAACCATCCAACATCTGCAGAGCTTGAGCTGACAAGGCACTGCCTCCCCCGTTCCTCATCTTTTCCAGAGCAAAACCCAATTTGCCATTGACTCTGCTCATCAACTTTTGGAGATATCCATAGGAGTGCTTGTTCCTAGAGAGCAAGTTTCATGCTTTGCAGTATCTTTCTCTCACACTCTTTAATGGTGTTGATAACAGGGATTGAGTTCAAGCCTGTGTAAAAAGCGCTTACCAGGGCTCCGTTGGGTGCCAGGCCCTGAGGATGGAGCACAGAGTGGCAGGTGCAGGTCTGGGCTCCTCTGAGCAGCGGGTGCCCAGGCCCGACCTCTATGCTGGGTTCCCCCACCCCCCTAACTCTAGTCACATTGTGGACAAATCCTATAACCTCATTGGCTTCCAGCCTTGCCCTCTGAAAAATTAGAGGGTGGGCCATAATGTGCATGCATGCTAAGTCGCTTCAGTCGTATCCGACTCTGTGTGACCCCATGGACTGTAGCCCGTGAGGGTCCTTTGCCCATGGGATTCTCCAGGCAAGAATACTGGAATGGGTTGCCATGCCTTCCTTCAAGGGGTCTTCCTGATCCAGGGATGGAACTCGTGTCCCTTACGTCTCCTGCACTGGTAGGTGGGTGGGTTCTTTATCACTGGCACTACCTGGGTAGCCTGGGCCATCCCATCTATAAAGTGAGCCATCTATAAAGGCTCAGGATTCTCAATTTTTAAATCTCGTGTCGAATTATTTATGAAATAGATAAAATCCCCTCCCCCCACTGCCCTTTAGTCCGATAGGTCTATAAACAAGTGTTTAGGACACGTTAAGGCAGATTGAAATTTTGTCAAAAATATGAACCCAGGCCTCCCACACTGCAGATGGATTCTTTACCAGCTGAGCCACCAGGGAAGCCCAAGAATACTGGAGTGGGTAGCCTATCCCTTCTCCAGGGGATCTTCCCGATCCAGCAATTAAACCAGGGTCTCCTGCATTGCAGTGGATTCTTTACCAACTGAGCTACCAGGGAAGCCCCTGCATGTGACAAAACTTGGGAGTAAATAGTCACCGGAGCTAATCAATTTTCTTTTATAAATACTTCAACTACTGATTCTGTATGATATAAATGCAATATCAGCCAGTTTCTATGAATTTACAGTTAATGTCATTAATAGACATGGGTATATTTAGCAGATGATTATATTTAGGAGTTGACTGTCTTATGATTATGCCGAACAAGGTGTCACATTGCTCTCATTATCTTATGAAAGAAAGCTTCCTAATAGAAACAGAATCATTGACTTAGAGAATGAACATACAGTTACCAGAGGGAAGGGTGTGGAGAGAAGGAGAGACTGGGAATTTGGGATTGACATGTCCACCTGCTATATTTAAGATGGATAATCATCAAGGACTTACTGAATAGCACAGGGAACTCTGTTCAATATTCTGTAATAACCATTCTGCTTCCCAGGGGCACTAGTAGTTAAGAACCTCCCTGCCAAAGCAGGAGATGGAAGAGATGTGGGTTTGATCCCTGGGTCCAGAACATCCCCTGGAGGAGGTTATGGCAACCCACTCTAGCATTCTTGCCTAGAGAATCCCACAAACAGAGGAGCCTGGTGGGCTATAGTCCACAGGTTGCAAAAAGTTGGAGATGACTGAAGCAACTTGACACACACAAATGTTCTTCACAGCGCCTGGAACAGGGCTGGACAGGTCCTTATTTTTCTCGGTGAATAGATGGTCATCAGGGCAATTATGCCAAACCAGCATCCCAACTTTCATGCTGGGAATGACTCCCAGATTCCCTTGGCCGTTGGAGATGCTGGAGCCCCAGGTCTGCCAGATCATGCTTTCAGCAGACCCAATATTTACGCTAATGGGATGGGAAGTATAATTTCTATGAGGGCCATGAAATTTAAAACATTAAAATGGTTGGGTAGTGCAGTGATGGCCAGATGATCAAATGTATCCCTGGCCTTTACTCAAATAGAGCATCAGTATACAGAGAAACTCAGAGGGAACTTAGAGAGGTGATAAATATATTTTAAAGAACTGTGTCTTATAAAGTGCAAACTCATACATGGTTGAATTTAAGAGGTAGATATGAATGGCACAACTAGAACATTCTAGAATATGTCAGATGAGCCCTAGAAATGCCTGATGGCTACATTTTATATTAACATACAATGATTTCTAAGATAACTTCGTAAAGATACTGCTGTCTAAGCATAATGTCAACATTGCCCTGGAACTTACAAGGAAAGTCTCATTTATGGTAATGTTATTCAAATATTTAGAAAGGAAAACACAGTGTCCATACAAACGACATGTTCAATGGTGAGTGATGCTGGAATTAGCAGTTTTCATATTATATTTGTGGTAAGTCTCAAACTTACACATGTCAAGTGGGTTTTGACTGTGTGAGTTGTGGACCTGAGACTGAGACCAGTGGCCACTTGACAGAGTGGGGGATGTACAGAATGGGGCAGCTTCTCCCAGAGCGGTGCCTGGAGAGCAGTGGCCACTTGACAGAGTGGGGGATGTACAGAATGGGGCAGCTTCTCCCAGAGCAGTGCCTGGAAGACCTCAGGTCTAAGTGGACCTGAGGGCTGTATGCCAGGACCAGAGAAAGGCATCTGCTGGCCCCAGGGCACTGCCACTAAGGTCTGGGCCAGGCCAGTGGTCATGAGAACATGCTGGAAGTCCAGTTCAGACTCACCCAACATGCGCACTTGGCACTACATTAAGTCTAAATCTTTATAACAACACTGGGAAGGGTATGTTAGCCCAGTCCCAATTTTCTTAGGAGTAGAGTCAGGATTGAGCAGATTCTAGAAATTAAGCTTGGTAGTCTCACTGCAGAATATACTGAATCTGAATGACCTGCTCAGTCAAACCCTTCCTATATGTACAAACACTTGATCATGGGCACCCATCAATCCTGAAACCTGAGATGGGATGAAGAAGAGCTAACACTCATGCCTCCATCTTTGTCAATGGATGATGTCTTTCCAAATGTCCCTCTCTCATATCTGGACCGTGTGTGGGTTCACTCAAAGTCCTATATTTAAAGTGGGAAAGTCGCTCAGTCATGTCTGACACTTTGCGACTCCGTGGACTATACAGTCCATGGAATTCTCCAGGCTGGAATACTGGAGTGGGTAGCCTTTTCCCTTCTCCAGGGGATCTTCCCAACCTAGGGACTGAACCCAGGTCTCCCGCATTGCAGGCAGATTCTTTACCAGCTGAGCCACAAGGGAAGCCATTTAAAGTGTAGGCATCAAAAATTTGGGGGACAAATTCCCAGAAGTGGTTTAACACCTAATAATTGATGCAGTTCCAATTTCTCACGCTCCTTTCACCAAGTACAATGGGGATCCCAGGGGAGGTGGAAGGATGGGTGATGCCTTTTGAAGCTCCTCTCAGAAACCACGCCTTGAAGGCCAAGTATAGGAATCTATTTAGTTGCCTCATATCAGAAATGCAAAGTATTTGTGAAACCCAGTGGGAATCAAAACAAACTGTGGAAAATTCTTCAAGAGATGGGGACCCCAGACCACCTTACCTGTCTCCTGAGAAACCTGTATGCAGGTCAAAAAGCAACAATTAGAACCAGACAAGGAACAACAGACTGACTCAAAATTGGGAAAGGAGTATGTCAAGGCTGTATACTGCTATCCTGTTTATTTAACTTCTACGTATAGTACATCATGAGAAATGCTGGGCTGGATGAATCACAAGTTGGAATCAAGATTGGCAGGAGAAATATCAACAATCTCAGATATGCAGATGATACCACTCTAATGGCAGAATGTGAAGAAGAACAAAAGAGCCTCTTGATGAGGGCGAAAGAGGAGAGCGAAAAAGGTGGCTCAAAACTCAATATTCAAAAAACAAAAATCATGGCATCTGGTCCCATCACTTCATGACAATAAAGGGGAAAAAGTGGAAACAGTGACAAATTTTTTTGTTTAGGCTCCAAAATAACAGCAGATATTTACTGCAGCCATGAAATTAAAAGATGCTTGCTCCTTGGAAGAAAAGCTGTGACAAACCTAGACAGCATATTAAAAAGCAGAAAAAAGAGCAGAGACATCACTTTGCTGACACAGGTCCATATAGTTAAAACTATAGTTTTTCCAGTAGTCATGTACAGATGTGAGAGTTGGACCATAAAGAAGCTTGGGCACGGAAGAAATGATGCTTTCAAATTGTGGTGCTGGACAAGACTCTTGAGAGTCTCTCAGGAGATCAAACCAGTCAATCCTAAAGACAATCAACCCTGAACATTCATTGAAAGGGTTGATCCTGAAACTGAAGCTCCAATCCTTTGGCCACCTGATGTGAAGAGCTGACTCATTTGAAAAGACCCTGATGGTGGGAAAGATTGAGGGCAAGAGGAGAAGATGGCAATGGAAGATGAGACAGTTGGATGGCATCATCGACTCAATGCACATGGGCTTGGGCAAACTCCAGGAGATAGATAGTGGGGGCCAGAGGAGCTTGTCGTGCTGCTGTCGATGGGGTCACAAAGAGTCGGGTATGACTTAGCGACTGAATAACAACAATCCTTCCAGAGACTGTACGTAGTCCTGCCCTTTTTCCCAGAGGAGGACAGTCGCTGACTGTGGATGCTCTGAGCTGATGGTCTACAGTCTCCGTGTCTAAGTTTTCCCCACCACACCCCTGAGCACTGCATTGTGCTGGCCACTGCCCCTCACTAGGAAGTTCCTCTCAGCTCATGGCTTGCTTAGATTCTGACCTGCCTTTGCCATTCACTGTGAATGTTGTGCTTGGTTGACTGGGCAGGACCTCTCCTCCCCATCTCCACTCACTCACCCACCCGCCCACCTGGCCCCACCAAACTGAACTGAACGGCAACTCCTGCATCTTCTCATTGGGAGAGTGGTCAGCCCTGGTCCCAGGTGCTCTTGCTGAGCCTCTGTCTTGTTTTTAGGGATTTGACTGCAGTCCAGGCCAGGTTCTAGCCATAGGTCCAAGCGACATTTAGCATCGAACATTAGATGTTTTGTTACCTTGATGACCCACATTACCTCCACGACTCTTGCTGTAGTTCAAAAGGATGATCCTTGCTAGAAGATCACTATTCTTTGTTTTTAAGGCCATGTTGCCAGGGACCCATTACTTGAATCCAACCCAGACAGTTGAATGGCAAAATTCAGAGAACAGAGCAAGAAGGCCATCTCACCCTGCCAATCTATGGTCTCAGGATGTCCTGCTGCTCAGCGTCACTCCCACTGCACACAGCCAGATGCGTTACAGAGACAAGTTTTCACACTATTAGCATTAACCCTTTTGCTTTCTTGGGCCCTTTCAGTAACCCAGTGGATGATTCGGCTTGCTAGTATTTCCTTTGGTTATTTTCCTCCACCAAAAAAGAAATGGTTCTCTCATAGGGTCATTCTGGAAGAAAATAAAATAGTACACATAGAAAATTAATGTGAAAACTATTTTGCAAAATGTAAGTTTTAACTGAAAAATTTGTGTATTTAAGTCAATAGAGAAACTACCCATTTCTCTGCATGAGCAGTGACTGAGAAGGGCCGTTATATATACAGTCTGAACTGAAAAAGCCCAGAAACGAGAACTTCTGAAATTTGGTTCCTAGGTTCCTCCTGACAAATGTCTCTCAAGGCATTTATTACCCATGGTGGCTGAGAAGACAGCTCTAAGCCATAAGCTTTCTTTCTCTTCCCATCAGAAGCAGGGACAATGGCTGCTTGATTCTGGTGGTTGGTCTAGAAGCAGAGGTTGTTTCCCACGAGCATCTGGCACTTTGTTTTCAACTGTGGCTCTTGCCGCCTCCTCTTGGGGAGGTTAGAGAAGAGGCTGGTTGGGTGGGTTTTCAGCAGATGAGGTGCTGGACAGAGCATGACCCTGTGAGCCTGCCTGCCTTGAGCCGCAGGAGCCAAGAGGACTCTGGTTTTCCACCCCGCTGTCTGCAGTCATCCTTTCTAGGGGAGCAGCCTCTCCCTTCCTAGGTGAATAAAGGGGTGGCTCTCCAAGAAGGTGCCGTTGACTTGCATTATTGAGCTGAGCTATGATTTCCCAAATTGGTTCATTAAATTGGCTTGTTTTTTTAAAAGTATTTATTTATCTGGCTGCCTAGGGTCTTAGCTGTGGGACTCGGGGTCATTGCATCATGATCGCTGCATCATGAACGATCTTTCCTTGTGGTTCGTGGATTCTCTGGTCGTGGCACGCAGTCTCCAGAATGCAGGGGCTTCAGTACTTGTGGCTTAGTTGTTCTGCGTCATGTGTGATCTTTGTTGCCCAACCAGGGATCGAACCCTCATCCCCTGCATTGCAAGGAGGATTCTTAGCCACTGGACCACCAGAGAAGTCCCTATTCACCAGTTTTATGAGGGATATATCATGAGGAAACGTGAGTCTACAGCCTACCTACAAAATTGCTCTCCCAGTGTGCCTGGCTGCTGCTATCTCAAATAAGGAAGCTGATTTGGCTGCAAGTTTCGAGTGGGCAAAGTTAATTCATTTCATGGAAGATTTCAGACAAGAAAGAGCTTTCTGAACAGCAGTCCCTGAGATTTTGGAGAAGGCTTATTTTCAGATTATAGCTTGCTTCACTGAATTCAATGCAATATGTACAAATGATGTCCACAGATAACCAGACGGTGCCACAAGAAATCTGAAATACTGTTCTTGTCTCTAGGGAGATCACCGGTTGTAGAGGCAGAACATCTGAAGATCGGTATGCAAGAATGGCAGGTAATGTTGGCAGTAAGTTGGTTCATCTTGATATATTTGCTATTTTTCTTCTCTCTCTCTCATCCTCTGAACTGTATTTCTCCTCTACATGCCTATAATGAAAAGCAACTAAGGTTCATAGAACCCATGGGTCCAGATGAAAATGTCCCTCCAGGTGGAAGAAACACAGGAGCTTTCTGACTCAGAGCCCCGGGGAGCAAATGGCAGGGGACCCAGAAGGTGAGCTGTCTTCATGGGTGAACCTCCTTCACCAGCACACACAGGCTCTCTCTTTCTCCCTCGCCTCTCTATTTCTACCCTCAAGGAGTTTATACTCAAGTCATATCTTGTCCTTGTTTTGATAAAAAAAAAATATTTTCCAAAAAATGCATCTTGTTTGAAGTTAAGAATTTTAAATTCCAGAAATAAGCTGCTTTGCACTTTTCAAAGAGAGAGAGAGCAAATTATTAATAGACTACAAAATGTCTTTCCCAAGCAGATGCTTTTTAGTTAGATCAGTAGGTTGTATAACCAGGGTTATGCTCTTTTTAACACTAAACTACTTTTTCCCAGGTATCATCTGGGTGGTTGTGTCTTCAGGGGTGGCAAGTGAACCCCTCAACTCAGATTCCCAGAGCCTGGCTCTATACTGCCAGGAATATGTGCTTCTTGGGTGCTGCTTCTTGTTTTAGGAAAACCATTCAAACATGTTATTTCTTTGTTCCAGAATACATGTATGCGCCCCATGACTGAATTTCCAGGGAGTCCTGTGGAATCTTAAACTTTTTAAATAGACGTTTGAGCTTAGAGAAAAATCAGAATAAAAACTCCAAGTACTCAGGAACACTAGGAGAAAAGGAGTTTTAATCTCCCTAGCCTTGAGCAAGCAGTTTAAGCATTATAGGAGACAAGCCGCCTGTTATCAGCCCTTTAGCACATAAGAGATTAGAACAACGTTGATAACCCTGGAAGTTCTTTGTAACAAAATCGCAGTGTTTAGAGACAAAAACAACACTCTATCATGGGAAGCAATTTTTGGATACCTACTGTGATTGAAATGAAAGTCGACAAAACTCTCTCCAATATTTGGTCTTGAGTACTGAGGTCTCAGCAAAATTGGGCTCTAGAGTTAGCAAAGGAGGGCAGCTTACAGCTGGAGGTCACCATCCCTGGAGGGACACTTAATATGAAAATTGATAGAAAGAAAGTGCTGTTTTAGGTGATCTAACAGTATCTCCACCTCCACTGAGCCCCTGCATCTGGAGTCCGGGGCGACAGGGCAGGGGCTGACACGTGAATGGGCTTCATCAGTTCTTCTATCAGGAGCTTGTGCCAAGGACTGGCGCGGCCACATGCTCTCTGCCACTGTCTGTCCTCACGTGGTAATCATTATAAATGGCAGATTGTGCCCTGATCACTGGGGTGTGAGAAACAACAGCAATGTCCTGAATCGTTCACTCCTCACCCTGCATCTTAGAAATCCTTTAGGGAAAGTCGGAATTCAATCTCAATTAGTTTGGATTTTTTAAAGCATAGTCCTACTTAAGGACCCACGTGAAAAGTATGCCATGTTACATACATCAGAACTGCTGCTCATAGAAAATGGTAAGTGGATCTTTTGAGGTTATAAAAGAAAACAAAAGCAGTCTTTTTCGTGCTTCTCTGGCGGTACAGCTATTAAGAAGCTGCCTGCCAAATGCAGGGGACACAGGCTTGACTCCTGGTTTGGGAAAACCTCATGCCGCAGGGCAACTAAGCCCATGCACCACAGCTACTGAAGCCTGGGCGCCTAGAGCCCGTGCTCCGCAGCGAGAGCAGCCACTGCAGTGGGAAACCCAAGCACTGCAGCTAGGGAGTAGCCCCTGCTCACTGAAACTAGAGAGAAGCCTGTGATAGCAGCGAAGGTCCAGTGCAGCACAAAATAAATGTGCAAAGTCGCTTCAGTCATGTCCAGCTCGTTGTGACCCCATGGACCACAGCCCGCCAGGCTCCTCCGTCCGTGGGATTCTCCAGGCAAGAACACTGGGGTGGGTTGCCATTCTCTTCTCCAGGAAATCTTTATGGCCCTGGGATCAAACCCACGTCTCTTCCTTCTCCTGCGTTGGCAGGTGGGTTCTTTACCACTAGCACCACCCGGGAAGCTGCACCCCCCACTCCAAAAAAAAAAAAAACCCAAAAAACCTTAAAAAAATACCTTTCTATTTAGGACTTTAAGACATACTGTAGTTATTCTTCAAAAAGTTTATTGTACAGAAAGAGTAAATTTAGAGATCTGGTGTTTTATAGCATTATGTTTGAATTAACAGTATGCTAAAAGGCATTAACATATATATATAATTTAATTATTATATATAAATATTATTATATATTATTCCATATATATTTATTATGCATATTATTTTAAAAGATCCAGCTACCTATTTAGCTTTGCTTTTGAACCCAGGGGCTTCCCTGATAGCTCAGTTGGTAAAGAATCTGCCTGTAATGCAGGAGACCCTGGTTTGATTCCTAGGTTGGGAAGATCCCCTGGACTCGATGGACGTGAGTCTGGGTGAACTCCGGGAGTTGGTGATGGACAGGGAGGCCTGGCGTGCTGTGATTCATGGGGTTGCAAAGAGTCGGACACCACTGAGCGACTGAACTGACTGACTGACCCACTCCAGTATTCTTGGGTTTCCCTGTGGCTCAGCTGGTAAAGAATCTGCCTGAAATGTGGGACACCTGGGTTCGATCTCTGGGTTGGGAAGATCCCCTGGAGAAGGGAAAGGCTACCCACTCCAGTATTCTGGCCTGGAGAATTCCATGGACTGTATGCAAAGAGCTGGACACGACTGACCGACTTTCACTTTCACTTGAACCCAGGACAAATCATTCCTAGCTTACACTGAAAATGGAGGCTGTCATATTCAGGCCCCTGCAGTCGGGGCCTGAGGAGGTGGGGGGTTGAGAGCTTTGAGGCCCCGTCAATAAACCAGTCTGTGTCCGATGATCTCGTTCTCCAGCTCACGGAAACTTTCTCCAGTTTGCAGTTGTCCTTCTGGGCATTCCCTGCACAGCCAAGCTTGTGATCACTCCTGCGATCAGCACCCTGTGTGTTCTTGGTCCTCTGTGGTCATTTATCTTTCCAAGGAGCTCCATCTCTGCCCAGGATTGCCGGAGACCCTGGCTTGTTTGGCTCTGTGCCAGTTGTTGAGTTTCTGACACTCTGTTTCCAGTACACCCTTCCGTGCTTCTGCCCTGGAAACCAGCTGTGTCATTTGTCATCTAATCCCTGATAGCTTTGCCCACTGGGGTAGAGACTGGAGACTGGAGGAGGAAGTCAAGACTGGCTGCTTCCTGTTGGTTTCCTTCCTGTGACCTTTAACCTGCCAAATACTGGCTGTGACATCTACTTCCTGTAGAGACAGTGGGATCCTGTCTGTGGTCTTCTTTCAACACTCACTGCACCCCAAGCAGAGATACAGCACCAGCTGGTGGGTGACCCTCTTCAAGATGTCCAGATCCAGGCCCGTGGAGCCCCTTCTCTGAGCCCAGAGATACCCGCCTCTGAGACTGAGTTTCAGCTCCACAGGGCTCTTCCTCCAAGCTTGCAAGCTCTAACAAGTCCAGTTTCCCTGCAGCCTTTGTGGTACAGGCTACTTCCCTCAGTTTGTACCTACAAGACACCTTAGTGCTTGTCTCTTTTACCTTTTCAGCTATCTAGTTAACGGTCTTAATACCTTATTATTAACTGAACTTATTGTTCAGTTGCTCAGTTGTCTCCGACTCTATGCCATACTGTGGACTGCAGCACACCAGGCTTCCCTGTCCTTCACTGTCTCCCGCAGTTTGCTCAAATTCATGTCCATTGAGGCAGTGATGCCATCCAACCATCTCATCCTCTGTCATCCCCTTCTCCTGCCTTCAGTCTTTCCCAGCATCAGGGTGTTTTCCAATGATTTGTCTCTTCACTTCAGGTGACCAAAACATTGCAGCTTTAGCTTCAGCATCAGTCTTTCCAATGAATATTCAGGACTGATTTCCTATGTTGTCCAAAAAAAACACCAAAAACCCTTGATGGTTTCAATGGCTCTGGACACTGTGTCCATCCCCTCATCAACCCCTTATAGTGGGTCAGACCACGTTCTGGTTGTTGAGGGTCAGATGACTACAACAGAGGGCAGGTGGGAGATGTCAGTTTCACCTGATCCAAATAGACTAGGGCATGGTTGTGGTTCCTTCCCCATCCTCCACCCCCTAAATCTAGGTGTTGTGACCTGAAGGTGGGGAAATGGATGCCAGCTGTAAAAACAACAGATACCTCTCACAGCAGAGGCCCGGGAGGAAGGAGAGAGAAGTGAGCAGGGCCCTTGTGAGGCCCCCCTCAGATCTCCCCTCAAGAGAGGCTGGCCGTGGAAACGTGACGGATGGGCAGCCTCCAGCAGCCGTGTCTGTGGACACAGGTCCTGCCCTCCTCGCTCTGCTGGGGCTGCTCGCGGCCGGTGACTGAGCACAGGGGAAGCCCTGGACCCGGGCTCAGTGCGGGATTTCTCCGTCAGGTAATATCAGTTCAGTCCACGGGGTCACACAGAGTCAGACACGACTGAGCGACTAACACGACTACTGCTAGCACACTGTGCATTTCCACGAACATTTGTAACCAACAGTGGACTTGCTACTGGTAACACTTTTCTTCTTAAAAATAAATTAATCAAGATTTTAAGCCGCAAGTGGGAATCTGATCATGGAAACTGACCTATATAGTAAACGAATCGAATAGAACATTTCTCCAAGGAAGATGCACAGATGGCCAACAGGCCTGTGAAAAGACACTTATAACAAGCAATACTCAGGAAAAAGGCAAATCAAACACACAATGAGATATCACACACGGGCTAGGATGTGTGTGATGTTTTATTACCAGAAAACCAGAATATAATGATTGTTGGTGAGAACAGGAGAAATCAGAATCTCTGTGCATGGTGGGTAGAAATGTGAAATGGTGCAGTCACTATGAACAACAATATGGAGGTTCCTCGAGAAATGAAAATAGAGCTACCATCCCATCCTGAAACCTCACTTCAGGGTATTTATACAAAATAATTGACATCAGGGTCTCAAAGAAATATCTGCATTCCATGTTCATTGCAGCCTTATTCACAATAACTAAGCCATGGAAACAACCCCAGCAGCCCTCCTTGGATGAGCAGATAATGATAATGTGAAATATACGTGTCATGGAATATTTGCTGTTCTTCAGTCCCTCAGTTGTGTCTGAGTCTTTGCAACTCCGTAGACTGAAGCATGCCAGGCTTCCCTGTCCTTCACCATCTCCTGGAGCTTGCTCAAACTCATGTGCATTGAGTTGGTGATGCCATCCAACCATCTCATCCTCCGTCATCCCCTTCTCCTCCTGCCTTCAATCTTTCCCAGCATCAGGGTCTTTTCAAATGAGTTGGCTCTTCCCATCAGGTGGCCAAAGGATTGGAGCTTCAGCTTCAGCATCAGTCCTTCAAATGAATATTGAGGGTTGATTTCCTTTATGATTGACTAGTTTGATCTCCTTGCTGTCCAAAGGACTCTCAAGAGTCTTCTCCAACACCACAGTTTGAAAGCATCAATTCTTCGGTGCTCAGCCTTCTTTCTGGTCTAACTCTTAACATCTGTACATGACTACTGGAAAAACCATAGTTTTGACTCTACAAACCTTTGTTGGCAATATTATTCAGCCATAAAAATAATGAAATCCTGTCATATGCAACAACATGAATGAAACTCGTGGACATTTTGTTACATAAAATAAGCCAGTAACAGAAAGGCAAGTGCTACATGAGTCAGCTTATCTGAGGAATCTAAAATAGTCAAGTATGCACAAGCAGAGAGCAGAACTAGGGTTGCCAGGGTCTGGTGTGGAGGGAAATGTGTTCAGTGGATATAAAGCTTCTCTGGTGGCTCAGATGGTGAAGAATCCGCCTGCAGTGCAGGAGACCCGGGTTCGATCTCTGGGTTGGGAAGATGTCCTGGAGGAGGACATGGCCACCCACTTCAGTATTCTTGCCTGGAGAATCCCCATGGACAGAGGAGCCTGGTGGGCTATGGTACATGAGGTCGCAAAGAGTTGGACACGACTAAGTGACCAAGCACAGTCACATAAGAAGTTCTAGAGCTCTGCGGTGTAACACTGTTCCTGTAGTTAACAACACTGTTTGTGTACGGAAACATTTGTTAAGAGGGTAAACTTCATGTGTTCTTACCATAACAATAGTAATAATAAAAGAAATAAAGCAAACCGTTGAGAGCTGTTCTGAATCATGGTCCCCATTTTCTCTTAATGGATAAAACTTTAGCTTTCTGTTTGGGATAATTTTTGTCTCGTTCTATTTAATGAGGCTCAGTCCATTAGGAAGATCATTGGGAGGGGTTAAAGACACAAATACCCACCCATTCTAATAAGAATTCTGTCCCTAGGCTGAAAGCCTTTCCTAATTAATAAGAAGAATATTTCTCCTCTGTGACCATAAGGCTGTGTCTACTTGAAATACCCAGGGCAATTACAAGTGAAAAATAGAGTCAGTAATTTGGTAAGAACTCAGAAAACAAAATTTTCCTTCCGCCCAAGCCAGCAAAAGTATTTTTGTTTGTTTTTGTCCTTCCCAAGACCAATTACTCCTGAGGATCATAGACAGCTGTAATCCATTTTCATTGGTGGAGTAGATGGTAGGCAAGAATGTTTTGTAACAAGTCAAAGAAGTCTGTGGTACTAATTGTCATTTGTCTTCACAAAATGGATAAAATCATAAAAGAATGGCCCAAATGCTGTGTGTGTATTTCTATGTGTGCGTATGTTTGTCGCTAAGTTCTGCTCAAGTGGGCATAAAAGGTGAAATGATTGCTAATATGTACATTTTAACTTAAAACAGCTTAAATTTCATTATGATGTAAAATTCTTTTTTTGTATATTAAAAATAAAGTCTTAGAAATTATATTGCTAATGAAAACAAAGACATCTCTCATTGCTAAATTATAGTTGTCTTAAAAAATTCATCTTCTCAATGTATGAATAATAACTTGACACAATATTTAATCCTGGATTGCTTTATCTTTGTTCTTTTGTCACCAGGATAACTTCCAGCTTTCTGGTTAATGAGAGTTTTATAATATCAATATGCTGAGGACAAATAATCTGGAATTAACTTCTTGTCCAAAAATACTTGATTAATTTGGTATTCTTGAGGTTCTTCTACTATTGTCTGTAGAGAACCTGATCATTTTCTAGTATTTATTTTTAATGTTATCCTTATAAATGCACTGAGACAGTGGTTTGTAATTTTGTGTTTGAAAAATTATGGTCAGTGTAACAATGGAGCATCCTTAGTACTGAGAAAAGTTATTGATGGATCCAGAAAGCACACATCAGTCTTTGGTCTTAAATTGCATTGACCTTTTCTGTTGTTTGGTGTGGCTTTCCTTCTATGTACAATTTAGTTAGTTAGCTTGGAAGCATAGAATGGTTTTTTTCTATTATTGAAATGGAGAAACACAGTTTAATTAGCTTGATTGAGTTTGCTTCCACACTGGTGTTTTTAGTTCACAAGGGTGTGCTGAATAAAGCAAGCAAACCATCTTCACTTTATTTGTAATCATCAGTCAAGACCCATTTTGCACTTCTGTAGGTCTTTACTGTCAATTTCATAAGAGTGTATTTTCATTACCTGAATTTTACAGGCTGTGACACAAATGCTCGATGACTCAAAACTGAGCCCATTGGTTGAGGGATGGTTGAATGAAGAGTGGACTCCTTAGAGATGAGGTGAGATGTATTTGAGTTAGGAATGTAAACTGTCAGCTTCCTTCAATTTTTATTGAAGTGGCACATATGCATGTTGAAAAGGTTTACTATTAGAAAAAGTGCTAAGCAAATCCATGCCCTCTATTTCACTGGTCCCCATCTTGGAGTCTTCTCCTCTAAAGAGGACCACTTTTTCCTTTCGGCTGTTTCTTCTGACATTTGGTCTTTATTTCTGTTGCTTTAGCTCAGTGGTAAAGAATCTGCCTGCAATGCAGGAGACATGGGTTCTATCCCTGGGTCGGTAAGATCCCCTGGAGAAGAAAATGGCAACCCCTTCCAGTATTCTTGCCTAGAAAATTCCATGGACAGAGGAGGCTGGCGGGCTACAGTTCATGGGGTCATAAGCGAGTCAGATACAACTTACCTACTAAACAACAAACCTATTGCTTGAACTTCTAGTTACAAGAATTTCTTTTAACTGCATACTATCAAAGATGAAGATTTAACACTCTCTTACCCACCCCCAACATATACCCACTTTCCCAATCCTCTGGACATAGGTATATATATATATTTTTTTTGGATTTATTTTCGGCTGTTCAGTTCAGTTCAGTCACTCAATTGTGTCCAACAGTTGTGTTGCAACTGTGTCCCATGAACTGCAGTACTCCAGGCCTCCCTGTCCATCACCAACTCCTAGAGTCCACTCAAACCCATGTCCATTGAGTCGGTGATGCCATCCAACGACGATCTCGTCGTCTGTCGTCCCCTTCTCCTCTTTTTTTTTTTTTTTCTTTTTTTTAATTTCAGGTATACACGTGCTCCCCATCCTGAACCCTCCTCCCTCCCCGCTCCCCATACCATCCCCCTGGGCCGTCCCAGTGCACCAGCCCCAAGCATCCAGCATCGTGCACTGAACCTGGACTGGCATCTCATTTCATACATGACATTTCACATGTTTCAATGCCATTCTCCCAAATCTTCCCACCCTCTCCCTCTCCCACAGAGTCCATAAGACTGTTCTATACATCAGTGTCTCTTTTGCTGTCTCATATACAGGGTTATCGTTACCATCTTTCTAAATTCCATATATATGCGTTAGTATACTGTATTTATGTTTTTCCTTCTGGCTTACTTCACTCTGTATAATAGGCTCCAGTTTCATCCACCTCATTAGAACTGATTCAAATGTATTCTTTTTAATGGCTGAGTAATACTCCATTGTGTATATGTACCACAGCTTGCTTATCCATTCATCTGCTGATGGACATCTAGGTTGCTTCCATGTCCTGGCTATTGTAAACAGTGCTTCGATGAACATTGGGGTACACGTGTCTCTTTCCCTTCTGGTTTCCTCAGTGTGTATGCCCAGCAGTGGGATTGCTGGATCATAAGGCAGTTCTATTTCCAGTTTTTTAAGGAATCTCCACACTGTTCTCCATAGTAGCTGTACTAGTTTGCATTCCCACCAACAGTGTAAGAGGGTTCCCTTTTCTCCACACCCTCTCCAGCATTTATTATTTGTAGACTTTTGGATCACAGCCATTCTGACTGGTGTGAAATGGCACCACATAGTGGTTTTGATTTGCATTTCTCTGATAATGAGTGATGTTGAGCATCTTTTCATGTGTTTGTTAGCCATCTGTATGTCTTCTTTGGAGAAATGTCTATTTAGATCTTTGGCCCATTTTTTGATTGGGTCATTTATTTTTCTGGAGTTGAGCTGTAGGAGTTGCTTATATATTTTTGAGATTAGTTGTTTGTCGGTTGCTTCATTTGCTATTATTTTCTCCCATTCTGAAGGCTGTCTTTTCACCTTGCTAATAGTTTCCTTTGATGTGCAGAAGCTTTTAAGTTTAATTAGGTCCCATTTGTCTATTTTTGCTTTTATTTCCAATATTCTGGGAGGTGGGTCATAGAGGATCCTGCTGTGATGTATGTCAGAGAGTGTTTTGCCTATGTTCTCCTCTAGGAGTTTTATAGTTTCTGGTCTTACGTTGAGATCTTTAATCCATTTTGAGTTTATTTTTGTGTATGGTGTTAGAAAGTGTTCTAGTTTCATTCTTTTACAAGTGGTTGACCAGATTTCCCAGCACCACTTGTTAAAGAGATTGTCTTTAATCCACTGTATATTCTTGCCTCCTTTGTCAAAGATAAGGTGTCCATATGTGTGTGGATTTATCTCTGGGCTTTCTATTTTGTTCCATTGATCTATATTTCTGTCTTTGTGCCAGTACCATACTGTCTTGATAACTGTGGCTTTGTAGTAGAGCCTGAAGTCAGGTAGGTTGATTCCTCCAGTTCCATTTTTCTTTCTCAAGATCACTTTGGCTATTCGAGGTTTTTTGTATTTCCATACAAATTGTGAAATTATTTGTTCTAGCTCTGTGAAGAATACTGTTGGTAGCTTAATAGGGATTGCATTGAATCTATAAATTGCTTTGGGTAGTATACTCATTTTCACTATATTGATTCTTCCAATCCATGAACATGGTATATTTCTCCATCTATTAGTGTCCTCTTTGATTTCTTTCACCAGTGTTTTATAGTTTTCTATATATAGGTCTTTAGTTTCTTTAGGTAGATATATTCCTAAGTATTTTATTCTTTTCGTTGCAATGGTATATTTGCATAGGTATATTTTTAACCAATATTTTTTTGGTTAAAGAAATATTCAGAGATCGAATTATCATGTCTGCATGAGTGCTGTCTATGACTGAGCTACAGAATATGCTAGGATTGGACCTTCTGCTGGACAACTTTTTGCTTCTGGTGTTAATCATGCCATACTTTTAATTTGTTTAGCTTTCTATATATGAGAAGCTGTGCATGTGTGCATGCTAAGTTGCTGGTCATGTCCAACTCCTTGTGACCCCGTGGACTGTAGCCCACAGAGCACCTCTGTTCATGGAATTCTTCAGAATGCTGGAGTGGGTTACCATTTCCTTCTCCAGGGGATCTTCCTGACCCAGGGATCGAATCTGTGTCTTTTACATCTCCTGCATTCACAGGCATGTTCTTAACCAGTAGCACCATGTGGGAAGCCCCATATCACAGGTTAACCCATATCAAACTCTGCATCACACTGGGGACCTATCCATCATATTTCATGTCTTTTCCCTAGAGTTTTCCATCTTCCTCCACCATTCTGGAGATTTATAGGCCTTGCAGAGCTGGTTTTCTGAGGATCCACTTTAATGAAACCCTGGGACTCTCATTGTCTCTCTTTCTTGTGTTGGATCCACTATCTCTCAGGCTCCATGTTTTGCTCTTTCTTAGTAAACTCATTTGGTGAAGTGTATCCCTGGTGTCTTCCTCACTGAGGAGCCAGGAAGTAAATACTTAAGGCCCTTGCGTATCTGACGATTTCTTCTCTGGGTATAGAATGCTGGTTCAGTCATGACTTTTCCTTTTGCATTCGACGGTTCTGTTCAGTTATCCAGCTTTCAGTCTCCTTACCTAGTATCCTTCATCCTTTTCTTCCAGCTTTTGAGACCTCCAGTGTTTTGGACTTAAGTGTACTGGTGTGAGCCACTTTTTAAAATCCCTGGATTGGACATTTTGTGGGTCCTTTTAATCTGGGAAGTCATGCTTTTCAATTCTATGGAACTATATTATATAGTTCACGTGATAATTCCATCCTTTCTTCTATCGCCTTTCAGAAATTCTATTATTTAGATTCTAAACTTATCAAATTGACCTTATTTTCTGATACTGTCCTCCTGTTTTCCATTTATCATTTTTTTCCTACTTTTTTGAGCCTCAGAAATTTTTTGACCCTTTTCCAAGCTATTCTGATCTCCTCGGATTCCCTCTTAACTCCTGCACCCAGCACCCTTGATATGTGTGATCATCTTTAAAAAGCTCTTTGTTAGTTCTCTGGTTCTTGGTGATTAATCTTTTGAAAAAATACCATCCCGTTTTTTTAAACTGATGCAATTTTCTAGCACTGCCTGCAGACCCATTGGCTGTCAGGGCCAAGCGATCCAGGCGTGTGCACTTCAGGCAGCAGCTGTGAACGCTGGGGTGCAGCTGTGTGTGCAAGCTCCTTTCAGGGAGATGCTGGTAACGGGTCAAGCTAGAGGGAGGTGGCCAGAGAGGTGTCCACCAGCTTGCCTGTCTCTGGGGAGATGTGGCCAGCCTCCACCGGAAGCTTGACCCCCAGGCAGCAGCTTCTGAGTTAGGCAGAAGGACCCCTTTCGGGCAGGGACTGGGGGCTGCACGTGTCTGCTTGAGCCCAGGTGGGTCACTGCAGGGTCTACTCCCAGCCCAGTAATCGCTGCTTCCTGGTTTGCTAAAGTCTCACGGAACATGTGGATGCAAGCCTCACTGGCTTCAGAGCTAGGTGTTTGGGGCCCATTTCTCAGGTGGGAGTCGTAAAGTTGCGGTGCTAAATGTGAGGTGCAAACCTTCTGCTCTTCAAAGAGAAGCTAGGAATTAGGAGTTCCTGTGATGGCACCCCACTCCAGTACTCTTGCCTGGAAAATCCCATAGGTGGAGGAGCCTGGTAGGCTGCAGTCCATGGGGTCGTGAAGAGTCGGACACGACTGAACGACTTCACTTTCACTTTTCACTTTCATGCATTGGAGAAGGAAGTGGCAACCCACTCCAGTACTCTTGCCTGGAGAATCCCAGGGACTGGGGAGCCTGGTGGGCTGCCGTTTATGGGGTCGCACAGAGTTGGACACGACTGAAGCGACTTAGCAGCAGCAGCAGTAGCAGCTTCCTTTTATGGCACTGTGCCAGGGGCAGGGGTTTATGGCAAGAGTGTGTTTCAGCCTCCCTACCTGTTAGAGGTCAGGGAGACCTCTAACTCACCAAACGAGTGAGTCACTTGGGTAGTTTCTGGATTTCTTGCAGAGGGTATTACTCTGTGTGTAGCTATACAATGGGATTCCCAAGTGGTGCTAGTGGTAAAGAACCTGCCTGCCTATGCAGGGGACATAAGAGATGCAGGTTCGATCTCTGGGTTGGGAAGATCCCCTGGAGGAAGGCATGGGAACCCACCCCAGTATTCCTGCCTGGAAAGTCCCATCAACAGAGGAACCTGGGGGGCTACAGGCCATAGGGTCGCAGAAAGTCGGACACGACTAAAGCGACTTTTCGTGCACATAGCTGTACATTTGGTGTGTCCACTGAAACAGGAGATCCTTGGAAACTTCTCTTTAAAAAGATGGTAACGAGGGGAGAGCCGTTCCATTTGTTTTATGTTTTTACACATTAAGCCCTGTGGTGCTATTTGACTGTTAAACTATGCGCAGCTTGTAACACTGATGAAAATGAAAATATTAAAAAAGATGCTAAACCCTGTCTTCTGGCCACAGGTTGGAAGTTGTTCGAGTGAGATGTGCACAGGGTCCTAGGAAGAATGGCCTTGTCATCATGCTTGTCACTTACACGTTGTATCACACACTGAGCACGCGCTCTGAAGGTCTGCTCCGTGATGTCATTTACGGAGGTAACTTGTTCTTGGTTTATGCTGAATACCTTTGCCAACAATCTATTCTTCTCAATAGTCTCATTTCCTTGCTGACAGCAGACCTGGATGGGGTGACTCACCCACCCGGGACTCAGGTGGGCCTTCCCAGCTGGGCCAAGAACCGGCTGCACTGTCACCCTGTGAGTGAGTCTGCTCCCTGTCCCCCAACAGGCGAAGCCATCACCGTGCAGGTGACGCTCAACAGTCAGGAGCTTCCTTGTCAAACATCCGCTGAGATTTCCACACAAACAAGTGAAATGAACCAAAGCAGCTACAAGTGGTGGGGCTATTTGACTTGCTTGGGTTCTTGGACCTTTTTTTAAAATTATTATTAATTAACGCGGCTGCATCAGGCCTCAGCTGCTCCGTGTGGAGTCTTCCCTCGCGGTGTTGCTTTCTCTAGTTGCAGTGTGTGGGCTCGGTAGTTGCAGTACTTGGGCTTAGTTGACCCGCAGCTTGTGGGATCTTAGTTCCACCACCATGGGTTGAACCCCACACGCCCTACATTGCAGGGTGGATTCTTAACCACTGGACCATCAGGGAAGTCCCATGGGTTCTTGGACCTTTTAACAAACCTTTTAATTATGTCTCTGTTAACCATGAGTGTGGCATTAACTGCCCAATAGATGTTATGAGATGAACCAGCCAACTCTGACCTTGTCATACAGTTTTTTTTTTTTCTGAGTTCTGCAGTTATTTCCCCATTAATAAGGCTTCTTAGGAGTTTTGAGAAATATTTCAGTGAGACAATAAGCCATGTGACCCTTTCCAGTTATGCCATCTGTGAAAAGGCCCTGATGCTGGGAAGACTGAAGGCAAGTGGAGAAGGGGATGACAGAGGATGAGATGGTTGGATGGCATCACCGACTCGATGGACATGAGTTTGAGCAAACTCCGGGAGCTGGTGACAGACAGGGAAGCCTGGCGTGCTGCAGTCCATGAGTTCACAGAATCGAACGTGACAGCAACTGAACAACAACAATCCTAAATGATGGTCTGAAACTTAATCTTTGTGGTCTCATTCCTTGTCAGATCGTGACATGGTTGAGAGAAGGATGGATATCAATTGAGGGGGTTTTATTTCCAGTTCATTGGCCCGGATTTGCCATTTCCCCTTAAAGAGACTATTAACTGTGTTTACTGATCCCAAACAGCTGGAATGTCTAGTTTTGGATGGGCGCTTTGGACCTTGTATGGATTGGATTCCTACTTCCCTAGTTAGCGTTTGTGAGTTGTTTCTAACCTCAAGATGCCAGCCCAGTGATGACAGACTCCGGGCTTACCCTCCCCCTTAGCTAATCAGTCACTGGAAGTGAACAGACAGACGGAGCGAGGCTTCAGTTCGTGTCTATGTGTGATCGTGCAAACAGTCCCAAACTCCCTCAGGACCTTTCCTACTGTTGACAGTAGACTGTTCCTGTCTCATCAAAGATCTAGGATTTATGTCTAATCTCATCCAGAGCACTAAAGCACAACTAATATCAGCTGAGACAATGTGTTTAACTGCAACCTCTGAAAAATTACTGGCAGAGTAAAAGACAATAGCTTGTATAGCATCTAGAAAGAGAACTAAGTACTTAGAAAAATTATCATATGCTAAAAATGTCTGTCAGACAAAAGATCAAAGGAGCACCACTAAAACATAGCATGAATTCTACTTGACTGACTCATAGTTGTTAGAGTGAGTAGATAAAATTAACACTAGATTATTTATCTATCTACTTCAGATCAGTTCAGTTCAGTTCACTCGCTCAGTTGTGTCTGACTCTTTGTGACCCCATGGACTGCAGCACACCAGGCCTCCCGGTGCATCACCAACTCCCGGAGTTTACCCAAACTCATGTCCAATGAGTCGGTGATGCCATCCAACCATCTCATCCTCTGTCATCCCCTTCTCCCACCTTCAATCTTCCCCAGCATCAGGGTCTTTTGAAATGAGTCAGTTCTTCGCATCAGGTGGCCACAGTACCTCTATCTATCTATATCTATGTGTTGTGTGTTTAGTTGCTAAGTGGTGTCCAAGTCTCTTGCAACCCCATGGACTGTAGCCCGCCAGGCTCCTCTGTCCATGGGATTTTCCAGGCAAGAACACTGGAGTGGGTAGCCGTTCCCATCTCCAGGGGATCTTCCTGACCCAGGCATTGAACCCATGTCTCCTGCACTGCAGGCAGATTCTTTACTACTGAGCCACCAGGGAAGCCCATATCTATCTATATCATCTGTATCTATCTATATCATCGATATCTATTAATATATCCGTATCTATATCTGTTAATATATCTATTTCATCTTTATATAGCTCCTTCCAACTCAAAGTTGGGACGACTTGAAAAATACCTTTATGATAGAAATAATACATACTTAGATAATTGGTATTTTTTGCCACCTATGACGGTTAGTTTTATGCGTCAGCTTGACTAGGGAAAGGGTGCCTACTAGCTAGTAAAATGTCCTTTCTGGATTTGTCTGTGAGGGTGTTCCAGGGAGAGATTAGCATTTGAATCAGTGACTGTGTGAAGAAGATCCACCCTCATGAACGTGGGAATGCAAACTCAGGTTCATTCAGGGCACAAAGAGCAAAGGCAAGGGGTGAATTTGGTCTTTGAGCTGGATGCTCATCTCCTCCTGCCCTCAGATATCAGAGCGCCTGGTTCTTGGAATTTTGGGCCCCAGTGGCCATCCAGTTCCGGGGCCTTTGGGCTCAGATGGAATTACACCATTGGCTCTCCTGCTTCTCCCGCTTGCAAGCAGCAGATGGTAGATTTCTCAGCCTCCATAACTGTGTGAGCCTATGTTTACTGTGAACCTCTTGTATCTCTGTATACTATGGGTTCTGTTTCACCGAAGGACCATAACATACCACCCAACAGGACCTCAGTTGTTTGCCGTGATATGATATTTGCCAGACAGTGCATTAATATTCAGAGCTTCCCTGGGAGCTCAGATGGTAAAGAATCTGCTTGTAAAGTAAGAGACCTGGGTTTGATCATTCAGTCAGGAAGATCCCTCGGAGAAGGGAATGGCAACCCACTCCAGTATTCTTCCCTGGAGAATCCCTTGGACAGAAAGGTCTGTCGGGCTGCAGTCCATGGGGTTGCAGTTGCAAACAGTCAGACATAACTGAGCGACTAACACACTTTCACTTTCATTGGGATTTTAATTTAATTTTTAAGAAATTTGCAATAACTATTGTATTCAGTCTTTCTAACATTATATTTCATATTTTCAAGTCATCTTTATTTTCTTTTCAGAAACACCTTCCTGGTTTTCTTCATAAAAGTCCTGTATATACCTTGTTAAGCTAGTCCCTGGATATTTTATTTTTCTTATCATGAAATGTTTTATTATTACTAATTGTCACAGCATATAGTGTTTTTATCACTTATAGCTCAAAAATATTAAAGTGAGTTTACCTTTCAGAATATGGATTCAAATTACTGCAAACTGAAGTAAAGTTTTATTTGTGTAATTCTTCTAATCTTTGTCTAAAATCAGCATCTACGCTCTTAAGTTACTGAGTGTACCATATACAGCATTATTAATCATAGGCACTATGTCATATAGTAGATCTCTAGGACTTATCCACCTTGTATTACTAAAACCCTGTACCAATACCTCTCCGTTTACTCCTCCCCTGGCTCCTAGCAACCACCCTTCTCTCTGTTTCTATGAGTTTGACTACTCTAGATTCTTCATATAGTGAGATCATGCTGTATTTGTCTTTATGGATTTGGCTTGTTTTACTCAACATAATATCCTCCAAGTGTATCCATGTTGTCACAAATGGAAAAACATCTTTCTTATTTTAAGGCCAAGTAATATTGCATTTTGTGTACACATCACATTTTCTTTATCCATGCATCCATCAATAAACACTGACTGCTTCCTTGTCTCAGCTATTGTGCAGTGAACTTGGGAGGGCAGATATTTCTTGGAGATTCTGACTTCAATTCCTTTAGGTATATACCCAGAAGAGGGATTGTTGGATTATCAGTAGTTCTATTTTTAATTTTCGGAGAACCTCTTTTTCATAGTGGCTTGCCAATTTACATTCCCATCAGCGGTGTACATGGATTTCCCTTCTCTGCAAATCTTTGCCAACACTTGTCGTTTTCTGTTTGTTTGTTTCTGTTTTCTGCAACCATCCCAACTGGTGTGAGGTGATATTGCACTGTGATTTACATTTGTGTTTCCTTGATAATTAGTTATGTTGAGCACCTTTACATACCTTATGTTAAGCGCTCTTTCAGTTCAGTTCAGTCACTCAGTCGTGTCTGACTCTTTTCGACCCCATGGACTGCAGCATGCCAGGCTTCCCTGTCCATCACCAACTCCTGGAGTTTGCTCATACCCATGTGCATAGAAATGGTGATGCCATTCAACCCTCTAGTCCTCTGTCTTCCCCTTCTCCTCCCACCTACAATCTTTCCCAGCCTCAGGGTCTTTTCAAATGAGTCAGTTCTTCACATCAGGTGGCCAAAGTATTGGAGCTTCAGCTTCAGCATCAGTCCTTCTAATGAACACTCAGGACTGATTTCCTTTAGGATTAAGTGGTTTGATTCCTTGCAGTCCAAGGGACTCTCAAGAGTCTTCTCCAACACCACAGTTCAAAATCATCAATTTTTTGATGCTCGGTTTCCTTTATGGTCCAACTCTTACATCCATACATGACTACTGGAAAAACCACAGCTTTGACTAGATGGACCTTTGTTGGCAAACTAATGTCTCTGCTTTTTAATATGCTCTCTAGGTTGGTCATGGACTTCCCTGGTGGCTCAGACAGTAAAGCATCTGTTTACGATGTGGGAGACCTGGGTTCGATCCCTGTGTTGGGAAGATCCCCTGGAGAAGGAAATGGCAATCCACTCCAGTACTATTGCCTGGTAGGCTACAGTCCATGGGGTCACAAAGAGTTGGACATGACTGAGTGACTTCACTTTCACTTTCTTAAGTTGGTCATAGCTTTTCTTCCAAGGAGCAAGCGTGTTTTAATTTCATGGCTGCAGTCACCATCTTCAGTGATTTTGGAGCCCAAGAAAATAAAATCTTTCACTGTTTCCATTGTTTCTTCATCTATTTGCCATGGAGTGATGGGACTGTGCGTCATCGTCTTAGTTTCTTGAATGTTTAGTTTTAAGCCAGTTTTTTTTCCCCTCTCCTCTTTCACTTTCATCAAGAGGCTCTTCAGTTCCTCTTCACTTTCTGCCATAAGGGTGGTGTCATCTGCATATCTGAGGTTATTGATATTTCTCTGGCAATCTTGATTCCAGCTTCTGCTTCATCCAGCTCAGCGTTTCTCATGATGTACTCTGCATATAAGTTAAATAAGCAGGGTGACAATATACAGCCTTGACATACTCCTTTCCCAATTTGGAACCAGTCTGTTGTTCCATGTCCAGTTTTAACTGTTGCTTCTTGCCTTCATACAGACTTTTCAGGAGGCAGGTAAGGTGGTCTGGTATTCCCATCTGTTGAAGAATGTTCCACAGTTTGTTGTGATTCACATAGTCAAAGGCTTTGGCATAGTCAATAAAGCAGAAGTAGGTTTTTTCCTGGAATTCTCTTGCTTTTCGATAATCCAACGGATGTTGGCAATTTGATCTCTGATTTCTCTCCCTTTCCGAAATCTAGCTTGTACATATGGAAGTTCTCAGTTCATGTACTTTTGAAGCCTCATTTGGGGAATTTTGAGCATTACTTTGCTAGCATGTAAGATGAATGCAACTGTTTGGTAGTTTGAACATTCTTTGGCATTGCCTTTCTTTGGGATTAGAATGAAAACTGACCTTTTCCATTCCTGTGGACATTGCTGAGTTTTCCAAATTTGCTAGCATATTGAGTGCAGCACTTTAACAGCATCATCTTTCAGGATTTGAAATAGCTCAATTGGAATTCCATCACCTCCACTAGCTTTTTTCATGGTTATGCTTCCTAAGGGCCACTTAACTTCGGACTCCAGGATGTCTGGCTCTAAGTGAGTGATCACATCATCGGGGTTATCTGGGTCATGAAGATCTTTTTTGTACAGTTCTTCTGTGTATTCTTGCTACCTTTTCTTAATATCTTCTGCTTCTGTTAGGTCCATACCATTTCTGTCCTTTATTGAGCCCATCTTTGCATGAAATGTTCTCTTGGTATCTTTAATTTTCTTGAAGAGATGTCTAGTTTTTCCCATTCTGTTGTTTTCCTCTATTTCTTTGTATTGATCGCTGAGGAAAGCTTTCTTATCTCTTCTTGTTATTCTTTGGAACTCTGTATTCAGAGCTTTTCTCCTTTGCTGTTAACGTCTCTTCTTTTATCAGCTATTTGTTAGGCCTCCTTAGACAACCATTTTGCCTTTTTGCATTTATTTTTTTTAGGGATGGTCTTGATCACTGCCTCCTGTATAATGTCACAAACCTCCGTCCATAGTTCTTCAGGCACTCTGTCTATCAAATCTAATCCCTTGAATCTATTTGTCACTTCCAGTGTATAATTGTAAAGGATTTGATTTAGGTCATACTTGGATGGTCTAGTGGTTTTCCCTACTTTCTTCAATTTAAGTCTGAATTTTGCAATAAGGAGCTGATGATCTGAGCCACAGTCAGCTCCAGGTCTTGTTTTTACTGACTATATAGAGCTTCTTCATCTTTGGCCACAAAGAATATAATCAATCTGATTTTGGTGTTGACCATCTGGTGATGTCCATGTGTAGAGTCACCTCTTGTGTTGTTGGAAGAGGGTGTTTGCTATGACCAGTGCGTTCTCTTGGCAAAACTCTGTTAGCTGTTGCACTGCTTCATTTTGTACTCTGAGACCAAACTTGCCTGTTACTCCAGGCATCTTTTGACTTCCTACTTTTGCATTCTAGTCCCTTATGATGAAAAGGACGTCTTTTTATGGTGTTCTAGAAGATCTTGTAGGTCTTCATAGAACCATTCAACTTCAGCTTCTTCGGCCTTAGTGGTTGGGGCATAGACTTGGATTACTGTGATACTGAATGGTTCTCCTTGGAAACAAAGAGATCATTCTGTCATTTTTGAGATTGCACCCAAGTACTGCATTTCAGACTCCTGTTGACTGGAGGGCTACTCCATTTCTTCTAAGGCATTCTTGCCCACAGTAGTAGATACAATGGTCATCTGAATTAAATTCTCCCATTCCAATCCATTTTAGTTCACTGATCCCTAAAATGTCAATATTCACTCTTGCCATCTCCTGTTTGACCACTTCCAGTTTGCCTTGATTCATGGACCTAATCAAGGCAAACATTCCAGATTCCTGTGCAATATTGTTCTTTACAGCATTGGACTTTACATCCATCACCAGTCACATCCACAACTGGGCGTTGTTTTCACTTTGGCTCCATCTCTTCATTCTTTCTGGTGTTATTTCTCCACTCTTCTCCAGTGGCATATTGGGCACCTACTGACCTGGGGAGTTCATCTTTCAGTGTCATATCTTTTTGTCTTTTCATACTGTTCATGGGTCTTAGTATGTATAAGTGGTCTCACTATAAGTGATCTTGCTGCTAAGTCACTTCAGTTGTGTCTGACTCTGTGCGACCCCATAGACGGCAGCCCACTAGGCTCCTCTGTCCCTGGGATTCTCCAGGCAAGAACACTGGAGTGGGTTGCAATTTCCTTCTCCAATGCATGAAAGTGAAAAGTGAAAGTGAAGTCACTCAGTCGTGTCCAACTCTTAGCGACCCCATGGACTGCAGCCTACCAGGCTCCTCCATCCATGGGATTTTCCAGGCAAGAGTACTGGAGTGGGGTGCCATTGCCTTCTCATGTGAGGACATAGCTAAACAGTGCTGTCTATAAATGAGGAAAAAGGTCTCACCAGACATCAAAGCTACCAGGACCCTGGACTTCCCAGCCGCCAGAACTGAAAAGTGTCTGCTGTTCATAAGCCACCCAGTTTATGGTACATTTCTCATAGTAGCCTGAACGACTATTCAGTTATTTATTTATTTACTTATCTACTTATAGCGAAGTAACATTGACCTGCAGCATTATACTAGCTCCAGGTGTATAGCACAGTGAGTCCATATGTCCATACATTACAAAGTGAGCACCATGTCTAGACACCATCCGTGACCATACAAAATTATTGCAATATTAGTGACTGTGTTTCCCATGTTGTACCCGTCATCCCCACGACTCATTTATTTTATAAATGAAAGCCACAGTTATTTCACTTATCTGCCCATTCCCCTCCCCTCTGGCAACAACCTATTCGTTCTCAATATCGGTGAGTCTGTTTCTGTTTATTTTTTCATTTGTTTTGGTTTAGATTTCACATATAAGTTGGACCATAAAGAAGGCTGAGCACCAAAGAATTGATGCTTTTGAACAATGGTGCTGGAGAAGATTCTTGAGAATCCTTTGGACAGGAAAAAGATCAAATCAGTCCATCCTAAAGGAAATCAACACTGAATATTCACTGGAAGGACTGATGCTGAAGCTGACACTGCAATCCTTTGGTCACCTGATGTGAAGAGCTGACTCATTGGAAAAGACCCTGATGCTGGGAAAGATAGAGGGCAGGAGGGAAAGAGGGTGGCGGAGGATGAGATGGTTGAATGGCATCATCAACTCAATGGACATGAGTCTGAACAAACTCTGGAAGATGGAGATGGACAGGGAGGCCTGGGATGCCGCAGTCCATGTGGGTCAGAAAGAGTTGAATACGACTGAGCTACTGAACGACAGCAGCCACATGTAAGTGATTACACAGAATTTGACTTATTTAACTTACCATAATACCCTCTATGTCCGTTCATGCTGTCAAAAGTGATGAGACTTCATGCCTTTTTATGTCTGAATAACGTTCCATTTTACACAGATATGCACTATGATTTCTCTAGCCATTCATCTATCAGTGGGCATTGAGGTTGCTCCCACAACCTGGCGATTGTGAGTAATGCTGCAGCGAACATACAGGTGCATGTAGCTTTTCTAATTGTTTTTATTTTCTTTGGAAAAATACTCAGAAGGGGAGTCATATGACAGTTTTATTTTCAATTTTTATTTTTTTTATTTTTTGATTTTCTATTAGTACATCTTTTTTGTTTTTAATTTTATTTTATTTTTAAACTTTACATAACCTCCCCATACCATCCCTCTGCGTCGTCCCAGTACACTAGCCCCAAGTATCCAGTATCGTGCATCGAACCTGGACTGGCAACTCGTTTCTTACATGATATTTTACATGTATGGGGAGGGAGGAGGGAGGAGGGTTCAGGATGGGAAACACATGTATACCTGTGGCCGATTCATTTTGATATTTGGCAAAACTAATACAATTATGTAAAGTTTAAAAATAAAATAAAATTAAAAAAAAAAAAGAAAAGAACCTCCATACTGTTTTCCACAGTTGCTGAATCAGTTCACAGTGTACAGTGTGCTAGGATTCCCTTTTCTCCACATTCTCACCAACACTTGTTATCTTTTTGATACTTGTCATTCTGACAGGTGTGAGGTGATATCTCATGGTTTTTATTTATATTTCCCTGATGACTAGCGATGCTGAGTGTCTTTTCATGTGTTTCTTGGCCATTTTTAAAGCTTCTTTGGAAAAACATCGATTCAGGTTCTCAGCTCATTTTTTAATCGGATTGTTTGCTTTGTCAACGTGGAGTTGTATGCTTGCATATTTTAGTTCTGAACCCCTTAATATCATGACCACCACTTTTGATCCTTTTGTTTAAAGAGTTCATATGTATCTACTTCTTTTCAACTACTTTTGTTTACAACTATTTATTTTTCTAAGGGACCTATTCTGATGTGTTACAGAAAGCAAATATAACCAGATGCTTCTTTCTTTCTTCACTTGAGACTGAGTATTTCAACATTGGAATGACTAAAATATAATCAGTGCTCAGGAGACTGGGTTGTAAACAGATCTCTAGCTGGCTATCAAGGAGCACTTAATTGACAAGGACTATGCAAAACATATCAATATTTAACCACAGACACTTGCTTCTCAGCTTCCCTCAATGGCATCCACCTCCCATCACTGTCTGGTGCCCAGCAGTGGTACTGGAGTGGTAACATATGACCCACTCATCCCGTAACAGCCTGTATACAACCAAGTCACTGACAGGTGTTTATTCCCAGAACACAAAGAGCGATGCATAAAAACTTACTTTTAATATGTATTATTTGCAACTGAATAATTTAAAGCCACTCACGACTCAAAGTACTGCCTAGTGTTAAAATAGAAAATCAGAGAGAATTCAGAATTCTGCCGGTGCAGAGCTGGATAAAACCTTGTGCTCGTCTTGTGAATGTGCCCACTGATATTATCTGGGTTCAAGGTCAGCTTATTAAATATTGTTTTGCTCTTTAGAGTCCAGGTAGAATGGAGAACTTTCAGACTGGGAATTGGGTGACCCTACCCAGCAACATGACCTTGGAAAACTCACTTCCTTATGGATTCTCACCTGTGAGAAGAAGGCAGTGGGGCAGAAGGTGGGGGAGCAGGAGTGGGCACCACGGGCACGTGGACCACTTCTCCATGTAACTTACTTGTGTCTTCAGTACCTGCTCGGCTTGTCCTGTGTAACCCACTTCCTTTTGATGACGTGGTACTGCTGTGCCTGCCCAGCTTCATAGCTTGGTGGATCAGACCTTTGTGAGAAAAACAGGCTTGCTCCTGAAGAACTGTGAACGCCTTTTCTGACTATATTAGACTTTGAGTTTTCTCTCTTGATAATCAAATAGAAAAGGAGGATTTTTATAAAACCAGATGGTTTTAAATATTGACTTCTGTAAGTCAAACAGATAATAAATTTTTGTCAAAGCCTGAAGTGAGAAAGCTTCTTGTATCAGGATCTTAACAATTTAATGTATGTATTGGATTGTTAGAATTGCTTAATTATTAGTTTTGGAAAAACAGTAAATGATGGGCTTCCCAGGTGGTGCTAGTGGTAAAGAATCTGCCTACCAATGCAGGAGACATAAGAGATGTGGGTTTGATCCCTGGGTGGGGAAGATCCCCTGGAGGAGGGCATGGTAACCCACTCTAGTATTCTTGCCTGGAGAATCCCATGGACAGAGGAGCCTGGTGAGCTACAGTCCATAGAGTCATAAAGAGTCAGACATGACTGAAGTGACTGAAGTGACTTAACAAGCATGCATGAACTCAGATTATGAATTTTTCACAGTTGGCAGCGTAGATACTATCAAAATACACTTTACAGGCTGATACATATTCACACAAATCTTAGCCTATTCATGTGAATGTAACCATTATAGAAATGACCCAAGAGGTTAAAGGCTGAAAATATGGACATCATACTGATCATTCTTAAAAACACCAATGTTAATCTTTCTAGCAACACTTTTCATCTCTATCATCTTAGTAAAATTTATGTTCACTGGGACAGAGCTCAATTTCATCTAGTTCCTTTGCCATTCATTCTGAAGAAGGAAAATCTAAAGGAGCATGGTTTTTACCTTTCAAAACACTGTCCTTTGTGACACTTTCTTATCCAAAGGTTTCTGAGTAGCCAGCAGTCACTGAACCACTTATCATACAATAAACTCTTAAATGTGATAGAGCCGTCAACTAGCCTACCAGGTACCCACAATCATCACTGTGATCATTTTACACCAGTGGGGACCCTGCGTGGAGACTTCGTGACACTTGTCAAAAATATTGTAAAGGACCTTGAATTAAATGACGCTGATTCTGAGTGCCTCCTCCCTGTGCCTGACCCCTAGTCTGGGGAGCCTGACACAGGGTTCAGAGCTCTCACTCCTGTTGGAGAGCTTTCACAATATGATTGTCCTCCAGTTGGTGGGTTGCCTACCCAGAGGGAATGGGATTTGATTACTTTGCAGGTGCTCCCTTCCTGCTGTCTCATGGATTATTCTTTGTCTTCAGAAGTAGAATATCTTTGGTAGGTTCCCGTCTGTTTTTATCGATGGTTGTTTAGCAGTTGGTTGTGATTTTGGTGTTCCCTCAAGAGGAGCTGAGCTCAAGGTCCTTCTACGCTACCATCTTATTTTTTCCTTTAGGTGAAGAATCATCCCAGAGTTCCCAAGATCCAAGAATGATCATCGGAACCCCGGTGGTGGGTATTGCCTCCTCCTGCTGCCTTCACAAAGCATTCTTTGGCAATAGCTGTGAGGATCCTTGGATCTTTCCCCTGATCAGCAATGCTCATTTGAACATCTTGCTATTTCCTCCGTTTGTGTGTGTTGCTTTGCCACTGGAAATATAACTGAATCTAGCAGTTATTATTTGGCACAAATGTATGAAGCAGGTTCCTTGTTTGCTCTGCTGAGTGGTCTACAAACTAGACCTGGGGAGGGAAGCAGATTCCCTGGGCTTTGCTCTCTGTAGGGCAGTCATTCTCCAAGTGAGGTCTCTAGAGTTGCAGCTCTAAATGACAAATGAGGTCTTTGCAACAGTGATCCCTTACAAAATTTGGTTGCTGTTCTTGTTCAGTCACTCAGTCATGTCTGACTCTTTGCAACCCCATGGACTGCAGCACGCCAGACTTCCCTGTCCTTCACTATCTCCTGGAGTTTGCTCAAATTCATGTCCATTGAATTGATGATGTCATCCAACCATCTCCTCCTCTGTTGCCCACTTCTCCTTCTGCCCTCAATCTTTCCCAGCATCAGGGCTTTTTCCAATGAGTCAGCTCTTTGCATCAGGTGGCCAAAGTATTGGAGCTTCAGTTTCAGCTTCAGCATCAGTCCTTCCAATGAATATTCAGGGTTGATTTCCTTTAGGATTGACTGGTTCGATCTCCTTACTGTCCAGGGGACTCTCAAGAGTCTTCTTCAGCACCACAATTTAAAAGCATCAATTCTTTGTTTTTTCTTTTAATTCCATTTTCAAAGTCCTACTCTAGTACATTTTGTCTATGTTCACCTTTTAATTTAATTTTTAAAAAATTATTTATTTAGTTTTTAACTGAAGGATAATTGCTTTACAGAAGTTTGTTGATTTCTGCCAAACATCAACATGAATCAGCCACAGGTATACTATGTCCCCTTCTCTTGAACCTCTCTCCCATCTCCCTTCCCATCCCACCCCTCTGGATTATTATAGAGCCCCTGTTTGAGTTCCCTGAGTCATACAGCAAATTCCCACTGGCTATCTATTTCACAAACTGTAATGTAAGTTTCCACGTTACTCTCTCCACACGTCTCATGCTCCCAGCCCCGCCCTGTGTCTAGAAGTCTGTTCCCTATGTCTGTGTCCCCACTGCTGCCCTGCAAACAATTTCATCAGTGCCGTCTTCTATGTTCCGTATATATGTGTTAGTAACAATATTTCTCTTTATGACTTACTTCACTCTGTATAATAGGCTCTGGGTTCACCCACCTCATTAGAACTGACTCAAATGCATTCCCTTTTTATGGCTGAGTAATAGTCCACTGTATACATGTGCCACAGTTTCTTTATCCATTCATTTGTCAATGGACATCTAGGTTACTTTAAATGTTCTAGCTATTGTAAATAGTGCTGCAATGAACATTGGGGGTACATATGTCTTTTTCAATTTCGTGTGAAAGCATCAATTCTTCAGTGCTCAGCCTTCTCTGTGGTCCATTTTTTGCATCTGTACAAGACTACTGGAAAAGCCATAGCTTTGACTATATGCGTCTTTGTTGGCAAAGTGATGTCTAGGTTTATCATAGCGTGCATTTTAAAATATCTGTTTATTTTTTTCATTTTTGGCTGCACTGAATCTTGGTTGCCATGCACAGACTTTCTCTAGCTGTGCTGAGCGGGGGTCCCTCACCCTTTGTTGTGGTTTGTGGGCGTTTCATTGCGGTGTCTTCTCTTGCTGGAGCACAGGCTCCAGGGTGTGTGAGATATATGGTTGTGGCAAAGGGGCTTAGTTGCTCTGCTGCGTGTGGGATCTTCCCAGACCAGGGACCAAACACTTGTCCCCTACATTGGCAAGTGGATTCTTAAACACTGGACCACCAGGGAAGTCCTTGATAGTGCATTATCCTAGTCTTCAAGAAATATCAAGGAGGAAAATGAATAACAGTTTCCTTAGTTCAACCAATCTGAAACAAGCAAGCACAATCAGTAAATGAGTAACATTTGGTAATGAAGCATCCTCTGGATGTGGGTGAGTAGGCACAGTACATGTGTGCATGTGTGTGTGTGTTGGCAGAGATGTGCAATATTTTTAAAAATAGCTTTAAAAAGATGCTTTCTGCTAATTTTATGTAAAACACCAACAGCCATTTTCTGTGAAACTTCAATAGGCAGGGAATTGGGATGCAAATCCTGATGAATGTCTTTTGATGAAGGTAGAACTATACTGTTACACATACCATGCTCAGTTAAACAAGTGACTGATGTATTTTTATTTGGACAACTAAATCTTGACTACTGTTGTTAGATACAGATTGTTGGGGCACACACATGATTTTTCTGGACTCTGGCTTCTCTTCAGTAACTACCGTCTTCATTTTTATGACATTTTTCAGTTTACAGCATAATACCGCATGTGTCAGAGGAGGAAACCAAACCTCAGACAGCTTAGATGATTTACCCGCAGTCACAGTTACCAAATATTAGAGCCAGGATTTGAACACCAGTCTTCTGCTACTTCTCTGTGTATTGATGACCAGATGCTGGCTAGGAGTCTGACCTGCAATGCAAGTTATGCCAAGCTTTTCAGTTTTTAATATGTGGAGGTTATTTTTCTTGATTCACATTTTACAAAAAAGCAAACCCAGGGCAAAAAATCAATTAGAAAAACATTCTATCGATTGTAAGGTACTTAAATAGAAAGACCCTGTTTATTAAGCCAAGATTCAATTGAAGTGTCTCAGTGAGGGGTTCTCATCCCAGCCTGTACATTTCCCCCTTGGTGGCTTCCTTCAATTTTAGAATTGGGTTTTGAAGCAGTTTTTCAGTTAGGCTCAGATGAATCCCCTGGGAATTCTTAAAGATGAGCTCATATATATGAAAGAATTGTTTCTGACTGACACACTTTGATGAACAACATCTGTGATGCTCTAGAAGTGAAAATAATCACTCATTATCTCCTTGTTCTAAATAAATGTTTGTATGAAGCTGCTCTAAATTGCAGCATTTTCATTGTCGTATGCCTACTTCAGGAGGGAGTTAATGAAGCCCAAGCCACTCAGTACCATCCTGAGATGAGGTGGCTGTCAGGGTTTGGGGACTGCCCTTCATTGCCACATGGAGGGCCACTCCCAGGGGCCCTGCAGTCCACGGGCTCCTGGGCTAAATTACTCTGTTTCAAATGAAATCCAGATGTAAGCTAGACTTTCTCAGCCCCATAGAATAAGGAAACTTGTCTGAATCTCCTGGTCCCTGAAACTGCACTGAAGCAATTGCACAGCCCCTGGTATCCTGAGCCGCCCCTTGAATTCCAAGGAAACCAAGCGGGCTCAGAGTTTCCTCCTGGAGTCAGCTTCTCCTGTGCAGTGTCTGTTCCTAACATTGGTCTCAGTCCTTCGTCCTGAGGTTTCCTCCACCTTTCTTGCCTTCTAATTCCTCTTGAATGGCCTCTGCCTTGCTTTTTAAGTTCCTCATGGCCTCTGAGGTTCTGTTCTCTGATAACCATCATGCTTCCGCCCACAGCATCCTGTCCTTCCATGGGGGCACCATCTTTCATTTTCTCTCTGAGATGATTGCGCTCATGTTCAGTTGCTTCAGTCGTGTCCAACTCTTTGTGACCCCGTGGACCATAACCCATCACATCCATGGGAATTCCCAGGCAAGAATCCTGGAGTGGGTTTCCATTTCCTTCTCCAGGAGGAAGGATCTTCTCAACCCAGGGATCAAACCTGGGCCTCCTGCAGTGCAGGCAGATTCTTCACCATCTGAGCCACCAGGGAAGCCCTGTATGGGGTGACAGATGACTGTATAAATATAAACTGAAATGAATACAAATACAAAATTTTACTCCTTCCATTGCACTTATCACATTTTAAGCATTGAAGGGCAGAACTGACTTCTGAGTGGTCAGGCGGCTCACGTAGATTCCCATCCTCTTCTCAGGAAGCTGTAGGGTACTGCCCTAGTTCTAGCCCCCTCAGGAAGGCAAGCCTCATCCCCCTAGTCTGGGCTGGTGCTCCTGGGATTAATGTCTCTGCGGTTCAACCTCTCCAGAAAGAATGCTCCAGGGTTGCCTGGTGTTGAGGTAGGGGCTCTGCTTCTCCCGCAGTCTGATTTCTGCAGTTCCTCCCAGGACAGTGGCCTCGTCCTGCTGCTGTTCAATCGCTCAGTCATGTTGACCCCATGGACTGCAGCACGCCAGGCCTCCCTGTCCATCACCATCTCCTGGAGCATGCTCAAACTGACGTCCATCGAGTCGGTGATGCCATCCAACCATCTCATCCTCTCGTCCCCTTCTCCTCCCACCTTCAATCTTTCCCAGCATCAGGGTCTTTTTCAATGAGTCAGCTCTTCGCATCAGGTGGCCAAAGGATTGAAGCTTCAGCTTCAATCAGTCCTTCCAATGACTATTCAGGGTTGATTTCCTTTAGGATGAACTGGTTGGATCTCCTTGCTGTCTAAGGGACTCTCAAGAGTCTTCTCCAGCAGCACAGTTCGAAGGCATCAATTCTTCGGTGCTTGTCCTGGACTCTCCTCGTTCTGTGACGATGTGAGTTAACCCCTTCTTGTTGCCTCACTGCAAGCACTTTATTTACACTGCTGCACTCTGCTCGTCAGTTACCACTCACCTATCTCCTAGAATTTTGTTGACATCCTTTATTCACTATTGTCTCTCCTTCTGTCTGTGTCTCCTTCATGATTTATGAGGTTTGTATCCATTGAAAGTGAAAGTGAAGTCGCTCAGTCGTGTCTGACTCTTTGCGACCCCATGGATCATAGCCTATCAGGCTCCTCCATCCATGGGATTTTCCAGGCAAGAATACTGGAGTGGGTTCCCATTTCCTCTCCAGGGGATCTTCCTGACCCAGGGATCAAACCCAGGTCTCTTGTATCCATTACCCTCCTGGTATGGCTGCTCAGGAGGACCCATAGCTTGTCGTGTGGGTTCTACCCGCCATGTTTGACCTGGAAGGACTGTCCCTTCCACTTATCTGTGTCAGAGGCCTCAGGCAAGGAAGTGAACTCTGAGGAATTTTTTTTTTAACTAGAGGTGAAAGAAGGCAAAATTATCACAGCAGTAGCTGAAGCCACAAATGGCCTGAGACTTTCAGTAAGTAAGCAGGGTGGGGATGAGCTTAAGACACTTGCTTCCTGCCTCAGTTTGGATGGCAACTTTTCCATGGTCATGAGGTTGAACCGGATTCCAAACGTTTCGATGGAAGGAGGATTTGTGGAGTGTGCACTACTTCAGGCAGGTTACAAATATCCTCTTTCATTAAAGATAAACTCGCCAGGCTCCTCTGTCCATGGGATTTCCCAGGCAAGAATACTGGAGTGGGTTGCCATTTCCTTCTCCAGGGGATCTTCCAGACTCAGGGATTGAACCCGGGTCTCTCCTGCATTGGCAAGCGGGTTCTTTATCAGCTGAGCCACCAGGTAAGCCCATAAGAACTAATACTTCTCTGGTACTTGAGAGTATATCCATCCATTCAGTGAACACTTATTTAGTGGGTTTAGGTGCCTGGCCTACATTCCAAAAAATAACAAAAGCACTGATAATAGCATGACAACTATTTTTAATAACTGATAATGTAAAAATCCTCAGAAATAGCCAATTTTCCCACATATTTTCACCAGTTTTCTGTGTTCTTTTATAAAATTAACGAACACCATAAAGACAGGGCTTAACCATACAATTTAGATTAACCCGAATTTTGAAATCATTGGAATCTGAAACAAATGTTTTCCCTTCAGTACTTTCTGGGTGTTTTAAAAATCTTATTCTGTTAATTCTTTCCTGCAGCTGATAACAAGATTGATCTTTCAGATCAATGTTCCCGCAAGTCTCTCTCTCTCTCTGTCGCTTTCTCTCTCCCTGAACAGCTTCTGCAAGGTGGCAGGTTAAGGAGACTGCACCTCTTTTCTGGACTTGAACGTTGCCCCTGGAGGTCTCATTTTACTAATGTTTCCAGCTCTATATGGGGGAGCCCTGCGTCTGGACTATAGCGAGGATATGTTCTGACAAATTTCAGAAGTAAACAGGTCAGACCACGCCTTCCATGAACTCTCAGTTCTATGAACTTTCTAACTAGTCCACTCACAACCAACAGCTCCTTCCTCTCTGGTTTACTTGTTTCCTCCTGCTTTCTATTGCTCTGGTTGCAACCCAAGTTCATGTTGCTTTCACTATGTCTTAATACTTGTGACCCAATTATAGCTTCTATTTTCTACCCTTTTCCTCTACAAACTTGCCATGGTCCCCCTCACCCTGATGAACTTGCAGGCTCCAGTGGGTATCAGTACCCATAGGTTAGCACATCCAGTGACATTTTTGTAAGCCTTCGTTTGGACCTTTCAAGCCTTCAACATTGCTACCCATTCTCTCTTTACCTCTGACTTCTCTTGCATATTTCATGGTTCGCCTTTCTCTTTCTCATCTCAACTCTCTAGTGTCTGCCTCCATCAGTGCTGTTCTTGCCCTTCTCTAGGAGTCCAATGTCATCCCCTTCATTCTCTCTCCAGTCCTTACTTATGTGTCCTCCACATGACACAGGTCGACTCCCACATGGACGTCAAGCCCTGACCTCTCTTCCCAGGTCCTGTCCCACATCCCGAACTTCATCCTGGCATTGGCAGTGATTCTGTTCTCTCAGCCTCAACACCCTTGAGCTCGCGTGTACATCATTTGCAAAGATGCCTCTCATCTCAATTTCTCCAACTCCTTTGAAAGGAAGTGAAAGTCACTCAGTCGTGTCCAACTCTTCACTGTTGCATGGACTAGAGTCTGCCAGGCTCCTCTGTCCATGAAATTCTCCAGGCAAAAAATAATGAAGTGCGTTGCCATTTCCTCCTCCAGGGGATCTTCCCTACTCGGGGATTGAACCTGGGTCTTCTGCATCGCTGGCAGATTCTTTACTTTCTGAGCCACCAAGGAAGCCCCCAACTCCTTTCAGTTCAGTTCAGTCTCTCAGTCATATCTGGTTCTTTGCGACCCATGGACTGCAGCATGCTGGACCTCCCTGTCCATCACCAATTCCTGGAGTTTACCCAAACTCATGTCCATTGAGTCGGTGATACCATCCAACCATCTCATTCTCTGTCATCCCCTTCTCCTCCCACCTTTAATCTTTCCCAGTATCAGGGTGTCTTTTCCAATGAGTCCGTTCTTCACATGAGGTGGCCTAAGTACTGGAGTTTCAGCTTCAACATCAGTCCTTCCAATGGACACCCAGGACTGATCTCCTTTAGGATGGACTGGCTGGATCTCCAGAAGACTGTTGGAATCTTCTCCAACACCACGGTTCAAAAGCATCAATTCTTCTGCACTCAGCTTTCTTTATAGTCCAGATCTCACATCCATACATGACTACTGGGAAAACCATAACCTTTTTCTAAGTCCCTTCAGGTTAAAACATCATTTCTGAGTCTCCTGGCTCTGCCTCTCTGGTCATGCAGTCCCCCAGCCGCCTCCCCCCACTTATCCCTTCCACGCCACTTCGGGTCATTATTGTTTCTGCCTGGTGCTTATGCCACAGCTTTCCACATACCATTTCCTGCCCCTCCATGACACACACAAACGTGAGTCTAACCCTTCTGAAATGATGCTCTTTTATGTCATTATTCAGCCCCAAAATGCTCGGGGTTTCCCTAGTTTCTTTTCTAAAACATTTACTTATTCATCACTCAGTGTTTGGCTGTGATGAGCCTCACTTGCGGTATGCGGGACCTTTTCCCCGTGGTGCGCACGTCCTTCACTGCAGGCTTCTCTCTAGTGCGGCTCTCAGTAGTTGTGGTGCCAGGCTCTCCAGCTGTGGTGTGCAGGCCCTGGAGCACACGCGTGCTTCAGTTAAAGCATGTGGGCCCAGCTGTCCTGCAGCATATGGGATCCGAGGTCCCCGACCAGGGATTGAACCTGCGTCCCTTGCATTGGAAGGCGGATTCTTAACCACTGGACCACCGGGGAAGTCCCTCCCTACTTTACTGATAATCAGTGTCAAACTCCTTGCCTCGGTGTTCCAGGCTTCTCATAGTCTAATTCAAGACTCTCTTTATGGCCTTTATTCCTCTCCATGAGACTCACCTCCCGGAAACCACCCTCTGCAGCTGTTCCGAGTTTTACTAAGCCTCCAGTTTTGCTAACCCTCTTCACCTGGCTAATAGGAAGTGGGAAAGTGTCCCTTGCTTAGTTGTGTCTGACTCTTTGCAAACCCATGGACTGTAGCCCACCAGACTCCTCTGTTCATGGGGTTCTCCAGACAAGGATACTGGAGTGGGTTGCCATTTCCTTCTCCAGGGATCTTCCCAACCCAGGGGTGGAACCTGGGTCTCCTGTATTGCAGGCAGACTCTTTCTGACTGAGCCAGCAGGGAGGCCTAGTAGGAACCTCCCTCTCAGTCTTCCTCACCATCTCGCCAAAGCCAGCCCAGCTTCCAAGGCTCAGGGCAACTGTCTTTACCCTGGAGCTTTCCCTAGTGCCCTTCACATACTGTGGTCACGTCCACCTCTCGGCTCAGGATAGACATTCCTGTATACCCCCCGGACCACTTTGGTCCCTTTTCATTTCTACTCTGTCTTCTGTTAGCATTCACTGTTTGGTTCTGAATTTCTGTTTGACAAAGAACCATGGACTGGACTTTAAATCCTTGGCCCCTGAATGAAGATTTATGTTGTCCAGGCTTATCCTCAGGAAAATTAAATACACTGAACAGGCAAGTATTTACTGGCAGATTTGAGCAGCACTAATGGATCAAGTCCACCAAACCATAAAATGTAACATAAAAATGAAAACTCCACTTTACCTAAAATATAGCTAGAAAAATGTTAATGGGAATAGTGGTCAAGTTTAATGCCGCTAGCTCCTAAATTTTATTCCTACCTTAAAACATACTTCTTTTCAGTATGTGACCAAATGCAAAATGATAGCAAGATCAGATGATGTTGACGATCAATAAAGTTAAAATGAGTTTTGCAGTTTGGCCTAAATCTATAAATCGAGATGACGTTTTCATGGAATTAATCAAATCGAATTATTCTCCCTAAGAAACAAAAGCCCGCAAAATTTGGTTTGTCTGGATTTTTCTTACCTATGATGAACAAATGTGTTAGGAGGACTAAAGTCCTATTTTTGCTATTCTGTGTGAAGGGCTTTGTTGCTTAGAGGCATCAACTAAGTAGATGCCTGCGGAATTTGCGAGTAGCTTCCATTTTTAGCCAAGTAAGCCTCAGTGGTTTGAATGTGGAGTGCAGTCATTAATAGTGTTTGCATGACTGATGTACAAACTTCTTTTCCTTCATGGAAGATTGAAACATCTAGTTCTCCAGAATTCCCAGTGCCTTTCAGGCCATGGAGTTCTCTCACCCACCCGCTTTCTTCTCTGAGCAGTTTTCAGGTTTCCAAAGTTGGTGCTGCATTTCATCAGCCCTGCGGACTGGAGGAGGAGGTGCCTTCTACTAACAATCATGGTACAAATTTCTTCCTAAAAATTTAAGTGTGAAGGACAAAATGATTAACTGGAAGAGAACTTCAGTGCACTTATAGCTTTTTAGTAGCTTCCCTCATCACCAGAAACCCCCTGGCTCTTGTGTATGGTGTGAAAAAATATGGCAGGTCAGTGGTTTGAGCTCTTTCCAGACAGAATTCCCTGATAAAGGGAACTAGACATGAGTAGGTACAGAGAGGCACAGAAAATGCATGATGGACTTGGTCTGAAAGCCAGCAATCCCAGTGCAGAGGGAGACATGCCTGTCCTTCCTTCTGTGGACAATCCCATGACCTCACATTGCCCTGTGTCATCTATGCCCCTCAAGCCAACAACTGTTTTCAGCAAAGTGGAGCCCATCATATGTGGCCTTCAACTGCAGAGTCTTTTTGGCAAGTTTTTATGGGACTGTGTTTTCCCCACATTCCTGTCTCCTAAATTTGTTGTGCCTTTTCCTGAATCAGAAAGGATGCTTCTGAAATTCAGCTCACCTTCTGGTTGAATTAAGTCATGTGGTGATAATAAGAGCAATGTGTGAGAGCAGCGAGTTATGTAACTTGTTTTTTTTCTCTGCCACAATTAATAGCTATCACAGTGCCTGAGAGTGCTGTTTAAAATGACGGTTTCACTTGGAGTGCCTCTGGCCTGTGTGTGCGTCAACGAGCAGGATTGCATGTATTTGTGCAGAAAGTGACAAATCATGGAGAAGAGCCGTGGGAGAGCGAGAGGGACAACAGGGTTTGTTTGGTCCAGTACACGGAAAAGAAGTGGGCTGAGCAGACTTGAAGCTGTCAGAGGACTCTGCTGTGAACCCTGGTGCAAGGAGATCCAACCAGTCCCTCCTAAAGGAGAGCAGTCCTGGGTGTTCATTGGAAGGACTGATGTTAAAGCTGAAACTCCAATACTTTGGCCACCTCACACAAAGAGCTGACTCATTGGAAAAGACCCTGATGCTGGGAAAGATTGAGGGCAGGAGGAGAAGGGGATGACAGAGGATGAGATGATTGGATGGCATCACCGACTCAATGGACATGAGTTTGGGTAAACTCCGGGAGTTGGTGATGGACAGGGAGGCCTGGTGTGCTGTGGTTCATGGGGTCGCAAAGAGTCAGACATGACTGAGTGACATGACTGAGCGACTGAACTGAACTGAACTGGTGTCCCAACTCAGTCAGTTTCACGAACTCCTTTCTCTGCGTTGCCTGATCACCTTGAACTGCTTCTACTGGCCATGCTGGCAAGATACTTACTGAGAGGCAAGTTGGAAGCTGGTAGATTCCTGGACCTGCAGTCAGGGGGCAACTCCACACACTACAGAAAACAGAAAGTACCTTGGTATTTCAGTTTCTTTCTATATATAGATATGTAGTATATAAAATATATATGATAAGTATATTTATAATAGGATTGGCCAAAAAGTCCATTTGGGTTTTTCTGCAACATATGGAAAACCCGAAAGAGCTTTCTGGTCAATCCTATGTGTATATGTGTGTAAGTAAGTAAGTAAGTGTTAGTCGCTCAGTCGTGCCTGACTCTTTGAGACCCCATGGACTGCAGCCCACCAGGCTTCTCTGTCCATGAGATTTTCCAGACAAGGATACTGGAGTGGGTTGCTATTTCCTTCTCCAGGGGATCTTCCCAACCCAGGGATTGAACCCGTGTCTCCTGCACTGCAGACAGATTCTTTACTGACTGAGCTACAAAGGAAGCCTGTATGTACTTGGCTGGATGTGATGACAGTCAAGCTCGGGTAAACCCAGACATCACTACTTCTCTAATGTGGGTTGTTACCTGAAGTCTCCTGTGGTCACTAGGTGATGAGCATCTTCAGATACTGGTGAGCATGGACTTTTTCCCCCCTGACAACCTTGCTCCTGAGTTCACAGGGGAGCAATAAGAGGGGATTCCAGCATCTTTTTCCTTCCATAAACTCTGCGGTCCCTCCAGTGACAGGAGTAGCTTCTTCTTGTCCTGGCAAAGGCCAGCTCTGCCTTGGGTACTGGACTCCACCCTTTCTCCTTTATTCCAGCGTTTGGCTCCTAAAATACTCCCTTCCCATCTTCCATAATCAAATTTTAGTTTTTTACAATGTCATATGCATCAACATTAAAAACACTGTATTTTTTTTCCCTTTAAAAGCATCCTTTTCCGGGATGATTACCCCTCCAGCTACTAGTTCACTTCACTATGGCCCTTTAAAGCAAATTTCCTAAGAAGAGTGGTCTTTTCTTGTCTTCACTTTTTTACCTCTCATTCTCATTCGAGTGTATTTCAAGCAAAACTTTCACCCAATAGTCTCACTAAAATTATCATTATTATTAAGATTTCAAAGCTCATGGTCCTTCTAGTTCTCAGTATCATTCAGCAGATTATATGTATTATATGTAACATGGAATGTATCCTAAAAGAGAAATGGAAAATCTTACACTAAACAAAAGTGGATATAATTTAAAAAATTCTTGTCCATCACCACAACCTCAAATTATCTTTTGTTAGTATCTCAATGCGAGATGATGAAGTCCTGGCCCATGAAGTGTTTGGGGTGGGTATTCTTAACACTGTTGATAAGGGGACATCCGAAGATAGAACCATTTTAATACAAAGTAATTTGGTAATTTACTGGAATTTGCTTCTGTTATTGAATGTTACTCTGAAAAATTGAATCACAGAAAATCTAAGGCATTTATGTTATTTTTGTTTCTTTTAAATAGACCGAAGAAGTCAGATCCTATTTGGAGACCTGTAGTCAGACTTTATTATTTGGGGCTCCAAAATCACTGCAGATGGTGACTGCAGCCATGAAATTAAAAGACGCTTACTCCTTGGAAGGAAAGTTATGACCAACCTAGATAGTATATTCAAAAGCAGAGATATTACTTTGCCAACAAAGGCCCATCTAGTCAAGGCTATGGTTTTTCCTGTGGTCATGTATGGATGTGAAAGTTGGACTGTGAAGAAGGCTGAGTGCTGAAGAATTGATGCTTTTGAACTGTGGTGTTGGAGAAGACTCTTGAGAGTCCCTTGGACTGCAAGGAGATCCAACCTGTCCATCCTAAAGGAGATCAGTCCTGGGTGTTCATTGGAAGGACTGATGGTAAAGCTGAAACTCCAATACTTTGGCCATCTCATGCGAGGAGCTGACTCATTGGAAAAGACCCTGATGCTGGGAGGGATTAGGGATAGGAGGAGAAGAGGATGACAGGATGAGATGGCTGGATGGCATCACCAACTCAATGAACGTGAGTTTGAGTGAACTCCAGGAGTTGGTAATGGACAGGGAGGCCTGGCGTGCTGCAACTCATGGGGTGGCAAAGAGTCAGACACAACTGAGAGACTGAATTGAACTGAACTGAGTCTAGAAAAATAAAATGGCTTCCCTGGTGGCTCAGAGGATAAAGCGTCTGTCTGCAATGCAGTATACCTGGGTTCAATCCCTGGATTGGGAAGATCCCCTGGAGAAGGAAATGGCAACCCACTCCAGTATTCTTGCCTGGAGAATCCCATGGACAGAGTAGCCTGGCGGGCTACAGTCCACGGGGTCACAAAGAGTCGGACACAACTTAGAGACTTCACACACACACACACAGTCTAGAAAAATAGGCACCATCTGCTGATTGAAAGGGTGGGAGTCAGGTAACAGAATAAGAATTTGGATACCCAGGAAAATGTGCTAAAACTCTGGGGGGAAGGACCAGAGGAGAATGAAGGAGGATTGAAAGAAATCCCTCCTTCTTTTCCCACTGCCTGAAGTTAAGGAAATCAGTTCTGAATATTCATTGGAAGGACTGATGTTGAAGCTAAAATTCCAATACTTTAGCCACCTGATGTGAAGAACCGACTCATTTGAAAAGATCCTGATGCTGGGAAAGATTGAAGGCAGAGAAGGGGACAACAGAGGATGAGATGGTTGGATGGCATCACCCACTCAATGGATATGAGTTTGAGTAAACTCCAGGAGTTGGCGATGGACAGGGAGGCCTGGTGTGCTACAGTCCATGGGGTCACAAAGAGTCGAACACGACTGAGAGACTGAACTGAGCTGAAGTCAGCCAGGTGGGGCTTCCTATACTCCATGGTGAGGATTACCATTGTGTTCAAAACACCCTATCGTTAGTCTACATTTCCAGTTCTTCCTGAGACACTTACAATGAATAAATGTCAATGACAGTTTTGGTCAAACAATGATCCAAGTACTATTCTAGCACAGAGTCTAATTTTAACATTTGTAAGATGTTGCCCTTTTCCAAAGATCCTATGTTTAGCTAACTTAGTCATAGATCTATTTAGGGAAGGAATGTGCAATTTTATTATTTTTTTTAATTTCAGAAATTTTTGAAAACCCAGTTTATAAGTAGAAATGTTTTCCTTAAGGAGGAAGGAAAAAGTCTCCTCTAGTAGTTAGCAGTCTTTTTGTCCTTGACTTGCTGTTGCCGACAGTAATTTTTGGGGTTTATAATCTGCTAATTATAAAATGGTCCAATGGGAAGTCTATGCTTTTTTTTTTTTTTAATGCTGGTGTTACCTCTTAGCATAATGTGGTCAGGATTGGGCAAGAGGAAACAAGGACCACTGGACTGCCAGGAAATTCCCCGAAATCATTCTCATATTAATTGCTCATTAGGGCACACTGACTTTATTTACTTTCATGTGGATGCAGGCATGAATGAATCTGGAAAACTTACTTGTTTCACAAAGGACTTCAAATGGCAATTTCTATTCTTTATTTTGAGTTCTTTCTGGGGAAAACTCTGAATAATGTACAAGGTAGCATTTTGCATGTTAATGATACTTTCTTAAACTTCCAGCTTACAGGAGTTGATCTTTTCCTGAATTCAGAGTATTTCTGTAAATGATGTGTTAGAAAGTACAAGAGCAGTGAATTTTACCTTCCCCGTTTTAGACTGGAGGAAAGCTGACATTCAAGCAACGTAAATACCAACCGAAGCCCAGGTGAGCTGGTTTTGCTTCCACGCTTTAGCCGCGAATCCAGATGGATTCTGGAAATAAAGTCTTACACAGGTGATCATGGAATTTTAGACTCACAGGATCTTTCTGCAGGGAAGTCACTTGCTTCAGACTTCGGTTTCTCTTTTTTCATCAGATTCTGATTATCTAAGAGAAAAGAGATTGGTCTTTTCCCTAAGATACTTGATGAAGGGAAACATTTCAACTGTATCAGGTCTTCTTGTGTGGAAAGTTGATCTTCCATCACCTCCTCTCCACCTCTGTGATCGGAAAGTCCAACAATTCCTTTAAAAATGCATATGGATGGGCTTCCCTGGTGGCCCAGTGGCTAACACTTCCCATTCCAGTGCAGGGAGTGTGAATTTGGTCCCTGGTTGGGGTGCTAGGATCCCACATACCTCACGGCCAAAAACCAAAACGTAAAACAGAAGCAATACTGGAACAAATTCAATAAAGACTATAAAATGGTCCACATCAAAAATCTTTAAAAGAAATGCATATAGACTTGGAACCTGAAATATATTTGAAGGCTATTTCCCTCAATAAGGTTTCAGTTCACTTGAGTTCAGTTCAGTCGCTCAGTCGTGTCTGACTCTTTGCAACTCCATGAATCACAGCACGCCAGGCCCTCCTATCCATCACCAACTCCCGGAGTTCACTCAGACTCACGTCCATCGAGTCAGTGATGCCATCCAGCCATCTCATCCTCTGTCATCCCTTCTCCTCCTGTCCCCAATCCCTCCCAGCATCAGGGTCTTTTCCAATGAGTCAACTTTTTGCATGAGGTGGCCAAAGTACTGGAATTTCAGCTTCAGCATCATTCCCTCCAAAGAAATCCCAGAGCTGATCTCCTTCAGAATGGACTGGTTGTATCTCCTTGCAGTCCAAAGGACTCTCAAGAGTCTTCTCCAACACCACAGCTCAAAAGCATCAATTCTTTGGCGCTCAGCCTTCTTCACAGTCCAACTCTCACATCCATACATGACCACAGGAAAAACCATAGCCTTGACTAGATGGGCCTTTGTTGGCAAAGTAATGTCTCTGCTTTTGAATATGCTATCTCGGTTGGTCATCACTTTCCTCCCAAGGAATAAGCGTCTTTTAACTTCATGGCTGCAGTCACCATCTGCAGTGATTTTGGAGCCCCCAAAAATAAAGTCTGACACTGTTTCCACTGTTTCCCCATCTATTTCCCATGAAGTAGTAGGACCGGATGCCATGATCTTCATTTTCTGAATGTGGAGATTTAAGCCAACTTTTTCACTCTCCACTTTCACTTTCATCAAGAGGCTTTTGAGTTCCTCTTCACTTTCTGCCATAAGGGTGGTGTCATCTGCATATCTGAGGTTATTGATGTTTCTCCCGGCAATCTTGACTCCAGCTTGTGCTTCTTCCAGCCCAGCATTTCTCATGATGTACTCTGCATATAAGTCAAATAAGCAGGGTGACAATACACAGCTTTGACGAACTCCTTTTCCTATTTGGAACCAGTCTGTTGTTCCATGTCCAGTTCTAACTGTTGCTTCCTGACCTGCATACAAATTTCTCAAGAGGCAAGCATGATCAACTATTTCAATTGATTTCAAAATTTCTGAATGGCAACAGTGAGTTGGTTTCCTTGCTGTCAGTACTACAAGTGACTTGAAATCATTTTATTTCTATTAGTATTACAATGGTAATTGTGCAATAATATTGAAAAAAATCACCCCATGCTGGTATGTCTATGGCATGATTTTAATAAATGTAAATGATGCACATTGGAAGATATTTATTCTATGAGAAAAGAAGTTAGATATTTGGATGAGCCTGGAATATTCTAGGTAATTTGGTGGTTTACTAATACACTGTTAGCAATCCTCTTCAGGTCAGACAAACGGAAAGTAATGTCCTGGTTCAACTTTACAATGGCTTATATTAGAAACTCTGTTTTTAAATTATGGGGGCTGTCCGCTGTTTACAGGTCATAGTCTCATTGTCTATGAGTGTGGTACAGCCTAGTTCGTCCTCATAAAAGTGACCCATCCCTTAATAATCCCCTTTAAAACTATTTCACTTCTATTTGTCTATGGTCAGTTTTTGGTGTTTCCAGAGGAGCATTGTCACAATCTCTAGCACTTGTTATCCAGAGAGAATGCTTTTGCCCATGTACACTCCCAAACCTGCGGCCCATTTGCTGGAGTTGCTGGTGACATTCTGTAATTGACAATTCAGGCCTGTGGGGAACAGCAGACACATAAGAAGGGCTCCACATCCCAGGGGCATGTCCCTCCATGGATAACAATGCAGGCACGAATGAATTAGTAGCGATCTCTGATGGAGACTGTTAAAAAGGCAGGCACCAGTTAGGAGAATAATTAAAGTCTGCCCAAACAACATCTGGTAATGGTGCTTCATGACTTTCTCTTCCAAAGAGTGCTACTTTCAAACTACAGACAAGGTAAAAATAACCTCAGTTTATGTTAATTTCCCGAAGCTTGTCTTCAGCTCCTGATGTGCAATACGTTCGTGAACAGCAGAGCACAGTAAATGATAATTCTTTGTTTCCAAGGGTATAATCAATTTCTTCCTGTTCTAAATCAGGTATATCAAGCCTGGTTTCCGCCTCTCCTGATGGTTCACTGTTGAATAACAATGCGTTACATCCCTTATAAAACACCATATGCTGGGTTTCAGGGAAACAGGCAACGACAATAACAACCCTTCAGAGATGACAGGTGACTCTCCAGAGAAGACTGGTGTAGTGGGCGTGGGGTGAGTATGTGCAGAAACTTGGGGTGTATTTACTGAAAGTAATAGAGGAAAAACAATGGTCAACGTGGGATGGAAACGCTAAAAACAAGAAGAAAGAGATGCAGGCTGGTTCGTAATAAGCATGACAGGGTGAGAATCAGTGTGTGTTCAGATAAAAGACTGTGGTCTGGGGGATGGGCTGAGGCCACCAGGTAAATGGGCTCCCAAAACCTCTCTCTGAAGATTGCTTCTGACTAAAAATATCACATGCTCAAGTCTGATGCTTTCCGCTCCTCCAAAATCTTGGAGAAGTTTTCTCAGAGACATATCTGTGCCTTCTTTCTTTCAATTTGGGTAATTTTGCCTTTTCCAGAACATATTTAGGAGCCCAAAGGGTAGAAACCATTCTTTCCGTCTCATTCAGCTACTTGCGGGTCCTGCCCTCCTCTTGCTTCCAAACAGGAGGTCATCCATCTGACAGGTGGCTGTGAACGCCGCCACGGTCCCTTCTGTGCCTGAGCAGCAGACAGGCATGGACCAGGATGAGCAGAGTCAAGGGAGGCAGGGGTGGCTCCAGGGCTTATGGGGTTTCACCCTGATGGTCATGGTCCAAATGTGCACTCCCATCGGAATCATTCCAGTTTGTTACATCCAAAGGAAGCTCTGTGTGATTCCCCAGTTACTTAAACAAAGTCAGTGATGTACAAAATTCATTTCTTAGCTTGGCTGTGAAGCAAAGACAGAACCCTGCTGAGTCACCGTTTTGCTTTGGAAATTGTTCCTGAGATGCTTCTCAGGCCCGTGTTCTCTTGTCCATCTGTTGTCAGCCGTCACTGAGCACCCACCAGGCACTGATCACTGGCAAAAGTCAATTTACCTTTCCCACCTTGTGTTCCTGAGTGCCTGCGCTGGTCCAGGCAACCTTCTCAACACTTTATTTTCATTATTGGGTTTCCTCTGCCCCTCAGCCTGGCTTATGACAAAGCCCACTGCCATGCCTATTGGTATGAAGACAGGTTTACTGGCTGGGATGTACAGGCAGTGACAACCTAGCAATGAGCTCCCTCCCCACCGGGGGGGTTGCCCCTCCTCTCTGCCTCGTGTGTCTGGACAAGAAGCAGCTCTGACCTGCTGTGTGTTACCTCTAAATCCTCTACATCCATTCTCTCTCCCCTGGCCTGCATCACACCTGGTGGGAATTACCTAGCAAGGTGGGATGTGAAACTGCCTGGCCCAGTTCCTGAAACATGGAAACATTGTTGCTCAGTATCTGAAACACTGAAAATCATCAGTATGCTTGAGGAAGAGAAGAAATAGCAGCCCAAACAGCGTCACAGTCTCACAGCCCCAGACTAGTACATACAACTGGCCCAAAGCCACTCTTAGTCCTCAAGCTTGGGTCACAGGGTGACAATTTAAGTCAGATTACGCATGCTCTCGGATTGTCAGTGATCACCAGTGGTGTAAGTGAGAAGAGGTGGGCACTGCAGCATCACTGAATTGACTGTGAAGTTAACGACGGCAATGGGACAGACAGTAAGTCTATCTGCTGGGCATCCTGCTGCCATGGAGGCCACTGCTGGTGCTGGCTTGCTGCGGGTGCGCCTCGCGGCCCCCGAAACCAGGCTGGGGGCTGCACTTGCTGCTTCCCAAGACCTTACAAGAAGGGCTGCTCTTCTGTTATTCTCCCTTTTTAGTCACTCTGTAAAAATCTAGCTAAAAACGATTGCAAAAATGGAGAAAAGTAAGGACAGTAGAGTATTCATGATTCAGCCAAAAAAAAAAATATTGGAATAAGAAAATGAAAGCATAAATTAAAAATCATCATTTATTAAAAGTCATTAATGAAAGTATGGAAAAATATTTCAGGCATAAATTTTAGTTATTTGTGTTCATCATAAACGCACTGTAAGTGAAAGGGAAAGTGAATTTGCTCAGTCGTGTCCGACTCTTTGCGACCCCATGGACTGCAGTCTACCAGGCTCCTCTAGGTGGGGGTCATATCACATACTGATACATTTAAATTTCAATCAGACACGTACACCTTAGGCCATGTAAAATTAGGAATGTTGTTTAGGGCCGCTATAAAGAACTTGTTGTTCAGTTGCTAAGTCATGTCCAACTCTTTGAGACCCCATGGACTGTACCACGTCAGGCTCCTCTGTCCTCCATTATCTCCTAGAGTTTGCTCGGATTCATGTCTGTTGAGTTTGTGATGTTATCTAACAATCTTATCCTCATATAAGAACTTCAGGATATAAATCCCAGCCAGCATCCCCATTGCTTTGAACAGAAGCTGCATTTATGACTGAACTCAATAGGATTTCTTGGATGTAAGTTCTTCCACCACACCTTGGATGGATGAAGGCTTTTTAAGATTGTTTTTGCAAAGTGATCGACACAGATGGGCAAACCCAAGATAGACCGTGTGATGGCCATTTGTAAGGCTGTTGTATCTCGTCCGTGAGAACGGTATGAAATACAGGTTCTACACATGCACTTATTCTTGTTGAATAACATTCCTAATTGGGAGGAGACCCCCAAGCCAAGTGTTTGAACTCTGCTCATCACAAAGTAAAGTGCGTGGGAATCTTAGTGACTGGTGCCCAGTCATACCTCCCATTCTTAGTAGGGGTAGAATTCAGGGGTTATTGAAGGAAGTTGAAACCAAGATTCCCACCCAAACATTCTCTTTCCAGAGAAAGACTCAAACTTTACAGTCAATAGAGTAAGTGTTGTTTTCTTGCTTTACTCCCGTGACATGTTTTTTTACACATTCTCCTCTTGACCTTAAAAGCAAAACACATTCAAGTTGGTTGATTAAAATACTGAAGTTTGACATATAATTAGGATTTTCTTTGTTTTACCCCCAAGATCCTGTATCAAGTATCACCTTAGTGCCTGTGTATAAGGAGACCTTCAAAAGAGAAGAAATACATTGTGTGTGTGTGTGTATGTTAGTTGCTTAGGTGTATCAGACTCTTTGCAACCCCATAGACTAGCTCACCAGGCCCGTCCGTCCATGGGATTCTCCAGGCAACAACACTTGAGTGGGTTGCCATTTCCTTCTCCAAAAGGAAATATAGAGAGAAAGAAAATGAAGTCGCTCAATTGTGTCTGACTCTTTGTGACCCCATGGACTGTAGCCTACCAGGCTCCTCCATCCATGGAATTTTGCAGACAAGAGTACTGGAGTGTGTTACCATTTCCTTCTCCAAAAACGTTGGTTAAGGTGAAGTAACTATCAAGTGACAAGTATGTCTTGCTGATGCATTAAATCTGACTAGTAGTTCAAAAGATCAAGTATAAATACATAATGAAACATGTTTAAAAACAAATGAACAGTGAGAAAACCAGAATTTTAGGAAAAAAGAACAAGCCATTCATTTAAGTGGTTTCTGGAAACTGAGAGGTGTAGCCACCTTGGGGATTCTCACAATCACAGCAGTGATTTAGGAGAGAGTTTGAGGGCCAAAATCACAAAAAATTAGAGAAAACAAACATATATATCTCTTGAGATAGGATATGTGTGTGTGTGTGTGTGTGTGTGTGTGTGTGTGTATGTGTGTGTGTATCTATATCTGTATGTGTGGTTGGAGTTTGATTATAAGTATACTTATAAATATATGCATATATGATATATAAAATTAATGTTATAGATATTTACATATTTATAAACAAATCTCTCCAAGCATAAAAGCTCTTAGTTGTATTTTCTTAATGTGTTTATTCCTCAAAATACGTACCTGAGTTTGCATGTTCCTAGTAAACCATCTGCTGTCCAGTGGACATTCCCTGAGTGGTACCTGGGGCGATGACGGCTTTAGTAAATTCAGTGGTGATCAGTGTCCCATGAGGAAGTCCCACAGGCAGCTGGTCCTCTCTCTCTGCTGGGCTTCCCAGGTGACTCAGCAGTAAAGAATCTGCCTGCCAATGCAAGAGACTTAAGAGATGGAGGTTCAAGCCCTTGTTCAGGAAGAGCCCCTGGAGAAGGAAATGGCAACCCCCTCTAGTATGCCTGGAAAATCCCATGGACAGAGGTGCCAGGAAAGCTACAGTCCATGAGGTTGCAAAAAGTTGGGTATGACTAAACAACAGCAAGAACTGTCTCTGTTACAAGAGCAGTAAAAATGCATAAGAGTCAACAACAGACAGTAGAGATAATACAAAGGCCAAATAGAGCAGGTATACAGCCAGTTAATGAGCTGAGTTTTGAGTTGGAGAGAGATGGCCAGGCTTATGGATATACAAAACAAAACTCAAAAGGGACGCGTGCCCACACACACACACACACACACACTCCCAAGACTCCTCCCAGCTCAGACTGCCCCTGGTGCCTCTGAGTGACCTTTCAGAGCTTCACATTCTTGGGCAGCACAAACCGGACCGAGGAGAAGACTCAACACCAGAACCTTCATCTTGTGGCCCTCGTGGTTCTTCTGGTGAGGCTGATGGTGTCCCACTGGTTGGACAGGATGGAATCAGTGCCACTTCTTATAGAATCGGTGTGTTAGCATGATGCATCTTGAACCACTAACTGTTCCTCCTAAGACCAAGGTTACACAGAAGTCATCTTCAATCTCCTGCTTGGCAGGGATAAGCTTTTATGGCATTTTGTCCTCTTAATAATGAGGATTGAGGAAACTTATGTGAATCTGGACATTTGACCTTTAGAGTGAGTGAGAAATCACAATACAGATCCCATATTTCAAGGTCAGGAACATTTATTTTCCTTTATGTCCTGAGATCCAAACTGGAATAAGCTGTCCAGGACACACATCCCCTTCTCCTGTATTAGTTCCTTTACATTGAGGAGATGGCTCAAAATTTATTTTCTAAAACTAAAATTGAGTGTGTGGTTTAACAAAGGTAAGACGATTTCCTGAGACGCTTTAAAAGCCTCCTGTTGCTCTGAGGTGAGGAGTGTGTGAGCACCGTGCTCATCGCGTCCTCCTGCCCCACAGCGGCCCTGTCCTCCTCCTAACCAAGAGGACGGTCCCTTCCAGGGTCTGTTTTCACCTAGCATGCGTGTTTGTTTTTAAATGATGGACGGTTAATTCCTTTGTAGGTATTTCAGTCAGTCACCCGCTGGATGCAGTCTTTCATCAAAATGTTTTATTACCAATTAAATAGGATTTGAGCTGTCCGCCCGTCCACCCTACTCTAGTAGCCGTGGCGTTAGCGTGTGCCAGGTTCAAAACCAAAGGCATCTGCAACAGTAGCCTGCCTTCTGGAGGTATGTGCCCCAAGGGAGGAAAAGTTTCCTTTTTTTGCAGAACGTCTTGATTTCTCCTTTATCTGACAGTAGCACACTACAAGGAAAAAAAGTTCTGTGCAATGTGCTGCGAACGTTTACCTACATGCGCGTAGCAAACAACGTGTGCTCTGGAAGATTCTCCTGTCCACCCTTTGGCCTGAATTCAGCAAATGCAAATGTAGCGCCAACAAGAGCCTAAGCCTCAGAATCAAGCAGGAAGCAGACAGACTTGCGTTATGCAGTGAACTGTCTTCCAATGAAAATAGAATACATACCAGCCCTCAAGTAATTGCCAAATTGAATCATCTGTTTATAAGCTGTAGGATGAAGAATAAAGAAAGGTGGGAAATGGTACTGAGGAACCCATTTTCAGGGCAGGAACTGAGACACAGATGCAGAGAACGGACTTGTGAGCACAGGTGGGGGAAGAGGGAGGGGAGGATTCAGACAGTCATGCTGCCACACGTACGTGACCATGTGTGAAACAGATGGCGAGTGGAAAGCCGCTGTGTGCACAGGGAGCTCAGCTCAGAGCTCGTGATAACCCAGAGCGGTGGGCTGGGTGGTGGGGGGGAGACTCAAGAGGGAGGCGGTATGTCTAATTATGACTCACTGGCATTGATGTATGGCAGAGACCACCACAACTTTGTAAAGCAATTATCCTCCAATTAAAAGCAAATTTAAAAAGTAAATGTTGTGTGTTGCTGCTGCCGCTAAGCTGCTTCAGTCGTGTCCGACTCTGTGCGACCCCATAGACGGCAGCCCACCAGGCTCCTCTGTCCCTGGGATTCTCCAGACAAGAACACTGGAGCGGGTTGCTATTTCCTCCTCCAATGAATGCATGCATGCTAAGTCACTTCAGTCGTGTCCGACTCTGTGCAGCCCCATAGATGGCAGCCCACCAGGCTCCTCTGTCCACGGGATTCTCCAGGCAAGAATACTCTAGTGGGTTGCCATTTCCTTGTCCGAATGATACCTAAATGCAGGTAAATAAAATATAAATGCTTTGCTTAAGAAAATATGGGAACTTAGAGTGTGTTTGAGGTCTACTTTCAGAAAGGGAATATTTCTATAGGGAAGGGTTTTAAGTGACCCTCTGAGGATTGTTGGAAGAGTGAGTGAAGAGTGAATCTGTGGGAACTCAGTAGGACGTGAGAACAGAAGACACGAATATGGTTCGAAAGGTCCCCTTGGCTGGTTGCATCTATCAAAGTTCTGCGGTACCTTCACTTTTGTTCAGAGATTTTTTTTTTTTTACCTGGACCATTTTTAAAGTTTTTATTCAATCTGTTACAATATGGCTTCTGTTGTCTATGTTCTGGGATTTTGGCCCCAATGCATGTGGATTCTTGGCTCCCCGACCAGCTGTAGAAACCATACCCCCTGCATTGGAAGGCAAATTCTATCCACTGGATCAGCAGGGAAGTCCCCAGAGGTGCATTCACTTTGATGAGGCGATTAGTTCAAAGGGCTTATGGAACAATTTCTACACATAAAAGACATTAACAGGTTTTTTGATTGTGGTGTTGAAACATTTAAAAATATATTTAATGGTGTAGTAGCTATGACACACTCATAGTGAAAAGGGTAAGAAATTGGATTCACGGATTAGATCTCTAAGAATCCATACATTCTGTAAAAATATTAGCATTTGAGATAAACACGAATATGTTTCAAGACTGTTGAACTCTCCAATATCTTAGTATATTAGTGTGTTCATGAAAAAGCATGTGGACATATACAGAGTTGAAACAAATCTGTCAGAAGTACCTAATTCTGTCTAGGGGATAAAGGAGCAAATTAGGATGGAGAATACTTTCTTATGAACTCATATGTTTCTATGAATGGCTTTTTCTAAGTTTAGTGATATTTCTTCTTCTTGGAAAAATTTCAGTTAAATCTTCTTGACCTTCAACTTTGTGGAAAATTGTATTCAGTTTCTTAAATAGATAAAGGACAATAGAAATTTTTTGTTTCATCACGTATCAATTTTAGTCACATTTTTCAAGTAATGTGTTCATTTCATCAGGAGTGTTAATCCTAGTAACATAAATCTGCTTATAGTTTCCTTGTGCTCTTTAGCTGTTGGATTTGTGGTGATAATTTGTTTTTTTTTCCTTATCCATATTTACATCACAAATACACACAGGTACACACATGCATGTATCAATACATATATGTACATATATGTCAGTGTATATATGTCTATGTCTATATGGAATTTCATAATTTTTGACTTGCTATGCCAGGTCTTGTCTTTCAACATCCCTTAAGAGATTCATCCCCTTACTCTGTATTCAATCGCATATATGCATCCACCTATCAAATCCAGCATTTCCAGACCAGCTGTGAAGCCCAGAGTCAGAACTCGAGCTGCATGTACTGTGCTCTACAAGTGGCAGAATTTAAACGTCGCCCTTGACCTCTGTCACTACAGCTAAGACAGAAATATCTGCTACTGTGCCTTTCAAATTTGCCAACTGTAGCCCATTTGGAGGCCATATCTCTTTAGGAGCTAAAACATTTATTCTATTAATATCACGTAGGTAGGCTGCAGTCCATGGGGTCGCTAAGAGTCTGACACGACTGAGCGTCTTCACGTTCACTTTTCACTTTCATGCATTGGAGAAGGAAATGGCAACCCACTCCAGTTCTTGCCTGGAGATGGCGGAGCCTGGTGGGCTGCCGTCTATGGGGTCGCACAGAGTAGGACACGACTGAAGTGACCTAGCAGCAGCAGCAGCAGCAGCAGCAGGTCTAGTACTATTTTCCCAGGACTTGGACTAGATTTCTAAATTTTGGCCCAAACTTTCAAATAGATTTTATACTTTTTTTCCCTTTTTTCCCCCCCAAAGATTTATTGATTTGGTTTCGGCTGTGCTGGGTCTTCGATGCAGCATGGGCTTTCTCGCACAGCAGTGAGTGGAACTACTCTCTGGATGCAGTACTCAGGCTTCTCATCGCAGCGGATTCTCTTTGGAGCGTGGGCTCTAGGCGTATGGACTCAGGAGTTGTGGTGCACAGGTTAGTTTCCCCGAGGCACGTGGGATCTTCCCAGACCAGAGGTCAAGCCCCGTGTACCCTGCATTGGCAAAGTAACCCCTGTGGTTTCTTTACCACATCAGGGAAGCCCCTTTAGTTCTACCTCTTGAGGGTGCTAGATCTTTTGGATTGTAAAGGGGGGTGGTCAGGTGCCCTGCCCAGAACAGTGGGAATGGCCTCTCCTTCGAAATACTAGCATCAACTGTTCTTTGACGCATGGGATGGGGGAAGACCATCCTTAGATGCTGTGAACAATGACAACTTCCTGACTGAACTGTCAGTCATCTTGGCCCTACCGTGCTGCACTGACTTCATGGTGCTATGGATTGACCAAGGCTTATATGCTGGCCACTGTTGATCACTAGAGATAAAGTCATTAAGAAATATCAGTCCTACAGCTCAATTGCAGAAGTGTTGGTGTTCTCAGAATACGCACTTTTTCCTCAGTTATAGCCCATGGCATCTTACACTGTCTCTCTATGCAGTTCAGTGAGTGGAATGCAAGATCCTTTCCCTGTAATCAATAAGATGCTTTCTAGGGACATCTTTTATGACCTGATTACCCCCTTCCCTACAATAAGAGGATGCATAACCCTGTCCCCTGATGATCTAGTCATTTTTCTCCTTCTCCCCTGAACACCTCTAGGACGTCTCTATTTACTCCTCATCAGAATTGTCTCTGATGAACACTTATCTTATTAAAGGCTTATTTTTTCTGGAGAGTTAAATTTAGCGTGCATATTTGTGTTTTTTAAAATAGGGAACTTTTGTACAGACACATGTAAGTCAACTGTGTATTAAACCAATTTATTTAAACCCTCAGAAATCAAATACCGCCAGACAGGACATGATTAGTGACCAGGAGAGATGAGATGGGAAAGCGAGTGGACTGTGAGGAGAGAAGGACCATGGTAATCAGGAAGGTCGTCTTCGTTCGGTGATCTTGATTCCATGCAGGAGATGTGTCTGGCCTCAGTGACTCTTTCTGTAGGTGAATAAAACAGGACCACAGTTTAGTAGAGCTGACAGTGTGATGGCTGACGAGGGTGAGCCTCAGGCAATAGGATGTCCAAGCTACAGGAGCTGGTGGCTGATCCAATGGGCAGATTTCTGGTGGACCTCAATACTCCACATCTCTGTGATATGTGGGTCCATGTGGAATTTTCCCAAGAATGTTCATATGGGGTGACCTTTCCCATTTGGAATTCATTCTAGGAGATTTCCGATTGCATGTTCATTGGGATGATTCATCTAAAGGTTGTTTACAGACTCTATGATTGGAGTACATGCCTATAATTCCACAAGTTTTGTCTTTTGGGTCTTCAAGAGTTAATTTTAATTTTATTTTGGAGTATACTTGATTAGCAATGGTGATTGGTTTCAGGTGTTCAGCAGCACAGTTGTTTATACATGCATGTATTAATATCTATTCTTTTCCAGATTCTTTCCCCTTTTAGGTTTTACAGAGTATTGAGCATAGTTCCCTGTGCTTTACGGTCAGACCTTGCTGTCTGTCCATCCTGTAAATAAGAATTTGCATCTGTTAACCCCAAACTCCCAGTCCTCGTCCCCAATCCTCCTCCCACTTGCTGATCACAAGTCTGTTTTCTTTATCTGCGAGACTGTTTCTGCTTTGTAAAGACGCTCCTTTGGGTCATATTTTAGATTCCACATGTAGGTGCTATCATGTGGTATTTGTCTTTCTCTGTCCGACTCACTTTACTTAGTATGATAGTGCATCCATGTTGCCGCAAATGGCATGATTTCATTCTTTTTTATGGCTGAGTAATTTCATTGACTATATGCATTACATCTTTCTTATCATATTCACCAGGAAGCCAGTGTTTTTCTTTGCTTGTTTTCCTTTTTTCTTTTTCTCCTCAGCAGAAAATCAAAAGCCACACTTCAGCCTAGATCAGTGTTGTTTTCTGAGATTGTCTTAGTTTGGAAAGCTAAAAATCTCACTTTAAGAAGATCCTCTGAGGGGGAGTGTAAACCAAAGTCATGTTTCAGACAGCGTGCTTGGAAAGCCTTTACTAGTTCTATCAGAATCATGTGAGGTTAAACACTGGTCTTGCAGAAAACGTGAGCTCTCTTTAATCCCAGCTCTCCTAGTGTAGGGATGTGTATTGACAACCGTAAGATCAGCCCTGTTCCCTCACTTACGGGAACACTAACTGGTTTCTACCAACTTGTGGTGTTCTCTGCTTCTCCCTGATGACCCTGGCTTGCGAGATTCCTGCAGGATAAGGCTTTTCCACCAAAACTGCTCAGCATTAATCAACAAACCCATCTGAGATTTAATATGGCTCAAGAGAAGACAAATTACCTAATATAACAGAAAAATTATCTGGCTATAGAATGTAAATTATTGGGACAAAAAATCATTACCTGCAAAATTTGGCACATATGAAATCACCACGTGTCCTTACTGATTTTAATTGTGCTGCTGATTTTAATGGAAAGACATTAGTAACAAACTATTTGCACTTACACTGAGCTTTTACTGAGCTCCATAGTTTTGCACAGGGAGGACAGTCACCTGTGGGAAGATCAAAACAACAGGAGAAAATGATCCACTGACCACTACATTTCTCCAGTATTTCCAAGTTTCTTTTTTTTAATAATCAAATATATAAAAGATTATTTATGGAGAAAGGAACTTCAAATAAATTGCTTCCTAATAGTATATTTATGTATCAGGTAAATGATATATTTAGGGGAAAATGTAATTCAATTACCGCTTTCAAAGAAATTCACAATATATTTTTCTTCAATTCTTTTCAGTTTCAACAGCTCCTTGAATATCTCCAAGGCTTTCTCTTCAATATCATTTACTTTAACTGAAAAACACCAAACACAAAGCAGAATTTTGCCCCTAAGAACCCAGAGAAATTTCTGAAAGCAGAACAAGAAGTAGAGTGTGCAAACCAGCTCTTCCCTTGTTATAAATTAAGCCTCCAGGAGTTATCATTTCCCATGACACAGATGTTTGTCTTAAGAATTAACTCCAGTGCAACTCTCTAACTAGGGCCCCACTAGCATCAGCAAGAGGACCCCAAAGACTCTCAGGAACTCCATGAATTTGGGGCTCAACCCATCACAATATGGAACCTACTTGTATGGAACCTACTTGCTCCTTTATCAACTTCCTGGAACCTGTACCTGCCACTCAGGTCTTGTTCTGGATCCAGATAAAGAGGAAACACAGTTCTGCCCTGACAGAGACTCATTCACCATGTCACACATGAAAATGGGAGGCAACGTATTCTTTACTTAACCCACCATTCCACCCACTGCCTTTTCTGAAATAGACCCCTGATGTCCCAGTGGTGCACACCTCTCAAGCTTCTAGGTGCTTATTTGGGGATGATGTCAAGGTTCATAGAACTGTGTATTTGAAAAATTGAGCACGACAAAGATTTACTGTAAAAGTTTCTGTTTCAAGGCTTATAGTTCATCGAGAAAATGGTATGCTGAAGAAATTGAGAGTAACCTCATTAGGTAATGGATTGAAATTAATTGATGTGTTTTTTAAAAAATCTAGGAACCACATGAAAAGATGTTCAGCATCACTCATTATCAGAGAAATGCAAATCAAAACCACTATGAGGTACCATTTCACGCCAGTCAGAATGGCTGTGATCCAAAACTAATACAATTATGTAAAGTTTAAAAATAAAATAAAATTAGAAAATAAAAATAAAAAAATAAAAAATAAAACAAATACTTTCAAAGTAAAAAAAAATGAAAAAAAAATAAATAAAATGCTTTTTATTTCTTTTCTTAATTCTAAAAAAAAAAAGAAAAAACAAAAGTCTACAAGCAATAAATGCTGGAGAGGGTGTGGAGAAAAGGGAACCCTCTTACACTGTTGGTGGGAATGCAAACTAGTACAGCTACTATGGAGAACAGTGTGGAGATTCCTTAAAAAACTGGAAATAGAACTGCCTTATGATCCAGCAATCCCACTGCTGGGCATACACACTGAGGAAACCAGAAGGGAAAGAGACACATGTACCCCAATGTTCATCGCAGCACTGTTTATAATAGCCAGGACATGGAAGCAACCTAGATGTCCATTAGCAGATGAATGGATAAGAAAGCTGTGGTACATATACACAATGGAGTATTACTCAGCCATTAAAAAGAATACATTTGAATCAGTTCTAATGAGGTGGATGAAACTGGAGCCTATTATACAGAATGAAGTAAGCCAGAAAGAAAAACACCAATACAGTATACTAACACATATATATGGAATTTAGAAAGATGGTAACAATAACCCTGTGTATGAGACAGCAAAAGAGACACTGATGTATAGATCAGTCTTATGGACTCTGTGGGAGAGGGAGAGGGTGGGGAGATTTGGGAGAATGGCATTGAAACATGTGTAATATCATGTATGAAATGAGTCACCAGTCCAGGTTCGATGCACGATACTGGATGCTTGGGGCTGGTGCACTGGGACGACCCACAGGGAGGGTATGGGGAGGGAAGAGGGAGGAGGGTTCAGGATGGGGAGTACGGGTATACCTGTGGTGGATTCATTTTGATGTTTGGCAAAACTAATACAATATTGTAAAGTTTAAAAATAAAATAAAATTTAAAAAAGAAAAAAATCTAGAAACCAATGTGGTATTATAATTTTCCTCCAATTAAAAATAAACTACTTTCAGTAAAATTAATTTTTTTATTTATTAATGTCAACAGTGGGAATTATTTAGAAATGTTTGATGACCTGATACTTCCCATCCCTACCAGCTCCTCTTTCTTGGTAGGTTAAGTTCCAGGGTCCTTAACTCACTGAACAAAAAGAGGCAGGTCTTATACACTGAAGAATGGATACTGTCACCACATGCTGATTTTCTGAATAAAAGTATTGACAATGGAAATGTTTCATGACCATGTCAATGTAAATATGAGATATCATACATACCAAATATTGCAGCCAATTGTATCTCCCCACATCTTTTATTCTTATCCTTGTTGACAACACTTACTACGAGAACAGTGTCAGATGCATATATAACTTCAAATTTATTTTCGCCCTCATCTGTGAGAGAGAGAAAGATAAATACATACGTGTATATATATATATACATATGTACAACCCTCTCTTAATTGATTGTCAGTTTGATTTATTGTGGCAGATTCAGCGTATTAGCGATGGTACACCCTGTATTGGTGAGCCTCACTCCAAGGGTGTCCTGATGCTACAGTTGTCACAAACGCAAGGAAGGCAGCTAAGAGTCTTTCTATTCCCACCTTCTCATACAACCGACCTCACATACTTACATTTTAGTAAGAAATGTACCCCTTAAGCAACGTAAGATTAGGAATGCTGTTTACTGCCGTTACTAAGAACTTAGAGATATAAATCTTAGCTGCATCTCAAGTGCTTTGAACAGAAGCTGCTTTTATGATTGAATTCAGGATGATTTCCTTGCATTTAAGTTCATCCATTCCACCTTGGGCGAATTAAGATATTTTAAGACTGTTTTAAAAAATTGAATGACGGTGTGCAAACTCAAATAGACCATTGAGACACCAGTTTGTAAGGCCGTTGTAGATTATCTGTGAGAACCATATGAAATACACGTCTGCACATGTTATTCTCAAGAGAAGCATGCATAATTGAGAGGAGACCTCTAACGTGTGTGTTTGAACCCTTTGCTTATGAAAAAGTGCTTGGAGATCTCAAGGACTGCAGCCTGCCCACACCTCTATTAGTCGGAGTAGAATTCAGGTGTGTGGGATAACTGAAGGAAGTTGAGACCAAGATTTCCACCCAAACACACTCTGACCAGTGAAACAGTCATACTTACACTCAACAACATAAGTGTTGTTTTTTGTCTTTTTCCCCGTGACATGTTTTGCTACCCATTCTCCGTTCAACCTTAAAAACAAAACATATTCAAGGTGGTTGATTAAAATAATGAAAAAAGTAACATATAATTAGGATTTTCTTTGTTTCCTCCCCAAAGATTAAGTGTGAGATGTAACCTTAGTGCCTGTGAGCAATGTGACCTTCAAAAGAGAAGAAATGTATCCTCTAAGGTCAAGTAACTATCAAGTGACAAGGCTGGCTTGTCTACACGTTAAATCTGAGCAGCAGTTACAAGGATAAACTGCAAATAGAAAGCCAGTCGTGTGGAAAGGGGAATAAACACGGGCAGATCTAAACTTTTAGGGAAAATTAAACGAATGCAGCTTCAAACAAAATACTTCCTGGAAATAGAGACCTGTTGCCATCATGGCAGACCTTGGGGGTTCTCACTATCCTGGCAATGACTCTTCAGATAATATGATAGGGAAAAAAAATTAGAGGAAGAAATGCTTAATTTTATCAAAACACACACCATTCTTCCATCACAACAATGTAAGAGGGTTAATCTGTGAAAGACACATGCAGTATACATGCACATTGAAACATACACACACACAAGTAAACACACAAGTACACAAGTTATGCATATATGACATAAGGAAGTATATATGTATATAATATATGAAAGTACATATTGTCAACTACATAACCGAAGACTTTGACTGTCTTCATATATGTCATGTGTGAAATAGGGGTATATGGCACATAGGCAGCATGCATGCAAAATAAATATTAAAAGGGAAATAACTCAACAAGAATTAATTTTTGAACAGACACCTTGGGAAAGAATGCCCGCAATGCATTGTGCTAAGTGTTCTCAGTCACTAGGAAAATGCATTGCAGTTACTCAAAATAACCACAACATGGGAACAAAACCATTTTCCAATATCTGCAAAATATAATAAATTTTTTATATAAACCATATCCTTTCACTTGGCTTGAAAAATGGGACTCCCTGCATATGCAGACACTGAGGTAAAATTTTAAAACATTATGCTAAGTGATAGAGGCCAGGGAAAATGATGCAGGATGCATAATGTTGGCCTCTGAAGTTCTAGAAGAGGTGAGATGAACAGATCTGTTCTTATCTGTGGCTTAAAGGGTAGACATTGAATGGTGAAGAATAGATTTTTGGCAGTGATGGAGGAATTTTATATCTGGACTATGGAGGTCGTGAAAAATGTGTGTACCTGTCAAAACACACTGAACTATGCCCTCCACTAAGATGCATATAGGAGAAGGAAATGGCAACCCACTCCAGTATTCTTGCCTGGAGAATCCCAGGGACAGAGGAGCCTGGTGGGCTGCCGTCTATGAGGTGGCACAGAATTGGACACGACTGAAGCAACTTAGCATGCATGCATGCAAAGATGCATATAATTACCATAAATACACTTCTCTTTCCCTGGTAGCTCAGCTGGTAAAGAATCCGCTTGCAATGTGGGACACCAGGGTTTGATCCCTGGGTTGATCCCCTGGAGAAGGGAAAGGCTACCCACTCCAGTATTCTGGCCTGGAGGATTCCATAGACTGTATAGTCCATGGGGTTGCAAAGAGTTGGACATGACTGAGTGACTTTCACTTTCACTTCACTTTCACACTTTTGCAAAGTTGGTTTCAGAAAGATTAGCCACATGAAAATTCAAACATAGAACTCATATATTAAAATGGCAAAGAGGAAGATACTATGATATTCTTAAAAAATTAGTGAAAACAGACAGGATATAATTATAATATAATATATCCTCCTGCTGCTGCTAAGCTGCTAAGTCACTTCAGTCGTGTCCAACTCTGTGTGACCCCATAGACGGCAGCCCACCAGGCTCCCCCGTCCCTGGGATTCTCCAGGCAAGAACACTGGAGTGGGTTGCCATTTCCTTCTCCAAATATATCCTCCTAGGATATAATATATACATATATGTGTGTGTCTGTGAGTTTGTATCTTTATGTGGTTGTGATTTGATTGTAAGAATGCTATCAGAGAGGGCTTCTCTGGTGGCTCAGAAGCAAAGAATCTGCCTGCAATGCAGGAGACACAGGAGACTTGTGTTCAATCCCTGGGTCAGGAAGATCCCCTGGAAGAGGGTATGGCAGCCCACTCCAGTATTCATGCCTAGAAAATCCCATGGATGGAGGAGTCTGACTGGCTACAGTTGATAAGATCACAAACAGCTGTACACAACCGAAGTGACTGAGCACTCACACACCCGTATTATCAAATGGGCTTCCCAGGTGGCACAGTGGTAAAGAACTCCCCTACCAGGAGACCGGGAGATGGGGGTTCGATCCCTGGCCTGGGAAGATTCCCTGGAGAAGGAAATCTCAAGCTACTCCAGTATTCTTGCCTAGAAAACTGCATGGACAGAGGAGCCTGGCTGGCTATAGTCTATGGGACCACAAAGAATCAGACATGACTGAGCTCACACACACACACTCTATCAAATATCTACACATGTGATATATAATATATAAACATTTATATCTATAAACCAATCTCTCCAAGCGTAAAATCCTCAGGTGTTTTTTCCTTAATGCTTTTATTCCTAAAAATACATATCTGAACTTGCATGTTCCTTATAAACTGCCTGCTGCCTAGTGGACCTTCCCTGAGTGGTACCTGGGGCTCTGACAGCTTTAGTAAATTCAGTGGTGATTAGTCACCCCCTGAGGAGGCCCTGCAGGCAGAGGTCACTGTGTGCTCTCCCCCGCCCTCAGCTTCTGGGGCTCAGTGGGAACTTTCTCTTACAAATTCTGCAGGAAGGTTCAAGTCCCTGGTTGGAACTGTGGGGTTTGAGGCACGGACCTCTTCTGTCAGCTGTGTCCCTCTTTCCTTTAATGAGCTGATGCCAGTGGAGCTTCGGGGGCTCTCCCGTCTAAGCAAAGGCTCCAGAACATTCCCTGGAGGCTCTTAGGGGAACTGCCTCCCCGCAAACCCCCCAGTTCAGAGACCCTGCTCAGCTACACAGCTCAGGGTGTCCTGCTCTCAACAAAATCCCGAGAGTTCCCTGCAGACGTGGAAGCCACACCCTCCCTCAGGCTTGGGGTTTATATATGTGTTCCTTCTGGATTATTTTTACTTACTTGACATAAAAATAGAAGTCTACTGTACCCTGTTCATCATCAAAGACAAGGTAACACAAGTAAGCTCTGAATGGCCCGTTCTCAGCGATCTTGTCTGGGATAGTGGAGGCAATGTACACAGTTCTCCATTTTCCTGAAAGCTAAGGGTAAAATTCCTTTCAGAAATTTGCATCCTTGTCTTTTTATTTCATCCAGCATCACCCTCGTGAGTTCCCCATCCCTTGTGCTCATCAGCACACATTGTCTAAGACTGAACAAAACAGGATTTATAAAATAGTAAAAAAAAAAAAAGTCAAAGTAAAAGAAATAGAGACATTTCTGAAATAGCTTAAGGTCTCTTGTCAAATGCAAGAACTCCAATCCAACACTTGTTTGGCTGATCTTCTATCTCTGTAACAAGAGCAGTAAAAATGTGTGAGTGAGGGCTGCTCAGTCGTGTCTGATTCTTTGCGACCCCATGGACTGTATTCTCCAGGCCAGAATACTGGAGTGGGTAGCCTTTCCCTCCTCCAGGGGATCCTCCCAACCCAGAGATCCAACCCAGGGATCCAACCCAGGTCTCCTGCATTGCCAGCAGATTCTTTACCAGCTGAATCACAAGAGAAGCCCAAGAATACTGGTCTGGGTAGCCTATCCCTTCTCCAGCAGATCTTCCCAACCCAGGAATTGAACCAGGGTCTCCTGCATTGCAGGTGGATTCTTTACCAACTGAGCTATCGAGGGAGCCCTGATAAATGCGTGAGTCACATCTAATACACAGTAGAGATAATACAGAGACCCAGTAGGACAAGTATACAGCCAGTAAATGGAGCGATGGAGTTGGAGGGAAGTGGCTCAGTTTATGGATCCATATAACAAAACCACAAAAGGGACACACACACACAGCATCTCTTGACCCCTCAAGACCTCCTCCCAGGTCAGAACATCCCTGGTACCTGTGAGAGACCTTTCTGATCGTCTGCTTCTTGGGCATCACAAACCAGACCAAGTAGAAGACTCAACACCAGAACCTTCATCTTGTGGCTCTCAGAGCCCTTCTTCTGCAGAGGGTGAGAGGGCTCCAGTTATTGGAGAGGATGTGAATTGGTGCCACTTCTTGTAGGAACATTATGTTGGCATGACGCGTCATGAACCAATGTTTGTTCCTCCAAGGTTACCCAGAAGTCATCTTCAATATCCTGCTTGGCAGGGATGAACTTTTCTGGCATTTTGTCCTTTAAATAAGGAGGATTGTTTTAGGAGAAGCTTAAGTGAGTCTGGACATTTGACCTTTAGAGTGAGTGAGAAATCACAATACACATCCCATATTTCAAGGTCAGGAACATTTATTTTCCTTTATAGCCTGAGATCCAAAATGGGATAAACTGTTCAGGACATGTGTTCCCCACTCCTGTATTGTTTCCTTAACATTGAGGAGATGGTTTAAATTTAATTTCCGAAAAGTAAAATTCAGTGTGTGGTTTAGCATAATTAAATGATTTTCCAAGAGACCCCTGAAAAACCTCTCATTTCTCTGAGCTGTGGGGCACGTCAGTCAGCACAAAGCATGTTTATCACTTGCTCCTGCCCTGCAGCAGGAGACCCTCTTATAACCAATGGGAGGATCTGTTCAAATGCCCCCTTAAGCTCCTCTGAAGAAGGCATGGCAGGAATTCATTCCCATCACTCCTCTTCCAGACAACCTTTTACCCTTCTAATCTGTGATATATCATTTACTCACTGACTCAATTGTTTATCAGGCAAGAAAGAAAGCATGGCAGTAGTTCTTGTAATTTCTAGAATTTTGAGGGAAATAAACCCAGATTACCTAACTCTAAATGTCTAGTTATTTTCAGCGTCTCAAACTTCCAAAAAATCTCTTCATTGTAAATTTTTCTCAACCAGGGATCTCAGTTCCCCACCCAGGGATGGAACCAGCACTCCCTGCAGTGGGAGTGTGGAGTCTTACCCACTGGATCGCCAGGGTAGTCCTGATTCAGATAATTTTGACAGGAGCGTGATCTCTGCTAAAAACCTTTATCCACCCCTCATCACCCTCTGTCTCTTCTTAGGCCTCTTCAACATTCCCAGGTTTTTCTTTTGGATTCTTACCAACATGTGTCCCCTGGGAAGGTATCCTAGGACTCTCCCATTCTGGAAAGACCTTTCTTACTGCCAATCAGGGGGAGATTAACAGAGTTACTTTAAGAGATGATTGCAACAGGTTATGGCAATCTTATTATTTTATAAGTAAAGGAAGTCATAGGACCTTGATTCCAAACTTTTTCATACATGTTGACAAAACTGTAGGCAACAAATTGATAAAAACAAAACCGTCTTACTCAAATAGTACTCTTGTAATGCCCAACAAACAATGCTAAGCCATGCTTGGTACATCTTCTTGGAGTCTCCTCCTCCATTTTGTCCACCTTCTGTAATGATGAAGCCTCTTTCTTCCAGTTTATTAATTGCATCTTACTTCTCTGTTTTCTCTGTGATCATTGCCTGTGTTATCTTCGATTACATAGTGTCTATATAAGCAGTGCACAGGAGCTTTTGACAACTTTTAGGTCACCAAAAACACCCGGTTCCCTCAAGGATTCCTGAAGAGGTTCAACATACATAGAATCTAGGTTAAGATGATAAACCACAAGCCCACCTTTTGAGGTCTGACCCTGGTAACATTCTCCACACAGTGCCTCTTATTTGAGAATGAGCTCAGTGACCCCAGAGAAAGTTACTGGCAATGCTGGTTCTGATGGAGCATGTTTAGCATTGGGCTTGGAATCTGCATTTCTAACAAGCACCCCAGAAGATGTTATTGCTTCTGGTTCCAAACCACACATTTAGCAGCAAAGTGTTCCCTAGGGACTTCCCAAAGCTTCTCCTGGTTCCCCCTGTAGATTTCTCTGTCTTTAACTAGCAGCTTTGGTTTGACCACATCTGGAAAGTGTTTTTTAAGTCTGCTTGTAGGCTACTGGTTCTTAACCAGGGGACTCTGGCTCAGATGTCCTAGGTGGCTCAGATGGTAAAGTGTCTACCTGCAATGCAGCAGACCCAGGTTTGACCCTGGGTAGGGAAGATCCTCTGGAGAAGGAAATGGCAACCCACTCCAGTACTCTTGCCTGGAAAATTCCATGAACAGAGGAGCCTTGTAGGCTACAGTCCATTGGGTTGCAAAGAGTCAGACACAACTGAGCGACTTCATTTTCTTTTCAGGGGACTCTGTGCCTCCCAAGGGAGAGACTTGTCATGTATGGTGACATTTCTCATGTGAGAGGTGGTTGGTGACACCTTCCATCTGGTCATTAGAGGTGAAGCCTATAATGCAAGGACAGCACTTCAACACAGAGAATTATCCAGTCATGTCCACCATGGGGAGGCTGAGAAATCCTGGATGACATGAGTTAACTTGCTCCTCTGACCCAGCATGAAGTCTCAGTCCTTGGAGGGACCTGCAGATTTCTACAGGGCGTGCTCTCCTCCAGTGTCACAGCCCCGTGCTCCCTAACTCCTTCTCCCTTCCATGTTATCACCTCTTGTTCTTCTTATAAACAGTCTTCATTCCCTGATGAGAAATTTCCACATTGCCAGGTTCTGGATTTCGGAGTAGCTGAGTCCCCAGTGCTAGAGCTGGTGAATGAGTAAGTCAGGGTGTTTCCTGGGGTTTGGGGTTTTGATTAGCCACTTTGGGCCTACATGTGTATAACTGAGGCATTACTTGGTGAAAAGAAACATCAAAGGACCTATTAAGGACTAGAATCCAGAGTCACGTCCAAGGATCCTTCAGTCACACACATGGGTGTATGGATTTAGTAGAAGGGGTCCAGATCATCACCATCTAGTGGACAAGGAAGAAGGCTCTAGAACACCAGGGGCACTGGCCCAGGTGTGTCTAGAAGTCATCCAGCACCCCAATCTGTGACTGTTTGTCCCTGAGACCTGTGACCTCAGGGAAAGATGGCCATCAGTGTTCAGTAAGGCAATCAGGAATGAACAAAGATGGAGGAAGACATGCACACTGTCCTCTAGGGAATCCCCACCTAGAACCAGGTTACACAGAGGAGGGATTCCTCTGAAATAGTTACCCAGAGCTCCCAAGGAGGCCACGTTAGTCTGACACAGGGGAGATCTATCAGTCTTCCACTGAGTGTCAGGGAAGCACTGTGAGGTGCACACAGCCCAAGCAGAGGGCAGATCAACTATCCATGTGAGTAGAGGAGCTGACATCCATACCTTATCTCAAGTTTCCTATTAAAATTCCTCTCCACCCAGCACTTCCTTTGAGCTCGTATTTGCCATTGAGAACCTCTTGAAGAAGAGAAGAGATCAGAGAAGACTCTTGAGAGTCCCTTGGACCACAAGGAGATCAAACCAGTGAATCCCAAAAGAAATCAACCCTGAATATTCACTGAAAAGACTGACACTAAAGCTCCAATCCTTTGGCCACCTGATGCAAAGAACTGACTCATTTGCAAAGACCCTGATGCTGGGAAAGATTGAAGGCAGCAGGAGAAGGGGACGACAGAGGATGAGATGGTTGGATGGCATCATCGACTCAATGGACATGAGTTTGAGCAAGCTCCGAGAGATGGTGAAAGACAGGGAAGCCTGGTGTGCTGCAGTCCATGGGGTCACAAAGAGTTGGATACAACTGAGTGAATGAACAACAAATCTCTCAAAGCTCTCCAGAAGGAGAGGAAAAAAGAGATGTGAAAAGAAAGAAAAGTGACATATACATTACCTTCCTAATACTTGTGGAAACTTTTAGGCTTGCTTGTTGACGTGGACAGTATGAACAGTATGAAAAGGCAAAAACATATGACACTGAAAGATGAACTCCCCAGACTCTCAGAGTACTTCAAGGCTGTATATTGTCACCCTGCTTATTTAACTTATATGCAAAGTACATCCTGTGAAATGCCTGGCTGGATGAAGCACAAGCTGGAGTCAAGCTAGAAGCTGGAATCAAGATTACCAGGAAAAGTATCAGTATCTTCAGATACGCAGATGACACCACTGTTATGGCAGAAAGTGAAGAGGAACTGAAGATCCTCTTGATACAAGTGAAAGAGGAGAGTTAAAAAGCTGGCTTAAAACTCAACATTCAAAAAACTAAGATCATGGCATCCGGTCCTATCACTTCATGGCAAATAGATGGGGAAACAACAGAAAAAATGAGAGACAATTTTGGGGGGTGGTGCTCCAAAATCACTTTAGATAGTGACTGCAGTCATGAATTTAAAAGACCCTTGCTCCTTGGAAGAAAAGCTATGACCAACCTAGACAGCATATTAAACAGCAGAGTCGTTACTTTGCTGACAAAGGTCCATTTAGTCCAAGCTATGGTTTTTCCAGTAGTCGTGTATAAATGTGAGAGTTGGACTATAAAGGAAGTTGAGTGATGAAGAATGGATACTTTTGAACTGTGGCATTAGAGAAGATTCTTGAGAGTCCCTTGGACTGCAAGAAGATCAAACCAGTCAATCCTAAAGGAAAGGAATACTCTTTGGAAGGACTGATGCAGAAGTTGAAGCTCTTGTACTTTGGCCACCTGATGTACAGAACAGACTCATTGGAAAAGACCCTGATTTTGGGAAAGATTGAGGCCAGGATTAGAAGGGGATAACAGAGGATGAGATTGTTGGATGGCATCACTGATTCAATGAACATGAGTTAGCAAGTTCTGGGAGTTGGTGAAAGACAGGGAAGCCTGTCATGCTGCAGTCCATGGCGTGGCAAAGAGTTGGACATGACTGAGCGACTGAACCGAACTGTTGACGTGGACAGTAGGAAATTTCCTACAAGTTGAGGACTGGTCCCACAGAGAAAGGTCCCATTGTGTCTCAGCAATGGGCACCTTTGTTATTATGTTCCAGTCTTGGTAATTGTCTGTCGGTGTCTGTTTTCATTTCATCATGGGTGTTTATTTTTAAACGATGGACACTTAATTCCTTTGTGGATATTTCAGTCAGTCTGCTTCTGGATGTAGTCCTTGATCAAAGTGTTTTATCATCAATTAAATAGGAATTGGATTTTTTGACCCTCCACTCTCCTCCAGTAATTGGTGACTCTTAGCTACTGCCAAGTTGGAAACAAAAACCAGCATCAACGACAGAAAACTCCAGAGTCGCCCTTCTGGAGGTGTGTGCAGTGAGTGAGAGAAAAGTTTCCTTCTCTACAGAATGTCTTGATTTCTCTTTTATCTGACAGTAACAAACTAGAAAAGAATTCCAGGACCATGTGCTGTAGACTTGTACCTACACGTGCTTCATGAAGAACGTGTATCTGTAAGATTGCTCCCATGGACACTTTAACCTGAATTCAGTAAATACAGATTTAGTTCCAATGAAAGTCCAAGTGTCAAAGTCCACCAGGAACCAAACAGACTCAGTGCATCATCCAGTAAAGGAAACATCCATGCAAGCTAACAAACAGTTGCCAAGTAAATCTACCTAAGTTGTAGAATGAAGAATAAAGAAAGGCGGGGACTTAGAGTGTCTTGGGGGTCTTGTTTTGGAAACAGAATATTTCCATAGAAAAGTGTTTTGAGTGGTGCTCTGAGTATAGTTGGGAAAGTGAGTTGTGTGTATCCCTGAGAAGAACAAAATACGACTTGAGAACAGAAAGTAAAATTGTGTTTTGAAAGGTCCCCTTGGTTGGTTGTATCTATCAAGGTTCTACAAGTCTGTTCATTTTTTTAACCATCCAAGCAGTTTTTATACGTTAATACTCATAAATACACACAGCGACTTTATTAGAAATTTCCATCTTCCTTTTAAAAGTTTTCACTGAATTTGTTACAATATTGCTTCCATTTTATGCTTTTTTTTTTTTTTGCCAGTGAGGCATGTAGGATCTTAGCTCCCCAACCAGGGAAGGTGAAGTCCTAAACACTGGATAACCAGGGGAGTCCCTATAAGTGAATTCACTTTGATAGTGCATTTCATTTAAAGAGATTATGAAACAATTGATACACCTAAAAGCCATTAACTGGTTTGCTGATTATGGTATTGAAATATTTAGAAATAAATTTAACTGTCTACTAGCTATGACACATAGCAAAAAATGCAAGAAATTGGATTCATAAACTACATCTCTATGAATCAACAGAATCTATAAAAAATATTAGTGTTTAAAGAGAAATATGGTTCTCTTTATATTTTAATTCCCATGTATGTGTAAAACAGACTGCTCTTCATTATGTTAGTGTGTTTCTGCCTTAATGAAAAAGCATGTATATGTTATAGAGGGCTTTTCTGGTGGCTGAAATGGTAAAGAATCTGCCTGCAATGCAGGAGACATGGATTCGATCCCTGGGTCAGGAAGAGAAGATCCTCTGGAGAAGGGAATGGCAACCCACACCAGCAATATTCTTGCCTGGAGAATCCCATGAACAGTGGAGCCTGGTGGGCTACAGTCCATGGGGTTGCAAAGATTTGGACACGAGTGACCATCTGTGACTTGTGACTTCTTGCTTTCAATTTGTGTAATTTTGCCTTTACCATAACATATTTATGAGCCAAAAGGGTAGAAACCATTCTTTCCATCTCATTCAGTCACTTGGGGTTCCTGTTCTCTTCTTGCTTCCAAACAGAAGGTCATCCCTCTGACAGGTGGCTATGAATGCTGTCATGTCCCTTCTGTGCTTGAGCAGCAGACATGTGTGAACCATGATGAATGGAGTCGACGATGGGAGGCAGAGGTGGCTCCAGGCTTTACGAGGTTTCACTCTGATGGTCATGGTCTAATATGCACTCTAATTGAAATTATTCCAGCTTGTTCTGCCCAGAGGAGGTGCTTCCTAGCTCTGTGTGATTCCCCAGTTATCTAAACAGAATTGATGATGTACAATGTTCATTTCTTATCCTGGATATGAAGGAAAGAGAGAACCCTGTTCAGTCACCGTTTGCTCTGGAAATTGTTTCCCAGATGCTTCTCAGATGCCTGTTCTCTTGTCAGTCCGTCATCAGTCATTGCTGGGCACCCACCAGGCACTGATCACTGACTTCAGCTCAAGAGAAGAGTTGTAGGCACTCAAATAATGGACACTTGACCCCCGGTAGGACAAGAACTATAATGAGCAACACGGCAAGATGAATGAGGGAAAGTCAGCACAGACTGGGGGCAGGACTGACATCCGAGTGGAGGTGGGCAGTGAGCCTGCTGTGTCGACAGAAACGAAAGGTAGGGGACAGAGTCTCGCCCTTGAAAATCTCCCTGTCTATCCAGTAGATTCAAGACTCCACCTGTGTTTACACACAGCAAGGAAGCCTCTGAGCCAGAAGCACACATGAGGCCCTTGTGTCATTTCCCTGAGGCTGTAACACTCACCAGACAGCTTAACAACAGAAATTTATTTTCACACAATTCCAGAGGCCAGAAGTCCTAGATTAAGGTGTTGGCAAGGTGGATTCCTTCAGAGTCCTCTTTCTTCAGTGCGTGTTCAAAAATATTCACAGGACTTCCCCGGTGGTCCAGGGGTTAAGAATCCATCTGCCAGTGCAGAGGACACGGGCTCAATTCCTGGTCTAGGAAGACTCTGTATCCCTCGGGGCAGCTAAGCCCGGCTGTCACAGCTACTGAGCCCACACTCTAGGGCCGGGAGCTGCAACTACTGAGCGCATGTGCTGCACTTCCTGCAGCCTGCGTGCCCCTGTGCCTATGCTCTGCAGCGAGGGAAACCAGCCCAATGAGAGGCTCGAGCATCACAACTAGAGAGGAGCCCTTGGTTGTTGCAACTGAAGAAAGCCCACATGCAGTAACGAAGACCCAGTGCAGCCAAAAATAATGAAATATTTTAAATAAACAAAAATATTAAAAATTATTTTTTAAAATTCACAGTTTATCTTTGGCATTATTTATAGCATGTAGCTTTTTGCATTGTAAAATAATGGTAAATAATCAGCAAATAATTTTCTCTATATTTCTAATGTTCAAGTTTAAAATTTTGAGGATGTAAAATTTATTACCATGGCTCAGGTTGGGAGTTATTCAACTGTTTGCTTTTTATGAGATCTACAGACAATTTTCTGTAAAGCCAGGTTGGGGAGCAAGGTCCAGTTAAGGGGCGTCAAACTCAAAGGACATCAGTTCAGTTCAGTCACTCAGTCATGTCTGAATTTTGCGACCCCATGGACTGCAGCATGCCAGGCCTCGCTGTCCATCACCAACTCTGGGAGTTTACTCAAACTCATATCCATAGAGTCAGTGATGCCATCCAACCATCCCATCCTCTGTCGTCCCTTTCTCCTCCTGCCTTCAATCTTTCCCAGCATCAGGGTCTTTTCAAATGAGTCAGCTCTTCACATCAGGTGGCCAAAGGATTGGCGTTTCAGCTTCAGCACCAGTCCTTCCAATGAATATTTAGGACTGATTTCCTTTAGGATGGACTGGTTGGATCTCCTTGCAGTCCAAAGGACTCTCAAGAGTCTTCTCCAACACCACAGTTCAAAAGCATCAGGTCTTCGGCGCTCAGCTTCCTTTATAGTCTAACTCTCACATCCATACATGACTACTGGAAAAACCATAGCCTTGACTAGACGGACCTTTGTTGGCAAAGTAATGTCTCTGCTTTTTAATATGCCATCTAGGTTGGTCATTACTAGTTGGTCATTACTAGAGTTTGAGCAAATTCTGGGAGATGGTGAAGGACAGAGGAGCCTGGTGTGCTGCAGTCCATGAGGTCACAAAGTCAAACAGCACTTAGTGACTGAACAACAACAACCATGTACCACTTGATAGGAAACTGTGGTGCGCAGACACAGAAGAGTTAAGACCCCTAACAGAGAGAGCATGCTTGCTGAAAAGGAAAACCTGCTTCCTTTCTTCTTCTTGGCCACGCAGGAGACTGTTTCTGTTTCCTTTCCAGTGGTTGGAGCCCAGTCCTGAGTCCCGCCAAGGGCTTGAGGATGGCAGTGATGCAGACCACTCCTGGCCTGGCCCCAAGGTCACCCACAGGGCTCTCCATGATTTACTTACCTCGGATGCCGAACATGGCAGGCCTATGTTGAAGGTGGGGGTGTCGCAAGAACAAGCAGCCTGGGCTGGTGATTGTAATCGTGAGCAAAACCCTCCCAAAGTCTTTGGCTTTGCCTGTAAGAGAAATGAACATGTGTTGTCTTCATCTCCCAAGTTGTGGCGGGCATATGTTTAAGCATTCAGCACCAATCATCCTAATATAAGCCAACGGTACCTTTGAAAAAATGGCACTTTTAAAACAGATATTTTAGGGCAGGGCTATATCTTCAAATTTCATATGAAAGATGTAATAGCTGAATGCTAAAATATTGCCCAGAGTCAACAGCTTTGGGGCTAGGCATGGGAAATCCATGACTTAGGCACTGTCACAGTGCATGAAACCCTCTGATCACAAACCAGGTGTTAGTGGAGAGGGACCCTCCCCGACTTGAGCTCAGTCTCTTGAAGGGTCATTACCTGGGCCTCTGGATGCTCTTAAAGATGCTGCAGTGCTTTAATTGATCTCAGAGAAACACAACAACCAACTTAATTGTTCCTTCTAGCTTTTCAGTTCCTGTCTTAGGATCCACATGGAGTAAAAGAGGTAAAAAACATTAATGTCTGAGTATTCACAATATTACATGAAAGAATCTGTGAACTGGGCAGTTTTATGTGTATAATAACGAACAGGAGTGGGAAAAGAGGATTTGGAGTCAAAGGCAAAGAATGACTCAGGATCTAGGTTAGAAATATTATTTTAAATCAAAACCCATTCTGACCCTTCTACCCTTTCCTCCTGACCTCCAAGGCTAATGAATGAAAAAAAATTCAGCTATGGCTGTTCTTTCAATTCAATTCTGAAGGTGATTACAAACAGTAAGCATATCTGCCCAGCATTTGACTGTGTTTTTGGTGCTTGAATGTGTCTGTGTGTGTGTGTCTGTGTGTGTGAAGGATGAGGAGGTGGTGCTGGGGAGGACTGGGCTCCAAAGAAGCATTTCAATGATAGGAAGGGGAGTGAGGCTTTTGTACATGGATGGATGGCAGTGTTCTCGAAAGAGTGCTTTTACTGAATGTCCTTTCACAAAAGGGAAGATGGAACAGGGTGACAGAAGGAAATGAAGATGAATTCACATGCAGTAACCTCTTGCCCAGGGGAATTCACATCATAAAATCTTGGAATTTACCTACATAAATCTGCAACAGAGAGTTGGCAGTCAACTCTAAATGGACGAGAGTCTCCTCTGCCATGCTGTCTTCTCACGGCTCTGAGTAGAAAAAGAAAGTAAATGTTTGGACTTTAGAGGTTGTGACGGCATTTCTGAAATTCCACAGGATGCTGCTTCCTTTCACCTCCTTTGGTGCACTCTCCTCCCTAACCTTCAGGCTTGACACCTACCTTTGTCATCCTTCACTGGTGACACAGATAGGTAGAAAATTTAGACATCTGTGTTCTGTTGCATAAATTTGCACCATGAAACAGCATCATTTCTGTCATGAGACTTAAGAAACATACCCTCGAAGATGGCGGAGGAGTAGGACAGGGAGAACAATTTCTCCCCCACAAATTCATCAAAAGAGCATTTAAACGTTGAGTAGGTTCCACAAAACAACTTCTGAATGCTGGCAGAGGACATCGGACACCCAGAAAAGCAATCCAACTCTTCAAAAGGAGCGCGACTGAACAAAGAGAAGAAATACAGTTCCACCCATCAGAACACTGACACAAGCTTCCCTAACCAGGAAACCTTGACAAGCCACCTGTACAAACCTACACACAGCGAGGAAAAGCCACAATAAAGAGAACTCCACAAACTGCCAGAATACAGAAAGGACACCCCAAACTCAGCAATTTAAACAAGATGAAGAGACAGAGGAATAGCCAGCAGATAAAGGAACAGGATAAATGCCCACCAAACCAAACAAAAGAGGAAGAGATAGGGAATCTACCTGATAAAGAATTCCGAATAATGATAGTGAAATTGATCCAAAATCTTGAAATTAAAATGGAATCACAGATAAATAGCTTGGAGACAAGGATTGAGAAGATGCAAGAAAGGTTTAACAAGGACCTAGAAGAAATAAAAAAGAGTCAACATATAATGAATAATGCAATAAATGAAATTAAAAACACTCTGGAGGCAACAAATAGTAGAATAACAGAGGCAGAAGATAGGATTAGTGAATTAGAAGATAGAATGGTAGAAATAAATGAATCAGAGAGAATAAAAGAAAAACGAATTAAAAGAAATGAGGACAATCTCAGAGACCTCCAGGACAATATTAAACGCTACAACATTCGAATCATAGGGGTTCCAGAAGAAGAAGATAAAAAGAAAGACCATGAGAAAATACTTGAGGAGATAATAGTTGAAAACTTCCCTAAACTGGGGAAGGAAATAATCACCCAAGTCCAAGAAACCCAGAGAATCCCAAACAGGATAAACCCAAGGTGAAACACCCCAAGACACATATTAATCAAATTAACAAAGATCAAACACAAAGAACAAATATTAAAAGCAGCAAGGGAAAAACAACAAATAACACACAAGGGAATTCCCATAAGGATAACAGCTGATCTTTCAATAGAAACTCTTCAAGCCAGGAGGGAATGGCAAGACATACTTAAAATGATGAAAGAAAATAACCTACAGCCCAGATTATTGTACCCAGCAAGGATTTCATTCAAGTATGAAGGAGAAATCAAAAGCTTCTCAGACAAGCAAAAGCTGAGAGAATTCTGCACCACCAAACCAGCTCTCCAACAAATACTAAAGGATATTCTCTAGACAGGAAACACAAAAATGGTGTATAAATTCGAACCCCAAACAATAAAGTAAATGGCAACGGGATCATACTTATCAGTAATTACCTTAAACGTAAATGGGTTGAATGCCCCAACCAAAAGACAAAGACTGGCTGAATGGATACAAAAACAAGACCCCTACATATGTTGTCTACAGGAGACCCACCTCAAAACAGGAGACACATACAGACTGAAAGTGAAGGGCTGGAAAAAGATTTTCCATGCAAATAGGGACCAAAAGAAAGCAGGAGTAGCAATACTCATATCAGATAAAATAGACTTTAAAACAAAGGCTGTGAAAAGAGACAAAGAAGGTCACTACATAATGATCAAAGGATCAATCCAAGAAGAAGATATAACAATTATAAATATATATGCACCCAACACGGGAGCACCACAGTATGTAAGACAAATGCTAACAAGTATGAAAGGAGAAATTAACAATAACACAATAATAGTGGGAGACTTTAATACCCCACTCACACCTATGGATAGATCAACTAAACAGAAAATTAACAAAGAAACACAAACTTTAAACGATACAATAGACCAGTTAGACCTAATTGATATCTATAGGACATTTCATCCCAAAACAATGAATTTCACCTTTTTCTCAAGCGCACATGGAACCTTCTCCAGGATAGATCACATCCTGGGCCATAAAGCTAGCCTTGGTAAATTCAAAAAAATAGAAATCATTCCAAGCATCTTTTCTGACCACAATGCAGTAAGATTAGATCTCAATTACAGGAGAAAAACTATTAAAAATTCCAACATATGGAGGCTGAACAACACGCTGCTGAATAACCAACAAATCACAGAAGAAATCAAAAAAGAAATCAAAATTTGCATAGAAACGAATGAAAATGAAAACACAACAACCCAAAACCTGTGGGACACAGTAAAAGCAGTCCTAAGGGGAAAGTTCATAGCAATACAGGCACACCTCAAGAAACAAGAAAAAAGTCAAATAAATAACCTAACTCTACACCTAAAGCAACTAGAAAAGGAAGAAATGAAGAACCCCAGGGTTAGTAGAAGGAAAGAAATCTTAAAAATTAGAGCAGAAATAAATGCAAAAGAAACAAAAGAGACCATAGCAAAAATCAACAAAGCCAAAAGCTGGTTCTTTGAAAGGATAAATAAAATTGACAAACCATTAGCCAGACTCATCAAGAAACAAAGGGAGAAAAATCAAATCAATAAAATTAGAAATGACAGTGGAGAGATCACAACAGACAACATAGAAATACAAAGGATCATAAGAGACTACTATCAACAATTATATGCCAATAAAATGGACAACGAGGAAGAAATGGACAAATTCTTAGAAAAGTACAACTTTCCAAAACTCGACCAGGAAGAAATAGAAAACCTTTACAGACCCATCACAAGCACGGAAATTGAAACTGTAATCAAAAATCTTCCAGCAAACAAAAGCCCAGGTCCAGACGGCTTCACAGCTGAATTCTACCAAAAATTTAGAGAAGAGCTAACACCTATCCTGCTCAAACTCTTCCAGAAAGTTGCAGAGGAAGGTAAACTTCCAAACTCATTCTATGAGGCCACCATCACCCTAATACCAAAACCTGACAAAGATCCCACAAAAAAAGAAAACTACAGGCCAATATCACTGATGAACATAGATGCAAAAATCCTAAACAAAATTCTAGCAATCAGAATCCAACAACACATTAAAAAGATCATACACCATGACCAAGTGGGCTTTATCCCAGGGATGCAAGGATTCTTCAATATCCGCAAATCAATCAATGTAATACACCACATTAACAAATTGAAAAACAAAAACCATATGATTATCTCAATAGATGCAGAGAAAGCCTTTGACAAAATTCAACACCCATTTATGATAAAAACTCTCCAGAAAGCAGGAATAGAAGGAACATACCTCAACATAATAAAAGCTATATATGACAAACCCACAGCAAACATTATCCTCAATGGTGAAAAATTGAAAGCATTTCCTCTAAAGTCAGGAACAAGACAAGGGTGCCCACTTTCACCATTACTATTCAACATAGTTTTGGAAGTTTTGGCTACAGCAATCAGAGCAGAAAAAGAAATAAAAGGAATCCAAATTGGAAAAGAAGAAGTAAAACTCTCACTATTTGCAGATGACATGATCCTCTACATAGAAAACCCTAAAGACTCCACCAGAAAATTACTAGAACTAATCAATGATTATAGTAAAGTTGCAGGATATAAAATCAACACACAGAAATCCCTTGCATTCCTATACACTAATAATGAGAAAACAGAAAGAGAAATTAAGGAAACAATTCCATTCACCATTGCAACGAAAAGAATAAAATACTTAGGAATATATCTACCTAAAGAAACTAAAGACCTATATATAGAAAACTATAAAACACTGGTGAAAGAAATCAAAGAGGACACTAATAGATGGAGAAATATACCATGTTCATGGATTGGAAGAATCAATATAGTGAAAATGAGTGTACTACCCAAAGCAATTTATAGATTCAATGCAATCCCTATCAAGCTACCAACAGTATTCTTCACAGAGCTAGAACAAATAATTTCACAATTTGTATGGAAATACAAAAAACCTCGAATAGCCAAAGCGATCTTGAGAAAGAAAAATGGAACTGGAGGAATCAACCTACCTGACTTCAGGCTTTACTACAAAGCCACAGTTATCAAGACAGTATGGTACTGGCACAAAGACAGAAATATAGATCAATGGAACAAAATAGAAAGCCCAGAGATAAATCCACGCACATATGGACACCTTATCTTTGACAAAGGAGGCAAGAATATACAGTGGATTAAAGACAATCTCTTTAGCAAGTGGTGCTGGGAAATCTGGTCAACCACTTGTAAAAGAATGAAACTAGAACACTTTCTAACACCATATACAAAAATAAACTCAAAATGGATTAAAGATCTCAACGTAAGACCAGAAACTATAAAACTCCTAGAGGAGAACATAGGCAAAACACTCTCTGACATACATCACAGCAGGATCCTCTATGACCCACCTCCCAGAATATTGGAAATAAAAGCAAAAATAAACAAATGGGACCTAATTAAACTTAAAAGCTTCTGCACATCAAAGGAAACTATTAGCAAGGTGAAAAGACAGCCTTCAGAATGGGAGAAAATAATAGCAAATGAAGCAACCGACAAACAACTAATCTCAAAAATATACAAGCAACTCCTACAGCTCAACTCCAGAAAAATAAATGACCCAATCAAAAAATGGGCCAAAGATCTAAATAGACATTTCTCCAAAGAAGACATACAGATGGCTAACAAACACATGAAAAGATGCTCAACATCACTCATTATCAGAGAAATACAAATCAAAACCACTATGAGGTACCATTTCACACCAGTCAGAATGGCTGCGATCCAAAAGTCTACAAATAATAAATGCTGGAGAGGGTGTGGAGAAAAGGGAACCCTCTTACACTGTTGGTGGGAATGCAAACTAGTACAGCCACTATGGAGAACAGTGTGGAGATTCCTTAAAAAACTGGAAATAGAACTGCCTTATGATCCAGCAATCCCACTGCTGGGCATACACACTGAGGAAACCAGAAGGGAAAGAGACACATGTACCCCAATGTTCATCGCAGCACTGTTTATAATAGCCAGGACATGGAAGCAACCTAGATGTCCATCAGCAGATGAATGGATAAGAAAGCTGTGGTACATATACACAATGGAGTATTACTCAGCCATTAAAAAGAATACATTTGAATCAGTTCTAATGAGGTGGATGAAACTGGAGCCTATTATACAGAGTGAAGTAAGCCAGAAGGAAAAACATAAATACAGTATACTAACGCATATATATGGAATTTAGAAAGATGGTAACGATAACCCTGTATACGAGACAGCAAAAGAGACACTGATGTATAGAACAGTCTTATGGACTCTGTGGGAGAGGGAGAGGGGGGGAAGATTTGGGAGAATGGCATTGAAACATGTGAAATGTCATGTATGAAACGAGATGCCAGTCCAGGTTCAGTGCACAATGCTGGATGCTTGGGGCTGGTGCGCTGGGACGGCCCAGGGGGATGGTATGGGGAGGGGGGAGGGAGGAGGGTTCAGGATGGGGAGCACGTGTATACCTGAAATAAAAAAAAAAAAAAAAAAGGAAAAAATGGCATATAAAAAAAAAAAATGAAACATAGCCTCACAAAAAGCCTCAGGGCACGGAAAAATAAGCATCTTTAATTAAAATATGTAGAGAGACGGCTGTACATATTTCAGCTGCTTAGGAAGCAGAGGAGGGTCTCCCTCATCGCTTGCTGTAATGAGACTGATCTGTCAGCCGGGCTACATTCATCCAAGGTCAGACTCTAGGGGTCATTTCATCTCCAGAAGATAAGTCAAATACAGCTTTTAATTTGGTGTGTGAAGCTTGTAAATGTTACAGTGGAATCCCATCGTTAGCACATACAGAAATGTTTTGAGAGAAAGTCAGTTTTTTTTTTTCTATCTAATTTAATGCTTGAAATTGAGGGGACAGTTAAAGGAACTACTTTGGTAGCTTTCACGTTGTGCCTCTAATTTGAGCATCAGGGATATTTCATCGGGGATGCCCAGGGCGATATTGTAACATAAAGCTGGAGACAGGGTGCAGGGGAGGCCAGGTGGGAAAGAGCAAATGGGTCAGGAGTCTGAACCCCCACTGCTTCTTAGCAGGTGCTTGGTGATCTAGTCTCCTTATTTCTCAATTCCCTCTGCAGAGAGTCTCAGAGTCGGAGTTGCTTAATTACTGTCATTCTCCAGTAGGCACAGCGCAACTGGAATAACTTATGCACCCATAGTATGTGTATAAGTTAATTTTGTTACAGTGATGCCTCGAGGACTTCAGTGTGGACACAGTCACGTCAAAATGCAGGTCCTGATGCAGTAGGTTCAGGATGACCTGAGATTCTGCTCTCAGCTGATGTTGCTGAGCTGAGTACCAGACTTCTGAAGAGTGAGGAACTCTGCTCACTACTGGATGTTTCTTCTAAACGTATTAGTATACCTAAGGTCCAAATATTTAAAATTCCTTCCTTGCTCAAAAGTCTTCTTCTGGGGTGACATGGCCTCTTTCTCTGCAGTCAAGCTCCCAAGAAGAAGTGTGCACACTTTCATCTCTGCTTTGATCACGGTCTTTGCACTCTCCATCGACTGCTTGCTGGGTTTTATCCCTACTGCCACACTGACATTACTTTCTCTGAGTTACCACAGCTTCTTTTGCCAAAATCCAGTACCACTTTTGGGCTTCCCAGGCGGCTCAGTGGTAACTAGTCTGCCTGCCACTGCTGGAGACACAAGAGATGTGAGTTCAATCCCTGGGTTGGGAGTATCCCTTGGAGAAGGAAATGGAACCCACTCCAGTATTCTGGCCTATAAAATCTCATGGACAGGGGAGCCTTGTGGGCTACAGTCTATGGTGTCACAAAGCGTCAGACACGACTGAGCACACACACACAACAGCTGTTTATTGTCCCCATCTTTTTTGTTCTTTCATTAATGTTAGATGTGCATTGTCTGTCCCTTCTCCTTGAATCTCCTCCCTAACATCCATGACGTCACTATTGCATTTCCTCCTACCTCTTGGGCTTATCCTTTGCTCTCATTTCTCTAAAGCTCATCTTCTCGTATTGATCTCAAGCATTTCTGTTGTTTCAATTACGATGAATTGCTTTGTATCTAAGAAATCTCTGTCTGTATTGGATTTCTGCTGAATTTCTGAGCTGTTATTCAGCTATTTGTTGTGCATTTCTGCTTAGATGTCCCGATGACTTCTTCTCAACCTGCCCAACATCATCTTCACTATCTTTATCCTCAGCCTTACCCCAGATGAACCTGCTTTTCTTCTACTAGCCCCTGAGTAATCAGGACGAAAGCCTGGACTTCATTCTTGGTTTCTCCAAGACCCTACAAGCCATAGCCAAATCTTATAGATCTAGTTCCCATGTATTCTTTTGCCAGAATGTATTTTCCACTATCATAATCTACATCACCTTGTATTTAATTTCCTGTTATTTGTCTGAATGTCCTTGCTGACTATGAATAAGCTCTATCTCGATCACTTCTGTTTTCATTTTCTACCTTAGAGTCCAGTATATAGTAGACACTCAGGAAATTGTTTCAAGAAAACTAGTTAATGCTATTAGGTTGCTTTTCAATGAATCATAACAGCAGCCATCTCCAAAGAAAGTCAGCAAAACAAAAATAAGGCAGGTTGAATCTCCAAGGGCATGTCTAAATATGAAATTACCTGTCAATTTATATCCCAGGAAGATGATTGAGTTTTTCTTTTCACGCTAAGGTATGGATTAGAGCTTGTTGCAAGTAGGCTTCTTATTAAAGGTGTTGCTTACTTTATGGACTCATTCCTCTTTGCAGATGCTGAGCAGAGCTAACAGGCTCCCAGGGGGGAAACAGATTGGGCTCACCTGAAAGTTAGGCATTTGTGGTCAGATGACGAATGAGAGCACTTGGTCTTGCTCCTTTCATGGAACTGTAGCCGATGACCCATTCGATACAGTTGTCTTTTTGGGAATGTCATAGTGACAGTAGATGAGTGCATTCTAAGTGCCCTGAGGCAGGCTATTCTGGGTGGAGGAATGTGCTGGAGAGGCCTCCACAAACATGTAGTGAAGGGAAAGGCACTGTGCTAGCAGTTTGTGGGGAGAGAGAAGGTGTAAAAGGGTGGGAATAGTATTCAAGCTCGAGTTGTTCACAGTCTTACAGAGAAGCGGGGCAGATTAATGTGCAGGCAGATGCCACTTATTACACAGAATGTGGCACCCATCGTGAAACCTCACTCACACAGAGCTCTGGCCATTCATGCCAGGGGAGATCACATAGAGCAGTAGACTCAGGACAGTCCTCACAGAAAATAAAATGTGAAGGCTGGACTTCTGTGTGTGGCTGTACTGGGAGAAGGCAGTCATTGTGGGCAGAGAGGACAAAAATCCCAGACACAGGAAATTATGGGATGGTGCCAGAACAATGAGAGTTGAATGAGAATCAGATTACTGTAGAGAAGGCCAGGAAGAGACAGTGGACCAGAAGGGAGTGCCTTGCGGTTAGAGCTTCAGGAGGCAGCTACAGAAAATAAGCCTCCTGACAGCACGTTTTATCTTAAGATGTCTACTTCATAATGCATCTGTCTTAATTTTAAAATTTAAAAGCAGTTTTCTATTGTTTATAGTTGACTAAAATAGATACATGAGGAAGATTCTGGAGTGCGTCCTATGGAGCCAAGTACCCCAGGGCACATTAGCACATGGGCAACAGTCCCCAGTTTAGAAACGTGTCTTATTTACTTGTCAAAGTCATCTGTGAAGATGACCATGTGCTACAAACTATACAAATGTTAGCCATTTAAATCTGAAAAAAAAAAAAAAAGCTATGTGGTAGACACTGTCGTTATCCTCAGTTTAAAGGACACTGAGACTCAAAGACGATCCAAGATCATACTTCTAAGAGAGAGAGGTCTAGGATTCAAGCCTGGACAACAGGACTCCATGGATGATGTTCTGATCACTAACCAGAAAGCCTCTGTTGAAATTATAGGAAAATTTGAACTTTATTTAGTAAATTAAAATGAGCCATATAGATAGACGAGTGCCTATTTAATAAGTCTAAATGTGTCACTGGTATGCAAAGAATATTTTTCCTAATAAACTTTTACACATATTTGCTTGTGTGTACGGATGTATAGTGGGCTTCTCTGGTGGCTCAGGGGTGAAGAATCTGCCTGCAATGCAGGAGCCACAGGAGATGTGGGTTCAACCCTGGGTGAAAAAGATTCCCTGGAGGAGGGCATGGCAACCCACTCCAGTATTCTTGCCTGGAGAATCCCATGGACAGAGGAGCCTGGTGGGCTACAGTCTGCGGGGTCACAAGAGTTTGGCATGACTGAGTGACTAGGCACACACACACAGAAGAGCAAAAGAAACGCAGTGTGCATCTGTGTGCAAAGACGTGAAGTGGGATGTTACCCCCGAGGCTTGTCAGCACTGATAATAAGACCCTTAGGTAGATGCCTGCTGGAGGTGACCCAGAGGTCACGCATAGCCCTTGATGGGAGATGAAGCACACTGTCACTCTGATCTGCCTGGAAAATATGTCAGCAGACAGAAAGTGGTCTTTATAATCTTGTCTTTTGTTGAACAAAGATCTTGAGAAGCTCAGATACTCTCAGTTCAGTTCAGTCACTCAGATGTGTCTGACTCTTTGCGACCCCATGAATCACAGCAGGCCAGGCCTCCCTGTCCATCACCAGCTCCTGGAGTTCACCCAAACTCATGTCCATTGAGTCGGTGATGCCATCCAGCTATCTCATCCTCTGTCATCCTCTTCTCCTCCTGCCCCCAATCCCTCCCAGCATCAGGATCTTTTCCAATGAGTCAACTCTTTGCATGAGGTGGCCAAAGTATTGGAGTTTCAGCTTCAGCATCAGTCCTTCCAATGAACACCCAGGACTGATCTCCTTCAGAATGGACTGGTTGGATCTCCTTTCAGTCCAAGGGGACTCTCAAGAGTCTTCTCCAACATCACAGTTCAAAAGCATCAATTCTTCGGCGCTCAGCTTTCTTCACAGTCCAACTCTCACATCCATACATGACCACAGGAAAAACCATAGCCTTGACTAGATGGACCTTTGTTTGTAAAGTAATATTTCTGCTTTTTAATATGCTATCTAGGTTAGTCATAACTTTCCTTCCAAGGAGTAAGTGTCTTTTAATTTCATGGCTGCAATCACCATCTGCAGTGATTTTGGAGCCCCCAAAAGTAAAGTCTGACACTGTTTCCACTGTTTCCTCATCTATTTCCCATGAAGTGATGGGACCAGATGCCATGATCTTAGTTTTCAGATACTCTAGCCCCCCAGTTTTTCTAGATATAAAGCAAAAAAAAAAATGCTGCTGACAACTCCCTCCCCAACCCCGTGACAGTCCAACATGGTTTCTGACCAGGAAGGTAGACTTCAGATTATAAATCCTCTTAATCTCCCCATGACACTGACCAGATTATTCTCCTCAAATAAGTCTTAGATAGTCAACAACCCCCTAGCTACTGCATGTAGTTTAGAAACAAACGAGAAGTAAGTGAATGAAGAAATAAGCCACCCAGTGATGTGTTCAGTCTAAATTATTTTGTTTAAAGTATTATACCCTCAGTTGGTCCCACCCTCTCCTCCCTCTTCTGTGTCCAAAGTCTGTTCTCTATGTCTGCGTTTCTATTACCATTGACATACATACACTACCATGTGTAAAATCGGTAGCCAGTGGGAAGCTGCTGTGTAATGCAGGGAGCTCAACCTGGCGCTCTGTGATAACCTAGGGAGGTGCGATGGGGTTCGGGGGAGGAGGGAGGTTTAGGAGGAAAGGGACATATGTGGACCTGTGGCTGATTCATGCTGTTGAATGGCAGAAGCCAACAAGACATTATAGAGCAAGAAGAGGGAAGCCTGTCGTGCTGCAGTTCATGGGGCCACAAAGAGTCGGACATGACTTAGAGACTGAACAACAATAGCCTCCAATTAAAAGTAAAAACAAATTATAGGTTGTAAATGTAAACTGTGAACATGGAGTTCACTGAGTTATTCATTTATTTCTTCATTCCACAAACATTTGTTAGTACTAGCTGTGGTTCAGGCACTGTTGTAGGTGCTGAACCATGAAAGGGCGATAAAGAAACCTAATGACACTTTGATTCCAGGACAAGGAGAGAAGTGGTACACAATCATTATAGAAATAAAAATAAAACAGATTGACCCTTTGTCATCAAAGATATGAAGAGAATTCAAAAGAAGAGATGAGAGTAACTGGAGCTGCTGAGGGCTGTATGCAGGGAGCAGACAGGGAAGACCTCCGCAGAAGCAGGTGGAGAGGCGAAGACCACAAGAGGAGATGTAAAAAGCCTGGAAAAAAGAACCCCAGATAGAACCCTGTTATGTACAGCACATAACAAGCTTCTGAAATGGGAAGGGACTGGGCTTCTTTGCATAACAGAAAGGAGGCAGGGAGACATCCAAAGGGAGGAAGTCTAAAGAAGTGGCTGGAGGGGCTAGCTGAGACCTAGGTCCTAGAGAGTGGCAAGGAATTGGCTCCTAGACTTTTCCTTATTATTCTGTGGATGACTTTGAAAGTGTCATCAGTCCCCATGGATCCTCGTCATTACCTTTGTATTCTTGAGTGTGATTGCTGTTGTTATTATGTCTCTCAGTCATGTCCAACTCTCTGTGAGCCCATGGACTGTCCTACCAGCTTCCTTTGTCCATGGGATTTTCCAGGCAAGAATACTGGAGTGGGTTGCCATTTCCTCATCCAGGGGATCTTCCAGACCCACCGGTCCAACCCATGTCTCCTACGTCTCCGGCATTGGCAGGCAGATTTTTCACCACTGAGCTACCTGGGAAGCCCTTGAGTACGACTACTTAAGTCAATTTTGTTGAAACACTTAGAAAGCCATGGGAAAGACCATTGGTCATTTTCCTAATTAACTTTATCAGCAATTAAGCTATAACAGGACTTCACTTTTGCCTATTTTGTAGAACTTTTATGTACCTTTTCTTTCCCTTTGAAAATGAGGAATTATTGCTTTCAAATAAGTGGCAAAAGATTATGAAGGTCACCCTAGAGAGCATTTCAAATTTGAGAAGTGTGGCAAGAACAATCCAGTCCTCCTTCACTGAGATGGAGGAGAAGTCAAGGGCAGTTCAATATCAATTATCACCATGAGAAGACAGAGGGCTCCAGATGTAAACCTTGGTGGGAAGGCCAGGCTGCACATGTGAAGAAGAGGATGACTCACAAGACTCATCCATGATCAGACCAGAGTTTCTAGGACACGGGAGGGGCTCCACCTGGGAGACAAGCCTGGGAAAAGTATAATAACTGACTTGGATGATTGACTCTCCTGGATGCTGAGGCTCTTTTAATTTTTCACTAACTGTTGGCTCCCATGGCCTCAGGACTTAGAATCCCTTAGGCATAGGACACACAAGGCCACCAGGCTAGACTCATTCCCCATCACTGGCTTGGGCTCTGCTCTCAGCTGGAGGGCTAGTTTGGATTGTGTGTGGTCCTCAAAGACTTCCATCTCATCTGTCCAAATTCAAGATTAGAAGTTCACTTGATTAATCAGATTTCTCGAGGTGCTCTCACGGAAGGCCCATTCTATCTTCCGTGGGGGGAGGCATATATTTATTTGAAGATGAAAGGGTACCACTGACACCCTAATACTCTGGAGTCTGGATCCTGAAAACAATCCATAAAGGACTTGGTCTCCACTGCTTTTCCTGACAGTACCAACCCTGTGTGGTTCCAACCCTGGGTGATTCCATTCCATTCCATTTTTTGTGCATACACCTCAGAGGTAAAGGGAAGAACAGAGTGTGGCTCACAAGGTTAATTTCACAGGAGGTGGTAGGGAACTTAATATGTGTCAGAAAAAGAAAAGAATACACTACATGTATATTTTATTTAATGATCATATCTATGATATAAAAGTATTATTATGCAAATTTTCCATGAGGATGGTAAGCAACTTACTCGAAGTCTTACCTGGCCCTTTCAACCCCTGAGCTCACATTGATAAACACTGTATTCTCCCTTTCTTGGGCTCAGGGAGGCATAAATCCTCAGCAGGAAAATCACAGAAATTGAGAACTTTAGAAACACAGAGAAGACCAAACAAGTGCTCTTAATATGAAATTCATAAACTTAAGAACTGAAGTATAAATTAGGTATTTTATAATTAAAATGTTTGGCTTCAATTGACAAATATATATACATTTTAGAGTAGGTCATGATTCTCATAAACAAGTTTTATTGTTCAGAACCATAGACTGAAGAATAAGAGGAACAGAGATTTGCAAAATAATTAACTGCAAGAACACTTAACATGAGACCTACCCTCTCTGCAAATTTTTAATGCACAGCAAGCACAGTTGTTAAATCTAGGCTCTATGTTGTACAGCAGATCTCTAGAAGTTAATCATCATATGTAACTGAAGTGTAAAGAAGGCTGAGCACCAAAGAATTGAAGCTTTTGAATTGTGGTGCTGGAGAAGACACTTGAGAGTCTCTTGGGACTGCAAGGAGATCAAACCAGTCAATCCTAAAGGAAATCATTGAATATTCATTGAAGGTTTGATGCTTCCAATATTCATTGGAAGGTTTGATGCTGAAGCTGAAGCCCAGTACCTTGGCTACCTGATGTGAAGAGCAGACTCACTGGAAAAGACTTTGATGCTGGGAAAGATTGAGGGCAGGAGAAGGGGGTGACAGAGGATGAGATGGTTGGATGGCATCACGGACTCAATGGACATGAGTTTGAGCAAGCTCTGAGAGATGGTAAAGGACAGGGAGGTCTAACGTGCTCACAAACAGATGGACGTGAATTAATGACTGAACAACAACACACCCACTGCACAGCAGCTTCACATTCCCCTCACCCCCCAGCTCCTGGAAACCACAACTTTCCTTTCTGTTCTATGAATTTGACTTTTAAGAGAGCTCATATAAGTGGAACCAGGCACAATTTGTTCTTTGGTTACTGGCTGGTTTCACTTCAGAGTCACTTCATAATATTGTCCAGGTTCATCAGTGTTCTCACATATGGCACAGTTTCCCTCTCTTCTAAAGTTGAAGAGGTTATATAACCTTCTGTTGTGTGTATATGTATATACGTATGTACATTTAGAGTACATTTTCCTTGTGCATTAATCTGCTGCAGGACTTTGGGGCTGCTTCCATATCTTAGCTATTGTGAATGAGTCTGCAGTGAAAGTGAGAGTGTGACTAGCTCTTTCAATCCCTGATTTCCATCCTTTTGGATGTATGGACAGAAATGAGACTGATGGATCTATGGCAACTCTATCTTTAACTTTTTGAGGAACCTCCATTTGGTGTTCGCACCATCCCATGTCCCCATGAAATGTATACAATTCAGTGAACAAACACAATGGTTCTAATTTCTCTACATTTTTGCCAACACTTGTTATCTTAAAAAAAACGTCCATCCTAGAAAGTATGAGGTGATGTACTATTTTGGTTTTGATTTGTATTTCCCTGATAATTGGTAATAATGTGCTTCTTCTCATAGGCCTGTTAGCCATTTGCATGTCATCTTTGGAGAACTGTCTATTTAAGTCCTTTGCCTTTTATTTTTAAAAACAGCATTGTTCCGGTTTTTCTTTTTTTCTGCTATTAAGTTGTGGGAGTCCCTTGCATATTTTGAAGATTACCCTCTCATCAGATACATGGTTTTTGAATATTTTCTTCTCTTCTGTAGGTTACCTTGTCACTTTGTTGATTGTGTTTCCTTTCCTGTGCAAAAGCTTTTTTTTCTTAAATTCACCAGTCTGTTGCATTTTTTAGTTTCACATGTAGCTCTGTCTGACTTATTCCGCTTAACATAATATCCTCCAAGTCCATCATGTTGTTGCCAGTGGTAAAATTTTATTCTTTTTTAAGGCTGAGTAGTATGTGATGGCTGACTAGCATTCTATGGCTGAGGAGTACATCAAGGCTGTATATCGTCACCCTGCTTATTTAATTTACATGCAGAGTACATCATGCGAGATGCCAGGCTGGATGAAGCACAAGCTGGAGCCAAGATTGGAGGGAGAAATATCAATAACCTCGGATATGCAGATGACACGGGTTGCGAGGGACACTTTGTGTCCCTAGTTGGACACACTTATGTCCAACTTTCCTTCCAAGCCCAAGAAAATAGTCTCTCACTGTTTCCCATGGAGCACAGAGAAACTGCTTTACCAGAACTCTTCTCAGAGAGTATTAGAAATGAATGAAAGGGATATTTTAATAAGCTGCTGCAGGTGGGAACCACCATGGGACCAGCTGGGTGACTGGACTTGATGGTCTGGTCCTCAGCATCCCTTGGTTGGCATGCGGATGAGAGAATCAGAAGGCCACACTTATAGCATAAAGCAAAGAGGAACTAAAGAGCCTCATGGTGAAAGTGAAAGAGCAGAGTGAAAAAGCTGGCTTAAAACTCACCATACAAAAAACTAAGATCACGGCATCCGGTCCCATCACGTCATGGCAAATAGGTGGAGAGACAGTGGAAACAGTGAGAGACTTTATTTTCTTGGGTTCCAAAATCACTGCAGGCGGTGACTGAAGCCATGCAATTAAAAGATGCTTGCTCTTTGAAAGAAAAGCTTTGACAAACCTAGATAGCATATTAAAAAGCAGAGACATTACTTTACCAACAAAGGTCCGTCTAGTCAAGGCTATGGTTTTTCCAGTAGTCATGCATGGATGTGAGATTTGGACTATAAAGAAAGCTGAGCACTGAAGAACTGATGCTTTTGAACTGTAGTGCTGGAAAAGACTCTAGAGAGTCCCTTGGACAGAAAGTAGATCCAATCAGTCCATCCTAAAGGAGATGAGTCCTGACTGTTCATTGGAAGGACTGATGTTGAAGCTGAAACTCCAATACTTTGGCCATCTGATACAAAGAATGGACTCATTGGAAAAGACCCTGATGCTGGGAAAGATTGAAGGCAGGGGGAGAAGGGATGACAGAGGATCAGATGGTTGGATGGCATTACTGAGTAGGTGGACATGAATTTGATCAAGCTCTGGGAGTTGGGTGATGGACAGCTAAGCCTGTTGTGCTGCAGTCCATGGGGTTGCAAAGAGTTGGACACGACTGAGTGACTGAATTGAACTGAGTATGTGATGTGATGTGTGTGTGTGTATATATATATATATCACATCAATATATATATATATTGCATCTTCTTTATCCATTCATCTATTGATGGACACTTAGATGCTTCCATATCTTAAAAATTGTAAATAATGCTATGCAGAAACCTTTCAGTTTGATGTAGTTTTGCTTGTAGTTAGTTGCTGGTGCTTTTTAATGCCAAATCCAAGAAATCATTGAAAAGATCTATGTCACAAAGATTTAACCCTATATTTTCTTCTAGAAATTTAATAATTTTATGTCATAAAATTATATCTTTAATGCATTTTGAGCTGATTTTTTTATACGGTGCAAGATAAGTATCCAGTTTCATTCTTTTGGATGTTATATCCAGTTTTCCCAACACCATTGGTTGATAAGACTATCTCTTCTTCATTATGTATTTATGGCACAGTTGTCAAAGATCAGTTGACTGTAAATGCATAGTTTATTTCTTGTCTCTATATTCTGTTCCCTTGGTTTCTATGTCCACTTTTATTATTTTTCCCCTGCTTTGAATTAAAAAATTATTTATTTTTTGTTGAAGGATAATTGCTTTACAGAATTTTTCTGTTTTCTGTCAAACCTCAACATGATTCAGCCATAGGTATACATATACCTGCTCCTTTTTGAAACTTCCTCCCATTATGTCCACATTTAAATTGGAAATCTTAACATAAATAACAGTTGTAACTCTTTCTATGTGTTTGTGTGTGAATGTGTATTTCAAAATGAAAGTATGTCAACTTTTTATGATTATAAAGTAATACTTATAAAAAGTTGGTAAAGAAGAAAATTAAAATTTCTGGTAACCCTACACTGGATTCAACCCGTAGTATCTGCTTCTGCTAAGAGGTGTCTGCTATGAACTGTGAAGAGTTTCACGTGCTAATTTCTCTACATTATTGCATTTTATCATCCAACAACTGTGTGAAGGAAGTACTAGTGTCCTCATGTTATGGGTGGGAAAGTGAGCCTCATGGACTCAGTTGTCGCATACTAACGACAGACTGTCAAGATCAAGGCCTTCCCTGATGGCTCAGTGGGTGAAGACTCCACCTGCTGATGCAGGAGACGCAGGAGAAGAGGATTAGATCCCAGGGTCGGGAAGATCCCCTGGAGGAGGAAATGGCAACCCACTCCAGTGTTCTTGCCTGGAGAATCCCATGGACAGAGGAGCTTGGTGGGCCACAGTCCAAAGGGTGGCCAAGAGTCATATGACTGAATACACAGGTACACTAAATGTTATTTTGATTTAGCATTAATTTTTTTCACTTCATAGTTATGTATACTGTTTTTGTGTAAAAATTATAATTTTCACAAAAAATGAGTTCCTTCATTTTAAAGGAAAAACAGGGAAGATGTACTAATTCATAAAAATAATTATATATTTAAAATTCTAATACATCAAGGATGTGACTGTTTCTAGCTTACAAAACTATCCTATCAATTAACATTTGATTAATTTGCTTCCCTTGGAGCTCAGATGGTAAAAAATCCACCTACCAATGCAGGAGATGCAGGTTTGATCCCTTGATAGGGAAGATCCCTGGAGAAGGAAATGGCAACCCACTCCAGTATTCTTGCCTGGAGAATCCCATGGACAGAGGAGCCTGGTGGGCTACAGTCCACGGGTTTGCAAAGAGTCAGACATGACTGAGTAACTACCACACTAATCAAATATTAATCATATAAAGTTTCACAATGAATAACCTATTATATTCCTTCACATTTCTCTTGCTGTTTTCCTCATTATTAATGCTAATGTTCTCACTGTGAATAATGTCTTTTGGACTATACATTTAGAGAAAATAATTATGAATAGACTATACACTAAATATGACTTATGCTAAAGTAATTTTAAATTTAAATGTAATGACTTACTAGTAAGAAATATTAGGTTGCCAGAAGCAAATGGGTACCCATATATACTTGATATCTCCATAGAGGTTTGCCTTTAATGACTTTTAATATTCTCCTGGCTTTGACTAACCAGATTTTCATCAGGGAATGAAATTGAAGAATATCCATTATAATAAATTTAGTCTATATGAACAGTGTAATTTGGGTTTTGAGAACTCTCCAGTGAATACATTTGCCACTTATACCAAGTATTATTATGTGGTTGATGGCTGTAGGCAAATGGGTCCAACCATAAGTCCATCCATAGGAAATGAACATTTTAAATTGCTAGGGATATCTAACAAATCTTGGTGAGTTGGGACAATTGCCAAATATAATGATCTCTTGACTATGATTTAGCTATTGATTCACTACACAGAGATAAGGAGATCACTGATCCAACAATCACGCAAAATGAAGACTTGCAATGTAAAAGATGTGAGAAAAGGAACCATTTCCTGTCACTTGAGCTGTCCTTTCTTCAGGAAACATATCTGTGGAGGAAAGAGCTATAGAAAGAGATTTTATTTATTTTTAAGTTTTCCTAATTTCATGAAGAAATAAATAGAACTGAAAATGACCAAGACTCCCCTTTCTGGTTCAGAGATTTTTCCCTTCCTGGTGAAGACAATCTTATCTGCAGATTTATCCTTCGGAATCATTAAATATAGTTCTGCCATTTTAAGAAGTCAGTTTTAATCCTGACATTTTCTTAACTAAGACAAAAACTCATAAGCACTTTGCATTAAAAATTCAAGACAGTCAAAACAGACAATAAAATGTTTCATATTTTTCAAATTAGTAAGTCTATTTGAATAACTTGTCTTTTCCCCTAATGATTCAATTTTGTGCTTTCTTGGTTTTATTTTTTTCCTTACTATTTAATTAGTTTTTATAATGACAATTTTGATAAACTTTGCAGTCATAGGAAAATCAATACTCAGGCATTCACAAGTTATAGATTCTTAGCTATGGACACGTACCTAAAGCAAAGAAGAACTAAAGAGCCTCTTGATGAGGGTGAAAGAAGAGAGTGAAAAGGCTGGCTTAAAACACAATATTCAAAAAAATAAGATCTTGGCATCTGGTCCTCTCAAATTAATGGCAAATGAGTGGGGAAAAGTGGAAACAGTGACAGATTTTATTTCCTTGGGCTCCAAAATCACTGCAGATGGTGACTGCAACCACAAAATTAAGACACTTGCTCCTTGGGATGAAAGCTATTACAGACCTAGACAGCGTATTAAAAAGCAGAGACATCACTTTGCTGACAAATTTCCATATAGTCAAAGCTATGGTGTTTCCCAGGTGGAGCATCCCTGATGGCACAGTGGTAAAGAATCTGCCGGCCAGTGCAGGAGACACAGGAGACGCAGGTTCCATCCCACAGTCAGAAAGATACTCTGGAGGAGGAACTAGCAACCCACTCCAATATTCTTGCCTGGAAAATCCCATGGACAGAGGCCCCTGGGGGGCTACAGTCCACGGGGTCACAAAGAGTTAGACACGACTGAGCACACAGGCAGACATGCACACACGGTTTTTCCAGTAGTCATACGCAGTTGAACCATAGAGTTGGACCATAAAGAAGACTGAGTGCCAAAGAAATGATGCTTTCAAACTGTGGTGCTGGATAAGACTCTTGAGGAGTCCCTTGGACTGTAAGGAGATCAAAACCAGTTAATCCTAAAGGAAATCAATCCTGATTATTCATCAAAAAGATTGATGCTGAAGCTGAAGTTCCAGTACTTTGACCACCTGATGTGAAGAGCTGACCCATTGGAAAAGACCCTGATGCTGGGAAAGATTGAGGGCAAGAAGAAAAGAGGGCAGCAGAGGATGAGATGGTTGGATGGCATCACCAACTCAATAGACTTGAGTTTGAGCAATCTCCAGGAGATGGTGAAAGACCGGGAAGTCTGGCGTGCTGCAGTCCATGGGGTGGCGAAGAGTCGGACACGACTTAATGACTGAACAACAATACCAACCTGCAGCAGAGGAACGCATTTGCTTCTTTGAAATAGACTCTGGACTCCTGTCTAATATCTGAAAGACATTTCAAAATGTGCAAACTTATTGTATTCCAAAAGCTTGAATTCGAGTTTTTCTGATGCCTGATCATAAGCCCATGTGCCATACAGTTTAGCTGGAATCGGAAACTCCTGAGTGGGGTGGCTGAAGAGAAGCAGGGAGGCAGGGAGCAGAGGACGTGGAGCAGGAGTGCTCATCAGAGATGCTGGTTGCCTGACAGTTATCCTCCTATTCTGTTACTGAACCAAACTTGCATGCCCATGCCCTCACACAGAAACGCCAATCAGCTGACACTGGGTGATGGGGAAGGAAAGCGCAGGATTTATTGCAGGTGCCAAGGAAGGGGTCCAGGGGAGCTAGACCTGTTGGGGCTTAAAAGGCCCCAACTTCCCCATGACTTTCAGGGAACAGAAGGGGGATTGTGGGGTGTGTGGTCAGCTTATGGACTATCTTCTGATTGGTTGCTGGTGACATAATTAGGAGTCAGCTTCATCAACCTTGTTCCAGCTGGTCTGCAGCTTGTGGGCAGCAGCAAACAGTTACCTTCTTCCACCTGGTGGGGATATCAGTATCTGTCAAGTTGCTCAAAGGATATGGTTCAGAAGATTACCTCTAGCCTTTGCGGAAGAACTAAATGTCCTCGACTTTATTTAGTGGTTGTTGTTACTGCTGTGTTTATGGAAACCCACTCCAGTACTCTTGCCTAGAAAATCCCACGGATGGAGGAGCCTGGTGCAGGCTACTGTCCATGGGGTCGCAAAGAGTCGGACACGACTGAGTGACTTCACTCACTTCAGTCGCTAAGTCATGTTCAACTCTTTGCGACCCCATGGACTGTAGCCTGCCAGGTTCCTCTGTCCATGGGATTTTCCAAGCAAGAATACTCGAGCGGGTTACCATTTGCTTCTCTAGAGGATCTTTCCGACCCAGGGATCAAACCTGTATCTCCTGCATTGCAGGTGGCTTATTTACACTCTACCCACCAGAGTTCTTGATAGAGGAGAAAAATATATGCTGACCCGCTTAAGACACTGATAGGTGGCTTCCTGTGTTTTGCAGCTGACAGCGTTCCTCTGCCAGCCCATCCAGTGCAGACTCCTCCTCTGTCCTTCCTTCTCCTTTCGTTCCTTCTCCTCCTGCTCAACGAGGGGCATCTGGGTGTGTGTGCATGTGTGCATTCACATGCATGCACATGCGTGCATAGTTTTACCTTTAATAACAGTCTCCTATTTTTGAGAGATGAGAAAAGAGAAGGAAGGGGAGTGTGTTTGGAGTTGGGAGAGTCTGGCATGGGGGCTGGAGTACAGAGGGAGGAAGGGAAGCCCGGCAGCCTCTGGGCAGGACTGGAGGTTGACTGCAGTCCCCTGAGAGGATAGCCTCACCTCCGAGAGGGAAACCGCACATGGGGCTTGAATAGCCCAGTGGCCTGACCATCACAAAGAGCCTGCCATCTTGAGATGCCGTCATTTCCCCAGGAGTGTTAGAGGCTTCGTGTCAGCAGGTGGGGCCAACCTCTTTGCCCTTAGCGACAAGCCCCACTGGATGCCCCCCAGCCCCGCCCCCACCAGGCTGGAAAGCGCAGAGCTTGCAGCATCAGAAGCTCAGCAGCAGAGGCAGCTCATCTCTGGGCGGGACCGGTCAGGTCGTGTGTGGGAGCTGCCAGCTGTCCAGGGGTGCCATCCTGTGCGGCCTGGACCGCCAGGGCTTCTATAGTCAGGTGGCCGGATGGCTACTGCTCCCTGGGGTACGGATCACCAGAAGCTGATTTGCTTCTGGTCCTTTTAGTCTGGGTCTTCACACAACTCCAGGAGCCATAAGAAAACTTACCCTGGTGGTGGTGAGGGTGGGGGAAGTACTGAAAATCACTCCCCTCCCCAGATCCCTCTCCAAGGGCATGATGGGAGAGATAAACATTAAATACCTCTTGCTGGAAAAAAGCAGATGAACATGGATTATCTTTATCCGATTGGACTTAAACATTCACGGCTGAGTAAATTCCAATCTGCCGTAAGACAACTTAGATCAGCCTTTTCTGGGGACACCTTTATGAAAACCAAGCAAAGTGCCTGTGCACTTGTCTGAAGACATGCAGGTAAAAAATCCTGTCAATATTTCAAGTTCCCAGTGTGAGATATTGTGAGGAAAGGAAACTGTATCCTGCCAGCTCTATTATAAATATGAACCGGAAAAGTGGCCTTATTTACGCGGAAAAGTACCAACTTGGAGAGTTGATTTTTTTTCCCCTGAAAAATACAACTTGTGACCTAATCGTGGAACACTGCATCCTAGAATTATGTTTTTCATATAACTGTTGTTAAAAAGAAACAAAACTTAAACTCTTTCCTCATAAATCCTATCTAAAATCCAAGGTAGTGATATCAAGTTAATGGCTTTTTACACAAAAACCTGTTATTTTATCACAGCAAGGTGAAGACCATGTAGAAATGGCGATGAGTACTGAAGCAGTACTTCATTTTTCTGAAACACTGAACGCACCAACCTGATTACCTGTTTTGGATCTACAAAGCTGTGAGTAATAATAGCCCTCGGTGGATTCAGTCCTCCATAATTTGCCATCGGCACTCGTCTAGATTTTAATTTCCCTACCTCCTGCCCCTCCCCACCACACTTCCCCTCTTTACCCCGTTTGTACGGCTGTCGTGTGGACACAGAAACTGTTGATAAGGTGTCCCTCACACTCTTTTCCTGTTACTTTTAAAACACATCTGTCTTATGTTCAGTTCTCTTGGGGCTGGTGGTAAGTGTTAAATGGTTTTTGATGGACTAATCAAAATATTAATTGGAATACCATCTTTATGAAAAGTCACACTTCCATGTATGACTCATACTAAATGATACACATGTATTTTAAGACAATGGGCCTTTAAGACTTGATACCCTAAAGGCCTTGGATGCAAAGAGCTGAGTCATTGGAAAAGACCCTGATGCTGGGAAAGATTGAAGGCAAAAGGAGAAGGGGGTGGCAGAGGATGAGATGGTTGGATGGCATCACTGACTCATTGGACATGAGTTTGAGCACGCTCTGGCAGACTGTGGAGGACAGAGGAGCCTGGTGTACAGCAGTCCATGAGTTCGCAAAGGGTTGGACAGGACCTAGTGACTAAACAACAGCAAATTCCAAAAGCCCATGAGGAACACCAACGGTATGCGGGAACACTGTGGGCCATGTTATCAGTCGGACCTACTGGTGACCCTCAGGTCATGACTTGTACACAGGCTTGTATACTGGTTGAGTGCATGGACCAATAAGGTCTATGGAGACAATATAAAGGAGCTGAACTTCCACTAATGTGGTGGATTTCCCATAACTAAGAGCACAGAGAGCCTGATTTCGGTTCAGTTCAGTTCAGTCACTCAGTCGTGTCCAGCTCTTTGCGACCCCATGGACTGCAGCATGCCAGGCCTCCCTGTCCATCACCAACTCCTGGAGCCTACTTAAACTCAATGTCTATCGAGTCAGTGATACCATCCAACCATCTCATCCTCTGTCATCCCTTCTCCCCCTGCCTTCAATCTCTCCCAGTATCAGGGTCTTTTCCAGTGAGTCAGTTCTGCATATCTGGTGGCCAAAGTATTAGAGTTTCAGCTTCAGCATCAGTCCCTCCAATGAATGTTCAGGACTGATTTCCTTTAGGATAGACTGGTTTGATCTCCTTGCAATCCAAGGGACTCTCAAGAGTCTTCTCCAGCACCACAGTTCAAAAGCATCAGTTTTTTGGTGCTAAGTTTTCTTTCTGGTCTAACTCTCACATCCATACATAACTACTGGAAAAACCATAGCTTTGACTAGACAGACCTTTGTTGGCAAAGTAATGTCTCTGCTTTTTAATATGCTGTCTAGGTTGGTCATAACTTTCCTTCCAAGCAGTGAGCATCTTCTAATTTCATGGCTGCAGTCACCATCTGCAGTGATTTTGGTTCATACACATTTAAAAAGTGTTCAGGCTAAATTACAATCAGGAAGATGCGAATGAAACCCGCAATGAACTGCCATTCTCGCTAGCAGAAGAGCTAAAAATCAAAATACCAGGATATCATGTTTCTGTGAGGGTTTAGAGCATCTGAAACTCTCATAGAGTGCTAGTGGAAGTGTAATCTGACCTTAGCACTTGCAATTCCCTCCTCCAATTGAAAACATACCTATTGTACAGCACAGCAATCATACTCCTATGAACCATAAGTCTTTGCAACCAAGAGGCATGAGCAAATTGGTTACGGTAATAGCAGCAGTTAGCCTCAAATTGAAATAAAGCAAGTATCCTTCAATGATGCATTTGATAAATGAGATTATGATCTATCCTAACAGTGTTTAGTATTGAGAACCAGAGACAGATTACATACTGTGTGATCTCATTTATATAGAGTCAATCTGTATAAATAGAATCGAAACACAGATAAAACTAGAAATCAAGATAGTAATTAAGTTTGAAGGGAGGGAGGGTGGAAAGAGGGCCAAGAGGTTATCTGGGTGCTGACAGAGTTACACGTCATCCTCTGAGGTGGTGGGATTGCCTCACTGACAATGGACATGAGTTTGAGCCAGCTCAGGGAGATAGTGAAGGGCCTGGAAGCCTAGTGTGCTACAGTCCATGGGGTTGCAGAGTCAGATGTGACTTAGTGACTGAACAAAAACAACAAATCTGAGCAGTAGCTAAACGGGAATTTGTGTTTTGATGATTTATTAAGCTGGCCATACCTATGTGATGCAATTTTATTCATATGTTCAGAATGGAATACAGAAGAGCAGACAATGTAGCTCCGTAGTTTATTCATTCAGCAAATACTCAACGAGAACATCGTATGACAGGCACTGGACTACCCACTGAATATGGATAACCATTGAATATCAAATGAGATAGACAGCCGTGCTCTCATGGAATTCATCTGTGCCCATCTGTGAGGGGATGGAGACAGAGGAGGAGCAGGATGAGGACATACTTGTCTAGTGTAGGAAAACTAGGGAATGTTTATATGCCTTTGGGAGGAGCCAGTAGCCAAGGATGAGCATGTACCTCCTTGGATGCAAATCTTCAAAATTAACACAAAACACTCTGTACATGCACCCCAATTACTATTTTTGAAATGGCCAAAATCTTCCCCAAACACAATATTTTGTCATTTCAAAGAAGAAAGAGATGAACAAGAAGGAGAAAGAGTAGAAAGAGAAAGGAATACCAGACTTGCCCACTCTGGGGCTCGGCATTTGCCGTGTAGTGTAATCTATCTTGGAAAAGGCCAGAAAGGAAAAGGGATTTTATTGGAGTCAGAAAAAATTTCCCCAGTTACTGTCATCAGACAATGTTGATTTAAATCACTCACAGTGTGATTGATTATTATTTAAATCCAATAGCTTGACATTCTTCTAGCATTTTGATTGCAAGATGGAAGGAAACATATCTGAAATCCTTGCATGTCACGTCTCTAGTTTCTCTCAGTCTCTTACTGGCAGGGCTAGGCTGAGGCTCAAACTTCTAGACAAATGGATGGTTTGGCTTCTTCACATTAATATTCCTTAAAGACAAACAAGACAAAAAGGTCACCAGGGGCACGGCCTAGCTGGCCTTCTGATTGTCTCATCCGAATGCCAACCAAGGGATGCTGAGGACCAGACCGCCAAGTCCTGTCACCCAGCAGGTCCCATGGTGGTTCCCACCTCCAGCAGCTTATTAAAATATCCTTTTCATTCATTTCTAATACTCTCTGAGAAGAGCTCTGGTAAAGCAGTTTCTCTGTGCTCCATGGGAAACAGTGGAAACAGTGAAAGACTATTTTCTTGGGCTTCAAAGTCACTGAAGATGGTGACTGCAGCCATGAAATTAAAACATGCTTGCCTCTTGGAATAAAAGTATACAGTATAATAACGCATATATATGGAATTTAGAAAGATGGTAACAATAACCCTGTGTACGAGACAGCAAAAGAGACACTGATGTATAGAACAGTCTTATGGACTCTATGGGAGAGGGAGAGGATGGGAAGATTTGGGAGAATGGCATTGAAACATGTAAAATATCATGTATGAAACAAGATGCCACTCCAGGTTTGATGCATGATACTGGATGCTTGGGGCTAGTGCACTGGGATGACCCAGAGGGATGGTATGGGGAGGGAGGAGGGAGGAGGGTTCGGGATGGGGAACACATGTATACCTGTGGCGGATTCATTTTGATATTTGGCAAAACTAATACAATTATGTAAAGTTTAAAAATAAAATAAAATTAAAAAAAAATTTTTTTGGTCTATTTTAATAATTTTTTTTTGTGTTTGTATTTTTCTTCAAATTTACTCTGAAATTTGTGACTTTCCACTTATTTGTCTGGCTTGAGAATTCAGGGGCCTTTTCAATTTATGTCTTCATATCTTTCATTAACTTTTGAAAATCCTCATCTGTTCTCTCTTCAGGTATTTTTTCTCCCTTATTTTACATCTTCTTTCTTCCTGGGACAATTATATATACGTTAGATATTTTCATTTACCCTGTCCTTTTTTTCTAATTCTTAAATTCTGTGCTTCATTTTGGATTTTTTTCCATCTCATCTTTCAGTTCACTCATTTTCTGTTTAGTTGTGTCTGTGGGCTTCCCTCGTGTCTCAGGTGGTAAAGAATCTGCCTGAAATGCAGGAGACCCAGGTTTGATCCCTGGGTCAGGAAGAGCCCCTGGAGAAGGGAATGGCAACCCACTCCAGTATTCTTGCCTGGAGAATGTCATGGACAGAGGAGCTTGGTGGGCTAGAGTCCTTGGGGTCACTAAGAGTCAGACAAGACTGAGTGACTAACATACGCATACACACACACACAACTAGCTGATAATCCATCTAATCAGTTATTAAGTCCTTTTAATTTTTATTACTATAATTTTTATTTTTTCATTTTATAGTTTCAAGTTTGTTTTTAGTCCTCATTCTTCTGGTTTAGATCTTTAAAATGCAGGTCTTTTTCTATTATTTATTTGTTTTTTTCTTCATTTTAATTCATGTTGTTTATCTGATTGCATGTTGAGCATTTGCAATTGAGTGCAATGCATTGTATATAGAATTGAATAAATACCCTTACGGCCTAGAATAATGGTTCCGTCCTCCAGAGAGTATCTAATTTTAAATTGAATTTTACTTTTGGCAGACATTGGCACTAGATTTTGGCATCATCTTAATCCAATCTCAGAATCTGAAATGATTTGCTTTGCTAAGTAATTGATAAAGCTAGTTTGTTTCTTTCCTTTCAGCCGAAGAAGCTGAACTTGAAGACTTAGAAGACCGTCTAGAACTAACATCCAAAAAAGATGTCCTTTTCATTATAGGGGACTGGAGTGCAAAAGTAGGAAGTCAAGAAACACCTGGAGTAACAGGAAAATTTGCCCTTGGAATACGGAATGAAGCAGGGTAAAGGCTAATAGAGTTTTGCCAAGAAAATGCACCGGTCATAGCAAACACCCTCTTCCAACAACACAAGAGAAGACTCTACACATGGACATCACCAGATGGTCAGCACCGAAATCAGATTGATTATATTCTTTTCAGCCAAAGATGGAGAAGCTCTATACAAGCAACAAAAACAAGACCAGGAGCTGACTGTGGCTCAGATCATGAACTCCTTATTGCCAAATTCAGACTGAAATTGAAGAAGTAGGGAAAACCACTAGACCATTCAGGTATGACCTAAATAAAATCCCTTACCATTATACAGGGACATGACAAATAGATTCAAGGTATTAGATTTGATAGACAGAGTGCCAGAAGAACTATGGATGGAGGTTTGTGACTTTATACAGGAGGCGGTGACCAAGACCATCCCCAAGAAAAAGAAATGCAAAAAGGCAAAATGGTTGTCTGAGAAGGCCTTACAAATAGCTGCATGAAGAAAAGAAGCACAAAGCAAAGGAGAAAAGGAAAGATGTACCCATTTGAATACAGAGTTCCAAAGAATAGCAAGGAGAGATGAGAAAGCCTTCCTCAGTGATCTGTGCAAAGAAATAGAGGGAAACAATAGGATGGGAAAGACTAGAGATCTCTTCAAGAAAATTAGAGATACCAAGGGAATGTTTCATGCAAAGATGGGCTCGATAAAGGACAGAAATGGTATGGACCTAACAGAAGCAGAAGATATTAAGAAGAGGTGGGAGGAATCCACAGAAGAACTGTACAGAAAAGATCTTCATGACCCAGATAATCACAATGATGAGACCACTCACCGAGAGCCAGACATCCTGGAATGTGGGCCTTAGGAAGCATCACTATGAACAAAGCTAGTGGAGGTGATGGAATTCCAGTTGAGCTATTTCAAATCCTGAAAGATGATGCTGTGAAAGTGCTGCACTCAATATGCCAGCAAATTTGGAAAACTCAGAGGTGGACACAGGACTGGAAAAGGTCAGTTTTCATTCCAGTCCCAAAGAAAGGCAAGGCCAAAGGATGCTCAAAATACCGCACAATTGCACTCATCTCATGTGCTAGCAAAGTAATGCTCAAAATTCTCCAAGCCAGGCTTCAACAGTAAGTGAGCCATAAATTTCCAGATGTGCAAGCTGGATTTAGAAAAGGCAGAGGAACCAGAGACCAAATTGCCAACATCTACTGATCACTGAAAAAGAAAAGAGTTCCAGAAAAACATCCATTTCTGCTTTATTTATTATGCCAAAGCCTTTGGCTGTGTTCAGTTCATTTCAGTTCAGTCGCTCAGTTGTGTCGGACTCTTTGCGACCCCATGAATCACAGCAGGCCAGGCCTCCCTGTCCATCACCAACTCCCGGAGTTCACTCAGACTCACGTCCATCAAGTCGGTGATGCCATCCAGCCATCTCATCCTCTGTCGTCCCCTTCTCCTCCTGCCCCCAATCCCTCCCAGCATCAGAGTCTTTTCCAATGAGTCAACTCTTCGCATGAGGTGGCCAAAGTACTGGAGTTTCAGCTTTAGCATCATTCCTTCCAAAGAAATCCCAAGGCTGATCTCCTTCAGAATGGACTGGTTGGATCTCCTTGCAGTCCAAGGGACTCTCAAGAGTCTTCTCCAACACCACAGTTCAAAAGCATCAATTCTTCAGCACTCAGTCTTCTTCACAGTCCAACTCTCACATCCATACATGACCACAGGAAAAACCATAGCCTTCACTAGACGGACTTTTGTTGGCAAAGTAATGTCTCTGCTTCTGAATATGCTATCTAGGTTGGTCATAACTTTCCTTCCAAGGAGTAAGCATCTTTTAATTTCATGGCTGCAGTCACCATCTGCAGTGATTTGGGAGCCCCCCAAAATGAAGTCTGACACTGTTTCCACTGTTTCCCAATCCATTTCCCATGAAGTGATGGGAACAGATGCCATGATCTTCATTTTCCGAATGTTGAGTTTTAAGCCAACTTTTCACTCTCCTCTTTAAACTTCATCAAGAGCCTTTTTAGTTCCTCTTCACCTTCTGCCATAAGGGTGGTGTCATCTGCATATCTGAGGTTATTGACATTACTCCCATCAATCTTGATTCCAGCTTGTGCTTCTTCCAGTCCAGTGTTTCTCATGATGTACTCTGCATAGAAGTTAAATAAGCAGGGTGACAATATACAGCCTTGACGTACTCCTTTTCCTATTTGGAACCAGTCTGTTGTTCCATGTCCAGTTCTAACTGTTGCTTCCTGACCTGCATATAGGTTTCTCAAGAGGCAGGTCAGGTGGTCTGGTATTCCCATCTCTTTCAGAATTTTCCACAGTTTATTGTGATCCACACAGTCAAAGGCTTTGGCATAGTCAATAAAGCAGAAATAGATGTTTTTCTGGAACTCTCTTGCTTTTTCGATGATCCAGTGGATGTTGGCAATTTGGTCTCTGGTTTCTCTGCCTTTTCAAACTAGCTTGAACATCTGGAAGTTCACGGTTCACATATTGCTGAAGCCTGGCTTGGAAAATTTTGAGCATTATTTTACTAGCGTGTGAGATGAGTGCAATTGTGCGGTAGTTTGAGCATTGTTTGGCATTGCCTTTCTTTGGGATTGGAATGAAAACTGACCTTTTCCAGTCCTGTGGCCACTGCTGAGTTTTCCAAATTTGCTGGCGTATTGAGGGCAGCACTTTCACAGCATCATCTTTCAGAATTTGAAATAGCTCAACTGGAATTTCATCACCCCCACTAGCTTTGTTTGTAGTGATGCTTTTGAAGGCCCACTTGACTTCACATTCCAGGATGTCTGGCTCTAGGTCAGTGATCACACCATCATGATTATCTGGGTCATGAAGATCTTTTTTGTACAGTTTTTCTGTGTATTCTTGCCACCTCTTCTTAATATCTTCTGCTTCTGTTAGGTCCATACCATTTCTGTCCTTTATTGAGCCCATCTTTGCATGAAATGTTCCCCTGGTATCTCTAATTTTCTTGAAGAGATCTCTAGTCTTTCCCATTCTGTTGTTTTCCTCTATTTCTTTGCACAGATCACTGAGGAAGGCTTTCTCATCTCTCCTTGCTATTCTTTGGAACTCTGCATTCAGATGCTTATATCTTTCCTTTTCTCCTTTGCTTTTCGCTTCTCTTCTTTTCACAGCTATTTGTAAGGCCTCCCCAGACAGCCAGTTTGCTTTTTGGCATTTCTTTTCTGTGGGGATTGTCTTGATCCCTGTCTTCTGTACAATGTCATGAACCTCATTCCATAGTTCATCAGGCACTCTATCTATCAGATCTAGGTCCGTAAATCTATTTCTAACTTCTACTGTATAATCATAAGGGATTTGATTTAGGTCATACCTGAATGGTCTAGTGGTTTTTCCTACTTTCTTCAATTTCAGTCTGAGTTTGGCAATAAGGAGTTCATGATCTGAGCCACAGTCAGCTCCTGGTCTTGTTTTTGTTGCTTGTATAGAGCTTCTCCATCTTTGGCTGAAAAGAATATAATCAATCTGATTTCAGTGCTGACCATCTGGTGATGTCCATGTGTAGAGTCTTCTCTTGTGTTGTTGGAAGAGGGTGTTTGCTATGACCGGTGCATTTTCTTGGCAAAACTCTATTAGTCTTTGCCCTGCTTCATTCCGTATTCCAAGGCCAAATTTGCCTGTTACTCCAGGTGTTTCTTGACTTCCTACTTTTGCACTCCAGTCCCCTATAATGAAAAGGACATCTTTTTTGGGTGTTAGTTTTAAAGGTCTTGGCTGTGTGGATCACAACAAACTTTAGAAAATTCTTTAAGAGATGGGAATACCAGACCACCTGACCTGTTTCTTGAGAAATCTGTATGCAGGTCAGGAAGCAGCAGTTAGAACTGGACATGGATCAACAGACTGGTTCCAAATAGGGAAAGGAGTACATCAAGGCTGTATATTGTCACCCTGCTTATTTAACTTCTATGCAGAGTACATCATGAGAAATGCTGGGCTGGATGAAGCATAAGCTGGAATCAAGACTGTAGGGAGAAATATCAATAACCTCAGATATGCAGATGACACCACCCTTATGGCAGAAAATGAAGAACTAAAGAAGCTCTTAATGAAAGTGAAAGAGAAGAGTGAAAAAGTTGGCTTAAAACTCAACATTCAAAACTTAGGATCATGGCATCTGGTCCCATCACTTCACAGTAAATAGGTGGAGAAACCGTGGAAACAGTGACAGATCTTACTTTTGGGGGCTCCAAAATCACTGCAGGTGGTGACTGTAGCCATGAAATTAAAAGATGCTTACTCCTTGTATGGAAAGTTATGACCAACCTAGACAGTATATTAAAAAGCAGAGATATTACTTTGCCAACAATGGTTCATCTAGTCAAAGCTATGATTTTTCCAGTAGTCATGTATGGATGTGAGAATTGGACTATAAAGAAAGCTGAGCACCAAAGAATTGATGCTTTTGAACTGTGGTGTTGGAGAAGACTCTTGGGAGTCCCTTGGATTGCATGGAGTTCAAATCAGTCAGTCCTAAAGGAAATCAGTCCTGAATATTCATTGGAAAGAATGATGCTGAAGCTGAAACTCTAATCCTTTGGCCACCTGATGCAAAGAGCTGACTCATTGGAAAAAACCCCGATGCTGGGAAAATTGAAGGCAAAAGGAGAATGGAGGCTGTAGAGGATGAAATGGTTGGATGGCATCACTGACTCAATGGACATGAGTTTGAGCAAATTCTGGGAGATGTTGAAGGATAAGGGAGCCTGGCATGCTGCAATTCATGAGGTTGCAGAGTCAGACGTGACTTAACAACTAAACAGCAACAAGAACAGCAAAGATTAGGATCTCATCCTGCTATTTGCAGGACCCGAGGTCCATTCTTTCCCCCATAGTCCTATTAAGCTGTCAGAAGCCACTCATGATTTTAGTCTTTTTCCCATACTTTCCATAATTTGGAAGATGGAATTAAATGCAGCTGTGCCACAAACTTCCTTCTCTTGGATCCAACTTCGAATGCATCGCAACCTTATCATCTCTCTCTAATATCTTCCAGCAGGCATTTGAGATCACATCCAAGGTTTTCGATTGCTCTCAGTGTTAGTTTTGGTCCAGATTTTCTCGTCCACCCTCTTTCGTTCTTAAACCCACACCATTCTGAGTTTTCTCACTATCCCTCCACCTGAACTTCCCTGTATGAAGTCACCAACCGACTCCACATTCAATGCACATTTTCAGTCCTTGGCTTTCCTGAACATACCAAATCATTTGATTCTGTTGTCTTTTCTCTTCTTCAAAAATGCCCTGTTGATTTCCTTCCTTCCCATCTGATTGTTGGGCTTTATCATGGTCTCCTCATCCTCCTGACAGTTAAACTCTCTTTCTGAGTGAGGTCATCCATCCAGTGGCTTCATCGACACCCATGTATGAATGGTTCTTGAAGGTATGTTTCCAGAGAAGACCTTTTATTGTGAGCTCCAGCATGCTGCAGAGCCCCACCTAAAACAACTCTACTTGAATGCCTCTTGGCAAATCAATTCCCTTATCTTTCCCTAAGCTACACATTCTTCACCCCTGTCAGTTCTTAGTTCCACAGTGTCACTCACTGTCCCAATCTAGTCGACAATTCTTCTAAATATCTCTCAAACACATCGATCCTTTCCTATCCCCTCTACTTCTGTTTTTGGCTAAATCACAAACATCTCTAATCTTCTTAATCCAATGTTCATAATTAATGCTTCAAAAATATTCTTTGCCTGTGTCCAGATTGGTCAGCAATGTGGCTCAGTGTATCACAGTGACTCAGGTACCCAGACTGACAGGTTCCATCTCAACATGTGCTTGTATAACTGCAGGAACCAGCAAAGAAGAACATAGCAAACCTCACACTGACTCCGAAAGTTCTTGCCTTAGGCTGACTCAGGATATTGCCATTCCCATCCCACTGGCTAGATCACATCCTGCTGCTGCTGCTGCGAAGTTGCTTCATTCGTGTCCGACTCTGTGCGACCCCATAGACAGCAGCCCACCAGGCTCCCCTGTCCCTGGGATTCTCCAGGCAAGAACACTGGACTGGGTTGCCATTTCCTTATCACATCCTGGGACCACACTTAAGTCAACAGGGGGAGTATATAACAACCCTAAGACTGGGTGACTCTGTCAGACTTTGTCTGAGATCTCTCCCCACCCTCTCTTCCCCACAACATGGACATAATAATCAGCTCAAATATTCCCTTCTTGGGAAAGCATTTCCTTCTTCCATATATTGGGTTAGTGCTTCTATTGAATCATCTTTCATCACACTAAACATTGCTTGGCCTGTGCTTCTTGCTCTCAGGTTGTAAGATTCATGAGGACAAAGTCTGTGTCTGCCTCACTTGCCTCTGTGTTCCTTGTGTCAAGTTCAGGACATGGCCCTTAGAAAGTTTCACCAAACAGCGGTCGAGCAGATGAGTGAAGGGTTGCAGGTTGCCCAAGTAAGCATGGGGTGTAAGTTAATCAGTAAGCACTCAATATCCAGTGGTTAGTTTGCCACAGGGAGATGGAGACAGAGCCTTTCTGACCAGGAAAAGATTGCCGCCAATGCTGCTGTAGCAAAGACCTACATTCTAATGCCACTGTGGCTACACTGGTCGGTTCATGTCTTTGAAAATGTATATTCACCTATAAAATGGAAATACTTCTTGTGTTAGTTCATAGGGTTATTGTGAGGATAAGTCCAACATACCCGAAAGTTGAAACTCCAATACTTTGGCCACGTGATGCGAAGCACCAACTCCCTAGAAAAGACACTGATGCTGGGAAAGATTGAGGGCAGGAGGAGAAGGGGACAACAGAGAATGAAATGGTTGGATGGCATCACCCACTCAATGAACGTGAATTTGAGCAAACTCCAGAAGACAGTGAAGGACAGGGAGCCTGGTGTGCTGCAGTTCACAGGTTGCAAAGAGTCGGACATGGCTTAGTGATAACAGCAGCATTTTTAAGGATAGCAGCTAAAAAACAGGTGTGAAAACTTCCTGAAAAGGAAGTTCTTTCCTCATCAATTTCTCCCTTTTTCTTCATTTATTCTTCTCTATATCTGTCATTTTCTTCCTCTCTTCCTTCTCTTCATGATTTTTACAGCTAATATTTAGGATGCTTTTCTCTGTTGGGCTTCCCCTGTGGCTCAGCTGGTAAAGAATCTACCCGCAATGTGGGAGACCTGGGTTTGATCCCTGGGTTGGGAAGAGCCCCTGGAGTGGGGAAAGGCTACCCACTCCAGTATTCTGGCCTGGAGAATTCCACGGACTGTGTAATCCATGGGGTTGCAAAGAGTCTGGACACAACTGAGTGACTTTTACTTTCACTTTGCTCTGTTTGAGGTGGTGGTAACCTCAATTGTTTGTCTAGTTTTATTCCCATGAGCTTATTACGATTTCTATCCCATTTTTAACTTCTGTTAAGTGAACAGTGATTTTTACTTAATAATCCTTTGTTTCTCTGAAGTTCAGCTGCCACTGTGAAGTATTAGCTGGAATGGCACATATATCACTTTTTCCCCCCTGTGTAGAAATAATGCAATCCTGTTTATATTCTGAGGTCATAGACCTTCACTCAGGAGTTCTGTCTTTTGTCACTAGGAGCCCGGCAGGCTACAGCCCGTGGAGTCACAAAAAGTCAGACGACTGAGTGACTAAGCACATAGGCATTCATAGAGACAGGATGGGCTGTATTCAAATCCCAGCTATGCTTTCCTGTCTCCTAATAGCTGTCTTGGATAATTTGTTTTTGCTCAGTTGCTAAGTCGTGTCTGACTCTGAGAGCCCGTGGACTGCCTCATGCCAAGCTTCCAGAAAATTTGGGTCTTGGTTATTTAGGTTATTCTCCAAGTGTTAGTTTCTTTTTTTTTTTTTTTTTTAATTGCAGGATAATTGGCTTACCATGTTGTGGCAGTTTCTTCTGTACAGCAACATGAATTAGCTACGAGGATATATATCCCCTCCCTCTTGTGTCTGGTTCCCCTGTGCCACCATTCCACCCTTCTTGGTCATCACACAGCACCAAGCTGAGCTGCCTATTTTTTAAAAATTAGAAATGAAAATAGTCATCTCATTAAAAAATTTGGTGAAGATTAAATAACATTGTATGATAGTGCCTAGCATGGAACATTCCATATAGTGAGATTTCAACAAATCATAATTGCTTTTATACTTATTATATACAGTGCACACTTAAGGAGTTGGGTTGATTGGGTGTAACTCATTAATGTGAGTCCAAATGTTAACCTGTTCAGAGTACAGCTAACAGTAATAGACACGGACTTTTATCACTTTAGTCTAAACATGATTTGAGAAAAAGGTCTTTGGCATTGTGATTATATCCTAGCTTCAGGCTGTTCTGGAAGAATAAAAAAATCAGTGTTGTTAATATGCAATATAAGTAATAAAATATTTATCTGATTATATAATAAGCATTATTATAATAGCCAATACTCACTGAGAACCTACATTCCAGACAAAGTTCTAACTAGATAGAGTTCTCAAATGTATTAACAGTTCTAAACAGTACTAACTTATTTAATCCACACAACTATCGGAAGGTGTAGTTCTGTCATGTACCCATTTTTCAGATGAGAGAACTGAGGCACGGAGTGTCAGTAACCTACCCAAGGTCAAACACTAACTAGTAAAGCACAGTGGCTGAGATATTGTCCGAAGCAACTAGCCTCTGAAATCCAGGATCTGACCCAACACTGTCAATGGTACGCTCTGAGATAATGGGCTGTTTCATATCCACACTGCCCTGCATGGTAGCCCCTAGCAGAATGGTTACCGAGCATTTGAAATGTCAAATGAGGGACTCTTCTAATTGAATCTAACCAGACACATGTGGCTGGTAGCTATTCTATTCGTGCAGCTCTAACCTCTGTGTCCCATTCCTTCTCGAGTTAAAATTAGATCATCAAAAGCATTCACAATAAGACCGAGACATCACATTAAAAGGGAGAAAATAAGTACCTTTAGGACGGTTGAGCTGAGATGTTATCTGCACTTGTGCTTGATGGAATGCAGCCCAAATTTTTTCAATTCCAGATTCATTTAATAAAATAACTTGAGACCTTAAATTTTGCTCTGACAAATGAAACCGAAGAGCAATAATATAATGCAAATTGACTGCTTCACTGCATGAAAAAGGAGAGTTTTGAGCAAAACACAGCACAGGCACAGTCGAAGGCCAGTGACAGGCCAGGAGAGTGTGCAGGACATGTAACGCACAAGGACTGATCTGGGCCCACAAGGAGGAGAGCAAGAGCTAGCAGAGAGACGGGGAAATCCACGAAGGAGAAAAGGGTGACGAATGGTGGAGCAACATATCCCCAGGCCCCAGCGTTACTAATAAGAAAGTGAAGATTCGGGTGTATATATTTAGGGCCACAAAAAGGCATGAGTTTGGCCATCAAAAAGACTGCCCAAAGAGTGTTCTGTCTATGCTTTCTCCTAGAATGTGCATCATCAAAAAACTGACAAACAGTAATTGCTGGAGAGGGTGTGGAGAAGGAACCCTTTTGTACTGCTGGTGGAAACGTAAATTGATACAACCACTATAGAGAATATTATGCAGATTCCTTAAGAAATGGGGAATAAAACCATTACGTGACTCAGCAATCCCACTACTGGGCATATGCCCTGAGAAAACCATAATTCAAAAAGACACATGTCCCCCAGTGTTCATTGCTGCACTATTTACAGTGGCCAGGACATGGAAGCAGCTTAGATGGACATCAATGGATGGATGGATAAAGAAGATGTGGTGTGTATATATATACATACATACGATGGAGTGTTACTCAACCACAAAGAGGAATGAAATTGGGTCATTTATAGTGATGTGGATGAACCTAGACTCTGTCATACAGAGTGAAGAAAGTTAGAAAGAGAAAAGCACAGCTCATATATTAACACATACACACATATATCAAGTCAAGAAAAATGGTACAGATGAACCTATTTGCAAGACAGGAATAGAGACACAGATTGGAAAACAGACTTGTAGACACAACAGGGGAAGTGGAGGGTGGGATGAATTGGAAGACTAGCATCGACATACACCACTAAGTGTAAAATAGATAGCTGGGCGGAAGTTGCTATATAACACACGGACCTCAGCCCAGTGCTCTGCGATGACCTAAAGGGGTTTGATGGGGGGTGGGAGGGAAGCTCAGGAGGGAAGCTTAAGAGGGAGGGGATGTGTGTGTACCTAGAGCTGATTTATGTTGTTACAAGCAGAAGCCAACACAACATTGTAAAGCAATTATCCTCCAATTAAAAAAAATGTTAAAAAAAGAACTGCCCAGTGATGAAGGCTGTGGCTGTTACACCAATGGCACTTCCAGGGCAAATGGTGGAGGGGGCTTCTCTTCTGGTTCCTAGAACCCGGCCAACTTAGCCTGAGACCTGTGTCCCTGGAGCTGCTGAAGAGTGTGGTCCCAGGAGTCAGGCAATAAGGTCTTGAGTGGTTGGTGTCCCATCACCAGCCTTGTGACTCCTATGGTCCTTGTATATCTCTTAGCCTACTTCCCCCATCTTGCAGGGCTTCCCTTGTAGCTCAGTTGGTAAAGAATCTGCCTGCAATGCAGGAGACTCAGATTCGATTCCTAGGTTGGGAAGATCCCCTGGAGAAGGAAGTGGCAACCCACTCCAGTATTCTTGCCTACAGAATCCCCATGGACAGAGGAGCCTGGCAGGCTACAGTCCATGGGGTCACAAGAGTCAGACATGACTTAGTGACTAAACCACCACCACCAGCCCATCTTGCACAGATTTGTAGAATAGTGGTGCCCCAGTGTGAATGCCAACACTTGCCAAGCCACGTGTCCGGTAGACGGGAACCATCACTGTGGTACTTCACACGCAGGACAACATGGCCGATGAACTGGTCGTCTACTCTTCGCAGTAGCTCTGATTTTTTTTGCTTGATTAAAATGTGTTTCCAGGGAAATTTGAAAACATGTTAGTTCAGTTCCTTGGACTTAAATGGTAATGTTGCAAACGTATTTATTATTCATTTGCTCAACTAACAAATACCATTGACTGCTTGAGGCACTGGGCTGAGTTCTGTGGGGCAGGCGCAGTAGAATCTGTCTGGGTCAGGTGTGGCTGAGATGATTCAGCATGGGCTGAAAGGATACAACCAGGGCCTCCGTCAGAGGTGGCCATCAAGAGCCCCTCATAGTCTCTACTCCATCCTACCCCTGGTATCTGAAGCTTCCTGTTTTCCAAACCATAGAGATTTACGGGAACAATCCAGCTTATTATCCACACTATTGCCTTACAGTATGAGTAAAGTGATTTTTTTGGTGTATTCAATTAAAATGTAAACTCAATTTCAAATGTACTTTTGTACAGATTTTTAGGGTAAAGCTAACCACATTTAGACTGAAAAGATTTACCTTTTTATTTTTAATAAAAGACTAGGTGTAGAGCGGAAGAAATTCGAGTTTTCTGTTTTTCTCTTTACTAAGATGCACTTATTGCCCTCACAGATGGAGGACAACTATAAATTTACGGTGTGTGGGGGCTAACTGGGTCTAAAAAAGTTGCAGCATTATTTATATCTTACTGTAGGAAAGTCCTTGTCAGAGGAGAAGAGAAACAGCCTCTGGCTGCCAAACCTGGTTGACATAATTATTAGCTAAAAAAAGACTGAGGTTTTCTTCCTGCTAAAGCACAAATATAAATTTGTTATTGCACACTACAGTACCTTGGAGGCTCTGAACTTTGTTTATGGTGTCTGGAAAAACAGGTATTTATTGCTGTTATTGTCACCAAGCAAGCCAGGCATTTGTCACTTCTCTGGACTCAGGACTAGGCATGCATGTGTGTGTGCTCAGTCGTGCCTGACTCTTTGCAACCCCGTGGACTGTAGCCTGCCAGGTTCCGCTCTCCATGGGATTCTCCAGGCCAGAATACTGGAGTGGGTTGCCATTTCCTCCTCCAGGGGATCTTCCTGACCCAGGAGAGTCTTTACCTGTTGAGCTATCTGGGAAGCATGGTAGCTACAGAAAAGACCACCAAGGTCATTCTCATCACATTTTTTTTTTTTATTCTTTTTTTTTTATTTTAAAATATTTATATTTAATGTATCCATTATAATTACAATTCGATTCTTTGAAATATTCTTTGAGTTGTAATAGAAACTTTTGCAAATTCTTTTTTTTTTTTAATTGTGAATGTTTTTTTTTTTTTCCTCTAATTTTATTTTATTTTTAAACTTTACATAATTGTATTAGTTTTGCCAAATATCAAAATGAATCCGCCACAGGTATACATGTGTTCCCCATCCTGAACCCTCCTCCCTCCTCCCTCCCCATACTATCCCTCTGGGCCGTCCCAGTGTACCAGCCCATTTTTTAAAAGACAAATTCTTTTGATCCTGTATGTGAAAGTGATTTGTGCAAGGCACAGTGATTTATATAAGTCGGTTTTTCCCCCTTTTATTTCCGAGTAGCAAAGGGAAGAATAAAATGACAACCCAAAGAAAGATGCTGAATAAATGAAGACACTCGTTTTTCCATGCTACAGTGCCAAATGCCAAGGACACAAAGGTTGATCGATGCAGTCAGGTCCCTGCCCCGTAGGAGCTCAGAGTCTAAGGCACGCCATTGTGACTGTGAGTCAGTGACAGAGACTGGCAGGTGCCAACTAGCTGAGCCTTTTTGTTTAATCAATGTTTCTTCTGTGGTGGACGCTCTTCTATTGAATGTCCACCCACTCCTGCATGTCCTGGCACATGCCTCTGTCCAACCTATTTTGTGTCCATTGTCAACTGAAAAATACAGTCACCACCCCAAAGTAGAGAGCTATTTTATTTGGTGGGAATGTTTAGGACCCCGAGCCTGGGAGACACCATCTCAGTAGCTCTGAGAAAACTGCTCCAAGGAGGCGGGGGTGGGAGTCAGGCTGTATATAAGTTTGCAACAAAGAGGGTAGACAGTCTGAACATCAAAGCTTATGGTGAGGTAGGGAAAATTAGATTATCAAGTTAAGGAATTTAGCATTCTGTGTATGGGAAGATGCAAGCTCCTGGGCTCACTGAATTCATTCCTTTGAAACGCACTTTGGCTCCCTGGGGCCAAATCCTGTTTCCTTGTTCACCTTAAGGGGTGGCAGATGGAGCAGATGGCTGCTTCTTGCATTCCCCCAAGATCCTCAGCCGTCACCGTGTGTGTGGGGGGGTGGCATCTGCTGGATTGCAGCCATTGTGCTCTGTTTTCAGTTCAGTTCAGTTCAATTCAGTCACTCAGTCGTGTCCGACTCTGCGACCCCCTGGACTGCAGCATGCCAGGCCTCCCTGTCCATCACCAACTCCCGGAGCTCACTCAAACTCATGTCCACTGAGTCTGTGATGCCATCCAATCATCTCGTCCTCTGTTGTCCCTTTCTCCTCCCACTTTCGATCTTTCCCAGCATCAGGGTCTTTTGTAATGAGTCAGTTCTTCGAATCAGGTGGCCAAAATATTGGAGCTTCAGTTTCAGCATCAGTCTTTCCAATGAATATTCAGGATTGATTTCCTTTAGGATGGACTGGTTGGACCTTCTTGCAGTCCAAGGGACTCTCAAGAGTCTTCTCCAACACCACAGTTCAAAAGCATCAGTCCTTCCAATGAACCCTCATTCACATTTGGAGGCCAGAAATTGGTGACAGCTGTGACATTTTTTGCCCACTGATATGACAGGAGATATTTCATTTCACACCATCAATCAATATTTTGCTCTCCAGGCTTCTGGCCAGCCAGTCAGGTCATTCATCATGGCCCCACCAATCCTGTATCTATTCTACCTGGAGGTCCCTTCTCTTTAGACACAGTGGACACCCAAGTGCATTGCCCACCGCTCTGCCCAGTGGAGGCATTTCCCTCTCCACTGTCTTTCAGGATTGTAGTTGAGAGAGGCTGCCATCTGCAGCCACCTACTCTCAGCTGGCACCTACATGCTGAGTCAGTCTACCCATAATACCCAGCTTGGGATTTTCCTCTTTTTTCTGCCTGTTCAGGATAGTCTATAAGTCCACAGACATGAGCTGTGTGTACTCTCTTCTGCAGAAAGCATTAGTGTGCTTGCGGCTGTATTAATACATGAGATAGTTGTGGCACATTAGTGAAAAGCCTGACTCTGTTATCTTTATTTGAAAACGAATGAAGGTTCAGAGAGATATGTGAAAGAAAGTTAGTCATTCAGTTTTGTCTGACTCTTTGTGACCCCATAGACTGTAGCCCACCAGGTTCCTCTGTCCATGGGATTCTCCAGGTAAGACTACTGGAGTGGGTATCCATTTCCTTCTCCACAGGATCTTCTCGAACCAGGGATCGAACCCAGGTCTCCCGAATCACAGGCAAATTTTTTACCATGTGAGCCACCAGAGAAGCCCCAGAGAGATACATAGGAGTGCCAGGTTGGCAAAGGGTGGACTGTGGCAGATTTGAAAGTGTCCTGTTGACCAGGCTGGAGAGCGTTTCCTAGAATTCCCTTCCTGGTATATTCCCACTTGTGATGAGCCACGGGAGGCATTCTTGCATGAGGTTTGGAGGGTGGTAGTGAAGCGGTGATCATTTTGCCCTTTGTGTTGAGAACAACACTGCAGGCACTATGTGGCACGCATGTTTTGTAGCACACACACACACACACACGCACACACACACACTTTGCTGTGTGCCTCCTGGCTCACCTCGTTGGTGTTGGGAGGCAGCCAGGGCTGCAACTGCTCTTTGGGTTTGTCCCCTCTGAGCTCATCTGCTTCTCTTGACTAATGTCTTAGCTTCCTGTTGCTGCTGTAACAAATTGCCAAAATGGAGTGAAAAAAAATGACATACTTTTGTTATCCCACAGGATACTCAGGAGGGACTGCTCCTCCTCTGTGTTCCCAGAGCATCTGCTTTCTCTGGGCAATCACTGTACAGGTCGTCAGCCTTACACGGGATATTTGTTTATCTGTCCTGGTTCCCTGTCCCCCCCTATAAACTCCTTGGTGGGGGACGGGTGGGACAGATGTCAGATTCGACACGTGGCATCACCAGAGACTGGGGTTTCATCTTTTACAACAAAGCCATTTTTGTAATCCTGCAAGGCTATTCCACGCAGATAAGCGTGGTGAAGGCAGGTCAGCATTGGGATGCAATAGCTCTCCACCTCTTGGGAACACAGAAATCACAATGCAAGCACTTTGAGAAAGGTGTCACTACTAATTGGCTCATCTTTCAGAGAAGAAACTGTTGGGTTTGTCAAGAATCACTGACTCTCACCGAAAATGAAACCACTGTTCACTTGGAGCCAAGACTTTGAGTTTAAGAAAAAACAGTAATTGGATTGATTCTTTCGCTAATTCAACCAGCATATCTGAGATGCTACAGGACGATATTTCATGTGCTACGTAGGCATGAGTCCCACAGGTTCTGTCCTCAAGACACTCGTTTCCTAGTAGGAAAGGAAGACAAGGAAACACATGACTAAAGTAGAATGGGGGCATCAGTAGGTTTTCATCTTCGTCCGTCACCTGCAGCCTGTGTGGCTCAAAGTGAGCATGTGCTGCACTGATGTAGCAAGAAAGAATATTCAAACCAGACAAGCATTATTTTGCAAAGAACAAATTGAATTCACAGAACTTCAACAATATACTTTAATAGAGCCTGATCTCCAGAGAAAATGTTTTATTTGCACATAATGAACACACATTATCTTTAACTGCTGTAAGATCATTGATCTTACATTGATTTGTTGATCTCCTCACCCCCCTCATTTTAGAAAATTTCAAATCTAGGTAGATATCATTTTTTCATAATATAGTTATCAAAACAGAAAGTAAGCTTGTCATTTATCTTATTTGTGAATAATATGAATACTGATGACATTTAAGACCATTCAACTCACAGCAAACAACATTTCAGTTTCAGATACATGTAGCTTTCTGAGTATCAAGGTGCAATAAGAACCAGTGACGTTCCTGAGTTCTCCGTGGTGTGTTAACCACTTGAAGAAGATACTTGGGTTTAACCTCAGGCTGCGTGTCTGTTACCTGTCGGCCGGGTTGTCCTGATTGGGTTCTGCCCTCACCCCATCTCTGCCCGCTGAGCTCACGCAGCCATCTGGCCAAAGGGAATGAATTTTTGGTGTTCATGGGATGGATTGCTGGATCTTGGGCACCTGCTCCGTTGAACTTGTAATTTCCCTTTGGGGGAGAAAACGTTTTCTGACAATCCTTTCTAAAGAGTTTCCATGTTATATGGCCTTGGGCTTATTCAGCTCTTCAGGGCATGATAAACTAGAACTCTTTCTCTGGATATCTGCATTCACATTTTGCTGCTCTCCACACAGCATAAGGAAGCTCTGTGCGGTGCCAAAGGACTCTCTCCAGGTGTTCTAACACCTGGCAAAAGTTGGCTGCTTCAGCAAAGCGCAGTCTTTTCAGTTGCGGGGGAAAGGATGGGGCTCGAGAGGGGAGAGAGCCTTCCCGCTGCCTCCCACGAGATTACTTCCTGAGAAATGATGGCAGGAGCGATAGTGTCTAAATGAAAAAACAGCTAATGTAGCTTTTAACCCCATAGCCCTAATTTGTCCCTCCCTCTTCATGAACTATGTATAAAATAAATAAGCAACAAAGATACACTGAATAGCATGGGAAATTATAGCCATTTTTTATACTTTGTATGGAACATGATCTGTAAAAATATTGACTCACTCTGCTGTACACCTGAAACTAATATCATATAATGAATTACTGTGCTTCAACTTTAAAAAGCTGCTAGTGTATTTCTTCCAGGTGAAGACAGCATTTTAGCAAAGCATGAGAAAGCAATTACATTTTGGAAGAAATGTGCACGCTGACAAAAGCATTGGGAAGTAAACATATGGACATGTTTCCTTCATTGTAACTGGAGCCATATGACGATATCACCGAAGCTATTGTCCTCTTTAAAATTACTCATGTCCATATACTTAAAAATTGTAAATGATTTTCTGTCATTTAATAATCTTCTAAATGATGACTTTCAGTGAGTTTTAAACCTATTTAACGCATAAAAACAGTGTGCCTTCTAAGAGAAACCTCCTACATGTTGGTGGGAATGTAAATCATTGCAGTAACTGTGGAGAACAGTGTGAAAGTTCCTCAAAAACTAAAAATAGAGCTGCCATATGATCCAGCAATCCCAGTCCCGGGCACAGAGCAGGAATAAACAATAATGTGAGCAGATACACGCAGCCCAGTATTCATTGCAGCAATCACCAAGACATGGAGGCAGGAGCTGTCCACTGACAGAGGACTGCAGAAAGAAGAGGTGATATTTAAACAGTGCATTATTACTCAGCCATTAAAAATCATGAAATTACACCATTCGCAGCAACATGCATGGACCCAGAGATTGTCACACCAAGTAAGTCAGAGACAGAGAAATCGCATATAATATCATTTATATGTGGAATTTAAGAGAAGTGACACAAATAAACTTATTTACAAATCAGAAACAGATTCACAGCTTTACAGAGAACAAACTGATGGTTAGAAGAGGGAAGCGGGGAGGGATAGTTAGGGAGTTTGGGATTGCCGTATACACTTCTACATAGAATGGATAACCAACTAGGACCTACTATATAGGACAGGGAACCCTGATCAGTATTATGTGACAAGCTAAATGGGAAAAGGATTTGAAAAAGAAAAGATATGTATATGTACAACTGAATCACTTCGCTGTACACCTGAAACTATCACAACACTGTTAATCACTATTCTCCAATATAAAGTAAAAAGTTAAAACAGTCATGTGAATTTTTAAAATAGAAGAAGAAACTTCAAAGTCACTGAGAGATGAATTAAAAACAGGTCACATAAAGGGTGCATATTCTGATTACTGCATAAGAAAAATTAATTGACACTATAGAACATGGATGTTTTAATAAACAAATTTTAATAAAACTTTTGCACAATTGGTTGATGAAATAGACAAATAAGTATCATAATTTAGTAAATTCAGAGATAATGAGACTGAGTTTAAAAACCCAAACCTATTTGCTTGAACATCTAAAATATAAGGGCACAGAAAGATTGACAGTTAAAAGGGTAAAATAAAGCAGATATAATTATGTTAGTATCAAAAAAGGTAAGTTTTGAGGCAAAGATTAGTAGATTTGAAGAAGTACCCCCTCATAACAATTACACAGTAAATAGTTTGACCACAATTCAAGTAAGTTAGAGATCAATAAAAACACATAACTAAAAAATTCCTTTGTATTTTCATTAAGAAACACTTTTAAAAAACCTAATCTGGTCCCATCACTTCATGGGAAATAGATGGGGGAACAGTGGAAACAGTGTCAGACTTTATTTTTTGGGGCTCCAAAATCACTGCAGATAGTGACTGCAGCCATGAAGTTAAAAGACGCTTACTCCTTGGAAGGAAAGTTATGACCAACCTAGATAGCATATTGAAAAGCAGAGATATTACTTTGCCAACAAAGGTCCGTCTAGTCAAGGCTATGGTTTTTCCTGTGGTCATGTATGGACGTGAGCGTTTGACTGTGAAGAAAGCTGAGCACCGAAGAATTGATGCTTTTGAACTGTGGTGTTGGAGAAGACTCTTGAGAGTCCCTTGGACTGCAAGGAGATGCAACCAGTCCATTCTGAAGGAGATAAGCCCTGGGATTTCTTTGGAAGGAATGATGCTAAAGCTGAAACTCCAGTACCTTGGCCACCTCATTTGAAGAGTTGACTCATTGGAAAAGACTCTGATGCTGGGAGGGATTGGGGGCAGGAGGAGAAGGGGATGACAGAGGATGAGATGGCTGGATGGCATCACTGACTCGATGGACGTGAGTCTGGGTGAACTCCGTGAGTTGGTGATGGACAGGGAGGCCTGGCGTGCTGCGATTCATGGGGTCACAAAGAGTTGAACATGACTGAGCAACTGAACTGAACTGAACTAAACTGAATGTAAAGAATAAATCAGAATAGAATTAGGAAATATTTAAAATTCAATAAAAATTGTAATGCCACATTCAAAACATATGAGACCCAGAAATTCATCATTTTGAAAGCATTTATTAGATGAAAAGTCTGAGAATGAATGAACTACAAAATAGGAATTAATTTATTTTTTTTAAAAATTTTATTTTATATTGGGGGATAGTTAATTGACGATGTTGTAATAGTTTCAGGTGTACAGTAAAGTGATTCAGTTAATAGCTCAGCTGGTAAAGAATCTGCCTGCAATGTAGGAGATCCTGGTTCAATTCCTGGATTGGGAAGATCCACTGGAGAAGGGATAGGCTACCCACTCCAGTATTCTTGGCCTTCCTTTGTGGCTCAGCTGGTAAAGAATCTGCCTGCAATGTGGGAGACCTGGGTTCAATCCCTGGGTTGTCAAGATCCCCTGGAGAAGGGAAAAGGCTACCCACTCCAGTGTTCTGGCCTGGAGAAGTCCACGGACTGTACAGTCCGTGATCTCAAAGAATCAGACACGACTGAGTGACTTTCACTTCTCATACATGTATTTATTCTTTTTCAGATTTTTTTCCCACTCAGATTTTTACAGAGTGTTTAGCAGAGTTCTCTGTGCTATACAGTAGGTCCTTGTTGGTTATCTATTTTAAATCCAGCAGTGTGTATATATCAGTCCCTATTCCCTAACTAATTCCCTAACTCCCTGCCTCTCCTATCCCTATAACCATAGATTTGTTCTCTAAGCCTGTAAGTCTGTTTCCATTTTGTAAATAAATTCATTTGTATCAATTTTTTAGATTCTCCGTACAAGCAATATCATGTGGTGTTTGTCCTTCTCTGTCTGACTTTGTTCACTTAGTGTGATCGTCTCCAGGGCCATCTGTGTCGCTGGCATTATGCCATTCTTTTTAATGGCTGAGTGACGTTCCAGTGTATATGTCACGTCTTTATCCATTCATCTGTTGATGAACACAAGTTGCTTCCATGTCTTGGCTTTTGTAAACAGTCTAGCAATGAACACTGTGGTGCGTGTATCCTTCTAGACCATGGTTTTCTCTGGATATATTCTATATATACCTATATATTCTCTGGTATAGCTGGATCATATGGTAGCTCTATTTTTAGCTTTTTAATTGGGAAAGACCGTGATGCTGGGAAAGATTGAAGACCAGAGGAAAAGGGGATGACAGAAGATGAGATGATTGGATGGCATCACGGACTCAATGGACGCAAGTTTGAGCAAGCTCCAGGAGTTGGTGATGGACAGGGAGGCCTGGCGTACTGCAGTCCTTGGGGTCGCAAAGGATCCGTACTGAACAGGACTGAGCAACTGAACTGAACTTAAGGATAACAAAATAAGCCAAAAGAAAAGAGTAGAAAGAAATAATCTATTACCTACCTATCATCCATCTGCATCATATCTATCTATAGTATATCTACCCCATATTTGTATATCTATCTATCTATTTATCTTCAGGGATTTCCTTGTGTTATTAGGAAGACTGGCAAGTCAAAATCCTTAGGCAGCCCAGCCGGCTGGAAACTCAGGCAGAGTTTCTGTGTTGCCGGCATGAAGAAGAGTTTGTTCTACTCTGGGAATCCTTGGTCTTTGCTCTTAGGTCTCCAAGTGTCTGGATGGGGTCCCTGCACACTCTGGAGGGTAATCTGATGTACTCCAAGCTCACTGACAAATGGTAATCATCTCTAAAAACTACCTTTACAGCAACATCTAAACCAGTGTTGATCAAGCACCAGACACCACGGCCTTTCCAAGCTGACACATAAAGTTAGTCCCCATAGTGAGTAAATAATGACACTAAGTCAGCATTTTTATTTGTTGGGTTGATCTGGGTTTTTTGTCATTACACCAGTTTTGCTTAGAACAGAGACTTTAGGACATACTGAGTCATGTGGATATAAATGTGAAATTAATTTGCTTTTGTGCAGACACAGTTTTTTCAGGGCTGAGAATGCCTGTAATGGGTCATTCCAAAGAGGATTATGCCAGAGTAGATGGTGCAAGAAATACTGTAAAAGTACTCTTTACAATACCCAGCACATGGAAGCAACCTCCCATCAGTCCATTGACAGATGACTGGATAAAGAAGATGTGGGACATATATACCACAGAGTATTACTCAGGGTAAAAGTAATGAATTTGAGTCAGTTCTAGTAAGCTGGATGAACCTAGAACCTGTTATACAGAATGAAATCAGTCAGAAAGAAAAAATCAAACATTGTATATGAACCCATATGTATATGGAATCTAGAAAAATCGGTACTGCTGAAGCTATTTGCAGGGAGGAAATAGACTCAGATGTAGAGAACGGACATACAGACACAGCAGGGGAAGAAGAGGCTAGGACGGATTGAGAGAGCAGCATCGAAATATATACATGACCATGTGGAAAATAGACAGCTAATGGTAAGTTTTAGTACAGCCGGGGGGCTCAGCCCGGTGCTCTGTGATGACCAAGAGGGGTGAGATGGGGTGGGAGGTGGGAGGGAGGTCCAAGAGGGAGGGGACACGTGTATTTGGCAGTAGCCTGAGTTGGGGCCCTTGACTTAGTGCATGTCCCACAGCAAAAGCGAGGGACAGTTGTCTTCTGAGGCCCACCGTAGGAGCTGTGTGTCCTGAAGAAAAAACTCATGTAGGTATATATCCATGGACTTACGATCTCAGAAGGCCTAGGGTGGGGACTATATCAGGTACAGAAACAGTGACTGGGTCAGTAGGGGCCGGGGGAGATTGCAGCGATGTAGGGTGGATAAGCCCCTTAAACGGGCATGTGTTCCAGTAACAGGCTAAGTGGGAAGAGAGTGTACAGAATTAAGGACCTACAGTCCAGTCCATGGAAATCTGGGTGCATCCCCTTTAAGAAACCTGAAAGCCAAAAGGCTTCCCTTGTACCTCAGTTGGTAAAGAATCGCCTGCAACGCAGGAGACCCAGGTCTGATTCCTGGGTCGGAAGATCCCCTGGAGAGGCAAATGGCAACCCACTCCAGTATCCTTGCCTGGACAATCCCCATGGACAGAGGAGCCTGGCGGGCTACAGTCCACGGGGTCGCAAGAGTCAGACACGACTGAGTGACTAAACCACCACCGCCATGGCTGATTCGTGCTGATTTGTGGCAGAAACCGACCCGACACTGTAAAGCGATTACCCTCCAACTGAAAGCAAATAATTTTTTAAAAGAACAACAAAAAAGGGAAATAAAGCAGAAGAGCTCCAGATTCCGTCCTCGCTCTCTCTCCTGGTACGGCACGACGTGGGTGTTCAGAGGAGCAAGTCATCAGCCCAGAGAGGTTTGTTGGGAAGGGGGATGCTTTCTGCCCTCTTAAATACAAATCTGAGTCAACATGGGTGCGGAGCTACAGCCACAGCATCAGGCTCTCTGGGCACAGGCTGCCCCGGTGGCCGCCGTAGGGATGCTGTTTCCCCGCAGCAGCAGCATCTCACACCCCAGGACCACTGAGCACCAGTGGACCAGGCTCCGACGCGGCTCTCAGTGAACGATGACCTCCGCCTCCTGCCTGCCCTAGCTTGCCTCTGACTCCCTGCGATCTTGAGCTTGAATCAACCTCTCAGGGTTAGTTTCTTTAGAGATAAAAATGAGAGAAATCATATGCATTCAATTGCAGGGTCTCTGTGAAGTTCTTAATGCTTAGATACACATCAGCTATGATATAACCGGCCCTTTGTGCCCTATGCTACTTATCTGAATTTTTCCTAAAGAGCTGTGAGACGGGTTAAGAGGAAATGAAATTTCCACTAATTGGAAGCTATTTCTGGGTGGCTTTTAAAAGGATTGAGGCTGGGAGGTACAGATCTGTGCATTAGAGACAATAAAAAAGCCAACCCCCAAAATGTGAAAAAGAACTGCATATCAGCATCTCTGGTTTCTGTGAAGATTCCCGGGTTCCTGTCGTCTCATTTCTCCACTAGGTTGTGCTGTGCTTAGTCCCTCAGTCATTTGTATGACTCTTTGCCATCCCAGGGACTGTAGCCCACCAGGCTCCTCTGTCCATGGAATTCTCCAGGCAAGAATACTGGAGTGGGCTGCCATGCCCTCCTCCAGGAGATCTTCCCAACCCAGGGATCAAACCCAGGTCTCCTGCATTGAGGGCAGATTCTTTGCCATCTGAGCTACCAGAGAAGCCCAAGAACACTGGAGTGGGTAGCCTATCCTTTCTCCAGGGGATCTTCCCAACCCAGGAATTGAATCAGGGTCTCCTACATTGTAGATGGATTCTTTACCAGCTGAATCACCAGGGTTGGGTTTGTATAATTGGTTGCAGGGACATGTCAACATTGAGGTAAGAAGGAAATGTGTCAAATTTAGAAAGTGTGAGCTCTTCTCAAGCATGTTGCAATCGATGCACACACTACAATAAACCAGTCATTCATCCATCCAGTCATCCTAGCATTCAACGCAATACGGTGCACCTACTGTATGCCAGGAATGTGCCAGACCAGAGAGCTAGGTAAACAGTTGGGTGAACAGAAATGGATCCTGAGCTCCTATATTTATCGTGTAGTGGAGGAACTTATTAAGTAATTTTCACACACAGAGATAATTAAAAATCATGCCATATGCAATTGAGAAAGATCATGAGATATTATGGGGACTTCCCAATTGGCTCAGTGGTAAAGAATTTGCCTGCCAGTGCAGGAGACACAGGAGATGCAGGTTCGGTCCCTGGGTCAGAAAGATGCCCTGAAGGAGAAAGTGGCAACCTACTCGAGTATTCTTGCCTGAAAAAAAAATCCCGTGGACAGAGGAGCCTGGAGGGGTACAATCCATGGGATCGCAAAGAGTCAGACACAACTGAGCTCTGAGCATAGGAGGTATTATGAGAGAGTGACATGGTGGGGTCTGGTGTAATCAGAATGAGTCAGAGAGGAAGACGTTGATTTTCATTCAGTTTGAAATGTGTGTGGCAGAGAGTCAAGCAAAGGAGGATGCAGGCAGAAGCAGGGAAAAGCTGGTGATGACGATGCGATGGTTGGATGAGCAGGGGCAGAGGGAGTAGGCAAAGGTGAGGCCCGAGAGCTGGCTTGGCCATGAAGGGCTGAGCTTTGGGCTTTCAACCTGAGTGCAGTGGCCAGCTCTTAAAGCGCTGGTCAGCAGAGTGAGAAGCAGCCAGACCTGTATTTTTCAGAGGTGACTCTGCTCTGTGGGAAAGAGGAAGTGCACACATGTGCACCTGGGGTTGCATCAGCAACCCAGTCTGTGCCTGGGGATTTCAGCCACGTGGGATATTTTGAAAATCCCATGGACGGAGGAGTCTGGTAGGCTGCAGTCCATGGGATCACTAAAAGTTGGACACGACTGAGCGACTTCACTTTCACTTTTCACTTTTATGCATTGGAGAAGGAAATGGCAACCCACTCCAGTGTTCTTGCCTGGAGAATCCCAGGGATGGGGGAGCCTGGTGGGCTGCCGTCTATGGAGTCGCACAGAATTGGACACGACTGAAGCAACCTAGCAGCAGCAGCAGCAGAGGTTGTCACACGTGATCCCGCACTGGCTTTTTTTCTGCACTGATGCAACTTTGGCGATGCCCCTCCGGAGATCTGAGTCACTGTTTAATCAGTTTTAACATTGAATTGATTATACCTTGAATGTTTCTCTGAGCAGTGAAAAAATATTGAATGTGAAATCAAGTGCACAGATCTTGGCACGCTGTGGAAAGTTGACCTGTCATCTGAACTGGAGGGTGGGAGAAATGGAGCGAGAACTCAGTGTGTGGACTGCGTGGACAGCTTCTTAAGAACCTTGAGAAAATGAAGTCACACCAGGATCTACAGGCAGAGGCAGAGACCCCAAGCCAGCTGGTCCTCCCCGGGCAGCTGGAGCAGTTAAACCAGGCCAGACCCACTCCAGCTCGGGCCGCCATCTACTCTCCACATTGGGGTCCCAGGGTGGCTGGGTCGCAAGCTGGCTTCACATCACCTGAGTCCCTGACTCGAGTGAATTTGTGGCTTCAGGTTTGAGCACGCCTCACTTCTGCCACTGGAGTGTCCCTCGGCCATGGACTTAGGAATTTGATCAAATGCACAAAAAAGGTCTTGGCTTTCACACACTTAACATCTGGCATTTTTGACTAAACAAGGAACTATTCTGACAGGCCGTGACGCAATAATCTGTGATTTTGCTAACGCATCACTTTCAACAATGGGCACGTGGCATTGTGGGTTTAGAGGCAGTCACTTGCCCAGTCCCTGAGCCTAAGCAACCTCTAGTTCTCTAATCACGATCTCAAACACATTTTGTCCAAAAAAATCAAATACAGCGATGGAACAGTGCCAGATTGAATCGTGTTCCTTCCAAAGGACGTCTTTTCTTTTCAAGGGAACGTCTGACCTGTCATATGCTTAACTGTTCTTTGAAATATAACTTCCCTGTGCCTTCCTGATGAAGATAGGTATGCAAAGACACAGACACAAAAACTTATACTGATGTACCCGCTGGATTTTTAAACACAAAATTTAATAGACTTTTAAACTAATACTAATAGTTTACACAACTGGCAAGCACTCTGTCTAGCCTTGGTTCCGTTTGTGCTCTTTGAGGAAACTGGTCGTTCCATTGAACAGTTGGGGAAACTGAGATTCAGAGAAGTAAAGTAGCTTGCCCAGCGTCACACAGGAAGTGGAAGATCTGGGATGCCAGACAGCAAGGTTTCTGAGCAGCAGGCAGGCCTCTTCTGTGCCACCCCAATCTCTCTTTCTTTTGTTGTTTTGTCCCTAGCATAGAATTCTTTGTGAACCGCATTAAATATTTTCTTGACTTTGTAAACTGATGATTCTGTACTTAGGCAATGATCTCCTCTAGTCTTCTGTGATGTGACTGTGAACATTATTTGCTGGGTTGTTTTGTCTGTGTGGATTATTAGGATAGCTGGCTGAATCCTTTCTGAGCTGGGGACCCACCACCAAATGTGATTTATTGACAGTACCTTAGTTTCTCATCATTTGCAGTTTTTCAGAAAGTTTGCACAAAGCCACTTGGAATTGCATGATCTACTGGCGATAACAGGACAAGTGTTCTTTTTAGGGTATAAGGCTGGCCCAAGCCCCCATAATAAAGACAGAATTTATGACCTAGTCAATAGATCACCATTTGTTACCTGCTGATCCCATAGAGGCATCAGTTCTCATGTTACCACTATGCACTATTTGCTATGAGAGCCCCTTGTTTTTCCCCTAGAATCTGCCTTTCGGTTTCATGATACTTCACCATGTTTTGTTATTCATGCTCCATTTGCTTTGTGCTTAGTCTCCATGATAGAAATTCAAATGTCCATTTAGGCAAATGTGAAGCAGTCATCTTTTAATTAGGAACTGCTCTGTTGCATCATATTTGGAAATGGGCTTTTGAGTTTGCCTTGCCTTGTTTATTTAAATAAGCATTGCCCTCAAGGGTATAGTTAACTCAATTATTCAGAGGTAAGGACCTGAGTCTTTGCTTAATTAAAAGCTCTGGAATCATCAGTTGGATCAGAACTCATCTGAACAGAGCCAGACACCCACATAGCAAAAGAAACTTACCAAGCAAATGTGAGCAGTGCTGCATGGGGATCGCATGACTGCTCCTTCCTCAACCGGAACAAAATGCCTCTGTTTTGTAATCCCAGGTGTTTAAAAAATCCAGATGAGCTTAGAGATTTCCTATCAGCAGTGGTGGGCTTCCCAGGTGGCTCTAGTGGTAAAGAACATGCCTGCCAATGCAGGAAACATAAGAGACGCAGGTTCAATCCCTGGGTCGGGAAGATCCCCTGGAGGAGGGCACGGCAACCTACTCCAGTATTCTTGCCTGGAGAATCCCATGGACAGAGGAGCCTGGTGGATTACAGTCCATACAGTCGGGGAGAGTCAGACACGACTGAGCACACACACATGCACGCATCAGCAGTGTTGCCAGGTAAGCATAAAGTAGCACAGGGATGTCTCCATTTAGCAGCAGGTGCTTCAAATTTTACCAATCCCAGGACACGGAAAACACACGCCTGCAGGCTCCCACCACGCTCCCTGTGCAGCCCCAGAAGCCTCTGGAGTAAACCAAGTTCCAAAGATGCGACAGGAATGCACCAAGGACCAGTCGTGGCATTTTACAGACATCATCATCTTTCCTCCTATCAGCACCCACGGAGCACACTCATTTATTCCAGGAACCAGATATTATTTAAGGAGGGGAAATGTTTTCAAGTTGGTGCTTAAGAATAACCTTTGATTGGGCACCAAATTGTGTTTTCATATACCACCTATTTATTCTTCCAATGTCCATGAATAATATTTTCTTGTCAATGAAAATAAAAACTCCTGGGTAATCTGGAAAAACCAAATACAAAAGCATATCACACAATAAGATTTCTGAAATCCAACAGTCCTTTTATGTGCCATTCCCTCCTTTTTTTGCATCTGATATGGAAATTTTTGTGAACCATATTAAAAATTTTCCTGACTTTGTAAACTGATTATTCTATACTTAAGGCAGTCATCTCCTTTTGTCTGCTGTAGTGTGACTATGAACATTGATTGCTGGGTTGTTCTATCCAGGTGAACAACTAGGGTATTTGGCTGAATCTTTTTTGAGCTGGGGAACACGCCCCCACATGTGATTTATTGACCATAACTTGCCTTCTCATTTGCACTTTTTCATGTAATTTGCATGCAGAAATTTGTAATTGCATGATCTAGTGGACCTTCTGTCCTGGTTAGCTTCTACAACGATGGTACTAAATAAAAAAATCCAAGTAACCTTCTCCCCAGTCCTTTTTTTTATGTACCAGAAAACCCTTGTCAGTGATTGATAGTGAGAAGCATTTAAGATTCTTGTATTTTTGCGGTAGCTCTGTTTCTCTTCCATCCTGCTGGCTTTATTTCTTTTCATGTCATATTGTGCTGCTGGCTGGTAGAGTGTGATGAAGCATGGGCATTCCTCAGCGATGTGATAATTTCTATGATTTGTGTCTTAGTGACTCGTATTATGCTTTAAAGTCATCATGGTTAAGTAAAGACAGTTTTACAGATATATCAGTACACAAAGTTTTGTAAGATCTCACATGATTTGCTGTCAACGGAATTTGAAGCCCAAGTGGCATCCAAAATTTGCATTTTAAGATGACAGCAGGTCAGAATTTCTGCTAAAGGGTTGTGCAGAATTAACGAAAAATCTCTTTCAGCCTCTTGGTCAACATTGTTTGAGTTTAGGGCTGGTCATCTCCAGGACAGGCCCACTTTGCATCAATAAGATCAGTGAGAAGCAGGGAGAAGATACAAGTATTGGCAGGCACCATCCCTGTTTCTTGGAACACGTTCTGTTTCATTGTATTGGGTTGACCAAAATGTTCATTAGGGTTTTTCCACAACAATGTATGGAAAAACCTGAGCAAACTTTTTGACCAACTCAGTAACAAAAGCCTCATTTGTCTCTGTTAAGTCTTTGGTTCTGAAAGGCTCTTTCACCACAGGTAGACATGGTGAGGTAGATGTTTCTGAAAACAGCAGGTAAATGTAAGGTCCCATCCATCCATGACACATGTCCTCGTCCCACAGTTTGATGGGTGGGTTATTAGCAGCAGATAACGCACCCAGTAGATCCTCAGTCTGCTTCTATTCACCATCCTCTGGCTTGCAGGAGTTTTTCACTGATATGCTCTAAGTCCTTCAAAAGTAGCACAGGCACAGACACAAGGGCACTCAACACACACATCTTTACTTCAGGTTTGTTTGCTTGTTCTTAAGAACTCATTATCACCGAGAGCCATGTCCCGGTTTGAACGTCTTCTGTCATCTTTTAAAAATAGTACAACTTGGTTGCAAATTTGCTAAAAATTTTGCAAACTCTGCTTTTAAATTATGAAGTAAAGGGAGTAAACTCAGCAACAGGTGACATTTCTACTGAACCGTGGCCAGGAGCAAAGAATCTCTTTGAAAGAACTGGTCTCCCTCATGACTTCCTTTTGAAGTTCCCAAGAGCTATTTTAATAAGCTAATCATGCCATCTCCATGAGACAGCAGATGAGTCAACTTCTGTGAAAAAGGCTAATAAAAGCATGCCCCCCATGTTCTAAGGATGCTCTCATGACTCAGTCGACCTGGGCTAGGGGTACTGTTTCTAAGGTTCATGGATGTAAAATCCAGTACGTAGCGTGGCCTCGTTTTCCTATTTGCACACCGGGCTTCCCAGGTGGCACAATGGTGAAGAATCTTCGCCAGTGCAGGAGATACGAGTTCATTCCCTGGATTGGGAAGCTCTCCTAGAGGAGGAAATGGCAACCCACTCCAGTATTCTTGCCTGGAAAATTCCATGGACAGAGGAGCCTGGAGGGCTACGGTCCATGGGGTTGCAAAGATTCGAACACGACTGAGTACACACACATTAGCAGAATAGCCGTTCTTTGTAAAAGACTTAATGAAGGCAAGAATATTAGCCTGGATTTCTGAGAGTATTTCAGGATATCGAACTACATTTTTAATTGATATAATTGAGTTACCATATTATGCTACTTTCAGGGGTATAATGTAGTAATCTGATATTTTTGTAGATTACACTCCACAGAAAGTTATTGTAAAACAGTAATTACATTTCCTTTGCTGTGCATCATATCCTGGTTACATTTATTTTATGGCTGGAAGTCTGTAGCTCTGAGTTCCCTTCACTGGCTCCACCTCTCCCCCCAACCTCCCCCTCTGGGAAACACTAGTTTGCTTTCTGACCTGTGAGTCTGTTTCTGTTTTGTCATACTTGTTCATTTGTTTTGTTTTTTAAATTCCACATGTAAGTGGAATCATATGGTATTTGTCTTTCCTGATCTGATGTATTTCACTTAGCATAATACCCTCCAGGTCCATCTAAATGGCAAGATCTCATCCTTTTCTATGGCTCAGTAGTATTCCATTGTGAGTATGTGAGTGTGTATGTGTGTTTATGTACCACAACTTCTTTAACCATTCATTTATAGATGGGCATTTAGGTTGCTTCTATATCTTGGCTATTGTCAATAATTCTACTATGAACACTGGTGTGCTATCAATTCCTGCTACTGCTAAGTCACTTCAGTCGCGTCTGACTCTGTGTGATGCAGCCACCAGGCTCCCCTGTCCCTGGGATTCTCCAGGCAAGAACACTGGAGTGGGCTGCCATTTCCTTCTCCAATGCATGAAAGTGAAAAGTGAAAGTGAAGTCGCTCAGTTGTGTCTGACTCTTAGTGACCCCATGGACTGCAGCCTATCAGGCTCCTCCACCCATGGGATTTTCCAGCCAAGAGTACTGGAATGGGGTGCCATTGCCTTCTCTGAGCAATTCCTAGGTATTTATTAATATCAAGAGAAAAGGAAAACAGTAATTAACAATACATTTTAAGAAATTGCCTAATGTGGCAAAATAAAAAAGTATTTGTAGAAATAATGTTTTCATTTAAAGAAATGCTGGTATTAAAATGTAAGGAGACCCTAAACTTCAGGTAAAATACTGTTTAAATTTCTAGCTGTCTCTTTTACCTTCCAGGCTCCTCGTAGCAGAACGTCTTCAATGGAAAGCCTTGTACAAAATAATTTTCTTACTAGCCCTTTCTGCTCTGTGGTGTTATAAAGTTAATTTAGAATATCAATAATCCTTCTACAGTGGCCTGGAAGGGAGCAAACAATGTTGATATGTTCCATCCTGCAGATGGTGGCATGGACCTGAACTATCCCCATGCAAGGGGAAGCTTCAAGACCTCCTGCCACTACACTTAACTGCTGTGGATATGGAGTGGGTGCAGAAACTGGGGGTATGAGGGATGATATACTATTTGGGCTTCTGGAGTATTTGAGACCATCTCTCTCCATGAACTTGGTTTGCATCTGGTCTTTTTGGACCCCTGACTTGCTAACAAGTCACTCTCTGTCCTCCAAGAAGGAATAACTCTGCCTTTTCTTAATCCACCAGCTCTCCTGTGCCAGGCATGGCTGTGTGCATTTTATGTGAAACAACTCATTTAAATAACCTCAAAGAGCCATCACCACTTAACACAAGAACACGGGCCTTAATAATGGAGCAATTTGTTGGTCAAAATTTCTCCAAAGAGTAAAGGAAATTAACTCTGAATAATTATTGGAAGGATGGATGCTGAAGCTGGAGCTCCAATACTTTGGCCACCTGATATGAAGAGCTGAGTAACTGGAAAAACCCTGAAGCTGGGAAAGATTGAGGGCAGGAGAAGCGGGTGAGATGGTTGGCTGCCATCACCAACCCAATGGACATGAGTTTGAGCAAACTCAGGGAGATAGTTAAGGACAGGGAAGTCTGGCATGCTGCAGTCCCCAGGGTCACAAAGAGTCGGATGCGGCTGAGCGACTGAACAGCAACAACACACAGGGCCGTCATCTCCGTGAGGTTGGTTTCTTTTCTTTACGGAAAGCAGGCAAAGGAATCTCAACCATGTGGTGTCTGTCGTCAGCTGCTGCAGGAGAGATGGCCCACGCGACTCTAATTATTGCTTACATTCTACGAAAAAAAAGCTGACAGACAGCAATGTTTGCCTTTTCTTTACACAGGCCATTTCAGAAATTGGATTCACCCTTTACTGACTTGCCAGTATCCATCTTTCAAGAAAGAGTCAACAAAGGAGACATTGTGAAAATTGCATTAGAGGTTGTGTAGGGATAGCAGAAAGATGAGGGCAGCCACGACACCTCCAGGCAAAAAGGACCAGCTGGAAATACAAAGCGAGGCGAGGACATCAGCCTCACACCTTGGAAACGCGCACCTGAGTGGGGGCACGGCAGCTTGTCAGGACCGGCTTCTGCTCAAGGCCCTCCCTCTTTCTACTCCTAAATGAATGGGAAGGGCGATCTCTGCTGCCTGCCCAGAGGGTGATGCAAACTGACCCAGGACCTACCTCTGGAGTGTGGACAGAAGAGGCTGACTACGTGTTTAAAGCAGGATCTGCGGTGTACACTTGTATTCTGTGCCCCATTTTGTGTCTCTTATTTATGTATCCTTTTCTCTTTCCTTTTTATTTTTTAAATTATAAAAGTACGATAACGCATTTACAGGAGCCTTGGAAAACACAGAACAAAGTTACATATAGTTCCACCATATATTACAGTTGTTTTTTTTTAAGTCGATAAATTAAAATTTTCAGTTGGAGTTTCAATATCCAGCTTTCCAAAATTATTAGAATGAATATACAGAAAAGTAGAAGGATAGAGCAGACCTGAAAAGCACCGTGAACCAGCTCAACATAATTAAGACTTACGCAATGTTCACCACAAAGTTCCCACAGTCTATGCACTGGGAGAAACTGGGGCATATCCTGTGTGCCCTGTTTCTTTTAGGATCTTGAGGATAAACTGCAAACTTCAAATGCCTAGGCGCAGTTTGTGGCAGTCATCTGTGTTCCAAATTCATGGCCTGGGTGAGACACTGCAAACAGAGCTCCATCAAAAATGAGAAGCCGGGCACTTCCTCAGAAGTCCAGGAGTTAAGGATCCATGCTTCTGCTGCAGGGCGTGGGTTCAATCCCTGGTGGGGAAATTAGGATCCCGCACGCTGTGCGGCACAGCCAAAAATAAAGAAATAAAAATAAATTAAAAAAAATATGAGTTTCATAAAAAAAAAAAAAAGATGAGAAGCCAGGGTTAAAACAAGCCAACGAACGCTTTCCCCCTTGAAGCCTTTCCTCATTAAACCTGGAGAAAGCTTTGAGTGCAGCAAGCAGCTCACAAAGTAGGTTGGATGCAGCCTCTTGCTGCCTGAACCGCTGTCAGCCCTGTGTCTCCTGAGCCTGCTGGGCGCCTGTTGGCATCTCTCCATCAGCTCCGCCGTGGAGGGAGGGAAAAGCACATGTTTTTATTCACTGCAGTCATGGCGCTGTATATCTGGCATACTCAAGAGGGAAGTCGGGTGCTTTTTAATTAGGGGAAGTGCAGTTGGCTTTCATGTGAGAACCCTGCAGCCAAACACATGTCATCTGAGCTGCTCAGTGGAGGGAACTGCGCCTCTCCCAGACCTCCCGCTGAATTCTGAGGGTCCGTCTCCTGCATTTAACACAAAGCCATTGAGGATGCTGCTCTGGCCATTAACTACAGAGAGAAACTGCCTTCAGAACAAAGTCAACTCTATGTCTTAACAATCTCTTAATGAGTCTTATATTTCTCTTTTTTGTTAGTATGCTTCTTAATTTTTGCCTCATTTCTCTCACATTATGCCCTTTACCATGTCATCATTTTTAACTTGATTCATTCTCTCATGATCCTTAAACACAAATGGGACATGATCTGATTAGATTTACTTGTGTTTGTGTGCATGTGTACATGTTAAATCACTTCAGTCGTGTCTGACTCTTTGCGATGCTATTGGCTGAAGCCTGCCAGGCTCCTCTGTCCATGGGATTCTCCAGGCAAGGATACTGGAGTGGGTTGTCATTTCCCTTTCCAGGGGATCTTCCCAACCCAGGGATCAAGCCCAAATCTCTTAAGTCTCCTGCATTGGCAGGTGGTTTCTTTACCACTTGGGCTTCCCTGATAGCTCAGACGGTAAAGAATCCACTTGCAATGCAGTAGACCCTGGTTCGATTCCTGGGTTGGGAAGATCTCCTGGAGAAGGGGTAGTATTCTTGGTATTCTTGGGCTTCCCTTGTGGCTCAGCTGGTAAAGAATCCACCTGCAATGTGGGAGACCTGGGTTCGATCCCTGGGTTGTGAAGACAGTAGTGGGCAGAAAGGCTGCCCACTCCAGTATTCTGGCCTGGAGAATTCCATGGACTGTATAGTAGTGCTGTAAAGCTATGCTTATTTGAACCATGTATTCATTTCTTTATTTCACAGAACTTTCTGGCATATGTTTATGGTAATATCAGAAACGGTGATGAAGATGGACAGACAAGCTCCCGTGCAAGGTCTTAGTGGTGGAAACAAATAAAATGAATCATCTCTGTGCAGGGTGGTGGGTGCTGTGTGAAGGTCACATCATGCATGCAAGGTCATGCATTGAGGCTCCAGAGGAGTCAGTTTCCCTGACAGGCTGTTTTAATGGAGAATTGGAGGAAATAGGGATCCATTGAGCTGAGTATCTGGGGAAGAATATTTCAGACCAAGGGGATAGGAATGTCTTGGGCCAAGACAAGGAGGCAGGAAACCATCCATGCGCTTGTGCAGTGGGAGCAGAGCGCCTGTCAGGGGTGCGGAAAGATCAGGAAAGACCCTGAGTGAAATATTTGTATGGGAACAGTGGAATCTCTGTGAAGGACTTTCATAGATTTTGTGTTGGTAAACATGACAGAGGATTGCTGCAGGGAAGGCAAAATCTGCCTGTGTGTTGGGTATGCTTCTTTTGCTTTAAGCTTTGCTTGCCATGGCTTTTGTTCACTGAAAGGATACTGGCCATGCACACTGGCCCGCCTTGGGAAGCCCTGCCCCTCTGCCTGGGTCTTCAGCCAAAGGTGCCTTTCTTCAAGGAGACATCTGGACCTTGTCCACCTGTGAATGGTTGCAAGAAGGAGGAAAGAAATTAGTCCATCCTATCCCCGAGGCTGCTCATTTCCAGGGGATATTTGCAAGACTAATGGCCTTTTTACTTTGCTTCCCCATCTCCTCCCCCTCTCAGTTCTGTAAAAGATGCTGAAATCCAGACTCTGATAAGATGGTTATTTTGAGACGTTAGTCTGCTATCTTCTCGGTTTGCCCACTTTCCAAATAAAGTCATTGTTCCTTGCCTCAACACCTCATTTCTCAATTTAATGGCCTGTCATGTGGGTAACAGAGGGAGCTTGGACTCAGTAATAGGATGAGCCAAAATGGAAGAAGGGGAGAGGCTAGATGGGGTTCCAGGGGAGTAGCCAAGACCTCTGAGCAGCAATACGGAACCATGGTGCTGTCATCGGGGCAGGAGAGAAGGCAATGGCATTGGGGAGGGTTAGCATTTGAAGGAGAATTGGCTTGGCCCGTGGTTATGAGGAGGGTGGCCTTTCTGGAGCTCCCAGGTGTTGGCTGATGTTAAGGAAACCTGATTTGTGCCCAGAGAATTCTTTATAGAAGGAAGGTGAGGAGGGGGCTTTGAAATATCCAAAGGAAGGTGAGCTTTGAAATATACAAAGCTTCTATTTGGATAAAGCAATTTGGAATGCCTAAAAAGCTTCAAGAGGGATAGATGTTTAGGGAAATGTCTAGGTGGCAGGCGAAAGCCTGGAGAAGGGGAAGCTTTGTGTGTGAGGATATTCCATATAGAGAAGTGAGGCTATTGACCTGGGATGGAACCTGAGTTAGCAAGCAGTTGCCCAGCTGGGGTGAGAGAGGGGTTTATTTACTTCTGAAGAATTCTGTAGTAGTGTTTCTATGTAAGGATTTTAAAATTGGGGTTTTAAAAGATGAAGTGTAATGGAGGTGTGTCCAATACTCAGTGCTGCCATGGATGCTTTGAACCACCTGGACAGAGGGACTATGCCATTCCTGAGATGGCACAGGAGATGGCAGGGACCTCCAAGGCCAAGTTCACCCGAGCAGGATTCCCTCAGGGCTTCACACACCTATGCCGCACTATTTATCTGCTCCCTTCCTTTTATTTCCAAATAATTATAATTCAGAAACGGGTCACTATTATGTGTTGTGCTGCTGTTTTAATATTTTACTGTAATGATCCTATTGCTCTAATAGGTATAGCCCTGGACGAGCACGACCTCATCTGCATCTTATAGCAGCCCTGGGAGGAGGGTTGAACAGGCACAGCTGCATGATTAAGCCAAAGATCTCTGGTTTTGGAGTCAGACAAACCTTGGCTTATATTCCTCCTCCAGCATGGAACAGAGGTGTGATCTTGGTTTTCTTACCTACCACCTTGAGACTCACTTTGTATATGAGGTCCCAGTAATGCTGTGTGAGATTCTGTGAGAAAAATTGGCTCTGGGGGGGGTCTGATAGAGAGCTGACGTTTACTTGCAGCTGCATTTTCTTTTTGATTCTCTGCAGCAATGAGTGAGCACAGCCTACATTATCTTTCCCCTCATCATCCTTTCTATATCCCACATCAGAATGGTCTCGTTCCTCCCCTACAATCCTCAGTGGCTCCCTTCTGCACATGACTATACGGATCCAAATGGGTTTAGCAAATACACCACGGATCACAGTTTTCTTGTGTGGTTACTCTCCTCAGGGGCAGGAACCATATGGTTAGGGAGTCTTAGCTTGGGGCTTGAGCTCTTGGTGACTGTTGCTGCCATTGACCTGGGCCAGATAGTCCTCTGTGATCTTACAAAAGGAGTTGTCAAAACTTGTGTGCTTGTAATAACAACAAAAGGAATCTAGAAGATGATTGGACCCATAAGAAATCAGGGAATTGTAACCAACGACACATATTAAGAAATGTAGCTGCAAAGAGGACAGTATGAGTGTCCTGCAGCTGCTGTAACGAACTGCCACAAATAGCAGGGCTTAAAACAAGAGAAACTTCTTATCTCACAGTTCTGGAGAAGCAATCTGAAGAGGTTGCCACCAGGTCAAGATGAAGGTTTCAGCAGAGTTGTGCTCCCGAGAGGCTCGAGGGAGAATGTGCTCCTTGCTTCCTCTAGCTTCTAGAGGTTTGCCAAAATGCCTTGGCCTTTGACTGTATCACTTCGGTCTCTGCCTCTGTGGTTGCACTGCTTTGTCCTCTTCTTTCTGTGTGAAAAGTTTCCTTCTGCCTTCCTCTTACCATGATACTTGTGGCTGCGTTGGGTCTACATGGACAATCCTAGACAATCTTTCTGTTTTTGTTTTAATGAAGTATAGCTGATGTACAATATCTTGTTAATTTCTGCTATATAACAAAGGGATTCATACACACACACACATATGCATTCTTTTTCAGATTCTCTTCCATTTTGAATTAGCACTGGATGTTGACGGTAGTTCCCTGTGTGATACAGTAGGGCCTTGTTGTTTATCCACTCCATATTCAATAGTTTGCATCTGCGAATCCCAGACTCCCAGTCCTTCCCCTCCCCTCAGCCTTGGCAACCACAAGTCTGTTCTCTATGCCTGTGAGTCTGTTTGTGTTTCGTAGACAGGTTCATTTGTGTCTTATTCTAGATTCCACATATCCGTGATATCATGTTTGTCTTTCACCTTCTGACTTCCTTCACTTAGATGATCATTACTAGCTGCATCCTTGTTGCTGCAAATGGCACCATTTCATTCTTTTCACGACTGAGTAATATTCCTTTGTGCGTATCTTCTTTATGTACCACATCTTCTTTATTCATTCATCTGCGGATGGGCATGTAGCTTGCTTCAACGTCTTGGCTATTGTGAACAGTGCTGCCACGAAGATGAAGTGAAAGTGAAAGTCGCTCAGTCATGCCCAAATCTTTGTGACCCCGTGTACTATACAGTCCATGGAATTCTCCAGGCCCGAATACTGGAGTGGGTAGCCTTTCTCTTCTCCAGGGGATCTTCCCAACCCAGGGATTGAACCCAGGCCTCCTGCATTACAGGTGGATTCTTTACCAGCTGAGCCACAAGGGAAGCCCAAGAATACTGGAGTGGGTAGCCTGTCCCTTCTCCAGGGGATCTTCCTGACCCAGGAGTCAAACTGGGGTCTCCTGCATTGCAGGTGGATTCTTTACCAACTGAGCTATCAGGGAGGCCCAATGAATATAGCTGTGCATATATCTTTTTAAATTAGAGTTTTGTCTGGATATATCTGCTTATCCTGAGATTCTCAATAACATCTGCAAAACCTTTTATTTCCATGTAAAGTGACATTCACAGTCTAGAGACCATGATATTTATAGCTTTAGGGAGACATTTTGCAGCCTACCTCAGTGACCTTCTGTTGCACCTCTTATGAGCACCCATGAACCTGTCACCTGCAGCCCCTGATGTCTGCTCAGACCCCTTCTCTCCATGACCCAGTGGTGTTTCTGAATAATCCTCTTCTGTAGGTTCCACTCCATTCTGTGGGTCAGAGCTTAATAGAACTTGCAGAGAACTGGTTACAGTGCAATTGCAGACATTCAGGCTTTCAGTGAACCTTTAAATGGCAGTTTCTAGTGCTCTGCCTATTTTTTTTCTCCTTGAAATTGCTTGAATTGCTTCTTTCTTTGTGGACATCTGAAGTCCTCCTGGACCCATGCCCAAACCTGGTGTCCCACCTGGGCACAGGGAGTCCATGTGAACTTTGGCTGACTCAGCCTAGGATTGATTCAATGGGAGACATGTCACAGCATCCAGACTGAAGTGACTCTACCAGGAAAAAGCTTGCTTAGTCATTCTCTTGTTCTCACCATAAATTTTCAGCAAATCACTGATATGAAAAGCAATGGATCTGTAAATCGTGAAAACCACAGGAAAAAAAAAATCAATAGGCACTTTTATTGTTTCTTGGTTTCTGAGCTAAAATTATAGATTCTTTTATAGCTCTTAGCCAAGATTAACTTCCCCACAAATCTTTTTTTTTTTAAAGAACTGATCTCCTAGCAGTGTCAACACTTGCCTAAACCACTGATAAAATATTTCTGCTTCAATGCTCCTTTCACCACCTGCAAGGAGAGGTAAATTGCTAAAATCTGCCTTCCATTTTGTGTACTTTACAACCATTTGCAAATGAGAATATAGTTTTACTCATAATGACAGTCTTAGTTTTATTTTTAAAAACTTTTTGTATTTAAGGATAACTCTCCACACTGAGGCTTCCCAGGTGGCTCAGATGGTAGTCTGCCTGCAATGTGGGAGACCTGTGTTCGATCCCTGGGTCAGAAAGATCCCCCGGAGAAGGAAATGGCAACCCACTACAGTATTCTTGCCAGGAGAATCCTGTGGACAGAGGCGCCTGGCAACCTAGTGTCCATTGGGTCACAAAGAGTCAGACAAGACTGAAGCAACCTATCATGCATGCATGCATAAAAGATAAACTCTTTCCATTTGTAAACCTTGAGAGTATTAAGCTTAGAGAAATAAACCAAAGGGAGAAAGATAAATACTGTATAATTTTTCTCATTCAGTTCAGTTTAGTTGCTCAGTCGTGTCTGACTCTTTGTGACCCCATGGACTGCAGCATGCCAGGCTTCCCTGTCCATCACCAAATACCAGAGCTTGCTCAAACTCATGTCCATCAAGTCGGTGATGTTATCCAACCATCTCATCCTCTGTCATCCCCTTCTCCTCCTGCCCTCAATCTTTCCCAGCATCAGGCTCTTTGCTAATTAGTCAGTTCATCACATCAGGTGGCCAAAGTATTGGAGCTTCAGCTTCAGCATCAGTCCTTCCAATGAATATTCAGGACTGATCTCCTTTAAGATGGACTGGTTGGATCTCCTTGCAGGCCAAGGGACTCTCAAGAGTCTTTTCCAACACCGCAGTTCAAAAGCATCAATTCTTCGGCGCTCAGCTTTCTTTATAGTTCAATTCTCACATCCATACATGATGACTGGAAAAACCATAGCCTTGACTAGATGGACGTTTGTCAAGAAAGTAATGTCCCTGCTTTTTAATATGCTGTCTAGGTTGAAATTAAAAGACGCTTACTCCTTGGAAGGAAAGTTATGACCAACATAGCATATTAAAAAGCAGAGAAATTACTTTGTCAACAAAGGTCCGTCTAGTCAAGGCTATGGTTTTTCCAGTAGTCATGTATGGATGTGAGAGTTGGACTATAAAGAAAGCTGAGCACCAAAGAATTGATGCTTTTGAACTGTGGTGTTGGAGAAGACTCTTGAGAGTCCCTTGGACTGCAAGGAGATTCAACCAGTCCATTCTAAAGGAGATCAGTCCTGGGTTTTCACTGGAAGGACTGATGTTGAAGCTGAAACTCCAATACGTTGGCCACCTGATGTGAAGAAGTGACTCATTTGAAAAGACCCTGATGCTGGGAAAGATTGAGGGCAGGAGGAGAAGGGGACGACAGAGGATGAAATGGTTGGATGGCATCACCGACTCGATGCACATGAGTTTGGGTAAACTCCAGGAGTTTGTGATGGACAGGGAGGCCTGGCGTGCTGTGACTCATGGGGTCACAAAGAGTTGGACACAACTGAGCAACTGAACTGAATTAGGTTGGTTATAGCTTTTCTTCCAAGAAGCAAGCATCTTTTAATTTCATGGCTTCAGTCACCATCTGCAATAATTTTGGAGCTCCTGGAAATAAAATGTCTCACTGTTTCCACTGTTTCCCCATCTATTTGCCATGAAGTGATGGCACTGGACGCCATGATCTTAGTTTTCTGAACGTTGAGTTTTAAGCCAAATTTTTCACTCCTGTTTCACTTTCACCAAGAGGCTCTGTAGTTTCTTCTTCACTTTCTGCCATAAGGGTGATGTCATTGTATATCTGATGTTCCTTATATTTTTCCTGGAAATCTTGATTCCAGTCTGTGCTTCATTCAGCCCAGCATTTTACATGATGTACTCTGCATATAATTTAAATAAGCAGGATGACAATGTACAGCCTTGACATACTCCTTTTCCTATTTGGAACCAGTCTGTTGTCCCATGTCCACTTCTAACTGTTGCTTTTTGACCTGCATACAGATTTCTCAGGAGGCAGGAAGTGGTTTGGTATTCCCATCTCTTTAAGAATTTTCCAGTTTGTTGTGATCCACACAGTCAAAGGCCTTGGCATAGTCAATGAAGCAGAAGTAGATCCAGCTTAAACATCTGGAAGCCAACAGAGGAAGGGGCCGACAGAAGATGAGATGGTTGGATGGCATCACTGACACAATGGAAATGAGTTTGAGTAAGCTCTGGGAGTTGGTGATGGACAAGGAAGCCTGGCATGCTGCACTCCATGGGATCGCAAAGAGTCAGGCACGACTGAATGACTGAACCTAAGTATGCTAAAATGTATACAGAATTAGCAATATAATGTACACATGCAATGTATACTGTTATAAACCAACATTACCTCAATAGTAAAGTGGAAAATTCAGAGGAATATAAAGAAAAAAGACTGAAACCATCAATAATTCTGTCAGAGCCAACCATTCTGTACATTTTTTAATCCTTTTAGTAAATTTTTTTCTCATTTGACCTATGAGGTTAGTACCTTGTTTTATATTTTTTTCTTTGACATGTAATGTATTTCCACTTATCTGGGAGACATGACACAGTTACTTGATATGCAAAATGAGAGGATTGAGGTGCCTAGATGGTCAAACCCCTCTCCTGTACCCACTGGATATGGGCTGATTGTTCTTAGCCGTTATCTGTGATGCTCCATGAATATTCTTAGACATATATCTTTTTGTTCAGTTTTCTTACTCTTTTCCTTTGTTCTTGTTTAGTTGTTGTCTCCAATTCTTTTGTGACCCCATGGACTTCAGCCCACCAGGCTCCTCTGTCTAGGAGAATCCAGGCAAGAATACTGGAGTGGGTTGCTATTTCCTTCTCTGGGGGATCTTCCTGACCCAGGGATCGAATCTGCATCTCCTGCATTGGCAGATGGGTTCCTTACTACTGAGTCACCAGAGACACTGCAGACTTTGGGGTTATAGTTCATATATCATAGGGTGTAGCAATAACTTCTACTAAAGTTTTTGTGTCTGTTTCACAGACCCTTTCAAGGGCACTTTTCATAATAGAATCAGGATAGGGTTATATATTTTAGTAAATATGGATAAGAGCATGAGAACTGGGGATTTCCTATGTGGTCTTGATTTCCCTACTTTGTAAAACCCAGAATTTGTGTTAACATATTCACAGATCAGGGGCTTCCCAGGTAGTTAAAGAATCTGCCTACCAATGCAGGAGACACTGGAGACACAAGAGACATGAGTTCGATTCCTGGGTTGGGAAGATCCTCTGGAGAAGGAAATGGTTACCCACTCCAGTATTCTTGCCTGGAAAATTTCATGGAGAGAGACGTCTGGCAGGCTCCAGTCCATGGGCTCACAAAAGTCAGACATGATTGAGTGCACGCACACACACACACTCACAGATCAGTGCTGGTTCTTCTTTAGTTGTAGGAAAAATAAATATTTTCATTCTTTTCTTTTTCTGAGATTTCTTTCACCAGCAGTCAGGCTGGCCTTTAGTTTTCAGGAATATAAATGAAGGCATTCCTTTATATACTCTCTGGAGAAAGGGAGAAAATGTCTCAAAGCATGAAAAACTCGCAATATGTAAAGGAAAAGAAACAAATATTACAGCTATAATGCCTTCCTGAGAATAAAATTTCAGAATCAAAGGCTATGAAATCTGTTTAAAGGGTTTTGCCCCCAGAGACCAAATTGTCTTCTAGAATCACTATATCAACTTCTGTGTCCATCAGCAGTAACTGCATGAGCACCCAGGGTGTGACATCATGCTTTCAAAAATATTGTAAGCACTTGTACTTATTTCTAGCAAAATAATGCTGCATATTTCTAAAAATAATCCCATCACAGTTGATAGAAGTGGAGAAACATATTTTAGTTGAAATACTAAGTTCTATTTAACTTTGTTTTCTTTATTTTTAATTAATTTATTTATTTTAATTGGAGGCTAATTACTTTACAGTATTGTAGTGGTTTTTGTCATACATTGACATGAATCAACCATGGGTGTACATCTGTTCCCCATCCTGAACCCACCTCCCACCTCCCTCCCCATCCCATCCCTCAGGGTCATCCCAGTGCACCAGCCCTGAGCGCCCTGTCTCATGCATCGAACCTGGACCGGCGATCTGTTTAACATATGATAATATACATAACTTTGTTGTTTTAAAAAACATTTTATTTTCTGCTGGAGTTATAGCTGATTAACAATGTTGTAATAGTTTCAGGTGGACAGCGAAGGGACTCAGCCGTACATAAACATGTATCCATTTTCCCGTAAGTTCCATTTAACTTTTAAAAAATCTGGGTGAGTATCTCTTCTCTGTAGCTCCCACTTTCTGATTACGTTTGTCCCAGGTCATTTTGAAGGTTGGCCTCTGCTAAGCAAAAACAAGATGTGAAAGTTGGAAGAATTGTTGTAGAAAAACAACCCAGTACAACTTTATATTATAAATTCACCAGGGGAAAAGCCCCTAAGACAGAGTTCTTACATGTGATGCTGTTGGCGTTGAGGCTCTGCAGAACTTTCCCATGGTACCTCTTCTTAGCTGCCATGGCCATTATCAGCAGGCAAGTATTGGCCAGCATGTGGTACATCATTCAAGTCTGGTAAATTGTAGAAGGCAGCTTGATGGATATGTTCTTCCTTGCTGATGTGGGCACTGTCTACAGATCTGCCGTTGCTGGACAATGTATGATGGAACAGCCGTCAAGCCATCGAGCAGCCTCTGCCAGCCTCTGCCATCCTGCCAAAGCCAATATTTGACAATGTCAGAGTGATGGGTGGAAAAGCAAATGAGGTGCCCAGAAGGCTTGTAAATCTCCAGCTCCTTGGCCTGCTATATTTTGCTGCTAATAAAGGAGAAGAAATGCATGCTTTGAAGGCGAGTCAACCCCTTCATTTAAATACATTTAAATGAAAAGGAACAACATAATTCAGGAGAATTGAATGCCATTTTCTCCCTTTTCTGTCACCCAACTGCCAGGGCTGTCTGTCTTCAAGGCGACAGGACAGAATCTGGACCAAAACTCAATCTTTGTAAAAAGAGAGCATTTTTGCAGGAAATGTGCTGCATTCTAAATGTTACACAATTATCACCTTATATTCAATTATTGTTCTTAAGTCTATGAGAAAAATGAAGTGCTACAATAATAGAAGAAACACCTTTTTTAAAAAGAATATTTACCTGTTAACAAGCAGTGCACTATAATGGTTATTTTTAAAATTAATTAATATATTTTAATTGGAGGCTAATTACTTTACCATATTGTAGTGGTTTCTGCCATACCCTTAAAAGCTTTTGCACAATGAAGGAAACTATAAGCGATGTGAAAAGACAGCCTTCAAAATGGGAGAAAATAATAGCAAATGAGGCAACTGACAATGAATTAATCTCAAAAATATACAAGAAGCTCCTGCAGCTCAATACCAGAAAAATAAATGACCCAATCAAAATATGGGCCAAAGAACTAAATAGACATTTCTCCAAAGAAGACATACAGATGGCTAACAGACACATGAAAAGATGCTCAATATCATTCATTATCAGAGAAATGCAAATCAAAACCACAATGAGGTACCATTTCATGCCAGCCAGAATGGCTGCCATCAAAAAGTCTACAAACAATAAATGCTGGAGAGCGTGTGGAGAAAAGGGAACCCTCTTACACTGTTGGTGGGAATGCAAACTAGTACAGCCACTATGGAGAACAGTGTGGAGATTCCTTAAAAAACTGGAAATAGAACTGCCATATGACCCAGCAATCCCACTGCTGGGCATACACACCAAGGAAACCAAAATTGAAAGAGACATGTGTACCCCAATATTCATCGCAGCACTGTTTATAATAGCCAGGACATGGAAGCAACCTAGATGGCCATCAGCAGGCGAATGGATGAGAAAGCTGTGGTACATACACACAATGGAGTATTACTCAGCTATCAAAAAGAACACACTTGGGTCAGTTCTGATGAGGTGGATGAAACTGGAGCCTGTTATACAGAGTGAAGTAAGCCAGAAAGAAAAACACCGGTGCAGTATACTAATGCATGTATATAATGGCTATTTAGGTGAGACAATTTTAAGAACTGAACAGTTGAAGTCCTCTTGGGACTAAATTTTAGTGCTTTGGGTTTAAGACACAAACCCACAAAACAATAAAACTGGTAGTTAAAAGTTGTGATAATAATTCCAAGCATGAATTGGGCTTACACTGATGTCTGTAAAGCTGAAGGTAACTGAAAGGAAAAAAGGAAAAAGTTGTATTGTCATTATTTTTGGTACCAATGATCCTTTGAGATGAAGAAAGGACTTGGAAGAAAAACATCAAAGGTTTGGTGCCATGAGGATGAAAATTGTTGTGTTTACAAAATATATTCTATCCAGAGTACTGCAGAGGCCCAGTGGGGACTCAGTAAAGATTTACTGGTTGAAATGGTGAAATGATGAATGTTTCAAGGAACGAATGAATGAATAATGCCTGGTAGGTATGCGACTGGATGAAGCACAAGCTGGAATCAAGATTGCAGGGGGAAATATCAAGAACCTCAGATATGCAGATGACACCACCCTTACAGGCAGAAAGCAAAAAGGAACTAAAGAGCCTCCTGATGCAAGTGAAAGAGAAGAGTGAAAAAGCTGGTTTATAACTCAGCATTCAGAAAACTAAGACCATGGCATCCAGTGCCATCACTTCATGGTAAATGGATGGTGAAACCATGGAAACAGTGAGAGACTTTATTTTCTTAGGCTCCAAAATCACTGCAGATGGTGACTGCAGCCATGAAATTAAAAGACACTTGCTCCTTGAAAGAAAAACTATGACAAACCTAAATAGCGTATTAAAAAGCAGAGATATTACTGACTAAGGTCTGTCTAGTCAAAGCTATGGTTTTTCCAGTAGTCACGTATGGATGTGAGAGTTGGACTATAAAGAAAGCTGAGTGCTGAAGAATTGATGCTTTTGAACTGTGGTGTTGGAGAAGACTCTTGGGAGTCCCTTGGACTGCAAGGAGATCCAACCAGTGCATCCTAAAGGAGATCAGTCTTGAATATTCATTGGAAGGACTGATGCTGAAGTTGAAACTCCAATACTTTGGCCACCTGATGTGAAGAACTGACTCATTTGAAAAGACCCTGATTCTGGGAAAGATTGAAGGCAGGAGAAGGGGATGACAGAGGGTGAGATGGTTGGATGGCATCACTGACTCAATGGACATGAGTTTGGGTAAACTCTGGGAGTTGGTGATGAACAGAGAAGCCTGGCGTGTTGCAGTCTGTGGGGTTGCAAAGAGTCAGACAAGACTGAGTGACTGAACTGAACTGAGGTATTGGAATTAAGAAGAACCATCAGACCAAGCATTAGGTCTTCAGACTCCATACTTAAAGAGAGACAGTCAAGAGCTACTCAGTCAACCAAAGATGGCCCTATGGAGTGGTGTGGGCTGTATGTTGTCACTAACCATGAAAGTATGTTGGCCTGACTGTAATATTCCTCTGTGGAGGCAGACAGTCATATTTGTTTTTCAGTCCCTAAGTCGTGCCCAACGAATTCTTATGACTTTGTAAGGTAAGGAATACTGTGCCAAGCAGTCTTTAAAACATATGAATTCTATGTTACCTGTAGAAGTATAAGTATTTATCAGTGCTTGAATCAGTTAACAATTGACTGAATTGTTACACACAAAACATTGGAAACTTTTGGTTCATTGTAACAATTGAACCAAATATTTGGCACTCACATTAGGATTGTCCTTAACAGGTTCATTTTGGGAGTGTTGACCTGTAGAATCATCCTCTAAGATAACCACGTTAATTGAGTAACTGCTTTAACCGAGGAATATTACAGGCAGGCCAATGGATTTTTCACAGCTAATTGCAACATACAGCCCATGCCACTCCACAGGGCCATCTCTGGTTAGTGAGGTAGCTCTTAACTGTCATCCTTTATGTATGGATATTTTGAAGACCCAGTCCTTGGTCTGACGGTCCCTTGTTCTTCCCCTGCCTACCGGCTGTAGTTTATGGGGTTGCAAAGAGTCAGACACAACTGAGTGACTGAGCAACACTGAGTGAACTACAGCAGCAAGCAGAATCCACTTGCTTCTCTCGATTAAAGGAAAGGAGGAAAAGCACGAGCTGCCTCAGCATTTTGGTTTTACCAAGTTTGGCAAGCTCAAGTTGCTGAGCGACTCCTTTTTAGAAATAGAACGGTTTAGAAATGTGTCCTGCTGTTCTCATCTCTGGACAGCAAGGAGGGTTGTTTCAAACCACAGCCCGCAATGCAGCCTGTGGTTCCAGCCACCCAAGGCTCCTTAAGCCCTGGGGGTGTGCCCTCTCGGAACCAGACTCTTCTCTTCCCCAGGTTGTTCCTCCAATGGACAACTTTCCCCTCTGAAACGCGGCGGGGAGGACGCAGAGACGTGATCGTCCCAGTAGGTTCACGTTCCTCGAGGCCACGATATTAACATGTCTCAAAAATTAATGTACCCCTTTCTAGAGGCTTCAGACCCTTTTCCTTTGGACTTGCTATATTATCATTGTCAGAAAAATATCACTGAGCTTCGGAGACACTCCAATAGGAGCTGATTTATTTCTAATAATTTTTCTGCCTAAAAATCTCTCAATAATGTCTTTGGGTTTGCATATCTCCCACTCAGGTGCATACTGCTCACACAGATGTCTGGGGCCAATGGTTCAACTACTTATATTCTCTGTGACTGACAGCTCAGATCAATATCTCCAGAGATCTGAATTTTAAGGTTAATAGTGGGGTTATCAGAACGGTCCAGGGAGTGCCGTTGGGCTATTTCTTTAGGAATTAACAGGGCAGATTTAACTTACAGTGCTTCGAGAAATAACCCCATGTGCATTTTAATCCTCAAAAATATTCATATCTGACTGGAATATTCTATAATCAAAGAGGGACTTGAAAAAACAGAATTCTCAGCTCTGAGATAAATAAAACCAACATAGCGGTGCCATCTCTGCAGCATGCAAACCAGGCTTGACAACTGACAATTGAGTAGGCTCCATGGAATCCTGAAATGAAGCTAGGTTTATGAGGTTCGACTCTATTTTCAAACCAAAGAGGAAAATGAGGTTTTAAAGAGAAGAACAAATCTCCCATGAGCACTGACGGTAACGTTCCACGTCTAGCTAATCCAGGTGCAGAGCCAAATCCCAGCTGCCTCAGGGCAGAAAAAAGTCCTAACAGTGAAAGAGGGAGGGTTCAAAGCTGCCTTTGTCTCTGAGTTTGCAAGTTGCAGGGGTCCATCTCCCTGGTGGTCCCTAGTTCATTTTCCAGCGACTGAGAAAACAGACAGTCTCCTTAGAGAAGAGCTCAGGCTGAATGGATTCTCCCTGAGCTTCTAAGAGCTTCTCTGGAAGGTTTGGAAGGTCTGAAGTACAGGCCAAAGGAACGGCTTCCCTTCAGCCTTGACGTGAAGGGCTCTTGAGTTATATCACAGAGAGCTCCAGGTTTGAGACCTGATGAGAAAAAGTTTCATGCCGTGAAAATAAAATGTCCCCTGCCATATCCATAAACAAGAAATGTTACATCCATCAGCAATTTCTGGCCTCCAGATGTGAACGAGGGCTCCCCAAACTGTGATCCAGCTGATGGTGCCACCCACCCCACTGTGACTGCTGAGGGCCTGGGGGAATGCAAGAGCAGTTATCTGCCACCCCTGAAGTGGAACAAGGAAACAGGTTTGGCCCCAGATAGCTGAGGTGAATGTGAAAGGAATGAATTCAGTGAGCCTAGAGGCTTGCATCTTCCCATACATAGAATGCTAAATTCCTTAATTCGATATCTAATCTTTGATATTCAGACTGCTTGCTCCCTTTCTTGCAAACTTGGATATAGCCTGACTTCTCTTCTTGCCTCCTTGAAGCAGTTTTCTCAGAGCTGCTGAGATGCTGTCTCCTGGGCTTGGAGTCCTAAATATTCCCACCAAATAAAATAACTCTTAACGTTCAGGTTGCAACTGTATTTTTTAGTTGACGATGCCCTATTCCAAACTCCAGAAGTGGGAAGAGGAGTACCTGTGTTAGTGCTGTGTTGGCAGCACTGAAATGAGATGACATGGGGCAGGGAAGGGCGGCTCTTCACCACTGCAGATGCCAGTTACATCTGGGAGAGCAATCACAGAGCTTCTAGAATGCTTGCCCTGTGCAGGGAAGTTGATCCCCAGTCCTTCATAGTGAAAGTCACTCAATCGTGTCTGACTCTTTTGTGACCTCATGGACTATACAGTCCATGGAATTCTCTAGGCCAGAATACTGGAGTGGGTAGCCTTTCCCTTCTCCAGGGGATCTTCCCAACCCAGGGATCAAACTCAGGTCCCCAAAATTGCAGGTTGATTCTTGAACCATCTGAGCCACCAGGGAAGCCCAAGAATACTGGAGTGGGTAGCCTATCCCTTCTCCAGGGGACCTTCCCGACCCAAGGATCCAACCAGGGTCTCCTGCATTTCAGGTGGATTCTTTCCCAGCTGAATTATCAAGGAAGCCCAGTCCTTCATAAGATACATAAAATTTCCCTTCAGCTGACATCCTTAATGAACCTTTGCCAAGACTTCTCTGTGATGTGGGTGGATATAGAGATGGCAGATCATTCATGAAAGCCAGATAAGAAGTATAGCACCCACCGTTTTAAGACTCAAGAGTTACCCTGAAGCCCAGTGACGGCAGTGCACTGGCCACCTGGGAGATACTGCTGCTGCTGCTGCTAAGTCGCTTCAGTTGTGTCCGACTCTGTGCGACCCCATAGATGGCAGCCCACCAGGCTCCCCCATCCCTGGGATTCTCCAGGCAAGAACACTGGAGTGGGTTGCCATTTCCTTCTCCAATGCATGAAAGTGAAAAGTGAAAGGGAAGTCGCTCAGTCATGTCCAACTCTTAGCTGCAGGACCCCAAATGTGTTTGGGACACAGGGCCTGCGTGACATTTTTTTTTTTGCAAAAATTCTTCTATTAAAATAACACATGTATGAGTTAAATAAGTAGCATAGCATTTTCCAAAATTCTAAGTGTTTACTGTGGTTGAATTAAGAGTGGAGAGTGTGGCAATAAATGCAGTTCAAGGTATAGACGACAGATAAGTAGATGATGGAGAGATGGGTGATAACTAGACATTGAGCTAATGATAGATCTATATGTAGAGATACAGATACAGATATCGGTATTTTATTGGTCTATTCCTCTGGAGAACTCTGGCTGATACAAGCAGTTTATCATAGAGGTGAACACTCAAAGCAGAGAGGTGAACCCCATGGACTATAGCCCACCAGCTTCTTCTGTCCATGGAATTCTCCAGGCAAGAATACTGGAGTGGGTAACCATTCCCTTCTCCAGGGGATCTTCTGGACCCAGTGATCAAACCCTGATCTCCTGCATTGCAGGTGGATTCTTTACCATCTGAGCCACCAGGGAAGCCCATAGATATTCTGTTGGTTCTATTCCTCTGGAGAACCCTGGGTGATATGAGTGGTTTATCCTAGAGGGGAACACTCAAAGCAGATTGTCTGTATATGAATTGGATGATATTGGAGCGAACGTGAGAAAGTTACCTAGTCTCTTTCTTTATCAGCTTCTTCATCTGTACAATGGAGGTAGTATTAGCATCTACCTCATGATTTTTGTGAGGATCAAATAAGCTCACACATTTAAAATTCTTAGAACAATTGTGGGCCCAGAGTAAACACTTAAATGTCTGTTAACTATCTATATTAATGTTGATAAATGCTGTTGCTTATTAATAACTCTGAGTAATACACAAAATTGAATATGTTGTGAAATAAAATTGACGTCCTTAAGCAATCAACTTCAGGAACTCTTAGCAGGCTCCAATAACCTCTAAGACTGATAACTCGCATAAGAGTTACTTTAAGGTGCTGATTCCTGTATTTTTTAAAATCTGATGTGAGATATTTTAGTTTCTGGAAATCCTATTATTGAAATACCTGTGCAGTTTTGTGATGATATAGATAAAGGTTTTGAGATGGGCCTAAAGCCTCAATACCATTTTGAAAAGAAGTTGGCATAATATAAAAAGTTGTTACCTTGAAATTTTCCACCTTATCCAAAAGATCCTTGCTTAGGAGCATCATGGATCACTTGCAGGTAGATGTCTTTGATGGTTTATGCCAGACCTTGGCACTCGTGGGCTTCCCTGGTGTCTCAGCTGGTAAAGAATCCTCCTGCAATGTGGGAGACCTGAGTTCGATCCCTGGGTTGGGAAGATCCCCTGGAGAAAGGGAAGGCTACCCGCTCTAGTAGTCTGGCCTGGAGAATTCCATGGACTGTATAGTACATGGGGTCACAAAGAGTCAGACACGGCTGAGCGACTTTCACTTTGGCATGTGTACCCCTCTGCTGTATTCTCTTTCATTCCAAGAAGTCAGATATGCTTTAGAATGTGGTTGCCTTTTTTTCCTTTATAAAAGTTATAGAAAACTTAGGGAAATTTGGTAAGTGTAGAAAATTTGAAGGAAGAAATATTAAAGAATTCCTATCTTTTTCTATACCTATTTTAATTTTGAATGATATTTTCAGAGTAGTATATCCTAAATATCATATCAGCTTTTCTAATTATGAATGATGTATGCCACTGTAGAAAATTGGAAACATGTAGAAAAATGTATCGAAAGTTACTTGGAAGCTCATAACAATAGAAAACCCAGTTTTAAGGGGGATATAACATTTAGTTTTTCCTATGAATTTAACAATTTTAGAATTTATAATCAATATACTGACTATCAGGAAGGTTAATACAGAATGAAGCACAGAATATTGATAAGAAGAACCATGAAAGGGATGTTTGTGTCAGAGTATAAGCCCTTTCACTCTCTATAAAAACATATGTATTCAATCCAGCAAAGTGTTTTTCGATTGTGTTTATGCTCCTGGTTTCTTTGTAATTGTTCTGGTTTCCTCTATGAAAGCAATCTACAATTCTCAGCTTGGAAAATGTCAGAGTGTGAAAATACTCTGTGTGGCAGCATAATGATGGATACCTGCCATTCTATGCTTGTCTAAACCCACAGAGTGTGCGGCGCTGAGGGGACCCACGATATAAACTGCGGACTTTGAGTGACTGTGCTGGGTGATGTAGGTATGTCAGTTGTTCACAAATACACTAGTCCTCTAGGGGATGTTGATAGTCAGGGAGCTTATGCGTCTGTAGGGCTGGGAGGTGCGTAAGAGAATCCTGTGCCTTCCACTCAGTTTCGCTGTGAACCTAAAACAAAAACCTGCATGCAGATGCTCACAGAACCTTTTATGTATAATTGCAAAACAACCAAGATTTCTTCAGTAGGTGAATCAGTAAATAAACTGTGCTATATCCAGACAATGGAATATTATCCAGTGCCTTAAAAAAGTCTTTTTTTAAAAAATAAAGTCTTTAAAAGAAAGAAATGTCAAAGAAAAAAAGTCACATTTTCCCCCTTATGATCTCTATAGGATTAAGTCATATTTTCTTTGTCTTCCAGTTTTGACCAGGAATTTCCAAATGCTGGCCTTCCGAGGTTTAATAAGTAAATTCATGTTCATCTTCCGCATCAACTTTGTTGTTTTGTAATGTTTGAACACGAGTCAAGGTATGGCCCCTGACATGCCTATAGTAAAATTTCTTAATGCTTCTGATCCAAATTTGCAAAGAGAGTGTTGTCACTTGTTTCTGTGGGTGGCTGAGACCAGTGGTACACGAATGCCCCTGCCCCCCACCACCCCCCACACGCCCAGCAGGCGCTCTGTAAGTTCCACAGTCTGTGGTCAGTCGCTGTGGTCTGCTGTGGGCATTAATTAGATTTTCAAGTGCTGAGCGGTTGATGGGAATCAGAGAAGGGAGTCTGCTCTGCTGAAATGTTTTTATAGGGTCAGAAAGAGACAGAATTAAACTCACAAAAACAGAGTATAATGAGAAAAGGCTGTTTATTTTGAACTAAAGGGACTTCAGTTGAGTTTTGGAACCCTCTGAGAATAACTCTCACCCAACTTAGATGCTGACGCTGGTGCTCACTTTTGATGCAAACCTTTCTGATGGTACCCTGCTGCCTTTGTGATGCTGAACACACCAGCAGGGAATGTTTTTGTGGCCAAATTCTAAGCAGGATCCTATATCTGAACTGTTTTTCTTTTGTATGTCGTATGACTATGACTTGTCTGTAATACTGTCTAAGGTCAGATAGTTCTATAAAAGGACAAAATTAAATAAATATCCCCAAGAAGAAAAAGGAGATAGTTTGGGACTTTTTTGTTAGCTATAAATTAAAATCTTGATTGTCTGGGCCATTACAGAAAACTATAAATTGTGGTTTATAGGTTTAACTCCAGTGAAGCAAATTTATATGGTTGAATTGTTCATAAAAGAGAAAATGGGAGAAATCTAGAAGGTACAATTATGCCAAGCTTAAAAGTCTGGCAAAAACAAAAGTATAATTTACAATTATACTTAAGAAATCTAAAGTGTACAGAAATCTAAAATTGACAGATTTTCAAATTTTCTCCCCAAAGGACTGTAAAAGTGTCTTGGGCATCTACTTGACATGTCTTTTGCCATGTACAATAAATCTGATAGTGTTGGTTTGGTGATTTGATGAAAAGAAAGCAAATGAGTCAAAATAATGTGGGGTTTAGAGTGTTCCACTGGCCATGGATCTAACTGTCCTTGCAGAGGTTTTATTTTGCAACTCTGTAGAATCCTAATGAGAAATGAAGAAAGAAAGCCTAGAAAACAAGTGAATTTCCATACTGGCATGGACACAGGAATGTCAGCTGAAAGGAGGTAAGACCTCAAGCCTCACTGAGCTTTTCCTGACCCAGCATCTTAAAAATGTTCTTATTTTAAAGAGTCCAATCACAGACTGTTAGAAACTCGCCACGGCATATCTTCCAGAAGGGAATACACAACAGGACAGCAGGGTGACCAAGGTAAAGAAACTCGATTAACTTAGATCAAAACAGATTTTCTTTTGTTCGATGGTCTTCAGTGCTCACAAGGGAAAAGACTGGATAATATAGAAAGACATTTTGTAAAACCAAATAACCCTTGACACACTGGCTGAAAAAAGCAAAGCAAGAAAAACTGGTAATGATGTTAACCAAAGAACAAAGGGTGGAGAAGGAAATGGCAACTCACTCCAGTATTCCCCTCCATGGACAGTGGAGTCTGGTGGGCTACACTCTGGTTGCAGAGTCAGACATGACTTAGCATCTGAGCATGTATGCAAAAACAAAGGAAAATAAAATATTTTTACAGAGAGAGCTCAAATAAACTAACACAGCACAGGCACATAGCCTGTCCACACATGTTATGATTTATGGCGGTGCTTTTTCTGGTTAGGGAAAGAAGAACTCACATTTTTCATCTTATGTATTATGTGGACTTCTCTGGTGGCTCAGATAGTAAAGCGTCTGCCTGCAATGTGGGAGACCCAGGTTCAATTCTTGGATCAGGAAAATCTCCTGGAGAAGAGAATGTCTACTCACTTCAGTATTCTTGCCTGGGGAATTCCATGGACAGAGGAGCCTGGTGGGCTACAGTCCCTGGGGTCACAAAGAGTCACACGACTTAGCATCTGAGCATGCATGCATGGAAGAAAAAAGGAAAATAATTTTTTTTTTAAAAGAGAGCTCATAGAAACTAACACAGCATAGGTACATAGCCTGTCCACACATGTTATGATTTTAGATGGTGCTTTTTCTGGTTAGGGGAAGAAAAGCTTGCATTTTTCATCTTATGTACTATGTGGGCTTCTCTGGTAGCTCAAATGGTAAAGAATCCACCTGCAGTGTGGGCAGAGAAGAGAATGTCTGCTCACTCCAGGATTCTTGTCTAGAGAATTCCATGGACAGAGGAGCCTTGTGGGCTACAGTCCACGGGGTCACAAAGAGTCGAACACAACTGAGCAACTAACATTTTCACATTTTCAAGGTGTGTGCACATCCAGGCAGTTCATTAGCTCTTCTCACAATCCCTGTCATGCAGTCATGTAGGCCCACTTTTTACAGATAAAGCTGCTGAGATGCAGAGAGTTCAAGAACTGCGTAGTACCAGACCTTCAATGGTGGTGGAGTTGGTCTCTGTCCGGGTCACCCTCTTTGTTGGAAGGTGACTCTTGAGAGACTGGCATGACCAGGTTGGTACGGTCGGGTTAGTCAAGGCACCATTTGGGCAGTAGATCCTCTAGGTATAAGCTGGGGCCATCTTGGTGGGATTAATGAGGTTCTTTTAAATTCTACTTGGCTTCCCTGGTGGCTCAGCTGGTAAAGAATCCGCCTGCAATGCAGGACACCTGGGTTCCATCCCTGGGTGGGGAAGATCCCCTGGAGAAGGAAAAGGCTACCCACTCCAGTATTCTAGCCTGGAGAAATCCAAGGACTGTATAGTCCATGGGGTCACAAAGAGTTGGACACGACTGAGCGCCTTTCACCTCACTAAGAATCTGCTTTCAAAAAACACAGATTCTTTCATCTTCCCTCCCAGGAAATGTTGGTTCCAGACGTCTATGTTGTGGTCCAGGAACGTGTATTTTTGAAAGTCTTCTGGAATTGACCTCGGGGAAGCAGGGCATGCCTGGTCTTTTTTGCACATTGCTGTTGTGATTTGCATCTGGTTTTCATGCCTGTGGTCATCATAGTTCTCTATTCTCCTAATCTTCTTCATCGTGTTCTTCTCATTGTCCTTTTTTTAAAAATATGAAAGTAAAGAGGATAACAAAGCAAACAGTCATGCACCTATGACTATAAATGTCTCCTTTGCATATTTGTATTTTATATTCATTTGAACATGAAGAGCACAGCATTGGCAAGGAAGTTGAAATTTTCTGCAGTTTGCTACCTGTTTTTGCTCTTTCTTGTCCTGAGTTGTGTTCTTGGCATTGTTGTACAACCATTTCAATTGAAAAAAAAAAAAAGAAAAAGATCATGTGATTTGTCTAAGAATCAGTTTCCTTCCTTAAGCCTCATTTGACTGCTCTGACCTGCAAAGCAATGGAAGTAACTACAAAAGTTCTCCCTTTACCCAAAGTAGTCACTACCAAGAATTGGCTCATCACGAGATAATTAAACCTTCTTCCTGTTTCCTGGAGGAGACAGAGAACAAATAGAGAACCCAAAGATGATTCTCCTTCCTAGCTGGAGGAACAGATTTCCGAAATTATGTGAGACTGAAACAGTCCTCCACACTCAGTTCTTGGAGGGAGGAGGGAGGAGGGAGGAGGGTTCAGGATGGGGAACACATGTATACCTGTGGTGGATTCATTTTGATATTTGGCAAAACTAATACAATTATGTAAAGTTTAAAAATAAAATAAAATTAAGAAAATAATAATAATTAAAAAAAAGAAAATTAATCGTGCACACTTGCAAGCACATGCATTCTTCAAACAGCATCACACAACTCAGGCTGAAGTTTATAGTCCTTCAAAATACGACCTTGAAAAAATCAGCACAATTTTGTGTTACCTCCCATGGTCAGCCCAAATTCACAGAAATTGCATTTGATGATACCCTGTGGTCACTGAAAATTGCCCACTGTTAACCTTCCTTACCAATAAATCACTAGACTCACCGAAGGTAATTTCAGAGACACACGGGGGGCCAAAAGTAATAAAACTTGAATAAAGTGCCAACATTTTCACAAGAGGTCCCTCAATGCAGATTTCTTCTATGAGTTCTAAAGGGATCCCATTTCTAAAATCTCAAGCATGTCACTGCTTAACTTACAAGAAAGTGATGAGCGCTGCATTCAGAGACAAATGAGGCATCTGCACTTTCATTTACATCATGGCTTTTATTTTTCAGTGTAAATCTCATGTTATCTCTACAGCACCCATGTGGATGGAGAAAGGCGGGGGTGGGGTGGGGGGTGTTTTCATCCCTCCAAGTCCATCAGGAATGTAAAAAGTAGAGAAGAAAAATAACTTGGCTGAGAGCATAATTAATACATGTAAATCTGCAGCAGGACCTAAATGTCCCCCGCTTGACACTTGTAAATCTGAACTTTGCCCCTCTCTCCCAAAGTGCTGCTCCCCTGAGATCCCCCCAAAGGAGAAATAGCCACACTGTTCCTTAGGCTTCCTGAGAGTTAAATCATGTTCTTCACTGAAGTGCCTCTCCCCCCACCACTGTGAGCTAGTTACAGCCTGGAGTGTTTCTTTAGTTTGTGCTTTTCACATAGTACACTGCCCTGCACTTAATAGGTTCTCAGTAAATGGGTTGTTGGGTGAATGAGATTTACCCATAATGACTTGAAAAAGGCTGGGCACTGGCCATGTTATTTCAGAAGAAGACAGCAGAGACAGTGAAGGAACCATATGCATGATTGTCTGCTCAGTTGTGCCTGACTCTTTGAGACCCCCAAGGACTGCAGCCTGCCAGGCTTCTTTGTCCATGGGATTCTCCAGGCAAGAATACTGGAGTGGGTAGCCATTCCCTTCTCCATGGGATCTTCCCAACCCCAGGAATAGAACCCAGGTCTCCTTCTTTGGCAGGCAGAGTCTCTACTACTGAGACACGTGGGAAGCCCCAAGTAGCCATGCCCATGAACAATATTTAATCTGCAAATTAAGACTGGAAACCACAATTTACTCCTGGAGTTTATTTTAAAGGGATTACACAGGGCTTCAGAGTGTGGCCATGCATCATTAGGAAGGAAGTCTATACCTGCCAGCCAAAAGCAATGGTCTACCTTGTAAGACAGTTATGAAATATGTTGTATTATTCCTCCTTTGTTTTGTAGAGGGAGACTGCTGGAAAATGTGAAATATGACAATTTATATACCACATACTTACTATGCTGGTACTTTGTCACTAGTTGGAAACCGATAGTTTTGTGTAGGTGGTAATATGGCTTTGTGGGGTAAGTTGATAAAAATACAGTGGATTCAGGCATTGCAATGGTCCAGTCTCAAACTTCTCCCAGGAGATCTTTGTTTTGGTTAAGAAATTCCATCTGAAGGAAATGCCAGCATTTGCTAATCTTGCTCAAACTCTGCCCTAAATCAATTTCTAGATGAACTTGACAAGATTCACAGAGAAATTAGTTAGGTAGAAACAAAATACATCACTGATATTATTTGTTCGGAGTTGCATTATTCAGAATTTTAAAAAGAGATTTAAAGAGAAGCAGGCATATAGCAAGACTCAGGTAAATCAATATAATTATGTTTCACCTCTCACTTTCTCAGTGTCCATGAATTCTATTGGATGAGAAATTCTGTAAAGAATGCTTTACTTAAAATTACCACAATCAGAGAATGCTACCGTTAGGTTATCTACCTCAGCTCTTTCGTATATTTAAGCATGAAGAAATTTAGTTCTAAAATGTTCAATCAAAAGCTGCTAAGGGAGGAAGCGGGAAGGTGAATCTCACCCCTGCCTTCTCTTGAATACATCTTTCTCTCCAACCTACCTCCAGGATTGCTGATCGGAAGTCAGTTTCCAGATAACTGATATGGCCCAACTTGGAGGAAATTTTAGGCATAAAATCCAGTATGATAAGCCATTACTCCCTCAGAACTCCCACTCCTAGGCATGTATCCGGAGAAAAATATGGTCCCACAGGATACATGCATCGCAATGTCCATTGTAGCATTATTTACAGTACCCAAGACATGGAAGCAACCTAATGCCCATGGACAGATGAATGGTTAAAGAAGTTGTGGCACGTATACACAGGGAATATTAGTCATTAAAAAGAATGAGATAATGCCTTTTGCAGCAACATGGATGGGCCTAGACATTGTCATACTGAGTGAAGGAAGTCAGATGAAGAAAAGTATCACTTATATGTGGAACTTTTTAAAAATGATAGACATGAACTTATTTACAAAACAGAAACAGACTCAGAGAATGAACTTTCGGTTACCAGGGAGGAAGGAGGAGGATAGGTTGGGAGTTTGAGATTGAGATGTACATTCTTCTGTATTTAAAATCAATAACCAACAAGGACAATAAAAAGAAATATAAAGGAAAGAAAACTTCACATGGTATTCACCTAATTTACTATTATTTTGCAGTGGTAAGATTTTAGGTGATATATGCTCCCATCTTAACCTTTCTGTATTGCTTGAAATTTTTAAAATGGGGATGAACCTTAATAGAATACTTTAAAAGTAAAAAAAAAATTAAATATTTAAATTTGTATAGCAATCTGCATCCAGTTTATCTCAAAGAGAATCTTCACCAAAACCCAGAGGCTCTACTAGAGGTTACTAATGAACACATACTTAAAAATCGTTGGGCAACCAGGAATTGGGTCAGTTCAGTTCAGTTCAACCACTCAGTCGTGTCCAACTCTTTGTGACTCCATGGACTGCAGCATGCCATCCCTGTCCATCACCAACTCCCAGAGTTTACTCAAACTCTTGTCCATCAAGTCGGTGATGCCATCCAACCATCTCATCCTCTGTTGTCCCCTTCTCCTCCTACCTTCAATCTTTCCCAGCATGAGGGTCTTTTCAAATGAGTCAGTTCTTTGCATCAGGTGGCCAAAATATTGGAGTTTGAGCTTCAGCATCAGTTCTTCCAATGAATATCCAGGACTGATTTCCTTTAGGATGGACTGGTTGGATCTCCTTGCAGTCCAAGGGACTCTCAAGAATCTTCTCCAACACCACAGTTCAAAGGAGTCTGGTACCAGAGGGCTTAGGAACTGGCCATATGATGCTATAAAAGAGACCAGGAGTCCTCACTGCTACGGAGCCTACTCAGTCGTGTCTGACTCTTTGCGACCCCATAGACTGTAGCCTACCAGGCTCCTCCATCCATCCACTTTCCAGGTAAGAGTACTGGAGTGGGTGCCATTTCCTTCTCCAGAGGATCTTCCCAACCCAGAGATCGAACCCAGGTCTACTGCATTGTAGGCAGACACTTTACCGTCTGACCCACCAGGGAAGCCCTTGTAAATGAGTTCATGTCTATCATTTTTAAAAAGTTCCACATATAAGTGATACTTTTCTTCATCTGACTTCCTTCACTCAGTATGACAATGTCTAGGCCCATCCATGTTGCTGCAAAAGGCATTATTTCATTCTTTTTAATGACTAATATTCCCTTGTTATACATGCCACAACTTCTTTAACCATTCATCTGTCGATGGGCATTTAGGTTGCTTCCATGTCTTGGGTACTGTAAATAATGCTACAATGAACATTGCGATGCATGTATCCTGTGGGACCATATTTTTCTCCAGATACATGCCTAGGAGTGGGATTTCAGGATCATATGGTAGCTCAAAATAAACAAATGAGACCTAATTAAACTCAAAGCTTTTGCACAGCGAAGGAAACTATAAACAAAATAAAAAGAAACCAACAGATTGGAAGAAAATACTTGCAAGTGATGTGACCAACAAGGGATTAGTCTTCAAAATTTACAAACAGCTTATGTAGGTTAATATCATCAAACAAACAATGCAGTCAGAAAATGGGCAGAAAACCTAAACAGACATTTCTCCAAAGAAGACATCCAGATGGCCCACAAACTCATGAAAAGATGTTCGACATCACTGCTTATTAGAGAATGCAAATCAAAACTACAATGAGGTATCACCTCACACAAGTTAGAATGGCCATCATCAAAAAATACACAAACAACAAATGATGAAGAGGGTGTGGAGAGAACGGAAGGCTCCTACACTGTTGGTGGGAATGTCAATTGGTTCAACCACCATGGAGAACAATACAGAGATTCCTTAAAAAACACACCCTTGATCCTAAAGCCAGGCTTGGTGCTCTTCTTCAACACCTTATAGCTTTTCTTTTTCCTTTTTCCAGTTTCGTTTCCTTTTGGATGAGCTTACAGCCACCCAGCGAGTCTAATAAACGTCCATGGTTAAGTATTTCTAGAATTTCTGAGTGTGGATTTGGTGCCAAAATGTGCTATGCCTTTATCTGACTACTGGCATTCTGCTTTGGAAGTGGAGGGTAATGACGGAGGTGACAGTCCTTCCCACCAGGGATCCTGCGCTATTATAGAAATAGATGGATTTTTTTGGGGGGGCAGTATAACACATCTAGCAGGACTTCTCTGGTTGCTCAGACGGTAAAGCATCTGCCTGCAGTGTGGGAGACCCAGGTTCCATCCCTGGGTTGGGAAGATCCCCTGGAGAAGGAAATGGCAACCCACTCCAGTACTCTTGCCTGGAAAATTCCATGGACTGAGGAGCCTGGTGGGCTACAGTCCATGGGGTTGCAAAGAACTGGACACGACTAGCGACTTCACTCACTCAACCTGTCCAGTAGGAGCCAAGGAGATTCAAACAGGAGTCAGAACAAGAAGAGCCAGGGAAGCGGCAATTCACTGAGACGTTCCTGACCTTAACAGCATCCAGTCCTGGGGAGGGAAGTTGAATGTGATGCAACCAACCAGCAGGAGTGGCAGGTGCTGACAAGGGTGGCTTGGATGCCCAGTCACATGCTGGTATGAGCAAAAGGTAGCCGGCATAGTCCGGCAGCCCCCCTCCCAGAGAGGAACACGGTTCATCTCTGTCTCTGAGGCCCCCACCCTCCCACGGATACCCTCTCCTAAAGCATCATCTCATCTCATGTCGTGTTTATTTCCTTTGAGGGAGCAAAGTCCTCCCTTCAAGGAGTTTTGCCTGGCTGAATTCATCCTACACTGATCACTTCTTTCTTTTTCTTTTTATTCTCATTCTTCTGTATAAATTCCTCTTGCTCTACTTTATATTTCTAGTGGTTTCTTTCAGGTGAAGCATAGCCTTCCTTTCAGACTGAAATCTGTGCCCAAGATTACATTGTGTGTGTTCTGATTTGCTTCTTCTGATTCTCCCTAAAATGTCTGATAACTCTGCTGGGTGTTCCTAGGATGCATATTCAATGCTGTTCACGCTGCCCTTCCACCAGCTCCCCAGGAGGAGCGAGCAAGACTGTCCGCTTGGGTCACTGCTACACAGAGTTAGCCCCACAGGTAAGCCATCAACACCCTTTTTTGTTGCATGAGTGACTGAATGAAACATGTGCAGATGAGCTAAACACCGGGATTATCACCAGAGGGCACCACTCTGCCGCACAAATCTCTCCTCCTGGCCACGCCACACCTCCCATCTTAACCATCATTGAAAGCCCAGTTCACTTGGCCAGCTTCCTAACTCTTTATAATTAAAATGAATTCCAGCAGTTGATCCAGAAAAGACTGGAAAAAACCTTGTAATGCTTGAAAATGAACATAGTAGCTTGGTTTGCATTTTCTCTTTTGGGATAAATTACCCTGAATATTCATTGGAAGGACTGATGCTGAAGCTTTAATACGTTGGCCACCTGATGTGAAGAGCTGACTCATTGGAAAAGAGCCCGACACTGGGAAAGATTGAAGACAGGAGGAGAAGGGGACGACAGAGGAGATGGTTGGATGGCATCACTGACTCAACAGACATGAGTTTGAGCAAACTCTGTGAGATAGTGAAGGACAGGGAAGCCTGGTGTGCTGCAGTCCGTGGGGTCACAAAGAGTCAGATACAACTTAGTCACTGAACAGCAACAACAACACTGTTGTTTAGTCTCTCAGTTGTATCTGACTCTCTGCGACCCCACAGAATGTAGCCCACCATGGACATCTCTGTCCATGGGACTCCCCAGGCAAAAATACTGGAGTGGGTTGCCATTTCCTTCTCCAGAGGATCTTCCCAACTGAGAGCCTGAACCCTAAGCTCCTGAATTGGCAGGCAGATTCTTTACTGCTGAGCCACCAGGGAAGCCCATGCTCACTGCAAGCAGGATTTAAATAACACGGACATTGACTATAATTTGATGATACAGACTTAACAATGATTCATGTTTCACATTCCTGGTGAGTTTCCTTTCAGTCTTTTTTTCTGTGTTTATACTCATTCGCAGGCTTGGTGTCATTCCATGGAGGCATTCTTGGATTCTTTTGCCACTCGTCATGTAGTCTTCCAAATTGCTTGTAGCTGTGTTAAAATACTAGGTTAATGCTGGACATGTCAATGCATCCATTGATTAAATTTTGTTTGGAGTCTGAACTCTGAAAGGCATGGATGTGCCCTAAAGGCTGCCATCTTCCCTAAAGGAGACCATCCAAAATCCGACAGCCAGAGCATCTTGTGTGAACCAGCTGGACGAACCTCAGAGAACAAGCAGGTCCCACCACCTGAGATGCAGATAATGTGCTTAGCCAGAAATACTAAAGCTCTTATCTGTTGTAATTCTGGTTGCATGCTCGGTCGCTCAGTCATGTCCAACTCTTTGTGATCCCATGGACTGTAGCCCGCCAGGCTCCTCTGCCCATGGGATTTTCCAAGCAAGAATATTGGGGTGGGTTGCCATTTCCTTCTCCAGGGGATCTTTCTGAGCTAGAGATTGAACCCGAGTCTCCTGCATTGGCAGGCAGATTCTTCACCACTGAGCCTCCTGGGAAGCAAATTCTGGTTCCAGGAATAAATAGCACACTCCTTCCCCTCTGCACAGTCTGCTCACCAGAGAACAGACTCCTACAATATACATCCACTTTCCTGACACGTTCCTGGGGCGCCTCTAGTTGTTAAGTTGGAGAGAATGTAAATGCATGCTGATTTTATCAGGAAAATTTTGACAGGTCCCTTCCCTTTCACTCAGTGGGGAAAACAACAGTCTTTGATCCTCTTCCTATTGTTTTAGGAGGTGTTTTTTGTTTGTGCCTACAATTAGACAGTCTTGTTTTAAATACTGTGTCCTATTTTTATAACAACACTAGACTGCATTCCAGAAACACCGATTACAGTATTATGCTGGCAATTCCATTGGGTACTTTTTCTGCAAATTTGGCAAAATGGTCCTGGCCAAATGCTTTCATTTTTAGAAAAGTGTCTTCATTAAAGTATGATGCAATCTCTTGTATAAATTCTGCTAGCAAGTTTGGTTTAACTTCTTCTCTTTTCCTTGGCATCCCTTCTTTTTAGAAAAAAAGGCATTGCTTTTTATTCCAATGTTGCTTTCGTCTTTAACTTTCATTTTGGAAAACAATATATCAGTTTTTGACAGCTAAGAGAAACTGCAGTAAGAGAAGATACTAAGGAGAATGGAGTAGAGAAAAGAAGTAATAATAATTTATGGCTCTCCAGGGGTGAATATGAAGTTTAAGCAATTCATAATTTACAAGCCAAACAAAAAAAGTCAGTGGCAGAAGGTAGGTCCTGGTCTGTGGGTTATTCCACTTAGGAGGTAAGCTGATACTTCAGCCATCAAGAAGCATGGTCTCTGCCCACCTGGGACTGAACCTCAGTCTCCTGCATCGCAAGCAGATTCTTTACTATCTGAGCCACTAGAGAAGCCCATCTGAGCAACGGGTCAACTCAAAGTAGAGAAGTAAAATCATTTCTTCGTGTGTTTTAGGTTCACCAAAGTATACAGCAAGTGCTTCTTTAAGAGGCTGCAGAGAACAGGACACGAATGGATGTACAAGCAAGGAAGTACCAATAAGTGCACGGCCGTGCAAGTCCACGGGTCTTGTGGAAGCTGCCTGCTAGTCCCAAGAATCCTGGATCCATTCCATTACCTTTTGCAGTGAAAGTGTTTGGGACTGTAGCCCACTAGACTCCTCTGTCCACGGAACTCTCCAGACAAGAATACCAGAGTGGGTTTCCATTTCCTTCTCCAGGGGATCTTCCTGACCCAGGGGTCGAACCCAGGTCTGCTGCATTGCAGGGAGATTCTTTACTGTCTGAGCCACCAGGGAAGCCCCTCGTTACCTTTGGAGGAGTGGAAAGCAACAGTCCTTCGATGACATCACGTCTGTTTAATTTGGTACTGTTGCTAACAGTTACCTCTTGGAGAACTAGTGGAAAATGGGAGTTAGTCTTTGCAGGTTCTGCTGGCTCCCTTTCTTGAAGGCTCAGCCTCAGAATTCAGGGCAATTTCAGCAAAGAACCACTTTTAAGGTGTTTTCCCGTGAATTCATTCCTCCAGGAACAGCTATTTTGTGATTGCCATCCTTTGAATTGTTTCCATTTTTAAAAAGGTTTTAGATTAGGAGTAAACCAAAATGAGAGGCCACTCTGACAGCTCCAGAGGTTCCCTTATCATTTTAGTTAAACTATAAGGCACCTGGGGCTTCCCAGGTGGCGCTGGTGGTAAAGAACTTGCCTGCCAATGCAAGAGACATAAGAGATACAGGTTCGATCCCTGGGTCAGGAAGATCCTCTGGAGGAGGGCATGGCAACCCACTCCAGTATTCTTGCCTGGAAAATCCCATGGACAGAGGAGCCTGGCAGGCTACAGTCCATGGGGGTCACAAAAATTCAGACACAACTGAAGCGACTTAGCATGCGTAGGTCACCTAGTATGTGTAAAGCACTCGGCACAGTGTTTGGGTGAGGAGAGTGGTCAAAAGTCCATCATAAACTTTGCTGAGAACTTCAAAGTCGGCTGTTTTCATTGCTTGTGATGAAATCAACCTTCCTTGTGTCATCAGTTCCCCAACACTGGACTTTCCCCAGAAACAAGGGGGAACAGGCAGCCCTTCCTGTGAGAGCAGAGAGGGTGCTTCAGGGGGGAGCGGGGCTTGGGGAACACTCCCATCCCTCCATCCTGCACGCATCTCCAGGGGGACAGGGGGGTGGAAGCAGCTTCTCCTTCTCCATCTCCCTAAAACAGTGTCCCCTCCTGTGGCCCCATGAAGGACTCAGTGTGAGCAAGGCCTCCCTGCTGCCTGACGGGCAGCTTTTCTGTAAGGGAGGTGGGAAAAAAGAGAGAACTGTTCTCAGCAAGGAGCAGGTGCTCCATAGAAAATCTAATCTAAGTGGACAGGAGAGTGGGAGGGGCTATTTTACTTAGACAAGGAAGGGCTGTCTCAGTAGATGATGTGGGCAAGGGACCCTGAGTTCTGAGAAGAAGTGACTGTGTAGGGGTCTGGGGACCCCCCTCCCCCACCTCAAGCAAGAGGGCAGAGCAAGTGCCAAGCCCCTGCAGCTGCAGAAACACAGGAAAGGGCAGGGCTTTGCTGCGGTCCCTGGGAGAGGACTTAATATCACCTCCTTAGAAATCCTGCTCCTTATGCAAAGCAATGGGAGGGCAAACATCCTAAAGAGTTCATAAGCTCCCAGACGGAAACAGCAAATGTGCTCCTGCTGTTTCAAGGACAGCCTGTCAGGTATGCATTCGCCAGTGAGAACCAGCCAAGACGATTAGCCACATTTCAGGTGGTTTTCGTAAACGTTGCCCCCTTGAACATAGTAGGGTCTCGGCCCCCCGCTTCTGTCCGGTGAGCTGTTAGGAGGTTTTTGTCATTCGAAGTGCACGTGACCCACTTACCAGCGCATTAAACTCCTCTTAGCACTCAGCAATGTTTTCCATGAGGCTGGACGTGTGACCTAGTAGTCTCCCGGTGCAGGGAGTGAGCGGACAGAGGGAGTTCCATGCCAGTGATGCAACCGTTTTCTTCTCCTGGGTGGGCTTGACAGTGAGGAGCAGGCGCTGATTCCTAGGTACATGGACAGGATGCTGTTAAGTTTCAGGGCTTCTGAGCGGGTGTCACAGGGCCCCAGCCCGATCCTGTGTCTTACAACTGGTGGACTCGGGCAGAAAATGCTCCCAGTAGCCACCTCCCCACAACCTGTACACCTGCCCTCCTCCCACCGAGCCAGGTGGGACTGGTGACTTTGCCCTCTGCAGTCATGTCACCGGCAAGCCCCCGGTCACGCGGTTCCAAGAAGCCAGCCTTTGACACACTGCTCCCGGGCCTCCAGGAAAACCCATTACAGTGACTGATCTTAGGAGGAGCCAGCCTCCCACTTGCTTCCTGGCCACTAGGATGGCACCTGAGAGCAAACCCAGGGGGCAGCCGCTGCTCTGAGCCTCCCCAGCCCTGCCCAGGACCCGGCTGGCCTCGGGTGTGTCTGGGCCATCGAGGGGGTTGCCAAGGGCAACTGAAGAAATAATGAAGCTCCATCAGTTGCTAGGTTAGCAATTTCTTCACGTCCACAGAGCAGCGGCTCCCTCTTCCTGGCCCCAGGGGAACTCCAAACGTAGCCAGATGCTTGCGGTGTTCCAATGTCCTCTCCATATTCACTCCTTCTGTTGCTGTGATTAGACTTTTAAAGTGCTTTGTGGGTGCTGGCCAGGAGCATTGCACTGCAAAGTAAGCAGTTTGTTCCTACTCATCAATTCAACAAAGAACCTTTTGGGTGCTGAGCACTGTGCTGGGGGAAGGCGGGGACGAGACCCCCCCCACCTGCCTCTGCGGAACTCGCAGAGTAGAGCAGGAGGGCGGCACAGACCCCCTCCACCCCAACCAACCCCTGGCATAGTAACTGCTTTTGCGAGCATGGACAGACTGACACAGGGGAGGAAGGAAGCCTGGAGAATTCTGATCCCGACGTGCTCAAAGGAAAATGGGATCTTCACTCCTTTGTGTCTCATGCTGACGGCTGGGCTGGAGGGCTGTGAATTTAAAGTAGAGAATAAACAACTCAACTGAACACTGTAATGCTATTCATGTGATTAGCATACAAGCCCTGCCCACTGCTCTAACTTTTGTCGTTTGATACGTTTGAAAAAAACCTTTGCTCTTCTTTCACACTGTTGCATGCTCAAGGCCACAGAAAAGTGGGAAATTTGTGGCAGGAAGTACACAAACATCCATACCTTCACACTTAGGATGATTCAAGTTCAACCAGCTGGATACCTAAAATTCTTATTTCAAGTGTTCATTTTTTACCTGCAAATTGTCAGCTTTCTGCTGCCCAAGGGCATATGTTTGGACTTCAGGTATACATTTGGAGATAAGTGAAATAGAAGTTAAAACAGAAATTTACAAAGTTTTCCATTATCGTAAATTTTTGTCTGACATACTGAGTTTCTTAGCATAGGTCTATAATTTTCCATTTTACTGAATATTTTCTTGGTTATTAGGCCTATTGGTAATAGGCATAAGGCCTATGGTAATTTTATCGTGTATGTGTGCTCAGTCGGTTCAGTTGTGTCTGACTCTTTGCGACCTTTTGGACTGTAGCCCGCCAGGCTCCACCGTCCATGGGATTCTCCAGGCAAGAATACTGGAGTGGGTTGCCATGCGCTTCTCCAGGTGACCTTCCCGACCCAGGGATTGAACCTGCATCTTTCTTGTCGCCTGCATTGGCTGGTGGGTTCTTTACAACTAGCGCCATCTAGAGTTTGTAACACATTCTTTTACAGCCCGAGTTAGCTTCGAGACCTGGTGACGCCATGGCGAGGGTTCTGCCTTCCTTTGCTGTCCTCCTCTCGGGGTGTTTGACTCCTCCCCTGAGCTGCCACGGTACTGAGGAGTGGGAGTCCTGTCCAGGTTTTGGAGGCAGCAGTTTTCCGGAGAGGAGGCACAATTCTAATAGCGAGAGGAGTCTGTCCTTCCCTCCCCAACATGGCGCCCTTGAAACAATGGAGCACGTTTGGTCACGTGTTCAGCTGCTGTGTCAACCCCACTAGGCAGCCAGCGACATTCTACCTGGGAGTGATGCTCAACCAACAGCATCTGAAATCACAGCAGCGTTATCCCACCAATGAGTGCTGGGTACAGCCGGCATTCCTTCGCTGATGATGTCCTATATCCAAATGGAAATGAGGAGTGAGGAATACAGCCAGGGTTTCAATTTCCATCAGTCCCCAAATTTAAAATTCTCTTAGGAGGGGAGACGTGACTTCGAAGTTCTTCAAAAACACAGTCACGTGCTTCCCAAACCAATACTTAACATTCATGTGGTTGATTCACGGCTACTTCTTTCTTGCCTTTTTTTTTTTTTTTTGGCTTTCTGTTCTCTGCGTGCTTTCATCTCTCTCGTATAGCTATTAGATATATAATTACATAATACATATAATTAATAAGAGTAAAGCTGGCATCTCAGGTGGGGGATGCAGATGCTGGACTGTGTACCTCATCATTGCTTAAACCTGCCTCTCTAGACCGTGATCAACACAGAATATGTATGTTATCTATGACATTCTGAAAGAGACAAAACTGTGAAGACAGAGATCCAATGACAAAGAGAATCAGTGAAGGAGGATCAGTGGATGCCAATGGTTGGGAGGCAGGAGGATGTGAAGGAGCAGAAGGAGGGAAATTTGGGGTGATGGGACATCTTTCATCTCGACTATGTTGGTGTTTACACGGCTTTGTGTCTTTGACAAGCACTGGGAGGCTGTATGTCAAAAGAGTGACTATTACTAAATTTGAATTTACAAAAAAATAAAAATAAAAAAATCACCCCCTCCAGATTAGCATGTGCACATTTGTCATTTCTCTTCAAATGGTACGTTTAATATCTGCATTCTAAAATGGTGTGCAAGTTAAAAGGAAAAAGAACCATTAAAAGGTGCTGAACTCTAAAGATGTACATACTTAAGGGTTTAGTAGTAAAACATAATCTATAACTTTTACTAATCCGTAACTTTGAAATGCATCAAAAAAGAAAAAATAGAGAGATGAAGTGATGGGCATATGAAAGGACAGATGGATGGCCAGTAATATGATAAAACAGATAAAGCAAGATAATAAATGTAGAGCCAGGTGATGAGCACTGTACAATTCTTTAACTTTCCTGTATATTTAAAATACTTAGAATACAATTTTGAGAAAAGATCAATATGTGTCAAAATGTTCAACTTGTCATTGTAAGTTGAATGGTGTTAAAAGAACTGATTTAGTTTGTGAATACTTAGGACATTTGAGATTTGTTATGTATCCCTGGTGGCTCAGATGGTAAAGAATCTGCCTGCAGTGCAAGAGACCTGGATTCGATCCCTGGGTCGAGAAGATCCCCTGGAGAAGGGAATGGCCACCCACTCCAGTATTCTTGCCTGGAGAGTCTCAAGGACAGAGGAGCCTGGCGGGCTACAGTCCGTGGGGTCGCAAAGAGTCGGACACGACTGAGCGACTAACACGTTAACACTTTATGATTTTAGTATCTTAGATCAGGGCTGGCAAATTTTTTTCTGTAAAGGACCAGATGGTAAAAATTTGACCCTTCTTGGGTCATTCGGTTTCTGTTTCAACTACTCACCTTTCTCACTGGACCTCAAAAGCCACCATAGGTAATATGTAAATAAATCTGTGCACTCATGTTCCAACATGATTTTACTTACAAAAACAGACAGCATGATGGGTACAATTCATGGGCCAGAATTTGCTAATTGTTGATTTTAAGCTTGCCCAGTTATTGGAAATATTTAAATTGAATATGCACCATTAACTTATTAATACATTAATATTTTAAGGAAATTCAATTAAATAAATTCAATTAAGGGAGTTCAGTTGGGTCAAGACTTGAGTTGGTCTAACATTAATCGTAATAATAATAATCAATCACAATCACAAAGTGATTGTTTTATTTTCTTAGTTTTGGTGGTCTAATCAGATCTATGATAGAAACTTAAAAGGAAGAAAAAACTTATTTTCAAAATGTATCCACTTTAGTCATTGGACATTGATTTACAGCCCAATTAGCTATAATTAATCTTCTCTGCACCCAATTCTAGCATATCAAAAGTTCACACCCATATAAACTAAGGTAAGGCATTTGGGTTCATTTAAAGTAAATCTGTAAGTTATCAGAGAGTTTTATCAGGCGCACAACTGGATTTAGATTTGTTGGGAATATTGCTCTGCTGCTAAGTGGAGAATGGATTTGAGGATGGGAGATAATTTGGAGGTCACTGAAGCAAGAAAGCATGAAATGACGGTCACAAGGATTCAAGGTGTAATTTAACCAAATGTGAGACATTAAGCAAAGACAGCTTCCCTGTCTTTGGCTTGAGCCCCCAGGTGGATATAAAGACTATTAACAAGATGGCAGCCCAAAGGAGGAACAGTTCTGAATCTCTGTCCATGGGATTTCCCAGGCAAGAATACTGGAGTGTCTTGCTGCTTTCTTTTCCAGGGGATCTTCCTGACCAAGGGATCGACCCTGGGTCTCCCACACTGCAGGCAGCAGATTCTTTACCATCTGAGTCACCAGGGAAGCCCTGACTTCTGCCAAATTGGACACAAATAACAGCCCAGGGGTGGCCTCAGAGGTCCTGAGGGTGGGTTGGGAGTCCAAGATGGGCAGCTGTGTCCTGTGAACTTCCAGGGACCAGGCTCCTCCTCCTTTGCTGCTCTGCTGTCCTTTGAGAGTTTGGGTTGTTTTCTCCTGTGTCTGTGCTGTAACCTCGGTCTGTGTTATAGGAAGGAAAGAGCGGAAGCAAAGTTCCATCATACCTGCTTCAACCCCATTACCTATAGGTAGTCATGTGACCAGAAGTACCTTCAAGGGAGGCTAGAACGGGTATTCTCAGGTGGATGTCCATGCCCCCAGATACAAGTTGGAGGTTTCTCCAACTAGGTGTTCTGAGATCAATCAACAGCTTTCATTTCAGGCCTTCCCTGGTGGTCCAGTGGTTAGGATTCTGTGCTTCCACTGGAGGGGGCCCAGGTTCAGTCCCTGGTCAGGGAACTAAGATCCTGCATGCTGCATGATGTGGCCAAAAAACCAATATTACAATTTTCTTTTCTAGATCCAAAATAAATATAGAGTTGGCAGTTGGATGTATAAAGCTGCAGTTACGGGAGAGTTTCAGGTTGGAGAGAAACAGGTGCTCTGTAAGAATATTGAGGATAGAGGCATTTAATGAGACTTAGAGATTACCCACTATATATTTCTTGGTTCTCATTTCAGAAACGACTGTTCCTTTCTGGCCATTACAGAGTCCTTCAGAATAAAGGAATAAAGGAATATTCAGGTGTTCTCCACTGATAAACAGACCAGCTTGTGAGCTTTGGCCTTCTGGTGGCAGAGGACAGCCAGGTAAGGCTAGATGGGCTGTGATTACTCTGTAAGCCTCACCTCTGTGCCAGGGACCCTGCAGCAATCAGCAGATGAAAACATAATAAAGAGATCAAAGGATGTACAGGGACCTGGGATATGAAATAACAGAGCCACAAAAGGCAGTTTGGAGAAAATTATGATAAAGAGCAGCCTTGGGATAGTAATATTCCATTTGAATCTACCTTCAGTTCAGTTCAGTCGCTCAGTCATGTCCAACTCTTTGTGACCCCATGGACTGCAGCATGCCAGGCCTCCCTGTCCATCACCAACTCCCGGAATTTATTCAAACTCATGTCCATTGAGTCGGTGATGCCATCCAACCATCTCATTTTCTGTCGTCCCCTTCTCCTCCCGCCTTCAATCTTTCCCAGTGTCAGGGTCTTTGCTAATGAGTCGGTTCTTCGCATCAGGTGGCCAAAGAATTGGAGTTTCAGCTTCGGCATCTGTCCTTCCAAAGAATATTCAGGACTGATTTCCTTTAGGATGGACTGGTTGGACCTCCTTGCAGTCCAAGGGACTCTCAAGAGTCTTCTCCAACAGCACAGTTTAATCTACCTTAGTTCATTCTTTTTGCATAATCATAAATAATGATGTGACTAATTATGACCTAAAGGCCCAAACCAAAACTTTTTACATGTTTGGTGGCCATTCTGCAGGGAACAGGTGGAGCCTTTGTCCAAATCTCAATTTGGGTGTTGAGGATATTCTATACATCAGGAGAATTTGGGGGAAAGATACTGCCAGGCACACCCAGTGTGGGTGGACTTAGGCAAAAAGGATGATTTCCCTTTAGATGGCTCAGGGGCAGAACTGGGGGAAAGTTCCCATGTGTAGGAGGTTCACATTTCCCACCAGTGCCTAAAAGATGAGGGGCAAACCTGGCCTTTCTTCTCATCGGTCTGTCCAGACATGGGCAAAAGGGGTAAGTTCCAGTGGAGCCTGGGCTTCCCTGATAGCTCAGTTGTAAAGAATCCGCCTGCAATACAGGAGACTCCAATTTGATTCCTGGATCGGGAAGATCCACTGAAGAAGGGATAGGCTACCCACTCGAGTATTGTTGGGCTTCCCTTGTGGCTCAGCTGGTAAAGAATCCGCCTGCAATGAGGGAGACCTGGGTTTGATCCCTGGGTTGGGAAGATTCCCTGGAGAAGGGAAAGGCTACCCACTCCAGTATTCTGGCCTGGAGAATTACATGGACTATAACTCTAACCCTAATTGCACTCATCTCACACGCTAGTGAAGTAATGCTCAAAATTCTCCAAGCCAGGCTTCAGCAATATGTGAACCGTGAACTTCCTCATGTTCAAGCTGGTTTTAGAAAAGGCAGAGGAACCAGAGATCAAATTGCCAACATCCGCTGGATCATCGAAAAAGCAAGAGAGTTCCAGAAAAACATCTATTTCTGCTTTATTGACTATGCCAAAGCCTTTGACTGTGTGGATCACAATAAACTGTGGAAAATTCTGAAAGAGATGGGAATACCAGACCACCTGACCTGCTTCTTGAGAAATTTGTATGCAGGTCAGGAAGCAACAGTTAGAACTGGACATGGCACAACAGACTGGTTCCAAATAGGAAAAGGAGTCCGTCAAGGCTGTATATTGTCACCCTGTTTATTTAACTTATATGCAGAGTACATCATGAGAAACGCTGGACTGGAAGAAACACAAGCTGGAATCAAGATTGCCGGGAGAAATACCAATAACCTCAGATATGCAGATGACACCACCCTTATGGCAGAAAGTGAAGAGGAGCTCAAAAGCCTCTTGATGAAAGTGAAAGTGGAGAGTGAAAAAGTTGGCTTAAAGCTCAACATTCAGAAAACGAAGATCATGGCATCTGTTCCCATCACTTCATGGGAAATAGATGTGGAAACAGTGGAAACAGTGTCAGACTTTATTTTTTGGGGCTCCAAAATCACTGCAGATGGTGACTGCAGCCATGAAAATAAAGAAGCTTACTCCTTGGAAGGAAAGTTATGACCAACCGAGATAGCATATTCAAAAGCAGAGACATTACTTGGCCAACAAACGTTCGTCTAGTCAAGGCTATGGTTTTTCCTGTGGTCATGTATGGATGTGAGAGTTGGACTGTGAAGAAGGCTGAGCGCCGAAGAATTGATGCTTTTGAACTGTGGTGTTGGAGAAGACTCTTGAGAGTCCCTTGGACTGCAAGGAGATCCAACCAGTCCATTCTAAAGGAGATCAGCCCTGGGATTTCTTTGGAAGGAATGATGCTAAAGCTGAAACTCCAGTACTTTGGCCACCTCATGCGAAGAGTTGACTCATTGGAAAAGACTCTGATGCTGGGGGGATTGGGGGCAGGAGGAGAAGGGGATGACAGAGGATGAGATGGCTGGATGGCATCACTGACTCAATAGACATGAGGCTGGATGAACTCCGGAAGTTGGTGATGGACAGGGAGGCCTGGTGTGCTGCGATTCATGGGGTCCCAAAGAGTCGGACATGACTGAGCTACTGAACTGAACTGAACTGATACAGTCCATGGGGTGGCAGAGAGTGAGACACAGCTGAGCGACTTTCACTGTCATTTTCACATTCATGGTGGGGCCCAGAAAGAAGCAATCGATCACACATTAATAATGGAGACAAAATCTTTACTACATTAAAGCTAGTTAGAAATAAGGCAGGAGACAGAAATGGCAACCCACTCCAGTATCCTTGCCTGGAGTATCACATGGACAGAGGAGGCTGGCAGGCTCCAAACCTTAGAATCTCAAAGAGTCAGACACGACTGAGCACACAGGACTACATATTGTTGTTTTTAAGTTGCTAAGTCATGTTTGACTCTTTGCAGCCCCATGGACTGTTGCCCACCAGGCTCCTCTGTCCATGGGATTCTCCAGGCAAGAATACCAGAGTGAGTTGCTATTTCGGAGAAGGCAATGGCACCCCACTCCAGTACTCTTGCCTGGAAAATTCCATGGATGGAAGAGCCTGGTATGCTGCAGTCTATGGGGTCACTCAGAGTCGGACACGACTGAGCGACTTCACTTTCACTTTTCACTTTCATGCACTGGAGAAGGAAATGGCAACCCACTCCAGTGTTCTTGCCTGGAGAATCCCAGGGACAGGGGAGCCTGGTGGGCTGCCGTCTCAGGGGTCGCACAGAGTCGGATACGACTGAAGCGACTTAGCAGCAGCAGCAGCAGTCAAAGGGATCTTCCCAACTCAGGAATTGATCCTGTGTCTCCTATGCCTCCTGCATTGGTAGGCAGATTCTTTACCACTAATACTGCCTCAAGTTTGGTATGCTGTGCTTAAAAATTATAAAATGATACATCCCATAATAATGATGCTCTTATGTTAGGAAAGGTCTCCTCTGTGGGAGTGTTAGGAGAAACATAAAGTGTTAGGAGCAAGCAAAAAAAAAAAGACCCAGTTACAAGTTGTTCTTTCACTGGCTCTGCATGTGTGTGTGCGTGTGCTGAGTCGTGCAAGACTCTGCGACCCCATATTTCCAGGGAATTTTCCCTGCAAAAATCACTGGCTCTGTGACCCTAATTAAATAATTATTCCATTTGTCTTAACCTCAGTTTCTCCAAATGTAAAATATTGATGATAAATGTACACAATTCACAAAGCTGAACAGACTTTCTAGGTGGGTATACATAAGGTATTTCATGTTTGACACATTTTAGCACTTCATGTATATTATACAGTATTGCTGTTACTAAAATAATCTTTTAAATACAAAGTCAATGGTCATCTTTAGACACTTTCAAGGTGTCCCACAAAGAGAAGTGGTTCAAAGCCAATACATAAAGGATTTGGTTGAGGATTCCATTAAATTACAGATTTCATCCCCTTTTAGAAAATCTTAGAGACAGCCTTGAACTCAGCATATCTCTCTGTAAAAATCTAGAAAGGGCCTGGGAGTCCTGCCTGGAAAAGGTAAGTGTCCTTGAGAGAAGGACCTCCTTCTAGCAGCCAGAGCAAGGCTCGCCAGATGGCCAATTTCTATCGTAGACAAGCAATCACACAATTTTATTGGTACAGTGTAATCTCAAAGTAGCAGAACATCCCTTTAAAGGCAAGCACTCTGGAGAGGCATATAGAAACCAAGCCAGTGATAAGAAACTTCAAATGCTCTATGCCAGTGGAAATACACAAGGAAACATACTTAAAGTGTGAGCACAACATAGAACAATGTGGATAGTGTCAGAGTCCTTTCTCACTGGGGACAGACACGTTAGGGGCAGGGAGAAGAGGAGGTGCTTCTCCCAGAAGGTACTGGGGGCCATTATTCCCCATCCAGGTAGAGAGGGGATCTGTGGCCCCCAGTAGACCCAGGATGGCCTCCCCCAGGGTAGACTTGGTGAGCAGAGTCCCCAGCCAGATCTCGCTCTCCGGAAGGTGGAGGACACGCCCACGGCTCCGCATCCAGGTTGTTCACTGTCCGCCTCATCTGGGGTCATAACCCCAGCATCTCACCAAGGGACTAAAGTCAGCAGTGGTATGCGGGAAGTTTTGTTTCATACATACATAAGTGGAAGTGAAAGTGTTAGTCACTCCATTGTGTCTGACTCTTTGAGACTCCATCAGACTCCTCAGGCCGTGGGATTTCCCAGGCAAGAATACTGGAGTGGGTTGCTCTTTCCTTCTCGAGGGGATCTTTGCAATCCAGGGATTGAACCTGGGTCTCCCACATTGCAGGCAGATTCTTTATTGTCTGAGCTACCATAGCAGAATGTCAAATTTTGTGGGAGAGGGAGGGAAGGGGGGAAGGTTTTTCTTTAAAAAATGAAAACAAAGTCCTCTAATAAAAAGAACCAAAAAGAAATAAGAAACACTAGTTGATTTGCCCACCTTTCTTATTTGTTATGTACCTAGTTGGAGCTGTGATTGTATATTACTTGGCTCCAAAGAACAATAGGACTCAGCCCTAACGAAGCTTACAATCAAAAAGAAGCATGAATATCTATTACTCAAACACTCAGGTGCCTAAGACCCTTTTGGAAACATGAGGTCTGATCTCACCGTGAAGTGTAACCTTGGAGTCACTTTGCAAAGCTAATTGCCTAAACATCCCTCCACATGTTAAATGCAAAATGTATATTGTGCAGTTCTCATACCCATGTGTTGCTGAATGACTGAATGCTCAGTTGCTAAGTCATGTCTGACTCTTTGCAAGCCCGTGGACTGTAGCCCACCAGGCTCCTCTGTCCAGCGGGTTCTCCAGGCAAGAATACTGGAGTGGGTTGCCATTTCCTCCTCCAGGGGATCTTCCCCAGCCTGGGATCGAATCCGCATCCCTTGTGCATCTCTTCCTGCGTTGGCAGGCAGGTTCTTTACCGCTGAGCCACCTGGGAAGCCCAAATGACTTGTACTATATAATAATAGCAATAATATATATAATATAGTAATATATAATAATATATATATATTATATATACAGAGAAGGCAATGGCAACTCACTCCAGTACTTTTGCCTGGAAAATCCCATGGACGGAGGAGCCTGGTAAGCTGCAGTCCATGGGGTTGCGAAGAGTCAGACACGACTGAGTGACTTCACTTTCACTTTTCACTTTCATGCATTGGAGAAGGAAATGGCAGCCCACTCCAGTGTTCTTGCCTGGAGAATCCCAGGGACGGGGAAGCCTGGTGGGCCACCGTCTATGGGGTCGCACAGAGTTGGACACGACTGAAGTGACTTAGCGGTAGCAGCATATTATATATAATATATAATATATATTTTACTGAAAATGATAATATATGGTACCACATATATAATAATATCTTGTGTTATGTATTTGTGTTATATATGCTAAAGGGCTTCCCTTGTGGCTCAGCTGGTAAAGAATCTGCCTGCAATGCAGGAGACCTGGGTTCGATCCCTGGGTTGGGAAGATCCCCTGGAGAAGGGAAAGGCTACCCAGTCCAGTATTCTGGCCTGGAGAATTCCATGGACTGTACAGTCCATGGGGTCGCAAAGAGTTGGACACTACTGAGTGATTTTTTCACTTTCATTTTCTTTCACAGATTATAAAATCACACAATAATATTATTTACTAATATACCATAAAATTATATCATATATTACCATCATTACTTTATATGGCTAAATAATGTCAATACAAATAGATAATAACGTGTAATATATTATAATTTATTGTTGCATATGTATCAGTTCAGTTCAGTCCCTCAGTCATGTCCAACTCTTTGTGACCCCATAGACTGCAGCACGCCAGGCCTCTCTGTCCATCACCAACTCCCAGAGTTTAGCCAAACTCATGTCCATCACATCGGTGATGCCATCCAACCATCTCATCTTCTGTCGTCCCCTTCTCCTCCCGCCTTCAATCTTTCCTACCATCAGGGTCTTTTCCAATGAGTCGGTTCTTCACGTCAGGTGGGCGAAGTATTGGAGTTTCAAATAACTGTATTTTAGACTTGCCAGGTAGTCGAGTGTAAACATTTTTTAAAAATTCATTTAATTATAAATCTCCAGATGCTTCATGTCATTTTTGTTCTTTGGTCTGTGATGCCAAAAATTCACTTGGGAACTTCTCGTGTAATCCTTTGAAAAATAACAGGAGGTGATATGAGCGAAGAAGATTTGAAGGTCAGCCCAGGGTGTGTGGTTGTTGCGAACACTTTAGAGAGTTAAGAGGTTAGGAAATCGTTAAGTTACTGAAACAAATCTTTGTCTTTACCATCTCTAAGGTAAAAGTTTTGCTGAATTGTTGAGGGAGAAGATTTGTTTTTAACTTAAATGAAGTTATATTTTTTTGGTGTATACATATATATATATGCAAATAAAAGACCTTTTCCCTTCAGATTGTCTTTGAGGGAGTTCCTGTCTTCTGAACTTAGCAGAAAGGAGCAACCGAAATTTATTCTATTAGGAAAAAGGAAAGAACAACAAAGTAAATGAATTACCTTCCTTAGCTTGCTGGAAGGTCACCATGTCCCACTTTGATATTCCCTTAATGTTTAATTCGTCTGGATGCCAAGCAAAAACTGGCTGAAACTCTTCATCAACAAGATCCAAGCCAGTGCAGTGGGCCAAACAGGACGGTTAAAATTAAATCTGAGTAGGAGGACATTTAGTGGTTGCCAGGGGACAGAGACGGGTGGGGCGTATACAGTGACAGAACAGACCTGCATCTTCACTGTGATGGGGTCACTCACGGAATCAGGTTGACTAGAACTGCACAGACAGACAGACAGACACACACACACACGAGCGCATGTAAATACTGGTGGAAACTGAACACGATTTGTCGTCTGGCCAACAGGATTCTACCCACGCCAGTTCCTGGGTTTTGACGTTGTCCTACATTCATATGAGATGTCACTACTGGTTCATGAGACTGTTTTTTGTAACTGCTTATGAGTCTATGCTTCTTTCAAAAGAAAGGTTTAAAAGCTAATATTCAAAGAAGGTAATGGTATTTAACCCTATTGAATATGGCTTTTAACAAAAGGATGCCAGCCTTCCATCCAATTTACAGAAATCTGACCGTGGAAATTGCTGTCTCTTGGAAATAATTATGAATAGGTGAAACTTAAATGCTTAAGTTCCATTATTTTCTTCTTTACTTCTTTAGATCATTTTATTTCTTTTAGTTTTTTTATTGCTTAGGTCATTAGTAGCTTAAAAGTTATTTATAACCCACCATAGTATTAATTATCTGCTATTTTAAAGCAGAGAGTTGACAATTTCAATAGAACCTTCATGGATTATGAGTGTTTATAATTTTTACAAATTATATTGTGTTTATATTATTATTTATACTATATTATTTACAAATAATATTTGTTTTGTATTATTTACAAATAATATTTAAAGTAGTAGAGATCGATTTTATAGTGATAGTATAAGATACTCTAAGAATAGCATGATAAAATTTCAACATTTAGTTCTCTAATGCAAATAGAACTTCTTAAGCTGAAACTCCTGGTCCATCATCATTCACAAGCACCTTGAACAAGCTTCACTTGCTAGGTGGTTCACTGTTGGGGGTAAGGACACTTAAGCTATATGTATTTTTTGATTTCCAGCCCCCAGCATAGGACCAGGCTCAGGATGCAGGCTCCATGTGGTGCATTTGCTGGCTCACCAACATACACCCTCCTGACACACACAGCCCAGCAGCGCTGTGCTCCCTGTGCGGCGGGAACCCGTCCTCGCTGGTAGATGGTAAGGGTAAAGAAAAGAGACTTCCCGTATTGCTCAGAGAGGTAACGGCATTAGAAATGATCAATTTCCCATTTCTAGCAGACTCTAAAAGTGACTTTGCTGGGAGTCAGTTTTATAAATAGGAGGGCAAAGGTGACCCGTCTCTCCAGGCACAGAAAGCAAACACTCTGTGGCGCTCAGCCTGACAGTTACTTCTGCATCTGATCCTCTATTTTCCGCCTGATTCTTCCTTCTGAAGCTGATTTCCCGCAAGTGAGTGAATGCTGTCTGACTTTCATTTAAACACGTAAACTTAAAAATCTCACCTGACCTCCTGGTGGCTATAGAGAAGCAGGCAATTTCCCCTTCCTCCCTTGTGAGTCCTATGAAGCCGAGGTGAGCTCATCTGGAAGTGAGTTATGGAGCCGACTCCAAGAAGGGCAATCGTCTGTCAACCTGAGTTGAGGGAAACGAGGGAATTCTCCTACAGGGGCTCACTGCTAGCTACACCATTAGACAAGGTCCTCAGATCTCACCTCTGCCGTGGGTCACTCTTACTAAGATGCCTCCTTGGAACAAGGGTGACTCACAGAGACCAAAGCTCTGCCATGACCTCTGGCTTGGATCTGAGTGGGAGAGAGTGTGTCCCAGGCTTGACCCCCCAAAAGGAACAATTAAAAACTCGTAAACTTGGTGCACATCAAACAACCATCTCTTCCTTTTTATTTCCCAGATGCACGATGGTCCTGCAACAAAATGCTGCAGATTGGAAAAAAGCAGAATTTGTTCCTGAAGTTTTAAATGTCTATGGAGATACGTTCTGTGAGAGAGGTAGCTTGCCTGTCCTCAGCCTTGAGGACTTTGGAATAAGATGGAGAAATGGGCCAGCTCGTCACCCTGAACTGCAGGTGGGGCATTTTTCTCTCTGGCCACGGAAACTTCAAGCGGTGAGACTGGAACCATCCACACTCCCCTGGAGTGGACACGAATAAAGAGTTTCAGAAGTCAGCTAAAATCAGAGCAGTGAGCCCCTCTGACCTGCCCTTTGCTTGCCCCTTTGTCATCTTCAGAGGTTCACTGAGTCCGATAAGACAAGGCAAACTCAGGGTGGATCTGGAGGGGTCACTGTACAGAGGGAAGGGCTGCTGAGGCGTGTGTGGCTAGGGGGTCCTCAGGGTGATTGCCTTCTTGGGGACAGCTGCTGGCTTGGCCAGGCATGTAGGCTGAGCAGGACCCCTGGGGAGAGAGCCCCTGTCAGGAAACCCGGAAGAGTTCCCATCAGACAGAGGTGGGTTGAGGGGCAGAAGGCAGTGATGAAAGATCCCAGCCGAGCAGAAAGCTGGGGCTGAGGATGAGTCCCTGCAGGCTTGATTGACAGCTCAAAGACTGCATTTGACTCATCTGATGAAGAAATTCTGCTTCATGGTAAACACGTAGTACTGCCCAGGTCAGACCAAGTCTCCCGCATCACGGAGCTTACATTCTAGTGCAGTTGACGAATACATCCATGAAGGAGGGAGCCACTTTAGATGCTTATGGGGTGGTGAGGGGAGAATGCAGAGGGGAGGGAGGGTGCCCCAGGGGCATTACTTCAGCCAGGTTGTGGTAGGGGAGGGTCTCTGAGGAGGGGCTGAGGAGCTGCTGCTGGAGATCTTGGGCAGAACTTGTAGGGAGCTAGAAGAGCAGGAGGCAAAGCTGGTGGGAGAGGCTATGGCATTTTTGAGAGCCAGTGAGGATGCCTGTGTGCCTGGATATGTCGGTCAGCTGTGACCCCCATGACACTGGAAAGAAGCCTTAGGACCCTGAGGAATGACCTAGATCCCACCACATTGATAAACAGAGGATGTTACAGTCGTCTGTAATGGTGGATGGTGAGCTGAAGAGCCCTGAGGGGACTCAGGAAGGACTCAGGACTAACGCCTGCCATCTAGCAGCCAGGAGACCTCAGCCGCTTCCTACTGCGAGCCCTGAGAAAACTCAGGAAGTGAAAACACAGGTCACTGACCTCAGACAGCTGAGATGCATAACAAAGGAATGGTTTCAGTGAGCCCAGACTCTGGAATCTTCCCGTACACAGGAAAGCACTGAACTCCTTAACTTGAGGTATCTGGTTTTCCTTTAGTTAACAATAATCTTTTGACTTTAGACTACATGCTCTTTGTTGCAAAACTTCTATATAACCTCTCACCAGCGCCCCCCCCCCCCCCCGCCCCAACCTCCTTGGAGCAGCCCTCTCAGGGTTACTTGAGATGCTGTGTCCTGGCCTTGAATTTGCAAAATTCTCACTGAATAAAATATAACTCTCAATATTTTAGGTTGTGAGTATTTTCTAAGTTGACAACCCAAATAAAAATTTTTTTTCCGTTTGGTTTCAAGTTCAGGGTGTTTATAGAATCTATACCTCTCTCTGTTTAGTGCTGTAAGTACTTTGGGGGTGGGGTTCTGGTTTCTAATATTTTCTTACACTTTGGATACAAAGAAAGAGGGATTCTATAATGCAATTTCCATTCTCCATGTTAAGTTGCAAGTTCGTGTTAATAGCAAACCTCCAATGTCTTTATTAAAAAAAAATTCTTATAACTTTGTCTTTTGGCATCTTTTTGCAGGATTAGCTGATTTTGTTTTCAATTTGTTTTTAAATCAAGTGATGCCTTTTTGGTTCCATAGTTAACAAAGACTCCCCAGCTCCTACAGAGCACTTAGCATACAAAGCAACAGGAGAGAAGAGACATTACTTTGGCCAGATATGCCTCCTTCCTGCCATGTCCTTAGGCCACAGAGGACCAGATAGCAACCCTAAACCCAGACCTCATACTGGAAGCTCAGGTGGAAAAGCAAATCTGCCCTGGATTTGGCAAGAAGTGGGTCAAATCACCAGCATCATATCAGAGCAAGGAGGATGTATTGGCTCAGCTGGTTCATCCAGAGCAGGATAAAGAGAATTCTATAGGAAGTCTGATCTCTGGTGGCCCTGGCCTGCAGCAGCCTGAAGCAGGGCTTGGGTTCCCAGCCAGAGACTGAGACTGGGTCGAGGTGGTGAGAGCAACAAATCTCAGCCACTAGTCCAGTGCGGTCAGTGACAAGCCCTGGATTTTCAGCTTTGCAGAAAAGAATTCCCACAAGGATGGAAAGTAGTGAAGCAAGTACAGTATTTATTAGGAGGAGAAAGAGCGCAGTGTGTGTGGACAGACAGTGGCAGGCTCAGGGAGAGACAGTTGCTGAGTCGCACTCTCATAGCAGTTTGGATTACTTTAATGGGATGTTTCTTCCAGGTTTTCTTTGGCCAATCATTTTGATTTGCCTGGTTCACAGTCTTTATTTGGTATATCTCAGGATTCTCCTGTGTAACAGAATGTGTCTCTTAGCCAAGATGGATTCTTCTGCAGAGGGCTATGGGTAATAAGCGTCTCTTGGCATCAGTCCCCTTTGACCTCCAAGGAGCCTTTGGGCACATGTGTGATCGAGGAGATGTCCTGACTTCAAGAACGAGAACTATGTCATCTGGCAGGACCCAGCCTCCTCTCTCAATTGTTCTGCTATTCTTGTCTCGAAGTTTCATCCATAGGGAATGAATCTCCTATTGCTTCACTGTAGGTCAGGGTAGGGGCAGGGGGGTGGGCTCATCTACCTCCTCCCTCAAGTTCACAATCACAGTTTATCACACATCACAGCAGAAAGGAGCACTCCTAGTAAATGACAGACTAGGAAGGCAAAAGGAAAATGAAATTCAAGGAGCATGAAGGAATCTGTCACAATTGTTTCCAGCTGTGTGACAAGTTAATGCGTTATGCACAGGATGGGGAACACATGTATACCTGTGGCGGATTCATTTCGATATTTGGCAAAACTAATATAATTTTGTAAAGTTTAAAAACAAAATAAAATTTAAAAAATAAATTAAAAAAAAAAAAGAAATAACAGCTCAAAGACCATATGAATAAACAAGCAAATGGGATGGAAAGGGAGAGGGTGTGCCCAAGAAGACACATTTGAAGAGCAAAATATTCTTAGTGAATTAGAAGTAAAACAGTGAGGAAGAGTATGGGACCCAGACTATAGTCAAATAATTCACTAAGAAAACTGGAGATGATCAAAGTACAGACAATTAAAGCAATATTTTGTTTTATAATCAGAGAAACTAGTAGGTATGGAAAACAGACTAAGATGATCTGATATACTTGCTAGCCCTGAGGATGAAATCACATACACTTCCAAAGGACCTTGAAAAAGTCCTTGAGTTTGTAAAAGAACCAAATCTACAGTTGGAAAGTCACACTGGGTTCACAAAAAATGATACACAGCCTTCAACATGAAAACAATTCTGGGGAGAAATTGAAGGACAAAGGATAGGACAACAAGTCAGCCCTGACTACTGAGCGCAATAAAGATCTGACATTGCCCAGGAAACAAAATGCTGGAAGAATATTAGTGTCTGCTGAAACATCGCTGAGGAATAAAGACATATAAACATGAATGGAGTAGGATATACAATTCCTACCATCCCTCTGGGACTTCACGTTACTTAACCTCATTCTTTCTCTGTAACAAGGTCCTTGTTCCTTCTGTCTACAGCACTGTGCTCTTTTCCTGGGCCTGGCTCCTACATCAGCCCCTCATACCCTTAGCTGACCTCTGGTTTCAGCTCTGCAACGTTCCCTTGTCTCTCATGGTTCTCCCACCCCAAGGTGATTGCCTAAGGTTTCCACGTATCTTCTTTCACATTTCTGAAAGGGAGGGGAGAAACCTTAATGGTACATCTGCTCTTGTAATACCATCTGGAATTACAAAGATTTAATGGTCTACCCACTAAAGAAGGGATTTAATAATTCAAAGAGAATTACAGTATTGAAATCAAAGCTACTTTAAAACTTCCAAATTCTTATGCATAGGTTCTCATCAGTTCTTTGTTGTCCCAAGTCCATGTTCAAGACAACAACAGGCAAAGTTGACTGGATCTCCTGACCGCAGACAGTGGCTACTTTAGGACTTTCTACAAATTTATGAATGACACCTACCACATTGCCTATATTGACATTTAATTATGACACATCTCTGAATTATAATTTAATAGAGTGTGTAGTAACAATCTGATGGTTAGGATAGGCTTAGGGAGACAGCTAAGATTTCTCTAGACTCCTTAATAGAAGTTCTAGTAAGTGAAGAATAATAAGAAAACATCTCATGAAATCCCAAATGTTTAAATTCATATTTTTTTCAATCACATTTAGTGTGAGTTAAGGGTATTTCCACACCACACTGCATTTATTTATTTATTTATTCATTCATTTAATGAACATTTATTGAGAATTTGCTGTATATTAGGCATGGGGGATATTTATTTAAGAGGAATTGCCTTTGTTCTAAGAGGCTTAGAATCTAACAGGAAGACTACACCACAAAGTTGAAGGTTTCAGGTAGACTCACCTTTGGATTATAAAGGTCAGTCTCTCTAGTTCAAATTCAGATGTTACCTTAACTGTGTACATGACTTTAAGAAAGTTATGTCACTTCTCTGTGCTGTAGATTTCTTACTTTTAAAGTCAGGACAATTTTAAAGTCAACCCTCAAAGGGTTGTTGAAAGAATGAAATAAGATAATACCTGTGTACCACTTAATATAATGCCTGGTATAGCAAAAACTCAAAAATATTTAAAAATAAATAGTATTATGTGAATCTCTGCATACTACATTTTAGAATTATTTCAGAGACAGGACAAACATTTGAGATCATTGAGTTTAACTCCTTTAATTGATAATGAAAGAAGCTGGAGTTCAGAGACCATGAATGATTTGCTCAACATATGTTGATTCATTCAGTTAGCAAATACTCAGTAATCAGCTACTCTGCCTCAACTGCTAGAGGTGGAGTGGAGTATAGATAAGAATTAGACAACCCTTGCCCTCGTGAGTTACAGTCTTGACATGAGCTGATTTCTACTCGAAGCTACTCTACTTCTATTGTAGAGGCACCACCTGGAGAAGATAATAATTACTATGTATTTGCATAAACCGTTCTGTTGTCCCAGGGATTGCACAAACATCAACTCATCGAATCTTCATATTTATTCTGTAAGGTGACATGTTTTGTTGTCTAGTTATCTATGACTATGTAATACATACTCCAAAACTTAGTGGCTTAAAACTATACACATTTATTATTGCACAGTTTCTGTGGATCAGGAATTTGGGAGTGGCTAACCTGGATGGTTCAGGCACAGAGTCTCTAACCAGACAGTCAAAATGTTGGTGGGGGCTGCAATCATCTGAAGATTTCACTCAGGCTGAAAGGGCTATTTCTAAGACAGTTCACTCCCAGAGCAGTTAATGGGAGACCTCAAAGCCTTTGACTGTGTGGATCACAATAAACTGTGGGAAATTCTGAAAGAGATGGGAATACTAGACCACCTGACCTGCCTCTTGAGAAATTTGTATGCAGGTCAGGAAGCAACAGTTAGAACTGGACATGGAACAACAGACTGGTTCCAAATAGGAAAAGGAGTCCGTCAAGGCTGTATATTGTCACCCTGCTTATTTAACTTCTATGCAGAGTACATCATGAGAAACGCTGGACTGGAAGAAACACAAGCTGGAATCAAGATTGCCGGGAGAAATATCAATAACCTCAGATATGCAGATGACATCACCCTTATGGCAGAAAGTGAAGAGGAACTAAAAAGCCTTTTGATGAAAGTGAAAGTGGAGAGTGAAAAAGATGGCTTAAAGCTCAACATTCAGAAAACGAAGATCATGGCATCCGGTCCCATCACTTCATGGGAAATAGATGGGGAAACAGTGGAAACAGCATCAGACTTTATTTTTCTGGGCTCCAAAATCACTGCAGATGGTGACTGCAGCCATGAAATTAAAAGACACTTACTCCTTGGAAGGAAAGTTATGACCAACGTAGATAGCATATTCAAAAGCAGAGACACGACTTTGCCAACAAAGGTCCGTCTAGTCAAGGCTATAGTTTTTCCTGTGGTCATGTATGGATGTGAGAGTTGGACTGTGAAGAAGGCTGAGTGCCAAAGAATTGATGCTTTTGAACTGTGGTGTTGGAGAAGACTCTTGAGAGTCCCTTGGACTGCAAGGAGATCCAACCAGTCCATTCTGAAGGAGATCAGCCCTGGGATTTCTTTGGAAGGAATGATGCTAAAGCTGAAACTCCAGTACTTTGGCCACCTCATGCGAAGAGTTGACTCATTGGAAAAGACTCTGATGCTGGGAGGGATTGGGGGCAAGAGGAGAAGGGGATGACAGAGGATGAAATGGCTGGATGGCATCATTGACTCGATGGACGTGAGTCTGAGTGAACTCCGGGAGTTGGTGATGGACAGGGAGGCCTGGAGTGCTGCGATTCATGGGGTCGCAAAGAGTCAGACACGACTGAGTGACTGATCTGATCTGATCAGTTCCACTTCATTGGACAGCTCCAGAAGACTCCTTGGGCATCTCCACAACATGGCACAACTTCCCCAGAATAAGGCATTCCAGAGAGACCAAAGAGTAAACTTTCATGATCTCATCTCAGAAGTCACAGACCATCCTCTACACCGCATACTATTTGTTAGAAGCAAGTCATTAAGCCCAGTCTTCACTCCAGTGAAGGACGCTTGACTTTTGGAAGGGAGCACCACTGAAGACTTTATTCAGTTCAGTTCAGTCACTCAGTCATATCCAACTCATTGCGACCCCATGAACTGCAGCATGCCAGGCTTCTCTGTCCTTCACCATCTCCCAGAGTTTGCTTAAATTCATTTCCATTGAGCTGGTGATGCCATCCAACCATCTCATCCCCTGTTAGCTTCTTCTCCTCCCACCTTCAATCTTTCCCAGCATCAGGGTCTTTGCAAATGAGTCAGTTCTTTGCATCAGTTGGCCAAAGGATTGGAGTTTCAGCTTCAGCATCAGTCCTTCTAATGAATATTTAGGACTGCTTTCCTTTTGGATGGACTGGTTGGATCTCCTTGCAGTCCAAGGGACTCTCAAGAGTCTTCTCCAACACCACCATTCAAAAGCATCAATTCTTCTGTGCTCAGCTTTCTTTATAATCCAACTCTCACATCCATACATGACTACTGGAAAAACCATAGCTTTAACTAGATGGATCTTTGTTGGCAAAGATCTCTGCTTTTTAACATGCTGTCTAAGTTGGTCATAGCTTTTCTTCCAAGGAGCAAGCGTCTTTTAATTTCATGGCTGCAGTCACCATCTGCAGTGATTTTGGAGCCCCCCCAAAATAAAGTCTCTCACTGTTTCCCTATCTATTTGCCATGAAGTGATGGGACCAGATGTCCTGATCTTAGTAGACACATTTCATTGTATTTTTTATTTAGTTTTGGCTGCACTGGCTCTCCATTGTGGTGTGTGAGCTTCTCTTTTGCTGAGCACAGGCTCTAGATCTCATGGGTCGGCACATGGACTCTTCAGCTGCACCACATGGATTGTGGTGCATGGGCTACTTGCCCTGTGGCATGTGGGATTTTAGTTTCCTGACCAGGGATCAAACCCACATCCCTTCCATTGAAAAGTGGATTTTTAACCTCTGAACCACCAAGGAAGTCCCTGTAGACGTATTTTCAAACAATACTCACAGTTTTTTCAATAAGCAGGTTAGATAACAGAAACTCAGAACATTCGCTCCATTTCACTCCAGTCACATGGAAGCTTCAGAACTCTTTGCTCCAGGCTTGACTTTTCCCTCTCCCTCTACATGCTGGACACTCTCATTAGAGGCAAATGGTATTTCTTTCTGTTCCAAAGAATCCGGTATTTATCCTCTCCATTGCTCTTAGGGAAGATTCTTCTAAACACATTTTTCTCCTTCAACATGGCTGTGCCTTCAAACTTTCCTACTCTAAGGCAAATATAAAAACAATGTGTTCAAACTTTGCCATTTAATTTTCTTCAACTCTTTTAGACATTTTTCCATCCCAGGTATAAAAGTTTTTTCCATTGCCCATCTTCTCTGACCCTCTTAGGTTAGCTTTTAAGAAGATTGTGGTGGCAGTGAATTATTCTTATTGCCAGAGATATTTGAGTTTCTTTGGGAGAGAATTTTAAAACACTTCCTGTTTTGTACCTGCAGGATGAGGATTCACTTTTTTATATACTCGAGAAAAAAATGAGTTAGGATTCAAAGAAAGAAGAAATAGCATGTTCAATTATAATCTGGACATTTCCTACTTGAAAGAGTTCTTAATTGGCATGAAGATAATGCGACAGAAAAACTCCAGATCTTAGGCTGGGGACTGTCTCCAAGGGTCCCATCTTTCTGCTCCTCAGCCTGAATGGGGTCTCTTCCTCTTCACAGAAGAAGGAGCTTGGGCAGTCTTTAATGGTTTGTCTACACCCTGCTGACTTCTGTCTTTATGATCCATCTGGTTTTTCTCATCTCCTGTCTTCAACATGTGAAGAGAAAGAAAGATAATCTATACCATTTCCTAGTTTATTTAGCTTGACTTTAAAGTCTCAATGTATAGGCACTCTCTGTGTGTATGTGTATTAGCTACTCAGTCATGTCCAACTCTTTGTGACCCCATGAAACCCACCAGGCTCCTCTGTCCTTGGAATTCTCCTGGCAAGAATACTGGAGTGGGTTGCCATTTCCTTCTCCAGTGGGTCTTCCTGACCCAGGGATTAAACCCTGGTCTCCTACATTGCAAGCAGATTCTTTACCACCTGAGCCACCAGGGAAGCCCAGGCAATCTCTAGCTTTCAATCGTATCTCAATCTATGTCTGTTTTGATCACGTCTGTGGTTTGTCTAAGACTCTAATTCCCACCCTCCATTCTATTAGCTTTGTTTTTGTGGCTCCAAAACTATTAATATATAAACTAAGAGAAGATACTTGTCTCTAAGACATTTTTTTTTTACCCCCTAGTGGCAACAGAGTCTTGTCATTTATCTCCACTTTCCGTCACTTGGGTGACACAGCTAATGTGAGAGAACTTGGGAAATAATATGAGGCATTTCAGAGGGTGTGAACTTAGAGATGACTCTGGATGCAGTTCAAAGTCTTTCCATTTCTGGATTCTTCTTTGTTCTCTTTTACTTAATTTAGCATAAATTTCCAGACACCACTTCTTTTTGAGTACAACTGAAATGACCAATATTCTCTTCCCACTGAAGTCCCTATAGAGGATGTCCTTGATTTAGAACAGAGGAACATATGTAATAGATCCTCTATGATTAACCTGCATTTTAGTAGAAAGCATGCTCCATTATTTGTGACATTTTTGTGGTGGAGGATATCATCAGATCATACATGTAATCAATGAATCAGGTGCTGAAATATGCTTAAACTATCTGGCATTTTTTTTTTAAATCAGGAAGAGGGGATGTCTAGTTCTTTTTATTTCTCTCAGAATATAAAGGGGGCAGACATGAGAAATTGAAGTTGTGATGAAGAAGTGGTTAAAAATCTTTCCTTTTCTTGTTGGTTTCTTGGTTTTGTGGAAAACGACTTCTTCAGCCTCCTGCATGCCTTTGATTTCCTTGTCACATTTCCACACACCGAACACAAACACGCCGCATGTGTTTTTGATTATCCTTGGGAATCAGCCCTCCCCGCAATCCAGAGCTCAAATGTGAGGCTGCAGCTTCCAGCTGCTTGCTCAGTCAGTCTCTCCTGAAGTGGTTTCCTGGGAAGCAGTCTCCTGTCTGGATCCTGAGTGCCCTGGTTTTCCGGCCCCGCCTCCTTCACCACTTCCACAGGGTCCTCTCCTCTGCGCTAACTCAGGGCTCCTTCCTCCCACCCCACATCAGGAGGGAGGCTGCCCTTTCGTCTGGAGCCTCTTGCCCTTCTCCTCAAGACTTGTCCTCACACTCAGCTGGACACACCGCGCTCGTGGTTACTGCCAACACACTGTTCTCTCTGACTCTCATGCCCCAGTTCACGCGTGAGTCCTCATCTCAGACAAAACATCCTCCCAGCACACAGAATTCCAGTCTCTGTATTCTTTCAGGGCTTAGCATGACTTAAGCTTTTCCAGAAAGTTTTCTAACATGAGTACTTATTCAATTAATATTTATTCTATTTCTCTGTCCATCTATTATGTATCTGAGTTCCCAGGTGACGCTAGTGGTAAAGAACCTGCCTGCCAATGTGGGAGACATAGAGATGCGGGTTTGCTTCCTGGGTTGGAAAGATATCCTGGAGGAGGGCATGGCAACCCATAATTATTCAATATGTGCCCATAGTTATTCAATATATGATATATTTCAGATAATATGTAACTTATATAATGTATTTTAGTTAAACATTTATATAATTAAATTAATATTTAATTTAGTATACAATAAGTATTCAATATGTATTATATCCAACAAAAGAGTCCAAAATGTAGTACTTGAGTTCAGTCTCAAAAACTACAGAATGATCTCCGTTCATTTCCAAGGCAAACTATTCAACATCACAAAAATCCAAGTCTATACCCTAACCACTGATACCAAAGAAGCTAAAGTTGACCAGTTCTATGGAGACTTACAAAACCATCTAGAACTGGCATCAGAAAAAGATGCCCTCTTCATTATAGGGGATTGGAATGTAAAAGTAGGAAGTCAAGAGATACCTGGAGTAACAGGCAAGGTTGCCCTTGGAGTAAGTACAAAATCAAGCAGGGCAAAGGCTAATTTTGCCAAGAGAATGCACAGGTCATAGCAAACACTCTTCTCCAACAACACAAGAGATAACTTTTCACACAGATATCACCAAATGGTCAATACCAAAATCAGATTGATTATATTCTTTGCAGTCAAAGATGGAGACGCTCTATACAGTCAGCAAAAACGAGAACTGGAGGTGACTGTGACTCAGATCATGAACTTCTTACTGCAAAATTAAGGCTTATAATGAAGGAAGTAGGGAAAATCACTAGGTAGGACCTAAATCACTCAGGTAGGACCTAAATCAAATCCCTATGATTATACAGTGGAAGTGACAAATAGATTCAAGGAATTAGATCTGGTAGACAGAGTGCCTGAAGAACTAAGAACAGAGGTTTGAAACATTGTACAGGAGGCAGTGACCAAAATCATCCCAAAGTGGGGGAAAAAATGGGAGAAGGCAAAATGGCTGTCTGAGGAGGCTTTACAAATAGATGAGGAAAGAAGAGAAATGAAAAGCAAGGGAGAAAGGGAAAGATCTATCCAACTGAATGCAGAATTCCAGAGAATAGCCAGAAGAGATTAGAAGGCCTTCCTAAATGAACCGTGCAAAGAGGTAGAGGGAAAACCTACCTAACGAATGGGAGATATTCGAGACACCAAGGAAACTTTTCTTGCAAAGATGGACATGATAAAAGACACGGTAAGGGCTTAATAGAAGCAGAAGCTATTTAGAAAAATTGACAAGAATATATAGAAGAACTATACAAAAAAGTCTTAATGACCCAGATAACCATAATGGTGTGGACACTCACCTAGAGCCAGGCATCCTGGAGAGTGAAGTCAAGTGGGCCTTAGGAAGCATCACTATACACACAGTTAGTGGAATTGATGGAATTTCAGGTGAGCTATTTAAAATCTTAAAAAATGATACTGTAAACATGCCCTTTCCATATGCCAGCAAATTTGGAAAACTCAGTAGTGGCCACAGGACTGGAAAGGTTACTTTTCATTCTGATCCCAAAGTAGGGCAATGCCAGAGAATGTACAACTACTGCACTGTTTCGTTCATTTTGCAAGCCTGCAAGGTTACGCTCAAAATCCTCCAAGCTGGGCTTAAGCAGTATGTGAACTGAGAATTTCCAGGTGTACATGCTGGATTTAGAAAAGGCAGAAGAACCAGAAATCAAATTGCCAACATTCATTGGCTCATAAGGAAAGCAAGAGAATTCCAGAAAAAATATCCACTTCTGCTTCATTGATTATACTAAAGCCTTTGACTGTGTGAGTGAGTGAGTGACTGAGCGAAGTCACTCAGTCATGTCCAACTCTTTGTGACCCCATGGACTGTAGCATACCAGGCTCTTCTGTCCGTGGGATTTTCCAGGCAAGGGTACTGGAGTCGGTTGCCATTGCCTTCTCCAGAGGATCTTCCCGACCCAGGGATCGAACCCTGGTCTCCCACATTGCAGGCAGACAGATGCTTTACTGTCTGAGCCACCAGGGAAGCCTTATTGACTATGTGGATCACAACAAAGTGTGGAAATTCTTACAGAGAAGGGAATACTGGACCACCTTACCCATATGCAGGTCAAGAAACAACAGTTAGACCCTTACACAGAACAATTGACTGGTTCAGAATTAGAAAAGGGGTAAAACTAGGCTATATATTGCCACTCTATTTATTTAACTTCTTTGCAGAATACAAAAATGATCTTCACGACCAAGATAATCACGATGGTGTGATCACTCACCTAGAGCCAGACATCCTGGAATGTGAAGTCAAGTGGGCCTTAGAAAGCATCACTATGAACAAAGCTAGTGGAGGTGATGGAATTCCAGTTGAGCTATTCCAAATCCTGAAAGATGATGCTATGAAAGTGTTGCACTCAATATGCCAGAAAATTTGGAAAACTCAGCAGTGGCCACAGGACTGGAAAAGGTCAGTTTTCATTCCAATCCCAAAGAAAAACAATGCCAAAGAATGCTCAAACTACCACACAATTGCACTCATCTCACATGCTAGTAAAGTAATGCTCAAAATTCTGCGAGCCAGGCTTCAGCAGTATGTGAACTGTGAACTTCCAGATGTTCAAGCTGGTTTTATAAAAGGCAGAGGAACCAGAGATCAAACTGCCAACATCTGCTGGATCATGGAAAAAGCAAGAGAGTTCCAGAAAAACATCTATTTCTGCTTTATTGTCTATGCCAAAGCCTTTGACTGCGTGGATCACAATAAACTGTGGGAAATTCTGAAAGAGATAGGAATACCAGACCACCTGACCTGCCTCTTGAGAAATCTATATGCAGGTCAGGAAGCAACAGTTAGAACTGGACATGAAACAACAGACTGGTTCCAAATAGGAAAAGGAGTCCGTCAAGGCTGTATATTGTCACCCTGCTTATTTAACTTCTATGCAGAGTACATCATGAGAAACACTGGACTGGAAGAAGCACAAGCTGGAATCAAGATTGCCAGGAGAAATATCAATAACCTCAGATATGCAGATGACACCACCCTTATGGCAGAAAGTGAAGAGGAGCTCAAAAGCCTCTTGATGAAAGTGAAAGTGGAGAGTGAAAAAGTTGGCTTAAAGCTCAACATTCAAAAAACGAAGATCTTGGCATCTGGTCCCATCACTTCATGGCAAATAGATGGGGAAACAGTGGAAACTGTCAGACTTTATTTTTCTGGGCTCCAAAATCACTGCAGATGGTGACTGCAGCCATGAAATTAAAAGACGCTTACTCCTTGGAAGGAAAGTTATGACCAACCGAGATAGCATATTCAAAAGCAGAGACATTACTTGGCCAACAAAGGTCCATCTAGTCAAGGCTATGGTTTTTCCTGTGGTCATGTATGGATGTGAGAGTTGGACTGTGAAGAAAGCTGAGCGCCGAAGAATTGATGCTTTTGAACTGTGGTGTTGGAGAAGACTCTTGAGAGTCCCTTGGACTGCAAGGAGATCCAACCAGTCCATTCTAAAGGAGATCAGTCCTGGGTGTTCTTTGGACAGACTGATGCTAAAGCTGAAACTCCAGTACTTTGGCCACCTCATGTGAAGAGTTGACTCATTGGAAAAGTCTTTGATGCTGGGGGGATTGGGGGCAGGAGGAGAAGGGGATGACAGAGGATGAGATGGCTGGATGGCATCACTGACTGGATGGACATGAGTTTAAGTGAACTCTGGGAGTTGGTGATGGACAGGGAGGCCTGGCGTGCTGCAATTCATGGGGTCACAAAGAGTCAGACACGACTGAGCAACTGAACTGAACTGAACTTGCAGAATATATCATGCAAAGTGCCAGGCTGAATGAGTCACAAGCTGGAATCAAGACTGTTGTTTTTGGTGTTCAGTTGCTAAGTCCTGTCCAACCCTTTGAGACCCCATGGACTACAGCACACCAGGCCTCCCTTTCCTCCACTGTCCCCCAGAGGTTGCTCAAACTCATGTCCATTGAGTTAGTGGTGCCATCCAACCATCTCATCCTCTGTTACCCTCTTCTCTTCCTGCCCTCAATCTTTCCCACCATCAGGGTCTTTTCCAATGAGTTGGCTCTTCACATCAGGTGGCCAAAGTATTGAAGGCTCAGCTTCAGCATCAGTCCTTCCAATGAATATTCAGGGTTGATTTCCTTTAGTATTGATGGATTTGATCTCCTTACTGTCCAAGGGACTCTCAAGAGTCTTCCCCAGCACCACAATTTGAAAGCATCAATTCTTTGGCACTTTCAGGAGAAATATAAACAACCTCACATATGTAGATGATAACACTCAAGTGGCAGAAAATGAGGAGGAACCAAAAAGCCTCTTGATGAGAGTGAAAAGCAGAGTGAAGAAGTTGGCTTAAAACTCTACATTCAAAAAACCAAGATCATGGCATCTGGTCCCATCACTTCATGGCAAATAAAAGGGAGGGAAAGTGGAAGCAGTGACAGATTTTATTTTCCTGAGCTCCCAAATCACTGCAGATGGTGACTGCAGCCATGAAGTTAAAAGGCACTTTGAAGGAAGGCTATGACAAACCTAGACAGCATATTAAAAAGCAGAGACATAACTTTGCTGACAAAGGTCCATATGGTCAAAGCTGTGGCTTTTCCAGTAGTCATGTATGGATGTGAGAGTTGGCTCATAAAGAAGGCTGAGAGCCAAAGAATTGATGCTTCAAATTGTGGTGTTGCAGAGTCCCTTGGTGGAGAAGGCAATGGCACCCCACTCCAGTACTCTTTCCTGGAAAATTCCATGGACGGAGGAGCCTGGTAGGCTGCAGTCCATGAGATCGCTAAGAGTCGGACATGACTGAGCGACTTCACTTTCACTTTTCACTTTCATTGGAGAAGGCAATGGCACCCCACTCCAGTACTCTTTCCTGGAGAATCCCAGGGACAGAGGAGCCTGGTAGGAGTCCGTCTATGGGGCCACACAGAGTAGGACAAGACTGAAGTGACTTAGCAGCAGCAGAGTCACTTGGACTGCAAGAAGACCAAACCAATCAATCCCCAAAGGAAACCCACCTTAAACATGCATTTGAACGACCATTTGAAGGACTGATGCTGAAGGTTGAAGCTCCAATATTTTGGCCACCTGATGCAAAGAGCCAATTCATCTCATCATAAAAGACTCTGATGCTGGCAAAGATGGAGGGCAGGAGATGAAGGGAGTGACAGAGGATGAGATGGCTAGATGGCATCACTTACTCAATGGACATGAGTTTGAGCAAACTTCGGGAGATAGTGAATGACAGGGAAGCCTGGCATGCTGTAGTCCATGGGGTCACAATGAGTCAGACACCACTTAGTGACTGAACAATAACTGCAACATATATTTAATATGCTAGATAATATATTTTAACACATATTTTTAATAAGTATACGTTGAATTGAATTTGTTTCTCTTACAGAACAATTTAACCCCCTAATGTAACATTTCTTAAACTTTTATTTTCATTATAATTCCCCTAAGGAATTTTTAGACACATTTCCTCTAATTGCCCTTATGAAATCTTAATCCCACAGATATACATTATAGATGTTCTTTATTCCGTGTATATATGTGTTTTATATATGAGAGTAAGACTTTCCCCCTCTCCCCAACATAATTTTCAACCCCTTCAGGAAAACCTTCATTTTTCATATTGACTAAAATTCAGTTATTATTAATTATATGTTTCATAATTATGACAACGGCCTCTCCTATAATCTTTAAGATATATTAGTAATTTACATTTTCTCTTTAAGATTTTTTTCTATTATTCTTTCCTCTTTCAAGTATTAAGATATTAGATTAATAATATCTGGGATAACTTTTCCTACCTTTAAAAAATAATAGTGAACTACATTATCCAGGCAATTTCTAATTTTTTGTTTTAAATGGCCCATTACAAAAGCAGACACCACAGTCCTAATGCTATCTTTGCTTCTTCTGGAAAGTCCAAATAAGTTCCCTACAGGGCTATATACATCTCACTGAATGTTCAGAATTTCTTGAAAATAATCTTTGAGCTACTTGACAGCTTGTCTCTTCATGTGAAGAGTTTTCACTCTAGAACCATAAAATCAGACTACTATACTCAAGATAATAGACTCATATTTCTCTTTTGCTAGGGAAGATGGAAATGCTTATAGCCATTTTCCCACTAGCTACTAAATGTCCACCAGTCGTATCACAAATCCAGTCGATTTACTATGCCAATCTGTTGCTATAGGTGCATAAAACTAAATTTAGGAGTGGGAATAATTCGTCTTGCTGGATTTTATGCTTCCTGGAGGCTTCTACTGTGACTTGTAACCCTCTCAGGCAAGAAAATCCCTAACTGGGCAGCTTTCTCTAGATTTTTCTATTAATTCTCCCAAACTGAGGGGGCCCACATATTCATTTGTATCTATTTGTATATTTGGCTTGGCCAAAAAGTTTGATTGAGTTTTTCTGTAACATGTTACAGAAAAACCCAAATGATCTTTTTAGCCAACTCAGTAAATGTGGTTTTTCACAACAACCCATGAATAATACAATACTGCGTTGATGTTAACATCCAATTCCTATTGTCCATGAGTTGGTCCAAAAAAAAAAAAAAAAGCAGCAATAAAAGCTAAAGCAAATCGTACTGAATTTGTCTTTGAACATCCAGATTCTATGGAAGCTTTCTAGTTCAGAAAACGTGGTATTGTAACCAAGTGCCTCTAGAAAGACAGAACCTGAAACAAAGCCTGTGTGTACCTATGTGTTAGCCGCTCAGCTGTGTCCAACTCTGTAGCCCGCCAGGCTCCTCTGTCCACGGGATTCTCCAGGCAAGAATACTGGAGTGAGTTGCCATTTCCTTCTTCAGGGGATCTTCCTGACCCAGAGAGTGAACCTGGGCCTCCTACTTTGCAGGCAGATTATTTCTGGTCTGAGCCACCTCAAGGGCTACTGTTTTGGAAGGCAGAAGAGCGGGAACCACGGGCGGCAGTGTGAGGCTGCACTGCAGGTTGAACGGTGCTTCATAGGAAGCCACAAAAGGACAAGCAGCCTGCCCAGCAGGGGCGCTCACTTGGCAGGCAGCACCTCTCTAGGCGTGGGCTCTGTGCCCACCTCTCTTCCATTTTCATCAGTTAACGTTTACCTCGTGGGGAGATTAACCCTGAGCGTTTCTGGACTGAGACATCTTTCTTAGTGGACACTCAAGCTAGATACATCTTATCCAACACCAAAGTGTGTGACATAGACAATCAAAGAATCTGCAGGAGCATAGAAAAGGATACTTTGGCCACCTGATGGGAAGAACTGACTCACTGGAAAAGACCCTGATGCTGGGAAAGACTGAAGGCAGGAGGAGAAGGGGACGACAGAGGATGAGATGGTTGGATGGCATCACCGATTTGATGGACATGAGCTTGAGCAAGCTCCAGGAGATGGTGAATAATAGGGAGGCCTGGCATGCTGCAGTCCATGAGGTTGCAGAGAGTCGGACATGACTGAGCGACTGGACCGAACTGAACTGAAAAGGACTCCGGTTTATGTCTCCTCCCCAAAAACCAATCAATGGCTGCTTCTCAGGACCGGCAGGACTGGCTGTGTCTGTGCTCACTCAGAGTTCCAATTTTAACAGGAGACTTTAATTGCATCCAGTCAATAAAGCCCAGGGAGGCTTTGCCATCTTCCCAAGCGCTCACCAAAATTCCTGCCACCTGGCAGCTTCTCTCAGTGGTCTTGACTTTCTCTTATTCTCTGAGATTTTTCTAGACTTTGAGCAGTTCAGGATCAGAGACTGTATCTTGTCCCCCTTCCTCCACTGCACACTCTCGGAAGGATATGCAGAGCTCATTGAATAAATGAGGAAATGGGGGAGTAAACAGCACTCTTTGCTGTCTCTCCACCCTGCCCCCGCCCCGTCACGTTACAGTGTTTGTCTTGCACCTCATTACTTTAGATCTTCACCTCAAGTGGAAGTGAAAGCGGTAACCACTCAGTTTTGCCCCACTCTTTGCAACCCCACGGACTGTAGCCTGCCAGGCTCCTCTGTCCATGGGATTTTCCAGACAAGAATACTGGAGGAGGTTGCCATTCCCTTCTCCAGGGGATCATCCCAACCCAGGCATGGAACCCCAGTCTTTTGAATTGCAGATGGATTCTTTACTGTCTGAGCCACCAGGAAAGCCTACTTTAAATACTCACCTAAACCTATGCCAAATAGGATTCTTCATCATGGAGAGCTGTAGACATCATGATATTCACAATAGCATTAAACCAAGTCTCTGGATGCAGTCTGCTGCTTATTGTTAGGAATAATGATGGCTATTGTCTATTACCTGCTTATTATAATCTAAGCATTGTGTTAAGTGCTTCACATGAATGGTCCAAATTATTTCTCAAAGTGACCTTGTGAGCAAACAGGCTAAATGATGTGAAGTAACTTAACTTGTTCAGTAATCATAATCACATTTACCATGTAAATGTGAGGTGTTATTTGAACCCAGGTACGGCTGACTCAAACTTGTTATGGGAATCACTCCTCTGTACTATTAATACCTGGCATGTAGCATAAAGATGTAGCATTATTTTACAGCAATGATTCTCAACCCCGGGGCAATTCTGCTCCTGCGGGGGACAGTTGTCAGTGCCTGGAGACATTTCTGGTTGTCATGACTGATGTCTCTGTGGGGTTGCTGCTGGCATGTAGTACATTAAAACCATGCACACTGCTGAACACCCTACAGTGTCCAGGGCAGCCGCATCAGGAGAATTATCCAGCCCCACCTGTCAACAGGGCTGAGGTCTGTAACCCTGATCAACAAGAGAATGCAGGCAAATAATTCAAACTCAAGAATGGATGCAGCTTAAAGATCATCAGAACCTGTTTTAAAATTTATACACAAGTTTTCCTAGTGGCTCAGACAGTAAACAATCTGCCTGCAATGCAGGGAAGATACCCTGCAGAAGGGAATGGCTACCCACTCAAACATACTCGCCGGGAAAATTCCATGGACAGAAGAACCTGGCAGGCTACAGTCCACGGGATTGCAAAGAACTGGACACAGCTGTGTGACTAACGCACGCATGTGCAAGTTCACAGAGTCTAAAAACTGCTGTAAATGGTCCTTGCATGTGGACTATTTTGAGGACAAAATTCATTTTCATTGTTGTCATCTCTTTTTCGGGCCCATGCTGATTTTTCTCTTTTATAAACCTGAATTTACTTTTGTTCTCTAAATACACATGATACATGCTGTATCTTTGCCTGGGCTCTTAGATCACCTAACAGTGATTTGTTGGCCATCAACTACAAAATCAGCACACTAGCTGTGTGATGGCCACTCAGCAACGCAGGGATGCTGCAGACCTTGGCAGCATCTGGAGAGGTTGGCCCTGCACAACGGGGAGGGTGTGGGTAGTCAGAGGATGTGGCGTTCCAGCAGAGGGAAGTGTAACCAGGGAAGATCCCCAAGTAAGTGAGGTTACAGTCTGCAGGACATCAAAAGAGCATCCAAGGTCAATAGATGGGACACTGTGAGGGTGAATGAAGCCAAGGGAAGATTGAACCAAATTACAGATGTTCTTGCAAATCAGACTTAAGAATTCATGTCGAGCCCCATGCACACTAAGAGCCCCTGTGCTTCTCGTCTCACTGGCAGCAGGCCCCCGGGAAGCATGAGTTTCTGACTATGGAAAGTCTCCCCTTGGAACTCTGATTTGAGATGCGCAGAGAGGGGATGTGGCTTCTCCAACCCCCAGGCGTTGCAGCCCAGCCCCTCTCCCCTAGCATATGGAGGCCTGTTTAATATTAGGATGTCTTAGTTCATTACAGAGGAGAAGCAGAGAGAAGATGTCTCTTTATGCTTAAAGTAACTAACATAATCCTTAGTCTTTACTTCTGGCCTGCAGTTCCAGAAAACCACTTCTAGAATGTGAAATTCCACTTTCCACAAGCTTAGGGGAAGTGTTAATTTTCTAATACTTTCTCCTAACTTTCTAACTAATCAACTTTCTAACACCCTTGACTCTTCCGATCACTCTTTCATGAGAAGCCATGCTAAGCCTTTCTGGGAGATGGAATCCCCTTCTCAAGAGCAGGGCCAAAGATTGCAAGTGCACTCCAACCCCACATCATGCAACATGCATCCTTTGCTGTTCCCATCCATCCTGCTGCGTGCTAAGTCACTTCACTCATGTCTGACTCCTTGCAACTCCATGGACTGTAGCCCACCAGGCTCCTCTGTCCATGGGGTTCTCCAGGCAAGAATACTGGAGTCAGTTGTTATTTCCTCCTCCAAGGGATCTTCCCAACCCAGCAATCAAACCCACGTCTCTTATGTCTCCAACATTGGCAGGCAGGTTCTTTACCATTAGAGTCACCTGGGAAGCCCATCCATCTCTGAGGCCCATTCCTGAAAACCTCTAGACCAAAGGAAGCCCTGTCCACAGACATACTGACCCTAAGAGAAGTAAATACCTTTTGGATACCTCCTAGCCAGGAAAGGAATAAAGAATATTTGCATTAGACTAATATTTCCTTATCACCTATTTTATTTTATTTTTAAACTTTATATAATTGTATTAGTTTTGCCAAATATCAAAATGAATCACCTATTTTTTTAATTTATTTTTTATTGAAGGATAATTGCTTTATAGAATTTTGTTTTTTTCTGTCAAACCCCAGCATGAATCTGCCAGAGGTATACATATATCCCCTCCCTTTTGAACTTCCCTCCCATCTCCCTCCCGATCCCACTCCTCTAGGTTGATACAGAGCCCTGTTTGAGTTTCCTGATCACTGATCATAAGCCAGGCTCTGAGTTGATCACACGGACTTGTGTTAATCTATGTAATGCTCTCAACAGCCCAGTAAATGTGAGTTTCTAGTATTGTCATTATTTAAAAATTGTCTTACCGAAGAGAGCGTAAAACTTCTGCCCACCTAAAAATCTGCACATGAATGTTTGTAGCAGCTTTATGATGAATTATTGCTAAGAATTAGAAACAGCCAAGGTGTCCTTCAGTAGGTGAAAGGATAAATAAACTTTGTAGTCTAGACAATGGAATGTTTTTTCAATGCTAAAAATAGATGAGCAACCAAGTCATGAAAAGATCTTAAATGTTTTTTTCACATGGAGGAAACTTGAATGCATATTATCAATACTAAGTCAAAGAAACCAGTCTGAAAAGAGTATATACAGTGTGATTCCAATGTGTGATATTCTGGAAACAGAGCAGCTATGGAGACAGGAGAAATCACAGTGGTTGTCAGAGGTTAGGGGAATGCGGGTGACGAACAGATGGAGCACAGAGGATTTTTAGGGCAATGGAAGCACCCTGTATGATACTATGATGGCAGACAAATGTGGTTACACAGCCAAACCTGTAGAACACACAGTGCAAAGAGTAAACCCTGATATAATTATGGCCTTTGGGTGATTATATCAATGTGGGTTCATCAGTTGTAACCAATACACCACTCCAGTGGGGCTCTTGATCATGGTGGAGTCTGTGCACATGTGGGAGCAGGAGGTCCAGGGAAACCCTTGTCCCTTCTACTCAAATTTGCAGTGAATCTAAAGCTGCTCTACAAATGTTTTTAAGTTAAAAGAAAAAAATATCTGGTGTTGAAAAGCAGTCAATAAAAATTGTTTTAGAAGTATTAATTGGGAACTAAATGGAGAGATTTGTCTTCAGAGTGTATCTTAATATTGTTCTGGTTTTGTTCAGAATCTATGCAATGCACAATAGTTAGCAATGTAATATCTATAAGGTTTTTTTTTTTGGTCTCTGGTAATCTGCAGAGAATTTTACAATTCCACAGCAATATGCTTTATATTAATAGCATTTGTTGAGCAGCTCATTTCCCTCCTATCTGTGATTGTTTTCATCTGCTAGTTCTTGCCTGGAAAATCCCATAGACGGAGGAGCCTGGTGGGCTGCAGTCCATGGGGTTGCTAAGAGTTGGACATGACTGAGCGACTTCACTTTCATTTTTCACTTTCATGCATTGGAGAAGGAAACAGCAACCCGCTCCAGTGTTCTTGCCTGGAGAATCCCAGGGATGGGGGAGCCTGGTGGGCTGCCGTGTATGGGGTCGCAGAGTCGGACACGACTGAAGTGACTTAGCAGCAGCAGTTTCCTAGGGTTTTGGAGATTTGGGGATTCACTTTGTGAGGATTCTCTCAAGTACTTTGAGAGACATTAAGTTCAAGATAATTTCCTTTACTTGCAACAATATGTTTAAAAAAATCACTCTCATGTTTGTGACAGTTTAATCAATGATTTGAACCAATGGCAGCATGCTTCCTACTGTGTAATATGTGGAGAGGATAGATTCCCAAACGGTAGTAAAAACGTTAATAAACACATGATAACTCATCCTTCATATGTCAATTTCATACAAGAGATGAGATAATTCGGTCCAAGAGACTGTCTGCCTTAGCCATCACTGTTCCTAAGCTTGGGTTCTTCCTGGATCATTCCAATGGCATCTTTCTGTGGCAAAGATCCAGAGGACCACTCAAGTATCCAGGGAAGTTCCCCAAGAGTGAGAATGATTTTCCATGCTGGGGGATGGATAGTTTTGCCAGTAGATCTGGTCTACCTATATTTCTTCTTTGTGACTTCATCTTTTCTCCAAATTATCAAATGGCTTCAGTGTTTTGAAAATGGTTTATTCCCCCTCTTTACACTGTCATAGTTTTTTACTTTCTTTCATTTGCCTTTAAAAAAATGATCAGTCTAACAATTTGTTCATTCTAAGTTTGGGTTTCAGGTTGATCCATTTTAAGATGTGAATAATGGTGTTTCTTATTTGGAAGGCAATCCTTTTTTTTTTTTTTTTTAAATTTTCTCCCAACTTTCTGAGCATTTTTCTAATCCTTTTCTCATTTCATGTGAGCTTTTATCCAGAGAAAAGATGGCTAAGGGATCTTTCATTGGTAGCTTTCTTTTACCCCTGTTTGGATATGAATTGAGGTAAGAGGATACAGATTTGGGGTAAATATATTATAACAAGATAAGATTCTTGAGAGTCCCTTGAACAGGAAGAGATCAAACCAGTCAACCCTAAAGGAAATCAACCATGAATATTCATTGGAAGGACTGGTGCTGAAACTGAAGCTCCAATACTGTGGCCACCTGATAGGAAGAGCTGACTCACTGGAAAAGACCCTGACGCTGGGAAAGACTGAAGGCAGGAGGAGAAGGGTCGGCAGAGGATGAGATGGTTGGATGGCATCACCAACTCAATGGACATGAGTTTGAGCAAACTCTGGGAGATAGTGAAGGACAGAGAAGTTTGGCATGCTGCAGTTCATGGGGTCCTAGAGTCAGACACAACTTAGCAACTGAACACAGAACAACAGAGGTAAAGCCTCAGCTTCCCAGCAGGGGAGATGGATCTGTGAAGTGGCCTTATGTAACAGCTGTAACAGAGGTTAGGGATGCCAAGGGCAAATAACAGAGGGGACTGCGTTGGTCTGGGGGTGGTCAGAGGAACTTCCCTTTGGGGTGACTTTTATCAGGAGGAACTAGGATGGGGCAATAGGGGCAGGGAGGTCACCAGCAGTGGATCTTGTCTGCCCACAGGATGGGGGCGTGGACTAGAGGGAAGAAAACAAGGAAGGGAAGAGCTGATCAAAATGAATCTTCCCAGGGTTTGGCCTTGGGCTGATCTGGTTGGTGGTGGTGGGCTGGGGCTCTGCAGGACACCATGGAGTGGTCCCCTTAAAGGCCAAAGAGCAGTCCTTCTGATCCTGTACCTGTCAGTCATTGTCTGTGGGCCTCCTGGGGGTGGGGGCTTCCATCACCCATGGGCAGGAAATTATCCAAGCTTGAATGCCTTGGACTTAGAAGCCTGCAAGCATTCTCTTCATATTTTGGATATTAAATACCTAGATACTTACCTGCCATTAGTATGAAAATATTTCCTCCCAGGCTCTTAGATTTAGAATGTCATCTCTTGTCACACAAATGATTTCAATTTTCATCTTGCACAATGTGTCAGCCTTTACTTTTACTGTTCCTGGGCTTTGTGACCTGCTTAGAAATGCTTTTCCTTGCCAAAAGATTGTTAAAAAATATTTTCTCATGTCTGAGAATTAACACACCCATTCTATCTTAAGCTCTTTGTTTGTAGTTGGAGTTTATTTTTGTGTCTTGTGAAGTTAGGCCCTAACTTCATTGTTTCCCAAATGTGTAGCTGATCATACAGTACCATTTATTGAATTATTTGCTATCTACTGTTTTTTATTTGTTTAGATTTTTTTTGAAGTGGACTATTTTTAAAGTCTTCATTGAATTTATTACAATATTGCTTCTGCTTATGCGTTGGTATTTTGGCCGAGAGTCACGTGGGATCTTACCTCCCTACATGACCAGGGATTGAACCCACATCCCCTGCATTGGAAGGCAAAGTCTTCACTTGCCTGGACCACAGGCAAGTCTCTGTTGTCTGCTGCTGCTGCTGCTGCTAAGTCGCTTCAGTCGTGTCTGACTCCGTGCGACCCCATAGACAGCAGCCCACCAGGCTCCCCATCCCTGGGATTCTCCAGGCAAGAACACTGGAGTGGGTTGCCATTTCCTTCTCCAATGCATGGAAGTGAAAAGTCAAAATGAAGTCACTCAATCATGTCTCTTAGCGACCTCATGGACTGCAGCCTACCTGGCTCCTCCATCCATGGGATTTTCCAGGCAAGAGTGCTGGAGCGGGGTGCCATTGCCTTCTCCACTCTGTTGTCTACTGGTTCTAAATGCAGCCTTTATTCTACAGTAAATGCTTTCCATGTATGTGTGTGTATAATATATGCATTGTTGTTTAGTATCTAAGTCGTGTCTGGCTCTTTTGTCCTGGAGGGCTGGACTGAAGCCCTCCAGGCTTCTCTGTCCACAGGATTTTCCAGACAGGAACACTGGAGTGGGTTGCCATGTCCTCCAGGGGATCTTCCCGACCCAGAGATTGAACTCGTGTCTACTGCATGGGCAGGCAGATTCTTTACCACTGAGCCACCAGGGAAGCCCCATAATACATGTGTATGATGCATAGGTTATCTACACACACACACACACACACACACATATATATATGTGTGTGTGTGTGTGTGTGTTCTGGAACCTTCTCTTTAATGGGCTCATTTGTCCATTCTGGTCCCAATAGCACACATTTTTATCACTGCCATTTTACAGGTTGCTTTGTTATTTAGGAGGCAAATTCTTCATTGCTGTTCTTCTTTTCAAACATGACTTTGCTTTTGGGGTGCAGTTTTTCTCCATTCCAGTCCTGTGTATCACTGCTTTCTTGCCTGGGGTTCATTGCTCTTTACCCTCCCTAATTGAAAGCCATCGGCTTTCACTCAGCCATCTCTGCCTCCCTCTGCCTTGCAGGTCCTGCCCCTCAGCACAAACCATCAGTTGTTGTTGCTGCTATTGTTGTTCAGTTGCCAAGTTGCGTCCACCTCTTCACAAATCTGTGGACTGGAGCATGCCAGGCTCCTCTGTCCGTCACTATCTCCCGGAGTGTGCTCAAATTCATGGTCAATGAGTCAGTGATACCATCCAACCACCTCATCCTCTGCCGCCCTCTTCTGTTTTTGTCTTCAATCTTTCCCAACATCAGTGTCTTTTCTAAAGAGTTGACTCCCATTCACTGGCCAAAGTATTGGCGCTTCAGCTTCAGCATTGGCCCTTACAATGAATATTCAAGGTTGATTTCCTTTAGGATGGACTGATTTGAACTTCTTGTTGTCCAAGGGACTCTCAAGAGTCTTCTCCAGCACCACAATTTGAAAGCGTCAATTATTCAGTGCTCAGCCTTCTTTATGATCCAACTCTCACATCCATACATGACTACCAGAATAACCATAGCTTTGACAGAGCTCCAGACCTAAGATTAATTGATGTCACTGATTGAGGCCCAGGAATTGGCACAAGCACGTGCCCCTGTGCAGGCCAAGCCTGGATGACAGACTGCCAGGGAGCTCTAGGGACAGAACTTCTGTATCTTTAGGAGAAAGAAACTCACTCCCATGAGAAGTGTTCCTTCCTGCACTAGACCACCAGTGCTTTCTGCTATGGAGCTGGCACAGCAACATGAATTTTGCACTCAGGGGAGCCAGGATGGAGATGAAGACAACAGAGAGAAGGAAATATGGCCCAGCAACCCAAAGCACCAAACACCCTAATCTACTGAAATAAACCAGTCTAAAGCACTTTCATCACTGGACTTCCCAGGTACACGACCGAAGGAGTAGCCCTTTCCCCTAAACTTTCGGTGGTCTGTTACTCAAATGCCAAAACATGTTAACATAAGGGCAGACCCATTGCAAAATTAGAGGCTCCGATTCCATGAAAGTTTCCTTTGGGATTTTGATTAAGGTGGCATCAAATTTATAGATGAGTTTGGAGAGAAGTTCCGTGTTTACAATGATAGTTTCTATCAAGACACAAATGTTTTCTATCTATGAAAAGGATTTAGCTCCATGTTTTCGTGATTTACCGTCTAGGTGCCTATTGTTGGGGTGATCTCATTCAAACTCATTTGTATGTGGATGGTTTCTAAATTTTTATCTCTAGTTTCCACCTTGTTGTCTGAATTTTGGCTCATAAATCTAACAGGCAACTTATGACCTCAGCCTGGGTATTTAATAGGCATTTTAAACTTATTCTGTATAAATCCTTTGATTTCCTTTTGAAAAGCTGTTATTGTTCATCTCAATAAATATCAGCTCCATTATCTTGACACCCCACATTTGACCCACCAGCTGGGTTTGTTGGCTGTATCTTCATGACATATTCCAAATAAGATCATATTTTACCACCTTCATTTCTGCCACCTGAACCCACCTCTTTGCTTCTACTCTTGTCCCTGCAAAACCTAGAATGATTCTTCAATTTTTTAAATTTATTTTGTATTGGAGTATAGCTGATTTACAAAGTCGTGAGTTTCAGTTGGACAGTGAAGGGGCTCAGTCACACATATACATGTATCCATTCTCTCCCAAACTCCCCTCCCATCCAGGCTGCCATGTAACATTGAGCAGAGTTCCCTGTGCTGTACAGTAGGTCCTTGTTGGTTTTCCATTTAAAATATAGCACAGTGTACATGTCCATCCCAAACTCCTTAACTATCCCTTCCTCCTTCCTTCCCCACCAGCAACCATAAGTTCATTCTCTATGTCTGCTGATCTGTTTCTGTTCTGTAAATAGTTATTTGTTTCATTTATTTTTAGATTCCACAAATAAGTGATGTCATGAAATACTCCTACTTCTCTCCCTGACTTACTTCACTCAGTATGACACCCTCTAGGTCCATTTATTCTGCTGCAAATGGCATTATTTCATTCATTTTAGTGGCTGAGTAAATAGAATGCTCCTTTTAAATCAGATAATGTCACTCCAAGGAAAATCAATGAATTTCCCATCACATTGGAAATAAAATCTAAAGTCTCTTCCTTGGATGAATGAATCCCTCAAGATCTGTCTCCTGGCTTCATGATCGCAGCCTCCTCCCCTGGGGCTCTTTTCCTCATGGCCTGAAAGACGCTGACCTTTGCCTTGTTCTCCCAACACCGCAGACACGTGTGGGCTCTTCCTTAGATGGCCCAGAACAGCATATGAGGCACAGGACCAGAGTCACGAGATGAATAGATGAACGTTCTCCCACAAACTCTGACACTGTTAGTCTTGTAAATGCTAGTTGCTAATGACATTTTAATTAAAATTTAAAATAAAATCAAGTTCAATTAAAATAAAAATCTATCCAATAATTAAAAAATGAAGTAATGAGGAGAAATTCAGACTGCATTGGGAAATGGGGGCTTTGCGATTCGAGTGCCTGTGGAAGCAGCTCTCTCTGCTCCCGTATCACACTTCATCCCACCCAAGCATTCACACTTGTTTTCCTGCCACAGGGACCGATTGATTAGTTGATGTGAAGGAGGAAACAGACAGAACATGCTCCATCTTGGGCTGGACTGTGGACTATGAGCTGTATGCCCAGTATCTATGAAAATGACATACCAACTGGAAAACCAAGCCCCCCGGATGGAAGAGCCCCAGGGCTCATACCTAGAATTTCTACCTAAAAGAATACCCTAATTATCTGTGTAACCCAATAGAATCATACATTCTATTATGCTTACTGGGGTATGAACACAGGCCTATTGATAATTGTCCACTCTTGACTACCTAGGCTTAAGGCATATGAATCATGGGTTAACTTTGATTGTATCTTTCTTTTCCTTTGTTCAGACTAGTTTCAGGGAATTTGGGGAGGTGGGTTTGGGCAAACCTTATACGGTATATAAGGTTTTCACAAAAACTGCTCGGGGTCCTTGGCTAAGAGGAGACTCTGCCTTGGGCCCTGGTGTAATAAACTGCACTCCACTCTCTGCTTGTCCCTCTGAGTGGCTACAACAGGTGCCTTCAAACTGTGGTGTTGGAGAAGACCCCTGAAAGTCCCTTGGACAGCAAGGAGATCAAGCCAGTCAATCTTAAAGGAAATCAACCCTGAATATTCCCTGCAAAGACTTATGCTGAAGCTGAGGCTCCAGCATTTTGGTCATCTGATGTGAACAGACGGCGTATACCTGTGGCAGATTCATTTTGATATATGGCAAAACCAATACAATATTGTAAAGTTAAATAAAATAAAATTAAAAAAAAAAGAAAAGTCCCAGATGGGGAAGATTGAGGGCAGAAGGAGAAGATGGTGTCAGAGGATGAGATGGATAGATGGCATCACTGATATAATGAACATGAACTTGGGCAGTCTCTGGGAGATGGTGAGGGATAGGAAGGCCTGGCATGCTGCAGTCTATGGGGTCACAAAGAGTCAGACATGGCTAGACGATTGAACAACAATAACAACTCCTACATGCAAACAAGTTTCCTTCCAAGAGCTTGTTTTTTTTCAAGAGCACCAACTCATTTGCTAAGTCTAGTGATGTTACCTAGGTACCCGACTAACACAATCAGCTTTATAGTTGTTGTTTAGTCACTTAGTCGTGCTCAATGCTCTGTGACCCTGGTGAAAAGAGTTGGACATAAATGACTTAGCAACCAAACAAAGCTACAGTGGTATAGCCTATTGTTGGGTCCCTAGGCTAACTTCGGCTATAAAGTACTGTATTGTAATATGTTTATAATGCTTTTCAAAGATAATGCATAAAAGACAAACACAAAAAACTACGAAAGCATTTTTGATCTTACAGTATGGTACCTTGGAAAGTACAGTGGTACAGTACGACAGCTGGAACCCAGGGGCTGGCATCGAGTGGACAGGCACAAAGAGTTACTACTGGAGGCAGGAGAGAAGGTGGGAGATGGTAGAGCTGAAAGGTCGTCAGCAACAGGAGACGCAGGGCCAGCTGCAACGTCACTCACACCTGACGCTGATGGGCCTCACGATTGCACCTTTGAAGGTTTGTATCAGGATGTAGGGGGCTTACTGTAATTAATTCTTGGTGGGATTTTGACTTATTTTTTTCCTGTCTGCAATACATTTTGTTCTGAACATGTCATCATAAACTTCAAAACTGACTGACATATTCCTCTTCCACGATGTTTTTTTTTTTTTTTTTTACCACTAGGCTCTTGCCTGTGATTTGGATTTTTATAACTTAAACACCATCCACAAAATCTTTCGTGGTTTTTGAACCTCTCCAGACGTTAAACCACACTCCCCTGCTCTCATGGTGGCCCATTAGAGTGTTTCTGGGTATTCTGGGCCCTTATCTGTTGCTCTGTGTTCCCCGAGGAAGAATTCAATCACCTGGTATTTAGAACGTCAAGTGCATTGGAAAAGCATTGATTCTGTTTGCATTAAACGCCCTGTTCTCTGTTTTCCTTTTTATGTTTTAATTATATGTGCTCTTTTAATGATGCTTGTAACTTTTAAAAAGGTGTTTGACACATTATATGAAGCCAACCATGTGGATTTAGTATCTTTTCTGTCCCAATTAGGAGCAGATGACTGCTCTGCAAATAGTGAGGCGGCAGTAATGCATTTTAAAAACATTCTCACCCACTCCCAGCTCTGCCACAGAATATGTACATGTTCATTTAGAGTTAGTACAAACTCAAATGGGTTCTCTTTTTCTTTGCTGTTATCTTGTATGTGTATCTACTTGCGCAAATGTTCACGTTATATCAGGACTTTCAAAACATAGAAGTGTAAAAAAGAATAGAAAAATCTTGCATCATCCTACCATCAAAATACAATCACAGCTGTATTATGTCCTGTACTGATGACAAGCTTATTTTAAATAAACTCCACATCCTGTTGTCAATCCTAAAGGAAATCAAACCTGAATATTCATTGGAAGGACTGATGATAAAACTGAAGCTTCAGTACTTTGGGCCACCTGATGCAAAGAGCCATTGGAAAAGACTCTGAGGCTGGAAAAGCTAGAGGGCAGGAGGAGAAGCAGGTGACAGAGAATGAAATGGTTGGATGGCATCACTGAGTCAATGGACACGAGTTTAAGCAAACTCTGGGAGACATGAAGGACAGAGGAGACTGTTTTGCCTTCTGCAGTCTATGGGGTCACAAAGAGTCAGACATGACTTAGTGACTGAAAAACAACAGCAACAAACAATCGTGGTATAATATTGCCTATTTTACCATACTTTTATCAACTTGGGAACTTTTGTTAAAGTAAAATTAATTGATAAACAGGGGAGGAGGAGAGGGTGGGATGTATGGAGAGAGTAACATGGAAACATTCATTATCAAATGTAAAATAGAGAATGGGAATTTGCAGTATGACTCAAGGAACTCAAACAGGGGCTGTAACAATCTATAGGCGTGGGATGGGGAGGAAGGTGGGAGGGAGGTTCAGGAGGGAGGGGACACATGTATACCTATGGCTGATTCATGTTGAAATTTGGCAGAAAACAACAAAATTCTGTAAAGCAATGATCCTTCAATTAAAAGAAAATAATTAATTGATAAACCTATACTTCTTTGTGTAAATTAGAAATACATTTTTAGAGTTAATCACTTTCACACACACACACACACACACACACACACATATATATATATACACACACACACATATGTTTCCAATTTACTGCTCAGATTCATGTCCACTGAATTGGTGATGCTATCTGACCATCTCACCCTCTGCCCCACTCTTCTCCTTTTGCCATCAATCTTTCCCAGCATCAGAGTCTTTTCCAATGAGTGAGCTCTTTGCATCAGGTGGCCAAAGTATTGGAGCTTCAGCTTCAGCATCAGTCCTTCCAGTGAATATTTGAAGGTCGATTTCCTTTAGGATTGACTGGTTTCATCTCCTTGAAATCCAAGGAACTCTCAAGAGTCTTCTCCAACACCACAGTTCAAAAGCATCAATTCTTTGGCATTCAACCTTCTTTATGGTTCAACTCTTACATCCATACATGACTACTGGAAAAACCACAGCTTTGACTACAAGCATCTTTGTCTGCAAAGTGATGTCTCTGCTTTTTAATATGTTGTTTAGGTTTGTCATAGCTTTTTTCCAAGAAACTAGTGTCTTTTAATTTCATGACTGCAGTCACATTCTGCAGTGATTTTGAAGCCCAAGAACATAAAATTTGTCTCTGCTTCTGCTTTTTCTCCTTCTCTTTGCCATGAAATGATGGGACTGGATGCCATGATCTTAGTAAATTTAAAGAAACTTACATCAAATTTTAAAACCATTGTTGTCTAAACCCAGTACTAGTAGATCTGGATAGCAGTTAGTCTAAGGAATCTTATTTTCTTCTTTTATTGCTTTTGTAATTCTCAAGATTAACCTTTTGAATTCCTAAATTTCTTCTTGCCATTGTATTATGATTTTGCTTAAAAAAACTCATCAGAAATGTTCTCCACATTGTTATGTCAGTTTCCATTTTTGGTGGTTAGCTGTTGGAGATATCTCCTATTGCAAAGAACATGCTCAGTAACGGACTCAAACCACTTGCCACACACTTGCAACAGTGCATTTCGTCTAGGAAAAAGCTTTGACAATTTAGTAAAGATTTCTCACCTTTTCCAGATATTAGTACTTGAGTTGTGCAGTCTGAGTCTTTTTTAACTTTCCATTTAATATATGTTTTAAAACATGAACTTTAACCAACACAACACTGTAAAGCAATTATCCTCCAATTAAAAATTTTAAAAAGAAAAAAACTGAATTTAATCTTCTCTGTAAACAAAGTCAATTTGATAGGCTCTTTATTTGTTTGTTTGTTTTCTGATAAAATCAAGTCAATGTGAACTGGTTCAGCTGTAATTATCACAGTATTCTCTTCTTTGCTTTATACTAAATGCTAGAAAATGAATTAACGAGCCAAGTACTGCTCATTCAGAAGATAAAAGCTTCATTAATTAATTGAATTAATTAATTCAATTAATTTTCATTACCAGGTCTTATGAATATGTACTTGAAGGTTAAAACCAGCACTGCATGTCCTGAGAAGTGTGGATATCTTTTGTCTTTAAAACCCATGGTGGATTTCCCTGGGGGTCCAGTGGCTAAGAATCTGCCTGCCAGTGGAGGGGACACAGGTTTGATCTCTGGTCTGGAAAGATTCCACATGTTACAGGGCGACTAAGCCTGTGCACCACACTCTTGAGCCCATTTGCCGCAAGCACTGAAGCCTGAGCGCCTAGAGCCCTTTCTCTGCAACAAGAGAAGACACCACAACGAGAAAACCACACACCACAGCCAGAGGCCGGCCTCTGCTCACCACGACTAGAGGCCGGCCTCTGCTCACCGCAGCTAGAGAAGGCCCATGTGCAGCAACTGAGACCCAGCACATCCAGAAATAAATGAACAAATAAAACCTTTTAGAAAAATTTAATTTTCTTAAAAAATAATGATAAAATAAAGCCATTGACTTGTTTGTTTGATTTGTTGAAGCCTCATTTTCCAAGTCAGGGAAGCCTGGCATGCTGCAGTCTGTGCTGAGTCACTTAAGTTGTGTCCGACTCTGCTACCCCATGGGCTGTAGCCCACCAGGCTCCTCTGGCCCTGGGATTCTCCAGGCAAGAATACTGGAGTGGCTTGCTGTTTTCTTCTCCAGGGGCTCTGCTGGACCCGGGGATCAAATCTGAGTCTCTGTGTCTCCTGCACTGGCAGGTGTGTCCTTTACCACGAGTGCCGCCTGGGCTGGCACAGTCCTCGGGGTCACAAAGAGTCAGACACGACTGAGCAGCTGAACAGCAGCAACAACATTTCCCATCTGGTGTAACACGCAGGGGGCTGCTGTGCAAGTTTTTTTTCGCACTTCGCTATGCACATATGTGGGCTTCCCTGATAGCTCATTTAGTAAAGAATCTGCCTGTAATTCAGGAGACCCTGGTTCGATTCCTGGGTGGGGAAGATCCACTGGAGAAGGGATAGGCTACCCACTCCAGTATTCTTGGGCTTCCCTTGTGGCTCAGCTGGTAAAGAATCCACCTGCAATGTAGGAGACCTGGGTTCAATCCCTGGGTTAGGAAGATCCCTTGGAGAAGGGAAAGGCTACCCACTCCAGTATTCTGGCCTGGAGAATTCCACGTACTGTATAGTCCCTGGGGTCACAAAGAGTCAGACAGGACTGAACGACTTTCACATTCATGCACATATGACTTTCTATATGATCTCTTCTTTTTCAATTATTTTGCTTGTGTATTAATCATTGAAGCAACTCTGCAACTGCAATACCAACTTGCTACTAAATGTACTTCTGAATACTTATTTAATTTTTTGGAAATGACCTTAAAGTGTCTATATCTAATTATATGTTATATTTTTTGAGCATAGCCAGAACAGTGCTTTCCAAAATGTCACTGGGTCGCTTTTCACTACACTTAAAGTAGAAGAAAGATTTAACATCAATGATCTAAACATTCATCCTAAAGTGCAGCAAAAAAAAAAAAAAGACTGCAAAAGTACCCAGTAGATGTCAGAAGTAAAGAAACAGTAGGGAGAAGAACAGAGGTCTACGATCCAGAAAGCGTACGAGGAGTATATATGGTCAGCAAGAACTACAGTTGCTCCTTTAAAAAGAAATGAAACTGATCAATCATAGCTAAGAGTTTTTTCATGTAACATTTAAAAACAATTTCCAGATGGATCAGATTTGAATTAAAACTATATATATATATATATATATATTAATTAATATTTCAGTTCAGTTCAGTTCAGTCACTCAGTCGTGTCCGACTCTTTGCGACCCCATGAATCACAGCATGCCAGGCCTCCCTGTCCATCACCAACTCCTGGAATTCACTGAGACTCATGTCCATCGAGTCAGTGATGCCATCCAGCCATCTCATCTTCTGTCATCCCCTTCTCCTCCTGCCCCAAATCCCTCCCAGCATCAGAGTCTTTTCCAATGAGTCAACTCTTCGCATGAGGTGGCCAAAGTACTGGAGTTTCAGCTTTAGCATCATTCCTTCCGAAGAAATCCCAGGGCTGATCTCCTTCAGAATGGACTGGTTGGATCTCCTTGCAGTCCAAGGGACTCTCAAGAGTCTTCTCCAACACCACAGTTCAAAAGCATCAATTCTTTGGTGCTCAGTTTTCCTCACAGTCCAACTCTCACATCCATACATGTCCACAGGAAAAACCATAGCCTTGACTAGACGGACCTTTGTTGGCCAAGTAATGTCTCTGCTTTTGAATATGCTATCTAGGTTGGTCATAACTTTCCTTCCAAGGCATAAGTGTCTTTTAATTTCATGGCTGCAGTCACCATCTGCAGTGATTTTGGAGCCCCCCAAAATAAAGTCTGACACTGTTTCCACTGTTTCCACATCTATTTCCCATGAAGTGATGGGACCAGATGCCATGATCTTCGTTTTCTGAATGTTGAGCTTTAAGCCAACTTTTTCACTCTCCACTTTCACTTTCATCAAGAGGCTTTTGAGTTCCTCTTCACTTTCTGCCATCAAGGTGGTGTCATCTGCATATCTGAAGTTATTGATATTTATCCTAGCAGTCTTGATTCCAGCTTGTGTTTCTTCCAGTCCAGCGTTTCTCATGATGTACTCTGCATAGAAGTTAAATAAACAGGGTGACAATATACAGCCTTGACGTACTCCTTTTCTTATTTGGAACCAGTCTGTTGTGCCACGTCCAGTTCTAACTGTTGCTTCCTGACCTGCATACAAATTTCTCAAGAGGCAGGTTAGGTGGTCTGGTATTCCCATCTCTTGAAGAATTTTCCACAGTTTATTGTGATCCACAAAGTCAAAGGCTTTGGCATAGTCAATAAAGAAGAAATAGATGTTTTTCTGGAACTCTCTTGCTTTTACCATAATCCAGCAGATGTTGGCAATTTGATCTCTGGTTCCTCTGCCTTTTCTAAAATGAGCTTGAACATCTGGAAGTTCACGGTTCACATATTGCTGAAGCCTGGCTTGGAGAATTTTGAGCATTACTTTACTAGCGTGTGAGATGAGTGCAATTGTGCGGTAGTTTGAGCATTCTTTGGCATTGCCTTTCTTTGGGATTGGAATGAAAACAGACCTTTTCCAGTCCTGTGGCCACTGCTGAGTTTTCCAAATTTGCTGGCATATTGAGTGTAGCACTTTCACAGCATCATCTTTCAGGATTTGGAATAGCTCAACTGGAATTCCATCACCTCCACTAGCTTTGTTCATAGTGATGCTTTCTAAGGCCCACTTGACTTCACATTCCAGGATGTCTGGCTGTAGGTCAGTGATCACACCATCGTGATTATCTGGGTCATGAAGATCTTTTTTGTATAGTTCGTCTGCGTATTCTTGCCACCTCTTCTTAATATCTTGAAAAAGGGCAACTCAGCACAAATCTACACATCTTAGAAAAGATCACAGGGGGACATTACAAACTGCTCTAAGAAATTTAGCGTTTGGATGTAATGAAGTGAAAGTGTCAGTCACTCAGTTATGTCCGACTCTTTGTGACCTCATGGACTGTAGCCGGTCAGGCTCCTCATCCATGGGATTTTTCAGGCAAGAATACTGGAGTGGGTAGCCATTCCCTTTTCCAGGGGATCCTCCAAACCCAGGGATCAAACCCAGGTCTCCTTCATTGCAGACAGATTCTTTACTGTCTGAGCCACCAGGGAAGCCCATTGGACATAACAGACACATTCATAAAAGACACAAATTACCAAAATGGACTAAGAAATTCCCAAGCCCAAATGGCAGCATCACTAAATTCTATCCCATATTTAAGAAAGAAAGAATACCAATTTTATACACTTTGTTTTCCAAAATGGAAAAACAAAGTATAACATTCATATACCATTTTTGAAGTCTTTTGTACATAAACACACACTTAAAAACAACCATATTTTTGAAACATGATTTTAGAAATCCTAAATATATATGACTACTGAATATATATGAACATATGACATATGAACTACTGACATATATATGAACATATGACATATAATATATGGTTCACTCGTCTTTCCATGCAACCTCATGGAGGCCAGGTGGGCCTTTGCTGACCGCTATACTGATGGTAATAGTGACCCATCCTTGTAGTATGGCTCTTTTCACAAGGTTAAAAATGGGCGAAACCCAACCACAGTATTATGGTGCAGACCCAGGAGGTAAATGAATATATACACATTTTAAATTAAAGAAACAATCTGAAGAATTAATACAAAATTCAGAAAAGTTTTATCTGTACACGGGGCTTTTGGGGATACTGGAAGTTGTTGTATTTCTCAACCTGGGGGTAAGTACAGGAGTGCTTGCTTTCTTACTTTCTTATCTGTTGCTTTTCTAGATTTGTATTCCACATTAAAAAAATCTGAACACCAGTAAAAGAGAAAAAGAAAGTTAGTAATTTATAGAAATTCACCACAATTCTGTTCTAGTTTCCCAGACTTACTGTGACAAAATACCACAAACCAGGTGGCTTAAAACAGCAGGCGTTGGTGTAGTCTATCCTCATCCTGGACCTGGGAGTCCACAGTCAGGGTGTGGGAAGGGCCATGCACTGACCTGAAGCTCCAGATGTCAGATTCTCCCTGCTACGTAGTGCCAGGCTCCACTGACTTGTGGCAGCACCATGCCTGTCTCTCTGTCCCCTCAGGGTCTGTGTCTTCTCTCTGTGCAGGTCTGTGTTTTAATTTCCTTTTTTTTTTTTTATAAGGACACAGTCATACTGGAGTAACTCATACCCTGAGAGCCTCATATTAACTTGATTCCATCTCTAAAGATTTTATATTCCATAGTACCAGAGATTAAATTGTTGACATCTGTTGGATCATAGAAAAAGGAAGAGAGTTCCAGAAAAACATTACTTTTGCTCTATTGACCATACCAAAGCCTTTGACTATGTGGATCACAACAAACTGTGGAAAATTCCAAAAGACATGGGAATACCAGACCACCTGACCTGCCTCCTGAGAAATCTGTATGCAGGTCAAGAAGCAACAGTTAGAACTGGACATGGAACAACAGACTGGTTCCAAATTGGGAAAGGAGTACGTCAAGCCTGTAAATTGTCACCCTGTTTATTTAACTTATATGCAGAGTACACCATGAGAAATGTCGGGCTGGATGAAGCACAAGCTGGAATCAAGATTACAGGAAGAAATATCAATAACGTAAAATATGCAGAGGACACCACCTTATGGCAGAAAACGAAGAACTAAGGAGCCTCTTGATGAAAATGAAAGACAAGAGTGAAAAAGTTGGCTTAAAACTCAACATTCAGAAAACTAAGATCATGGCACCCGGTCCCATCACTTCATGGCAAATAGATGCGGAAACAATAGACACAGTGAGAGACTTTATTTTTTGGGCTTCAAAATCACTGCAGATGGTGACCGCAGCCATGAAATTAAAAGACTCTTGCTCTTTGGAAGAAAAGCTATGACCAACCTAGACAGCTTAAAAAGCAGAGACATTAATTTGCCAACAAAGCTTTGCCGTCTAGTCAAAGGTATGGTTTTTCCAGTAGTCATGTATGGATGTGAGAGTAGGACCATAAAGAAAGCTGAGCACCGAAGAACTGATGCTTTTGAACTGTGGTGTTGGAGAAGACTCTTGAGAGTCCCTTGGACTGCAAGGAGATCCAATCAGTAAATTCTAAAGGAAATTAGTCCTGAATATTCATTGGAAGAACTGATGCCGAAGCTGAAACGCCAATCCTTTGGCCATCTGATGAGAACTGACTCATTTGAAAAGACCCTGAAGCTGGGAAAGATTGAAGGCAGGACGAAAAGGGGATGAGATGGTTTAATGGTATCACTGACTCAATGGACATGAATTTGAGCAAGCTCCGGGAGTTGGTGATGGACAGGGAAGCCTGGCATGCTACAGTCCATGGGGTAGCAAAAAGTTGGACACGACTGAGCAATTGAATTGATCTCTCAAGACCCAGTGGGGCTTCCCAGGTCATGCTAGTGGTAAAGAACATGCCTGCCAGAGATATAAGAGATGAGGGTTGGATCCCTGTGTCAGGAAGATCCCCTGGAGGAGGGCATGGCAACTCACTCCAATATTCTTGCCTGGAGAATCCTGGATGGAGGAGCCTTGTGGGATATAGTCCGTAGTGTTTCAAAGAATCGAAGATGACTAAAGCAATTTAGCAGGCAGCATGTAAAGACCAAATAAGGTCACATTCACGGGTACTGGGGGTTAGGACTTCATCCTATCTTTGTCATAGAATTCAAGTCAACCCATAATAGTCTCCAGATATACGTGTAGGTTCTTTAATGAGGGGGCTTCCTGGTGGCTCAGACAGTAAAGAATTTGCCTGCAATATAAGGACCCAAACACGGCATTGTACGTCAACTGTACTTCGTGGTGGTTCAGATGGTAAAGAATCTGCCCTCAATGCAGGAAACCTGCATTCAATCCTTGGGTCAGGAAGATCGCCTGGAAAGAGGAATGGCTACCCACTCCAGTATTCTTACCTGGAGAATTCCATGGACAGAGGAGGCTGGTGGGCTACAGTCCATGGGGTGATAGAGTCGGAAATGACTGAGTGACTAACACTTTCACTTTCTGAGACTGAGTCCCTGATGCTTGCTAGCAAAGTGTATCTTTGAGTAAATTCCTTTCAGTGTTCACTTTTTCTACAAAACGGGGATACCATCTCAGATGATGTTCTCAGATGTTTTTTTTAAAAGATGTAATATTTATAAGTATCTAAGAAGAGGAACTAAAAAGCCTCTTGATGAAAGTGAAAGAGGAGAGTGAAAAAGTTGGATTAAAGCTCAACATTCAGAAAACTAAGATCATGGCATCTGGTCCCATCACTTCATAGGAAATAGATGGGGAAACAGTGGAAAAAGTGTCAGTCTTTATTTTTTTTGGGCTCCAAAATCACTGCAGATGGTGACTGCAGCCATGAAATTAAAAGACGCTTACTCCTTGGAAGCAAAGTTATGACCAACCTAGATAGCATATTCAAAAGCAGAGACATTACTTTGCCAACAAAGGTCCGTCTAGTCAAGGCTATGGTTTTTCCTGTGGTCATGTATGGATGTGAGAGTTGGACTGTGAAGAAAGCTGAGTGCTGAAGAATTGATGCTTTTGAACTGTGGTGTTGGAGAAGACTCTTGAGAGTCCCTTGGATTTTAAGGAGATCCAACCAGTCCATTCTAAAGGAGATCAGTCCTGGGTGTTCTTTGGAAGGAATGATGCTAAAGCTGAAACTCCAGTACTTTGGCTACCTCATGTGAAGAGTTGACTCATTGGAAAAGACTCTGATGCTGGGAGGGATTGGGGGCAGGAGGAGAAGGGGACAACAGAGGATGAGATGGCTAGATGGCATCACCGACTCGATGGACGTGAGTTTGAGTGAACTCCGGGAGTTGGTGATGGACAGGGAGGCCTGGAGTGCTGCGATTCATGGGGTCGCAAAGAGTTGGACATGACTGAGCGACTGAACTGAACTGAAGCTACTTAGAACAGTTCTTAGAACAAAGTAAGTGCTACATTAATGTTTGCTATTATTTTTATTCACACCATGATTATCAACATTATCATTGTCTTTACTGTGCAGGCAGGTACGAGAGCAAACCTGAGCCTAGAGGACGGAATGGCTGGAAGGAGATTGGGGCAGACTCGACTTTTCACCTTAGTATGCTCTGCAGTTTCTGTTCCAGGTAGGGGTATGTGAAAATCACACTGCATTAAGGGAAACATTTTTGTTCCCTGGGATTCCCAGGTGGTGCAGTGATAAAAAATTTGCCTGCCAATGCAAGAGAGGTAGGTTCCATCCCTGGGTCAGGAAAGTCCCCTAGGAGGAAATGGTGAATCATTCCAGTATTTTTTCCTGGAGAATCCCATAGACTGAGGATCTGGTGGTCTACAGCCCATGGGGTCCCAAAGGGACTGAGGGCACATCTTATTTGCTAATATGGGACAAGATGGACCATCTTCATAATTTATGTTTCTCTTTAGGATGTGTGGAGGATATTTGATTGACTGGTGACTCAGTCTACTCCATCCAGGTCCTGGTCTACAGAGAGAAGTGGTCCATGCTTGATGCTAGAGCACTTATTTCAAGGTCAGACTTGTCCTTCTCTGGGCCATTCCTTGCTGACCCTTAAACATCAAGCCCTCAGTTTCCTCCCCTCAATGTTAGCCTGACCCAGACTAAATAACACAGATTTGGGGTATTTTAGTTTCTTGAGTCTGAAACAGGTGAGCACAAAATTGGTGGCTTAAAACAACACAAATTTATCCTCTTCGAGTTTTGGAGTCCAGAAGTCTAAACTCAATATGTCATTAGGACCATTCTCTCTCTGAAGTCTCTAAGGGAAAAGTTCTGCCTTGCGTCTTCCACCTTCAGGTGACTCTCGGCATTTCTGGCATACGGTAACATCACTGCAACCCCTGCCCACGTTTTAGGTCTTGGCCATGTCCTTCGGGGAGACCCAATCCAACCCAGTGCATGGGAAAGTTTCTGCTGAGCTCTTGTTGTCCTTGGAGCACTGATGGGCAAGGTCGTGCACCTCTGGGCAGGTCTGGTGGGAAGTGTCTTCTCCTAGAGTCAGACACAGCAGCAAAGCAAGAGTGTCCCCAGGACAAAATCTACCTTCTACTGGGGATTTTTTTCATCGAATTAAGGGAAAACTGGGCTTCCCTGGTGGCTCAGATGGTAAAGGGAAAACTCATATTGAGTCTATAATTTATAAATTGTTCTCCCACGTTATAATTGTCTTTCTATAACCTTTATCTTCACTAAATTCAAAGGGCCCTGTGTAGACTTACAGCAGTTGCTATAGAGGTGATGAAGTGAGGTCAGGCCTGGCCTCCTAATAATTCTTTCTCTAGATTTCGTCAATGGGGTTGTGCCAGGTGTCATCACCAGGTGTGAAATGGAACTTTGGGATGGAAATGTGCACCCAGTGGGCACTCAGCAGCCAGGTGCGATCCTGGAAACACACCCAAGCACACGCACTCGAGGAAGACAAACCTCAGAGGCGGGAGGGCCACTGCCTGCGCTGAAGGGCACCTCTGAAAACAGGTGTGCCAAGTGCAGTCTTGAACGTGATTCACCACGGGCTGCAGCGGGTGACGTCATGGACTTCTCAGGAAATGGGAGCCATCCTGGGGGCAAAACAAAACAGGGGCATCACTGGCTCTGTTTACTGATGACAATACTGATGAAACATGGATTCGAGGTGAATCAGGATAAGTGTGGGTATGGCTGATGATGAGGAGGCAATTGTCCAGCTCAGAGGGATTTGTTGTAATTGTCATCATTGGGCTCACTATTTTTAGGCATCTTTTTGACCCTTGAAGTGTACTTTTTAAAATCTGAGGCTGACAGCACCGGCTTCTCCCAGAATCCTCAGGTCTCAGCCTACTTTTATCTGATCTTTCGTCCACACTTCAAGTTCCTGGTCCACTTGCACTGCTTTTCAGGGAGCGTGGCACTTCCTGGAAGCACCGGGGTCTTTCTGCCTTCTGGGAAGTTCTGCACGCTCTTCTCCTCTACTGATGGAGCTCTCGCCTCTCCTGGCTGGTGTTTTAGACTATTCAGTGCAGGCCCGGCCACAAGTCTGGGGAGCAACTCCTTGACAACTTCACGGTACTAGAGACCCAGCTCCCCCTAACCAGATTTGACAGTGATAGATTCACCGCTACACCGCCCAGCTCCACCCAGAGCCTGCATCTACTGGGTGATAAATATAGCACAGTGCCACCTGGCTTAACTGAATTGGCCTTTTCTCTAAAAGTAATGTCTTTGGTCTGCTGGGAAATATTCTGAAGGTTAATATCCCAGAGTGCAAGGGAGAAAATGAACAAAGATTTGCTCCTAGTCAACTCAAATACATAATGATTTTGTGAGGTTTCCTAATTATATTTTTTATTGAAAAATGTATCTCAATGTCTGCATCTTCAAAAGCAGAGCTGCAAAGAACCGCATGATCTGGACTCTTCCATGTTGAGAATTTTGTTATTTTTTTCCCCCCAAATGCAGTTCTCTCAAGTTTAGCTCTTTTTATGAAAATCATAGCAGGATATGGCAGTTTATAATAATGTTGATTAAACCATTTGCAGGAATTACTTCTTGTTGAATATTCTGAGTGAAAGTGACTCTAAATGAACAAGGATTCCCGTTAATATAATTCACACAGAGACGTACCACGTTAATAAAGTGACAGGGTTCGAAAGCAGATGAGTCAAAACAGAAGAGTTTTAAACAGACGCTGTGGGGACTTCTCCCCCACCTGGATTTCATTCCAAGAAATCAAATTCAAAATGCCATGTACTTTTAAACACTAGTATTACACAACGTTTTTGACAGCACTGAATTCACTTTGAATGGATTTCCTGGCTGAGATAAGTGGCTAAAAATAATTTTCTTTTTAACCATCTTGACCTAGTTGTGCTCAGCTGCACTTTTCAGAAAAAGAAAAAATAAAAGAAGTAAAATCAAAAAACCTGTATAAAGCTTAGAAAAAGAATTTAAGAAAATAATGACGTCCCTCAGCAAAATTCAGTACCCTATTTTGTCGTATGTTGAAAGTACCCAACTTTCAACCCTTTTGAGTCATCATCATTGTTAGTTTAGTTATTACAATTGTCATTTCAAACTTTGGAAATAGAGATGTGCAAAAGTATTTTTCAAAGAAACTCTATTTATTGCTTAATTATTAGAGGATTTTGTCTTCAGATGGTGGCAGCACTGTCAACTGGATTTTAAGAGATCCCCTCCTTTTTTTATTTTAATGTTACCAAACATCTGGCATATACATAGTGGGTATTCAGAAAATGTGGGTTGTTATGTAAAACATAGAATAAAGGATACAAAGTGAACTCTTAACAAATAATGAACATATTTACAATATATTCAATGATACAGTATCATCAGGTAGACAGTGCAAAATAGGTAAGTGCTAGTTAAGGTTAGAGGTTGGGCTTCCCTGGTGGTGTAGTTGGGAGAGAATCTGCCTGCAATGCAACAGACCCAGGTTTAATCCCTGGCTCGGGAAGATCCTTTGGAGAAGGAAGTGGCAACACACTCCAGTATTCTTGCCTGGAAAATCCCATGGACAGAGGAGCCTGGTAGGCTACTGTCCAAAGGGTCGCAAAGTGTCAGACACAACTGAGCCACTAAGCCACACACAATGTCCCCCACCCCTTGGTTTTTATTGATTCATGAGCATTGTTTGCGTTCTGAAAATATTAGCTTATCAACTGTGATATTGAAGAGGAAAAGTTAAAATTTTACATCACCTCCTTCTCTTCTGCCTCTGTAACTCAGCTTGCTCCTTGCAAAGTCTGGATCATGTAGGTCACATAGTCTCAGAAAGTGGGGACTTGCAATACTAGGAACTGGAACTTATCTCACTTACCCTTGTCTTGCTCTTTACAATCGTCTGCCCCTGCAAACCTGCTTAATCATGACTGTCCAGGTCAGGCATCCCCTTCCCCATCTTGACTGCTGTTCCCTCATGTGCCCGAAACCCCTAAGTTTAAACCAGCCTATTAACAGCTAGTGTTGCCCACTACAGTCTGTCTATTAAAACTCCGTAATCCCTTTGTAACTCCTCTGGGCCCGCCGGCATAATAAACCAAAGTGCTCCAATCTCCGAGTGTGGTACTTGGTTTCTCGAGTACTGGTTTCTGCAACAATACGTGTTATAAATATTTTCTTATTTATTACATTATTTTCACTTTATTTCTGACATTATTTTGCCATGTGATAAATTTAACTTTTTTATATAGTCAAATGTAACATTTGTTCATATGATTTCAGTTCCGGATTTGCTTAAAATGTCTCTCCTATTCTGAGATTATTAGTAAAATTCCTATATTCTCTTTCAGTATTTCTACAATTTATTTCTTTAAAAGTTGATTCTTACTTCTACCTGGAGTTCATTTTGATGATCAGTGGTCAAGTAGGAATCCTGATTTATCATTTTTTCTCAGGTGCTAGTTAGACACCTCACCTACATATACACGGACTCTAACGACATGAGTTTGAGCAAGCTCTGGAGTTGGTGATGGAGAGGGAAACCTGGCGTGCTGCAGTCCACGGGGTCGCAAAGAGTCGGATGTGACTGTGCGACTGAACCTAACTGATACACGATACATACACACAAATATGCAAGTATATTTGTATATATGTGTATTATAGGTGGTCTGGTTGCATCACATGTTTAGAGAACCAAGGAAGAACTACACAGGATTAGGAGGGAGGCATTAATGATTTCTTAAAATAATATAAGGGCTTCCCCTATGGCTCAGCCGTAAAGAATCTCCCTGCAATGCAGGAGATGAAGGAGACAAGACCCAGGTTCGATCCCTGGGTTGGGAAGATTCTCTGGAGTAGGAACTGGCAATCCGTGCTGGTATTCTTTCCTGGGAAATCCCAAGGACAGAGGATCCTACAGTCTGGCAGGCTGCAGTCTGTTCACTGAAAAATGTAGTCGCAACCTGAAAGTAAAGAATTGTTTTGTTTGGTGGAAATGTTTAAGACCCCAAGCCCAAGAGACAGCATCTCAGTAGCTCCGAGAAAACTGCTCCAATGAGGCAGGAGGGGGAATCAGGATATATGTTTGCACCAAAAAGGGGCAGGCAGTCTGAACATCAAAGATCAGGTATCAGGTTAAGGAATTTAACATTCTATGCCTAGGAAGGTGCAAGCCTCTGCGCTCACTGAATTCATTCCTTTCGTATGCACCCTGGCTACCTGGGGCCAAATCCTGTTTCCTTGTTCATTTTGCTTCTTATGTTATTTCCCCAGCTCCTAAGGAATCACCTTCAGGGTGCCAGCATCTCCTGGATCAGTTTTTGGAGCCCTCCTGTACATCTGGAGGCCAGAAATTGCTGATGGCCATGCTATTTGCTGTTTATTGATATGAAAGGAGATGTTTTCATTTCACAAGTCCATAGGGTCTCAAACAGTCAGACACGACTGAGGGACTGAAGCAGGCATGCATGCAAAATAATATAAAGTAAATTTTCTGACATATTTAGAATTTCAGAATTATAAAAACCAAAGGAAGCAGGAGATGGGATATTGTTATGGACTGAATGTGTGTGTCCTTCCAAACTCGTATGTTGAAGCCCCAGCCCCCAGTGTGGATTTGGGGCCTTTGAGAGGTAATTGGGGTTAGATGAAGTCATGAGAACAGACACCTGGATTAATGAGGTTAGTGCCTTTGTAAGAAGAGACTTTAAGAAAAGTCACAGAGAGTTTGATTTCTCTCTCCCCATTCATCCTCATATACACAGCTAGAGGACTGCAGTCTGCCAGCCAGGGAGAGAGGTCCCACCAGAAGATGACCTTGTTGACTGCAGAACTGTGGGAAGATGAATATGTGTTATTTAAGCCTCTTAGTCTATGGCTTTGTTATGGCACCCTGAGCAGACTAAGACAGATATCTTACTTATTCTCCAGCTAAAGTAAGTAAAGTGCTTCTCAGGTGGCGCAGTTTGTAAAGAATCACCTTGCCAGTGCAGGAGATGCAAGAGATGTGGGTTTGATCTCTGGATTGAGAAGATCCCCTGGAGTAAGAGATGACAACCCACTCCAGTATTCCTGCCTGGGAAATTCCATGGATAGAGGAGCCTGGCGGGCTACAGTCTGTCTGTGGGGCTGCTAAGAGTCGGATACAGCTGAGCACGAGCACACACGGAAATAAGTTCAAATAATGTATAAATTAGAATAAGTAGGGCTTGCTCTGAGCGGGCTCTAGGAGTTGGTGATGGACAGGGAAGCCTGGTGTGCTGCAGTCCACGGGGTTGCAAAGAGTCAGACATGACTGAGGGACTGAACTGAGGGATTAGACCTAGGGAGGAACTTTCTGACGGTAAGACTGACCAAGGATTCCTAAAAATCATTAGGTGGTCAGGGGAGAGGAGGGAGAAGACAGACCAGTCAAATCCTTTCACTCCTGGAAAATAGAAAATGTACCGATTTGCAGGCAAGGGTCATGACTACTTGATTCCTCAAGTTTATTTTCGACTCACTACTTTAATATTAGGTGGTGTTGAATTTAACACTTTTATTTAATGTGTCTACGTGTAGCCATTGACCCACTGGTTTACCATCACCCTGTTCTCCAAGAGCTAATGTTTAAGAAAAACCTTTGTGGACATGGTAATCTACTTCGGCAAAGTGGACTCTCCTTCAGTGTGTTAAACCCATTAAATGAAACAAATTAAGACTGAATTTTTGTGAAGAGATGGGCGCTTTTAAGAAGAGCTGATTTCTACCCACATGGCTTGAGTGTTGAGAAATCAATTTAGATCTCATGTCAAAATCCACATATATCCCTACAAGCTGCATTGGTCATCTTTGACTCTATTCAAAGGCTGGTATTCGACTCATAGAATCTGTAAGCCTGGTTCACAAGCAGCAGGCCTTCCCTCATGCAGTAAGACTGATATTCTAAAAGGACAATTTAAGGATGCATTTAAAAAAATAATTTTATGTATTTCCTTACTATTTTTGCTGCACTGGGTCTTCGATACTGCACACAGGGTTTCTCTAGTTGCGGTGAGGAGACTTCTCATTGCAGTGGCTTCTCTTGTAGCAAATGCGGGCTCAAGGGCACTCGGGGTTCAGCAGTTACAGCACATAGACTCAGTAGTCGAGGTTCCCCAGCTCTAGAGCACAGGCTCAGAAGTGGTGCCCAGGCTTCAGTGCCCCACACAGATGGGACGCTCCCAGGCCAAGGATGGAACCCGCGTCTCCTGTGTTGCCAGGTAGATTCTCTACCACTGAACCATCAGGGAGGCCCCGATGCATATTTAAGCAGAGGCCTTTTTTAAACATAGGCCCACTGGTTTCTTTGGTGCATCTGGGGTCCAGTGAAACTGTCTGGGACTCAGTTAGTACCTTATTGCTCTGCTGCTGGCTGAAAGACATCCTTCCAGCAGTAGCAAACCTTTCATCCCCCTCAAGTGCCTGTACACTTTCAAGTAATGGGGGAGAACTCTTGATTTATAGCCCATGACCATAGAATGTGATTTTGGAAGTAGCCGGAAAGGAAAGAAAAGGATTTAAATGATCTACCGCATTAGAAGCTACAGCTGAGAAAATAAATTTTGAGTGGAAGTTATTGGGAGATATTATTTCTTCAATTTTTCATCTGGAAGAGCAAAAATACAACCAGCAGCAGGAAAGAAAAAGCTGCTTGCTGTCCCAACTGAGTCTTCTTTTATGATAAGCCTTTGGATACATGGATTGAACATTCAAATACCAACACACTGATGGAGATGACTTGGGTTTAAAACCACTGGTGCATGCCAATGAGCAGATATCATCAAAGAAGGCCAATAGCTGTCAGGGCCATAAGGACAGTGAGTTGCCATAGGAAGCCTGTCAAATCAACTCAATTCCAACCCCACAGCCACCCTCCAGCATCACCCGGGAACATCCATGCTGGTTAGCAGCCCTCTTATGTGTAATCAGGTAAAATTCCATTAGAAGGCACCGGTGATTTGGAATCTAATGCGAGTGGAGAGTTTAGGTTGGTCTGCCAGCCATCAACAGGTCAACTAAGTTAACTGTACCTGAGAGCAGGAACGTGGAAATGGAAATCAGCAGCTATACCATGGGACACCACGGGAACGCAGACATGAGTGATGAGACCCACCCATCAATCTTTCCTTGTGACACATACACTCTCTCTTCTCCCCAGTTCTTACTCCTGCACCACAGTCAGGTTCCATAGAGTTCCAATCCATCAATATTTAAAAAGGTAGGCATTTATCCCCTCAAAGCCAATGCCAACTGGCTTCATAGGAAAAGCTGTCTTCCCTAGCTCTCTGAATTACGCTTTAGGAGGTTGTGGTTGTTTGTTTCAAGGTAGTTGTTTACTGTGCATTATGCGGTGGGTATTTCACTCACAAGAGCTGCCTCTCAGCCAGGCAGACACAGCAGAACAACCTGCTGTCCACCACAGCTCAGGAAGCATAGACCCAGGGATGCCGAGCTAGAGCGCAGTTCAGAATCCAAGCAGTCCATGTGGTCACAGAACTGCAGCTCATACCCTTTCACTCTAATCCTCTGTTCTCATTCCTCTGGGTTAGTCTTGGAAAAGAAAAATTACACTGGATCAGTTATACCTGCAGTTCAGTTCAGTTCAGTCGCTCAGTCGTGTCCGACTCTTTGCGACCCCATGAACCACAGCAAGCCAGGCCTCCCTGTCCATCACCAACTCCCGGAGTCCACCCAAACCCAGGGAGACTTTATTCAAGACTATTGCAGTAGGGCTTCCCTGGTGGGTCAGTGGCAAAGAATCCACCTGCCAATGGAGGAGACACGGTTAGATCCATGATCTGGAAAGATCCCGCAAGAGGTGGAGCAACGAAGTCCATGAGCTGCAACTACAGAGCCCATGTGCTGAAACTCCAGAAGCCTGTGTGCCCTGGGGCCTGTGCTCTGCAACAGGAGAAGCCACCGCAATGAGAAGCCATGCACGTGACAAAGAGCAACCCCTGCTTGCAACAACCAGAGGAGAGCCCACCTTGCAAGGAAGACCCAGAACCGCCAGAAACAAATAAATAAAATTATTTTTTAAAAAAAGACTATTGCAGTAGGTGAGACAGTCTGTTGATATAGGGGAGAGAGTTTGAACTCAATTCCACTGCAACAAAAGATGAGCCTCTAAGCCCTGGGTTGAGCTGGTGGGAAAGTACTGCCGGATGTCATGGGGAGGACGGTCAATGTGGTTAAGACCTGAGCTCTCTAAGTGCTGCTCGTCTAACGGAGGGACCTGTCCTTTCACAGAGAATGGGAGACAAGGTCCTTCCCAGCCTCTCTGACTCGCAGTCACATTGCAGAGGAGGCTCCCCAGTCCTTGAGGGAGACAGTTCCTGGGCTGGGAAACCGGGAACAGGCTGACAGAAGCTCTACGTGTCAAAGGTGCAGAAAAGGGCATTACAGTGGGGAGTCTTCTCAAGGAAATGCTCTCAGTAAACGGAAGCCCGGGGTCTGGCGACCAGAAGTTCAGTCAGTCTGAGGGAACTCTGCCGTCTCAGTCAGGGCGCAAGTGCTTTTCCCTGGAACCGCAGCCCAGCCCCTGATCCCAGAGCCCACCCCAACCCCGGTCCCCTCCTCTCCCCACCGCCGAGGCTACCCTCACCCCCGACACACACGTCTTCCTCTTCTAGCAAACACTGCCCTAGTTTCAGCTTCTCTTCCTCAGGAGAGCTTCCCGCGTCCCGCCTCTACCCCAGGCTGTGCTCCGCTGCTCCGGTTCCTGAGGACAACTGCCCCTTCGGGTGTGTTCTTCCCCCAGACGCCTGCAGTTCAAGGAAGGCCTTTGGCTTTTGAATCCCCAAGGCCAGGCCCGGTACTCGGACACATCGTGGGGATTCAGTTGGTGCTTACTGATTACTAAAGTGTTCGTCACTCAGTTGTGTCCCACTCTTAGCGACCCCATGGACTGTAGCCCGCCAGGCTCCTCTGTGCATGGACTTCTCCAGGCAAGAGTACTGGAGTGGGTTGCTATTCCCTTCTCCAGGGGATCTTCCCCAACTCAGGGAGGGATCGAAGCCAGGTCTCCTGCATTGCAGGCAGATTCTTTACTGTTGATTGTCTCAAGAAAACATTTTAACATGTCCAGTTTTGCGAGACCAGTAGCTGATTCACACAAGGTCAGTGTCTATGGAGAATCTGTGATTCCTTACCTTGTGCTCTTGTAGAGCAGGGCTTCAGGCCACGTGGCGATCATAGGGAGCCTCTCCTCAGCTTAGAAATGCTTCCTAAAATAGGCTGCATTCACCCATCACATTACAGTTTATATAACCTTCTGCATCACTTCATTTGATTTTTACAGCTAGCCTACGTAATAAAAGGCCTCTTATCCCCAGTGAAGCACCAACTATCAGCAAATCACAACGTCAGGTGCTGAAGCCAGGTCCAGAGTTCTTTTCATTTTCCCACTCCTACCCATCCCCCAGGCTTCCCTGGTGGCTCAGCTGTAATCTGCCTGCAATGCAGGAGCTGCTGGAGACTCAGGTTTGATCCCTGGGTTGGGAAAATCCCCTGGAGGAGGAAATGTCAATCCACTCCCGTATTCCTGCCTGGAAAATGCCATGGATAGAGGAGCCTGGTGGACTACAGTCCATGGGGTCACAAAGAGTCGGACACGACTGAGTGACTGAGCACACACACCCCCAACCCCCACCGTCTACCCCAAGGCTCCACTCCACCACTTCTTTAAACTGAAGCTCCTTTTTTTTTCCCCAACTGCTACAACTGCATCAAGTCTTGGAGCATTTATCATGAGCTTTATCTGATTCTGAATTTCTTCGGACATGACATTAATTTGTTTTTAACATTTCAAGGGTTGGAAGGAACTGGGAACAAAATTATTGCTGGGAGGAGGGTACATTTTGAGTTCACTTCCCCAGTTTCCCAGCTCACACAGCCTGCAGCAACAGTGTTTCACTCATGCTTAGGCCAGGTCAGTTAGACTCCCAATGTTTTGTTTGCTCCTTCGGGTAGATCCTTGAATAAATCATTTCTGCACATTGTCCTCACTTGGTTTTGTCTCTCTGCAGTCTTTCCGTTTTTTCCTCCATTTTACTTTATCAAAGAAGCAGGGAATTTCTGCCAAGGAAGTATGGGTAGCAGAAATAACCTTTCCTTTATCTTAAAATAATAAGGATATTATAATCAGAAGAATAATGAAATGATCATTCAAAATCATCTTTGTTGGAAAACATAAGGTGAGAAAAGTAGAAATAAATGATCTGAACAGTAGATAGGCATTTCTAGAAATCCTGTCCCCGATATGTTGACATTGATAAAGCTTAAAAGTGTGTGTGTGTGTGTGTGTGTGCACGCGCGTGTGTGCGCACGCACATGGTCAGTCGTGTCTGATTCTTTTGCGACCCTGTGAACTGCAGCCCTTCAGGCTCCTCTGTCCATGGGCTTTTGCAGACAAGAATACTGGAGTGTGTTGCCATTTCTTCTTCTAGAGGATCTTCCTGACCCAGGGGTTTAAACCGTATCTCTGGTGTCTCCTGAACTGGCAGGCAGATTCTTTACCACTGAATCACCTGGAAAGCCCAAATCTTCAAGGAGCTTTCCTCAAAAATAACAGCAAGATACTTAGGAACACAGCAATGAAGTAGTCGCTTTTTTTCTTGGTACAAGAACTGAACTGGTGCTTCTTATCTTAACTGTGCTTTGTGTCACTGAGTGAATGTTTGTGGATGAAAGACGGGAAGGCAGGAATGAGTCAGTGAATGAATGAAGTGCGCTCGCTGCAGGGTGGCTGAGGCGCCAAAGCCCTGCCAGCCTCCTCCCGGCCCAGCTCTCCCTTCCCCGGCCCCGAGGCTGCTCTCTCTGACCCTTGGTCCAGAGCAGCCACCTCTGCTCCTCAGGACTGAACAAGGAAACCTGGGCGAAGGTGACCTCTAACCCCCCAGTTTAGCACGGATTTAGACTCTTCCTTCAGGTCACTGTTTATTGCTCTGCAGAGCTGAGAGGCGCTGAATTCCAAGGGCTGAGGCCCTGACCTTGGCTTATTCACTGTGAGTCCAGGATGACCTGGGCAGGGACAAGAGAAGAAACCAGGAACAAAGGACAAGCCCATCTTCCCAAGTGACCAGGGTCTGGCTGAGTGGCCGAGACAGTACGTACAGTTCCAGCCAGAGCACGAGGCCCCAGATACAGAGCAACTGCGGTCCAGGGACGCCATCCATCAAGAGAGGCTCCGGGTCACCGCCCAGGGCAGTGAGCTGATTCCCGTCTGGACTGAGCCTCTGAGGTTTAAGATTGACTAATAGCAGTTTCAAGCCTGCGTGACAGATCTGGGTCTGGAACTCTGGTCTGTCCGCTTCAGAGTCCGAAACACAAATGGATCATTTCCAGCGCTGACAATGTTTCCCCTCCTTTAGGGTAAGGTCTAATGCTTTATGTGGCTTCCCTGATAGCTCAGCTAGTAAAGAATCCGCCTGCAATGCAGGAGACTCCAGTTCGATTCCTGGGTTAGGAAGATCCGCTGGAGAAGAGATAGGCTACCCATGCCAGTATTCTTGGGCTTCCCTTGTGGCTCAACTGGTAAAAAATCCGCCCGCAATGCGGGAGACCTGGGTTCGATCCCTGGGTTGGGAAGATCCCCTGGAGAAGGGAAAGGCTACCCCTCCAGTGTTCTGTCCTGGAGAATTCCATGGACTGTGTAGTCTATGGGGTCTCAAAGAGTCAGACACGACTGAGCGACTTTCGCTTTCACTGATGCTTTGCAGAACCACTGGTGGGGCATCTCTTCCTGCCATTGTCTCCAGGAAACAGGCCGAGCTGAGATGCGACTTGAAGCTACGCTGAACTCGTGATGAGCCTCACGAAATCAACAGAGCCAGTGTCACCCTCCAAGCACCAAGGACCCACAGGTTAAAGAAAGAGGAGCCAGGGGGAGGGTCGATCTCACTTCCTGAGTGTTAAAGGGACACTACAAGGTTTTAAGACTGAGCTCAAGAGCACTTGCATAGTGGTGTTCCTAAAAGAAACTGCAGTAACTTGTTTTCCTAGAAACTGTTGGCTAATTGAGGAGATATGAAAGCACCTGTTACACTCATTTTAATAGACTTACCACCCACTTCCTCACAAATAATTTTAGCAGATGCAGAAGTATTGGGGCTTCTCTGGTGGCCTGGACAGTAAGGAATCTGCCTGAAATGTGGGAGACTCTGGTTCAATTCCTGGGTTGGTAAGATCCCTTGGAGAAGGAAATGGCTACCCACTCCAGTATTCTTGGAGCTTCCCTAGTAGTTCAGATAGTAAAGAATCTTCCAGCAAAGCAGGAGACCCAGATTCAGTGTCATTTTAGAGCCAGAAGTGTCATTATATAAGTCCCCATAAGTTATCTTAGGTTTGGGCCATGAATAGACTTCAAGGTTCTGTTAACAGCTGAAAAATACATGTACTTTGGTGGTGGTTTGTGTGTGCATGTTTTTCTAGGGAGATGGACCACTGAGGTCAGTATCTCAGAGTCTGTGTCCAAAAAATGTTTCAACTACAAGTCCACAGAGACACAAAATAGACAGGAAACAGCTAAGTGGGTCAGGATGAACCTCTACCTAAAGCTGTAAGCAACGTGTAAACGTAGAAAGAGGGAGAGAAAAACAGGCAAGTTGTCAAAGGGAGCTGAAGTCACTGATGAAAGTTTGATGAGGAAAGGAGATGTATACTCAGCCTTGAAGTGTCTCCACAGAGGTTATGTGTGAGTTACAGTAAAGAAAGAGTGGTCGCTGCAGTGGAGGAACCCAGGGAACACTCTTCAACCAACCCATCCAAGTGGACATCACCACCACCAAGACACGTTGGTCTTTTGGCCTCAGCCTCCAGAGCGGGGCACCCTTCAGGCCAGGGTCTACAGGCCTGAAGTGCACAGCTCAGATCTGAACGTGAGGGTCTCAGGTGAACCCCAAGCCTCAGCTCTACAACTCAAAAAGGTCAGAATCACAGAAGACGAAGAAGTAGGAGAAAATGTCCCAGACCAAAGGAGACCAAGCAAGCATGATCAGCTAAACCGAAGGAAACATCGCTACAACCTACATTGCTGGGATATTTACGTATGGATTGTAAATGGATTGTAAATTATACAGTACTCTAAGGTCAGTGTAGATTTTCTGACTTTGATAACCACATGTTGGTTTTGGAAGTGGTTGACAAGAGAAGTATTTCCTTAGGCCTAAAAGGGTGCAATGTCTCCAACTGACCCTCGAAGGGTTTGTCAAATGTTAATAATTATGTATCATTATAACCGTCATTTTCATTAGTACCTAAAAGAGAGAAACAAGCAGACACAGTCAGTGAATCTAGAAGAATATTTGGCAAAACTAATACAATTATGTAAAGTTTAAAAATAAAATAAAATTAATTTTAAAAAATTAAAAAAAAAATAGAAGAATTAGACTCTGTAGCTCAAAGTACATACTGCTATTGCAACTTTTCTGGAATTTTTTCAAATAAAAGTTTTTGCTTTCTTGTTTGTTTTTGACCGCACTGCATGTGGAATCTTGGTTACCCCACCAGGGATCAGATCTGTGCTCCCTGTAGTGGAAGCAGAGAGTCTTAACTTTTGGATTGCTGGGGAATCTCCCAAATAAAAACATTTTAAAGAAAGTGAAGCATCTTTCACCTGGTTCTTCTCCCCCACTTTACAGATGAGAATTTCCATCTCAAAGCAATTTAGTTAAAAGCGTCATCTGTTAGTGGGAGAAGCTGTATTAAAACCTGGGTTTCCTGACTCCCACAGAAACGTCCTTCCCACCTTCCCAGACAGTCTGAAAATTCACTTATATTTACTTTTTAAGTTTAGTTTATGCAACCAAGGTCACGTTGTCAGCAGCTAGTGCTGATTTTTAACTCTTTTTTTTTTTTTTAATCAAGTATAACTTTGTTCTCTTTTCAGAGAATCGGGTAAACCTATTCTTACCTTCTTACTGAAATAACTAGGAGACAAGAAACACATTCTATCTTACCCCAGTTTTCAACTTCTATCAAATATATGCAAAAGCAGGCAGGCTTTTCATGAATAGAGAATTGCTTCAAGTTGTCTCTCTTCATCACAGAGTCTGTGACAGTAAAAATAACTACTCTTGTTCGCCATGCAACATCTGGAGAGTGTGCCCAGCAGTGAGTCCACGTGCGCTCTGAGGCTTGGAGCATTTCATTTGAGAAGCCCTGCCCAAAGCTCCTCCCCTCTCTTAGGAGGGTCAAAGGGCCATGGGCTTCCAGAGAGACTGATCATTGATTCAGGTACGTCTTTGGTGAAGTTTCCAACAGGAAAGATACATCCTGCTTTTAGGGAGATCTAAGCTACTCTGACGGAGAAGGCAATGGCAACCCACTCCAGTACTCTTGCCTGGAAAATCCCATGGATGGAGGAGCCTGGTAGGCTGTAGTCCATGGGGTCACTAAGAGTCAGACACGACTGAGTGACTTCACTTTCACTTTTCACTTTCATGCATCGGAGAAGGAAATGGCAACCCACTCCAGTACTCTTGCCTGGAAAATCCCATGGATGGAGGAGCCTGGTAGGCTGCAGTCCATGGGGTCACTAAGAGTCAGACACGACTGAACGACTTCACTTTCACTTTTCACTTTCATGCATTGGAGAAGGAAATGACAACCCACTCCAGGGTTCTTGCCTGGAGAAGCACCGGGATGGGGGAGCCTGGTGGGCTGCTGTCTATGGGTCGCACAGAGTCTAACACGACTGAAGCTACTTAGCAGCAAGCTACTCTGAAGGTCCTCCCTGGTGGCTCAGAGGGTCAAGAATGTTCGTGCAATGCAAGAGATGCAGGTTCAGTCCCTGGGTCTGGAAGATCCCCTGGAGAAGGGAATGACCACCCACTCCAGTATTCTTGCCTGAAGAATTCCGTGGACAGAGGAGCCTGCCAGGCTACAGTCCGTGGGGTCGCAAAGAGTCAGACATGACTGAGCAACTAACACACACAAGTTCTTCCGAAATAAGCCCGAATGACAAATTCCACAGCAGTGCCTGCCCAAGCTGAGTCTGGTGTGTCGTCAAGGGGGTGTCACATCTGTCGTTCCATTGTAATACGATATTCAGGGAACATACTCCACAGTCAGAAAGAGTTGGTGTTTCGGAAGGCCAGTTGCTAGCTCAGTGACCTTGAAAAACTCATCTAAACTAATTTTATCTCCTATTCACCACCTGTAAAGTGGAGAAGGTAATATCGCCCTTCTTTTTCATACTTTATAAAGTCAGCAACCGACATTGAGTGGTCTTATGTATGGACTTATTTAAATCCTACTTTGCTTCAACATAAGATCATGATACAATAGACTAAAACCATCAAATGGAGACATTGGGCTGCAGGAAAAACAAGGAGAGAGATTAAGTTTCTGCCTTCAGCAGGAAATGCCTCCAGGGCTCGACACAGAGCTGCTGAAGCTCCAAGGCCTCTGGAAGCCATGATGGAAAAACTGTACACTCGTAACCGAATGGAGAGTGGGAGTTTCTTCACTGTCCTGAATGTTCTTCAACGTTTTGTAGCTGAGAATAATGAATCATGCTGCCCCATATTCTAAAGACAGGTACGGGAACATCCTCCTCAGAGTGGTCCAGAGATGACCAGCCTCTTCTCAGGACCTACCTCCTTAACAGCCATCCTTAGAAGACCAAGGCTGAGAGGAAGAAACTCTCTTGAAGCTGGAGACAAGCAGCATTCTTTCCCCCCACTGCCAATGCTGCCCCTCCAGCCAAGAAAGGGCTGAGGGGAGGGGTGCTTGCTAAAAGGGAGGGCGTTTTCTCAGCCTGGCTGGAAGCTGACTGAGCCACAAGTTCTCAGAACCTGCCTTTTTCAAATGCAGCATTGAGGAAACAAGTGAAGAGCCCAACTTGTGTCCACGCCCCATTTTTGGAGGCAGAGAGCGGTGCTTGACTCTCACCTGGATGAGTCTGAAGATGGGAAGCTGGCTGGCACAGCCGTGGAAAGACCAGGTGAGATGGCTGCAGCGGGATCCGCCTTTGTCTATGCCTTGGGAAGGCAGCAGCCACGGGCCTCGCCCAGGGCCCAGGGTGGGGGTGCCCTCAGCAGGCAGGTGCTGTGGGGGAGGGATCGCCTGAGTCATGAGTCTGTACAGGGCTGCCATTCCCCAGGGCTGTCTCCACAGAATCACACTGGCTCCCAGAGAGGAATAGTCTCTTTCGGAGCCAAGAGAACACTTTTTAAATAGTGCCAGCTGAATCAAAATAAATTTTTCTCCAGTCCTTTCTCCCCTTATCCCAGACCTCACAGGTGGGAATAAGTGGGGAAGAAGACAGAGCAAGGAAAATTTTAGAAAGACTAAATACTTGTCCTTCTCCTGGACTAGAGAATACCCCACTCACTCCACCTTCGTGTTAGAACAGTGCATGAGAAACTCAGATTTTGCTTATCAGCATTGTAATGTCTAACAAGACTGTTCTAACACCTGTGGGGTAGGCATCAGAAATCTTCGGAGGGCACCCAAGTTATCTTCAGGAGAGCACAAGTGAGTCAACCCAGCCAATCTGGAAACACAGGCAGGAAAATGTACTTGTTTCCAGGGCTGCAGCCTATGGAGTTCGTGAAAAAGTAGCTTACATTGGCAGGTCCACTGGGTACTAATGACCCAGCTTCTCAGGATGGAACTTTCCTGTCCTGAATCCAAGAGAAATATTCCCATTTTATGCCAAGAGAAGTGGTGGGAACCCTACTTCATGCGTCCCATCCAGGCCTAGGAAAGAAATTGCCAGGAAATTCCTGTGATCACACTTGAATATTTTTGGTTGATCATGGATCCATTATTATTTTATAATGGTGGTGGTAGTAGTTTAGTCGCTAAACTGTGTCTGACTCTTTTGCAACCCCGTGGATTGAAGTCCGCCAGGCCCCTCTGTCCATGGGATTCTCCAGGCAAGAATACTGGAGTGGTCACCATTTCCTCCTCCAGGGGATTTTTGTGACCCAGAGATGGAACCCAAACCTCTTATGTCTCCTGCATCTCCTGCATTGACAGGTGGATTCTCTACTCCTGAGGCATCAGGGAAGCCCATTATTTTATAGTACACTTAGAAAACCCCACATTTTCTTAGTTTTCTTTTCTCCCATACAAAAAAAAATAAATAAACCACATAAAAATTCCCATCTTATGGAAATTCCCCTCCTCATCTCCCTCCTCACCCCATTCCTCCAGGTCATCACAGAGCATTGGCTTTGGGTACCCTGTGTCACACATCAAACTCCCACTGGCTATCTGTTTCACATATGATAATGAATATGTTTCAGGGTTATTCTCACAAATCATCCTACCCTCGCCTTCTCCCACTGAGTCCAAAAGTCTGTTCTTGATGTCTGTGGCTCCTTTGCTGCTCTGCACATAGTATCATTAGTACCATCTTTCTAGAATCCATCAGTTCAGTTCAGTTCAGTCGTGTTCGACTCTTTGTGACTCCATGGACTGCAGCACACCAGGCCTCCCTGTCCATCACCATATATATGCATCCATCTAGAATCCATATATATGCATTAATATATGATGTTTGTCTTTCTCTTTCTGACTTCTCTCTGTATAATAAGCTCTAGGTTCATCCACTTCCTTAGAACGGACTCAAATGCATTCATTTGTACAGCTGAGTAATATTCCATTGTATATATGTACCGTTACTACCTTACCCATTCATCTGCTGATGGACATCTAGGTTTCTTCCTAGATGTTGTAAATAGCCCAGCACTTTTTAAAGTGATTTTAGATTTGTGCAAAGTCAGCTCTTTCCAAAAGCTAGTTCCCTGCTGGCTTTGTAAATTCCTGCAATCTGCTGTTCCTCCACAGTTAACCATGCCTTTATCAATTTAGTATCCTCTGCAAGTTACCACTGGGATCAATTACTTTGGCACCAGAGTGGAGCAGTACCAGGCAAGTGCTGTGTGTGGGGTGGAGGAGAAGGGGGCAATGATTGCTGGAAAGAAATCTCTAATTTGGAATTGTAGAAAGGCAGTGAAAATTTTGTTAAGAGATATTTTCACCTAGTGCCTAGTATATCAAACCAAAATATTGCCTGATAACCCCCACCGACGACAGCCACTTTCCAGTGGTGTCAGCTCAAAAGGTTAAAACAACAGTAAAAGCCAAAACCCAACTCAAGTTCCAGCCTGCAGACTGCAGCCCTCCCCTGTAACACATCATTCCTCTCTCGCTATAATTTATGTTGTAACTTATGTTCCCTTTGCCTGCATTCTTTTCCAAGTAAAGCACAGGATCTGTAAGGAAGCAAGCATCTTATGCATATTTGCTCATCACACAAAGCTAAAGACAGTAAATACTGAATTGATAAAGACATGGTGAGTGGCAGAGGAAAAGCGGATTAGCAGACTTTACAAGAAGCAGGGGACTTGCTTTTGGAAAGAGTTGACTTTGCACAAATCTAAACCTACCTATGGTTTTTTTATGGAATAACTGACACTACTTGAAAAGACCCTGGAAACGACTGGAGAAACACATAAACCACTGGAAATCATTCTTTATACACTTTTCTCTTCACACTAACTGCCCTTCTGATATAAAGACTGAGTGAGTGTTTTGTTTATGCTATTTTAGGAGTCAGGAAAGAATGTTCTGGAGTTTTTTTTTTTTTTTTAAAGTTACACTTAATGTAAACATTCGGGGAAATCCACATTTGAACTGAGAGATTAGATTCAAGATCCCAGTAGTCTTTTCCTGCCACATGTGCTAGGTCACCTCAGCCATGTCTGACTCTTTACCACCCCATGGACTGTAGCCCACCAGGCTCCTCTGTCCATCGGATTCTCCAGGAAAGAATATTGGAGTGGGTTGCTATGCCCTTCTCCAGGGGATCTTCCTGACCCAGGGATCAAACCCCCGTCTCTTGTGTCTCCTGCATCGACAGGTGAGTTCTTTACCACTAGCGTTACCTGTGAAGCCCTTTGCTGCCATATGTAATGACATAATTTTTACCCCACATTAAATGTATCCTATGCATCTCTACTAAATTGAGTGCTTTTGTTTCCAGCTGCGGCTTTTGTGATGACCAGCCACGTGTGCTGGATCTGAATGCCGTCAGCAGGCAATCCACGCTCCCCTGCAACTATGCTCCCTTGGCAGCTGCACTCACGCCCTTCCCCTGCTCTCTGTCTGCATCGTTGGCTTCCACCCTGGACTGTACATCCTCCTAGCTCAGCTGGTTCCTGACCTCATTCCGCCCATGGCAGGAGATGAGAGAGTGAGAAGGACGCAGCTGGGGCGTTTTTCCCTCGTTGTCTCAGCCAGCTCCTGCCACCTATCCTTGGCCTGTGATCGCTTCACCTCTGCCCCTGGTCTGCCTGCCTCCTGCTGTTGTCAGTCTCTGCATTTCCCCAGTCTCCTTCTGGTCTCCCAACTGCCAGTTACCGACTGAGTTACCAACCTCCTGAATTAAATTCCTCCTGTTGTACATACTTGGAGTGGGGTCTGTTTTCCTGACTAATACAGTAACCATAATTTTCAAAGGGAAATAAGGATGAAAGAGGTTGGAGATGGACCCTAATGAATATGCTTTTATGGGAGGGGTTCCCGTGACCCCTCGCTATCTCACTAACTTGGTGGGCAGTCTTACAACTAACTTCTCCAAAACCGGGGGTCCAGGTCAGGGTGGCATAGTAAGGAAATCAACAGTTATTCCACCAGAAGTTGGTATGTGGTTTCTATTTACTGAACCACTTCACGCCATGGTCTGTCTGTGACGTTACATGCTCACAGCTCAATTTTATGAAAAGGTTCAGAGAGGTAAAATAAAGTCTCCAAGCTCACACAGCTAAGAAATAACACTGTGAATTGCATCAAAACAAGGACGCTTGTTGTATATTAGAAATAGAGCATATTAGTTAGACAACTAGACGGATATTGGTCTTTTCCTAAGAAGAGTCTCTGGTGGCGAATGTTTAGAAAGATGCTTTTTTGAGCTTCCTCCTAGACCTGAGATATAGACTTATACAAAATACGTTGATTCCTCATGCTTGTGTTCAGTTGCTAAGTTCAGTCCAACTCTTTGGGAACCCATGGACTGTAGCCCACCAGGCTCCTCTGTCCATGGGATTCCCCAGGCAAGAATACTAGAGTGGGTTACCATTTCCTTCTCCAGGGGATCTTCCTGACCCCGGGATCAAAACCAGGTTTACTGCATTGCAAGCAGATTGTTTACCATCTGAGCCACCACAGAAGCTCATGGTGACTCCTAATCTTTGTTTATCAGCTATCTGGTGCTTCCCAAAATTACTTTTACCAAAATTATTCACCTTCTTTACAAGTATACTTGATCTTAACAACAACGATGCTGAGGTTTATGGAGTGTTTACTAAATGCACGAAACTCTTCTAAGCGCCTTTGTTAATTACCTCATTTCATCTCCAAAACTCTGTGATACAGGTAGTATCACTTCTCCCACTTTAAAGATGAAGAAACAGCCTAAAGGAACTAAGTAACTTGTCTAAATTCACACGATGGGTGAGTGATCCTAGAGGAGATGGAACACAATGATATTTTCAATAACAATGAAAATATTTCATGATCCAGGTATTGGGAGGCAGGGAAGGAAATGTTGCAAGAAAAATATGAGAAAATGAGATGAAAGGGAAATCATAGTTGAGTTCAGAGTTTGGTCGTGTTTCATCTCTCACTTACCCTCAGTCAGTACTCTCGGCTTCCCTTGAAGTAAGCATCGTTCGTATTGTACAGATGAACACACAGGTTCAGAGAGGTTGATTCTCCTGCCCAAAGTGGATTCTCCCAAAGCAGACTCTCCAGCTACTATGCAGCAGAATCAGCAGGGAAATTAAGGTTGGCCTTGCTCTAGTTTCCATCACATCAAGGGTGTCGCACGTCATGGAGACCATCTCCCTGATGTCCAGATGTTTTGAAATACAGATTTATAAGAAGAAGAGTTTCCCTGTATAAGCGTTCGCCGCTTATCTGCATGGTCCTTCGCTTGGCTTTCGGTGGGATTTATGCAATTCTCGCCTTCCATGGGCTACATTCATTCTTGAATCCACTCATTTGCTGAGTGTGTCTTGGGTACACTGCCTGGGTCTTGCAGTGCAGGAGTGAACGGGATAACTCAAGCCCCAGGTCACCTTGGGCTGAGCAACCTCAGGGTGATGTCAATACTGGCTAACAGTGGTTAATGTGGGGTCTTTGATGCCATCCTGCTTGTTTGCTGGCACATCATTTTGGAAAGGCTTCACTGATTTGGAAAGACTGGCTATATTAAGCTTGGTTAAGAGTTTTCATATTATTTGTTCTTTTGCAGTGCATTATGCGGAAAGCAGTTACCTTCATGGTATGATGTTTTTAAGACCATTTTATTGAGGCATAATTGATGAATAAAAAGCTGTTCATATTTAATGTATACAACTTGATGAATTTGGTGGTACATACAAACCTATGAAACCACCAGCACTATCAAGGCCAAACAGAGCTCCATCATATCCACCCATTTTATTAGAATATTGTGGATATGTGTGGTAAGAAACATAAATTCCACATAAAATTTTTAGCAAGTTTTAAATATCCAATACAACCCGCCTGCCAATGCAGGAGATGTAAGAAACGTGGGTTCAGCCCCTGCGTTTGGAAGATCCCCTGGAGGAGGGCATGGCAACCCACTCCAGTATTCTTTCCTGGAGAATCCCACAGACAGAGGAGTCTGGCAGGCGATGGTCTACAGAGTCTCAAAGGGTCAGACATGACTGAAGTGACTGAGCACTCACACGCAGTACTGAGATTTATAGGACTGTGCTACATGGCAGGTAATCAGAGAGTATAGCGTTTCAATGATGTAATGTAAGTAATTTCTGGGATCTATACAGCATGTGCTTTCTAAAGGATAATAAAAGCTAATCCCAAGTGCTTTATTCCCTCTCTGTCTCTCTTACTTCCTCACCTAAGATTCAGAGTGGCAGACACATGACCATCAGGCACTAATTTTACTAAATTATGTAATTTCCCATTCCATGCTCTTAAAATACAAGTTCTGGATTGATTAGCCCACTGAATTACCAATATTTCAGCGTGAGTTCTGTCCTACACTGTTCAATTTATGGCAGCAATTGTCAGAGCCTGAACACATTAACTGCTTAGAACAAAGAGGGCCATGGACAGGGAGGGAAAAGAGAAAGAAATATAGCTACAAAGTCAGGGTTCATTTGCATCTCAGCTGCGGCAGAGAAAGAAATCAGGACTGTAAGAGGTCCTGAGCTCACCTTTGCTTCATCTCCCTCCTCCACCGCCTGCTGTGGGGCCACAGGAATGAAGGAATGAAGCCCTTGTTTGACTGTTTTTCCCAACTTGTCCGCACAGCCTAATAAATACCACTGCGTGAACTAACTCTCATCATTGGCAAGATGGATGGAGGTAACACCTTTAAGACTCATCCCTGAATTAAGAGTTCAGTAGGGAACTTCCCTGGTGGCTAAGTGGTAACGAATCCACCTGCCAATGCAGGGGTAATGGGGTCAGCCCTTGGTCTGGGAAGATCCCACATGCCACAGGACAACTAAGCCCATGTGCTGCAACTACCGAGCCCACGCACCACAGTTCCTGAAGCCTGCACACCCTAGAACCCACGCTCCATGACAAGAGAAGCCGCCACAGTGAGAAACCCTCTCACCACAGCACAGATAAGCCCCCACACGCAGCACCTGGAGAAGGCCCACATAGCCACCAAGGCAAATAAATAAATCTTGAAGAGTTCAGTGAACTTCTCCCTTCCTGCTCCATTTTGTAAAATTGTACTGAGATACTGCTTTTGTCAAATTTCCTTTGTATTCTCATTGTGTACAAATTAAAAAAGACACAAAGTTTGGACATCAGATGAGACAGAAAACACAGATGCAGAAGCCATTGATCTAAGCAATAGATAAAAGCATAACTATTTTTCCAGACCAAACAAATTAGCCAGAACACACAGCCACAGAGAGGTTAATCAAGACGATCAGTGGAAAGCTCTGCAGGATACAAGAGACAAAGAGTTACTGAGAACATTACAAAGGCATTGCCATAAGCTTTTCTTTTTTTTTTTCCTGTTTCATACTACAACTTGAATTTTATTCATCTGGTTGCTAAAGGGTCCCCAGGGGACTCTTCTGGTGATCCAGTGGCTAAGACTTTTGCTTACAATGCAGGGGCCCAGGGTTTGATCCCTTCTCAGGGAACTTGCCATAAGCTTTTCTTTTGAAAATATCCATCCAATATTTTGAAGGACTAATTCATCTGCCTTTCTACATGTTGTGATAGAGAAAGATGACCTTGAGGGAGGTCAATAAATCTTAGGTCTAACAGTGTGAATTGGAGAAACTCACTATGGAAAACTCACCATGGAAAACTCACTACAGATTTTTGTATATTAGGGTTTCCAGTTTAAAATGGCAAAGCAGGACGAATGACATATTCATCTTGGGCTAAACAGAGTCTACTCAACATAAGTGGCTCAATGGATAAAGACTCCATCTGCAGTGCGGGAGACACTAGAGTTGTGGGTTTGATCCCTGGGTGGGGAAGACCCCCTGGAGGAAGAAATGACAACCCACTCCAGCATTCTTGCCTGGAGAGTTCCATGGACAGAGGAGCCTGGTAGACTACAGTCCATAGAATCTGAAAGGGTTGGACATGACTGAAGCGACTGAGTAAATAGACTCTACAGGTGTCTGTGTATGAATACTGCTGCTGCTAAGTCACTTCAGTCGTGTCCGACTCTGTGTGACCCCATAGACGGCAGTCACCAGGCTCCCCCATCCATGGGATTCTCCAGGCAAGAACACTGGAGTGGGTTGCCACTTCCTTTTCCAATGCAGGAAAGTGAAAAGTGAAAGTGAAGTCGCTCAGTCATGTCAGATTCTTAGCGACCCCATGGACTGCAGCCCACCAGGCTCCTCCATTCATGGGATTTTCCAGGCAAAGTACTGGAGTGGGGTGCCATTGCCTTCTCCGCTGTGTATGAATATATAATTGTAAAATTATATGTGTGTGCTTAGAGAGTAATAGTGTCATTGTTAGCATAATTGTTTCATTACCTTCTGTTAACTACTCTAGGATAAAAGATGTGGAATTAACTGAATAATTTCCCCTGAAATCATGAGCTTGTTCATCATTTTCAGATTAGACTCATGATGGTGGTAAGCACAGAAACTTCTGGAATGCTGCCTTGGACCGTCCAGTTTTAGGACAAGGGCAGAAGTCATCTTCCAGTCACAACAGGTCAGACCCGGCTTCCAAGCACACTTTGTTGATTCCAGCTTGTGCTGTACTCACATGCCAGCAACTTTGGAAAACTCAACAGTGGCCACAGGTCTGGAAAAGGTCAGTTTTCATTCAAATCCCAAATAAGGGCAATACCAAAGAATGTTCAAACTAGCACACAATTGCACTCATGTAGCTAGTAAAGTTGGAGAAGGCAATGGCACCCCACTCCAGTACTCTTGCCTGGAAAATCCCATGGACGAAGGAGCCTGGTAGGCTGCAGACCATGGGGTCATGAAGAGTCGGATACGACTGAGTGACTTCACTTTCACTTTCATGTATTGGAGAAGGAAATGGCAACCCACTCCAGTGTTCTTGCCTGGAGAATCCCAGGGATGGGGGAGCCTGGTGGGCCGCCATCTATGGGGTCTCACAGAGTCGGACATGACTGAAGCGACTTAGCAGCAGCAGCAGCAGCTAGTAAGGTTATGCTCAAAATCCTTCAAGTTAGGCTTCAATAGTACACAAACCAAAAATTGCCATATGTACAAGCTGGGTTTATACAAGGCAGAGGAACCACACATCAAATTGCCAGCACTTGTTGGATCATAGAGAAGGCAAGGGAATTCCAAAAAAACATCTATTTCTGCTTCATTGAGTACGCTGAAATCTTTGACTGTGTGGATCACAACAAACTGTGGAAAATCCTTATAGAGATACCAGACCACTCTACCTGTCTCCTGAAAAACCTGTATGTGGGTCAAGAAGTAACAGTTAGAACCTTACATGGAACAACTGGCTGGTTCAAAATTGGGAAAGGAGTACGTCAAGGCTGGATATTGTCACCCTGCTTGTTTAACTTATATGCAGAGTATATCAAGTGAAACACTGGGCTGAATGAAACACAAGTGGGAATCAAAATTGCCTGGAGAAATATCAACAACCTCAGATATGCAGATGATACTACTCTAATGGCAGAAAGTAAAGAGGAACTAAAGAGCCTGTTGATGAAGCTGAAAGAGGAGAGTGAAAAAGCTGGCTTAAAACTCAACATTCAGACTAAAGCTGTGAAATTAAAAGACTCTTGTTCCTTGGACAGGGAGCTATGACAAACCTAGACAGTGTATTAAAAAGCGGAGACATCACTTTGCTCACAAAGGTGTGTGTAGTCAGTTGTAGTTTTTCCAGTAGTCATGTATAGATGTGAGAACTGGGCCATAATGAAAGTTGAACCCTGAAGAATGGATGTTTTTGAACTGTGCTGCTGGAGAAGACCCTTGAGAGTCCCTTGGACTGCAAAGAGATCAAACCAGTCCACTCTAAAGGAAATCAGTCCTGAATATTCATTGAAAGGACTGATGCTGAAGCTGAATCTCCAATACTTTGATCCTCCTGATGCAAAGAGCCAGTGCATTGGGAAAGACTGTGATGCTGGGAAAGACTGAGGGCAAAAGGAGAAGGGGACAGCCGAGGATGAGATGATTAGACAGCATCACTGACTCCATGGACATGAATTTGAGAAAACTCTGGGAGATAGTGAAGAGCAAAGAATCTTGGCATGCTGCAGTCCATGGGGTCACAAGAAGATGAACATGACATTGGTTGAACAACAACAAATATTGCCACAAAAATCTGGATGTTTATCTCTTATTGAAAGTCTGGATCTGACCCCAGGTGGTCTTGCTCATTCACCTCGATGCCTGCTCCTGTAAGAATGTATGTTTGTAACCCTGTGGTTAGGAGTTGGACATCAGCTCCAAAAATTCAACGACTTGAATCAAATTCATATGATGCTGAGTCAAGCACAAGATATCTGTACAAAGACCCTACTGATAAATAAAATGCCTGTTAACCTACCTTAAGAAATCTTGACCAAATTATTCTCATCAAGGGATCAGTGCATTCTCTCCCAAACATACATGTCTTTAAAAGAATCAAGCAAGTTATGTTTAGTGAGTCAGAAATTGATGCAACTAGGTGATTAGATCATCTCAAAGGCAAAATGTCATATTACGATGTGCCATCTCCCTCTGAGATGCCAACCAACAGCATCTGCCTTCTCAGGCCATTCACTCAGATTGAAATTCTAAGATCTTTTTTTTTTTTTTTTACTTTACAATATTGTATTGGTTTTGCCAAACTTCAACATGAATCCTCCATGGGTGTACATGTGTTCCCCATCCTGCACTCCCCTCCCACCTCCGTCCCCATACCATCCCTTTGGGTCATCCCAGTGCACCAGCCCTGAGCATCCTGTATCATGCATCGAACCTGGACTGGTGATTCGTTTCACGTATGATATTATACATGATTCAATGCCTAAGATCTATGAAAATGGCTCATAAAAATGTAGGTGGTCACTGCTCTTCTGCTGCCCAACCGCCACCATCACTAATACATATATGCACACTTCAATCAGAGCACATCACTTTTTAAATTTTTTATTTATTTATGTTTGGCTGTGCTTGGTCTTCACTGTTGTACGCAGCTTTCTCTAGTTGCGGTGAGTGGGGGCTGCTCTCCAGCTGCAGGGCTCAAGCTTCTCCTGTGCTGACTTCCCCTGCTCTGCAGCACGGGCTCCAGGGCACCCAGGCTTCGGTAGTTGCAGCTCGAAGGCTCTGGAGCCTGGGCTCAGTAGTTGGGGCACACAGGCCTAGCTGCCCTGTGGCCTATGGGATCTTCCTGGACCAGACATCTAACCCATGTCATCACTGGGCCCTTCACTTTTTTTTTTCTTAACACATTCTTTCTTATATATGTTACACAGTAAAATAATGATCATGGCAAAGTTTAGTGAAGATGAGAAAAAATTTAACAAAAATGAGAAGTAAAAAAAAATTTGTCAAAATACAGATAGTGATATCACAAGTCTAATTTTTTTTTAAATTGAAGTATAATTGACTTGCAACATTGTGTTAATTTCAGGTGTATAGCATGGTGGTTCAGTTTTTTCAGATTACATTCTGTTACAGGTTATTTTTATAAGATACTAAATATAATACCCTGTGCTAGACAATAAATCCTTGTTGCTTATCTCTTTTACGTTTAGCAGTTTGTTAATTCCATACTCCTAACTGGTCTCTCTCCACCTTTGGTAGGGCTTCCCTGGTGGCTTAGATGGTAAAGAATTTGCCTGTAATGTGGGAAATCCAGGTTCAATCCCTGGATCAGGAAATTCCCCCAGAGAAGGAAATGGCAACCCACTCCAGTATTCTTCCCTAGGAAATCCCATGGACAGAGAAGCCTGGTGAGCTACAGTCCACGGGGTTGCAAATAGTCGGATACAGCTGAGCAACTAAAACTTCCTTTTTTTTTCACCTTTGGTAACTGTAAGCTTGTTTGCTATGTCTGTGAGTCTGTTTTGGATTTGTACGTCGATGCATTTACATCGCTTTTCAGCCCCCACATATAAGTAATGCCATATGATATTCGTCTTTCTCCAGACACCCCCATGCCCTGGGCTGTCTTTTCATTTTGTCAGTCATTTTCTTTGTGCTACAAAAGCTTTAAGTTTGATTAGACCCCGTTTGTTTATTGTTGCTTTCCTTGCCCTAAGAGACTGATTGAAGAAAATACTGCTATGATTTATGCCCAAGAATGCTTTGCCCATGTTCTCCTCAAGGAGTTTTATGGTGTCATGTTTTATATTTAGGACTTCAAACCAACTCAATTTTATTTTTGTGTGAGGTATTAAGGAATGTTCATATGCAGCTGTCTATCTTTTCCAACACCACTTGTTAAAGAGACTCTTTTTTCTCCTACAGTATATCCTTGCCTCCTTTGCTATATATTAATTGACCATGGCTGTGTGGGTTTATTTCTGGGCTCTCCATTCTGTTGCATTGATCCTTATGCCTGTTTTTGAGAGCAGTTCACTTTTTTGGTTCAGTTCAGTTGTGTCCGACTCTTTGCAAGTCCATGAACTACACATTCCATGGAATTCTCCAGGCCAGAAGACTGGAGTGGGTGGCCTTTTCCTTCTCCAGGGGGTCTTCCCAACCCAGAGATCAAACCCAGGTTTCCTACATTGCAGGTGGATTCTTTAGCAGCTGATCCACAAGGGAAGCCCCATTCACTTTTTATACATGACCTTTGAACAAGACCAGTGTATGCAACGTGAGGGGCCACTGAAACATGAACTCATAAGGAATCATTAAGTTCACATGTTCACACACTATTTTCCCCAGCTTTACTGAGATGAAATTGACACATAATATTGTATAAGTTTAAGGTGTACACCCAGTTGATTAGATACATTTATATGTTGAAAAACGATTACCACCATAACATTAGCTAACACCCACATAACATCACATAATTACCACTTCTTTTTTTGTGGTAAGCATATTTAAGATCTACTATCTTAGCAATTTCCCAGTATATAATGCAATATAAGGGATTCCCTTGTGGCTCAGCTGGTAAAGAATCCGCCTACAATGTGGGAAACCTGGGTTCGATCCCTGAGTTGGGAAGGTCCCCTGGAGAAGGGAAAGTCTACCCACTCCAGTATTCTGGCCTGAAAAATTCCATGGACTGTAAAGTCCATGGGGTTGCAAAGAGTCTGACAGGACTGAGCAACTTTCTCATCACAATGCAATGTCATTAACTATCATCACCATGCTCTACATTAGCTCCCAGGACGTAGTCATCTGCCAACTAGAAGTCTGGATCCTTTGACCAGGATCTCAGTGACCACTCCCCACCGCTGCCCGCCGACCCCACCAGCCACTGGTAGGTACCATTCTGCTCTTCATTTCTATGAGTTTGGCTTTTTCAGAGTCTATATGTAGGTGACATCATACAGCATGTCTTCTTCCAGACACCCTTTTCGACATTGCTGGAGATACATCATCAAGTGAGAATGGCTGTTTGGTACCGTAAGATGAACCTCACCATGACATTCCAGCTGTGTTTTCTGAGAACACTCTCTTGGACTCCTTGATGGGGATTGGATAAATGTCTAAGCACCACCAGTTACACACGAAATAATCCTTTAGAGCAGTGTGCCCTGCAGATAACTAGGCCCACAATGTACATGCTGTGCTGTGTTGTGCTTAGTCGCTCAGTCGTGTCTGACTCTTTGCGACTCCATGGACTGTAGCCCACCAGACTTCTCTGTCCATGGGGTTCTCCAGGCAAGAATACTGGAGTGGGTTGCCATGCCCTCCTCCAGGGGATCTTACCAACCCAGGGATTGAACCTAGGTCTCCCTCATTGCAGGCGGATTCTTTACAGTCTGAGCCACCAGGGAAGCCCATGAATACTAGAGTGGGTAGCCTTATCCCTTCTCCAGGGAAGCTTCCCAACCCAGGAATCAAACCAAGGTCTTCTGCATTACAGATGGATTCCTTATCAGCTGAGCTACCAGGGAAAAGTAAATGCTACTTTCTGCAATTATTGTTTCAGAGAATGGCTGGTTCTTAAATTTGCTGCATCTTAAGCACCATGTATAGATTATGTGGGCTTCTCTGGTGGCTCAGTGATAAGGAACCCGCCTGCTAATGCAGGAGACTCAGGTTTGATCTCTGGGTCAGGAAGATCCCCTGGAGGAGAAAATGGCAACCTACTCATGTTCTTGCCTGGAAATCTCATGGACAGAGGGGCCTGGTGTGCTACCGTTCATGGGGTTGTAAAAGAGTATGACACGACTTAAAAATTAAACAACGATGACAACAGATTATAGAGTATTTGTGTGCAGAATGTGTGAAGTCAAATAGGATCTTCTTTAAGTGGAGACAAGCTGTTGTCCACTAGGTGGGAAGTTTGATTTGGTGTGTTTTTCCCAATTTTGTAGCTTTCCTTGTGGCTCATCTGGTAAAGAATCTGCCTGCAATGTGGGAGACCTGGGTTGGGAAGATCCCCTGGAGAAGGGAAAGGCTACCCATTCCAGCCTTCTGACCTGGAGAATCCCATGGACTGTGTAGTCAATGGGGTGGCAAAGAGTAGGACACAACTGAGTGACTTTCACTTTAACTTATACCAAAAACGGGACTTGGTAGAACCATGAAATCAGTGACTGCTTCTAACACACTCAAGAGAAAAAATTCCTCCATGTAAAAATGCAAATGTATTTCTTTATACGTATAAACAATATTTATATGTGTTCTGGTGGCTCAGTAGTAAAGAACCCACTTGTCAATGCAGGAGACATGAATTTGATCCCTGGGTCGGGAAGATCCCCTAGAGAAAAAAATGGCCACCCACTCCAATATTCTTGCCTGGAAAATCCCATGGACAGAGGAGCCTGGCTGGCTACAGTCCATGGGGTTGCAAAAGGGTCTGACATAATTCGCAACTAAGCAGCAACAATATTGCATTGTTTTAATATTATACCTACATTTTTTTTAATCCACTCATGTGTCAATAGACACTTAGATTGTCTCCATGCTTCGATTTTGGAATGCTGCAGCAGTGGACATGGGGGTGGAGCTATCTCTTAAAGACAGTGATTTCATACACTTTGGTGTATACTAGAGGTAGGATTACTAGATCATATGGTAGTTTTAATTTTTTAAGAACCCCGTACTCTTTTCCATAGTGACTGCACTGAGTTACATTCCAACCAACAGTGCAGAAATGTTCCCCTGAAGAAGGAAATGGCAACCCACTCCAGTATTCCTGCCTGGAAAATCCCTTGGCCAGAGGAGCCTTGGCAGGGGACCATGGGGTCACAAAAGAGGAGGACAGAACTTAGAGACTAAACAACAACAAGGATCCATGCAATAGGAATTTATATATACACATGTCTTTACTTAGTGAGAAAATTATCACTTTAATTTTATGCGCCTATTCAAAGTGGTTGTTTGCTGAAGGCAGTAGTGGTGGGGACATACACACTACTAGTTCTCAGCGTCATCAGAGCTTTCGAGGGTAACAGCACAGTCTTAGAAGGGAAGCTGATACGAGTCTAGAACGAGATTTACATTGTCATCTTTCAAACCCTGCCCCATTCAACTCCTGCTTTTCCTCTGTAAGGTTTTAAGCTTATAGCTCTAACCCTTTTATGTATCTTCTCTCCCAAATCGTGCATTTGGGTGTATTTCTATGTCAGTGAATTATCACTTATGAAGGGGGCCTTTGGAAAGAAAAAGTATTTGGGTTTTTCAACAGGTGTTCATAGAGCTTCTTTTGAAATTGAAAAGTTATTCACAAAACTTTGACTGGGGGTGAGTGAATGAGAAACACTGCTTCAGTGGGGTTTTCTGTAAAGCTACATGTTTTAGTATCTCTTACTCTATTCACTAACATAAGTTCAATATTTCACACTAAAGTTAATGGAATTCAAAGGAATTTTGAAAATTAATACTAATTATGATGTGTACATGTTCAAAAGAGTTTCCCACCCAAATCAATATTTCCATTAGCATAACTATTGTCATCGACTTCAAAGTCATTAAAAGAATGAACTATGGCCTAGTTCCAGAATCGCATCAGAATCTTTGGTTTCAGGAAGATCTTTTCATTGCCAACTTCTTAGTAAAGGAAAGCAAGCTACTTTTTGAGATCGAAAGGAGAGATTTTAACCCAAACATATTTGGTATGCAAAATATGAATAAAATAGAGGTGACTGAAAAGAAGATAGGCCCTAAAATTTCACCAAGGAATTTCAGGTAACAGCCAAAGAGAACATTGTGGAAACAAAACCTGAACAGCAGGAACCACGGCAGCTGCCTTCCAAAAGCTACGTGTTGTTTCACAGCGGAGCCTGCAAACTGGCAGAGAAACGCACCGCGTATCTCTAACTGCCTTCTCTGGCTTCTTCCTGGCTGTTCATCTGGTTTATTTAACATCATTTACTCTCTTCCTTAAACTTCTAAGGGACAGAGATGTTCAGTCATTCGGTTTTCAAAGCCATTCTGTCTCCTTTCAACTCCTTTGTAGACACATATTTTCCTTGAGGGTATCTTTAGCATTTTTGCTAAAATTCAAAGGGATTCAGAGGAAAGTGTGTGTGTGTGTGTATGTATACATATATATAATTATTTGTTCAGTTAAGAGACAGAGTTTAAGGAAATGGCCTATATTACTGTTAAAAAATCCAGTTTATTCTCTTCGTGTATTTACACATATGGATTCTTTTAAACCTGCTTAAAATAAAGCAAGTCTCTGGAACCCTTTTGTGAAGCTGGTGTTTAGCTCAGAGATGTTAAAATCAATATCTAGAATATTCAAATGCTTTGACTCTTTAGAAAGAGACTTACTGTGACTCCCAATTTAGTAATTTATTCAGGCTGTGTTTGGATTGCATGTCACAGACTTGAGATAGCATTATGTTATGAGAAGATTCCAAAATTTGAACCCTTGTTTGACAGGATTTGACATTTTGAAATTATTTGCACAGTTAAGAGTTTAGGGTTTGGAGAGAACTCAGTGTGATGTTTATCATTTATAGACTAGCATTGTAGAGCAGTTGCTCAACTTTTCCCCTCTCACCCTTCCCCTTCTCTTCCCCTTTTCTTGCTTTGGTTTCTCTTCCTGCTCCTTTTGTTGAGAACATTTAAGCTCTGCTGCTGCTGCTAAGTCACTTTAGTCATGTCCGACTCTGTGCGACCCCATAGATAGCAGCCCACCAGGCTCCCCCATCCCTGTGATTCTCCAGGCAAGAACCCTGGAGTGGGTTGTCATTTCCTTCTCCAATGCATGAAAGTGAAAAGTGAAAGTGAAGTCACTCAGTCGTGTCCGACTCTTAGCGAACCCCTGGACTGCAGCCTACCAGGCTCCTCTGTCCATGGGATTTTCCAGGCAAGAGTACTGGAGTGGGGTGCCATTCTCTTAGCAAATGTTGCTTATAAGATACAGTGTTATCAACTCCAGGCACCAGGCTATACTTAGATCCTCAGATTTTTTATCTCACAGCTAAAAGTTTGAATACTCTGGCCAATTTCTCCCTCCCCTCTCGACTTCTTTAAACCTTGATTTTTCATCTGTAAAACAATAGTGTGTTTTCATTGCCAACATTTTAATACGGAAAAAGAAGCTCCTTTTTGAGATCAAAATGAGAGATTTTAACCTAAACACATTTTATATACAAAATATGGATAAAATATAGGCAACTAAAAAGAAGATAGTCCCTAAAATCTCACCAGCAAATTTCAGGTAAGAGCCAAAGAGAACATTATTGAAACAAAACCTGAAACAAAGGAAATCACAACAGCTGCCTTCCAAAAGCTTCCAAAAACTACATATTGTTTCAACAGTGGAGTTTGGAAACTGGCAGAGAAATGCAACATAGATCTTCAACTGCCTTGTCTGTCCTCACTATTCCCAGAGTTTTCTCAATTTCATTTCCATTGATTCAGTGATGCTATTCAACCAACTCATCCTCTGCCACCCCCTGTTCCTTTTGCCTTCAATCTTTCCCAGCATCAGGGTCTTTTCCAATGACTTGACTCTTTGCATCAGGAGGCCAAAGTATTGGAGCTTCAGCCTAGCCTCAGTCCTTCCAATGAATATTCAGGACTGATTTCATTTAGTATTGACTGGTTTGATCTCCTTGAAGTCAGCACAATTTGAAAGCATCAGTTCTTCAGTGTTCAGCCTTCTTTATGGTCCAACCCTCTCATCGGTACATGACTACTGGAAAACATAGCTTTGACTATATGGACCATTGTTGGCAAGGTGATATCTCTGCTTTTTAAACACTATCTCGGATTGTCATAGCTTTTTTTCCCAAGGAGCAATCATCTTTTAATTTCCTGACTACAGTCACTCTGTGAAAGACCTACATGCAATGTTTATAGCAACATCATTCACAATAAGCAAAACCTGGAAAAACTCGAAAGCCCATCAACTAGTGGATGGATAAATAGAGTTTATCCACATAATGAAATTATAGTCAGTAATAAGAGGGAACAAATGCTATGACATGAATGAACTTCAAAAATATTACACCAAGTGAAAGAAGCCAGATACAAAGGGCTGCACATTGTACGACCACGTTTAAATGAGATGTCCAGAAAACGCACCTCTGTAGAAACTGAAAGTACTTTGGTGGTTGCTTGGAGCTAGGGGTGAGGATGAGCTTTAACTACAAGCTGATGTGAGGCTCTTATTCGAGGCCCAGGAATTTTCTAAGCCTGGTTTGTGTACCTCAGTAAGTCTACTAAAAATCATGAGTTATACATTTAAAACAGGTGAAATTTATGGCATGTAAGTGGAAGTGTTAGTCGCTCCGTCCTGTCCGATTCTTTGTCACCCCATGGACTGTAGCCTGCCAGGCTGCTCTGTCCATGGAATTCTTCATGCAGGAGTACTGGAGTGGTAGCCATTCCCTTCTTATACCTCCATAGAGCTGTTTTAAAAGGTCAGTGCAATGCATTGAAACTATTCAATCTGATAAGTAAATTCAGTGCAAAGACTAGTTAAGAGATTTCTATGCAAAAGTCAATAGGATTTTTTAAAAATAAGTAAATCAGTAATAACCAATGAGAACATTTAATGGGATGAAAGTCCTGATTTCAAGGTCAGTAAATGCTTCCTGCCTCAGTTTCGTCCCCTGTACATGGGATGGTAGTAACCAGCTCATAAAAGAGCTGAGTGGATTAAGAAGTCGTATTTGCAAAGTGTGAGAAGTGATGTCTGGAATATAGGAGATGTTCACAAGGGTGTTAAGTCTTAATACTGATGCACAAGATAAAGAAATAAGAACGTTTATTACAACATTCTTGGTAGAAGTAAATAATGAAAAATAACTAACATCCATACCTTTAAAAATGATTATATGAATAATGTCAGCACAATGAAAACTGCAGAGTCTTTTAAAAGAATGATACTGATCCACACGTTTTTGCCTGGAAAAACCCCCAAGATAGACTGTGAACTGAAAACAGCAAATTTCAGAAAAATAAAAATAGGATGATTCTATTTAAGTTAAGACCGCATTGTGTGTCTACATGAGTGCATAAATTAGTAAAACAGAGGTCTGAACTGAATATATAACAATCTGGAGTATGGGTGATTAATGAGAGAGAGACAGAGAGGACATTAACTTTTTATTTTGCATTTCTGTGTTTCTTAAATATTTAAACACAAAAATAGAGTCCAAAGTTTGCACATGATTAACGTGGAAAGTGAAACAAACAGACCATCTTATCCACCTGGTAGATCAGGATGCTGTGAACCCATGAGCCTTTGTGTGCCGAGGACAGCAGACCATGGGCAGCAAAAGAAACACACGCGATGCATTCAGAAGGTGATGGCTTTTTAAATTTTTTATGTAATTACCTGTACACCTTCAGGACCTGAATAGAAGAAATATTGCTTCATGGGTCAACTTTAAAGTCATGAAGAAGAGTAGTCTGCAGAGTATACTAGTCAGTTTCATATTTTCCCAACTTGAATACAAGCATCCCTTTTGAACTGTGTTGCAAAGATGACGTTGGCTCAGAAATTGCAAAGTGCCATTAATATTGGAAGAACACTGCCATCAATAACTTGTTTATTACATGATGTGGTCCAGAGTTACAGTAGAATATTATCACTTCTGTAGTGAGTGGTCTGCGTAAGAAACACCCAAGAGATACACAGATATAAACCAAAGCCCAGCCTTTATTTTTCTGGTTTTTACCTAATTTGAAATGTTCGGGGTATTAGAACTTCTCTCCATCCCCTTGAGTGCTTTTCTATTAATTAGATATTTCCTATTATCAAGAAGCATTTCCTCAGATTGTCTCAATTTTTATGTTTTTATGGTATTATATAACTTATATTATCCTGTTAGCAGATCAAAAATGATATTTATCTTGTTAGACATTTTCTTGTTATTGCACTAGATCCTGTGGCTCTAAAGCAAACAGGAAGTGAAATGTCCTGTGTCCCATAGGTACAGAGAATCAGACCAATAGAAAACAGAATGCAGGGTAGTTATGCATCACCGCACAGTTGGTCACTATCGATATCAAAGCATGAAGAGGAAGCATGCTTCTTAGGAAGGTTGTATTCTGCCTCAAGAAACAAGATATTTGGTCATCTATTTTTGTCTGGACTTCCCTGGTGGCTCAGAAGGTAAAGAATCTGCCTCCCAGTGCAGGAGATGTGTTCAATCCCTGGGTGGGGAAAGTACCCTGAAAGAAAGCAATGGTAACCCACTCCAGTATTCTTGCCTGGAGAATTCCATGGACAGAGGAGCGTGGCAGGCTATGGTCCACAGGGTCACAAAGAGTTGGACACAACTAAGCAACTAACACACATATTTTTGCCTGCCTGAGTTTCTCCTGCTGGCTGTTAGTAACAGTCATAGGGAAGGAACAAAGAGAGAAAGCTGTAAGAATCAGTCTTAAGATTCTGAAATTAACAGTAAGATGTGTATTCCATATGGTTTACATGTAATGCTTGTGTGAAGCTCGTTCAGACAGGAGTAGACTGTAAGGCTCTGAAATGACAGAAGTAAGCTGGAAACCCTCTCGTTAAGACGAATGGGAGAGAGAAAGACAGCCCACTGATGACGAGTCAGGTGGGCTGCTTCTGTAGCAGGGGCCTGCAGCAGCAGTTTTCCAAAGGGTGGCTGATAAAAGCAAGAGATGGGAAAATCAATACTTGGGGCCAATACCGGTCACAGTTTATTAAGTCATCAAGTTTGGGACAAGACAAGGAAAAGTACACCTTTCTTGTGAATCAAGGTCCCCCGGGCTTCTGCCATCTCTCCTAGGTCACTGAGTCTCCATAGTCTTTGACACCCTAATAACCAGAGTCAGCTTCACTAAATGTCCTTCCGGGCATATTTCAGTTGATGAAACAATAAGCAATCATATGAGAAACCTTAAAAACTCAAAGTACCCAGGGACCACAACCCCCTTGTTATTTTATACCAGCCTTGCTCCACCTTGCTCTGCACATTTAAACATGTCCTTTTTTTTGTGAAACAGTAATCATTAAAGTACAGAAACTTATTTTAAAAATTCATGGTTAGTATTTAGTGGAGATACATTAGTCTACCCATAATCTTGAATTTTAAGAGCTACTACATTTTAATTGAATAAAAGTCACCTTGAGAGCATCTTAAAGACTACTTGAATACTAGTTGGTGGCTCAGACGGTAAAGCGTCTGACTACAATGCGGGAGACCCAGATTCGATCCCTGGGTCAGGAAGATCTCCTGGAGAAGGAAATAGCAACCCACTCCAGTACTCTCGCCTGGAAAATTCCATGGATGGAGGAGCCTGGTAGGCTACAGTCCATGGGGTTGCAAAGAGTCGGACACGACTGAGTGACTTCAATGTCAAGTGTATGTCAATGTCTTTTTTTCTAATTAATCAACTTAACCTCATCACAAATTCAGAGAAAATGACTTAGTTTGAGGCGACAAACCAGGAATCGTTCTTGGGAGAGGAGAAGTCTATCGGTTATCTCTTCCCAAGCACAGGAGACGATGGATCTAGGGTCACAGTATCAGTGACAATGTTTGGTACGGAAAACAACGCTTGGCCAATGCCCTGGGTGACGACAACAGCAGTGCTTCTGTGGCAGCTTGCAGGAGGCTTATGAGCAGTATCAGAGACTTGGAATGCTAAGGACCAGATCTTAAAGCCCAGCGTGGTTTTGTGTTTCCCTGGGTAATCAGCATTTGAAACATTTAAAAAGTACTAAGCCTGTGAGCTCAAGTTAAGTTCAAGTCCCTCTGATCTCCCATTCACCCGCTTCCCACTGCTTTCTTTTGGCAGATCCAATAATAAGGATAATTCCTTTAAAATTATTTCTGGGCAGTATTTCCTTCCTTGCTAACAGTGTGTCCTGCTCAACTTTAGACTTCAGGCTGTTGTAATCTAACAACAGGCAGAATCGTCTCCGCCAAATGCAGATAACGCAGTGGGGAAGCACTTGGCGCCCTTGAGTTCGCTTCAGGACCAGACTCGCCAATTAGGACTCTCCGCCCACGTCCAGGGAGGGTGGTTCTGGAGCCTTCAGAGGTGGGGCTCCAGTCAGGGGAAGCTGGAGGGGCTGCTCCAGTAGACCTTCCCTGGGAGGGCCAGCTAGCGCCAGGGAACACACTGATCTCAAAGTCACCAGGATGCTCTCCAGAGTGGCCAGGGGGTCAGGGGGCACAGAGCAGCAACCTGAGAGGAAGCTCACTCTTGGGTTTGGAGGGACCACCCTTCCAAAGTTCACAAATGATTGCCAGCATCTGCATGACCCCCCAACACCCACCCTTGATTTCTCTTCTTCTAATTTTCTTTCTGAGACAGTTTCTCTGCGGCTCTAGAATCCTAAATCAAGGACATCCAGTAAATCACGCTGGCCTGCCTGGTAGCTTTTTAAAGCCAATGTGTCTAAACCCTTCCTCTCTTGGCGTACAACTCCCCCATCATCTAGGGGTTTTACACCTGAGATTTCCAGGTCTCCAATCTGGGCTTCCCTGGTGGCTCAGATGGTAAAAAAAAAAAAAAATCTGCCTGCAATGCAGGAGACCCGGGATTGATTTGTGGGTTGGGAAGATCTCTTGGAGAAGGGAATGTTGACCCACTCCAGTAATCTTGCCTGGAGAATCCCATGGACAGAGGAGCATGGAGGACTACAGGTCATGGGATCACAAAGAGTTGGACGTGACTGAGGTACCAGCACTAATTTAACCTCTTGATGACAACACAACAAATGAAACACACTCTGTAAAGTCATCTCACTCGACTCAATATGTAATTTTCTTAGACAAGAAATTGGTAAGATGTGATTAGATAAGCAGAGGTTTCATCCTGGTCTTATGATGAAATGGTGTCACCCTTTCAAAAGGAAACATCAAAGAAATAACCAACAAAAGCTAACACTGCCTTATACAAGCAGGGCAGAGCCATTGCCTCTCTCAGTTCAGTTCAGTTCAGTCGCTCAGTCGTGTCTGACTCTTTGCGTCCCCATGAATTGCAGCACGCCAGGCCTCCCTGTCCACCACCAACTCCCGGAGTTCACCCAGACTCACGTCCTTCGAGTCAGTGATGCCATCCAGCCATCTCATCCTCTGTCGTCCCCTTCTCCTCCTGCCCCCAGTCCCTCCCAGCATCAGAGTCTTTTCCAATGAGTCAACTCTGCATGAGGTGGCCAAAGTACTGAAATTTCAGCTTCAGCATCATTCCCTCCAAAGAAATCCCAGGGCTGATCTCCTTCAGAATGGACTGGTTGGGCCGGAACAATTTTGCATTGTTACCATGAAAGGAGGCTCGCACTCACTAAGTCGTGTCTGACTCTGCAACCTCATGGTCTGTAGCCCGCCAGGCTCCTCTATCCATGGGATTTCCCAGGCAAGAACACCAGAGCAGGTTGCCATTTCCTCCTCCAGGGGATCTTCCCAATTCAGGGATCGAACTTGCGTGTTTTGAGGCTGCTGCTTTGGCAGGCGGATTCTTTACCACCGAGCCACCTGAGAAGCCCTCATATGGGAGGGCAGGCAGCGGAGAGAAGATCCCTGAGAATTACCAGGAGATACAGGACAGCCTCTCTTGAATTGTCAGGGACTGTCTTTCATCTCTTGGTGAGTCTCCTCTCAGCTTTTCTTTGCTGTCCATCCACAGACTTTCCATTCCCTTTCCGAATCCCACCCTTTATTTGGTGGCAGGGCCCAACCACATCCATAAAAACATGACATGTGTTTCTCAGACAAATATATGTATATATGTATACCTATGGCTGACTCGTGCTGAGGTTTGACAGAAAACAACAAACTTCTGTAAAGCAATTATCCTTCTATTAAAAAAATAAATTAAAAAAAAGTCTTTTCTAGCTTAGCCATGACAGCGGCTAGAACAGTTCAGAGTATAAAAAGACTGCTCATCCTGATGACTTTGGAAAACTCGGTTCAAAAGGAAACTTTCTTCTGGAGAAATATGAACTGTGTCTGCTGAAAACAAGTTCAGCGCTTTCCCTGGTAAAAACACAGGGCTTCACGGCCAATTGAAGTACCACTTGTTACCAAGATTTTTCTGTTTGGTCGCATGTCGGGCTGACACCCTCTCCAGGTTTAATTGCCTTTGCAGCGTTCTCTTTGGTGTTGGGTTTCCTGGCTGTCTAATCAGAGCAGCAAAGGACACCGTGTGTTCTTCTCACAGGGCTTATCCTGTTTCAGCCACTAATTGTCAAGGTTTGGGAAAAGGTCAGCTAAGCTTATCTAAACACCTACAATGAATCAGAAAGTTTTGAATGTCTATCTTTTCTCAACGATAACATTAATCAAAGTGCACACTCATAAAATAGCTTGCTCAGTCAGTTGTGTCCAACTCTTCGAAGCCCCAAGGACTGTAGCCTGCCAGCTCCTCTGTCCATGGAATTGTCCAGGCAATGATACTGGAGTGGTTGCTACTTCCTCCTCCAGGGGATCGTCCTGACCCTGGGATTGAACCCATGTCTCTTGTATCTCCGGCATTGGCAGACGGATTCTTTACCACTCTGCCACTTGGGAAACCCCTTGATTGGCCTGCTCAATAATCTTGCCCAAGGAATTCACCATTTCAATAATATTAATACACTGATGACCTCCTAATCTATAAAAGGTTAACTAAAAGGTCATACATATATTATGATTCCTTTCAGTTCAGTTCAGTTCAGTTCAGTCACTCAGTCGTGTCTGACTCTTTGCGACCCCATGAATCGCAGCACGCCAGGCCTCCCTGTCCATCACCAACTCCCGGAGTTCACTCAAATTCATGTCCATCGAGGCAGTGATGCCATCCAGCCATCTCATCCTCTGTCGTCCCCTTATCCTCCTGCCCCCAATCCCTCCCAGCATCAGAGTCTTTTCCAATGAGTCAACTCACTCACTTTTAAAACAGCATTTGGAAATAGGTGATGTTCTTTTTCTTGTTTTATTGTAGATGAGAAAATTGTAGCTCAAACAATGTACATACTTGGGCTCACAAACATAGAATCAAAGTAGTAACCGAAGTTTCCAGTAAGCCTCATCACTTCCCATCACCTCGTCACCTCCTCTGAATTCTGGAAAATGGGCAGTCCATTAACTGGTAATTAGTGATGAACACAAGAGGAACACATGGGCTCCTGATACTGTATCTGAAGCCCAATCCCTCCCTTTTCTTTCCAGAGCAGTATAGCATCAAGACAGACCAAGACCTGGGACCCTTGGCTGCAGTGCTGGCACCTGGACAGATGTCTCCTTCAGCAACAACATACAAAGAAACTATAAAGGACTAGAAATAACCACATATATTGACTGTCGGGGCAAATTATAGACAAGAAGGTGGAAGAAAGACCAAAAATTCAACTGCCACCTCTGAAGAGCCCTGAGCAAAAGCAGGGCACTGCCCACGCCCCCTATATTCAACGCCAGCGAAGGAGCAGGCAAATCACTTAGGCCGCCCCTCTGGCCCAACCCTGGACGACCCCCTACCCTCACCCTGCACAAGGAACCAGCTCACCCCCCACAGGAAGCAAGGGGACAAGAGAAGCTGTCACCAGTTCTCACTTCCTCCTGCTGCAGCCGGGCCCCCATACAGCCCTGCCTAAATCCCTTGCCTGGCCTCTGATCAATTTCTATTGATAAGGAGGCCAAGAACCCTGGTTGGTAACAGCATCCCTTTGTTTCTAGTCATCCTGAGCTGATTAGATGAGCACCAAACGATGAGCCCAAGTGACACGGAGAGCCCAAGGGTGCTATCCCCACTCTGAATAGTGTCATGGCACGAAAGACCCAGGAGTGTCACAGGAGTACCTGCAATCTCTCGTGTCATCGTAGAGGACACAGAGGAGACTCTCAGCCTCACCATCTCTTGGTTTCGTTGCTGAAAGTTGAACAGATACAGAATTTGAGGACATTCAATGCTGGGATCAGAGAGGATCATCTTTAATTTTTGTTTGTTTGTTTGTTTGAATGATATTTTTCTCCTGCCCTTGAAGCCGCATGTGTCAAAGGGCAAGATATTTTAATTGGCCCTGGGGTTATTAAGCCAAACACACTGCATCCATTCCTAGTTCAGTTACATCTCCAAAGAAGACATACAGATGGCTAACAAACACATGAAAAGATGCTCAACATCGCTCATTATCAGAGAAATGCAAATCAAGACCACTATGAGGTACCATTTCACACCAGTCAGAATGGCTGCGATTCAAAAGTCTACAAATAATAAATGTTGGAGAGGGTGTGGAGAAAAGGGAACCCTCTTACACTGTTGGTGGGAATGCAAACTAGTACAGCCACTATGGAGAACAGTGTGGAGATTCCTTAAAAAACTGGAAATAGAACTGCCTTATGATCCAGCAATCCCACTGCTGGGCATACACACTGAGGAAACCAGAAGGGAAAGAGACACGTGTACCCCAATGTTCATCGCAGCACTGTTTATAATAGCCAGGACATGGAAGCAACCTAGATGCCCATCAGCAGATGAATGGATAAGCAAGCTGTGGTACATATACACAATGGAGTATTACTCAGCCATTAAAAAGAATACATTTGAATCAGTTCTAATGAGGTGGATGAAACTGGAGCCTATTATACAGAGTGAAGTAAGCCAGAAGGAAAAACACCAATACAGTATACTAACGCATATATATGGAATTTAGAAAGATGGTAACAATAACCCTGTGTACGAGACAGCAAAAGAGACACTGATGTATGGAACAGTCTTATGGACTCTATGGGAGAGGGAGAGGGTGGGATGATTTGGGAGAATGGCATTGAAACATGTAAAATATCATGTATGAAACGAGATGCCAGTCCAGGTTCGATGCACGATACTGGATGCTTGGGGCTAGTGCACTGGGATGACCCAGAGGGATGGTATGGGGAGGCAGGAGGGAGGAGGGTTCAGGATGGGGAACACATGTATACCTGTGGCGGATTCATTTTGATATTTGGCAAAATGAATACAATTATGTAAAGTTTAAAAATAAAATAAAATTAAAAAAAAAAAAGAACACAGCTGGTGTGTTCTTTGTAAAGACAGTTTTCTGACACAGGGTAAAGACATGGCAATCTCTTATGAGAATTTAAGCTCTATGCAGACAGGGATTTTTTTTTTTTTCTGCTTTGTTCACTGCTGTTTCCTTGTTGCTTATGAATGAGCCTGAGTTTTGGGAGGTTAGGATGAGCAGATGTAAACTATTATAGACACAGTGGATGAACAACAAGATCCTACTGTACAACACAGGGGACTATAGTCAATATCCTGTGATAAATCATAAAGCGAAAGATACGAAAAAGCATGCATATATACATACATATATCTGAATCACTTTGCTGTACAGCAGAAATTAAACACAACTTTGCAAATCAACTGTACTTCCTGGTGGCTCAGATGGTAAAGAATCTCCCCACAATGCGGAAGACCTGGATTCGATCCTTGAGTCAGGAAGAGCTCCTGGAGAAGGGAATGGCTACCTATGCCAGTGTTCTTGCCTGGAGAATTCCGTGGACAGAGGAGCCTGGAGGGCTACAGTCCATGGGGTCGCAGAGTCAGACACGACTGTGTGAGTAACACTTTATACTACAGGATGTTTTAATGTGCCTGATACATCGTAAGGGCTGATAGGTAGTGTTTGGATGGAGTGACTCTATATATTTAAAAATAAACTCTTTCTCAAATAAGACCACCCTAATCTTAAGGGGCCTGGCATGGAAGAGACTTGTCATTGCCCCCATTCCTCTGTAGAAAACCTTTCATTTCTATCTGGGCAAATGGCTATTTAGAACAGAAACTGAATTCCTTCCCCTCCCTGGCAGGTAGACACGGCCATGCGGCTGGGTTCTGCCGAGTAAGACAAATCTTTGTCCGAGTTCCAGTGCAGTCACCTCCTTTCCATTGACTGGGCTGTGTGTGTGATGACTGGGATGCCAGAGACCATGACGCAGGAGTCCCCTGTTGAGGATGGAGCAGCAACTCCATGGGTGCGGTTGGGAGCCCCGACAACCACAGTGCTAGTGCCAGATGTCTTTTACACTAGAAGTAAATAAACCTCAATCCCATGCGTTGTTGTTGCTGTTCAGTCACTCAGTTGTGTCCAAGTCTTTGCAACCCCATGGAATCTAGCCCACCAGGCTCCTCTGTCCTTGGGATTCTCCAGGCAAGAATACTGGAGTGGGTTGCCATGCCCTCCTCCAGGGGATCTTCTCTGACAAGGGATCAAACCTGGCTCTCTTATATCTCCTGCATTGATAGGTAGATTCTTTATCTCTGAACCACCAGGAAAGCCCCAATAAGCCACTGCTATTTGGGGTTTTCTGTCACTCACAGTCAAAACTAATCCAGAGGGATAGAGATGAATTGCCATACACAGTTATTAGTGATAAAGAAATAAATATATCTTTCCAGAATACATGTATAAAGTTATCTAACCGTTGCCTTAACACAACATGTTATTTTATTGAGAGAGTCTTAGTTTTGTGTTTCCTGAAAATGAACGGTATGATGTGTTGCTCTGGCTTGTAATCAACATTGATGTATTTTAAGAAATCCAGTTGCTCAACTGTGTGGCATGGTAGAGAGTTCCAGAAGAAGCAGCTGCACACCATGTTTCTTGCTGTCTGTCAGCAATGGTCAGTACATGGAACTTATAGGGAGGGGATTAATGAAGATAAAAGAAGAGTCTTGATGTCTCAGCATCTTTTCAATCAGGTTTCTGCATCACAGCTTTACTCTTTGGTTTGAAGCAAATTCTCAAAAAAAAAAAAAAAAAAAAGATAAAAGAAGATCTGTACAGTTTCAGAGGTGTGGCAAAGCGTGAGGCCAAATGCAGAGTACTTGCTTTTTCTTTAACCTCATGTACTTTCTATGAGCAAATGAATCCCTACCTACGTTTTCAAATATAAACTCTAATCTGGGGATCTCACAGTCTTTTGCTCTTCAATCTTTTCTTAAACAATGCTTTCTTGATCCACTTTGTGTTAACTCTTTAAGTCAGTATTTTATCAAAATTCATTGCATTTCTTTTTTATTAAAGAAAAATGTCCTTAATAAATAAGCTTTTACCTATCAGCACCTTTCACAATAATTTTTTTCACCAGTTCCGATGGAATTTCTTGCAATCACTGTCTCTTTCTTACTAAGAATTAGTGCTTTCTGAAAAATACCATATGATATCCTTTATAAGTGGAACCTAAAGTATAACACAAATGAACTTATCTGCAAAACAGGAAACAGACTCACAGACATAGAGAACAGGCTTGTGGTTGCCCAGGGGGAGTGGAGTGGGAGAGGGATGGAATGGGGTTTGAGATAAACACATGCAAACTATTATATGTAGATGGATAAGCCAGAAGGTTCTGCTGTAGACCACAGGGAACTATATTCAATATCCTGTGATAAACCACAATGGAAAAGGATCTAAACACACACACATGCGTGCACACACACACACACACATATAGATGTATAGCTGAATCATTTTGCTGTAAGCAGAAATTAACCCCACATTGTAAAGCAACTATTTGTTATTGTTTAGCCACTAAGCCAAGTCCTATTCTTCTGTGACCCCATTAACTGTAGCCCGCCAGGTTCCTCTGCCCGTGGAATTTTCCAGGCAAGAATACTGGAGTGGGTGGCCGCTCTCCAGGACTTCTTCTTGACCCAGAGATTGAACCCACGTCTCCAGCATTGACAGGCAGATTCTTTACCATGTGAGCCACTAGGGAAGCCCGCAAATCAACTATACATCAACAAAATAAAACGTACTAAAAAAGAGAAAAAAGAAGTCCTGATTACTTCTTGGTCTTATGTTCAATTGTATCTGGGACATCCCATCGGTTTTACAAGCTCAGCATTTTCCTGTTTGAAGCTGAGCTGTTCAGACTCCCTTTCACCCCTGTTCCCTCTCCTCTGTTTCTCATGTTGATGAGGACACTGTGACAGTCTCAGTGAGCTGAGCCAGAAACCTGGGAGTTATCCAGGACTTTATGTCCCATGGTCACTTGGTAACCATCTCATCAATACCAGTCACAATAGGGCTTGTCTTTCATTCTTTTGGTCACTACCTTATTTAATTTCTCATCACTTCTTGCACGACTGTTGTCTGGAGTCTTCAAACTCTGCTTCCCATCTCATTCCACTTCAGTTTATCCTCTGCCCTGCAACCAGAGTTCTGAGTACAGTGGAAGCCTAGAAAACTAAGCTCCTGAGCTGGACAGGTCTGACCAGAGGAGCTGGCGACTGCCTGGCCCTTCGGCCTCATATACTAGCCTGCCTTTAATCCCACCCTTTTGTCTTTGCAGAGTCTGCAGTATATGGCAGCATGAGGCAAGGGCTTTGAGCTCAGCCCTGCATTCACCTCCATTGTTTCATTTTCTTCCAGGTAGTCTTTAAAACTCAGGAGAATACATGATCTGGGACATGACCTGGCTATGGGTCAAGCCTTACTCTGTGGAATCTGCTGACAAGATTATAAACAGCCTAAGAGTGGAGACTCTCCTTTGCCCCCATCTCCAGCACCAAGTCGAGAAACTGACATCTGCACGCTGTGTGCTGCGTCGCTTCGGTCGTGTCCGACTCTTTGTGGCCCTGTGGACCATAGCCTGCCAGGCTCCTCTGTCCACGGGATTCTTTCAGGAAAGAATACTGGAATGGGCTGCCATGCCCTCCTGCAGGGAATCTTCCCAACCCAGGGACTGAACCCACATATCTTATGTCTCCTACATTGGCAGGCAGATTCTTTACCACTAGCGCCACCTGGGAAGCCCAGAAATTCACACCCAGTGGGTTCTTGAGAGTCAACTGCCTGAGTGAGTGTGTAAACCTCCATTTGAATCACCTGGGGCCCTTAACAAAGAACCACAGATTTTCAGAATAGTCTTGTTTCTTTCTATTCCATACCTATTTTTCATTCTGCAGGGAGAAAAGGAAAATTCAGGTAGATTAACTCATTTCTATAGAATAGTTTATTTTTATTTTTTTTTAAGTTCCTTCAAATTCTACCTGATTTAGTTTTCTCAAAAACATGGAACCAAAGCAACGATTCAACCAGGTTATTTTACATCTTTATTTTGTTTTTAGAGCTTCTGTCTTTGTGTGCAGACAATTCACAGATGACTGAAAGTCCGTGGATACTAAACAGTAGAGACTTTATCTCTCATGAGGCAATCATACTCCGCATGGCCAAAACTGTTTGTAGTGGTTGGTCAAGTACTTATCATCTGAAGAAAAAATAGAGCATGACTAATCCTGTTTTGGGAAGAAGGTTGAGGGGAATAAGAAGGAAATTTATACTGAATACCTACTGTGTCAGGCACTGCGCAGAGGTTCACAAGGTAAGATTAAATCCACGCAGACAACCTATTAAGTAGAAATGACTGGCACAGTCGGAGAGCCGAACATAGTAAGATAGAGGAAAGGGTAGTCTGAACTACGAAAATAGTTCCCTTTGCACACTCTTTCCAGCAGCCCAGACCACGGTCTGTCATTAACACCCATGAGAACTCCCGGCATGAAAATATGAGTGTTCACAGACCTGTTTTTCTTTAATTCCATCAGCTAATGACTTGTTTAACTGTAATCATGTGGCTGTTTTTTAAAATAAGCTTTTATTTCAGAAGAATTTTATATTTATAGGAAATTTGATAGAGCTAGTAGGGAGAATTCCCCTCTACGCTATGCTTGGTTCCTGCTGCTGTTAACCTCTCACCTTTGTGAGATACGTGTGTCAAAATTAAAGAACCAGCATGGATACATTGCTGTTAACAAGTCCACATGATTCAGATTTTCTTAGCATTTATCTAATGTTCTTTTTATGTCCTGGGATCTCATCCAGCACAGTATATTACACTTAGTCATCACGGCTCCTCAGACTCCTCTTGGTCATGGCAATTTCTCAGATTTTCCATAATTTTATGACCTTAATAGTACCCATGAAGTGTTTTATAGAATGCTCCTCAATTTGTATTTGTCTGATGTTTTCTTTTTTTAGATCTCCTATAATTTCTTTTTGTTGGAGTATAGTTGCTTTGGGTTTCCTTGGTGGCTCAGTGGTAAAGAACCCGCCTGCCAATCTTGGAGATGCAGGTTTGATCCCCTGGGTCAAGAAGATCTCCTGGAGAAGGAAATGGCAACCCACTCCAGTATTCTTGCCTGGAAAATCCAATGGACAGAGGAGCCTGGTGGGCCACAGCCTATAGGATCACAGAAGAGCAGGATGTGACTCAGTGACTAACGACGATACAGGCGCTTTATAATGTTGTGTCAGTTTCTGCTGTACACAAAAGTGAATCAGCTGTACGTTTACATATATCCTCTCCCTTGTGGATTTCCTCTGCATTCAGGTCACCATGTGCATTAAGCAGAGTTCTCTGTGCTGTATAGTAGGTTCTCATCAGTTATCTATTTTATTCGTAGTAATAGTAGTAGGGTTAGTCACTCAGTCGTATCTCACTCTTTGCGACCCCATGGACCACAGCCCACCAGGTTCCTCTGTCCATGGGATTTTCCAGGCAAGAATACTGGAGTAGGTTGCCATTCCCTTCTCCAGGGCATCTTCCTGACCTGGGGATTGAACCCTGGTCTCCTGCATTGCAGGCAAATTCTTTACCATCTGAGCTACATAGTCGTATATATACGTCAGTCTCAGTGTCCCAATTGGTCTCACCTCTCTTCCTCTTGGTGTCTGTACATTTATTCTCTACGTCTGTGTATTTGTCTGATGTCTTCCACAAAGCATTTTCACCAATGAAACATAAGGACTGAACTGAACATTGAGACAAACAACTCAGATTTTCCCTAAACCTCAAGCTATGACGGCCTTTGAAGGTTACATAAATTCTTTGAGGGACCCACACAGCACGTGAAAGAGAGACAAAGAATGTCCTAGGGACTCTTGTGGTTCGGATCAGTAGTGGCATATTTCAGATAGAGCCTGAGCAAAGTGGTATGGGCTGTCCTGAACCATTCCTTTCAAATATATTAGGGCAATGGCACATGAACAGAAATAAACATAAGTTAATATCTCATAGCTGTTATCAATTCAAAGATACACCTGGCCTTTTAAGACCTTTTATTTCCATCTCCTTTTTTTTATAGCCTGTATTTAATGCTATTGAACTTTAATGGGTAATTAGTGAGAGAACTCTTGTAATGCTCAACATTTCCCAGTCTTAAGCAACTCATAATTTCTAAGCACCGGCAATTGCATTTTGGATTCAAAATCTCCAAAGGTGAGTGCTGGTGAAGATAGAGCTGAAATAAATGTTAAGAGAATGTGGTAATAACGTTGATATCCTCTTTATCCTGAGAGTTTGTAGAACTCCATGGGTTAATGACTAGAACTCAAGGAAGGAATTAAGTGGACAGGTGTCACATATGCAAACGAAACTTAGCTACCCTGCTAAATGATAGAAAGCTGGCTTTCAATAAATGTTTGTTGAACTGAATTGAGCTAAAAGGGCAAAGAGACAACTGAAATGACAATAATGGTAACAATAATAATATGAAGATAAGGTAACCACTTAGAGAATATGTACTTGGTCTGGGTACTTTCCAAGCATGGCTTTATTTAATCCTCATGAAAATCATATGTCACTGTCATTATTCCCATTTTAGATTTTTTTTTGATGTGGACCATTTTTAAAGTCTTTATTGAATTTGTTATGATATTTGTTTTCTGTTTTTGTTTTTTGGCCATGTGGCATGTGGATTTTAGCTCCCCAACCAGAGACTGAACCCACACCTTCTGCATTGAAAAGCAAAGTCTTAACCTCTGGACTATCTGGGAAGTTCCATTATTACCTTTTAAGATAAGAATATGGAGGTTATGAGACATGACACATCCAAGATCACACAGCCAGGAACAGGAGAAGCTGAGAGCTGCTTTTTCTTTCACAGGAACATTCCTTGCTTCCCTGATCCAAGGGAACAAGCTGAGGGTAAAGGGATGCTCCTTGGGAAATCTCAGAGCTCAGAGATAAATACTTCACCCCTGTTCTGAGTTAAAGGAGCCAGAGAGTTAGATGAAAGTGGCCCCAGAGTTTCCCTCAGGTCCGTTTCTAGCCAAAGGTCTAACGGATCTGCCTCATACAGAACGCACGTGTCCCGTCCCATTCCCTAGAGAACTCTCTGTAAACAAAGTTTTGACATTTTGCCATCTTCAGTTTTCATGAAAGAAAAACAAAACTTCTTTTAGTGTTTCATGATTAGCTGAGTGTCTCTTCTCTGACCCATTTTAAAGTCTGAGGTAAGATGATCAGACGCCTGGCGGTCAGCCCAAGGCTTTGAAGAATCAAAATCCTTCATGTCTGAGACTGCAATCCAACCCACATCTGCTTGTTATACAGAAAATCGTATTTGCCATTTCCTGCTTGCCTAGGATAAAATATTGGCGGGTTTCTACATTCCACTAGGTTTGACAAATATTACGAAGTTGGCTGCGTAGTCTTATACACAATACAAGTGGTTGTAAGTCTTACCACCGTCAAAACACTGACCTGGTGGGCTTTGAATCTAGGTTGATTGAGGAAAGGCAACCCCCACCCACTCAACTCTGAAAGCTGTTTTGCACACTTGGAAGCATGAGCTGTGCTATATCTAGTCTCTAAATGTCCATGTTTCCATGATGGGGCTGAGCATTCTTGGAAACATCAAGCAAATTTTAACAGCCAGCGCAATTGTTTGTAATAAAACTTCACAAAACAAGATGCTCTTTGTTTAATGTGCGGCGCGTTGAAACTCTGGTGTCAACACAAGAAGAAAGTTTGCTCTCTTGAGATTCAGAAGAGAGACTCAGTGCCACAGTCGTTCCATAAATTTCAAAATGGCTGCTTTTTATCCACTGCCGAGAAGTACCAAGCTCTAATACCTTCGTACAAAGTACCACCCTGATCTTCCTATAATACTATTTTAACATCACATCCATCTATACATTCTGGATGATAGTTGGAGTTCAAGATTGCTTCCTTTCCCCTGCTGTTTTTTTTTAAGATTTATTTATTTATTTTGTCAGCTATTATCCTTATTAAGAGGAAGAGAAAATGTTGTGCTTAAGGTTTTACAATTCTGGCTTTAAGGCTGAAACTGGGCTTACTTTCTCAAGAATGTAGACTTGCTCTTCTGTTGTTGTTGTTATTGTTGTTTTTTTAATTTTAATCTACCCTACATCATTCATAATACCTTCAGTTCAGTTCAGTCACTCAGTCCTGTCTGACTCTCTGAGACCCCATGAATTGCAGCACTCCAGGCCTCCCTGTCTATCACCAACTCTTCAGAGTTCACTCAAACTCACATCCTTCGAGTCAGTCGTGCCATCCAGCCATCTCATCATCTGTCGTCCCCTTCTCCTCCTGCCCCCAATCCCTCTCAGCATCAGAGTCTTTTCCAGTGAGTCAGCTCTTCACATGAGGTGGCCAAAGTACTAGAGTTTCAGCTTTAGCATCATTCCTTCCAAAGAACACCCAGGGCTGATCTAATTTAGAATGGACTGGTTGGATCTCCTTGCAGTCCAAGGGACTCTCAAGAGTCTTCTCCAACACCACAGTTCAAAAGCATCAATTTTTCGGCTCTCAGCTTTCATCACAGTCCAACTCTCACATCCATACATGACCACAGGAAAAACCATAGCCTTGACTAGATGGACCTTCGTTGGCAACGTAATGTCTCTGCTTTTGAATATGCTATCTAGGTTGGTCATAACATTCCTTCCTTTTAATTTCACGGCTGCAGTCACCATCTGCAGTGATTTTGGAGCCCCAAAAAATAAAGTCTGACACTGTTTCCACTGTTTCCCCATCTATTTCCCATGAAGTGATGAGACCACATGCCATGATCTTCATTTTCTGAATGTTGAGCTTTAAGCCAACTTTTCACTCTCTTCTTTCACTTTCATCAAGAGGCTTTTTAGTTCCTCTTCACTTGCTGCCATAAGGGTGGTGTCATCTGCATATCTGAGGTTATTGATATTTCTCCCGGCAATCTTGATTTCAGCTGGGTTTCTCATGATGTACTCTGCATAGAAGTTAAATAAGCAGGGTGACAATATACAGCCTTGACGTACTCCTTTTCCTATTTGGAACCAGTCTGTTGTTCCATGTCCAATTCTAACTGTTGCTTCCTGACCTGCATATAGGTTTCTCAAGAGGCAGGTCAGGTGGTCTGGTATTCCCATCTCTTTCAGAATTTCCCACAGTTTATTGTGATCCACACAGTCAAAGGCTTTGGCATAGTCAATAAAGCAGAAATAGATGTTTTTCTGGAACTCTCTTGCTTTTTCCATGATCCAGCAGATGTTGGCAATTTGATCTCTGGTTCCTCTGCCTTTTCTAAAACCAGCTTGAACATCTGGAAGTTCATGGTTCATGTATTGCTGAAGCCTGGCTTGGAGACTTTTGAGCATTACTTTACTAGCGTGTGAGATGAGTGCAATTGTGTGGTAGTTTGAGCATTCTTTGGCATTGCCTTTCTTTGGGATTGGAGTGAAAACTGACCTTTTCCAGTCCTGTGGCCACTGCTGAGTTTTCCAAATTTGCTGGCATACTGAGTGCAGCACTTTCATAGCATCATCTCCCCAGAAAAGCCCCTCTCATGGATGCTGGGATGATGTAACAGTCAAAGGTGAGATATGTCGACAAACAAGTAAAACAGTTGATTATGCTCACTTCCATTGCCTGAGTAGTCCATGCTTCTCTCCAAAATATCTGTGGATGCCAATGTACCCAGATTCTTAAGATTCCTTCTACTCCTAGGTTTTGTTCACAGTTTTATCCCGTATCAATCTAAATCCAACAATAGTATCTTTGCCATTTTTCATAGAACTTAAGCCACTGACTTCATGACTTTGATAGACTTTGATAAACTTTTGGACTGTGAAAGACTGTGAAAAAGCATAGTTTTTTTTTTTCTTGGAAGTTTGGGCATTTTAAAATAAAAAATAAAATAAAGAATCACCACTGCTACTCCTTTTTTCCCTTGGCCCTCTTAAATGAAAGCTCTTTATAAAAAAAAAAAGTTCTGAGTTGCCAACAATGGGTCTTTACTCAATATTGCATCATTAATCAGTTAGGCTAAACAGGTTTGAGACAGTTACTGCTGCCCGTTTGAAAACCTCTTTTTGGTATATTTGTCTACAGTAGAAGTCCTTGTTGATGCCATGGTTCTTGACCCATAGACTAGGAACATAGCATACTTATTTCAAAATGATGCACATTGATGAAAAAGCATATAACTTATAAGGAAATAAAATAACACTTTTTAAATTATAATGTTTTGTGATTGTCTCCGAGTCTCAGCCATTGCCCATCACCATGAGAACTAGGGTTTCTACTGGGTGCATCACCTGCCGTTTGAAACCTCATCAAAGATGTTTGCCTTCAGAGCCCTTAGCTGCTGCCCAGTCACTGAGTTGTGCCCAGTGCTTTGTGACTCTGCACTGCAGCACGCCCAGCTTCCTTCTTCTTCAGCATCTTCTGGAGTTTGCTCAAGCTTATGTCCATTGAGTCGGTGATGCGATACAACCATCTCATCCTCTGTCGTCCCTTTCTCCTCCTACCCTCAGTCTTCCCCAGCATCAGGGTCTTTTGCTCTTGGTATCATCTAATGTTTAGCAACCTGAAGTGAGAAGCAAATAACCTTTACCCCAAGGGTATATCGTTGGTCCCTGCGAAATATTTATATGCAGACTGTAGGCATCAATAGAACATTTGAGAACAAAGAGTGGAAATTATCACCTGACATCTTTGTCTAGTGATAAAAGTCAGTCTGATTGGGCCATAGCATCAGTCAGCCCTAGAAGGCAAAAAGTGCTAACCATCTCCTCCAGAGGGAAGAATTAGCTACCACACACCCCAGAGGGAAGAAGGATTAGGCAGAGCAGCTTAGACAGACTCAATCCCATGGGCTCACAACCAGGCGGTGAGATTTTGTGAGTTGTGACTTCAAGACCACTTGGCTGAGAACCCGTGTCTCCATCTCAGAAGTTTTCCTTCTTTATCTAAACACTCTACATACCTCTGGATGTTCCCAAAAGAAATGATAAACGGAGAACAAAAACACGCTTTCCTAGTTACCTCTGCTACAGGAGACCAGGAGGACTCCTTTCAACTCCCACAGCATCGTCCCCAGCCCTGGGTGCCATAATCCAGTAAATGTCCCTTAACTTCACACACACCAGTCAATGCCCTCCCTTCCTGGAAGATCACAGGGAGTGGGCACTTGAAATGCTAAGGAGGAGATAGGCAGCTATGGCTGAAGACAGACATCGTCCATAGACAAAGCACTGGGGGACATAAGCAACTGATTTAAATTTCTCCTGGGAAATAAATCAGGGAAGAAAACCAAAAACTAAACCAAAAAACAGAAGCAATCTTTTGGGAGAAGGGAGAGCTGAAATAAGCATAAAGCTTACTAGATTTTTGTTTTTCTGATTATTAAAATTTGAGCCCCAGAAATAATCTCAGGGGAGCTTTACATACATGATTCAGCAAACTTTTTCTTAAAGGACCAGACAGTAAAATTTTAGGCTTTGTGGACCAGGAGGTAAAATCAAGGATGTGACGTAGATGCATTACCACTTAAAACAGTATCTTTTAAAAATGTGAAAGCCAGCCTTGGTTTGTGGTATGTACAAAAGCAAGCAGTGGGCCAGTCTTGCCCCATGAGCTACAATTTGCTGACCCCTGCATTAAAGTCTTCAATGTGTTTCTTCTCAGAAATGTATCTTCTCTTAAGAGAAAGAAACAAAAAGAGCAAGAAAGCCATTAGCTATGAGTGAATTTAATGTTGCAAATATATAAACTTAAAATTAATAAAGTTCCTAGAATCTGACTCTTATTCTTCACAACTTAAGAGCTTATAAAGTCTGGGATGTATAATGGGTCAGTTAGCCTCAAGGGTCTCAGGGCAAAAGTTGGTTTTCCCCAACTCTATGGTTTCAAGTAATATTTGTAAAGTGGACTTAGAAATACTGAGACTGTTAGGTTCCCAGGTCAAATCCTGCCTTCATAATCTCCTGTGCATAACAGTTTATGAGACCCTAGTCTCAGAAAACACTTAGAAATAAAAAGAATTACCTTGGTCTTGAAAACATTTTAGAAATGAAGGCATATGTAAAACAATTATCCTCCAGTTAAAAATAAATTTTAAAAGAAGAAGAAAAAAGAAAGAAATGAAGGCACAGTATTTTTAATTAGGGGAAAGAAGAAAAATATTGTGATTTTTCTTCTCATAAAGATGTCCCTGAAGTTCATTTTTGGAAGATCATGTATGATTCTAACATCTGAAACAAGTAGATACAATGAACATATAAATAGCTTGATGGTGGGCATATTGAATAGTTACCAATTTCATTCAGAAAATTTGTTAAGGAGAATTTAAGTCATTTCAGCCTTTATATGTCTAAGATCTACTTGAAGGTCATTTTATTTATAGTGAACACAATTCTCACCAGAGTGAAAGCAGGAAACCTTTGTTAGGAGTCAGTACAGTTATTCCCGGTTCAGAGGATAAGGATTTGGACAAGGCTTGTATCATCTCAGACAGTGGTCTCAGAGTGGGGTATATTCTGAGAGCTGAGTTGATAGACTTTGCTGATGGGCTGGATGGAGAGGATGTGAACAGAGAGGAGGCAAAGATAGCTCTTGAATTCCTGGTCTGGGAAATTAGATGAATCATGGTATCATGTCCTGAGATGGGGGAAGTTGGTGGTGGTGGTAGAATTCAAACTTTGGTTTAGTACATAGTACACTTGAGACTCCTAAGATATCCAGGTAGAAAAATCAAGGCAACAAATCTGCATTGTATCTCAGAGGATATTTCAGAGACGGAGATGCCATGTGGGAGTTGTTAGCCTTCAGAGAGATTCAAAGCCGCAGGCTGGATATAATCACACAGAGAGTTGGAGAGCATAGATGACATAGAAAAGAGACGGTCTTCAATCTGGAGCTTCCATTGTGGAGACTTTGGAAAAGCTAGGAGGAGCCATCAGAGAAGGCAAAAAGGAAAAATCAGTGAGAAGGAGGAAACCAGACTGAGCGGGGAGTTCTGTTCTAGAGTGGGGGTGGGGGTGGAGTGGGGCAAGGGGATTTGGGGGTGAAAAGGGCAGGAGGGAAGGGGTACCCAGGACTGACTTTAAACTTGGCTGATCGCAGTCCACAGCTACCCTGAGAGGGCAACGAGGGACACGGAAGCTTTGTTGGAGGGGTTCACAAATACAATAGAAAGTGTCTACACAGATCCTTGCTCCTCAAAGCATGGTCTCTGGTCTTGAATCGTTAGCATCACCCCTGAGCTTGTTAAATATTCAGAATCTCTTGGCTGTACCCCAGGCTTACTGAGTTGGAACTGTATTATGACAAGCTCATCCCTACACAAGTTTGAGAAGCATTGGTTCAGCAACTCTGTTGAGGTATTTGGCCGCATAGGTGAGTCAAGGAACAGAATTATGCTCCACTATAGCAAAGGAGAAGCGATATGAGATAAACATTTTTTTTTTAACAAAGATATGGCCTAATGTGTTGATTGCAGTGATTCTAACATTGAAGGATGAATAAGTATGAATAATTGCAAAAGCAGTGAAGTAATGTAAGCCAAAAAAAAGAAAAGGATCCAGTGTACAAGTGGAGGTGTGGCCTCACACAGAAGCAGGAAGGAAGCTAGAACACAAGGTCTCGTTGCAGGGAGTTTGGCTCATTTAGTGATGGGAGGTGAAGTTGCTCTCTGTTTTTTTCTGTTTTCCCAGAGAAATAATAATAAAAAAAACAAAACATGTCTACAAGTTGAGAGTAAACAAGGAAGTTGGTATTAGGAGGGTTAAGAAAAAAATCAGAAGGGATGAACTGTTTTCTCTGGAGTATGAAAGCAGTTTGCAAAAGAAGTAGAGTGGATGGACACAGAGACGGCCATACAGTGCGGTGAGTCAGAAAGAGTCAAACAAGTATCGTGTGTTAATGCATATATGTGGAATCTAGAAAACTGGTATAGATGAACCTCTTTGCAAAGCAGAAGTAGAGACACAGATGTAGAGAACGGATATATGGACACCAAGGGGAAAGGAGAGGTGAGAGGAATTGGGAGATGGACACGTATAAGCTACTGATACCATGCATAAAACAGATAGCTAATGAGAACCTACTGTGTAGCACAGAGAACTTCATTTAATGCACTGTGGAGACCTGCATGGAAAGGCAGTCTGGAAGGAGGGGATACGTGTATACATATAACTGCTTCACTTTGCTGTACAGTAGGAACTAACATAATCCTATACATCAACTATACTCCAATAAAAATTAATTTTAAAAAAGAGATGTAGTAGAATTGTTGGGCAGTGCTAAGGATCTACTTGATATTCATGGTCATAAATGACAAAAAAAAAAAGGCCTGCCAGCATAATGACTTATTTTTCTCAATCTGCATTAAGTTCTTTAGAGGCAGGCACAAAATACAGAGTGAATTAGATTTAAATGTCATTGGGGTTCTGCCAGGGAAATATAGAAGTGATGGCACCGAGAGACCAAGGAATCAAAGTCCTGAGAAGAAGACACAGAAATGTAGGTCCCATAAAATGATCTGCCCAAAAGGCCTAAAGAGTCCAGTTCAGTCAGAGACACTTAGAATCGGGGTCCAGGGTAAGGTTGCCAGATCTGGCAAATAATAACCCAAGATATCCACTTGATTTGAATTTCAGAATAAAAACAAGTCGCATTTTAGTAAAAGTATCCCTGCACAAATATCATGTGGCCATAATCATTTATAAATACATGAAACTGTTTATCTGAAATTCAGATTTAACTGGGCAGCCTGTAATTTGATCTGGAGACCCCAGCTCAAGAGAAAGTGGACTGGGAAGTGACATCATTGTCTGAAAACTGAAGGCTGCACAGTGATCTAATCGCTGGTGTAGGAAAAGTACAGGGAATGACAATAGACACGGGGAAAGAGGCTCAGGAGGACTGTGAGGAGAGGCCGAGGAACTGAAAGCTCAAGTCTGGGAACAGATTATCTTAATGGATGCGAAATCTGTGAAGAACGAAAACAGAAATAGCGATGGAGAGCCAGTGAGTCAGGAGCTGAAATCTCTGGCAAATGACAGGGAAAGACTGGGCACCTTCTGAACAACAGCAACAAGAAGGAATAGCCTCCAAGGAGGGGTGGCCGGAGCTGTAGTCTGATGGTCTGTATTCAGTGGAACCAGTTTTCCTGAGCCAGGAAGACATGCTTGGCCAGAGGCAGTGAGGAACAAAGGGCATACCTACCCGCCATCCAGATGGACCTGGGGTTAGAGGGCCAGAGATGAGGGCACTGTCTGAGAGGGTTGCAGGGGAAATAGGGTCCTCAGGGAAAAGGAGGGTTTCGGTTAACATGAACTTGAACTTGTGAGAAGTCTTGCAGCTGACATTCATGAAGGTGCATGGTAGATTTGGGAGTGGGGTGGTGAGCCAGGAAGAGTGGGACAGTGTTGTTGCTGTTCAGTCACTCAGTCTTGTCCAACTCTTTATGACCCCATGAACTGCAGCACACCGGGCTGCCCTGTCCTTCAGTATCTCCCAGAGCTTGCTCAAACTCATGTCCATTGAGTCGGTGATGCCATCCAACCATCTCATCCTCTGCTGCCCGCTTCTCCTCCTGCCGTCAATCTTTCCTAGTTTCAGAGTCTTTTCCAGTGAGTTGACTCTTCGTATCAGGTTGCCAAAGTATTGAAGCTTCAGCTTTAGCATCAGTTCTTCCAGTTAATATTCAGGGTTGATTTCCTTTAGGATTGATTGGTTTGATCTCCATGCTGTCTGAGGGACTCTCAAGAATCTTCTCCAACACCACGGTTCCAAGGTGTTAGTTCTTCGGCTCTCAGCCTTCTTTATTGTCTGGCTCTCACGTCCATACATGACTACTGGAAAAACCATAGCTTTGACTAGACAGACCTTTGTAGGCAAAGTAATGTCTCTGCTTTTTAATACGCTGTCTACGTTTGTCATAGCTTTTCTTCCAAGGATCAGGCATCTTTTAATTTCATGGCTGCAGTCACTGTCCGCAGTGATTTTGGAGCCCAAGAAAATAAAGCCTGTCACTGTTTCCATTGTTTCCCCATCTATTGACCATGAAGTGATGGGACCAGAGGCCATGGATATTGAGTTTTAAGCCAGTTTTTTCACTCTCCTGTTTCACCTTCATCAAGAGGCTCTTTATTTCCTCTTCACTTTCTGCCATAAGGGTTGTGTCATCTGCATATCTGAGGTTATTGATATTTCTCCTTGCAATCTTGATTCCAGCTTGTGCTTCATCCAGCCCAGCATTTTGCATGATGTACTCTGCATACAAGTTAAATAAGCAGGGTGACAATATATATCCTTAACATACTCCTTTCCCAATTTGGAAACAGTCCATTGTTCCATGTCCAGTTCTAACTGTTGATTCTTGACCTGCATACAGATTTCTCTGGAGGCAGGTCAGGTGGTCTGGTATTCCTGTGTCTTGAAGAATTTTCCTCAGTTTGTTGTGATTGACAGAGTCAAAGGCTTTACCATAGTCAATGAAGCAGAAGTGGATGTTTTTCTGAAATTCTGTCCAAAGTCATGTGATGATGACATCTGGGGTGGTGCTGATGGATGACTGAAGTCTCAACTGAGACAGGGGAAGGTGGATGTATGATTGAGCAACAACAACTCCCAATGAATGGTCTGTTAGTCAGTGACAGGTAATCAATCCTCTTATGGCCTCATCTCTTAGATGGTTTGCGCTGGTGGGCAGAAAGAGACAACCTGGGAGCAGTGACATCCTTTCAGGAAACGGGATGGGACATGCTGTAGGGGAAGAGGATCGCCAAGAACCTGGAGTGCTCTGGGTACCCCGCCCACTGTGTGCTGCATCAAAGCAAAGAATGAGGAGCACTTCAAACTCTGTGACTCCATGGAGGCCACGTTTAAACCCTTACCTTAGTGCCTATCAAATTCCAACTTAAAATTTAATGGAGGAGAAGATAGTAAGGTACACGAGTCAAGAAAGAATTAGCTATTTATTATTTATCCTCTAAAACTACAGGGGCAATAAATAGTCAGATTTTTGTAATATATGTTTGCCATAGATTTTTTTTTTTTTTTTTTTTCTACACTTCGATTGCATATCACCACCAGACAACTGTCAGGGTTTATGTTCTATGCAGATGACACCTTCCTTTTTGTGTGCAATACTATTAGGCAGTTATGCTCAGGAGAAACTCACATCTTCATACCCACTTCTGGATCTTTGGCTTTCATTTAACCAATTTATTTGTGCCCAGTCGCTTCAGGTGCATCTGACTCTTTGCGACCCTATGCACTGTAGCCCGCCAGGCTCCTCTATCCATGGGATTCTCCGGGTGAGAATGCTAGAGTGGGTTGCCACCCCCTACTCCAGGGGATCTTCCTGACCCAGGGATCAAATCTGCATCTCTTATGGCAGGTGGGTTCTTTACGACTACCTGGAAAGTTCCTATTTCTCCTTAAGGGCAGGTATTTCAGCTCAGGTCACTCTGGCCCCAGATGGAGTATGAACATTTGTTTATACACTCACAGCAACTCACATGCCTTCCTGGCCACACTCTCTAGCCTCCGTGCAGACTCAGCTCATGTCCTGGCATCCAAGGCCAGGCTGACTTGCTCATTCCAGGCACCCTGTGCCACTCATCCACAGATGCAGGGAGGGGGACCAGCCCAGGACAGGCAGTCAGGCTTCCTCGTCCTCCTGCTGCACCTCTGGGGTGGGGTCCTTGCGTGTGCCCCCTGCCTCCCCGGATCCCTGTGCAATCTCACCACGCTACACACCTTTATCCCTGAGAACAGGGGGGTCCCACAGGACATTCTCAGAATCCCAGCCCTTCTATGAATAGTTCTACTCATCAAGGAGCAGAGGAGGCATGCTTTGTAGAGGAAAACAGAGGGATTTACAGGAGTAAATGCCTGAATGGCAGAAGCGGGGGAAAGGAGAACGAATACCAAAACAGCCACGGCCAGGTTCCTAGCTCCGTCCTATATTTAGACTTTAGTTACTGATTAAGGAGCCCACATCCGGGTGCTCCTTGCCCTCTTGCTGGCACCCTGCTCCGTGGACTGTGCCCGCGTCTGACAATCGCTGACAAGTCTCCGAGGGGCCTGCTGGCTTCCTGGCCCAGACAGGATTTCTGGGACTAAGTGTCCTTTCCTTGACAGCCACAGAGTTATTTGATCTCCACTTGTCTCATGGAACTGCCATTTCTTAGACAAAATAAATCACTTCAAATTGGCTTTGACCAGTAGGCTGGAACCAAGCAGCGCTTCCTCTTTTTCCCCTGCTCTGGGAGCCCAGTGTAAAAGGATAAAGGCTACTGTGGGCCACCTGGGGCTTCCCTGATGGCCCAGGGGTAGAGAATCCGCCTGCCAACGGGCTTCCATTTCTTTCTCCAGGGAATCTTCTTGACCCAGGGATCGAACTTGCATCTCCTGCATTGGCAGGCGGGTTCTTTAGCACTGAGCTACCAAGGAATCTTGTCCATTTGAAATCAGGGGACAAGGTGACAACCCTACAGTTTTTCTGTGTGATGGGAAGAGTGGTAATAACTGAGCTGCCGGTGACTACATATGATTCTCCCCCACGTTACACTGCAAAGTTGAAAGGAAGACTGTGTTCATCCTTGTGGCCCCTGCAGTGCCAGGCCACTAGAGGAGGGATATAATAAAAGCTATGGTAGGAAACTCTGCTCGATATTATGTAACTGCCTAAGTGGGGAAAAAAAACTGAGAAAAAATAGATACATAGATATGTATAATGGGGCTTCCCTGGTGGCTCAGGTGGTAGAGAATCTGCCTGCAATGCAGCAGACCTGGGTTGGGAAGATCCCCTGGAGAAGGAAATGGCAACCCACTCCAGTATTCTGGTCTGGGGAATTCCACAGACAGAGGAGCCTGGTGGGCTACAGTCCACAGGGTTGCAAAGAGTCAAGATGCGACTGAGCGACCAACACAACAACATGTGTATAACTGATCACCTTGCTGTACGCCTGAAGTTAGCACAACATTGTTAACCAACTCTACTCCAATACAGAATAAAAAGTTAAAAATAGTTCAGTTCCAAATAGGCATATTCTAGGGCTAACTCGTCAGCCTCTGTTAACATGTCACTGCATGGTCTCCTTTTCTACATGCGCCCGTTTCACATGGGTGGGCCGGTCCCTACAGAGAAAATGTCTGAAACTTCCTCAGAGAACAATAGGACTCTTGCTGCCTTTAGATCGTCCCCCACAGCTCCAGCTCATCTGAAGAAACAAGCTTCAGGCCCCGGTGAGGCTGGTGGGGCTCCTCTGCTGAGTCCCATCTCCTTCCTGGAAAGAGGGGGACTCCTATCCACCACCCTCTCCCTTCAATGCCCCCATCCTCCTCTTCATCCCTCTCGACAACGGAAGCTGAGTTGCCTCCTCCTGTAGCCGCATCTTAAGACGTTTGGTGGACTCCTCAACTCCCCTTAATGGCAGCCTTAAAAAGAGCACAAAATTTTATTTATTTTTTCTCTTTGTCTGGTGTCCAGCCTTCTCCACCACTAACCATATGTATGATGGTGAACAAGCCTCTCAACTTCCCTGCAACTCAGTTACTCATTTTGTAAAACAGACATAATAATAGTTACCTCTAGTAAGAGGAGGTAAGAATTAAATGTAAGAATTAAATGGGATAAAATCAGTTGGATAAGGAGCACAGTCATGGCAGGACTTAAGCATATGGCACCTCCCTTCCTTATTTTTTATTCCACAATCCAACTGAATACCTGCATTGGTTCCTATGGCTGCCAGAACAAACTGCCATGAATCTGGTGGCCTGAAACAGCAGACATTTATTTCTCTCACAGTTCTGGAGGCTGAAAGAATAGAATCAAGGAGTTGGCAGAACCATGCTCTCTCTGCAGACTCCAGAGAAGAACCGCTCCTTGCCTCTTCCAGCTTCTGGTGTTGCCGGCAACACTCGGCTTGTAGCCGCATCACTTCTGTCTCTGCTTGGCCCCCTTCCCTGGTGGATTTATGTGTCCCCTCCTCTTCTTAAAGGAACACGAGTCATTGGATTTGGGGCCCAAGCTAATGCAGTACAACCTCATCTGAACTCATTACTTATGTCTCTGAAGACCCCAGTTCCAAAGAGGTACAACCTGAGGTTTCAGCTGGGCTTGAATTTTGGAGCAACACTGTGCAAACCACTTCAGCACTGTACATTTCCGTGGTTTTTTTCTGGAGAGATCAGATGTTAATCTTCCTTAAAATCACTCAGTCATTCCCAAAGTATGTATATTTTATGAGTATCTACTGAAATGCGTAGGGGCTTCTCAAGTGGCACATTGGTAGAGAATCTGCCTACCATTGCAAGAGACACAGGAGACCTGGGTTTGATCCCTGGGTCAGGAAGATCCCCTGGAGAAGGAATGACAACCCACTCCAGTATTCTTGCCTGGAAAATCCCATGGACAGAGGAGCTGAGCAGGCTGCAGTCCATGGGGCTGCAGAGAATTAGACACAACTGCACACACACACACTAAAACGCTTATTGATTTTTTTCTAACTTAAGAAATAAGCAATTTGACATTTTCATCATTATTCCAGTGTGATGACCTACTGCGGCTTTTTAATGGTACAGAGTGTGTTTTCTCACCTCTCTGCAGTCCATCTGCCTTGCTGGACTGGCCTCTATCGAGTGTGGATGTCATTATCAGGTTACAAATCTGAAGGGAGGCTTTGAGACGATTCAAATCCTATGATCTGTGACACGCTACCACCACTCTCAAAAGATACCTTGTGTTCCAACCGTGCTAGGAACAAAAAAAAAATCAAAATTTGTCTTTCCTGTTCTACTATATCAGATGATACTCCTCAAGAATTAGACTTTGAAAAAAATTTAAGTGGCTGCTAAGCCACTGTTTCAATAACTAAGCAAGATTTTAGACTCATTAGTGTCTTTATAAGTTTTTTAAAATTCTTAATAAAATATATTTAATGTGAGAATCATAGAATCTTTTTTTCAGGGAAAAGCATTTTCTTTTAAATAAAGCAGTGAGTACATGTCAATCCCAAACTCCCAGTCTATCTCCCCCCCTTCCCTTCCCTGACTGGTAACCAGAAGTTCGTTCTCTAAGACAATGAGTCCATTTCTGTTTTGTAAATAAGTTTATTTGTGTCATTTTTTGATTCTACATGTAAGCAATATCTATGATATTTGTCTTTCTCTGTCTGACTTACTTCACTTAGTCTGATCATCTTAAGAGTGAAAATGGCTTCAAGATATTGACTTCAATCCTCTCAGTTTACAGCTGAAAACCCTGATGTCCTGGAGGGTTAATTAGTGACTTTCTCAAGGTTACACAGCTAATTAGTTGCAGAACCACAGTAGTATCCAACTTCCTCCCTCCATACCAATACCAAATCTGTAGGTGGGGTTTTTGGAGACTCTTTCTAATTGGTGTCATTGTCTCAGAAGTCTTTTTTACCCTTTAGGCATTTTGATCAAGTTTCTTACTCTCTTAAATGTCAGTTAGCAGCCCCACTTTTGAAGATATACTTGGATAGAAAAGATTTCTAAAAATCATTTGGATTATTTAATGATCATTATTGTGTAGCCATAAATCAACACCATGCTGTCAGAAACCTAGTCTGTCTATAGGTCATTTAATTAATTCATTCAAAGGCATTTATTGGATCTTGCTCTGGTCTAGGTACCAGTAGTGCCAAATCTTAAAGCAGCAGAACATCACATCTGCCATCAAATGAAGTGGATCATTTACCCCCGAGATTTAGACCTGGATTGGTTTCAAAGACCTTATATTCCAAGTCTACCATTGCAGACTAAGCGATGCATAGGAAGTACACGTGTGCAGGGAGATACCAAGACCACCACCACCACCACCGTTACTGTCACCATCATCCCCATCATTATCATCTTTTCACATCTAGCCTTTGTCAAACTCCCTAATTCAAAAGGTGTTTTGTTCAAGGAATCCCACCCTTCTTTCTTCTTCTCTGCAACACAATTCCTGCCTTTCTGACTGCTTATTTTAAGCCCCTCCACCACCACCTCTAGCACTACCTGCATGGTGATCATTCACCAAGCTCATTTTGGACTTTCATTATCTTCTTTCTTTTTATTCTTTCCCTCAGCAATTGCGTTGATCTTAAGAATTCCACAAGTATATGTTTCCAGCCTCTTCACATTTTCACTTATCAATAGGATACTCACTCTGGATATCCTGCATGTAGAAAAGCATATTGCAAAATTGCTTTCAGTAGTTTTTCCTCTGAACTAAAATTTTCAATCTGGGTTCATTGATCTCTTTTTGATGAGAAATGTAAAGCACAATATAAGTGGCCCCAGTGGAAAGAACCAGAGAGTTCTGTGAACCCGTATTAGAAAGATGTTGAGCAACCTCTGCCACCCAGGACCACCATCTCAGCAAAAAAGCAGATGCTGGCATGAAGGTGGCCTCAGGGTCAATCTCGGTTAAGTAGAGACACAGGGAACCCACGGAGGAGAACACGGCTTCCCCCCCACATTCCCTCTTCTCAATTCTGCTTCTTTGTCTCAGCTGGGAAAGGAGGAGAAGGCAGTGTCCCGAGTAGCATTGTTTTGTTCCAAGTTTAAGGTGTTTGAAGTAGAGCACCCATCAGCTCCTCGGTCTGCCATAAAAAAAATACCACAGACTGGGTGGTTTCACCAATAGAAATTTGTGTCTTACAGTCTGCAGGCTGCAAGTCTTAAGACCAAGGTGCCAACAGCGTTGGTTTCTCCCGAGGCCTCTCTTATTGGCTTATAGGTGGCCACTTCCTCATGGGCATCTGGTGTTTCTCCCTCTTCTTGTAAGGACACACGGCCTACTGGATTTGCAGTCCACATTTATAACCTAATGTAAGCTTAAGTAGTTCTTTAAAATGGCTTCCCTGGTGGCTCAGAGGGTAAAGAATCTGCCTGCAATGCAGGAGACCTGGGTTCTATCCCTGGGTCGGGAAGATCCCCTGGAGAAGGGAATGGCAACCCACTCCAGTATTCTTGCCTGGACAACTCCGTGGACAGAGGAGCCTGGTGGGCTGTCTCCAAATACAGTCACCCTAGGGGTTAGGATGTCAACACAAGAACCCGGGATGGGGAGCACACAGTTAAGTCCATAACAACACTGAAAGTCTCACTGTGGGCATACGGATTGTCTCTACAGGAATCTCAGTGTCAGAGAGTAACCACAGGGTACCAGGAAGTGTACCCATCCAGTTCATCAACCCGTGTTACAGTGGGTGAAGTTTCAAGCCTCATGTTCCCCCCTTCTACTCACTCATACAAAAATAGTCAGGACTTCCTTCTATTTATTTTAATTGCATAAGATGGGAGTATAATCACTGGTTTAGGTCAATCATCAACAAACTCTGGAGGGGTTCGTGACCACAGACAAGATATGAAGCAGATGCTGACAATGATCTCACGATTTGCTTAAACACAGAACACATCCTCAGCCTCAAAGACGATGCATCTAGTTTCATTCTTAAGCTTATCTGTGTTCCATCCTTCTGATTAGATAAGGGATGATGCTGTGTTGTTGAGTCACTAAGTCATGTCTGACTCTGTGTGACTCCATGCACTGCAGCATGCCAGGCTTCCCTGTCCTTCACTATCTCCTGGAGCTTGCGCAAGCTCATGTCCATTCTGTCAGTGATGTCATCCAATTATCTCATCCTCTGTCATCCCCTTCTCTTCCCGCCTTCAATCTTTCCCAACATCAGGGTCTTTTCAGTGAGTCAGCTTTTCACATCAGGAGGCCAAAGTATTGGAGTTTCAGCTTCACCATCAGTCTTTTCAATGACAAGCTATAGCATTGTGGTATTCTTTTTTAAAAAACAACAACTAACCAGCATTTGAGTATATCTGTAAAATACAGTAGTTTACTGCTTTTAATTTGCTTGTATTCATAAATGGGAGTTTATCTGAAGCTCTTTAGCAGGAAATCCCTCTGTATTTAAGGGACTTAAATATTCTATCTTCAAATAAAATCTCCACACCAGGACATAATGATAGGACAGTGGTAAACCTTTCAAGTCCTAGTGATGTAAAGAGAAGACCAAAGCAAAGTCTTTCCCCACTGATTTGGAAAATTAGTATTAGATTCCTATGAGTGTTCTTAAAAGGAATAAAACTTTAAAGATTCATTAAAATTCTTATTTCTTTACACACATAATTAATCTCCCGAGGTTGAGATATTTCATTTCCATGCAAATTTTTATAATTTAGATACTATACACAAATGTGATTTTATCTGTAATCTATACATGTGATTATATATTGTTGTTTAGTTGCTAAGTTGTATCCAACTCTTTAGAAACTCCATGGACTGTAGCCCACCAGGCCCCTCTGACCCTGGGATTTTCCAGGTAAGAATACTGGAGTGGGATGCCATTTTCTTCTCCAGGAGATTTTTCCAACCCAGGGATCAAACCTGTGTCACCTGCATTGGCTAGTGGGTTCTTTACCACTGACTCACCTGGGAAGTCTCAGATTACACGTACACATTTATATTCTATATAAAGATACATGTATTATATCATTTAGTCAATATTTTTTAAACTTTTATCTGTGCCACTTGGTAACATGCATATAACAGAATATCAAATAGAAAAAAGAAAGAAAGAAACTGCAGCAATATTTATCAACAGAGATGACTCTAAGGACTTCATCTGGATTTCAAATGTTTTAAATTTTGTTTTAAAATCGATATCTCTTTTTTATTTCAAGGTGCAGTGCCAAGAAACACATTGCAGTTAGTTGTCAGATGTCTTTTTTTTTTTTTCAGTACCATTCTTTTTAATTTATTCAAGTACACTTTATATTTTTTAAGTAAATAAATTCTATTTTAAATTTCTTTTACACTGCAAAAGAATACAATGTTGTATTAGCTTCTACTGTACAACAAACTAAATCAGTTATATATATATATATCCACTTTTTTATGTCTTTAATATCCTTCACTCATTGACAGGTTCTCAGTCTTTCCATATGTTTGATGCACTTGAAGAGGATTTTTCCACTTTATTTTTAGAGATTTCCTTTAATTTGATTTTTGTTTGTTATTTCAGAATTTCTGACCGATGAGTCTTGTGAGAAACCAAATTACCAAACAGAGTGATATATTTCATTTTCTCTTTCCCCCCTAGGTGGATGCTCAGATTACAGATTTGAGAGCTTCTTTCCTAATATGAATAGTTTTGCTATAAATTTCCCTCTAAGCACTACTCTAACTTCATCCCACAAATTTTGAAATATAGTATTTTCATAATTATCATTCAGCTTAAATATTTTAATTTTACTGTGCGCTTAGTCTTTGGTCCATGGGTTATTACAAAGTGTGCTGTTTAATTTCCAAATATTTGGCAAAGATTCACCAGACATCTTTCTGTTACTATTTCTAATCTTAAGACTTGAGAAAACACCTAACTATACTTTTTATCCCTTTAAATTTGTTAAGTTTGTGTACGGCCCAGAGTGTGAACTGTTCAATGAATGGTCCAAGTTTACTTTTAAGAAGTTTTGTTGTTGTTGTCCAATAAGCATCACTTTAGTAAAGTTGTTCATTCAAGTCTCCAATATCTTTAGTGACTTTCCGCCTGTTTGACTTTTCAGTACAGAGAGAGGAGTATTAAAAACTCCAATTCTAATTATAGATTTGTCTATTTCTTCTTTTAGTTCTCTCAGTTATACTTCATATAGTTTGAAGTCTATTGTCAAGTATGCATGTGTTTATTATTAAGTTTTCTTAGAGAACTGATCTTTTTTTATCATTTTGTAATGTCCTTCTTTAACTCTGATAATTTTTTTTTATTTTGACATCTACTTCAAACATACTATATGAAATAAATATCAGAACTACAGTTTCTTTCATTTAGTATTTGCATGGTATATCATTGCCCATTCTATTAGTTTTCACTTACCTATGCCTTTATATTCACTGTGAATTTCTCATATATGGCATGGTGGTGGGTTTTTGCCATATATAAAACATATATGGCACAGTTTTTTTTTTTTACCAAATCTAAAGTTATTTTCATATTGTGTATTCAGGCCACTTACATCAAATGTAATTATTGATATATATTACCACATGGTTAGCAGTTTTATACTCATTTAATCTTTTCCTTATTTATTTTTGATCGTTTCTTATCTTGGGTTGAAAAGTGAAAAGTGAAAGTGAAGTCACTCAGTCGTGTCCGACCCTTTGCAACCCTGTGGACTGTAGCCCACCAGGCTCCTCCATCCATGGGATTTTCCAGGCAAGAATACTGGAGTGGGTTGCCATTTCCTTCTCCCGAGGATCTTCCCGACCCAGGGATCGAACCGAGGTCTCCCGCATTGCAGGCAGATGCTTTAACCTCTGAGCCACCAGGGAAGCCCTATCTTGGGTTATTTGAGCAATTTATGTGATTCTATTTTTATTTCTATTATTGAGTTATTATTTATACCTCTTAAAAAATTTTGATGATTGCCCTAGGGTTTGAAATGTAGATCTTTACTTAATCAGAATCTGTATTCAGTTAATATTATACTTCTTCATATGTGGTATAAGAACCTTACAACTATATATTCTTATAACATATATAAGTGAACTTACACATAAATTCTTCTCTCTTGTTTGTGATATTGCCGGTTTACTCTTATATACACCATAAACACACCACACAATGTTATAATTTTTGCTTTACACAGCTATCTTTAGAGCAATTAAAATAAAAGAAAAATGAACTTTGTATTCAGTTCAGTTCAGTCTCTCAGTCGTGTCCGACTCTTTGCGACCTCATGGACTGCAGCACTCCGGGCCTCCCTGTCCATCACCAACGCTCAGAGTTCACTCAAACTCATGTCCATTGAGTTGCTGATGCCATCCAACCATCTCATCCTCTGTCGTCCCCTTTTCCTCCTGCCTTAAATCTTTTCCAGCTTCAGGGTCTTTTCAAATGAGTCAGTTCTTCTCATCAGGTGGCCAAAGGATTGGAGTTTCAGCTTCAGCATCAGTCCTTCCAATATGCAGGACTAATTTCCTTTAGGATTGACTGGTTAGATCTCCTTACTGTCTAAGGCACTCTCAAGAGTCTTCTCCAACGCCACAGTTCAAAAGCATCAGTTCTTTGGAGCTCAGCTTTCTTTATAGTCCAACTCACATTCATACATGACTACTGGAAAAAGCACAGCTTTGACTAGACAGAACTTTGTTGGCAAAGTAATGTCTCTGCTATTACCTTCATTTATTACATTTCCACCCTCTTTTTTATTTCATAGACTAATGTTTCTTTTTGATATTATATTCCTTCTCCTTGAAGAGCATACTTTAACATTTCTTATAGAATAGATTTGTCAGCAATGCATTTCCTTGTTTGTATGAGAAAGATTTAATTATCTTGCATTTTCAAAGGATATTTTCACAGAGTATTAAATGCTAAATTGACAGATTTTATTTTCTTCCAGGACTTTAAAGTCGTCAGTGCATTATGTTCTTACATGATTTCCAGTAAGAATTCTGCTGAACTTCTTATCTTTGTTCCTCCTTATTGAATGTATTATTTTCTGGCTACCCTCATGTTTTTCTCTTTGTCTTTTACATTTCTGAGCTTTATAGATCTGTGGTTTGGTGTCTACAAATCATTTTGGAAAATCCTGCCATATTTCATAAGGTTGCTATGCACTGTTTCTCCTTCTAGGATTTTTATTGTGCACATGTCCAGAAGTTCAATATTTTTTCATAGCATTGGATGCTCTTTTATTTTTCAGTCTTTTCCTTTTGTGTTTCAGTTCAGTAACTTTCATTGCCATGTTGTCAAGTACACTAGTCTTTACTGAGTGTGTAATGTGCCCCTGGACACCATTCTGCATCTCTGTTATAGTGCTTTTCCGTTCTAACATTTTTTCCCTACAGTTTCCATCTCCCTGCTGCTTTTTCATCTGATCTTTCATGTTAGACACCTTTTCTACCAGACTCTTCAACATGAATGTATTATTAATAGTTATTTTAATTTCCTCTTCAGATAGTTACAACATCTGTTTCATACCTGAGTTCGGTTTTATTTAGTGTTCTCTTTCCTTACGGTTTGTTGCTTTTCTTATGCTTTGAAGTTTTTTTAATTGAAAAATGTCCATAGTACTGCAGAAACTGAATAAACAGCTTTATGTTTGACATATCTTTTCTTTTACTCATCCCTTCCTGGGAAGTTTATGTTAATCTAGTCAAAAATCAGCAGTCATTTTTGGAAAGGATCAAGTAACAAGTATTTTTGTGTGTGTGTGTGTGTGTGTGTAATAAAGTTTTATTAAAGTATAAAGGAGATAGAGAAAGCTTCTGACATAGGCATCAGAAGGGGGTAGAAAGAGTACCCTAACAAGTATTTTAAGACTTGTGAGTCATAAGCCCTCTGCAAATGTAATCTCCAGCAATATGTACACAGGTGGGTGTGGGTGTGTCCCAATAAAATTATATTCACTAAGCAGGCAATGAGCCAGATCTGGTTGTGGGCCATGGTTTGTTGACCCTTGATCTACTTAGGAGTTGAGCTGCTTGTGAGGCTGTTGTTTTGATTACCTTCAATCCCTACAGGCTTCAGATTCTTCTAGCAACACCATGTTGTTGTATGGACACTGGTTTTCTAGTTTCTCCTCTAAAAATGAGAAACCTTAGAACTTCCCCACCTCAACTTCCTTTCCCCTGGTCTTCAGGAAGAGTCTGTCTCTGGTGTATTTCCCAAAAGGATTCACAAGTACTTTTAGTCGATGCTTGTCATATGGTGTGGGGTGGATGGACTTCTCTGGTGCTCAGATGAACGCTGAGTCTTAGACAGATGGGCTCACGTCCTGGGCTTCAGGGGGTAGGACTTCACCAATGCTCCTGTCTGTCTTGCAGCTGTGGTTCTGGGCCCCTTTGGACTCCTGCTCCCACTTCCCAAACCCAGGACTAAAGGCATTTCTTATGTTCCATTCCCACAGGTGCAAGACAGTTTTTTTGCCTTCATTTCCCCAATGGATTAGACTTTTATTACATGGAGAAGATGGATAAGCAGGATCTAGGTGGAATTCTGTGCCCCTTCCTCAGTGGCTTTCTTGGGATTCCTGTCTCCTCTCTAGCATCTGATGAGATGTATGATATGATACATTCAGGAATGTGCAACCACTACCCACTGCCATCATCTGCTTCTCCCAGGGCTGCATACCCTCCCTCCAGCTTCCACTTCGCCTTCACCAATTTACTGACTGTTGAAGCAGAATTCAACTTAGCAGGGGCTACAGCTGCATGGGACCCAGGTCAGTAAGTACCAGGGTCTCATCTTCCTGTAGTCACTGGCTTCCCCTCCCAGATCTGGAGCTATCTGGCTACTCTGTGACCTCAGCTCTCGTCTGGATACAACTGAATCAGGAACTTTATTGTTGTATTAGTGTAAGCCACACTTTTTCCAGGTGTCTACACCCCCAGCTAGACTCACGACTCTCAAATCTGTAAAGTTTTATATTCACAATTACATCTTTTATGCCTCTAGAATGTTACTATTGTTATTGTATGAGATATAATTTTATTTTTTTCTCCCTAGGACTAAATATTTTTCTTAGCACAATTCTTCCCCTTTTTTAAAAAATAGTTTATATAACTTACCTTTAATCCTTATTGATTTGAAGTCTGTTCACTCTACAATTTTTCAATTCAGTATTTTATAATTTCAGGTCCCTCTGATGTGAGTCTATACACTATTTGCTGTGTTTTCCCTAGGATTTTCATAGAGATCTTCTTTCTTTAAACTGTGAAATGGCTCTTGTTTTGCATGTCAGTCCTCAACGGGTGAAGTATTCCTCCATTTAATTTTGGCTGCCCACTTAATTATTCCAGATGGCTCAGCAATATTACTGGCCTAGGACCAATTTTATATTAATCCTTCTAATTAGATTTTCCCACACCTCAAACATAGAATAATTTGAACTCCTGACTCAGGCAAAATTCTGAGTTTTAATTTCTCCTGGATATTTTCCCCGAGGCAAGGCTGACCTGAGTTGTCCCCTGATCCTGCTGGGCAGGATGTCTCAGCCTCTCTTCATCTGGGCTTGCAGCCCCTAGAGAATCACTATTTTGGGCATGGATGCTTGCTCCTTCCTGACCCAGGCACCAACCCAGGACCACCTGAGCCAGCTTGGGATGGCTCCTCTGCCACTCAGCCACACCACACTGACCAGGGGGTCTGAGTATCCATATTTCCTTCTCGAAAATTAAGCCTTATTTAGAAAGCAGAAATATGCACATTACTTTGACAAAACTTGAGAACAAAATGAAAATCTTCAAAATATTTCAGCTCAGTGGGGGTGATGGTAGGTCAGTCCGTGAGAGATGCCATCTAGCGGGCTTTCTCCCTGTGTCATCAGCCCCTCCTCTGCCCCTGTCATCTTCCCAGCCTCTCCACCATGGCACTCAGACACCTGAGAATTGCGTGGACCCAGGAGACACACATCACAGCCTCAGAAACTTGGTCCCTCCAGCTTCCGCTCAGATGTGTAAAACAGTGTTGTTCAGTCTGCCAGTTGTGTCCAATTCTTTTGCAACCCCATGGACTGCAGCATGCCAGGCCTCTCTGTCCCTCACCATCTCCCAAAGCTTGCCCGAGTTCATGCCCATTGCATCAGTGATGCCATCCAAGCATCTCATCCTCTGACGTCCTCTTCCTCCTTCTGCCCTCAATCTTTCCCAGCATTAGGGTCTTTCCCAATGAGTCGGCTGTTCTCATTAGATGACCAAAATACTGGAGTTTCAGCTTCAGCATCAGTCCTTCCAATGAGTATTCAGGGTTGATCTCCCTTCCGACTGACTGGTTTGATCTCCGTGCTGTCCAGGGGACTCTCAGGAGTCTTCTCCAGCACCATAGTTTGAAGGCAACAATTCTTTGGTAAAACTTGAGAGCGCCAATCTGAAGTTACATACGCACACACTCTAAGCAACCCCCAGCTTCCTAATCTTTTCCCTACTGAAAAAGAAGGATTTGGATTCCCCCACCAGCAACATGTATACAAAGATATTTTTCCAGGGCAATTCTGCCAGAGGAGGGGTTTCTGAGGGGCTGCTGTCTTGTCTCCTCTCACCCCCAGAACGTCTTGGTTTGGCTGCACCCCATCTATCTGAGGTTGGCTGGACTTGAGTGTGCATAGGAATTACTGCAAAGAGCTGCTGAAAACTCAAACCAGACAATTAGGAGATCATGGCTTCCAGTCTTGATTTCTCAGTAACTCACTGTAAAACCTTGTTGCTGCTGCTGCTGCTGCTGCTAAGTCGCTTCAGTCATGTCCGACTCTGTGCGACCCTATAGACGGCAGCCCATCAGGCACCCCCGTCCCTGGGATTCTCCAGGCAAGAACACTGGAGTGGGTTGCCATTTCCTTCTCCAATGCATGAAAGGGAAAGTGAAAGTGAAGTTGCTCAGTCGTTTCCGACTGTTAGCGACCCCATGGACTGCAGCCTACCAGGCTCCTCCATCCACGGGATTTTCCAGGCAAAAGCACTGGAGTGGGGTACCATTGCTTTCTCCACCATAAAACCACAGGCAGCCCTTAAATCATTCTACATCTGTTGTCTTCTGGGCGAAAATAGAGCATGAGGCCTTCTCCTTGTCTCACGAGAGGCGTGGTAAAGATGACTAAATGGGCTGAGAAAGGACTATCAGATACAGATTCATATCAACTGACTGGCAGACTTGAATCGCTTTTGCTTATCTTTTTCCCTCCACAAGTGTCAGCTTATTTTTTAAGACACAGCCATTTTCAGCCTCTATTTCTTTTTTTAAAAATTATTTTATTTATTTTAATTGGAGGCTAATTACTTTACAGTATTGTGGTGGTTTTTGCCATACATTGACATGAATCAGCCATCGGTGTACATGTGTCCCCCATCCTGAACCCCCCTCCCACCTCCCTCCCCATCCCATCTCTCAGGGTCATCCCAGTGCACCAGCCCTGAGCGCCCTGCCAGGGCTTAAGTAAGGAAATTGTTTCCTTTCTTCCACAGACAGGTTTCTCGATCTCATTTTCCTACTTAGAGATTGAGGGGATGAAGATGAGACCCTGCCTCTGAACAGGATGAAATCGAGAAGGGACACTTCCCAAAGGCCCCAGGACACGCACTGTCACACCTCTCAGGGGTGGTGGCTCCCAGGAGACAGGGGACACCACAGTAAGCTTCTTCCCTACAGTCTCATCCTTGTGTATAGGAAGAACGTGAAAGCTACACCGGCTCACGCTGTCCCCAAGCACCTCAGCTCTGTCAAAACTCCTCCCTCACAGACCCACACCATTGCCCCTCGTCATGAGCCATCCTCGTACACTGGAGGGAAAACTGAACATCGTATCAGGATGGTGTCAGCTGAGGAGACTGGGCCCCAGGCAAGTCTCAGCACATGCTGACCCACTGGGACCCCCACACTGGTTGTCACATGCTCCCCAGCCCTCCAGAAGGCCAGGCTCAGGGAACATCTGACTACCAGCTGGAGTTCATCCTAGGTGAGAAGCCATCCCTGGGATGCTTTGAGGGGCCTCCCCTGGCAGGACACAAGTCCTGATCACGCCTCTGGGCACCAGGAGGAGAAGCTGGAGCAGCCCGCACCCAGGAGGGGTGGATCTGGAAGATGAGACACTCGGGGAGGCGGGGTCTGGGTGGACAGAGCCTCAGTGGGGTGGGGGTGGGGGGCGGGGGGCTGTGAACCAGGCTGGAAGCTTGGAGGGTAAAGTGTATCCAAAATCTGCCTGCATCCAAAAGTTTCTAAAGAAGATCCTTGGATTCCAAGAACCTGAGTGGAGACCTCAAGGAGAATGACAATGTTCTGTGAGTTGCGCTTCTTTAGGGGGCTGGCAGGAGATGGTTGTTAGCAGATTTAAATGTGCCATTTTTATTTGAACGTTCACCTAAGTCAATGTTGTGTCCAAACTGTAGAGTTGATCCTCGGCTGATACAGTCAAGGAACCGAACATTTCAGAATCGTGGGGGTGAGGCGTTCATTTGTCTTTAAGCATTTGAATGAATTCGAGGCAGCACAGAGCTGCTGGTTCCCAGGCTCTGAAGACTTGCGGGGCTCTGCTCAGTCACTTCATTCTTATTCATTCTTATCCGACTGTGCAACCCCATGGGATTCTCCAGGCCAGAATACTGAAGTGGGTTGCCTTCCCCTCCTTCAGGGCATCTTCCCGACCCAGGGATGGAACCCCAGTCTTCTGTATTGCAGGCAGATTCTTTACCATCTGAGCCACCAGGGAAGCCCTCTGAAGACTTTATGACGATTAAGTATAACACTTCAAATTTTACACACCCAGACGGAAGCAGGAGGGCCACGTGTCTGAGGCTGTGGCATGTGTCTTGTGGCCCCAGGAAATCCTCAGATGTTAGAGTGTCGGTGGTGAAGAGGCTGGGAAGACGGCAGAGGCAGAGGAGGGTCTGAGGACGCAGAAGGAGCACGCCTGCTGAAAAGCATCACCCCGTGTGCCCCAAGCATCTTAGAGATGTTCCGTGTTCAGGTTTATGAATGCACTGCACGTGCGCGTTTCCTACCAGTCGCTTAGGAGGTCCTTGAAGGCAGCTGGAGCCCTCGCTCCGCCCATTTCTCTGCAAAGGCTGATGGTTCACATTTCAGCGTTTTCTCCTACCATTGATGTCATTCTTTCTTTTATTTTTTTTAATATATATTTTATTTTATTTTTAACTTTACAATATTGTATTGGTTTTGCCATATATCAACATGAATCCGCCACAGGTATACATGTGTTCCCCATCCTGAACCCTCCTCCCTCCTCCCTCCCCGTACCATCCCTCTGAGTCGTCCCAGTGCACCAGCCCCAAGCATCCAGTATCGTGCATCGAACCTGGACCAGCGACTCATTTCATATATGATATTATACATGTTTCAATGCCATTCTCCCAAATCATCCCACCCTCTCCCTCTCCCACAGAGTCCAAAAGACTGTTCTATACATCAGTGTCTCTTTTGCTGTCTCATATACAGGGTTATTGTTACCAAATTTCTAAGTTCCATATATATGCATTAGTATACTATATTGGTATTTTTCTTTCTGGCTTACTTCACTCTGTATAATAGGCTCCAGTTTCATCCACCTCATTAGAACTGATTCAAATGTTTTCTTTTTAATGGCTGAGTAATATTCCATTGTGTATATGTACCACAGCTTTCTTATCCATTCGTCTGCTGATGCACATCTAGGTTGCTTCCATGTACTGGCTATTATAAACAGTGCTGCGATGAACATTGGGGTACATGTATCTCTTTCAATTCTGGTTTCCTCAGTGTGTATGCCCAGCAGTGGGATTGCTGGGTCATAAGGCAGTTCGATTTCCAGTTTTTTAAGGAATCTCCACACTGTTCTCCATAGTGGCTGAACTAGCTTGCATTCCCACCAACAGTGTAAGAGGGTTCCCTTTTCTCCACACCCTCTCCAGCATTTATTATTTGTAGACTTTTGGATTGCAGCCATTCTGACTGGTGTGAAATGGTACCTCACAGTGGTTTTGATTTGCATTTCTCTGATAATGAGTGATGTTGAGCATCTTTTCATGTGTTTGCTAGCCATCTGTATGTCTTCTTTGGAGAAATGTCTATTTAGTTCTTTGGCCCATTTTTTGATTGGGTCATTTATTTTTCTGGTATTGAGCTGTAGAAGTTGCTTGTATATTTTTGAGATTAGTTGTTTGTCAGTTGCTTCATTTGCTATTATTTTCTCCCATTCTGAAGGCTGCCTTTTCACCTTGCTTATAGTTTCCTTTGTTGTGCAGAAGCTTTTAAGTTTAACTAGGTCCCATTTGTTTATTTTTGCTTTTATTTCCAATATTCTGGGAGGTGGGTCATAGAGGATCCTGCTGTGATATATGTCAGAAAGTGTTTTGCCTATGTTCTCCTCTAGGAGTTTTATAGTTTCTGGTCTTACATTGAGATCTTTAATCCATTTTGAGTTTATTTTTGTGTATGGTGTTAGAAAGTGTTCTAGTTTCATTCTTTTACAAGTGGTTGACCAGTTTTCCCAGCACCACTTGTTAAAGAGATTGTCTTTAATCCATTGTATATTCTTGCCTCCTTTGTCAAAGATAAGGCGTCCATAGGTGCGTGGATTTATCTCTGGGCTTTCTATTTTGTTCCATTGATCTATATTTCTGTCTTTGTGCCAGTACCATACTGTCTGGATGACTGTGACTTTGTAGTAGAGCCTAAAGTCAGGCAGGTTGATTCCTCCAGTTTCATTCTTATTTCTCAAGATTGCTTTGACTATTCGAGGTTTTTTGTATTTCCATACAAACTGTGAAATTATTTGTTCTAGCTCTGTGAAGAATACTGTTGGTAGCTTGATAGGGATTGCATTGAATCTATAAATTGCTTTGGGTAGTATACTCATTTTCACTATATTGTTTCTTCCAATCCATGAACATGTTATATTTCTCCATCTATTAGTGTCCTCTTTGATTTCTTTCATCAGTGTTTTATAGTTTTCTATATATAGGTCTTTAGTTTCTTCTAGGTAGATATATTCCTAAGTATTTTATTCTTTTCGTTGCAATGGTGAATGGAATTGTTTCCTTAATTTCTCTTTCTGTTTTCTCATTATTAGTGTATAGGAATGCAAGGGATTTCTGTGTGTTGATTTTATATCCTGCAACTTTACTATATTCATTGATTAGCTCTAGTAATTTTCTGGTGGAGTCTTTAGGGTTTTCTATGTAGAGGATCATGTCATCTGCAAACAGTGAGAGTTTTACTTCTTCTGTTCCAACTTGGATTCCTTTTTATTACTCTTTCTAAATCACGTACTGATTGAGGAATCTTGATTTTTTCCCTCCTCGCTTTTCTGGGGAAAGTGAGAGTTTACCTTCACACTTCCCCCCCTACTATTCTTCCTCCCATCAAATTGGTGTCACAGTTTCACTTCAGCCAGTTTTATTAGTCTGCTGGGGCTGTGTAACAAAGTACCACAATCAGGAAGGCTTAAACATAGAAATGTACTGTCTCCCAGCTTTGGAGGCTGGATGTCTGATATCAAGCGGTTGGCAGGGCTGGTTCCTTAGTTTCTGATACTTTCTGGCCGTCTTTGGTGTCCCTTTGGCTGTGGAAACATCGACCCATCTCTGCCTCCCTCTTCATGTGGCATTCCTCGTATGTGTTTGTATGTCTGTGTGCAAATCCTTTTTAATAAGGACACCTGCTAAATTGTATTAGGGCTCATCTTAATGGTCTTACCTTGATTATACCTCTGCAAAGGCTCTCAGTTCAACTCATTCAGTTCAGTCGCTCAGTCGTGTCCGACTCTTTGCAACTCCATGGACCACAGCATGCTAGGCCTCCCTGTCCATCGCCAACTTCCAGAGTTTACTCAAACTTATGTCTGTTGAGTCAGTGATGCCATCCAACCATCTCATCCTCTGTTGTCCCCTTCTCCTTCTGCCTTCAACCTTCCCCAGCATCAGAGTCTTTTCCAATGAGTCAGTTCTTCGCATCAGGTGGCCCAAGTATTAGAGTTTCAGCTTCAGCATCAGTCCTTCCAATGACTGATAGAGCAAAGGCTTTATCTCCAAAAAATGGTTACATACTAGGGGTTAGGCCTACAACATATGAATTTGTGTGTGGAGGGGTACAAAATTCAACCCATGACACCACTATAAGCAGATTATTTTATAGTCCTGTAATATAATTCAGTGTAACCACATCCTGTGCTGTGATTAAATCTGTCCCTTCCCACCTAAAGGTAATAATTGCTTGTCTTGATTCATTTACTTAATTTCCTGCTTACCTAAATGTGCAAGTGTGCTAAGTCACTTCAGTTGTGTCCAAATCTTTGCAACGGACTGTAGCCTGTAGGCTCCCCTGTCCATAACATTTTCCAGGCATGAATATTGGAAGTGGATTGCCATGCCCTCCATCAGGGGAGCTTCCTGACCCAGGGATCAAATTTGCATCTCATGTCTCCTGCATTGGCAGGTGGGTTCTTTACCAGGTAACCCGCATACCTAAATATGTATCCCCAAATTCTCTGACAGACTGTTTCATCAAGCACATCAGGAAATGGTTCAGAGCCTTTTTTTTTTTTTTCTTAATAACTCAGGGGTCTTTATTGCTCTCACTAGCTCTGCTGACGTCTACAATTCCTGCAGGACTTCTGCACTAGTCAGCCCTTCTCCACCCTCCAGGGAATTCTCTCTCCTACTTTCCTAACTCCAGCATCTTACTGTTTCATTTTTGTTCTCTCTTCTGTGGAGCACATCGCTCGTTAACGCACTAGGAGAATATTCAAGCACGCTAAAGATTTAGAAACACAAGCAGCCAAAAGCTACTTTTCCAGCACTATCTATTCATGCTTTCTCTCTTTAATAATTGTGGTGGGCATCTAACAGGCTCAGAATCAAGACTGCTTTCCTGGTTCCCCTAGTGTGTTAGTAAGTCCACAAGAGCTACCTGGGGGACATGAGATGGAGGAGGTACCCTGCCATCTGCTGGCCCCTCCCCCTGGCTGGAGTGAAGACTTGACTGTGTGTGTTAGAGCAGTCTTCTTGGACCCTCGAGTGGCAGCCACATGCCAAGGAAGGCAGAGAGTGGAAGAAGAGGAATTTGGGGTTTCTTAGGGTTGCATTGGTATCCATGCCTGTCCAGGACTACTTACCAAGACTCTGCAATGTGAAAAGTAAATTGTGAGTTTGGGACCTTTGGTTCAGCAGCTGAACTAACAACCTCATTGACAACCATGAAATTAACAATGGGGCATGCCTGGAAGTTCTTTAGCCAGTTCTCCACTGAGATTTAGGTTCCCACATTCTGTTGAAGTCTCATTCTCAATTCAGGCATCTCCTCAGTCTGAAAGCTCTTAGCATCCCCTGCTTTAGAGACGATGAAGTGTTTAAGATCAGGGTCTCTAAACTAGGAAGCAAAGATGTGAATTCCAGCCACTCACTAGTCATATGATTTGAACAATTTTCTTACCACCTTCGTGCCTCACTTTCCTCCATCTGTGAAAGAAAAGTGATCATAAGGCTGTTAACCTTATTATGTTCTTGTTGCTGTTCAGTCTCTCAGTCATGTCCGACTCTTTGCAACCCCATGAACTGCAACACACCAGGCATCCCTGTCCTTCACTATCTTCCGGAGTTTGCTCATATTCATGTCCATTGAATCAGTGATGCTACCTGACCATCTCATCCTCTGACACCTTCTTCTCCCTTTGCCTTCGATCTTTTCCAGCACCCTAGTCCTTTCCAGTGAGTCTCTGGTGGATCAGATGGTAAAGAATCTGCCTGCAATGCAGGAGAACTGGGTTCAGTCCCTGGGTTGAGAAGATCCCCTGGAGAAGAGAAAGGCTACCCATGCCAATATTATTGCCTGGAGAATCCCATGGACAGAGGAGCCTGGCAGGCTACAGTCCATGGGGTTGAAAAGAGTTGGACACAACTTAGCGACTAACCTCATTATACTGATTGTTGAACAGTCCTCCTCTTAATTTTTTTACCCTCCACCACTTCACATTGTGGCTCTGTTTAACTGGTGCTTGGAGTAGATGGTTCTCTGTCCTCTGTTTTTTGAGTCTGTCTGCTCCCCTGTCTTCTTCCCAGAAGACACTAAGGGTGGCTTGCTCTGCTAAGACAAATATTCCCACATTTCAGCATTAGATTGGCCACTCAGTTCAGTTCAGTTCAGTCCCTCAGTCGTGTCCAACTCTTTGCGACCCCATGGACTGCAGCATGCCAGGCCTCCCTGTCCATCACCAACTCCCAGGGTTTACTCAAACTCATGTCCATTGAGTCGGTGATGCCATCCAACCATCTCATCCTCTGTTGTCCCCTTCTCCTCCTGCCTTCAGTCTTTCCAGCATCAGGGTCTTCTCCAATGAGTCGACTATCACCATGGACATTTTAAATATTTTTCAGTTTTATTTGTCAACTCTACCTCAATAAAGCTTTGGTTTTAAATTAAAAAATAAACACTTTAAAATGTTCTTTAAAAGTAAGAAAATAAGAATTAGATAGCATCTAACATAGATACTACTAATGCTGAGTATAACAGAGGTATAGTGAGATGCTCACATTTTGGCAGTGGGACTTGCTACTTAATTTTTGTAAAATTGCTTGGAAATATGTGGCAGGAGACTCTCAACTCTAAAATGTTTTTTCTTTGAACCAGTAATTATAGTTCCTGAAGATATAACATATAAAATTACAGCTGAGAAAATGTCTCAATCTCTTGGTACAAGTGGTCTTAGTAATGTAGCATATAAAGTTCAGTATTACAAATAACCTAGTCAGGGTCCACCTAGAGGAGTATAAAATTAAAGCATGTGAAAACTCACATGACACTTGTAAATACCTAGAATCTAGGCAATTGACTTGCGATAGTGTTAAAAGGTAAAAAGAAGATTCAAAGTGTGAACGGCATAACTAATGAGAACCTACTCTACAGCACAGGGAACTCTACTCAGTGATCTGTGGTGACCTAAAGGGGAAGGAAATCCTAAAAAGAGGAGACGTATGTATACTTACAGATGATTTTCTTTGCCGTACAGCAGAAACTAGCACAGCATTGTAAAGCAACTATACTCCAATCAGAAAGATTAGGAGATGCATCCACTTTTTAAAAGAGTTTCTAGGAATGATTGGCTAGAAAAACACCAAGATGTTAGTAATAATTTCTTCTGGGTAACGGGATGACATAGATTTTTAATTTCACCCTTCTACTTGCTGTATCATTCTAAACTCTTCAAATGAAGTAGGATTCACTTTTATTTTTATTTTTTTTAAGGATTCACTTTTATAATCAGGAAAAAAAAAAAGAAACTTACAAATTAGATGTCTTGAGTGTTCCATAATATTGGCTTTTATTTCAATTAGGGTTTTACAACCCCCCTACATTCCTAAAAGTCACTGTGGCACAGGCTTTATTCACTGGCTGTCAAATGTACACAATGACAGCCGCACTCTCCTTAATCTCTTTTGATTGGTGTGGGACATGGAGGCCTTCGGTTGCTGCTTCCAGAGGCAGAAGGACTCTGGCAAACTGTCATCTTGTCAAACTCTTAACAATCCTACATTTTCAATATCAAGATAGTTTCCCCAAAGAACAACATTAAAAAAAATGGAAATTTCCTTTAAAAACTACTTGTGAGTGTGGAAATCAAACTGGAAATCAAACTCTAAGTGCTGCCCTGCAGGCCCAGGGTTAACAAGGTCCCACTGACTTGCTAGACAGCAGGAGGCTCTGCAGTTGTGCTGATGAAGTGGCAGCCGTGACCCACTTCTAGCATCTTCTTTCTTACAAGACCATGGCAAGCTTTCCTGTGAGTGCTGCTGTTTGTGCTTGTTTTTAATATCACATGTGTTTTCATGATTTCTCCATTTTTCCCCTAACATTTTCATTCCAAAAGGAGGATTGGCCCAGGGCAAAGTCAGCTCCTAGGTACCGATCCACCATTGCTGTTGTTCAGTTGCTCAGTCATGTCTGACTCCTTTGTGACTCCATGGACTGTAGCTCGCCAGGTTCTTTCTGTCCATGGGATTTCTCAAGCAAGAATACGGTGGTGGGTTGCCGTTTCCTTCTCCAGGGGATCTTCCCAACCCAGGGATGGAACCCTCATCTCCTGCATTGACAGGTGGATTCTTTACCACTGAGTCACTTGGCAAGCCCACTCTGATTCACCATTACCTGACAGGTATTTAAGCAGAGAGGTAGACTGGCCACTCCTATTTGGAAGTGTCTGGCTGTAAATTGGTAGGAAGAGATGGAAAGAGAAGCTTCCAGGGTGGACCATTCAGATTACAGCTAGGAAACCATTCTTTCAAATATGCCATAATATAGATATTTGGTTACACAAACAATGATGGAACAAGAAAGTCCCGAAACAGGACGGGGAGGAAGCAGAGACCCTGGTAATGATGCAAAGAAAAAAGAGATAAACCTTGTTAGCGGATCAGAAAACTCAGTATGGCGAAGATGGCTGCTGCTGCTAAGTCCCATCAGTCATGTCCGACTCTGTGCGACCCCATAGACAGAAGCCCACCAGACTCCCCCGTCCCTGGGATTCTCCAGGCAAGAACACTGGAGTGAGTTGCCATTTCCTTCTCCACTGCATGAAAGTGAAAAGTGAAAGTGAAGTCTCTCAGTCGTGTCCGACTCTCCCCAAATTAATTACAGATTCTAGACAATCATCATTGCAGTGGCCAGAGGATTTTCTTTGGAAAGTGACAAGCTGACTCTAAAGACATGGAAGCACAACTTAGAACAGCTGAAATAACCTCGAAGAAGAAGGAAGGTGGAAGACGTATAGTTGCTGACTTAAAAGTACTGACTAAAATGATGAAATGGTTGGATGGCAGCACTGATTCAATGGACTTGAACCGGGGCAAACTCAGAGATGGTGAAGGCCAGGGAGGCCTTGCAGGCTGCAATTCCTAAGGAATTCAGACTCGACTTAGCTACTGAACAACAATGACCAAATGCTGTAGTAACCAAGAGAGTATGATGTTGGCATAAAAAAGAAGGATCAATGAAATGAATAAAAAGTCCAGGCATAGACTTTCATTTGTACGATTAATTGATTTCTCATAAAGGTTTCAAAGTGACTTAAAGAGAAAAGCAATGCCTTTTGAACAAACGACGCTGGAATAACTGGGTATCTGATGAAGAAAAGAAACAGAAGCAAGGTCCAGCGACTGGTAGGACTCAGTATATGGGGGCAGAGATGGTAAGGAAGAGGTGGCTCTGCTGAGGCTGTCTAGTGGGGCTGTGAGTGCAGCCAGGGGCGGGATGCCGAGGGTGGAGGTGAAAGTGTCAGTGAGAAGATACAGGTGTGAGAGCAGGGCAGCGCAGCAGAGACCAGGGAAAGCACATGGCACTGGTGGGCAGGTCTCTCCTTTCCCGTGAGATCTGAACCTTCCCGTGAGGTCTGAACCTGCGTAAGATGTAGGGGAACTTGGGGGCAGGAGGAAGAGGGATGTCAACTGTAAGGGAGCCCAGGTGAAAGCAACAGAAAGTGTCTGAAGCAAAGGCTAGAAAACTTGCAGGTGGTTAAGGCCACACCTGCCTCAGAGTCAGCCGAGACAGAGGAGCCACCAGGGGAAGAAAATGCAGACAGGTTTCAGTGAGCAAGACGGAGCCTTTGCGGGTCAATCTTACCGCTGCGGTGCGGTGGGTGGAGGCGCAGGAGTGCAACAGGGAAAGACAGGAAAGTGGTCCAGACGGTGGGCGGAGCCCTGCTGTGATGGGCAAGTGGATTTGTCCTCGGCACCTACGAATGGCCCCTCCTCCAGAACCTTCTACCGAAAAGACTATCCCTGCACCCTTCTTGGAAGTCAGGTGGGGATATTTGAGCAAGTCTATTTCTTGGTTCTGCGCAGTGGGCTGGGGGAGGGCGGGAAGGGAGGGGGCAACGGGAACGCTGGAGCAATCCCGGCAAGATGGGGCAAAGCGGTGGGGAGAGGCATTGCGGTGTGTTGAAGACACATTTGGGAGGCAATCGGCAGATCTCAGTAGTGTACCTGAGATGCTAGGGGTGGTTTCAGGGTGTGCGTCTGAGCCGATGGGGTTGCCATCCATTTGCTGAGGTGGAAAAGGCATGGTTTGGGGCAGGACAACACAAGAAATGGCCTGTGTATCAGTTAGATATGCGAGAATCCCATGGATAGAGGAGCCTGGCGGGCTCTAATCCATAGGTCACAAACAATCGGCCATGACGGAGCGACTTAGCAATGCACATGTGTCATGGCTGCTCCGAGTACTGGACACATGCCCTCTTCCTACAACCTCACAGCACCTCCATTTGACAAAATACACTTAGAAATATAGTCAAGAGGAATCCATTTTATACAGGCTCAATTTTAAAAGAGCAGTTATTCACCTCCCAAATTACTGAAGAAACATGAGAACTTGACCAATGTTGGACTTCAATATATTCTAATGAAACTAGGTTTTGGCTATCCATTTAAATACAATAGTTGATAAAATAATAAAGTATATCAAATGTCATGACATCTGATAAATACTGTATTAGTTTCTGCTGTACCACGAAGTGAGTCAGCTATCTGTATACATGTATCATCTGTTATTTTGTACAAAACGAAGTCCTCCTCCAGGGGATCTGCCCTACCCAGGGATTGAAGGTTTGTCTCTTATGTCTTCTGCATTGGCAGAAGGGTTCTTTCCCACTAGTGCCATCTGGGAAGTCCTTTCCAGATCTAGGAGGAAGCTTGGCTTTACCCTGGCCTCATGGAATGAGCTCAAAGCTGCATCCCTGGCAGGAATAAACTGCAGCAGCTGCCAGCTGAGCAAGCCCTAGAGCCCAGGCTTGCTGTGGCCAGTGTTCTCTGTCAACAAGCATCTATTGATCACCTACCAACCCCTCGGTAAAGAATCTGCCTGCAAGGTGGGAGACCTGGGTTCCATCCCAGGGTCAGGAAGACCCCCTGGAGGAGGGCATGGCAACCCACTCCAGTATTCTTGCCTGGAGAATCCCATGGGCAGAGGAGCCTGATGGGTTGCAGTCCATGGGGTCACAGAGACAGACACTACTGAGTGACTCACACACACACACCAGCCCCTCGGGTGCTCTCTGCCCTACACAGGTGTCCAGTCTGCCAGAGGCAACAAATGTGAGCAACCACGAAATGAGTGGTAAGTGCCGTGGCGGGGGGACATGCCCTCTTGGAGATGTGCCCCAGCAAACCTTACAAACAGCTGTCTGAGCCAGACTCGGGCTGGCAGGATCTCTGCTCACCGTGTGGTCCTCTCTCAGCTGCTTCTCTCTCAGCAGCCCCGGGTACTGTGCTGTGTCTGCTACTTGTCATCTCACCTTGCAGACTATTCAAGTTTGTAATGCATCGTGAACCTATGTATCTGAAATAGTTACACAAACATTTAATGTTTTATGCCATCAGACTTGGGGCTTCCCAGGTGGCACCAGTAGTAAAGAACCCACCTGCCAATGCCAGAGACATAAGAGGTGCAGTTCCAGCCTTGGGCCAGGAAGATCCTCTGGAGAAGGGACTGGCAACCCATTCCAGCATTCTTGTCTGGAGAATCCCATGGACAGAGGAGCCTGGTGGGCTCCAGTCCATGGGCTTGCAGAGTCAGATGCAACTGAGTGACTAACACACAAACACACACACACACAGACTTAATAGCATTCAAATTCAATTTGAGGTTCCATTTCAAGTTGATTCTCTGACAATTGTTTTTAAAAGCTAAAAGTATTTATGACAAATATTTCTACTGGGTCGAGACACAGATACTTACCTATTGTTATATCTTTACTCCACAGAAGAAGAAATAAGAATGAATTCCTGATAAACTGAATTACTGCAGAGTGGAAGAGAAGGGATGTTATTTGAAATAAGGGGAATAAAAAATATCTAATGCAACCTACAATTGTTAGCTTGTAGAATTCCTTAGGAGAAGGCAATGGCACCCCACTCCAGTACTCTTGCCTGGAAAATCCCATGGGCGGAGGAGCCTGGTGGGCTGCAGCCCATGGGGTCGCTAGGAGTTGGACATGACTGAGAGACTTCACTTTCACTTTTCACTTTCATGCACTGGAGAAGGAAATGGCAACCCACTCCAGTGTTCTTGCCTGGAGAATCCCAGGGACTGGGGGGCCTGGTGGGCTGCTGTCTATTCGGTCGCACAGAGTCGGACACGACTGAAGTGACTTAGCAGCAGCAGTAGCAGTAGAATTGCTTCCAGGACTCTGCATAGATGCCCTTGTGTCCTGAAGTAAGAATGAAGTTGGGCTGCTTATTCAGTACCCTTGGTATTGAGTTTCCAGGAGGAACAATGACCTCCCCAGGGTAGTCTGCTGTGAATGCATCCAGCATCAGCTCCGGCCCTGGGGCGTGCCTTGTGCAATTCCACTAGGGTCTTGCTCTGTAGCACCACCCACACTCATGGGTGCTGTGGTCCAGCAGACCAAAGTCTGGTGTGATCCCATCTCCACTCCTGTTCCCTCCTCATCCACCCAGGGCCGACACATGGAGCCCCAGCTTCCTTGGCTGATCTGTTGGAGCGGCATGTGATTGTCTTCAGGACAACAGAATCTGGGTGGGACCAATTAGAAGCCAGTTTTAGGTGTGACCATAGATCCATGCCTCAGGAATCCTCTTTCTCATCCACCATTTGCACGGCTGGAAGTCAAGAAATCTGCAATGACAAAGCTGGATGCAGAACAATCTGGATGGCTGAGTTACTGTTAGATGAGGCTACCTGACCTGTGCCAGACCACAGCAGAAGCAACAGAGTGCTCACGGAGAGCTCTGATTTCATTACTGCAGCTTTGCCTGTCTTGTCATAAATAACTTGCTGTTCAGTTGCTCCGTTGTGTCCGATTCTTTGCAATCTCTTAAACAGCAGCACACCAGGCTCCTCTGTCCTCTACTATCTCCTGGAGTTTGCGCAAACTCATGTCCCTTAAGTCAGTGATGCCATCCAACCATCTCATCCTCTGTCGCCCCCTTCTCCTCTTGCCCTCAATCTTTCCCAGCATCAGGGTCTTTTCCAGTGAGTCAGCCCTTTGCATCAGGTGGCCAAAGTATTGGAGCTTCAGCATCAGTCCTTCCAGTGAATATTCAGGGTTGATTTCCTTTGGAATGGACTGGTTTGGTCTCCCTGAAGTCCAAGGGACTCTCAAGAGTCTTCTCCAGCACCACAGTTGGAAAGTATCAATTCTTTGGTGCTCAGCCTTCTTTATACTGCACCTGGACCCTGCAGATTTTACCCTCTGCTTTTACACGCAGTGTCCAAAGTATTGCTGTATTTCAATGTGGTATTAGTTCCTAGTCTCACACTAAGTTATCATATGACAATGTTATTTTACTGGATGTACCACACCCAAATTATTTGTCTTGTAAGATTTGTAAGATTTCACAAAATTTTCACAGATTTCACAGCAATCTTGTGAAATCTTGTAAGATTTCACAGCAATCTTCAATAGCTTTGCTTTGCTTCTTTATATATGATTAAAAAAAAGAAACTTGAAGTTCCTTTGACTAACTTTTACCACCAAAAACTGTTGCAAGGGAGAAATCTATAGTACCACTTGCAGGCTCATCAATAATCTGATTTCACTCATTAAACAAACATTTACTGACACTTAATCGTACGTGTACCAAGACTCCTGGTGAAAGTAAGCAAACAATAGGCACGTTTTCTGCCCTGAAGGAGTCTGTGTATCTGGTCAGGGTGACAGCACGTCAATTATCAATACAGTGAAATGACGTAGAGTGACAAGTGTAAATAATCCAGAGGGATGCTGACAAGTGGCCACAGGGGTAGAAGCTGAGAGTAAGAAAGGTTTCCTGGAGGCTGTGTCTTCGGAGCTGAGAGTCTTAAAGGATGAGTAAGTTAACCAGGTGAATGAGGGGCTCAGAAAAGGGGATATAGGTAGACACACTCAGCTGACACAAGCCTGGGGCGTGTGAGGAGCAATCTGCTGTTTGATGCTGCCGGATTGTGCAGCTGCAAAGGAAACAAGGCCCTGATCAATAAGCTGATGGGTTGGAAGCTCAGTTATTTTTATTTTGGAAACAAAATGAAGTCACTGGAGGTTTTAGGCAATGGTAAAATACTGCATTTTTAGTAGACTTCTCTGCCAGTGTTGAAGGCAGGAGTGAAAGAGATCAAGTCAAGACATAGGGAGACAGGCATAAGACTGATCCCCGAGAGCCTGGGGACCGGAGAACAGGCAGGTCCAAAAATCCCAGAGGAGAGGAAATCGGCAGGAATTGCAGCTTGAAGGATACGGGAGAAGGGGAGGCCTTGCAGGATTCTTCAGAGAGAACACTGTTTTCTGATTATAAAAGGAATACGAACCCATTGTACAGAATCTGGAAAATAATAAAGGAAAGAAGAATAAAATTAAGGTCATGGATAGGAGTACAGCCACTACAGGTATTTGGTGGTTTTTGCTTCAAACATACATAAGCATGGAGGGTGGGGTTGGGGTTCCCAGGGTGGTTTGCAATAACTCGGGTTGCAATCCTACACCAACAGTTCCGGTCTGCTTCTAAGAGTGTATTTTCTTAGCACATGGTCCATGCATCTTAATAACCTTCCAGGAGTCCCTGTAGTCACTGTCTGAGTGCTTCTAGAAGGACATGCTCTTTGGTCAATGACCTTTAATAATAAGCCAGGTAGAGGGACCCTCTATAAAGTATTTTACTTTATTGAGGTTCACAACTCAGACTTCTTGGCCATGTGACTTTACCAGCTTGTGGATCATTGCTGACTGTTAACCATTCCTTTTATTATATCTAAGACACAGAAATTGTTGAAGTGACTTATTGTCCATAATTAGAAGCTGTGATTAAGACTGCGCTGACATCACCCTGGGGCTCTGTCTTCAACACAGCATCAATTCCATGGATGTGCCAGTGGGTGGTTGTTTTGGCCTCCTCTCCATTTACAGAACTGCTCAGACTTAATGGGAAGATTCCCTGAAGACCCAGCTCTGTTAATTAAATGAAATGAAACCATCTTACACCACAACTGTTGGGGATTCACTCACAGAAGAGTCCAAGGAGACAAGAAGGAGGAAAATCAGCAGCGAATTTCATTTTTAAGATCCAAAATTTAAAGTTTTTTTTAATATTCTGTGATATTTCTTAATAAAAATCTTGGAAATTTTTCTAAATTTGTATTTATCAAATATAAAAATGAGTGTATGGCATTATTAACGATGGCTCCCTATCAGTTGCACTATAGGTTACAAGATTTTGTATTTTTAATTAAAAAATAAAGTGAGCAGAGCCCAGTGCTCTCACTTCTTCAGTGCTCCAGTGGTTTCCACAGTTTTTTCAGTTACAATAATCTGGATGACCCCAGAAGGTGCGATGCTTACTGAAGTAAGTCAGACAGAGGCAGACAAACACCGCATGTTATCACTTATACGTGGGATCTAAAAAGAATACAAATAATGAACATATCAAAACAGGAACAAGCTCAGAGATGCAGAGAAGTTCAGTCGCTCAGTCGTGTCTGACTCTTTGCGACGCCATGGACTGCAGCATGCCAGGCCTCCATGTCCATCACCAACTCCCGGAGTTCACTCAAACTCATGTCCATTGATTCAGTGATGCCATCCAACCATCTCATCCTCTGCATATCCTCTGTCGTCCCCTTCTCCTCCTGCCCCCAATCCCTCCCAGCATCAGGGTCTTTTCCAGTGAGTCAGTTCTTTGCATCAGGTGGCCAAAGTATTGGGGCTTCAACTTCAGCATCAGGCCTTCCAATGAATATTCAGGACTGATCTCCTTTAGGATGGACTGGTTGGATCTCCTTGCAGTCCAAGGGTCTCTCAAGAGTCTTTTTCAACACCACAGTTCAAAAGCATCAATTCTTTGGTGCTCAGCCTTCTTTATAGTCCAACTCTCTCATCCATACATGACTACTGGAAAAACCATAGCTTTACCAGAAGGGAAAAGGAAGACAGGAGGATCAAGATAGGGACAGAGTACTAAGAGGTATAAACTACTAGATATGACATAAATGAGACACAGGATAAATTGTACAGCCCAGGGATTACAGTTAGTAATTTATCATAAATTTAAATGGAGCATAAGCTATAAAAATATTGAATCACTATATTATATACTTGATAATATTGTAAATCAACTATACTTCAAAAAAAAAGACACATGAATTTTTGGGCTATTAAAGGCATATTGTTTGAAAATGAATGTGAGCATGCCACATTAAAGAAAAATGGTATCTTCCAAAATGATGTTGTCTTGTGAAATCTCTTAAATGGGAAAGAAAGAACAGTTCATGTGAAGGAATCAAAGGAAATGTCAAGACTCCACATGCCAAGAGAAAACTCTGGCTGGTTAAATTGGTGTTTTGTTTGATATGATGCTTTAGTCCTACAATATTTGTTATTTTTGTCAGAATTAAGAAAACCGAAAATAAATCAAAAGAGGGGACTTGTAGGGTCCTTACCTTCTGCACACATCATTTTTTTTCTTTGCAGCACTTATCAGTCAGGGGTGAAAGACAACCAGCCTGGGAGTAGAATCAATAGATTGAATTTCCCAATGGGCCGAAGTGCTCCTATCAGCAGGACCCTGGAGATGAAAAGAGAGGAAACTGTTGTCAGAAGAAGAAGGACAGAAATTGTGATTGTGATGGCTTTTCTCCCAAAAACTTTAGTCTCCTCTTAGGCTTCTCAGTGACCCAGAAACCATCCCCCCGCCAAAGCTGGGCAGTTTATTCTGCAGGTTGCACAAGAAAAGAGGGACTTATGTCTCTTTGATTTTCAAATCCAGGAGAAATTATTTGCACCAGAAATAACAGGGGAAAAAATCCACCGAGATTGCTTTTAATCTGATGAATCCCACACCTAGAGAAAATGTTAATACGGATGCTTACATTTTTCTTGACTCCCTTACTCCAGCTCCACAGATCCCCATATTATTTCTGCACCTGGCCAGTTTTGTCCCTGGCCAGAGACTTTCCAGAGACAGGCTTCTGGTGGAGCCTCGCTGTGTGAGCGAGCTCTGTGAGTAGACCTGGGGGTGACAGTATCAGCCCTCTCTCTCCTCTGTCACTGGGCTCCAGCCCTCTAAGGGGAGCCTGAAATGGACAGAATGAACTCTGTGTGCGTAATGTTTTAAAGGATGGAATCTACCAGAGGCATTGGATTCACTACTTCAAAGGATAAGAGAGAACAAACATGATTGTCTAATATCCTTTGGTCTAACAACAACAACAAAAAGTAGATTCTTGATCCACTTTCAGAATTAAAGATACCCATTTGAATATTGTTATCCATGGTACAGAATCCACCTGCAATGCAGGAGATACAGGTTGGATCCCTGCTTGGGAAGATCCCCTGGAGAAGGAAATGGAAACCCACTGCCGTATTCTTGCCTGGGAAATCCCATGGACTGGAGCCTTGCAGACTACAGTCCGTGGTGTCGCAAAAGCGTCGGACACAACTTAGCGATTAAATAATAACAGCAAATCCATGGTGACCAATTCCAACAAAAAGCTTTAAGAGATTAAATACTCTAATTCTATGAGAGCTACATTGAAACTTTCTCAAATCCGGATATCCAAAATGGACTTTGACAAGGAACCCCATGAAGTAATTATATGCAGAACAAGATTTCTGTGGTTATTAAACACAGAAAAGGATTGTGCTCTTGCAACTTTTTTTCCGATTTCACTTTTTAAAATAAAGCCTCCTGAAATGACTTTGCTGCTTAGCATTTGATACAGCTGCAGCAACAGATCTGCCCTTGCCTGTCCAAGGTTCCTCTTACCAAACAGATATGATTCATTTTTTTTAAGACTGATGACAGACTCAAGCAGAGGTTAGAACTATATATCACAATGCATGACCTGGTGAGCATAGAACTTAAACAGTAATAATAAAGTTAAAGATAGGACTATGAAGCCAGTGATATTCTGCCTCTAAAAATGTTAGCTCTTTGATGGAAAAAAAAAAGATTCTTTGGAATCTGACGTGTTATTGAGCACAGATTTGTCAGTACTTAATTTTTGTGTCACTGCCTCTGAGAAGCACATATTATTTCACTCAGTTCCAATTTTCATAGACTAAATGGCAAAGATTAAAGAAGCTGTATAGATCCAAGAACATGGATAAACGATCATAGCCATCCACAAGAGACTTAATTCTCAACATGATAAAAGGCTTTATGAAGCATATTAAAGTAATAAGCCTCATTTCTCTCTGTATTTGGGGTAAAATAAGAGGAAAATGGAGATGAAAGCATAGTTTGCTGTAGATGATTTAATTTGAACAGATGACAGGAAAGGAAATATACCTACTTGGCAACGGATTCTACTGTTCCATCTTTTCCATCAAGGGGAAGGACAGAACAGAGGAAATACAAGTAAGAGGTAACACATCCTGATAAGCGTGGACATGGGCTGAAGGTGTTTGTGTAAATATTGAGGAACAGGTCAATGAAACTGAAGAAAGTACAGAAAAAGATCCACAGCTATGCCTGATAAATACATTTTGTTCTTGCTCAGTTGCTAAGTCATGTCCGACCCTTTGTGACCCCACGAACTGCAGCAAGCTAGGCTCCTCTATCTTCCACTATCTCCTGGGGTTTGCTCAAATTCATGTCCACTGAGTCGGTAATGCTATCTAACCATCTAACCATCTCATCCTCTGTCGCCCCCTTCTCCTCTTGCCCTCATCTTCCCTAGTCTGCCTGCAATGCAGGAATCCCAGGTTCGACCCCTGGATGGGGAAGATCCTTGGAGAAAGGAATGGCTATCCACTCCAGTATTCTTGCCTGGGAAAATCCCATGGACAGAGGAGCCTGGTGGGCTACAGTCCATGGGCTCACAAAGAGTTGGACTTGACTGAAGCAACTTAGCATGCATATACACCCACATGCAAAAATATACAAAAGGTATAGCATATTAAACTCTCCACCTTTGACTGCTTACTTTCCTGTCCTTTCTTTCCTCTACCTTTAGCTCATATGCTTGACGCTATGCACCTGGTACACGCGTTATTTTGGATTATTATGCCTTCCAGTTGAATTGACTGTTTTCTCACTATGGAATGGCCTTTTATACTCCTTGTCCTAAGGTCTGCCTGATATTAATATAGACTCAGTAGCTACCTAATGCTGCTAATACGTACTTTTCATTTCTGTGACTTTCAGCCTTTGTTCTTACATATAAAGTGTATCTCCTGCGAAGACCACATAGTTGGATCTACATTTTTTAAATCCAATCTAAGAAGTGTCTTATAAATAGACTGCGTACCCCACTTATGCTAAACTTGATTCCTAATAGGGTTAAGTTTCAGTCCTCTATCCTGCTATTGGTTTTCTAATTGTCTCGTCTCTTCTTTGTTCTGATTTACTCTTTCCAATTAGTAAAGTGCCTGCACCGTTTGCTTTTGACTTTTGTATTGTTATTTTAGTGAATAATTTATTGTGGTAATAGTCACCCTTGACTTGTCCTTTCTTTCTTGAATCAGAACTTCACCTCTTGATGAGAATGTAAAGACCTTAGAGTGGTGTAAGTCAATTCACCTCTTCTGTACTTTGCAAACGCTGTCTTATACTTTACTTCTATGTATGTTTTAAATCTCAGATATATGCTGTTATTGGTGTCCCTGTAATAACTCTCTTTTTCTTTCGTGCAGACACATCTGTGCATTTCCCAGGGCTCTCCCTTTCCTTCCTGAGAGCCTGTGCTTCTGCAGCAGCTGCCCCTTTTGACTGATGAGTAGGAGCTCCTTCCTTATTTCTTAGAGTGTCAGCCTGCTGGCGACAATGGCTCTCAGCTTTGATATTTATTTATCAGCATTATTTTTCTGATAATGTCTTTCTTTTGCCTTCTTGTCTAAGGATATTTGATCAAGGCACAGGAGTGTACATGCCTTTTTCTTAAACTGTGAAGATGTTTTCTCCTGGAATACATCTACCATTCTGATTCTTGTTTCTCTGAGAATGACATGGCTTTTTCTTTGGCTCCTTTAAGGTTTTCCTTGATGCTGGGCAAGATGGAAGGTTGGGGGAGAAGGGGATGACAGAGGATGAGATGGTTGGATGGCATCACTGACTCAATGGACATGAGTTTGAGCAAGCTCCGGGAGATGGTAAAGGACAGGGAAGTCTGGTGGCTGCAATCCATGGGGTCACAAAGAGTTGGACACAGCTGAGTGACTGAACAGCAGCAGAAAAGTTTTCCCTTTGTTTTTTTTTTTTTGCATCTATGTGTCTCTGATTTGCCTTGTATTCAACTTTCCTGGCTTTTTTTCTGTGGTCTCTGAACACAAGGATGAATGTCTTTAACAGTTTTACCTAATCCCCATCTTTTTCTCTTTAAATATTGCCTCTGCTCAACTCTCCCTGTTCTCTTTTTCTGAGATTCCAATTATATCAATGTCTTTAAGACATATCTATATGATATTTTCAATATTTATGTTTTCACTTAGTCATAGTGGGAGAAGTGGTCAGCCACAAGGTTCTACTTCCTAATCTTTTCCTACAAAACTTAAGTAGGCTCTTATCTTATTTACTTCTCTAATACCCAATACCAGATTTGATAATCCCTCTCAAATGCCAGTCTTTAGGGATTTTTACTCATACTTTAAGAAACTTTCTAAGATCAGCAGAATGATACCAAGTGCCTCTCTATCTATTCCAGGATGTGCTGAATGAAACCAAAAATAAACTTCTCTGAACATACTATTAAGTTTAGCACTGTTCACATCATTCTAAAATATACTTCAAAATCCTGAGAAGTAAACAAAATACTGTTCATTAATAATTTCATGGTCACTCAGGTTGGCATGTTAGTAGTGTGTTATAATAGCATAGAGTCATTAAAAGTCGTATATCTTTTTGATGCAACTCGGATGCTATAAAATGAGAACTGCCTGAAAATATTTCAAATAAACTCGTAGTATATTGTTCTTGGAGATATTACTGCATCTGTATTTTCCATTACTAAGCAAACAGTCCATTATGTCAATTGTTATTGAATTTCCTTAGACAAACCTCTTTTGTAAACAGAATATTTAAGCAACACTATCAAAGCAGAAAAATAACATACATTGTAAAATCTCATCTTCGGGACATAGTACTGCTAAAACTTGGCCAATTCTCTTCATATTTTAATGTGTCTTTCCTTGTAATTATCTGTTGCTTTTATAGACAGGGAGCAATAGCAGGGTTTTCTCCTACTTAATTTAGTAACTGTGCTTTCCCCCCCAGTCACATACAAAAAGGACAGTCCCGTGATATGAAAGCTAAGAGTTCAAAAGTTCTCTTTACTTTGAATTTTTATTTTTGAATTATTGGTGTGATTAGGTTGATTAATGTCTTTAGATGGTGATTTCTGAAGTAACCAGCTATCGAATACAAGATATAAGAAGTTCTGTAAATGTAACAATTGTGAAGAACAACATTTGTGGTTTGTTTTTTCTCTTTGCCAGTGCAATGCATTGCTAATGGAAGAAAGTTGGAAAATAGAGGGGCACAAAGAAAATGTAAATGTCAGAAATCATATGTAAAGCCACCATCCCCTGATATTACAGTGTATATCTTTTCAGAGTGTATAAATATTTATGTGTGTATGTTTTTTCAATGTCATATTCTACTTATCACTTTATGGCTGCTTTTTCTCACTTTGCAATTTATCAAGAGTATTTTCCTATGACAACAAGTTTTTTTCTTAAATTTATCGTGACTGCTTTGAAACTCATCAGATTTGCATAGCATGCTTGTTTCACCAGTTCCTTATTTTGGAACATGACATGTTGACTGTGATGGAATCAAACATTTCTCTATTTAAGTACCCAAACTAAGATTGTTGATCAGAGAAAGTTACTAGCATATTTTAAAATAATGAAACATAGAACTAACAGTCTCCTTTGTCAAAACGATCAACAAGAACTATAACAAAGGCTAAGAAAAAAAACAATAAAAAAAAACTAATTAAAAAATTTCAACCAGGGGACTTCCCTGGTGGCCCAGTGGCTAAGATTCCACACTTCCAATGCAGAAGGTGTAGGTCTGATCCCTGGCCAGGGAACTAAGACGTCACATACCACTCAATATGGCCAAAAATAAATAAATAAAATTGGATTATTTGCCTTAAAAATAAATAAACTTAGTGAATAAAAAACAAAGACTTTAAACCAGTGGGTCATCACCAGAGTCAATTCTAATTTCCAGAGGACATTTGGCAATGACTGGAGACATTTCTGATGGTCATAACTGGAGGGGGGTGCTACATTTAAGGAGCAGGAAACAGGGAAGCTGCTAAACATCAACCATACACAGGACAGGCTATCAAACAAGGAAGGATGATTTTCTGCAGAATGTCAACAAGCTGTGAAATTAAACCTTGTTTACATCCAGAGAGAGTCGTTCATACCCTTGTCCACATCTAGAGAGCACTGTTCATCTCCTTGCAGTGGCATGAGCAGGACACATGCTGCCCTTAGGCAGTTACAGTGACCGGAAATCCCCCTCCAGCTTAATCCACCTTGATCCATACCAGTGGGAGTGGGGGTAGTTAACAGTGGTGGTATAAAGGGGTGGATTTCTACAAAGAAAGATAAGCCCATAGAAGCTGCTTATCAAATTGGAGCTGATAGAGAATCACTTCCTTTGTTAAATGTTGAGTTTTATTGGAGTGTGGTGTGTGTCTCTGTGTGTTAAGTTGTCTTAGTGGTATCCGACTCTTTGAGACCCTATGGACTGTAGCCCACCAGGCTTCTGTGTCCATGGGATTCTCCAGGCAAGAATACTGGAGTGGACTGCCATTCCCTCCTCCAGGGGACTCTTCCCCACCCAGGGATGAAACCCGCGTTTCTTAGGTCTCTTGCATCGGCAGGTGGGTTCTTTACCACTGGTGACACGTGAGTATAGTCGCCTCACAATGTGTGTGAAGTTTCTGCTGTGCAGCAAAGTGAATGAGCTGTGTGTTTACAGATAGCCCGTCTCCTCTGGATTCCCTTCCCATTTAGGTCACTACAGAGCACTGAGCTCCCTGGGTTATACAGTAGGTTCTCTTTAGTTATCTATTTTATACATAGTTTGAATAGTGTATATTGCAGCACTATTTTCAATAGCCAGGACACAGAAGCAACACAAATGTCCATCAACAGAAGAATGAATAAAGAAGATATTCTATAAGCAGTGGAATATTACTTAGCCATAAAACGGAACAAAATTGGGTCATTTATAGAGACGTGAATGGGCCTAGACATTGTCATACAGAATGAAGTAAGACAGAAAGAGAAAAACAAATATCATATTTTAACACATGTATGCTGAATCTAGAGAAATGATACAGAGAATCACTTCTTGAAGAACTCTCCAGTGAGTATGCTTGACAGTCTTTTGCCCCACTCAGCTCAACTCTGGAAGGGAAAATGAGATAGAAAACCAAAGTTAAAAGTCTTTCAATGTAACACTGAATTAAACTCAACAAGATTTTATTTCTGTAGCTTTGAACTTAATGTTTAAGTATTTGTAGTCTCCATCAGTTATTGCCATCAAGGGATTTTCTTAAAGTAGTCTGGCTCCCAGAAGTGGGGGTATTCTAATCAAGACCTCTAAAGATTTAAATTTTACTTTACGTTACTGCTTGTTTTTCTGGTTTTTTATCTGTGCCACATTTTTCCTTTCATTCTCAGCATCCAAAACATTTTCTCCATCTGCATGGCTTTTGTATCCTATAATCACACAAACCCAGTTTAAACTATTCTTTCCTTGTCTTTTAGAGCAGTTAATAACTTACTATTATTGCTTCCCTTCCAATTTAATTCTCCACACAAAATCCAGAATAACCATTTTCAAATGCAAATAAGAAGATGTTATCTCTCTGTTTGAATCAGACAGATATTTTATCCACTGTTCCCATCAGATAACCAAAAATCTCAGTGTGTGTCATATTTTAAATTGCACATATAAGTGATATCATATGGTATTTGTCTTTCTGACTTAAATTCACTTAGTAAGATCATCTCAGGTTCCATCCATGTTGCTGCAAGTGGTATTATTTCAAACAAACTCACAGACATAGATAATAGACTTCCTGTGGATGCTAAGGGGGAAGGGGTGGGGAAGGAAGGATTGGGAGTTTGGGATTAGCACAAGCAAGCTATTATATATAGGGATAAACAACAAGGGCCTACCATATAGCACAGGTAGCTATAGTCAATATCTCGTGGTAAACCATAGTGGATCAGATCAGATCAGATCAGTCGCTCAGTCGTGTCCGACTCTTTGCAACCCCATGAATTGCAGCACGCCAGGCCTCCCTGTCCATCACCAACTCCCGGAGTTCACTGAGACTCACATCCATCGAGTCAGTGAAACGATAGTGGAAAAGAATATTTAAAAGAATGCATATACATATATATACACTGAACCAGCTACAGCAGAAACTAATGCAACATTGTAAATCAACCAGGCTTCAATAACACAAATAAATCTCAGTGTGACCTGCAAGTCCCTGGGGGTCTGCTGTCTGTGTGCGTCTACAGTATCACAGTATCAGATCCTATTTCTCTCCCTCTGGGTTTCAGCCTTGTTCAGTTTCTGCCTCGTTCAGGACCTCTAGGTCCTTGTTCAGTTCAGTTCAGTTCAGTTCAGTCGCTCAGTCATGTCCGACTCTTTGCGATCCCATGGACTGCAGCATGCCAGGCCTCCCTGTCCATCACCACCTCCTGGAGTCCACCCAAACCCACATCCACTGAGTCGGTGATGCCATCCAACCATCTCATCCTCTGTCGTCCCCTTTCCCTCCTGCCCCCAATCCCTCCCAGCATCAGAGTCCTTTCCAATGAATCAGCTCTTCACATGAGGTGGCCAAAGTACTGGAGTTTCAGCTTCAGCATCAGTCCTTCCAGTAAACACCCAGGACTGATCTCCTTTAGGATGGACTGGTTGGATCTCCTTGCAGTCCAAGGTCCTTGTTCAGCTCCTAACAAAAAGTGTCACTTGTTTCTGCCACCAGATGGTCAGGCACATTTTAGGTCCCCATGCGCTTGGTCTGTTGCTCACTTAACTCCTATATTTCATTCTTCAGACAAACTATGCCTGACATGCTGTTCCACAGGGTTTGTGATTCTGTTATGTGCAAAGAATCTTATATGACAGACTTCACTTCTGCACATCCGGTAGCTGATTTGCACTTACTGGAATGATGAGAAGCGCATCCATAATTTATGAAGCTAATAACCGTGACTGGTAACAGTTGACCACGAAGTTTCCAGAGAAAATTATCTCTCCATGCTGCAAAATCCTGGAGTGTCCACCAAGAATTTATCTGCATTCTTGGTATGCTAAAGTGTTTAGTTTTGAATAGGCATTTTGTAGCTTTTTGTAAAAAGTACTTCTCAGAAAAGTATAACTAAGCAGTTAGGGGATAGCTAGGAGAATTCTGAAATATCTGTACTCTTTGAGTGTTAGTCTTTATTCTATATTGGTTTAGAGAATCAGAAAGTAATATACCTGAAATTCATCGAAATACCATCTTAGCACTAATGTTTTTTGGCTGTACCCCACAGTATGTGGGACCTTAGTTCTCCAACCCAGGATTGAATTCATGGCCCTTGCATTGGAAGGTAGAGTCTTAATCACTGTGCCACCAGGGATGTCCCAGGAACAACACTTAATGAGTAATATTTTAGTATTGCCCCTGTGATATTTTGATTTTAGTATCAAAAGGTTCTTGGGCTAACTGTCCCAGTCTGCTGTGAAGACCTAAACCACTTAAGGCCAAAATATAGAGGCTTCTTTAGCTCATTTATGTAAAAGCAAGCTCCATAGATATGTAATTTTTCTTTTTATCTCTACTTCTTTCAAAGACAGAACATTATATATTAGTAATCATAGAAATGTATTGTCAAGTTTATAATACCTGTAGAAGTAATATGAAAGTGAAAGTTGCTCAGTCGGGTCTGAGTCTTTACGACCCCATGGACTGTATAGTCCATGGAATTCTCCAGGCCAGAATACTGGAGTGGGTAGCCTTCCTCATCTCCAGGGTATCCTCCCAACCAAAGGATCGAACCCGGGTCTCCCCCTTTGCAGGTGGATTCTTTACCAGCTGAGCCACAAGGGAAGCCCAAGAATACTGGAATGGGTAGCCTACCCAGTGGATCTTCCTGACCCAGGAATCTTCCCGACCTGGGAATCAAACCGGGATATCCTGCATTGCAGGCATATTTTTTGCCAACTGAGCTCTCAGGGAAGCCCATACAGAATACTAATAGTCCATATTACAAAGCAGAGACATTACTTTGCCAACAAAGTTCCATCTAGTCAAAGCTATGGTTTTTCCAGTAGTCATGTGTGGATGTGAGAGTTGGACTGTGAAGAAAGCTGAGTGCCGAAGAATTTATGCTTTTGAACTGTGGTGTTGGAAAAGACTCTTGAGAGTTCCTTGGACTACAAGGAGATCCAACCAGTCCATCCTAAAGGAAATCAGTCCTGAATATTCATTGGAAGGACTGATGCTGAAGCTGAAACTTCAAAGCTTTGGCCACCGGATGCAAAGAACTGACTCATTGGAAAAGACCCTGATTCTGGGAAAGATTGAAGGCAGGAGGAGAAGGGGACAACAGAGGATGAGATGGTTGGATAGCATCATTGACTTGATGAGTTTGAGCAAGCTCTGGGAGTTGGTGATGGATAGAGAAGCCTGGTGTGTGGCAGTCCATGGGGTCGCAAAGAGTCGGACATGACTGAGGGACTGAACAGAACTGAATAGCCCATAAAATGAGAAAAGAACATTTGTGTGTATACATGTATATTTAATTTTTAATGACTTTTTACTATTTTATTTGAGTTATTTTAGTGATGTATCAAGGGTTTACTTATCAAATGTACTTCAGATTTTCCCAAACTTAATATCTATATGCAATTAAGTTTGCATAAATCTGAAATATACTCTGATAAGTAAACCCTTGAGCAATTAATAAGATAACTCAAAGGATATAGTTTTAAAAACCACTAAAGGAATTAAATTATTGCCTTAAAAATATTCACTTAATTCAAAAGAAAGCAGTGAGGGACAGAAGAACAAATAAAGCACTTGCCACATAGAAAACAAAAAGTAAACTGCCAACATAATTCGGCCAATATCAATAGTAACATTAAGTGTGAATGAATGAAACAATAAAATAAAAAAGAGATCTTAATATAATACTCAGTTAAAAAGTAATATCCAACTGTGTGCCATCTACAGGAGACATACTTTAATTCAAAGATATAAGTAGGTTGGAAGCAAAAAGATAGAAAAAAGAAATAACCGTGCAAACAGCAACCGTAAGAGAGCTAAAGTGTCAGAGAAAGTAGACATTAAAACAAAACATGTTGCTGGAGATAAAGGCAATGGCACCCCACTCCAGTACTCTTGCCTAGAAAACCCCATGGACGGAGGAGCCTGGTGGGCTGCAGACCATGGGGTCGCGAAGAGTTGGACACGACTGAGCGACTTCCCTTTCACTTTTCACTTTCATGCATTGGAGAAGGAAATGGCAACCCACTCCAGTACTCGGATGGAGGAGCCTGGTGGGCTGCAGACCATGGGGTCTCGAAGAGTCGGACACGACTGAGTGACTTCACTTTCACTTTTCACTTTCATGCATTGGAGAAGGAAATGGCAACCCACTCCAGTGTTCTTGCCTGGAGAATCCCAGGGACGGGGGAGCCTGGTGGGCCGCCGTCTATGGGGTCGCACAGAGTCAGACACAACTGAAGCAACTTAGCAGCAGCAGCAGCAGCAGAGATAAAAGACTTTCTGTAATAAAAAGAGTCAAATCCATGAGGATGCTATAGTCACGATAAACATATGTGCACGTAATAGCAAAGTTGCCAAAACACGTTCAGCAAAGACTGACAAAATTGAGGGGAGAAAAAAGACAATTCAACAATAATGGTTGGAAACTTTACTATCTCACTCTCAACGATGGGTAGAAAAACAATAAACAGAAGACTCACCAAGATACAGAACACTGTAAACCAAATGGAGCCAACACACTTGTATGGAACATTCCACCCAAACACTGCAAAATACACAGCCTTTAAAGATCACGTGGAAAATCCTCCAGGTCAGACCATTTTTAAGCCATAAGACACGTTAAATGAAGGTATAAGATCAAAGTCATGCAGCATATAATATCCAACCACAGTTAAATAAAGTTAGAAATCAATAACAAAAATATTTTGAAAATTCAGTTATCTGAAAATTTGAACAACACACAAACAACCAGTGAGGCAAAAGAGAAACCACAAGGATGAATCAGAAAATACTTCAACATGAATGAAAATGAAGATACAATATACCAAAATGCATGGAGGGCCATGGAAGTGGTGCTTAGGGAAAAATGTATAACTAGAAATCCCTATATCTAAAGAAAATGATGTCAAATCAGTAACACATACTCTATGCTTTAATGCTAGAAAAAGAGCAGAAACTATACCTAGAGCCAGGGAGAGGAAGGGAATATTAAAGATTACAGTGGAAATTAGTGAAATAGAGTGTAAAAGCAAAATTAGTGAAAGAAAAATCTGGTTTTTTGAAAAGCATCAGCAAATTGAAAAGCCTTTAGTTCGATTGACAAAAAAAAGAGAGACAAGATTCAAATACTAAAATTGGGGATAAAAGAGAGAGATAATTACTGACCTAAGAAAAATAAAGATTTCAAAAGGAAACCTATGATAAACTGAAGGCTAGCAAATTAGATTATCTAGATGAAATGGATAAATTATTAGAAAGACATAAACTCCTCAAACTGACTGCAGAAAGATTTCTGAATGTGAATAAATCTATACAAACATTGAATTAATAATTGTCTTAGACAGTATTTTCCAAAGCTAGTTCACGCAGGCTCTGTCTCATTTATGTCCCTCTTTTTTTTTAAGGGCTTCCCAGGTGGTACTAGTGATAAGAATCTACCTGCCATTGCAGGAGACATAAGAGACCTGGGTTCAATCCCTGGGTGGCAAAGATCCCCTGGAGGACAGAGGAGCCTGATGGGCTACAGTCCATGGGGTCACAAAGAGTTGGACATGACTGAGCGACAAATGCCCACAACTTTTTATAAATCACCTCTCTTGCTTTAATAAATGTATATTCCAAAGAAATTTTATCAGTACGAAAAATAGGAAGCCAATATCGTTTGTTATATCAATAGAGTAAATGTAAAAATCAGGGAAACAGAAGTAAAAGAGTAATTCTCTCGACTGCCCCAGCCTGAGGGAGACACAGCCAAGTACCAACCCCTCCATCACAGCACAGAAGCAGCCAGATGTTCGTGGTTCCTGAACAACCCTTTCCAGCCCATCGCTGGGGCCCGCAGGCCAGAGTCTGCATAGCTCGTGTGGCTACTCCCTTCTCAACCACAAGAAAAAAAAAAAAAAAAAACAAGATCAGAAGCAGCACTTCCCTGACAAGTTAGGTGGCACTCTGCTGAGAACTGACAGCCACTGGAAAAACTAAATACTCGGCAGATTAACCCTGGAGCCATAATTCCTCTTTTGGCCTTGGCTCAGGTTCCTGATGGTGCAGGCTCCTATAAACTCTGGACCCAGGGTGGTTGGTCCCCACAGTTGGTGTTTGACTTGGCAGAGTTTGAGACGGAGGCTGCCGTTGCTGGGGTAGCAGAGGAGAGAACTGACCGGTCATGGCTCAATCAGAAGCTGAAGACCTTGTGTGTCTCCTAGTGATGCAGGAAGGGGAATGAGGGAAGAAGGAAGTTCCTGAGGGGAAAAGATTGTGCTTTGTACATTCTCCCTATAAAATCATGTCTATTGATAATATAGGAGAGTAAGTTAGTGGGACCCTGAAAGCACATTAGGTCCATCAGATGGCAAACTTGGAGATAAAACTAAGACAGCAAGTCCCGGCAGGCCAATGGAGGCATTTCGCTGAGGCAGCTTCAGTTTCCACTCAGGTCATAGATTCTAGGTCACTGGTTGGGACCTAGGCAAGGTGGAAGGTTTCGGGTACATTCCCCGCAGTGCTGCGTGGTGAAAGCGGAAGTCCCTTTGTTGGCACTCTGCGGGGGTTGGGCTGCTTGCTAAGTCATGTCTAACTCTGTGACACTGTGGATGGTTGCCCACCAGGCTTCTCTGTCCATGTGATTCTCCAGCAAGAATACTGAGTAGGCTGGCATGCCTTCCTCTGGGGAATCTTTCCGACTCAGGGAGGGAACTGCAGTCTCTTAAATCTCCTGCATTGGTAGATGGGTTCTTTACCACTAACACCACTTGGAAGCCCTGTTTGCCCCCAAAAGATCTGTTGAGGTTCTAATCTCCAGTACCTGTGGAGATGACCTGATTTGGACATAGGATCTTGGCTGACACAATCAAGTCAAGATAAGGCATCAGAGTGGACTCCAAACCAGTATGTCCAACAGTCTTATGAGAAGAAAGAAAGTTGAACACACACACACACACACATACATACGCACATGCATGAACACCATGGGAGCACACAGACCTTAGAGGTGATAGCCATGTGAAGATGGCCAGAGCTGCTGAAGGTGCTGTGATGATGCTGCCCCAAGCCAAGGAAGGCCTGGGCTTCCAGAACTGAAACGAGAGAGGCAGGCTCCTCCCAGGAGACTCCAGTGCGAGCTACCCCTTGCTACACCTTGATTTGGAGATTTTTTTTGTCTCCAGAACTGTGGGAGAATACTTTTTTTTAGAATTTTTTTTTTCAAGTTGTATATTTGTCTACACTTGATTTACAATTCTGTGTTAGTTTCTTCTGTACAGCAAAGGGAATCAGTCACACATGTATCTATTACTCTTCAAATTTGTTTCCTTTTAGGTTGTTCAGTTCAGTTCAGTTCAGTCGCTCAGTCGTGTCCGACTCTTTGTGACCCCATGAATCGCACCATGCCAGGCCTCCCTGTCCATCACAAATTCCCAGAGTTCACTCAAACTCATGTCCATCGAGTCAGTGATGCCATCCAGCCATCTCATCCTCTGTCGTCTTCTTCTCCTCCTGCCCATAATCCCTCCTAGCATCAGAGTCTTTTCCAATGAATCAGCTCTTTGCACGAGGTGGCCAAAGTACTGGACTTACAGCTTCAGCATCATTCCTTCCAAAGAAATCCCAGGGCTGATCTCCTTCAGAATGGACGGGTTGGATCTCCTTGCAGTCCAAGGGACTCTCAAGAGTCTTCTCCAACACCACAGTTCAAAAGCATCAATTCTTCGGCTCTCAGCCTTCTTCACAGTCCAACTCTCACATCCATACAAGACCACTGGAAAAACCATAGCCTTGACTAGATGGACCTTTGTTGGCAAAGTAATGTCTCTGCTTTTGAATATGCGATCTAGGTTGGTCATAACTTTCCTTCCAAGGAGCAAGCGTCTTTTAATTTCATGGCTGCAGTCACCATCTGCAGTGATTAGAGAATATTAAATAGAGTTCCCTGTGCTATAGAGTAGGTCCTTGTTGGGCAGTAGACTAGATTTTGAAAAACTTTCATTGGACTGTAATTGCTTTTCAGTGTTGTGTTAGTTTCTGCTGGATAGCCAAGTTGATCAGCTATTGTGGCTTAGTCATTCAGTCATGTCCAACTCTTTTACGACCTCATAGACTATAGGCCACCAGGTTCCTCTGTCCATGGAATTTCCCAGGCAAGATTACTACAGTGGATTGCCATTTTCTTATGTCCCCTCTTTTTTGGATTTCCTTCCCATGTAGGTCATCACAGAGCATTGAGTAGACTTTTCTGTGCTACACAGTAGGTTTTCATTGGTTATCTGTGAGATTGTTGTAGATTAGATTTGTTTAAAAGGTTTAAGCCGCTCAGTCTGTGGTACATTCTTACGGTGCGGGTGCATGCTGTGTCTCTTCAGTCATATCTGACCCTTTGCGACCCCATGGACTGTAGCTCACCAGGCTCCTCTGTCCATGGGATTTCCCAGGCAAGAACACTGGAGTGGGTTCCCATTTACTTGTCCAGGGGATCTTCCCCAGGGATTGAACATGCATCTCTGATGTCAACTGCATTAGTAGGTGAATTCTTGACCACTGAGCCACCCTGGAAGCCCAATGGCACCAATGGGGAACTAATACAGACCCTCATGTTCAATCCTCATCATCTTAACTTGCTTGAGGTTCCAGGGACTTCATGGAGAGAATTTCTTTGGAGAACTTGAGATAGGTTAAAGGTGAGAGCCAGCTTGTGCTTCCCCCTAGGTCCATTCACTGTCTTCTACATGACACGAACAAGCCTCAGCTCAACCTTGAGGACAAGCTCATTACATGCTTCAAAGAACCAGCACTGTTTTCTTCTCTGGAGTTACATCTCCCGGCCTTTCTCACTGGTGGGTTTGGGCTGACTTCTCTGGAGTTACATCTCCCAGCCTTCCTCACTGTTGGGTTTGGGCTGACTTCTCTGGACTTACATCTCCCGGCCTTCCTCACTGTTGGGTTTGGGCTGACTTCTCTGGACTTACATCTCCCGGCCTTCCTCACTGTTGGGTTTGGGCTGACTTCTCTGGACTTACATCTCCCGGCCTTCCTCACTGTTGGGTTTGGGCTGACTTCTCTGGACTTACATCTCCCGGCCTTCCTCACTGTTGGGTTTGGGCTGACTTCTCTGGACTTACATCTCCCGGCCTTCCTCACTGTTGGGTTTGGGCTGACTTCTCTGGACTTACATCTCCCGGCCTTCCTCACTGTTGGGTTTGGGCTGACAACAGGGCTGTAGCCAACCACACTGGAACACAGGTGATGCCTGCTATTCCCATCCCGGCCGCCGCGGGCTCCCACACACGCTGGTCACTCTCGCTACCCTCCTAGCTTATTGGGGTGGAGACATTAATACCGCACTTAGAAGCTATGTGTGAAATACGGCAGCACTGGTCACCCGAGGTCCTGATGTACCTCCAGGGAAAAGCCAGCCTCGCTGACCAGCAGCACCTGCTCCAGATCTCACGTAGTGACCAGCAGACTCATCAGGACTGAGCATTACTCATGTGTGAAACTATGTGTGAGAGCAGCTGGCAGCAAGCCAGTAAAGCAACACTTGCTGTCTTGAAGCAGGGCGCCTCAGCAATGCAAACTTTTAACACACAGCATAGGTCAACGATGTGGCTGAGATGATGAGGAAATAAAAGTAGGGAGGCAGAGGTGGTGGTGGGGCTAAGTATGGGGCTTCCACCATACTGCAGAAGACTTCTAGAACAGTGGGAGATGACTGCTTGATAGATAGAGTACTCATTGGGCCGATAGCTGGGGGACAAGAGATGGGAAAAGCCAGAAATGGCACTGTATGCTGATCGTTACTTGCTGTGTTCACAAGTTATTTCAAAAAGAACAAAGAAGCAATAGGCAAAGAGTGGTTTGGAGGAAGAAACACAAAATATTGGAGTCTAGAAATTTGAAACTTTATAGAGACTTCTTAACCTCAATGGCTAGGAATAAGTCTGCAAAAGGTTTTGAAAGACAGAGATGCAAACAAGAAATTAAGTATAATTTCCCCCCCAGGCTTACTTGTTTCAGATGTTATGAAAGGAGCAGACGCTGAGAGCAGAAGAGAGAGAAGTTTTGTAATGTAAATTAAAAAAAAAATGTCTTTGGAGGATTGGAGGGGGGGTGTGTGTGTTTACTGACACATGACATGAACCGTAAGTAAATAGATCAAAATTTTATTTTTATTTGGAGAATTATGTTGCCTAAGAAACATTTGTGTATGTGTGTGCCAAGTCACTTAAGTCATTTCCAACTCTCTGCAAACCCACGGTCTGTAGCCCACCAGGCTCCTCTGCCCACGGGATTCTCCAGACAAGAATCCTGGGGTGGGTTGTCATGCCCTCCTCCATGGGATCCTCCCAACCCAGGGGTCAAATCCATGTCTCTTACGTTTTCTGCATTGGCAGGCGGGTTCTATACCACCAGCTCCTCATGGAAAGCCCAAGAAATCTCTAGAATGGCTCAAAAAAAGGCAGTGACTCTAAGACTCTGTTCAATTCAGTTCACTTGCTCATTTGTGTCCGACTCTTTGTGACCCCATGAACCGCAGCATGCCAGGCCTCCCTGTCCATCACCAACTCCTGGAGTCCACCCAAATCCATGTCCATTGAGTCGGTGATGCCATCCAACTGTGTCATCCTCTGTCGTCCCCTTCTCCTCCCGCCCTCAATCTTTCCCAGCATCAGGGTCTTTTCCAATTAGTCAGCTCTTCGCATCAGGTGGCCAAAGTATTGGAGTTTCAGCTTCAACATCAGACACTGTGGAGGGCCCCAAATTTGTACCAGCAGGAAGCAGCCTATGAACGCTTTCATATGCCTGTGTAAGCTAGTATCTGCTAGCATCTTCCCACACCCAGGTCAGAGTGTAGTATAAAAGAAAGTCACATCCCAGCCTGTTGGAAAGGAATGAACATAACCCAAAGTTCCTGCAGTTTGATATGAATTCAGTGACTAAATGAAATTTGGGGTGTGCCCCATATGGGAGATGATAGAATTCCCATGAGAATGAGGTACAGAGTGATGTTTGATAGCCATCAGAGTCAACTCTGGTACTGAGAGCCAGCGGCTCATCTCCACTTGGTCCCCTTCTTGATCTGATCACACAGCTGGTCCCCATCTCTCCGTTTCCCTGGCATTTATCAAGGCCATGTGATTGAGTTCTGGATGATGGAACAGGAGAGGAGCTGGGCACCCCATTCATCCCAGACCATTAGGACCTCTCCCTCATGCTCCTGCATGCTCTTTCCCACCTCTGGTCTAGAAAGAAATAACCATGACAGCCTAGAAGCCAGGAGTTGAAACCAGCAGCGTATGTCAGCCTATGTTCTTGATGAATGGCATTTACATAGGTGATGTCCACAGCCCAGAAATGCCAGCTTAGGGCTATTATATGTGAAAAAGAGAGAGGGGAGTAGAACCTCCCCACTGCACAGCTCACTCCCTGTCTGTCACAGCTGAGTCTGCACGCCACACACATTTGGGCATTTGGCAAATGAGCGCTGACGTGTTGTCAGCTCAGATGTGGGAGATGGAGCCGGGTTCTTCACTTGCAGCTGAAACTGCATTGTTCCCGAATATTCTTCTTGTCATATGTGTTCCAATTATTTGAGATATCAAAGCTTTAATCTTCTTTGGCCGGTCTTAGACCTTTCTTTTCATGTAAATGATATTTGTATGCCCAGAGTCAAAATATCTAACTATATGTACGTATGTGCAGTCATGTCTTACTCTTTGTGACCCCACGGACTGTAGCCCTCCAGGCTCCTGTGTTCATGAGATTCTCCAGGCAGGGATACTGGAATGGGTAGCCATGCCCTCCTCCAAGGGATCTTCCTGACCCAGGGATCCAATCCACGTCTCCCAAGTCCACTGTGTTGGCAGACAGGTTCTTTACTATTGAGCCACCTGGGAAACATGAACTCCTCAAATTTTCTTCGTCCCTTTGGTCTTTTACTTCTTAAAGTCCTTTCCTCTAAAAGATGCAAAGACAGGGGATCCTCCACACCAAGGTGGAGCTTCTCAGACCCCGGAGTTCTAAACATGGTTGAAAATATTTTTAAAAATCGGAAACAACGATGGCAAACAAAAAAGCATCCATTGTCTCTAAAGTCTTTGAAAATGTGTTTTGAAATGTGTAAAGCAGACATGAATTGGTTTGAAATAGAAAACCTCAATGCCAGATTCGTAAAACTGTGAAAAAAGCAGCAGATACGTGCTGTGATGAGAGGAGGTGTGTGTGAAGGCAGGAGGGATCCAGGAACACAGGGAGGTGACTGAGCACTGCGGCTGAGGGACGTCCAGGTGGCCTCTCCCCTGCCCAGACACCTGGCACACACCTTGACCGGGCAGCTAAAGGGACCATCTGGATGGTGCTGAAGCTTGAGTCCAAGCACTGGACAGTGTCCTGCATGTTTAGTGGGACCCAGAATGGTGGGGTGAAAGGCAGGCTGCCAAGATGGTGCAGCCAGCGGCATCAGAGCCCTCGCCACCCTTTCAGAAAAGCTGGGACCACAGGACCCAGCAGGGCCCCTGCCATTCCTGAGGAGTCTACAACCGGGAACAGCAGTGTTTTTCATATACAGAGGTGAGAGCGGAATTCTAAATTGCCCTGGCGAATGGAGAACTAGCAACCCCAGCTGAGGGAAAGATGCTTACCCAATGAAATGCAGTTAATGGGACAATCAGATTGTACCTTTTAAGAAACTGGAATGCGAACCTCTAGAGATACAAGAGGGTCTTGCAAGAATAAAAAGAGCATGAAAACGAAAAACTGGTTCATGCAAATGAAAATTTCAGCAGTTCCTCTGAATAACATGATGCACACAGTCAAAGAACACAAATTAATCAACCAGAAGACAAGGGTGAGGAGCTCTTCCTGTTGGTAATGCAACAGGATAAAGAAAATTAGAGAAATAAAGAGAAGTTAAGAAATTTGGTGAATGGACACAAGATTCCAGTTCGTGAGGACTTTCAGAGGACAGGATGCAAGGAGTAGAGAGGAAGCAGAATCAGGACTCTCAGCAGGGAAGGCTCTCCCAGCAGTGAAGATGAGACAGAATTTTCAAAGGACTCCCAGAGTTTACTGAGAACTACCTTGAAAAAAAATTAACACCTAGACACATGTAATGAGATTTCAGAAAACAAAGTTTAGAATCCAAATCCTCTCAACATCTAGACAAAAATGATAAAACACAATAATATAAAAGGGATAAAATCAGCATTAGAATTCTGATAGGATAAGAATTATCCTATAATTAAGACATTTCAGAAGACAATGAAAATTATCCTTCAATCCCTGAGAGGAATAACTAGAGTTAGAATTCTATGCCCTCAAAGTAATTTAATGTCAGGGCAGAATATAGAATTTTTCAGATATGTACCCACTCAAAGTTTGTAGTCATTGATATGATACAGTCATGTTTACTGACCATAATAAATTCCAGAGAATTGATGTTGTAGAAGCTATATTAACTGATCTAACTACAATGAAATCAGAAATTAATTCCCTGGGGAAAATAGACCTCAGTAAGTTTTGAGTAAACACAAAATGGGAAAAATGAATGAAAGTGGTCAAAAGGTACAAATTTCCAGTTATAAAATAAATGTCATAGTGCTGTAAGTTATGGCAGGGTGTCTACACTTATTAGCGTTGTATTGTACATTTGAAAGTTTCTAAGAGAATATATCTTAAAGGTTCTCAGCACAAGAAAAAGTAACTTACCTGTGTGAGTTGATGGATGTTAACTAAACTTACTGTGGTGACCATTTCAGGATGTATACATATATTAAATCATTATGTTATTCACACCTAAAACTAATATAATGTTATATATCAATTATATCTTAGTTTAGAAAAAGGAATAAAGAAATGTCCCAACTCAGATAAATCAGGACTTCTTTGCTTTATTAATCACCATTCCATCTCCCCCAGGATCCTTTCCTAATATTTGTATCACAAAAGTATCTAACTCTCCATAAATCAGTAACAGGACTATTATTGTTTCAAACTGTTGCCAAAGACATTTTCAAGATGTTTTCCAAGACTTTAAAGAACACTCAAAATGCATACTGGACAACTTCCCTGGTGGTCCAGTTGTTAAGATTCTGCACTTACAATGCGGGAGGTTTGGGTTTGATTCCTGATTGGGGAACCATGATCCCACATGCCACTTGGCACAACCAAAAAAAGAAAATGAAAAATATGCATGCTGGGCCCATCTTTCACTGCACTTTTTTGAAGAAGCACAAATATGCTGAAAACATCACACGCAGAGAAATAAAAATGAGAATTGGAAACTAGTTAGAACTGAATGACAATAACCTACTCAAACAATGAGATGAAATTAAAGTGGTATTTAAAGGAAAATATATAGTTGTGAATTCATTTATTAAAGAAATTAAATATTAGAATGCATGGTATGTTGTCAAACCAAGAAATTGAAAAATAGTAATAAAATAATCATGAAACATTACTGTGAACAAAGTTAGCAGAGGTGATGGAATTCCAGCTGAGCTATTTCAAATCCTAAAATATGATGCTGTGAAAGTGCTACAATTAATATGCCAGCAAATTTGGAAAATTCAGCAGTGGCCACAGGACTGGAAGAGGTAAGGTTTCATTCCAACCCCAAAGAAAGGCAATGCCAAAGAATGTTCAATCTGCCTCACAATTGTACTCATTTCACATATTAGCAAGGCAATAATCAAAATCCTTCAAGTTAGGCTTCAACAGTACATGAACTGAAAATTTCCAGAGGTACAAGCTGGATTTCAAAAAAGCAAAGGAACTAGAGATCAAATTGCCAACATCCCCTGAATCATAGAAAAAGCAAGGGAATTTCAGAAAAACATCTACTTCTGCTTCAACTATGCTAAAAGCTAAAGCCTTTGACTGTGTGGATCACAACAAACTGTGGAAAATTCTTAAAGAGATGGGAATACCAAACCATCTTATCTGCCTCCTGAGAAATCTGTATATAGATAAAGAAGCAACAGTTAGAACTGGAGATGGAGCAAGACTGGTTCAAAATTGGGAAAGGAGTACTTCAAGGCTGTTAAATAAGAGGCTGTCACCCTCTTATTTAACTTATGTGCAAAGTACATCATGCGAAATGCCAGGCTGGATGAAACACAAGCTGGAATCAGGATTGTCAGGAGAAACATCAATCACCTCAGATACACAGATGATACCACTCTGATGGCAGAAAGTGAAGAGGAACAAAAAAGCCACTTGATGAGGGTGAAAAAAAAGTGAAAGTGTTAGTCACTCAGGCGTGTGCAACTATTTTCAACCCCACGGACAATAGCCCACCAGGCTCCTCTGTCCACACGATTCTCCAGGCAAGATACTGGAGCGGGTTGCTCTTCCCTTCTCCAGGGGATCTTCCCAACCCAGGGACCGAACCCAAGTCTCCCTACTGCAGGCATATTCCTTACCATCTGAGCCACCAGAGAAGCCTGAGGGTGAAAGAGGACTGAGTGAAAAAGCTGGCTTAACGTGGCAAAACTGAACATTCAAAAAACTAAGATCATGACATCCTGTCCCATCACTTCATGGCAAATAGATGGGGAAGAAGTGGAAACAGACAGATTTTATTTTCTTGGGCTCCAGAATCACTGTGGATGGTGATTACAGCCATGAAATTAAAAGACGCTTACTCCTTGGGCTTCCTTCATAGCTCAGTTGGTAAAGAATCTGCCTGCAATGCAGCAAACCCTGGTTCAATTCCTGGATCAGGAAGATCTGCTGGAGAAGGGAAAGGCTACTCACTCCAGTATTCCTGGGCTTCCCCTGTGGCTCAGCTGGTAAAGAATCTGCCTGCAATGCAGGAGACCTGAATTTGATTGCTGGGTTGGGAAGATCCCCTGAAGAAGGGAAAGGCTACCCACTCCAGTATTCTGGCCTGGAGAATTTCATTGACTGTATAATCCATGGGGTTGAAAAAAGTCGGACATGACTGAGTGACTTTCACTTCACTTCACTCCTTGGAAGAAAGCTATGACAAACCTAGACAGCTAATTAAAAAGTAGAAACATCACTTTACAAACAAAGGTTCATGTAGTCAAAGCTATAGCTTTTCCAGCAGTCATGTATGGATGTAAAAGTTGGACTGTAAAGAATGCTGAGCTCCAGAGAATTGATGCTTTCAAGTTGTTGGAGAAGACTCTTGACAGTCTCTAAGCAAGGAGATCAAGCCAGTCAATCCTAAAGGAAATCAACTCTGAATATTCATTGGAAGGACTGATGCTGAAGCTCCAATACTTTGTCCACCCTAGGCAAACAACCAACATTGGAAAAGACCCTGATCGTGGGAAAGATTGAGGGCCAGAGGAGAACGGGGTAACACAGAGCAAAATGGCAGGATGGCGTAACCAACTCAAAGGACATGAATTTGAACAAACTCTAGGAGATAATGAAGGACCCAGGAGTCTGGCCCACTGCAGACCATGGGATCTCAAAGGGTCAGACGTGACTGAGCAACTGAAACACAGCAACAATCACGACAAAAGCTAGCTGAAGGAAATAATGGAGACAAAAGCAGAAATTAGCAAAATTAAAAACAGTAAAAATAACAGTATATTTCATCAGTAAAGGAAAGCTTCTATTTAGACAAATTTCTGTTATATATGATCAAGGAAAAGATAGAGAAGTAAGAGAGTCTTAATGTTAACAGTTTTTGATTTATTCATTTTTGATTGGAGGATAATTGCTTTACAATGCTTTGTTGGTTCCTGCTATACAACAGCATGAATCAGAATCATATGTTCTCTCCCTCTTGAACCTCCCTCCCACCTCCCACCCCACCCCACCCCTCTAGGTGGTCACAGAGCACCAGGTTGAGCTCCAAGTATCATACAACAACTTCCCACTAGCTGTCTATTTTACACATGGTGATTTCAGCACTACTCTCTCAATTCATCTCACTCTCTCCTGCCTCCACTATGTCCATAAGTCTATTCTCTGTCTGAGGCTCTATTCAGTCCAGTTCAGTTGCTCAGTCATGTCTGACTCTTTGCAACCACATGGACTGCAGCATACCAGGCCCGCCTGTCCATCACCAACTCCCAGAGTTTGCTCAAACATCCAACCATCTCATCCTCTGTTGTCCCCTTCTCCTCCTGCCTTCAATCTTTCCCAGCATCAGGGTCTTTTTCCAATGAGTCAGTTCATTGCATCAGATGGTCAAAGTATTGGAGTTTCAGCTTCAGCATCAGTCCTTCCAATGAGTTTTCAGGGTTGATTTCCTTTATGATTGACTTCTTGGATCTCCTTGCAGTCCAAGGGACTCTCAAGAGTCTTTTCCAACACCACAGTTCAAAAGCATCAATTCTTTGGTACTCAGCTCTCTTTATGGTTCTACTCTCACATACATACATGACTATTGGAAAAACAATAGCTTTGACTAGATGGACCTTTGTTGGCAAAGTGGTGTCTCTGCTTTTTAATATGCTGTCTATGTCATAGCTTTTATTCTAAGAAGGAGCAAGCATCTTTTAATTTCATGTGTGCAGTCACCATCTGCAGTGATTTTGGAGCCCAAGAAAATGAAGTCTGTCACTGGTTCCATTGTTTCCCATCTATTTTCCATGAAATGATGAGACTGATGCCATGATCTTCATTTTCTGAATGTTGAGTTTTAAGCCAGCTCTCCCTGCAAATTTGTTCATTGGTATCATTTTTTTAGATTGCATATATATGCATGGTGGTGGTGGTGGTTTAGTCAATAAGTCATGTCTGACTCTTGTGATCCCATGGACTGTAGCCCACCAAACTCCTCTGTCCATGGGATTCTCCAGGCAAGAATACTGGAGTGGATTGCCATTTCCTTCTCCAATACGTATGCATTGATAAACAGTATTTGTTTTCCTCTTTCTGATTTATTTCACTTTGTACAATACACTCTAGGTTCATCCACCTTACCAGAACTGACTCAGATTAGTTCCTTTTATGGCTAACATTCCACTGTACAACTTTATCCAGTCATCTGTTGATTGGCCTCTAGGTTGCTTCCATGTCCTGGCTATCATAAATAGTACAGCAATTCACATTGGGAGCACGTGTGTCTTTTTCAGTGATGGTTTTCTCAGGGTGTATGCCCAGCAGGGCAATTGCTAGGTCATATGGTACTTTCAGTGGCACGAGTGGTTGCCTGCCAGTGAAGGAGACGTCAGAGACACGTGTTCGGTCCTTGGGTCAGGAAGATCCCCTGGAGGAGGGCATGACAGCCCACTTCAGTATTCTTGCCTGGAGAATCCCATGGACAGAGAAGCCTGTATACTCCAGCAAAGAGTCAGACAGTACTGAGCAACTAACACTTTCATTTGGTAATTTTATTCCGTATGAAATATTCCAACTGTGTGTACTCAGTTGTCCAACTCTGGGACCCCATGCACCGTAGCTTGTCAGGTTCCTCTGTCTGTGGAATTTTCTAGCAAGAATACTGGAGTGGATTGCCATTTCTTCCTCCAGGGTATCTTTCTGATCCAGGGATAGAGCCCTAGTCCCTTGCATCTCTTGCATCGGCTGGCAGATTCTTTGGTTTTTAAAGAAATCTCCATATTGCTCTCCATAGTGGCTGAATCAGTTTACATTTCCGCCAACAGTGCGAGAGGTTTCCCTTTTCTTGACATCCTCTCCAGCATTTATTGTTGTAGATTTTGATGATGGCCATTCTAGCTGATATTAGAGTTTTAATATTAGATTGGCTTTGTCTTTTAAACACCATTATCTAAGAGACCATTTGCTAGTGCTTGAATTTTGTGATTGTGATTTAAAAGCTCTGTCAGCTGGAAAGGGACCTGCCTGGGTGAGAATGGAAAGCAAGATGCACTTAGAGAGAAGGAAGGAAAATGCTAGTAAATCAAATGTTTTCCGTAAGCACTGCACTGATTCCACTTCATTCCATGAACGGGATTTGTAGTTTATGGAGCATTACACACCAAAATAGGATCAGAGTCTCCAGTGGTGGAACTGTCTTCATATCCGTCAGAGTCCCTCCACCCCTTTCCAACAGTAAGCAGAGTTACAGCTGCGCTATGCTGCCTGCATTCCTGAACTTTCCCTGTAGGAAGACGTGGTGACAGCACGAGCTCGTTTGAGTGAAGGTGAGCATGAGACAGGCCTGCCCCTCCTGGGACAGCCGCAGAGTATAGGCCACACCGCCTCCGTCCTGTGTTCTCACCTGCTCACCAGATCGTTTTGTCGTTGTTGTTCAGCTGCTAAGTTACGTCTGCCTCCTTGGGACCCCGTGGACTGCAGCGTGCCTGGCTCACCAGATGGAGGGCTACAGTTCCATAGTCAGAGCAGCCTTGGAAAACTTTATGATGAATGACAAGGCCCTCAGAGTGTGGATCCCTGAGAGACTCTGAGGAGTCAGCCTCCTGACAACCTGTGGAGACCCTGCCACCTTCAGAGTGTCTGTGAGTCTGAAATAAAGTTTTTTTCTTTTTAAGACTAAAGGGCCTACTTACTATGGCAACGCAAATATGTCATATTTTTATGACTATTGAATTGATACATGTTCAGTTCAGTTCAGTGGCTCAGTCGTGTCCGACTCTTTGCGACCCCATGAATCGCACCACGCCAGGCCTCCCTGTCCATCGCTAACTCCCAGAATTCACTCAGACTCACGTCCATCGAGTCAGTGATGCCATCCAGCCATCTCATCCTCTGTCATCCCCTTCTCCTCCTGCCCCCAATCCCTCCCAGCATCAGAGTCTTTTCCAATGAGTCAACTCTTCACATGAGGTGGCCAAAGTACTGGAGTTTTAGCTTCAGCATCAGTCCTTCCAAAGAAATCCCAGGACTGATCTCCTTCAGGATGGACTGGGTGTATCTCCTTGCTGTCCAAGGGACTCTCAAGAGTCTTCTCCAACACCACAGTTCAAAAGCATCAATTCTTTGGCACTCAGCTTTCTTCACAGTCCAACTCTCACATCCATACATGACCACTGGAAAAACCATAGCCTTGACTAGACGAACCTTTGTTGGCAAAGTAATGTCTCTGCTTTTGAATATGCTATCTAGGTTGGTCATAACTTTCCTTCCAAGGAGTAAGCGTCTTTTAATTTCATGGCTGCAGTCACCATCTGCAGTGATTTTGGAGCCCCCCAAAATAAAGTCTGACACTGTTTCCACTGTTTCCCCATCTATTTCCCATGAAGTGATGGGACCAGATGCCATGATCTTTGTTTTCTGAATGTTGAGCTTAAAGCCAACTTTTTCACTCTCCTCTTTCACTTTCATCAAGAGGCTTTTGAGTTCCTCTTCACTTTCTGCCATAAGGGTGGTGTCATCTGCATAGCTGAGGTTATTGATATTTCTCCCGGCAATCTTGATTCCAGCTTGTGCTTCTTCCAGCCCAGCGTTTCTCATGATGTACTCTGCAGAGAAGTTAAATAAGCAGGGTGACAATATACAGCCTTGATGTACTCCTTTTCCTATTTGGAACCAGTCTGTTGTGCCACGTCCAGTTCTAACTGTTGCTTCCTGACCTGCATACAAATGGACAGGGAAGCCTGGCATGCTGCGATTCATGGGGTCACAAAGAGTCAGACACGACTGAGCGACTGAACTGAACATATATCAATTCAATAGTCATAAAAATATGACATATTTGTGTGCTTAGTTGCATCCAATTCTTTGACTGCAACCCATCAGGCTCCTCTGTCCATGGGATTCTCCAGGCAAGAATACTGGAGTAGGTTGCCATTTACTTCTGCAAGGGATCTTCCCAACCCAGGGATCTGGCATTGGCAAGTAGATTCTTCACCCACTGAGCCACTGGGAAAGCCCATATTTAGGAACAAAAAAGAAAAAGACTTAACTTTAAGATCATTTTCACCAAATATATTAAGGATTTTCTTGGTTATACATTTATAGGTAATTATTTACCTATAAATAATTACCTATTAAAAAAAAAAAAGAATACCCAGCTGTGGATGTGACTGGTGATAGAAGCAAGGTCCAATGTTGTAAAGAGTAATATTGCATAGGAACCTGGAATGTCAGGTCCATGAATCAAGGCAAATTGGAAGTGGTCAAACAGGAGATGGCAAGAGTGAATGTCGACATTCTAGGAATCAGCGAACTGAAATGGACTGGAATGGGTGAATTTAACTCAGATGACCATAATATCTACTACTGTGGGCAGGAATCCCTCAGAAGAAATGGAGTGGCCATCATGGTCAACAAAAGAGTCCGAAATGCAGTACTTGGATGCAATCTCAAAAATGACAGAATGATCTCTGTTCGTTTCCAAGGCAAACCATTCAATACCACAGTAATCCAAGTCTATGCCCCAACCAGTAACACTGAAGAAGCTGAAGTTGAATGGTTCTATGAAGACCTACAAGACCTTTCAGAACTAACACCCAAAAAAGATGTCCTTTTCATTATAGGGGACTGGAATGCAAAAGTAGGAAGTCAAGAAACTCCTGAAGTAACAGGCAAATTTGGCCTTGGAATACGGAATGAAGCAGGGCAAAGACTAATAAGTTTTGCCAAGAAAATGCACTGGTCATAACAAACACCCTCTTCCAACAACACAAGAGAAGACTCTATACATGCACATCACCAGATGGTCAACACTGAAATCAGATTGATTATATTCTTTGCAGCCAAAGATGGAGAAGCTCTATACAGTCAGCAAAAACAAGACCAGGAGCTGACTGTGGCTCAGATCATGAACTCCTTATTGCCAAATTCAGACTTAAATTGAAGAAAGTAGGGAAAACCACTAGACCATACAGGTATGATCTAAATCAAATCCCTTATGATTATACAGTGGAAGTGAGAAATAGATTTAAGGGCCTAGATCTGATAGATAGAGTGCCTGATGAACTATGGAATGAGGTTCGTGACATTGTAAAGGAGACATGGATCAAGACCATCCCCATGGAAAAGAAATGCAAAAACGCAAAATGGTTGTCTGGGGAGGCCTTACAAATAGCTGTGAAAAGAAGAGAAGCGAAAAGCAAAGGAGCAAAGGAAAGATATAAGCATCTGAATGCAGAGTTCCAAAGAATAGCAAGAAGAGATAAGAAAGCCTTCTTCAGCGATTGATGCAAAGAAATACAGGAAAACAACAGAATGGGAAAGACTAGGGATCTCTTCAAGAAAATTAGAGATACCAAGGGAACATTTTGTGCAAAGATGGGCTCGATAAAGGACAGAAATGGTATGGACCTAACAGAAGCAGAAGATATTAAGAAGAGATGGCAAGAATATGCAGAAGAACTGTACAAAAAAGATCTTCACGACCCAGATAATCACCATGGTGTGATCACTGACCTAGAGCCAGACACCCTGGAATGTGAAGTCAAGTGGGCCTTCAAAAGCATCACTGTGAACAAAGCTAGTGGAGGTGATGGAATTCCAGTTGAACTATTCCAAATCCTGAAAGATGATGCTGTGAAAGTGCTGCACTCAATATGCCAGCAAATTTGGAAGACTCAGCAGTGGCCACAGGACTGGAAAAGGTCAGTTTTCATTCCAATCCCAAAGAAAGGCAATGCCAAAGAATGCTCAACTACTGCACAATTGCACTCATCTCACACGCTAGTAAAGTAATGCTCAAAATTCTCCAAGCCAGGCTTCAGCAGTATGTGAACTGTGAACTTCCTGATGTTCAAGCTGGTTTTAGAAAAGGCAGAGGAACCAGAGGTCAAATTGCCAACATCTGCTGCATCATGGAAAAAGCAAGAGAGTTCCAGAAAAACATCTATTTCTGCTTTATTGACTATGCCAAAGCCTTTGACTGTGTGGATCACAATAAACTGTGGAAAATTCTGAAAGAGATGGGAACACCAGACCACCTGATCTGCCTCTTGAGAAATTTGTATGCAGGTCAGGAAGCAACAGTTAGAATTGGACATGGCACAACAGACTGGTTCCAAATAGGAAAAGGAGTCCGTCAAGGCTGTATATTGTCACCCTGCTTATTTAACTTCTATGCAGAGTACATCATGAGAAATTCTGGGCTGGAAGAAGCACAAGCTGGAATCAAGATTGCCGGGAGAAATATCAATAACCTCAGATATGCAGATGATACCACCCTTATGGCAGAAAGTGAAGAGGAACTCAAAAGCCTCTTGATGAAAGTGAAAGAGGAGAGTGAAATAGTTGGCTTAAAGCTCAACATTCAGAAAACAAAGATCATGGCATCTGGTCCCATCACTTCATGGGAAATAGATGGGGAAACAGTGGAAACAGTGTCAGACTTTATTTTGGGGGGCTCCAAAATCACTGCAGATGGTGACTGCAGCCATGAAATTAAAAGACGCTTACTCCTTGGAAGGAAAGTTATGACCAACCTAGATAGCATATTCAAAAGCAGAGACATTACTTTGCCAACAAAGGTTCGTCTAGTCAAGGCTATGGTTTTTCCAGTGGTCATGTATGGATGTGAGAGTTGGACTGTGAAGAAAGCTGAGTGCCAAAGAATTGATGCTTTTGAACTGTGGTGTTGGAGAAGACTCTTGAGAGTCCCTTGGACAGCAAGGAGATACACCCAGTCCATCCTGAAGGAGATCAGTCCTGGGATTTCTTTGGAAGGACTGATGCTGAAGCTAAAACTCCAGTACTTTGGCCACCTCATGTGAAGAGTTGACTCATTGGAAAAGACTCTGATGCTGGGAGGGATTGGGGGCAGGAGGAGAAGGGGATGACAGAGGATGAGATGGCTGGATGGCATCACTGACTCGATGGACGTGAGTCTGAGTGAATTCTGGGAGTTAGTGATGGACAGAGAGGCCTGGCATGGTGTGATTCATGGGGTAGCAAAGAGTCGGACACGACTGAGCAACTGAACTGAACTGAACTGATTTATTTTATATGACTGGTTCTTCTCTGTATTTTTTTTCCATAATATCTATAGTTAACATGAGCTATTTTTAATCAGAAGTAAATGTGTTCTTTGAAATATTGGTATGCAGCATATATATCATTAAGAATCTTAGTGAGAACTACAGATAAAATGGACAATCTTAATGAAGAAATGTATAAGACATGACCCTCAAATGTTAGTATACAGAGATGATGGTATGATAGATCTTTTTAAATATGAGAAAGTAATTTTTTCAAAATGCTATTAATATGATTGATGACTAATATAAGAATGTTATACACTTTCCAAAAGGTGAATATGTATATATATAATTGCTGCTGCTGCTAAGTCACTTAAGTCATGTCCGACTCTTTGTGACCCCATTGACTGTAGCCCACCAGGCTCCTCTGTCCATAAGATTCCCCAAGCAAGAATACTGGAGTGGGTTTCTATTTCCTTTTCCAGAAAATATTCTACTTAATGTTAATTACTCTTAAGACATGTCTATATTAGTTAGATCAACAAACAAACACTAATATCAGGTATTTAATACTGAATATTTCCCAGTTCACATGAACCTGAAATGCATTGTTTAATTTAAAATTATTTGGTTTGTAAGCACTTACTTTTCTTTAAGCCAGTTAAACAGAGCTCACTTACAAATTAATCTCAAAAATATTATCTAGAGAGAAAGACATACCAAGACATATTCAGACATATACAGAGCAAGATCTAGCTTCATTTTCTGATCTATACATAGCTCAGAATTATATATAATTACATATATAGAATATATGGTTGGTAATTATATAGTTTCAATTTATAGTATACATGATATTCCTCATGCTACTAAAAATTTTTGTCAATTATTAATTGAACCATTTAAATTGGTCCTTTCCCAATAAGCTATAAGTTATTAAAAAAAAAAAAAAAAAACTACTGGAGTTAAATAAATTGCTAAGGATTTGGGGGATTATACTAGAGTTTTATGTCTAAAGAATTTAGAGGTTGCAAACCTTACTTTTATCTGTTGCTGGAAAATACACTCATGCACTGGAACACTGTGGAGAATGAGAGGAGAGTTCCGCATGCGAGGCATCTGAAAGGTCTGTGTCTAAATTCTGATTCTGTTTGTCCTGGGAGCAGGAGGGCGTGACCTCAAACAAGCATAGATCCAGCTACATCTCAGATGTCTCATCTGAAAAGTGGGAATAATAATACTCCCTTTCTGAAATGTGGGGATTAACTATAAATACAAAACGAATGTCAGTGGTTTTACTTGTGGAAGAAGAGTTGCTGAAACAGGATAGATTTTAAGTTATTTTTAATAATTCACTCTCTCCTTCTGATTCTCTAGCCTTTGTTTTGCACTGTCCCAGTGGGTTTCTCGCTCATTTTGAATTAAGCTAGGATGGTTTGACTCTGCACTAACTGTACATAATGGAGATTTTTACTGCTCCTTTATATATAGTGTCTCACCAGGACTTTGCAAAAGTACTGAGTGTAGCTTTCAACTTTCTCCCCTGAGGTTGGCCAAATGTTTTTTTTTTTTGCTATTATTGTAATTGTTTTTTTTTTCATTTTTACTGGAGTATAGTTGCTTTACAATGCTGTGTTAGTTTCTGCAGTACAGCAAAGTGAGTCAGCTATAAGTTCAGTTCAATTCAGTCACTCAGTCATGTCCGACTCTTTGCGAGCCCATGGACTGCGGCACGCCAGGCCTCCCTGTCCATCACCAAGTCCCAGAGCTTACTCAAACTCATGTCCATCAAGTCAGTGATGCCATCCAACCATCTCATCCTCTGCCGTCCCCTTCTCCTCCTTCCTTCAATCTTTCCCAGCATCAGAGTCTTTGCCAGTGAGTCAGTTCTTCATATCAGGTGGCCAAAGCACTGGAGTTTCAGCTTCAGCATCAGTCCTTCCAATGAGTCAGCTATGCAGATACATATATCCTCCTTTCTTTGAATTTCCTTCCCATTTAGGTTAATGCTCTGAGCATTGAGTAGAGTTCCCTGTGCTATAAAATTTCTCATTGGTTAAAGTTCTCGTTAGTTATCTGTTTTTTAAGAATAGTGTATATATGGCAATCCCAATCTCCCAATTTATCCCACCCTACCGTTTCCCCCTTGGGGTCCATACACTTGTTTTTCTACATCTGTGTCTTTATTTCTGCTTTGCAAATAGGTTCACTGGTACCATTTTTTCTAGACTCCACGTATATGCATTAATATATTTGTTTTTCCCTTCTGACTTACTTCATTCTGTATGACAGTCTCTAGGTCCCTTTATATCTCTACAAATGACACAGTTTTGTTCCTTTTTATGGCTGAGTAGTATTCTGTTGTACACATGTACCACATCTTTATTCATTCCTCCGTTGATGGGCATTTTGGTCACTTCCGTGTCCTGGCTATTGTAAATAGTGCTGCAATGAACACTGGAGGGCATGTGGCTCATACCATACCATCATCAAAAAATCTACAAACAATGAATTCTGGAGAGAATGTGGAGAAAAGAGGACCTTCTTCTCATTGGTGGGAATGTAAATTGATAAAGCCACTAGGGAGAACACTATGGAGATTCCTTAAAAAACTAAAAATAGAGCGACCATATGACCTAGCAACCCCACTCCTGGGCAGGTACCCAGGGAAAACCATAATTTCAAAAGACACATGGTCAGATGTTTTAAACCCATTTTTCACTTATGCCACCTTCCCTTGTCTAAGAAACCAAGTTATTCACTCCGTGCCCACACGTGGTGGGTCCTGAGGCTGGCCTGCCACCAAGTAGGTGTAGCTGGCAGTCCTGCCTCCCTGTTGGGCACCAGATGGCATGAGTCATGCTTTATCTTGTCTCTCACTGTGCATTGCCCAGAGACACAGAGGAAGGACAAGCAACAAGCTTAAGCATGTTAACATACTCTAATGAGGATTCCCTCCAGCTCGGGACAAAGTCAGTTCTTACTTTCTCTCAAATTTTTCAAAGCAATAAGCAGAGTAGAAGAAATGTCTAGGGAGAAAAGTAAAATTCTAAACTTTAGTGAATAGAAAACAAAAATTATCTTCATTGTCTTATCTGGTATTAATGATTTTGGAATAAATCCTATATTATAAACAAGAATTTTTTAAATTGAACAGAGTTAATGGTCTAACTGCCATTAATTTTGTGAAGAGCTAAAAGAACTCATCACCTAATGTAAGGGGAAACCACATAAAATAGACACTTGGTAAGAACAAAATACAGCAATTTAAAAACTCTCAGAAAAAAATGAATTATTTATAGCTTTATAGTCCTACAATTACATCTACAGTATTCCTATAATTCATTGTTGGAGATTTTTCCCCTAGTGACTTGCTTCTTCACTTTTATCTCAAGTGTTGATATATACTTTTTTGTTCTTGGCTAGACAGTTCTCAAACAGGTGAAAATTGAAGCTTGCAATCTACGCATCATTAGTAATTTCACACTCTGTAGAATTGTTCTTTCCATCAATACACTGATAAGTGGTTCAGCACATTTTAATTGTCAGAATATTGCTAGAAGTGCCCAGTAAAATCAGGGAGTTTTCTGGAGGAGACAGGAAGGTAGGTTTAACTGCCACAGATAAACAGTTACCTGGCGATAGCTAGGGAGAACCAGGCTACAGTTTGTACTGCAAAGACTATGGGGTCCTGATTGATGTGGAAAAATGGAAAAACAGAGTCACAGGGCCCCAGTGTGTTCCCCAGAGCGTGAAGTAATCACGGCTTAGTCACCAGCCTGCCATATGCTTGTGGAACCCATGTGTAGTTAATCGGCAGGGCAGACTTAGGCATCAGAAGCAGAAACAGGGACATCTCTGTCTAATATCTCATTCGTTATCTGTGCCTCCCTCTTCACGTTCCAATGAGAACACCCTACTTCCCCGGGCCCAGGGAACAGACCTGAATGTGCTTGAAAAAGCCAGAGAATCGACTCCACTGATTAGAGTTCATTTCCCTTCTCCTTCTGACCTTGAAGAACTGAGGATAATGGGGAGAGACAATTCTTGTCACATGCCAAACCATCAAGCTTGAGGATGTTTCTGAATGCTTACATCACAGGAGCTATTTTTCTCCTACAATTGGTTGAGGTGCTTCAGTTCAGTTCAGTCACTCAGTTGTGTCCGATTCTTTGTGACCCCATGGACTGCAGCACACCAGGCCTCCCTGTCCATCACCAACTCCTACAGTTTACCCAAACCCATGTCCATAGAGTCGGTGATGCCATCCAGCCATCTCATCCTCTGTCGTCCCCTTCTCCTCCAGCCTTCAATCTTTCCCAGCATCAGGGTCTTTTCCAGTGAGTCAACTCTTCACATGAGGTGGCCAAAGTATTGGAGTTTCAGCTTCAGCATCAGTCCTTCCAATGAACACCCAGGACTGATCTCCTTTAGGATGGACTGGTTGGATCTTCCTGCAGTCCAAGGGACTCTTAAGAGTCTTCTCCAACACGTTAGCACTAGTCAAAAGCTCATTTTCCTTGATAGGCTTTCTTTCTTTTTTAATTTTGAAAAAGGAACAAAGAGAGATGTTGGGTTTGCAGTTATATTTTTCCAATTTAGCCAAAATAGAGAGTAAAGCTTGCTTTGTTGGTGAACAAATTTATCAACTTGTTTTAATAAAAGGAATGTATAACCAGAGAGGTACAGATTCAGAGAGACAGTGTGTTAAAGGTCATCCTGGACATTCTATTGTCTCAGGATATAGACATGGCTGCATCAAATAAGGGTGTCCCTCGTAGCTCAGTCAGTAAAGAATCTGCCTGCAATGAAGGAGACCTGGGTTAGATCCCTGGGTTGGGAAGATCCCCTGGAGAAGGAAATGGCAACCCACTCCAGTATTCTTGCCTGGAGAATCCCATGACTGACAGGCTACAGTCCATGGGGTCACAAGAGTTGGACACGACTTAATGACTAAACCATCATCGCATCAGATAAATGGGATTTTGCCTCATTTTTAAATAAAAACGGAAAGGAAGAGACTACTTTTCCCCACTTTAGTGCATTAATATAGTATCTGATCATTCTCAGAAAGTTTTACCCCCTTAACTTTGATACATAGACATGAACATCCATATATAATATAAATAAAATAAATACATAAATATGTATAGTGTGCGGGCTTCCCAGGTGGCACTAGAGGTAAATGACCCACCTGCCAATGTAGGAGATGCAAGACACATGAGTTCAGTCCCTAGGTCAGGAAGATCCTCTGGAGGAGGGCATGGCAACCCACTCCAGTATTCTTGCCTGGAGAATCCCATGGACAGAGGAGCCTGGTGGGCTACAGTCTGTGGGGTCCCAAGAGTTGGACACAACTGAGTGACAAATTATTTTCTCCTTCAGGAATCTGCCCTTTTTCCCCTAGATACATGGGTAATTTTTAGATCTCTCCATTAAAGTCTTTCAAGGTCTTGTCATTCATAGGCTGGGGAACCCTGATTCCCTTCCATCTCTCAAAATCTGAGTACAGAAATCTGATCACATCACTGGACAATAGTAATGCAAGAAAAGCACCATCATTTGAAATACATTCTGTATTTTTAAGAGGCGAGCTTCCTGTTACATGAGATGAGGATGTTCATACCTGAGGCTCTGTTTGTGGCTTGCCCGATCCTGATCACTCTCTTTAAAAGCACTTTCTCACACCTAGACACTTTTCTGTTGTCTTTGGGCTAACTCACTTCTCTCTGTGCTTAAGTGAGTCGGTGCCTGTGGAGTACTTGTGAGCGAGTCAGGCTCCTGAGAGGCAGATGTAAAGTCTGGCACAGCTGTCACTGTGCTTGTAGACAGGGATCTTTCCAAAGGTTTCCACTCTTGTTTTATCCTTCAATTATTTATTCCTTGATCATCAGCCCTCCATACACTCCCCCACCTACAATGAAACTCACAAAATGGACAAGTAAGGATATTATTTATATTCTATTTCAAGAGGAACCCAAGTTAGAACCTTTTAGAATTCCAATTTTACTCTTCATTAACCAACTACACATTTATCTAATTTGCTGTTGAACTAGATCTTAGAACATTCTGCAGTGTGAGAACAAGTCTGATTGAAAATTATGAATGATTATTTTTAGATACTAGCATATATTGTTCAAAAATATTTTTTCTTGAAATTATAGACACATAAAAGCAGATAAAATTAATAGTGAATAATTTAGTTGATTTTCACATTAATGCTGCATATTTGTGACATTTTATTTGACAATTTTTCCAATTTTGGAGGAAGCTTTAGAGCTGTTAATTGTAGGGGACCTAACTGCTAATGTTCCTCTTGGTTACTCAATCACCTTTACTTTATAATAGTATTTTAATAGCATCTATGCAAGAGTGAGCATTTAATAGATCTTTACTCAGCAGTTAGTCTTTGAATGTACTATATCAAAGGCATTCTTTTTCTTAGGAATAAAATATCCTTTTATAAATACTCAATTTAAAATGTTCATAGAGCTTCAGACATGATTTTCCAAAATATTTTTAGCTAATAAACACCAGTTGTTTTAAGAGTCATTAGTACGATTTTAGTTGCTTCTGAAGACATTTGTCATTTCAATTTACATGTGGCTCATACACTAACATGTTCAGGTCTATTGGTGGGGGAAACGTCTACCAGAATTACTGTCATTCTGTAAGACTTCTTGGGATTCACATCATCATGCTGTGCAGATTATAACATCACTACAGCAAGTAGATGAAAGGAAGGGTATTTTCCTAGTCACAGTAAGATCAAGGTAAGCCCTGTTCTTCACTTACAGTTGCCAAATATAAATATATAAATATTTACATTTATTTATGTTTATTTATTTATATTTATAGCTGCCATATATAAACATACAAATATAAATAGTTGCCTTACCTATAAAACGTGAGCTTTCCAAGGTCATATAAATGCAACTCCCAGGTATATAACCTGGGAAAATCTGACCGTGCAGCAGTTCTTTCTTATAAATGGCTCAGAACAGTGAGGGGCATTGAAGATATGCAGACTCAGAACTTTTTTGTCTGCAGGATTGAAATTGGCAGTACTAATTACAAAGTGGCAATGGGAAGCAGACAGCTTGCACTGCCGGCATTGACAGCTTATCTAAGTCTGAAAAGGGCCCACACTTTAGACCCAGCAGGTAAGGATGGATTTCACTTACAACATCAGCCTCACCACATGGATATGACCATCCTGGCAAACTATGATATACAGTACCTATTGGTGGGGAGCTCAGGTGGAGCAATGGCAGAACCAGGGTCCCAGAACATGGGAAGCACGGAGAACTTTGGGCAAGTCTGCTCAGTGACAGGTGACATAAGCTCAGTGTCAGCAGAGCATCTCAGCAAAGGCACAGGACCGAGGTCAGGCAGATAAAGGCTGACAGAGATGATCACGTGGGAAGAAGCCATCCCAGGCCAAGGTCATCACAGTCCAAAGTCATCCAGTCCAAGGTCTAGACAGTAGCACATAGGTGCCATTCGTAAGTCACAACTGGGTCAGGTAGAAATCGGTGCCAATTCACGGCACCAGGGCCAGTTTTGTGAGGCTGAAACACCAGCAGGGACTCCAATGCTGATCATCTGAGAAGCTTCCAATTAGAAATTTTCCACCAGTTGCTTCGTGGTCCCAGAATACCACTTGCCTTCTGAAAGGCATGCTGAAAATGTTCTGTGGCCCCAACCATGATCCCGGATTAGAAAGAGTGAACATGGTCCTGAGTGGTCCCACATGCAGTACAATGCCTCTCATCTTCACAATATATCTGTGAGACAGCAAATGGTGCTGCCCTTAGTTCACAGGTGGGGAAACTGAGGCATGGTGCAGGGGCACAGAAAACTCACCTGAGGGCACACACACACACACACCTGAACACAAGAGCTGGCAAGGATTCAGAACCCATCCTCTTAACCATTAAGAGCATCAACTTTCCCAGCAAGTACAGCGACATGCAGCTCTTTGGCAAGAATTACTCTTCCCCTACTACCTGCTACCCAGAGACCCAGTGATGAGTAAGACCATCTCAGTCCTGCCCTCACCAGGCTTTATAGAACAATCTGGTAAATTCCAGAATCATTCTGTTGTTACGGTTAGATATTTACATATGCCCTTAAAGATATAAGGCTTCCCTGAGAGCTCAGTTGGTAAAGAATCCGCCTGCAGTGCAGGAGACCCTGACTGATTCCAGGGTCAGGAAGATCCGCTGGAGAAGGGATAGGGTACCCATTCAATATCCTTGGGCTTCCCTGGTGGCTCGGCTGGTAAAGAATCTGCCTGCAATGTGGGAGACCTGGGTTTGATCCCTGGGTTGGGAAGATCCCCCGGAGAAGGGAAAGGCTACCCACTTGGGTATCATGGCCTGGAGAATTCTGTATGGTCCATGGGGTCACAAAGAGTTGGACACAACTGAGTAATTTTCACTGTTAAGGATATAGTCATTCAATTGCCATTAGCTATTCAATGGGCGTCCCAGATGGCTCAGTAGTTAAAAAATTCATCTGCCAAGGCAGGAGACATGGGTTTGATCCCTAGGTAGGAAAGATCCCCTGGAGAAGGAAATGTCAACCTACTCTAGTATTCTTGCCTGGAAAGTTCCATGGACAGAGGAGCCTGGTGGGCTACAGTCCATGGGGTCACAAAAGTGGTGACATGACTTAGTAACTAAACAATAACAGCAACAATTCTATATGCAGTCCTTTACGTTGTCATTACTAGACATGCTCGAGCCCTTAAGAAGTTGTTAAGGAGAAGCTCCTCAACAAAAGAGCTCAGTTAGCTGCAGTCAAGAGAGTTATGTTGAGACCTGGCAAGGTGGGTAAGTAAGTAACAGGCAGTCCCTCCCAAATGCTGTGGACTGTGGGATAAAAGTCAGTCCCCATGGCATGAGTTACATCTTACTGAAGCTTGTCCAAGGTAGGCAGATGCACAGGATGCTGAATATGGTTAATACTGAAATCTATGCATGTTCAAGCGTTCAGATGGGGAACAAATTAGACACTGCAGATGTGATGTAAATTGGAACAGGCTTTGTCAGCATAATGTGAGCAAGGGAGGCTGAGCGACTGATATGCTGCTAGGAAGACAGCAGCTAATAAGACAGAGGTCCTCAGAATCTGAACGGAGAGGTTTCTGACAGTGTTCACGTTCAGCTCCATGAAAGTAGGTTGTCTCCCAGAAAACCCCACTGTTGTCAAAGGTGGTCCTCCACTGTGATTCTCCACATTTTAACCCTTGACGTCAGCATGAGTACGTCCATCAGAGGCCAACAGAAGATGAGTGAGTGAATGAGTAAATTCAGTAAACAAGTATTGCATTTCTACATGGGCCTGACAATGATCTAGCATCTTGCACATCAAAAAAGACCCCTTCGTCCTAACAGGTGGAAACTTACAGTAGATAATGCACTTGATATAGATGATTAGAGCTTTGAAGGGAAATAGCAAATTCGGATCAGGAGACTTGGGAGTGCACAGGATGGACTTGGCTGCCCTTTCAAAGAGGGTGGGAGGGAGAGTGCTTTGAGAACGTGAGGATAGAGCAGAGTCCTGATGGAGGAGGCAGAGGGAGCCAGATGGATGTCTGGGGAAGAGAATTCAGGGCAAGGAGACAATCCTTTGGGGCCTTAGACAGGATGTGTGTCTGATATGTGAGAAGATCAGTAAGGAGGCCAGGAGGCTGATATAGAGGGCGGGGAGGTAGGAGGGATGGAATCTCAGAAGTACCAGGCGTTCCATCATGCAGGGCCAGGGAGTCACTGCAAGGACTGTAGCTGTTGTTCCCAGGGCTGCCAAAGTCCATGGAGGACTTAAGGGAGGGGTGATGTTGACTCCCTCAGAGGGCCACAGGGCTCTGTGTTGAAAGTAGAATGGTGGTAGGGGGTGAAGGAAGGCTGGATAGGGGAGAGTTTCAAGTGGAAATTCCCGCCATTGTAAAACTCACCATTTTTATTAAATATTCTTATATAGTATTGTTCCAAATGTATGTATTCAACTATGAAGCAAAACCTGACATTGTACTGTTGCTGTTGTCCAGTCACTAAGCCTGACTCTTAGTGTCTGACTTTTTGTGACTCCACGGACTGTAGCACGCAAGGCTTCCCTGTCCTTCACTATCACAGTCAGCTCCAGGTCACATTTGGCTGATTCTATAGAGCTTCTCCATCTTCATCTGCAGAGAATATAATCAATCTGATTTTGGCATTGATCATCTGGTGATGTCCATATGTAGAGTCATATCTCGTGTTTCTGGAAGAAGGTTTTTGTTCTGACCATGTGTTCTCTTAGCTAAACTCTGTTAGCCTTTGCCCTGCTTCATTTTTGACTCCAAGGCCAAACTGGCCTGTTACTCTAGGTATCTCCTGACTTCCAACCATCTCATCCTCTGTTGCCTCCTTCTCTTCCTGCTCTAAGTCTTTCCCAGCATCAGGATCTTTTCCAATGAATCAGCTCTTTGCATCAGGTGGCCGAAGTTTTGGAGCTTCAGCTTCAGCATCAGTCAATCAATTCAGGGTTGATTTCCTTTCAGTTCAATTCAGTCGCTCAGTCGTGTGACATGATTGCAACCCCATGAATCACAGCACGCCAGTCCTTTCTGTCCATCACCAACTTCCGGAGTTCACTCAGACTCACGTCCATCGAGTCAGTGATGCCATCCAGCCATCTCATCCTCTGTCGTCCCCTTCTCCTCCTGCCCCCAATCCCTCCCAGCATCAGAGTCTTTTCCAATGAGTCAACTCTTCGCATGAGGTGGCCAAAGTACTGGAGTTTCAGCTTTAGCATCATTCCTTCCGAAGAAATCCCAGGGCTGATCTCCTTCAGAATGGACTGGTTGGATCTCCTTGCTGTCCAAGGGACTCTCAAGAGTCTTCTCCAACACCACAGTTCAAAAGCATCAATTCTTCAGCGCTCAGCTTTCTTCACAGTCCAACTCTCACATCCATACATGACCACAGGAAAAACCATAGCCTTGACTAGATGAACCTTTGTTGGGAAAGTCTCTGCTTTTGAATATGCTATCTAGGTTGGTCATAACTTTCCTTCCAAGGAGTAAGCATCTTTTAATTTCATGGCTGCAGTCACCATCTGCAGTGATTTTGGAGCCCAAAAAAATAGTCTGACACTGTTTCCCCATCTATTTCCCATGAAGTGATGGGATCAGATGCCATGATCTTTGTTTTCTGAATGTTGAGCTTTAAGCCAACTTTTTCACTCTCCTCTTTCACTTTCATCAAGAGACTTTTGAGTTCCTCTTCACTTTCTGCCATAAGGGTGGTGTCATCTGCATAGCTGAGGTTATTGATATTTCTCCCAGCAATCTTGATTCCAGCTTGTGCTTCTTCCAGCCCAGAATTTCTCATGATGTACTCTGCATAGAAGTTAAATAAGCAGGGTGACAATATACAGCCTTTAGGATTGACTAATTTGATCACCTTTAGGATTGACTGACTTGCTGTCCTTGCAGTCCAAGGGACTCTCAAGAATCTTCTTCAGCACTGTAATTCAAAAGTATCAGTTCTTTGGTGCTCAGCCTTCTTTATGTCCCAACTCTTACATCCGTACATGACTACTAGCAAAGAAATACTATGGATCTTTGATTATGTGGATCTTTGTCAGCTAAGCAATGTCTCTGCTTTTTAATACACTGTTAGAAATATTGTACTAACTAGAGTTTTTTGGGCTCCAAAATCACTGCAGATGGTGACTGCAGCCATGAAATTAAAACACTCTTACTCCTTGGAAGGAAAGTTATGACCAACCTAGATAGCATATTGAAAAGCAGAGACACTTTGCCAACAAAGTCCGTCTAGTCAAGGCTATGGTTTTTCCTGTGGTCATGTATGGATGTGAGAGTTGGACTGTGAAGAAAGCTGAGCGCTGAAGAATTGATGCTTTTGAACTGTGGTGTTGGAGAAGACTCTTGAGAGTCCCCTGGACTGCAAGGAGATCCAACCAGTCCATTCTGAAGGAGATCAGCCCTGGGATTTCTTTGGAAGGAATGATGCTAAAGCTGAAACTCCAGTACTTTGGCCACCTCATGCGAAGAGTTGACTCATTGGAAAAGACTCTGATGCTGGGAGGGATTGGGGGCAGGAGGAGAAGGGGACGACAGAGGATGAGATGGCTGGATGGCATCACTGACTCGATGGACTTGAGTCTGAGTGAACTCCGGGAGTTGGTGATGGACAGGGAGGCCTGGTGTGCTTCGATTCATGGGGTTGCAAAGAGTCGGATATGACTGAGCGACTGAACTGAGAGTTACTTGGTGATATCAGGACTGTGTGGACACAACCAGAGTCACCCTTGGACACAGAGCCTTCCCTGACATCCCTGAATTGATCCTGAAGTCCCAGCACAGGTGAGCTCCAATAGCTTCTCTCATTCTTGGTGACCTCATCCTCTCCCTTTCCTCCTGGGGATTTCAGTCTGTCTGCCCCCAAATCTTTTGATTTGATATAATTTTCCCCCACATCTTTAACCTCTGTTACCTGCCAACCAGTTGCTTGTGACACCACTGAAATCCCACTGAGAATGTGACAATGAGCTTTTAGTAGAGGGAGGAAGGCTTCACACTAATGTATTGACTATTATAACTCTTTTTGCAAAGGGGTGGATTGGGAACAGAAATATTTCTTGAGGACTATGACAGCTGTCATAGGTAAGACAGCTAGTAAGCTGGGACTCGTGGAGGTCAATAAAACCCACACATCCCCACCCACTCATTTTTACAAACACCAATTTTGAATGTGACTTTAGAAATATAATATATCTCCAAGGACTAAAAGCTTATGGGATTCTCCAGGCAAGGATACTGGAGAGAATTGCCATTCCCTTCTCCAGGGGATCTTTCCAACTCAGGGATTGAACCAGGGTCTCCCACCTTGCAGACAGATTCGTTACGGTCTGAGCCACCAGGGAAGCCCTAAAAATTACTCAGCTATTTTAAAACCTACTGGTGTCATTCACTCCTACATTTATCTGTCTTTTCCTTCAGAGGAATTTACATTCTTATTTCTCATTTGGTCCATTGAGTGTACAATAAAGTGATCTTCACCTCAGATCTCTTACAATCTGAATTAGCTGTAATTTCACTATTACGGATGATTGCTCATCATTTTCCCCTCCGCTTCTGAGGTTGTGTGCATGGCCCTTGTATACTGTTCTCTTTTTTGCCATTAAGAAACATTTCAAATGAATTTAAACAATTCATCTGGTCAGAGATTTGGAAGGTGAGTGGGATGAATAATTAAATCTCTAAGTCTTCCCTGGAAATAAAAATACAGATTGTTTGATATGACGCCTTCTCACTGGATGAGCTACTTCTGGAAATAAAGAATATTAAACTAAATGCAAGTGGTTGTCTGACAATCTGAGTGGTTCTCCTTTGGGGCTGGCTCTCTCTCCCTGAGGGCTACCTAGGTGGCACTTGTGGTAAAGAACCTGCCAATGCAGGAGACAGAAGAGATGTGGGTTTGATCCCTGGGTCAGAAAGATCCCCTGGAGAGGGTCATGGCAACCCATTCCAGTATTTTTGCCTGGAGAGTTCTACTGGACTGAGAGGTTGGTGGGTTACAGTCCATAGGGTCACAAAGAGTCAGACACAACTGAAGCGACTTAGTATGCACACACATCATCTCCCTGCAGGACATTCGGAAACAAGCTAGGACAGCGGGGGAAGAGAAGATGAGTGGCTTCGTCACTGGCTTTTGGTGCCCTGGAGCATAAGATGCTAACTCCCGTGCACAGCAAACCCTCTCCCCTGAAAGGTACCAGTGCCTTCCTGCATCTGAGCGCTGGATTCTGCCTGAGGAGCCAGTCTCCTCTAGGGTAGGACTATATTTGTCCTATTATTACTAAGTGGAAAAAGTCATTACTTGTTCAGCTATGGAAACTGGTCTTCTGATTTCATCATCATTATTAATTATGAGCAATAATTTAGGAACAAATTCCCAAATTCCAGTTTTGTTGTTCAGTCACCAAGTCCCAAGAATATGTCTATGATTCTACTGATGGCGCTTTGTATCTTTATCGCTACATCTTCATCCATTCTTACTCTCCCCATCCACCTGGTATATTTCCTAATGTACTTTGAACTCTGTGATTTGCACAGTACTCTCTAGCTCGAAGACCTTTGTTGTTGTTCAGTCACTCAGTCATGTCTGACTCTTTGTGATCCCACGGACTGCAGCACGCCAGGCTTCTGTGTCCTCCACTATCTCCTAGAGTTTGCTCAAATTCATGTCCATTGAGTCAGTGATGCTATCTAACCAACCATCTCAATCTCCATTTCCCCCTTCTCCTCTTGCCTTTAATCTTTCCCAGCATCAGGGTTTTTTCCCAATGAGTCAGCTCTTTGCATCAGATGGCCAAAGGATTGGAGCTTCAGCTTCAGCATCAGTCCTTCCAACGAATATTCAGGGTTGATTTCTTTTAGGATGGACTGCTTTGATCTCCTTGTGGTCCAAGGGACTCCCAAGAGTCTTCTCCAGCACCACAATTTGAAAGCATCAGTTCTTTAGTGTTCAGCCTTCTTCATGGTCCAAGTCTCACATCCATACATGGCTACTGGAAAAATAATAGCTTTGATTATCTGGACCCTTGTTGGTAAAGTAATGTCTCTTCTTTTTAATATGCTGTCTAGATTTGTCATAGCTTTTATTCCAAGGAGTAAGCGTCTTTTAATTCCATGGCTGCAGTCACCATCTGCAGTGATTTTGGAGCCCAAGAAAATAAAGTGTCTCACTGCTTCCACTTTTCCCCCTTTTGTTTGCCTTAAAGTGATGGGCCTGATGCTATTGAAAGGTTGTTGTTGAATCACGCAAATACACCAGGATTCTTGGCCCCCGGAGGAGAAGAATTCAATCCGGGGCCAGAGACGAGGCTTGATCGCTCAGAGCTTTTGTGTAATAAAGTTTTATTAAAGTATAAAGGAGATAGAGAAAGCTTCTGACATAGGCATCAGAAGGGGGTAGAAAGAGTACCCCCTTGCTAGTGTTAACAATGAGGTTATATAATCCAAAGAATGTCTGGAGGTTGTAAAGACCTCCTCCGACCTACTCCCATAATTAACATTTTAAAATAACAGAAGGTTGAATCCAAAGACTGTCCTTAGGCAGGATACATTATTGGTATATAATCCTAAGGAATGTGGAGAAAGAAAAAAAGTTTGTCCTTTTTTCCTCCTTGAGAATTCCAGACCCCTCTCTCCTCGGGGACCCCTAGACTCCCTATCAACCTGCCTAGGAAATGACTCTCATTCCCCCCTTTTCTTTTAGGAGAATTATGTTGCCTAGGGAAAAGGGGCGTCGTTCTCATTCCATAACTACTTCCGAGCTGACAAGGGGCATTGTCCCTAAATTGGTGAGGCAACATATTCTCCTAATCCTCATATTGAGGATATCTGATCCAGGGGCCCCAAATAGTAACTGGAGGAAGCTACAGCAGTAGCAGGAGTTTGAGCAACCATTTGTAACTTAAAAGCTTTCATGCGGCTAGAAACAAATCCAGTTATACAGTTACAGATGTAGGGAGCAAACAGTAAAAACAAAACAATCAGAATTATTGTAATTAAGATAGTTGTCCACCATGGGGAACTAGTTAATGTCTCCCAAAGTGAGGCAATTGAGGAATCAAAATTAAAAGTCACATTATGTCCATAGTTAGAGTGCAAAGTTGCACCAGTCCATTTTAGGGTTGGTAGATGTCATCAGATGAAGAAGAGGCATCGCATGTGATTGTTGTCGAAGGTATTCACAGACTTGGAGAAAGTCTTTATCTTGAAGTGGGGATGTCCACCACAGGAAGCCTTCCACTGATGAAGAGGGGAGCTCTCCGCAGACCCAGCAGTTAGACCGATTGTGGAATGCAGCATAAGAGTGAGCCCAGGACAGGAAGACATTGTCTTGAGGATCAAACTGCAGACTCAGGATTTTTGGAGTCAGCAGAAGTAGACTCACATAGATTATCAGGCCCATCCGCTGCCCTTTGTTTAACTCTAGAGCTCGGGTCAGAGCCACAAGCTCCGCTAACAGAGCACTGGTTCCCTAGGGGAGAGATTTTGCTTTCAAAACCTGTTCAGCAGTCACCACGGCGTAACCTGCTTTACGCTTTCCATCCTGAACAAAAGAACTGCCATCTGTAAATATTTCCATGTCAGGATTGTCTAATGGGATATCCTTTAGATCCTCCTGAGCTGCATAGTTCAAAGTTAGGAATTGAGAACAATCGTGATCAGGTGTTTCATTTTCCTTCTCAGGAAGGAAAGTGGCAGGATTTAAATTTCCACAAACTTTAAGTTTAGTTACTGGTCCTTCTAACAACAATGACTGATACTTAAGAAGCCTACTGTCTGTCATCCAAATATTAACCTTAGAATGTAAGATTCCACTCACTTCATGAGAAGTCAGTACAGTAAGGTTTCGTCCATTAATTATTTTTAAAGCTTCAGGTGCTAATAAAGCCGCTGCCCCAATTACTCTTAGGCAGTGGGGCCACCCACATGAAACTACATCTAATTCTCTGCTTAGATAAGCAATAGATTACTGGTGAGGCCCTCGGGGTTGTGTCAAAACTCCCAATGCCACATCTTTTCTTTCAGTGACAAACAAATTAAATTCTGACCCTGTGGGCAAGCTCAGAGCTGGAGCTTGCAGGAGAGCAGTCTAAAGAACCTTAAAAGCCTTTTGAGTTTCTGGAGACCAAACCAGTTTGTCGGTTTGGGCCTGCTGAGTTTCAGCTATAAGTTTATATAAAGGCCGGGCAAGTTCCCCATAACCCGGAATCCAAATGCGACAGTAACCTGTGATTCCCAAAAATCCTCTCAATTGTCTTAAAGTCATAGGTAGGGGGTGATTTAGTATAGGTTTAATTCTCTCAGGGCCTATGGCCCTAGTCCCTTCTGATATGATTAGGCCCAGATATCTAACCGATTGTTGACAAAGCTGAGCCTTTTCTCTTGATGCCTTGTAACCACAGCCTGCCAGAAAGTTTAAGAAATCTTCTGAGGCTCGCGAACAAGCTTCCTCTGTCTCAGCACAGAGCAAAATATCATCTACATATTGTAACACCACTGCTTCAGAGCTATTAAAGTTTTGTAAATCTCGTGACAAACTTTGTCCGAATAAGTGAGGACTGTCACGAAATCCCTGGGGCAAAACTGTCCAGGTTAACTGAGAAGCTGGCTGCGTAGGGTCTTCAAAGGCAAATAGGAATTGACTTTCTTCCGCCAAAGGCACTGAATAGAAAGCATCCTTTAAATCAATTACTGAGAAATATTTGGCCCGTTCAGGAATTTCAGACAATAGAGTATAAGGATTAGGCACCACGGGGTGTAAAGGAACTACAGCCTCATTTATTATTCGTAAATCTTGAACTAGTCTCCATTTACCATTCGATTTCTTTATACCCAAAATAGGAGTGTTGCAAGGACTGTTACAGGGAATTAATAGTCCCTGTTCCTTTAAATTTTCAATGATGGGTTTTAATCCTTTCTTAACTTCAGGTTTCAGTGGATACTGCTTCTTATGTGGAAATATGTGTGGGTCTTTGAGCTTAACAACTACAGGAATAGCATTTTGTGCTCGACCCACAGATTTTCCATCAGCCCATACTCTAGGATTTACATTTTGTTCAACTAAAGGGAGAGAAAGGGAGGGCTCCATATTCATGAAAACAGAGGCATGGACCTTGCTCAGTATATCCCTTCCCAAAAGGGGTGAGGGAGATTCTGGCACAATCAGAAACTCGTGTGAAAACAGCACAGAATCCCAGTTGCAAGATAAAGAATAACTGAAATAATACCTTTTGGCTCGTCCAGACAGTCCCATTACGGAAGCGGATCGGGAAGAAAGTGGGCCAGGGGCTTCAGTAAGCACAGAATAAGTTGCCCCAGTATCTAAAAGGAAATCGACGGATTGGCCCCCCACAACTATTAATACCCGGGGTTCCTCAGGTGTAATTAGGACGGGAGCTTGTGTGGGGACCCCCGGGCACCTTCAGTCCTGATTGTCTTGAGAGTCCGACCCCGGAGACCTACGCCTCTGGGGACAGTCTCTCTTCCAGTGTGGTCCTTTGCAGACCGGACATGGAGCCGGGGGCGGCTTAGATGCCTGAGGGCAATCCCGCTTGAGGTGCCCCTCCTTTCCACAGCAGTAGCAAGCCCATCCCTTTTCACCTGGGCCCCTCTGGGCATTTTTCTCAGGCTGTGTAAGAACGTTTTTCATAGCCATGGCGAAGGCTTCCGCCTTTTCCTTTGTCTTTTTTTGCCTTTCTTTCTTTTCCTCATATTCCCTACCATAATAGACTGTCTGAGCCAGTTGTAACAGAGTATCTCAAGACTGATTTGGTCCATACGCCCGTTTTAATAGCTTACGGCGGATATCTGGAGCCGACTGAGTGAGAAATCTATCTTTTAAGATCACTTTTCCCTCTTCACTTTCGGGATCAATCTCAGTGAATCTGCGAAGGCCTTCTCTCAGTCTATCTAGGAATTTACCAGGAGCTTCCTTCTCCTCCTGTTCTATGTCTGCCAATTTGCCATAGTTTAAAGGCTTAGAACGCGCCTGCCTAAGTCCCTCAAGAATACATCTAACAAAATGACTCTGATCCCATCTTCCTTTAGCTGTGTTGTAGTCCCAGTCTGGTTCTATAGTTGGGACCGCCTGATTCCCAGTGGGGAGGGCCGCTATCTCGTTCTCCCTCTTCCCTACTGATTCATTACCAAGCCACTCATCTCCATAAGCAACCGCTTTTCCCAAAACTCGAGTCTTTGACTCAGGAGTCAGCGTTTGTCCCAAGATATACATCACATCCTTCCAAGTGAGGTCATAAAGCAGAGTAACACCTTTAAAAGCTCTGATATATTTTTCTGGGTCCTCTAAATAGTCTCCCAGATCCTCCTTGATTCTTTGTATTTCTTGATAAGAAAAAGGCTTATTAACTCTCACAGACTGATTATTTCTCCCGGTGGGTGTTTCATAAAGAGGCAACAGCTTGTGTGGCTGTTCCTCAGTCTCTCTGGCTGCTCTGCGCATATGATCCCAGGGATAGATTGGAGAAACCTGTTTCTCCTCTTCTCTTTGTCTCCTGTCCTCCATCTCATCTCTTACTTCGATGGTCTGAGTTTCTACTGAAACCAGAGTAGTCTGAGGTCGTACTGAGACAGGAGTTGTTTGGACCTCCATGTGGGCAGTTTGAATCCCAGTTTGGAGTCCCAAGTATGGGGGCGAAGTAAGAGGACAGGAGGGAGCTGAAGGTTTCACACCCAAATCTATACCCTTAGGACATAAGTCTGGCATATTTCGCAGACAGAAAAAGGGCAACACATATGCTACTTCTACCCATTTCCCTTGTTCCTTACAGAACCGGTCTAATTGTAGAACAGTATTATACTTAAGAGACCCTCCAACTGGCCACCGTTCGCCGTCCTCCAATGGATACCGTGGCCATGCAGTATCACATAGGAAGACCAGGTGTATCTTCTTTAAGCCCTGGGGATCAAATCTATCCCAGTTTTTCAGGATACAGTTCAAAGGAGTGAGGCTGGAATTGTTAGCTCCCATCTGTAAGAGAGAAAAAAAGCAACCAAGGCCATTTTTCTACCGGAGGCGTCCCTCCCTGCTCTAGATGGGGGTGTAGACAGACGTTACACCAAAAGCTTTTCCTTCCTGGTCGGACTTAGTCTGTCCCTTACCGACTCAGGCGCCGTACTCGTCCCTCCCGGTTCTACCACCGAGATGGGGTGGGGATGTACCAGGGGTAGACTTGATAGCATCCCTAATTGACGTCCAGCTCTTCACCCTTAACCTTGCTTGCCTCTGATGTCACCCGGGGTGAATCAGAGTAACCTTCCGGAATGCCTCCCAAGCTAAGACCATTGTGGGAAACATTTGTCACCTGAGTGCCTGTGCACGACCCTGAGTATTTCTTGACCACAATAAGACTGATGCGAACATAAAACTGAGATGTTCTTTCCAAGCATCACCATACCAGTATAACAGCCTCTCCTGATCCACCAAGAGCTGGCATTACCAAAGAAAAAAAACCCATCGCAGTCCCAATCTGAGTAACCTTTAACCTCAGAGATGTTCTGGGAGCTAGAGCTCCATCTAGCTTCCGAACTTTCGATTCCTAGCGAGGCTAGACACTTTCTTGACTACCAATCCAAGTTTGGGACCTAAGCCACAGTACACAGTAACAGTATAGATCACAAGTCCCTTGAAAGTCTATGATCCGATAGATTAGGTTAGTACTTCTAATTCCCAAGGAGTTATGAAATGGTCAAAGAGACCGAAAAGTTTGACCGAGAAAGGAGAGTTCGGTCCACACGCTTTGCCCATTTCTGGTCGGTTCCCGAAGGAGACATTGGGTGCCTCTTGGCATTGGCAGGTCGGTATAACGCCCCGACAGGTTTCTGCCATAAGCCCTATGAGATCACCGTGGAACCACAGAACAGGGCTCCTTACTTGTTTCACGCAGGGCATGCCATTCATTCACACAAGCACACGGTAGAGTTAGTAAAGCACAGCAGAAAACGTGTTCGCTAAGAGAACAAAGAACTAAAGCTCCAAGCATCCTTACCTTGTCCTGAAGGATCCCGGACGAGCCCCCAAGATGAAAGGTTGTTGTTGAATCACGCAAATACACCGGGATTCTTGGCCCCCGGAGGAGAAGAATTCAATCCGGGGCCAGAGACGAGGCTTGATCGCTCAGAGCTTTTGTGTAATAAAGTTTTATTAAAGTATAAAGGAGATAGAGAAAGCTTCTGACATAGGCATCAGAAGGGGGTAGAAAGAGTACCCCCTTGCTAGTGTTAACAATGAGGTTATATAATCCAAAGAATGTCTGGAGGTTGTAAAGACCTCCTCCGACCTACTCCCATAATTAACATTTTAAAATAACAGAAGGTTGAATCCAAAGACTGTCCTTAGGCAGGATACATTATTGGTATATAATCCTAAGGAATGTGGAGAAATGTCCTTTTTTCCTCCTTGAGAATTCCAGACCCCTCTCTCCTCGGGGACCCCTAGACTCCCTATCAACCTGCCTAGGAAATGACTCTCACTATGATCTTAGTTTTGTTGTTTTTTTTTAAGTTAAGTTTCAAAGACCTTACTGGTTCCCCATTTCAGAGCCAAATCCTCTGTCTGGCTTTCAAAAAAGTCAATTCTTTCAAGCAGCCTCGCATTCATGCTTTTCCCAAAACTGACGCAGTCATCAGCCAGGGCAGCCTCCTCACTGGTTCACAAATAGCTCTTTCTTCCCACCACCTTGCCTTGGCGATGCCTCTCTCCCTAAAACACAACTATCCTTTCTTTCTCTCTCTCTTTTTTTTTTCTTCAAATTCTACCAATCTTTCAAGAACAAATTTTATCCTCCCTCTTTTTTAACACAGTATGTGAAACACTTATGAGTCTGAGCTTTGAAAGCAGATAGTATAAGACAAAATCTAAGCCTTGCCTCTCACTGAAAAAGTATTAATCTTTTTCAAGCTCAGTTCCCTCACCTATAAAACTGGACTAGTAATGCTATCTCAAGAGTATCATTAACACTTTTACATAAAATACATCTAAATTGCTTAGCAAAGTACCTGGTGTATGGTAAGTTCCTAAACAGAGAACTGAGATAAGTGAGCATCCACCCAAGATAACTCATGTTTCACTGAATGCACCTGCACTCTCTGATCTTCTTGTCCATCAGCCTCTTTTGGAACTTAGAGTTTCAATCCAATAAATTAGCACATAGCGTTGTGGGATAATCTACCAGTGGGGTATCCCAATATACTAAAAACCCTTTGAGGGTAAAGAAAGTGTTTATACTCCTTATGCATCTCCACAGTACCTGGCACAATGGTGAGCACACTGAAGATGCTAAATAGAGATTCATCTATTCTTCATTCAGCCTGCCCAATGTACCAGCCCCTCTGCTAGTACTGGGGACAGGCTGGGGAGTAAACGTCTGCCTGCAAGAAGCTCACAGGCAAATAGTGGCGACAGACCCATAGAGGTATAGGTGTGAAAGAATGAGGGGGTTTGGAGATAGTTAGTCACTTCTCCAGTATTTCTCTGTGTAAGTTTGTCTTACAAGCACATTTTAATCCTATTAGAACCAAATGAATGATTCCTTATATAAGCGATGTGCTGGTAAATGATAAACAAACTGGCTCTTAGGTGAAATCAAAAAGCCCTGGATTTTAGTGTTGGCCACTTTCCATGGTGTAAATACTCCCAACACGGCCAATTTCAAGTAACCATTGTGATATCACTGAATCTGGAGGTGCAAAGAAACATACCACACTACACAGTTCCACACCATAATGCAGCCTTGCCTCCATGCATGCACACAATACATGTATACAAACGCCTGCAAGACCATAGGTGATGGAAAACACAGTCAGATAACCGAGACTTCCTGAGTTTTAATATTTATCATATTTTAATACAGCAGGATTGATAAAATAATAACTATATAATTTGATTTTAATAAGAGTTGTGCTTAACAACTGAGAAATGTAATAATTCTTATGAGCTTGCCTGACTTGACTCCAAATAGCACTGTTTATATCCAATTTCTAACCCTTAAAGCTAGGTGGAAAGCTAGCATTTTATTATTGGCTATAAAGTTGAATTTTTATAAAGTAAGTCCATTTTAGATTGCACTTCAGTCAGTTCAGTCACTCAGTCATGTCTGACTTTTTGTGACCCCATGGACTGTATCACGCCAGGCCTCCCTGTCCATCACTAACTCCTGGAGTTTACTCAGACTCACATCCATTGAGTCGGTGATGCCATCCAACCATCCCATCCTCTGTTGCCTCCTTCTCCTCCTGCCTTCAATCTTTCCCAGCATCAGGGTCTTTTCAAATGAGTCTGTTCTTTGCATCAGGTGGCCAAGGTATTGGAGCTACAACTTCAGCATCAGTCCTTCCAATGATTATTCCGGACTGATTTTCTTTAGGATTGAATTGTTGGATCTCCTCTCAGTCTAAGGGACTCTCAAGAGTCTTCTCCAACACCACAGTTCAAAAGCATCAGTTCTTCAGTGCTCAGCTTTCTTTATAGTCCAACTCTCACATCCATACATGACTACTGGAAAAGCCATAGCTTTGACTAGACGGACCTCTGTTGGCAAAGTAATGTCTCTGCTTATTCTAAAAGAGATCAGAATACAAGACCACCTGATCTGCCTCTTGAGAAATCTGAATACAGGTCAGGAAGCAACAGTTAGAACTGGACATGGAACAACAGACTGGTTCCAAATAGGAAAAGGAGTACATCAAGACTGTATATTGTCACCCTGCTTGTTTAACTTATATGAAGAGTACATCATGAGAAATTCTGGGCTAGATGAAGCACAAGCTGGAATCAAGATTGCCAGGAGAAATATCAACAACCTCAGATATGCAGATGACACCACCCTTATGGCAGAAAGAGAAGAAAAGCTAAAGAGCCTCTTGATGAAAGTGAAAGAGGAGAGTGAAAAAGTTGGCTTAAAGCTCAATATTCAGAAAACTAAGAGTATGTCATCCAGTCCCATCACTTCATGGCAAATAGATGGGGAAGCAATGGAAACAGTGACAGATTTTATTTTTTAGGGGCTCCAAAATCACTGCAGATGGTGACTGCAGCCATAAAATTAAAAGACACTTGCTCCTTGGAAGAAAAGCTATGACCAACCTAGACAACAGAGATTGCACTTAGCAAAAGACTTAAATTTTCAGTTGCATTTACAAATACAGAAAAGATTTGAAGATAGAATAATATTTTTCAATTACTGGTATGTACACATTTTTAGACTAAATTCTGTGGAAAAGTCCAAATATTTATACAAGAATAGTGTGATAAACTTCCTTGTTTCTGACACCTAATGTCAGCTCTTTCACTCCTGATCATCTTAGTTTAATTTATCCCCCACATGCCTATTTTACTCCTACCCTTCCAAATCATACCAGTTATGCATCTATGTTCCCCTTATATTACTCTCAACATGACTTTGAAGAAAATGTCTCATTTCACCTATAAATGTCAGTGTATCTAAAATATATGGGCTGCCTTTCTTTGACATAACTATAATATTATTATTATACTTAAAAATTACAGTTTCTTAACATCTTCAAGTATCTGCAGTAAATATTCAAAAGTCTAATTGTCTTATTAAAGTCACAAGTGTTCTTTGTATTTTTACAGCTTGTTTGAATTTGGATGCAATCCACACACTATAATCAATTGGTCAATCTCCTATGTCTCCTTTAATCAGCAGAGTTTTCTCTCTACATCACTTTTTCCTTGGAATATATTTGGAGAAGATATAAGATCCATTTCTCCTTAGAGTCTGCCACAGATTGGCTTTTGCTGTTTGCTCCCACAAGCTGTTTTATATGTGTTGTTTGTCCTCTGTTTTTCCTATCTATTCATAATTGGATCCAAGTGAGCTCAATCAGACTCAGTCTTCATGGCGAGACCGCTTCCTTGGTGGTGGTTCGGTTTTCCAGGAGAAGGCTCATGGGGTCTGACTGTCTCTCTTCTTACGACATTGACTTCTGTTGCCTTCTGTTGAGCTCATTGACTGAATTCACTAATCACTGGAATCATACAATGGCTGTATTCTAATGTCTTCATTTATTGACTAGAATGCTTCTATAAATAAAAACTTCTCTTCATCCACTATTTGGTCAGCCAGTGGTACAATTCATTTAGGAAAAAGCAAATAAGTTTTTGTTTCTTCTCCTTTATTACCTGTTTTCAAAATATGTTGATCACTAGCATTCTTCCACAGTTACTGGCTTCTACTAAAGAAAGACTTTATACAACTTTCCATTTGGATTTGCAAGGAGTGTTCAAAATCATAGCTCAATACATTTTTTAATATAAATTTATTTATTTTAATTGGAGGCTAATTACTTTATAATATTGTATTGGTTTTGCCATACATCAACATGAATCCACCACGGGTGTACACGTGCTCCCCATCCTGAACCCCACTCCCATCTCCCTCCCCATCCCATCCCTCTGGTCATCCCAGTGCACCAGCCCTGAGCATCCTGTATCATGCCTTGAACCTGGACTGGCGATTCATTTCACATGTGATAATATACATGTTTCAATGCCATTCTCACAAATCATCCCGCCCTTGCCCTCTCCCACAGAGTCCAAAAGACTGTTCTATACATCTATACACCTGTCCCAGCAAATGGACTAGCAATCTTTCTAAATGGCATTATAAGTTAAGGGTGTATTTTAGAAACTTTTTTTTTTTTGCTTTACTGACTGGTTTTCCACTTGACATTATTGTTATAACAAGATGAATAGCACAGAGCTTTATCAGATGTGGCCTCACAAATTACCTCATCCATATGTCTCATTTGTTGTAAACTTAGGGAAATGAGGCCAGCTGAAATCCAGCCACTTGTCCAGAATGGCCCCAACAATTGGTATGAGGCCTGGTTCCAGATTTCTTGTTTCCTATTCCAGGAATCTTTTCTGAACTCTAAGAGGATGGTTCTATCAGGAATTCTAGTTAAACTCATTAGCAAGTACAAGAAAACAAATCTCACTTTCACAGACTATCCTTGAATTTAAATAAGCCATCATTCAAAAGCTCATTCCAAGGCAGACATTTTGGAACTCAAAGCATTTTCCCAAGTAACTCAAATTTCACTGTGACTAAAACCCAGGCTGCACTGATAAGCCGTTCTTAGTCATAATTTAACACAAGTACCGAGCCCTACATGTGAACTACTGTGAACAACTACCCTTTTATAGACATTGATGAGCATATGAAAACTTTCATTGCAAACAGTCTTTGCAGCCTAAGAACTTTCCACGTGCTTCTTTGATTCATTTCCACAACAGTCCTGAGAGGTAGGTTAGGACCAGGCCCAAGAGAAGTTTGACCTACCAAGAGAAATTTGAGGTCAAAATGACGAGCTCAGAAAGGCACAGTAAGAGGTGGAGCTTGGACTGGAAGCTGAGAGGCTAACGGCAGGATGATTGAGGGAGTTCTTTATAAGAGTTGAGCGAGGGAGGCCGACCCTCAGATGAAATGCTGATTTACCTGAGAAAAGGGTTCCCTGCTGTGGAATTGTACCAAGAAAGCAAATAGGAAGCTAAGTGTGTACATGAGAGAGACGGTGGTAGACAGCTTCTCCGCCTCCTATAACCACAGTCTGGTGTCATCCCCTTCTGTCCAGTACGGGCACATCATACCCACCACAAAGCAAGAGAATAGGGCAGGAGTGACGGAAATCCGATTATGAGAAGCACACAACTTCCCCTGGCTCTCGGATCACCCAAGCAGGAAGAAGCCAGCCGCCATATTGTGGGAGTGGCCTTGTGGAGAAGCCAACGTGGTGAAGAGCAGAAGGCTCCGTCCGCAGCCCTGGAGGAGTTGAAGTTAGCCCACAGCCACGTGAGTGTCTTGGGAGAGAATTCTTGAGCCTCAGTCAAGTCTTGAGCTGACTGGATGCCTTGTTGATATCTTGACCTACAACCTCGTCAGAGACCTCAGGACCAGAAATGCCCATTCAGCTTGAGTTTCTGTTGCACAGAAATTTGGATAACAAATGCTTACTGTTTAAAACTCTACGTTTTGGGGTAATTTGGTAAACAACAGATAGCTAACTCAGTGTCATTCCTAAATCAATGAATATTTGTTCTTTATTGGTGTACTTCTGTATATACACCCGGTCATTTATTTAGGAATGCTATTTTTATGTTACATAAGATAACAGACCTGCCTCTTGAGAAACCTATATGCAGGGGTCAGGAAGCAACAGTTAGAACTGGACATGAAACAACAGACTGGTTTCAAATAGGAAAAGGAGTATGTCAAGGCTGTATATCGTCACCCTGCTTATTTAACTTATATGCAGAGTACATCATGAGAAATTCTGGGCTGGAAGAAGCACAAGCTGGAATCAAGATTGCCGGGAGAAATATCAATAACCTCAGATATGCAGATGACACCACCTTTATGGCAGAAAGTGAAGAGGAACTAAAGAGCCTCTTGATGAAAGTGAAAGTGGAGAGTGAAAAAGTTGGCTTAAAGCTCAACATTCAGAAAACGAAGATCATGGCATCTAGTCCCATCACTTCATGGCAAATAGATGGGGAAACAGTGGAAACAGTGTCAGACTTTGTTTTTTTTTGGGGGGGGGGCTCCACAATCACTGCAGATGGTAATTGCAGCCATGAAATTAAAAGATGCTTACTCCTTGGAAGGAAAGTTATGACCGACCTAGATAGGATATTCAAAAGCAGAGACATTACTTTGCCAACAAAGGTCCATCTAGTCAAGGCTATGGTTTTTCCTGTGGTCATGTATGGATGTGAAAGTTGGACTGTGAAGAAAGCTGAGTGCCAAAGAATTGATGCTTTTGAAGTGTGGTGTTGGAGAAGACTCTTGAGAATCCCTTGGACTGCAAGGAGATCCAACCAGTCCATTCTAAAGGAGATCAGTCCTGCGTATTCTTTGGAAGGAATGATGCTAAAGCTGAAACTCCAGTACTTTAGCCACCTCATGTGAAGAGTTGACTCATTGGAAAAGACTCTGATGCTAGGAGGGATTGGAGGCAGGAGGATAAGGGGACGACAGAGGATGAGATGGCTGGATGGCATCACTGACTCGATGGACATGAGTTTGGGTGAACTCTTGGAGTTGGTGATAGACAGGGAGGCCTGGCGTGCTGCGATTCATGGGGTCGCAAAGAGTTGGACACAACTGAGCAACTGAACTGAACTGAAGATAATAGAGACTTTTTTTCTTCCCCTAGTTACTCTCTTTTGTCCCTGAAAAATAACAAAGCCAAACAAAGCATATATTGGATTGGCCAAAATGTTTGTTAGGGTTTTTCATAACATCTTCTGGAAAAGCTCAAATAAATGTTTTGTCCAACCCAATATGTATATTTGCTGTTGTTTAGAAGCTAATTCATCTCCAGCTCTTTTGCAGCCCCATGGACTTTAGCCCACCAGGCTCCTCTGTCCCTGAGGTGTCCCAGGCAATAATACTGGAGGGGATGGCATTTCTTTCTCCAGGGGATCTTCCCTACTCAGGGATTGAACCTGAGTCTCCTACTGGTCAACCAGATTCTTTTACCTCTGAGCCACCTGGGAAGCCCCTTATATGTATGTTAGTGATTGTCAACTGGGTGACATTTAGTTCCCAATAAATACTTGGCAATGGCAATATCTGAAGACATTTTTGGAGCTTGCTACTGAAATCTAGGGGATAGAGGGCAGAGATGCTGATAAACATCTTACAAGGCACAGGACAGACACCCACACCAAAGAATTGTCCGGGTGAAAGTGTGAATAATTATTGAGAAATCTTAGTACATAACCACTGATGTATATCTATTCAGAAAACAACTCTGTTTACAAAATTGAAGCTTTAAGATATCATATTGAAACATTAAGAAATAAGTATATTTTCTACAAATTTTTCATGTCTCCTCTTCCTATTAACATTTTTGTCAAATTGAAGTGAAATATTTTAATTATATAAAGGCAATTTTCTTTCCATTAAAATGAATAGCATGGGTTTTAGTGTGTGAAACAGTGGGTAACACAGTGGTATATTCAAATTGTTGATTGTTCCTGTTGTTATCAGGAGCACATAGATTGATACTTTGGAAAAGTAATTGTTTGACATTAAATTTGGAACATCGCGGTTCACAAAACTCAACACGGACTGATGAAAATAAATGTGGGGGTGACTCTAAAGAAGTCAATTGAGAACAGATAGTTATAGAGGGCCTGCAAATGAGACACATTTATTATAGGCAAGTGGGTCCCATCACCCTCTCCTAAAGATGGATTACCCTCGAGGATCAGAGCTTAATGAAGATGACAAAGTCGCACATTTTTTTCACAGCATTTACAAGTGTGAAACAGATCAGTCACAAATGCAAATGAACAACATTGCTGCGATGAGCCATGTAAAATCCACGGTCTAGAGTTCACTCCATTAGAAAGGCTTTCAGAAATCTAAACAAAGAGTATATACAGAGAACAGCTTCTCTTAGAAAAATAAGTTAAATATAGTAGGACTGTCGGGATGCATGGAGGCATCTCAGATCCAGAAGGAGCTGAAGGTAGAGTTACCAAAAACAATACTGCTCTTCCCTGAAGCAACAGCAACATAACACGGTCTGTAAGATCCTAAATTAGGACTTTGAAAAGAACTGTGATTATTTATGGGCTTCTCTGGTGGCTCAGATAGTAAAGCTATGCCGGAGACTTGGGTTCGATTCCTGGGTTGGGAAGATCCCCTGGAGGAGGACACAGCAACCCACTTCAATATCTTAACCTGGAGAATTCCATGGACAGAGGAGCCTGATGGGTTGCAGTCCATGGGGACACAAAGAGTCGGACACGACTAAAGTGACTCAGCACACACACACATGGTAATTAACAGTAAAGGAAATGAAAGCACAGTGCAGTTGCTGACATCTTTGGGTTGATGAATCACTAATCTGGGTTCAAGTCTTGGCTCTGACATATCTAGCTGGTGTAATTAGGGTTAAATGAAGATTAAGTTAGATACATCGTATAAGTATGGCACTCGAGCAGAGAAGGAGTTCAAAATCTTATTAGCTGTTACCACGATTACCAAAAATCTGATATGTAATATCATAGCTATTCCTAATACAACATCCTTGTCCCCTGAAACAGACACCATCCATCAGACAGCTCACGGAAACGTGGCGATTCCTGGGTTCCATTTCTGGGTGTGACTGACGTCAGCCACAAGGCAGGTGCAGGCCATGACAAAGTGCTGCCGGCTGTGGACGTTTGCTGACAGCCTCTGGGCCTCTTTGCTGAGTGCAGGGTGATAACTCCATCAGCGGCCTCACATGCCCACACACGAATCCATTCTCACTCCTTCCTTCGTAAGGCTTTTACAAGATGAAGCTTTCTGATTGTTTAAACTTATACCTACACTTTTGATATTTCTGATTGGATCTAAAAGGCACATGCTTTACTGGAAGGGTCTGGTACAGATCATTGACTTTACATTTAGCTGGGTTCCCCACATTTCAATTTCTCACCCCAATCATTTTCATCTTCACTGTTTAGGGACCAAACAGTAACATCAATGAGCTTGGATTATTTGATCAATGATAAGATGTTTTCTGTAACAAAACTGTCTGGAAAATCTGAATTCAAATTGAAATCTTCTCCACATCAGTGTTCTAGATTCTGTCCAGAAATAAGATGGATTTAGCAAAGAAGGAGGAGCTCTTAGATTTAAAACCTGCCTGCAGATATTTTACACGGGTTATTGACTTTCTTTTCTTTTCAGGCAAAATTCTTTCATTTTAAAAACTTACATAGAAACCAATATTCTTCTACATGGCTTATTATTTTTTGTCATAAAACAAATCCATGTTCTAGCAACAGTGAATAATGGACAAACATTAGGGATGTTATCTCTGCCATTATTTTCCTCTTTGAAGCTCTATCAGAATACTGGGAGAAATAATTGAATAATAAATCCTGAGGAAATAGTAGAGATCTGTCCATGATAGATTCAACATTAGCAGCATTGAGTGGAAAATAACCTCCCACTACAGGAAACAATTACTTTTCTATACAAAAGGAAGACTGTTAACAAAAATTGGGTGAGGTTGGAAATTTTTACAAGATGTCTTAGAAAAATTTCATCATTGTTTCAGGGATTAAGTATAAAATACTGTAGGCATTTAGGCAACTTTTATGAAGTAAATGAGTTCGTCGTCTACGTCAATATTGATAGTGATGAACATTCCAGATATTTAATTTTCAGAGACAGATTTAATTTCGAGATTCTCTTTATCACACTTACTGCAGGCAACACAACGAACAAAGCCTAATTAGGGTTAGTACATATTTGCACAAGGATAGATTTTATATCTACACACAAATGAATCTGACATCATTAAGTTCTGGGATTGGAGAAAATGATGGAGCTGGATTTGAGGTGTGAATGCGAGGTGACTGGGCACCCAAGACATCAGATTTTCTCTGCCTTTGAGCTGAGGTTGTCCTGGACCCTACCTCCCAGGTTTTCTGGTTTTTCTCGCTTTAATTGTTTACTTTCTTGCCAACTCTGTGACTCACTCTAAAATACTTGCTGTAGATTGCCTAGACCAATTGGGAACAGACTGGAGAAGCACTCACAGCCTGGGAGAGGGAGGGAGTCTTGGAGTCCCCTTGATACTCAAGCACAGCACTCAAGCGAAAATCATGGGGGCTTGTGCTAAGGAGCGGGCTTCCCTGAGAGCTCAGCTGGTAAAGAATCTGCCTGCAATGCAGGAGACCCTGGTTCGATTCCTGGGTTGGGAAGATCCACTGGAGAAGGGAAAGGCTACCCACTCCAGTATTTTTGGGCTTCCCTTGTGGATCAGCTAGTAAAGAATCTGCCTGCAATGCAGGAGACCTGGGTTTGATTCCTGGGTTGGGAAGATCCCCTGGAGATGGGAAAGGCTACCCACTCCAGTATTCTGGCCTCAGTCCATGGGATCACAAAGACTTGGGCACGACTAAGTGACTTTCACTTTCATACCTTCAGTGCTGAGGAAGCCTCAAAACTGCCTGCATGAGCCTGTGCTGTGTAGGGATTGTCATAAATCAGTCCCATATGGCCCCTCGACAGAGGCACTGTCTTGCTTCTTCACAGCAGGATATGACCATTGGCTTAAAGCCTACTGGCACACATAAATTGCTTTCAATAGAACCCAAATCCACAGACTTTTGGATCATGCTTAATTTGCATATCCCATGAATCTGCACCCAATATCTGCCCACTGTAGGAAAGAGAAACCCTGTGACTAAAAAGACCCAACCCTCTACCACCCCCCAGAGCAATCCGACCCAGAGATCCCCCAACCAGGTCTGAGTAGTATCATCTTGACTTGCACACCCTCTCCACCCCCCTGCCCTCAGAACTCCCCTTGTCCTCTGTCTGTTATGGCCAGTGGCCCCCTGCAGCTTTCTCTGAAGGTTCTCTGGTTAGAGAACTAGAATCCTGTCCCAGGGCCACTTAGCAGACCATGTGGTGCTGTCATCTCATGGTCCTGTCTTTGCCTTGGTCAGTCCTGAAGTCCTTAAACTCACCACAGGGAGCAATAAAATATGTACCCAAGAAAGGAGCACAGACTGATCTGGAAAGACAGCACATCCATCAGAACCTTGCTGCTGGACCAAGCACTAACAATTAGAGAACAGGCAAGGACCAGGGGGATGCTGGTGTGGAGGGAGGGCAGTCCTGGCAGTGCATCCAGGGGAGGCCAGAGAAAATTGATGATCCAGGGCCAAGTATCAGCACCTCCACCCAACCTTGGCTCTGTGCTAACACCACCCTACTACACCAGGATTTAGACAGGACCCTGTGGAGGGCTGGAGAGGAGGCTGTGCAGTGCCTGGTTGTCCACAATCAGCTAAGATGAAGTTGTGGTACCTTTAGTCAAAGCTATGGTTTTTCCAGTAGTCATGTATGGATGTAAGAGTTGGAGCGTAAAGAAGGCTGAGAGCCGAAGAATTGATGCTTTTCAACTGTGGTGCTGGATTCTTGAGAATCTCTTGGACTACAAGGAGATCAAAGCAGTCAATCCTAAAGGAAATCATTCCTGAATATTCTGAATGCTGATGCTGAAGCTGAAGCTCCAGTACTTTGGCCACCTGATGTGAAGAGCCAATTCATCAGAAAAGACCCTGATGCTGAAGGCAAAAGAAGGGGGTGGCAGAGGATGAGTTGGTTAGATAGCATCACCAACTCAATGGACATGAATCTGAGCAAATGCTGGGAGATAGTGAAGGACAGGGGAGCCTGGTGTGCTGCAGTCCATGGGGTTGCAAAGAGTCAGACACAACTTAGTGACTGAACAATAGCCACAACTTGTTGTGGTCACTGGTGGTAGAGGAGGCTCAAGACAAAAATAAATTCAGCTATAATAAAAGTAAAGTACAGAAAAGTGCTATGTTGCTTGCTCATCTGAGTTAGTGACCTGGTAAAATTTTACCTATTAGATCTGTTTTCTATTTTGATCTAACTAAATTAGAACTTTTTTTTGTCCTCTCCACATGCTGTAGATCAATTCATCAATTTCCAACTGGCTTCAGTCTGTTGGGTCTGATAGACTGCTCCATATGGTTAACATTTTCTTGTTTAGAGAAAAGTGTTTATAAAAAGTGCCAACAAAGACCCGTCTAGTCAAAGCTATGGTTTTTTCAGTAGTCACGTATGGATGTGAGAGTTGGACTGTAAAGAAAGCTGAGCACCAAACTTTGGTATTGGAGAACTGTGATACTGAAGAAGATTCTTGAGAGTCCCTTGGACTGCAAGGAGATCAAATCAGTCAGTCCTAAAGGAAATCAGTCTTGAATATTCATTAGCTGGACTGATGCTGAAGCTGAAACTCAAATACTTTGGCCACCTGATGCTGAAGAACTGACTCATTAGAAAATAACCTGATGCTGGCAAAGATTGAAGGCAGGAGGAGAAGAGGATGAGAGGATGAGATGGTTGGATGGCATCACTGACTCAACAGATGTGAGTTTGAGCAAACTCCAGGATTTGGTGATGGACAGGGAGGCCTGGTGTGCAGCAGTCCATGGAGTCGCAGAGTCAGACACGACTGTGTAACTGAACTGAACTGAACAGCTAAAAAAAAAAAATCAAAGCCATAATTTTTAAAAGCTGACACTATTGAATTAATCTACTGAAGTTTTCTCAAAATATTTACTGGTGTTGTTAACAGATGATAAATACAAACAGCACCAGAGGTGAGTTTATCATGAAGCTAATGGAGCTTTAGTTACATAGCTCCCACTTGCAAAGACTTTTCCAAGGGCCATGGATGGACCCTAGGAATTTCATATTAATAATGTCATGGTTATCTTAAGGGAAAAAACTCAACCCCCAAGCTTGAATATTCCCCCAAATAGCATATTCTAACCAAAGTTAAGATGCTACAAGGCAAAGCTTTGATTCTGCAACATGTGAAATTGACTCCAGAAGAAATGGTTTCCTTTGTAGCCACTTCTGTGTCTGGTGTCCAGAAGGCTCAGGAGGTTTGGATCGTAAGACCACACTCGACTTTCAGGACCCAGACACCAGATGGCATGCACGATTCTTTAGGCTCAGATAAAGCAATGGCTGGAAATCCATACCCTATTTGGTGAGTTAGTATACTTACATGGGCTCATTTGGGGTAACAAATTAGTTGTCTATGCTGTAGGATGGTCTTTCAAACTCTACTAAAAATGTAGGTGAATGTGGACAGTTACTTCCCTGATGGCTCAGCTGTAAAGAATCCACCTGCAATGCAGGAGACCCAGGAAATTCTGGTTCAATCCCTGGATTGGGAAGATCCTCTGGAGGAGGAAATAGCAACCCACTCCAGTGAGTTGGGAAAAATGCCATGGCAAGAGGAAGAGGAGCCTGTCAGGTTACAGGCCTACAGTCCACAGGGTCACAAAGGGTCAGACACGACTGAGCAACTAAGCATGCGTGCACAGGCACTCACTTAACCTTCCAGTCTCAATTTTTCATGTACAAAATGGAGATGCTAAGTCTCTAGATCATAAGGATACAGTGTGGAAGAAAGGGGGAAATATACATGCATAGCCTAGAACCCGTCTCACAATAAATATGTCCAACTCACATGCCCCTGACTCTTACTTGTGTATTGAATGAGGGTGTGGATAGAGACAAAAAGTGAAAGCTTATTATCTGACATTATATGCAAGCCCCCAGCTGAAGACATCATGGTAGGTTGATCTCCAACTGCCAAAATCTTCATTGCCAAATGCCCATCAAATGGTGAATGAATAAACAGGAGGTGATACTTCCATATAGTGGAATATGATCCAGTGATAAAAAGGAATAACTCTCAAACACATGCAACCACATGCATGCATCACAAACACATTCCCTTAGGTCAAAGAAGGCACATTCAAAAGACTACACACTAGGATTCCATTTGTACGACCTGCTGGAAAAGGCAAAACTGCAGAGGGAGAAGATCACCCCATAGCTGACTACAGTGGGCCCAAGAGACCTTTGGAGGGTGATAAAAACCCTTCTATCTCTTGATTACAGCAGTGGTAACTTGATTGTAAGTTTTATCCAAAATGTATGGAATGGTACACTCACAGGAGTGAATTTTACTCTGTGTACATACTGGGTATAATGATGCAAAATATACCTCAATGGATCTGATCCAAACAAACAAAAGGAAACATTGCTGTGCACTGCAGACACGGCCAGAGGCTGCTCAGAGCTCTGTTTTCAGCAGCACGCCTGGGTCCTGCCGCCTCCCTGCCTGAAAGACCTGCTTAGGGACCGCCAACATCAATACCACTCCCCTTGCTTTTGTGGGATGGGGTCTAAAAGAAGGTCATCCATGTGTTGTCATGTTCGCAGTGCAAACTTGGGCTGGTGAGTGTGTACAAGCTTGCCTCCCATTCACCACATGCTGCCCCCCTGATCAAGAGCTTCCAGACCACTTCATAAAATACTCTCCAGGTGAGACCCCTTCACTCTACCATAAGCCACACTGTAAGGGAAACATCCATTTCTTGAATGAATGTCTAGCTGGAGGCATAAAGTCTACATTCAAATACTTCTTAAAATGAAAGATTATATGAGCTACACTGTCCTAAGCATCAGACAGTGGCAAGGGGACCACCTGATGGGGCACCACTGAGTCTGAATGGGGTATTCTCCAACTAACTAGCTGTCGATTTGCAGTAAGGGCTGAGTGGGTCTGACTCAAATAGTGCGTGAATCTCCAAATCACGTTGGAGAGAGGGCGTTTTTGATTTTAAGAAAGATTAAAGTGAAGTCATACTCTAAGGTAAACCATGAACTTGGGGAGCTGATGATATGTTAATGTAGGTCCATCCTTGGTTAAAGAAAAAAAGTACCAATCTGCTGATAATAGGGGCGGGCTTGCGGGCTTCTAAAGAAGTCTTAAGGAAAAAAAAAAGGAGGTAGTGATCCAAGTGGGGCTTCCATGGTGGCTCAGTGGTAAAAAATCCACTTTCCAATAGAGGAGACACAGGTTCGATCCCTGGGTCAGGAAGATCCCCTGGAGGAGGAAATCACAACCCCATCAGCCTTCTTGCCTGGAAAACCCCATGGACAGAGGAGCCTGGTAGGCTACCATCCATGGGGTCACAAAACAGCGGACACAACTTAGCAGCTAAAGAACAGAGCGATCCGAGGATCTGAATGAAGTCAGTTCTGATCTACCTCCTGTCCACTCACAGTCAGATTTTAGCTACTTGCAGGAGCCCCTGTCTGGTCTGTATTTATGTCTAAAGTCTTAGAGGGTGTAGAACGTCTAAGGAGAGCCTCACACTTGTATACTTAGGCAGCGCTTCTCAAGGACTGATCCTACTGAACTGACGTCATATGAATGGAGCAAAAATACACTTCAACAAAAGAGAGAGGAAGCTGTTTGCAAAACTGAACTTCACCTGTTTGGCAGAGCTGGGGATGAAACTGCCGCAGTTCCACGGTGGGTGGCAATCATAATACCATTAAACACCTGAAACGCAGCAGGTGTTGTAAAGGCTAGATGAACGCTCTTTGGACTCCAGGTGCAAGAATTGGATTCACCATAATTTTTGCCTCATAACACACTCTCATCATTAGCTATGCATGATTTGCTTTATGTTTTATTTATTTGGTTGTTTTAACAATGCCATAAGCACCCGCAATTACACCTCCCCAAAGACCTTAACAATGACTTTCATCTTACATCCACAGACCCCCAGAGTCACCCATCTGGAGCAACCACACCCTGAATCCTATGTTTGATCTTCTCGTTACTTTTTAGTAGCTTTACTGCAACTTTATGTATCATTAACATTTATATTAATATTAAAGCTATTTTTGTCTTATAAAATGGGCTTCCCTGGTGGCTCAGATGGTAAAGAATCTGCTTGCAATGCAGGAGACCTGGATTCGATCCCTGGGTCAGAAAGATCCCCTGGAGAAGGACCGTCTTTGCCTTATATAAAAGGTATGTTTTATGTAAACTTTTAGTACTAACTTTTTTAAACTTCATATCACACAGCTTACCTCCTTTGAAACTGTGTTTGATGGTAGTTCACGCATCTTGTCTGCTGTCACGGGTTCCACTTTGGACGGCAGATTTCCCTGTTCTTTGGTTGATGTCCCCAGTCTTTGGTGAACAGTCCCATATGTGCCCCCTTTGTCCATGCATCAGGTGTCCTCCTGGTCAAGGGAAACGCCTGCACTGGAATATTGAGTATGTGGATGATTCAGTTTAGCAAGAATGCCATGCTGTTTTCCAAAATACCTGCACCATTGTAGACTCTACACTCTCAGTGGGTAAGAAGTCCTACAGACCTACATTCCCTTCAGCCCTTGGTATTTTCAGATTTTGTAAATTATTGCCATCTAAACGATTGAAAAATGGTGTCCCATCGTGGTCTTGAATTGCGTCTTTCTGGTCACCCGCGATGTTCAGCATCTCTCTGCTTCTTCCTCTGTCAGTCGCAGTCTCTCTGTCTCTTCTTCTTTCTCTCTGCTTTCTATATTTTTGGCATGATTGCTTTGTCAGTTGTATTGCATACATTTTCTCTCCCAGTGTGTAATTTGTATTTCCCTTTTCTTTAACATGCTTTCTCATTATAAAACCTTATTAATTGCAACACTGTCAATTCATGTTATATTTACTCAGCACATGACCCCAGAGAACAGATAAGAGAGCTGTTATTTTAAAAAAGAGAGAGAGAGAGAGCCTTGAAGAATTCATTAAGCTGCCCAGGGTCACAAAGTCAGGTCATTCAGGAGCTAAGTTTTACATTCAAGTTTTATTCCATTGCCAATTCTCTTTTCACTACAAGACCAGTTTTCTTGTACTTGATGGAGGTAGGTTTTTTTTCATCCAAGGGATGAGTAGTTTTAAAGGCATATTTAAAAAGCAAAGACTTTTCAAATGGATACATGTAACAAATCTTAGAGCTTTACAGGTGAAAGGAGCTTGTTACTTTGTGCTAAGTCAGTTGTGTCCAACTCTTTGGGACCCCATGGACAGTATAACCCGCTAGGCTCCTCCGTCCATGGGATTTTCCAGGCAAGAATATTGGAGTAGGTTGCCATTTCCTCCTCCAGGGGATCTTCCTGACCCCAGCATTGAACCCCAGTCTCCTGTATTGGCAAGAGGGTTCTTTACCGTTAGCGCCACCTAGGAAGCTTGTTGATTTAGTACTTGACAAAGTTAACAAACAAAAAGGCTGGGACTTATAGAGGTGAGTGGCTCTCCTAAGACCATTTGGCTAATTAGATTATTCAGTACCGTAACAAGAAGCTCGGGGCCCTCACCCCCAGTGCAACTCTGCAACTCCCTCTATTTCACTATATATGAGGGGATTTGTGCAGGCTCTACATATTCAACTTCTCTGTGTTCTTTGCAATTGATCTCCATGAAAAAACATATTACACAATAATTTCTATAGCACTGCTTCAGCTGGCTGCAATCACCATCCTTAATGAGACTCAGGTGTGGAAAAGTGACCCCTCCCATAAGTACTCTGACTTTTTAAAGTGAGAACTTGCATTTTATCAAGACGGCTTTCATGATCCCTGATTTGAGCAGCCCTTGTAGTAACAAGAATTGAATTGACCATGACTGTATTTATGGAGCATATCCTGCTAACAGGCCCCATATTACAACTTCTAGCCAAAGACCCCAGCCTTGCTAAACCAGCCTGTTGTAATGTGCAAAGATCCTAAAGTCACGATACTGACAGGAGTATTTCCCCATATGGGGTCCTGCTGGGTTTAAACCAAACCTTCTAAAGAAAGCTGGGTGGCTTCATCCCAATCAAGCTTTCATGGAAAAGCCTGGAGATTTCTATCCCCAGTTAGCTGTGACAGTAGCTACTTATGTGTCATCAGAGGTGCATGAATCCACGTGCCCAAGTCCCTGTAACCAAGTCCGTGCTTCTCTTGATCTACCTTCTTTGCACAAAGAAATCTATGTGTGTAACTGGAATAAAGTATCTCTCGGGCTTTTGGAGTTCATTTCTGGGGAGTTCTTTGCCCTAGTTAGGGTCTAGTTGCTGACATCATCCACCCCAGTAGGTTTCCGTAAAAAGGAACCTAATACAGGAAAGGATACGTTCACAAACCATCAGGGAAGGCTGGGGAAGCAGGCTCTACTGACTCTGCTAGGAACAAAGCCCCGTCGCCAGACTCTTCTCCTCTGTAGTAAATCAGGGAGTTGTTTGCAGTGCTGATGACTGCAGAACTGCTGGCCGCAGAGCTGCAGAGTTGTTGCCGACATCAGAGGAGCCCTGTCGTTGCTGCTAAGGCATCAGGCAGACGTTGGAGCCGCCTCCTAAATCCAGAAGCTGCGGCCGTGTTTTCAGACTACATGCCGGCATTTCTGTCACCATCTGACACCAACCAATGGGGGCCTAGTGCCTTGCCTTCCTTCATGTAACTCGGGTCTAATTCAGAGTCTTCCAAGAGGGCATTGAATGGCAGAACTAGGAACCAAGAAGCCAAGGAAGCAGAGTTATTGGTTGAAATTCCACCCTCTGGATTCCCGTTGTTCAGTCACTAAGCTGTGTGTCCCACTCTTTGCGACCCCATGGACTGCAGCATGCCAGGCTCCTCTGTCCTCCACTATCTCCTGGAGTTTACTCAAATTCATGTCCATTGAGCTGGTGATACCATCCAACCATCTCATGCTCTGTTGTCCCCTTCTCCTCTCACCTTCAGTCTTTCCCAGCATCAGGGTCGTTTCCACTGAGTCAGCTCTTCGCATCAGGTGGCCAAAGGACTGGAGTTTCAGCTTCAGCATCAGTCCTTCAATGAATATTCAGGGTCAATTTCCTTTAGGATTGACTGGTTTGATCTCCTTGCTGTTCAGAGGACTCTCAAGAGTCTTCTCCAGCACCACAATTAGAAGGCATCAGTTCTTTGGCACTCAGCCTTCTTTATGGTTCAACACATCTATACATGACTACTAGAAAAATCATAGCCTTGGCTTTAAGGACCTTTGTCGGCAAAGTGATGTCTCTGCTTTATAATATTCTGTCGAGGTTTGTCATGGCCTTCCTCCCAAGGAGCAAGCATCTTTTAACATAACGGCTGCAATCACCATCTTCAGTGATTTTGGAGCCCAAGAAAATAAAATCTGTCAGTGTTTCCACTTTTTCCCTCATCTATTTGCCATGTAGTGATGAGACCAGATGCCATGATCTTAGTTTTTTCAATGTTGAGTTTTGAGCCAGCTTTTGCACTTTTCTCTTTCACCCTCATCAAGAGGCTCTTTATTTCCTCTTCACTTTCTGCCATTAGAGTTGAAAACCCATCTGAGGGCCCACCGTAGCAGGATGCACATCCTTTAAAACACCCCTGGGGTATCAGATGTTACCTTTCCTTTTCTCTCAGGGAAAGTGGTCCGAGGGGTTGAAGGCATAAACGTGACTTCTGACCGGTTGGCAGTCACCTCTCCTGAAGGCATCCTGCTCATGCAAATTCAGATATAGCAAAAATCCTTCCAAATTACTACATTGGTGAAATTTAGAATTCAGTGAAAAAATGAATTCATAAAGGGAAGTCTCTAATGTATTGACTTTTACTATATTTTCATAGCAGAAAGCACCCTCATTTCCTAGATGTGTATTTTTCTTACATATTGCCCATAAACATAAAAGCTATAACCATATGATTTGTTTTTCTTCCAGTTTTCCCAGAGTGGAAAATGTTTTCTGCTCTTATTCTTCCTAAATACTTTCTTTACTCTTTCTTCAATTGGCCATTCAAAAATTTTAAAATATCCTTACATAGTTAATTGGTGAGGAAGCTTCCTGCCAATGCAGGAGACATAAGAGATGCACGTTCAATCCCTGGGATGGTAGAAAGATCCACTGGAGTAGAAAATGGCAACCTTCTCCAGTATTCTTGCCTGGAAAATTCCATAAACAGAGGAGCCTGGCAGGCTAAAATCCATAGGGTCACGAAGAGTCTGAATGCACACACACACTCACACACCAGGTCTTACCATACAAATATTCTTGTTATTTTGATATAGAAAATGTTTTTCAAATCTCCATACTCTAGCAAGTTAGGCCTTTAGTTTGAATCTCAGAATTGAAGAAGGTTCAGTTTGTCCCCTCTGAAACGAGAAAGCAGTCATCAGCATCGCCTTTCCTTTAATGGCAGGAAGAGGCATTTTGTTAAATATTCAATATTTGAAGCCATTTTTCTTCATTTCCACAAAGGTCACAGTGGCACGTGCACGCTCTCTGTTGGGCTGAAGTGTTCCAGGAAGCTTTGCAGTCTTCTCCCTGGGCCTCCGCCTTAAACTCGGGCTGCCCTGGAATGAATTACTGCTGATGGAGAAAAGGCATCTTCAGATTGTTCCGACGTGTCTCGCCGGCCTCGTTATGAAGCATAATGTGCGCTCATCTTCACAGTTATTATGCTTGGTTTCACAGGGGCTTTATCATAATGTTTCCTCCAAAGATGGAGAGAGGACAGAGCCACAGCACGGGTATTGCGGCTCCTGTTTCAGGAGGTGTCCTCTGCCTTTCGGGCTTCACCACAAAGACGGACCAAGCCACGGCAGCCCAGGGGGAAGCACGCCTGGGAAACTGGAACTTAGAGCTGCAGAATTCTTTTTTTTTTTTTTTAATTGGAGGATAATTGCTTTACAATGTCGTGTTGGTTTCTGCCATACAGCAACATGAATCAGCCTTAATTATGCATATGTCCCCTCCTTCTTGAGCCTCCCTCGCTTCCCCCATCCCACCCCTCTAGGTCATCACAGAGCCCCACACTGAGCTCCCTGTGCGATAGAGCAGCTTCCTGTCAGCTATCTATGTTACACATGGCAGTGTATGTACGGGCTTCCCAGGTAGCTCAGCTGGTAGAGAATCTGCCTGCAACACAGGAGACGCTGGTTCGATTTCCGGGTTGGGAAGATCCCCTGGAAGAGGGCATGGCAACCCACTCCAGTATTCTTGCCTAGAGAATCCCCATGGATAGAGGAGCCTGGTGGGCTACAGTCCATGTGGTCACAGAGTCAGACACGACAGAGACATAGCAGAGCACAGCACTTTGTATATATGTCAGGGCTACAGTCTCAATTCATCCCACCCTCCCCTTCCCTTGCTGCATGTTCCCTGACTTTGTGTCTCTTTCCTGCCCTGCAAATAGGCTCATTGGTACTATTTTTCTAGATTCCGTATATATGAGTTAGTACACGATATTTCTTTTTCTCTGATTTTGTAGGACTCAGTGTGAATTACCCTCAACTGATGGACATGAGTTTGAGTGAACTCCGGGAGTTGGTGATGGACAGGGAGGCCTGGCGTGCTGCGATTCATGGGGTCGCAAAGAGTCGGACACGACTGAGCGACTGAACTGAACTGAACTGAGGGGGAAAAAAAAACACACCACTGATTTGTGTTCACATAAGACTAAATTTATAAAATACAAGGTTCAAACAAAGCTTTATGAGCCAATGTATATTTTATTAACTCTACATCACCTCAAGGCTATGCCTTTCTTTCACCCCTGCCCTCTCTTTCTCTTCACTGTATTTTACTTCGTGATTAAGTTATTTTACATCGAAGACTGAGTTCATCTCCCAGCATCCTTGGAAGAAGAAGGCAACCTGTACAAGCATATTTGAAGTGACCATAACGCATCGGATTTGCCTCGATAAGATGCAGACATCTGCCATCGAGAGCCCTGCTTGGCAAAACTGAGTTTGTGTGTTTCAGCTTGTTTTCTTGGCAAGTTGTTCGCTTGCCTTTCTCTTCCTACCTGCAGATGTCTTCAAGGAACTGGCATGTGCTCTTCCTCAATGAGAGTCCAGCAGGACCCAGTGCTTCATGGACTCAAAGCCCTTAGTGGAACGCTGCACAACCGGACAGTGAGGGGTGGGAAATGTCGACCCTGGAGTGTGGAACTGGTTGCAGCTGGATGGTGTGGGACATGGCTGGCCCTCACTGCTCTATGGAAGGAACTCAGCTCTATGCCCAGGCTGGGGCTTTCAGGTCTTTCTAGAAAAGTCTGTCTAGATATGAAGTTGCATCAGCTTCAGATTCAGATTCCAGCTCCTGGCTTAGAAAGCCCCTTGCCAGAAAAGACACTCTTCGCTCTCAACATGGATGAAGTTACCCGTGGAAGGGTCTCAATGGCCCAGGTGGACCTTTGCCCCTTGGGACAATTCATCCTTGTCAATGGGCTGGGTTATAAGACTGGCCAGCCTGCACCACAGACCTCTCTATGGCCCTGGGATCAGAGGATGACAAACCATCCTTCAACATGACCCCCAGCAACTAGGAGACAGGGAAGTACTCCAGGAAAACAGAGTTGGGGAACAGACAGACCTCGGAAGCAACCACACTCCTTATGCCAGAACTCCACACTCTCTGTGGTCTGAAATTGCTCTTCTCCAGAGCCCCTGACCTGAGCTGCCTTTTCCCATCAGATCAGCCTCTTGGCCTTGCTTCATCCTCAGTGGAGCTCCCTCCCCTCCCGTCAACCCCCATGGCATGCTTCTGCTCATCTGTCCCCTTGTTCAGCTATGATGCCCTAGTACCCAACCAGCTCTCACCTGGACCCAAGGACCTAGTCAAAATTCATCCCTGGGAAGACAACTTGAGTAAGTTCAGTTCAGTTCAGTCACTCAGTCATGTCCGACTCTTTGCCACCTCATGGACTGCAGCACGCCAGGCTTCCCTGTCCATCACCAACTCCAGGAGTTTGCTCAAACTCAGGTCCATTGAGTCAGTGATGCCATCCAACCATCTCTCCCTCTGTCATCCCCTTCTCCTCCTGACTTTTATCTTTCCCAGCATCAGGATCTTTTCCAATGAGTCAGTTCTTCATAACAGGTGGCCAAAGGGTTGGAGCTTCAGCTTCAGCATCAGTCCTTCCAATGAATATTTAGGGTTCATTTCCTTTAGGACTGATTGGTTGGGTCTCCTTGCAGTCCAAGGGACTCTCAAGAGTCTTCTCCAACACCACAGTTCAAAAGCATCAATTCTTCGGTGCTCAGCCTTCTAGTTGAGTGGATGTCTATCTAGCTCTCACATCCATACATGACTACTGCAAAAACCATAGCTTTAACTATAATAATTATGTTTTTAATTATAATTTTTTTAGGTTCTACTTTGTACTTCTGCTGCTGCTGAGTTGCTTCAGTTGTGTTCAACTCTTTGCAACCCATGGTCTGCAGCCTGCCAGGCTCCTCTGTCCATGGGATTCTCCAGACAAAAATACTGGAGTGGATTGCCATGCACTTCCAGGGGCTCTTCCCCACCCCACCTCCCCACCCCCACCCTGCAGGGGTGGGACCCGTGTCTCTTCTGGCTCCTGCATTGGTATGAAGCTCTTTATCGCTAGTGTCACCTGTGAAGACCCTACTTGGTACTGAAGCTGAGCAAAGCAAGACACTAGGACTTCGGTGTGTAAAATTATAGGTGGAAGTAGGGAATGAGGTAAGCAGGAAGAAATCCTGCAAATCCACACTGGTACAGTGGTCCATCTCCATGCAAAGGAGCTTGCTGAAGGTAGAATTGTCCTTGGCCGTGAAGTCAGGGGAGGACTCAGAAGGACTGCTAATGGCCTTGAGCAAATCTACTGCTTCTTGAAGGAGCAAAAACACCATTTATCTTAGCTTCTCACCCATGGAGCACTTATCAGCTTGCTGCTGCTGCTGCTGCTGCTGCTAAGTTGCTTCAGTCATGTCTGACTCTGTGTGACCCCATTGATGGCAGCCCACCAGGCTCCCCCGTCCCTGGGATTCTCCAGGCAAGAACACTGGAGCAGGTTGCTGTTTCCTTCTCCAATGCATGAAAGTGAAAAGTGAAAGTGAAGTCGCTCAGTCGTATCCAACCCCTTTTTCATGACCCCATGGACCTCACAATGAGTGACTGCTTTGGGGTAGGGATACTGGGGCTTCCCTGGTGGTTCAGATGGTAAAGATTCCACCGCAATGCAGAAGACCCAGGTTTGATCTCTGGGTCAGGAAGATCCCCTGGAGAAGGGAAGGGCAACTCACTCCAGCATTCTTGCCTGGGATATCCCATGGACCAAGGAGCCAGGTGGGCTGCAGTCCACGTAGACGCAAAGAGTCAGACACGACTTAGCAACTAACACTTTCATTTTCAGTAGCTTTGGCTCCAATCACGTAAGTGCTTTGGGAACATCCTGTGTGTGTGATACTTGCTTGTCCTGAAGGAAAAAGCCAGGTGAAGTTCACTGTCTTCCTGAAGTTCACGGGCCAGCAGATGGCCATGTGTCTTAAAAGACAGAAAGAGTTGCGGGTGTGTGGCAAGATGAATAATGGCCCCCAAAGAGATCCAGCTCCTAATTTCCAGATCCCATGTATGCTGCCTTAATGGAAAAGTGGACACTGCAGGTACGATCAAGGATCTTGATGTAAGAAGACTATCCTAGGCTCTCAAGTGAGCCTGAAATGCCATCCCAAGTGTCTTTGTGAAGGGAAGCTGGAAGGAGAGCCAATTACAGAGGAGAAGAAGGTGAGGTGGTGACGTGAGGAACAGGGGAAAAAAGACACGTGATGCGAGAGATGTAGGGTCATAAGCCCTGGAAAGAGCGTGACCTTTGTAAGACAGAAAACACCAGGGATGGAGCCTCCTGTAGAGCCTCTGGAAGGAATCGGACAACTGACACACTCACTTTTGCCCTGTAAGATTCACCGCACACTTCTGACCTCCAGAACTTTAAGGGGATAAATGTGTATTGTTTCAAGTCGCCAACCTTACGGTAATGTGTTACAACCACCATACGAAGCTAGTCCAAGGGGTGGACTAGCTAGTCACGTAAAAGGCAGCCCCGTCCCCAGGGTGGGGAGAGGTCAGAAAGCTCTACCAGGGAATGAACTTCAATTCCTGACAAGGTTGTGATGGGCAGACAAGCAATGTACATTTAAAACTCTGTCCTCGGGCTTCCCTGGTGGCTGGGTGGTAAAGAATCCACCTACCAGTGCAGGAGACACAGGTTCAGTCCCAGGTCTGGGAAGATCATCCCACGTGCCCCAGCACAGCTAAGGCCGCGCACCACAGTTCTTGAGCTTTTGCTCTCTAGAGCCCGGGAACCACAGCGATTGAGCCCCTATGCCACAACCGAAGCACACATGCCCTTGAGCCTGTGCTACGCAGCAAGGGACGTCGCTGGTGCGAGAAGCCCACGGCCACAGGTAGGGAGTGACCTCCACTCACCACAACTAGAGAAAAGCCTGCAGAGCATCAAAGTCCCAGCACAGCCAAAAATCATAAATAAATGATATGTATAAATGAAGAATCTGTCTTTATATAATATATATTGGAGGAGGAAATGGCAACCCATTCCAGTATTCTTGTCTAGAGAATCTCCATGGACAGAGAAGCCTAGGGGGGTTACAGTCCATGGGGTTATACAGATCGGACACGACTGAAGCAACTTAGCACAGCACACACATATATAAAGAATCTTTTCTCTTAAGCAGAGAGCTTGTAGGATTGTAGCTCAGTCAGTAAAGAATCTGCCTGCAGTGCAAGAGACCCAGGTACAATTCCTTGGTCTGGAAGATCCCTGGAGAAGGAAATGGCAACCCACTCCAGTATCCTTGCCTGGAAAATCTCATGGACAGAGGAGCCTGGTGGGCTGCAGGCCGTGGGGTTGCAAAGAGTCGGGCACGACTGAGCGACTAACACTTACTTAGTTTGTAGGATCTAAGCCAGATCGGAGACTTCTCTAAACAATGACATCTGCTCTTTCATCTTCCAGAGTCAACACTGGGGAAGACTTCTGTTACTTACTGAGCTAAACATTTCAGCGTGCTCCATTGTTTGGGATCTCTTTTCACCACTCTGTGAGCAGGCCTTATAATCATGCAGTTCTCAATAAGGAGACCGAGGCTGTCAGTGGGCCCGGAGCTTCCCAATGTCATGTGGTTTAATGGATGCTATCTAGTGCTGTCCAGACTCTCTCTGGCAGTGAGGAGGCCCCAGCTCCTGGGCTCAGTGCCAGGCAGACAGCCGTCCATCCTCAGTCTTCCTGGGTGACTGCCTGGGCCGAAACATTGCCTCCTTCCAAAGGCAGCCACATCCCACAAGTGATCAACACGGGGGCATAAAGGCACGGGCCCCCCTCCCCAACGTGGGACACCTTGAAGAATTACCCTGGCCTTAGAGCATCCTAGAGGGTCTGCCAAGGATCTTGTCAGCTTCTCACTCTGTCCAGCCCTTCCGCCTCCTTTCCCTCCCATGGGTGTCAGCCACCACCCCCCCCCCCACCATGCCAAAGTCCTTGAGAAATGTCCCAGTGCACGAATGTCCATCTCCAAGTCCACATCCGAGAACCAACCTGCAACACCCAGCCCATACATGTTCGGTGTGAGAATAATGAATCTAGGATTCCGCTCCTGTACCCTTCCCACCTCCATCTAGTGTTCCCCGGGGACACACACGCTTGTGAGATAGAATCTCCATCTTCTCCACGGAGCGGGGAGAGAGGTGCAGATGACAGAAAGTCTACGCTAGAGGAGAAATCTGCAAACCAAAGCCAGCTCAGAAAATGGATAACGCGTCGCCCCACTCCCTTCTCTGCTGATGACGATCTGTGGCTTGGAGCCTGGCTCGACAGCTCACACTCACGTGATGCTGAGTAGACAGCACACGGTGTTGGGAGAGGAACGCTCCTCTCTCCCGGTAACCACTCTATTTGCCTGCTGGGGAAGGAGTGAAGGAGGCGGCCACGGCTCAGTTACTGTTGGCAGCAAATGAACCCAAGAATTATCCATCAGGAGAGAGTGGCTTCTTGGAGCTGACAGCACATTTTTTTTTTTTTAGGAGTTGGAAAATGGCTCTGAAGCAATCTGCATTTAAAGAAGCGTCACTTCTAATTCTGGGCATGTTCAGTGGTGTAACTCCGGTTCACGGAAAGACTGCTTTCAAGGATATAAAACCTTCACCCCGTACTTATCAGACATGATCGATGATTAGCGATTCATGACAACATCATTCCCCAAAGAGCTTTGGCAGGTTTTTCTTTTATCCCGTGGAAGATGATTGGCTCTCAAAGGACCAGAAGGAGCTCTTTACAAAATCGTCTCAACCTGGGTGACTGTCCCACTGTGTACAGGACAGCTGCATGATCAAGACATCTCCCCCTTGGCTCAGACAGAGGAGACAAATTACGTCATATGTTTTCTAAAGTACTAGAGGGCCTGCATCTTACCTCACTGGCATGCTAAGGCATGCTTCACATTTTGAGATGGAGTTTAATAAGTTTCTGTGTATTAAGCAATAGGCAGGATCTGTGTGGCAATCTTCTCTAAAATCATTTTCCCGAAATACTTTTAAAGATACTAGAAATCCAAAAACGAGATGAAAAACCTCCCAGTAGTGATAATGCAGTCTAACGGCCACATCTGGGGCATGTCATGTGAATTTCAAGGGCTCGTGTCTCTGCAGACCCAGCCCTCACTCCATGACTCAGAAATGCTTAGAAAAGCTCGAAGCCAATTCTGGCCCCACCTCTACAGACACCAGTACATCTCACAGGACCCAGTCTTTGCAGGGCACCAGAGTGGACAACCCGGCAGAGAGTGAGGAAGAGTAGCCCAGAGTCAAGGGCAGTGGGCAGGTGTGGTGACAAGTAGGGTACTAGTGAGATGACCAGACACTCAGCCTAGGAGTGACACTCACTGCCTTGGCCACAAGAACCGGGAGGCGGGCGATCGCCCTGAATTGGGAACTCGAGTGTCTCTAACATAGACAGAAAGCAGAGCCCTGTGTTCCCTGACTGTTAGCAAATAACTAAATCTTGCCTGCAGAATTAAGTGTTATTGTTCGGTTGCCAACTTATGTCCAACTCTTTGCAACCCCATGGACTGCAGCATGCCAGGTTTCCCTGTCCTTCACCATCTCCCAAAGTTTGCTCAAATTCTTGTCCATTGAGTTGGTGCTGCCATCCGACCATCTCATCCTCTGTTGTCCCCTTCTCCTCCTGCCTGCAATCTTTCCAAGCATCAGGGTCTTTTCAAATGAGTTGGCTCTTCATATCAGGTGGCCAATGTATTAGAGCTTCAGCTTCAGCATCAGACCTTCCAATTAATATTCAAGGTTGATTTTCTTTATGATTGACTGGTTTGCTCTCCTTACAGTCCAAGGGACTCTCAAGAGTCTTCTCCAACAACACAGTTCGAAAGCATCGATTCTTTGGCACTGAGCCTTCTTTATGGTCCAACTCTCACATTAGTACATGACTACTGGAAAAAACATAGCTTTGACTATATGGACCTTTGCTGGCAAAGTGATGTCTCTGCTTTTTAATACACTGTTGAGGTTTGTCACAGCTTTACTTCCAAGAAGCAAGCATAAGGCCCATGAAAAAGTGCCCTACGGAAAAACCTCCTCTTGAAAGTGGCACACTGCAGTATCCAGAAGAAGATCTAAAGTAACACGAGATTCAACATTATGTGCATCACGTTCTTTATAGAACTCAAGCTTCTTGTGGGAACATCCATCTCCATCTCCTACACTGGGGAGTCTCTGGGACCAGTGCAGAGCCTGGCTTACAGAGAAGCTCAGTAAGATAGCAAGTGAAACATAATTTTGTCAGGCAGAACATAAAAATGGTAAAGATAAACTGCGATGTTTCATATTACCTCCTGCCACTTGGAAAACACCAGTTGCGAGATCAGAATACAATATGAAATATAGGAATAGCCCTGGTGGGAAAAGGGCTTCAAATACTCATTAGTTATTTGTACCATATGCATGAAGCGAAAGTCGCTCAGTCACGTCTGACTCTTTGTGACCCCATGGACTGCGTAGTCCATGGGATTCTCTGGGCCAGAATACTGGAGTGGGTAGCTGTTCCCTTCTCCAGGGGATCTTCCCAACCCAGGGATTGAACCCAGGTTTCCTGCATTGCAGGCGGATTCTTTACCAGCTGAGCCACAGGGAAGCCCATCATATGCATGATACATCTATAATTGACAAGCCTGTAAAGACAGAAAGCAAAGGACTGGTTACCTGGGGGTGAGGGAGAGTGAGACAGAGGCGAGGTTTGGGGTTTTCAATCATCAGGAGACCCAGACCTCAGACCTATCTTGTCTCTAGCTGTCTCATTGGACTTCGATTTTCCTTTCCGTCAACAGAATATTTGGGGCAACACCTGACCCACCTGTGCTTTCGTGGAAAAGTCCCTCCCTGCTGGCAGCAGTGAGTCCCCTGGTCTTGCCCCTTCTTGTGTCTCTGCAGGAAAAGCTGGGGGAGATGGATGCCCACTCAGAACAGAGTGGTTTGGCAGAAGCAGCCCCACCCAGAGGCGGCACTAACCATTTGTCAGGTAGACAGAACTTGCTTCCAGTCTTTGCCCCTGAGAGGCAGATAACAGTGTTCCCCGACACTGTCAGCATAAAACCGTAAGGGGGCAAAGGCTTTCAGCAGGGGATTTTTTTGAGTAATTATTTCAGACTAATTATACAAATTCCAGTAAGGATCAAAACGGCTCAGGGCTTTAATCTTCCTCTCCTCCGTGGATGGTGGTAGATGCTGGTGCTAATTGCATCCAGGTGCTCCAAATGCCACAATCAAGTGCCGCCCTGTAGGTGGGCGAAGGATGCACAGGTACCAGAACACGCAGGTTGATAGACTCCGCTGAACAGTTTCCGCTGCCAAATATTCAAAACTGAACAGCGTTTTCTTTTCTCAGTGTAACCCTGAGATTTTCAAAAGTTGTTAGGTTGTGATTTTGTAGCCCTTGAGAAAGAATACATGTGAACCAGAAAAAGATAAACTAAGCAAGAAGTGGCAGACTGTCACCCCCAAACCGGTGTTTTCACGCCACAAAGTTAATAGGAAATGGTTTTGTTTGCAGATTTATATTCTCACCAGTGACAGGTCTATAGCCAGGTCTTTGGGGGCACCTGTGATGAGCTGAATTGTGTGCCACAAAAATGTACGTTCAAGTCCCATTCCCTGGTTCCCATGAGCGTCATCCTTCTGGAAGTAGGGACTTAGCAGAGTAATCAAATTAAGATGAGATCATAAGAGCAACAACTCAAGTCCAGTCCTTACAAGTGGGAGAGAAAACTCACAGAGGAGAAGGCATGTGAGGTGGGAGCAGAGATTGGAGCCATGCAGATACGAGCAAGGCAACCCCAAGGCTTGGGGACAACGCCAGTGGCTCAGAGAGAGGCCTGGACCAAATCGTCCCCAGAGACTTCAGAGAAAGAGCATGGCCCCGCTGACACCTTGATTTCAGACTTCTAGCCTCCAGAACTGGGAGACAATCACTTCCTGCACTATAAGCCACTCAGCGTGGTACTTGTTGGGGAGGCCTTGGGAGGTTAATACAGCACCTTGCCCTGGTGTCATCATCAGAAGCTGCTTAAAGAGAGAAAAATTGGGTTTTAGGTAAAATACAAATAGCTCTTAACTTGCTCACTTTTAGGACAATGCAGATAACAGCCATGCCTCCTCGTCACTGTTTACCTTGTGCCAGGAATTTGTGAGCGCAACCCCTCCGTTGTTTTGTGTAGCCCACACACAGTCCCGGGGACTGTCGACGGTGCCTTTTGTGGGAGACAGAAGGGGAAGCTGAGGGTCAGAGATGTGATCTGCTCTGCCCATGGTCATCCTGCTGATCAGTGATTACTTTCAGGCCTATACCAAATCAAAAAACACAGAAGTGTTCTGATTTGGGTAAACAAAGGATAACTTTTAGAATTCTGTAAAGAAAAGGAAGAAAGTGAATTCACTCAGTCATGTCCAACTCTTTCGACCCCATGGACTGTAGCCTACCAGGCTCCTCTATCTGTGGAATTTTCCAGGTAAGAGTACTGGAGTGGGTTGCCATTTCCTTCTCCAGGGGATCTTCCTGACCCAGGGGTTGAACCTGGGTCTCCTACATTACAGACAGACAATTTACCGTCTGAGCCACCAGGGAAGCCCTAGAATTCTGTAAGATTATCAGATAATTCTGACGTGGGGGTATGAACCAGGCCTCCTTCCCAGGACCAAGATGAGTGAGTCACCACACGTAAGGAAAGACAACAGTTCCGTGCAGCGAACACCACGGGAGGACTGGCTATTGATATGACTCAATTACTTTATTTTTACTACAGTTCCTATCTCGTTGTCTTCCTATCCCTTCCTTGTTCCCCTGAAACTACAGTTAAGGGTGCCCAAAGGCTCTGCTTTAGCCCGAAGCCCACCCGTCTGGCTCTGTCCCATGGGTGGTATCTGTAGGGTGCTCTGTGGTTAGGTTTTTATAACCTAAGAGACAATTAATGAAAGTAATGACTTTTCTTCCATTTCATAACATGAATAACTTCAGTGGGACTTATCTGCCATTGAACAAATTGCTAAAATATCATTGCCAATAAAACCAACTGAAAAGTTATTTCACTTGGAAATAAAATCAACAAGGCTTCATACACCTGAATGTCAAATTTAGTCATAACTGCTTTCAGCAGAGACTATTCCAGCTACTTAATTCCCTGCAAACATACTGAACAAATAGATCTAAAGGTTTAAGATTGGAATTAGGGAAAGGCTTTTCTCTGAGCAAGAAAACTGTACAAATGATCCAATGAAACAAATGAACAGTCGAGAGCCCAGACTTAGGATCCAGTCTGCCTTGGGTCCAGATCCTTGCCGTTGGCTCTGGGATCTTGTATAATTCATTGACTCTCTCTTGGGTCCGAGTTTCTTAATCCCTAAAATTAGGATAATAACAGTGTCTCCTTCGTGGGGCTGTTGGGCAGATGGTGTAAGTTAATAATGAGTTATATGAGCCTAGAGAGAGGAGGGCCCGTCATACAGCCCCAGTCCGTAAGTGTTGATGTTACTATTACTGTGCAGATATTTTGCTAATGCTAAATAAAATGCTAATTTTGTTTTTCAAATATCTATTCTTATAAACACATCTTTTCTTTACACTCTTTAAAAATTTTTTTTAAATTGAAGTATAGTTGATTTACAGTGCTGTGTTAATTTCTGCTGCATAGCAAAGTGATTCAATTATACACATGAAGTCACCTTTGATCTTAAACTCACTGCTGTAGGGGTTCTTTAAGGGGTACAGAAATGTTTCAGTTCATGGAAATTGAAAGTGAAAACTGACAGTGTTAGTTGCTCATCAGTGTCCTACTCTTTGCGACTCCATGGACTGTAGCCCATCCGGCTCCTCTGTCCATAGGATTTTCCAGGCAAGAATACTGGAGTGGGTAGCCATTCCCTTCTCCAAGGGATTTTTGAAACCCAGGGATTGAACCTGGGTCTCCTGAAGTGCAGATGGATTCGTTACCATCTGAGTCACCAAGGACGCTCTTACATACATATACCACTTTTTTATGTTTTTTTCCATTATGCTTTATCATAGGATTCTGAATGTAGTTCTCTGTTATACAGTAGGACCTTGTAGTTTTTTCATCCTATATACAAAAGCTTACATTTGCTAATCCCAATCTCCCACTCCCTGGGCTTCCCTGGAGGCATCTCTGGTGGCTCAGACGGTAAAGTGTCTGCTTGCAATGCGAGAGACCTGGGTTCGATCCCTGGGTGGGGAAGATCCCCTGGAGAAGGAAATGGCAACCCACTCCAGTATTCTTGCCTGGAAAATCCCATGGACAGAGGAGTCTGGCGGGCTACAGTCCGTGGGGCCGAAAGAGTCAGACACGACTGAGTGACTTCACTTTCACTTTATCTCCCAGTCCACCCCTCCCCCACCCTCCTCCCTCTTGGAAACCACAAGTCTGTTCTCTGTGTCTGTGAATCTGTCTCCATTTTGTAGACAGGTTCACTTGTCTTATATTTTAGATCCCACATACAGTGATGCGTGGTATTTGGTTTTCTCAATGGAATACTACTCAGCCATTAAAAAGAATGAAATCATGCCATCTGCAGCAACATGGATGCAACTAGAAGTTATCAGACGAAGTGAAATAAGTCGGAAAAAGAAGACACATTTCTTATGTACATTCCTTAATAGAGAGAATGTAGGTGTGACCTGGGTAAGTCTCTACAGGGAGCCCAGGTACATCCCCACTTTTGTTCCTGCTGTCCTCTTCATGGCCCCAACTCCTCCAGGGATGGAAGAGTGGAAAGGACCTTAAAGGCATAACCTTCCCCATCCCTACTTTCTTAGACAGCTGGCTTACCCAGGGCTGGAGTCATACAATTCCTCTTGAGTTCTGAGCTGAGTAATTAAACTGAGGATTCGTGGACAGTAATTAAACTGAGGCCTCCAAGATTAAAAGGATTGGCTGGTGTGTTCCCTCCAATCAACCATCTAATGCAGAGTCTATCAGGAAATCTAGATTTACATGTTTTTAAAGAGTGCTTACTCAATTTACCAAAAGGAATATCCAATGGACACTAAGTTCTTTCTAGAATATGAAGTGTTTCTAGCATCTTTGATGTATGAGTTAACAAAGCATTGCTTTAGATGGTGGGGCCTTTGCTCAGGAATCAGGTCTGGGGAAGGGGCTAAAATTTGTTGATCATGACCACGTGCTGGACATGTTGTACGGTCCTTATTTAAATTCCACATCAACTTAGTGCAGTGGGTTTCATACACATTTTAAGGAAAGGGTACAGATGCTCAGAATAGCCAACTGATTTGGCCCCGATTACACAGCCAAAGGGGGGTCTAGGTTTCAGTTCCCGTGTTCTTCACCCCATCCTGGGCTATCTGCCCCCACAGCCCATCCCACCCCCCCAAACTGCCGACGCCCATCCTCAGGGCAGTAGGTATTCAGTGTGGGTCTTGTGTATCATCTGTATGATCTCTTTTTATTTTGTTTTTAAAAATTTTTTAACCTTTTTATTTTGTGTTCAGGTTGCCCTGTTGGCTCAGTGGTAAAGAACATACCTGCCAATGCAGGAGACACAGGCTCGATCCCTGGGTGGGGAAGATCCCCTGGAGGAGGAAATGGCAACCCACTCCAGTATTCTTGCCTGGAGAATCCCATGGATGGAGGAACCTGGCAGGCTACAGTCCATGGCGTCACAGGAGAGTCAGACCCGACTTAGCGACTAAACGACAATAACATAGCTAATCAACAAACATGTTGTGATAGTTTTAGGTGAGCATCTAAAGGACTCGGCGATACATGTACATGTATCCATTCTCTTCCAAACCACCCTCCTCTCTGGCTGCCACAGAACAACTGCAGAGTTCCATGTGCTCTAGAATAGTTCCTTGTTGGTTATCCATTTCAAACATAGCAGTGTGTACATGTTCTTCCCAAATTCCCCAACTATCCCTTCCCCCCATCCCTCCTCGCAGGCAGCCATAAGTTCATTCTCTGAGACTGGAAATCTCTTTCTGTTTTGTTAGTTCATTTGTATCTCTTTTTTTTCCCCCTAAAATTCCACATATAAGGCATATGAAGCTCTTTTTAAACTGCATCATTTAACAGCTTCTGAGTCCCTCCAGCGCCTACAGGATTCCAAAAAGATCCTCCCCACAGTAGGTCTGCTCTATGCGGGGCATCTCCACGGATGCTGAAGCTGAGTTTCATTATCTTTCTCCTACTGTGTGATCGAAACTCTCTGCATCCTCTGGAAGCTCGCTGGTCTCCTCAGTGGAGCCTGTGGAGCGGGGAAACTAGGGATAAAACCAGGCATGAGCTGAATTGGTTTTTCCTAAAACAGTAGAGGGATTAACTCACCTCTTCCTCTGGCCCCCTATTTAAACCTTGCTCTGCCTTTAAAAATTTTAGACAACAGGCAGCCAACCCCGCATGTGTTTCTTTTTTTTGGATCGGGAGTTTCTTAGACCCCCTCCGACTCTCCCCCACAAAGGAGCTGGATTTCCTCCCCCTCTGCCCACCCCTCCAGCCTCCTCCTTCTGAAACTTGGAGGGCTGGCAGGCTGGCTTTTCTGTGCGGATGCTGAAATCTGCCCAGCTGTATCGTGTTTGAAAGCCTCATTATTCTTTTTTGGCGTAATAAGGACCTTAGATAGAAACAGAATATCTAATTACATTGGAAGGGGAAATATCGGCATTCATTTATAAAATATCTTCCTGTAGCTTTGTATACGCACATTCTGTCTAATGAACTAGAGCGCACCCTGCTTTGCTCCCATCATTGGGAAATTGTAAAGATAAGACGCTAGAGCCCACAGAGTTAGGAGGCAGGGGCCGAGCAGCTTTCTGTTCTGGTTCCTAACACTCTCGGGTTGTGTTAGGATGAAGTCTTCCATGGCTCCCCGGCTACAGCAAAAGCCAGCTGGAAGATTCATTAGAGAGCCAGTGAGAACCAGGGCAGCCGTGCAGTAATTGCAAGGCACTCAAGATATTTGTCATTTTTTTTCTTTTTCCAAGTTTTAGCATGGAAGCAGCAGAGGCATCAGAACTTCAGAAAAAGAGTTAGAGGGGGGCCCAGCTGAGGGAGAAAGGAGATTCCAGAGGGTCATCAGAGCCAAGAGAGGTCTGAGCCTGAGCAGTGAATAGTGAGGTTGTCCTAATTCTCAACAGGAGCCGTTGGCATCTCCTTTAATGTAATCTCCAGCCTGCTCTATTGAGGACACTCTCTCAACGTTATGTAACAGCAACTCCCGGGGAAAGCTCTGTCTTGTTGCTGAATAAATTGATATCCTTGAAGCCCTGGAGGGACTTCTGCTCCGAAGGGGAAGACTAGGACATCACTCTGGAGAGTACTATTTTTTTTTTTAATTTTTCTCCATAGCTTAAGAGAAAAGAGGGGAAAGTTAAGGGCTGTGGGGTAAAAGAAGTCTGTGGAACTAAGCACAGTGCTTGCTTTATATAGGGCAGGCTTACTCTGCAGTTGTAATTATTACTGTGTGAACGTTTTGTGTATACATTTCAGAGCCTATATTTCTAGGATCAAAGAGAGAGATTATTACTATAATCATGAAGGTATTGATAATATCCTTCAACTTCTTCATCACCAACTCCATGGACTTGAGGAGCAAGCTCTGGGAGTTGGTGATGGACAGCGAAACTTGGCACGATGAGGTCCATGGGGTCACAAAAAGTCGGACACAACTGAGCGACTGAACTGAGCTTCAACTTCTTGTGGTTAGGAAAGTACAAAAGTACACTCTGATTCTGAACTCATTGTGGGCTCTTGAAAAGACACTCAAGCTTCTGTATACTTAAAGAAATAAATGAAACAAAAAACCCTGGCATTTCTGAGAATGTGGCACCAGACAATCAAACCAAAAACATGGGCTTGGTGAGACATCCAGAGCTCTGGGCATGGCATCAGATAAGAGAGACAGAAGGTTCTTCACAGGATCTATCTGAAGACAATGTGGCAGAGAAGAAAGCTGTAAAAAATCTGTGTACTTCACATGGATGGTTAGCTTTGGGACTATGATGTCGTCAAGGCTGGGCTGTGTTAAACGGGTGGGTTATGGTCCACCCAAGACTCACAGCCCATGTAAAACCTGACCAAAGAATTAGAACCAGCCTTGACGGAGCGCACCCACTATCTTCTACCAAGGGCAACCCCAAATGGTCCATCTCCAAGAAATCAATGAAAAAAAAGGGGGAGTTGCCTTTAGTTGAAATTTTTATTAAGATAATTATGCATTCAGAGAATTTGTAAGTAACAATACCGAGACCCTGTGTGTTTTTAAACGTTACCCAGTTTCCCACAATGGCAACATCTTGGAAAACCATACTGTAATATCACAGTCAGAACATTAACATTGACACAGCTCATTAGTCCTTGCGTGTGCTTAGTTCCATACAGTTTTATCACGTGTGTGTCCATTACACTCTAGGTACAGGGTAGAGCTGTATCTTTTCCTCTTTGAAAACCATACCCCCTTTCTTGCCAAACCCATCCCACCCCTTCCTCCTCTAACCCCTAATCCTTGAAAATGCTAGTCGCTCAGTCATGTCTGATTCTTAGCCTGCCAGGCTACTTTGTCCATAGAATTCTCCAGGCAAGAATAATGGAGCGGGTAGCCAGTCCTTTCTCCAGGGAACCTTCCTGACCCAGGGATGGAAGCTGGGTCTCCTGCATTGCAGATGAATTCTTTACCATCTGAGCCATAAGGGAAGCCCTCTCTAAGCCTTGGCAACCATTAATATACTCTGCACTGCTAAATTTTCATTATCTCAAAAATGTTGTGTAAGTGGAATCATAAATCATAAAGTATATAACTCTTTTATTGGCTTTTTTCACTCAGTGTTATTCCTCGGAGATTGAGCTAAGTTGTTGGATGAATGGGAATAGTTTATCTTTTCTAATGTGAGTGGCATTCTATGGTATGGAAACATCAAAGTTTGTTTAACATTTGTTTTTGTAGGGATGTCTGGACTGTTTCCTGTTTGGGGCTATTAATGAATAAAGCTATGATAAACATTAGCATATATTTTGGTATAAAGATAAGCTTTTATTGCTTTGGGATAAATGCCCACAGATACCACTGATAGATAGTATTGTATTTGCATGTTTAGTTCTATAAGAAGCTTCTAAAGTGTTTTCCAGAATGGCCGGGGACCACTTCCATCCCCACCGTCAGTGTGGGAGCAATCCGTTTGCTCCTCATCCTTGTCAACATTTGATGTCATCTCTATTCTTACTCTAGCCATTCCAAGAGGTACACAGCAACAGTTCATCGTGGGTTTAATCTGCACATCTCTGATGCCTAATGATGTTGAACATTTTTCCAGGTTCTCAGTTGCCAGCATTCCTGTTAAGGTCTTACCCATTTCTACCTAGATTTCTTTTTTTTTTTTTAACTGTTGAGTTTGAGAATTCTTTATTCTAGATATTAGTCCTCTGTTGAACATATGGTTTGTATTTTCTCTTTTACTTTTTTTTTACCTTCTTCATATGCTCCTTTGCAGAGAACAAGTTTTTAATTTTGATAAAGTCTAATTAAGCAATATTTTTATGGATTGTGTTTTGGCAGCAAGTCTATAAATTCTTTACCTATATCCTCAAGTTTTTCCTCCTAGGATTTTTAAAAATTTTATAGTTTTAGTGTTCATATTTAAGTTCATGACTTATTTGGAGCTAATTTTTGTATGAGGCATATGGTTTAGTCTAGTTTCTGCTTTTGGCCCTTGGATTTTTAATTTCTCTAGCACCAATTGCTGAAAAAGCTTTCCCCCATTACCTCCTCTAATGAATGGTTTTGCATCTTTATCAAAAATAAATGCATCATTCACCAGTAAAAATATTTATGAAGAAATTTATAACAAAAATCATTATAGCATCTCAAATTATGAAAGGAGACAGTATATAAATGTCATTGAAAAATGCCACAATAAAATCTTGCCACTGCCTCAGGGGAAAAAAAATCAGTTGAGGGATGTCCCTGATAGTTCAGTAGTTAAAACTAATTTTTTAATAAAAGTAAAAGAATGACCAGCTGTTTAAAAAAAGTCAGTTGAACAAGGTTGTGTGTCTCTGTGTCTGGGTCTGTATTCTGTTCCATTGATCTATGAAAGAAGAATTTTAAAAATTGTTTTAAGATTTTAAAAATCCATTCAATTTTATTGCTTGTGTAGGGCTTTTCAGTAAGCATACTCCACATTTTTAGTTTATCATAATAACTGCTATATGAGTTTGTAAAATAAAGTCACACATACATACCTCTCTTTATACATACACACATACATGTAAACACGTGTATTCAGGCATGTGATATATACACATAGACAAGCACTGTAAGCATACATATTATAATAAGATAAAACTCTATAGTATAGGTTGATTACAGAAAAAACTTACCACAAGTTATTAATTAAAGGATTGTGATTTGCCATAATTAGAAATAAATTTTCCTACATTATTCTTAAAGTGAAAGTCACTCAGTTGTATACGACTCTGCAACTCCATGGACTATACAGTCCATGGAATTCTCCAGGCCAGAATACTGGAATGAATAGCCTTTTCAGGGGATCTTCCCACTCCAGGGATCGAACCCAGGTCTCCCAAATTGCACACAGAGTCTTTACCATCTGAGCCACAAGGGAAGCTCCTAAGTTAGATGTAATTTACACTGCCTGTATTCAACACAATGTTATAAATTTGCTGTTACTATTCCTTTATTTTTCTTTACTGTCCTAATATTAATGGTTAGCCATTGGGATATGAGTGTTTTCTTAACTATCTGACTATATATATATATAAGAAACTAAAGCTGAGCACCTATTAATCATATTCTTTGTCATAGAAATGGAATTTCTTTCTTTTTTCAAAGGCAAGTTGAACTGTACAACATGATAGCAAGTGAGAAAGTGAGAAATAATATCCATATTTTGTGCTGAAAAGTTTAAGAATATTAATATCATATGATATAAAGCACTAAACACACACATACACATGTTCACATTTCTTTCAGGAGCAAAACTGGTGCACAGGACCAGCACTTGTGAAGCCTGCAAAGAGTCAGAACAATATTCCCCTCTGAGAGTTGAATTAATGACATCTATACTCCCAAAGATTGTCTCACAATTCCCTTAAATGACAGAATATCTTTCAAGTCAAAGCAGGATGCTCAGTACATTTTTCACTAAATATGAAAATTGAGAGAGAGGTTTAATTGCATCACATCTTTACAGGATGACACTGGCCATTAATGCCACCCAAAGTAGCATTCTATTTCCTAATGTTCTAATATCATGCTTGTGAAATATGATTCCAGTTTCTGTTAATTTCCCCTACAGTGTTCCCATCAGAGAGAACACGCACCCACCTGCTGACATAAAAGTCACAGTGTGTTGGCCATTTCTGTTCCTACATTAGTTAAAAACCCGGCCTTCGGGTCTACACATCAGTCCCTCCTGACTGCTGTCTAGCTGTTGATTCCCTCCAACACTAAGTACACCCGCAAAAAGCTGTTTTGCACACGCAAAGCTGGAGGATCAGACCCTGGGCTCTGACCGCCCTGCAAAGCGGCTGCTTTGGGAGAACTGCCCTGACTGCAGCTCCTGACTGTCCCCTCGTTATCATGTCATGCCCCTCAGATGCCGCCACAAGGGGTGTGCTGAGAAGGGGAGAAGAAACGAACGGGCTGTGGAAAGTCACAGCCCAGGCCATCCACCCGCCATCAAAGGAAGTTTAGAGTTACACATGAGGGACACCAGACTCCTACCTCCCATTGACGGGTCAGCCACATCTGCTCTTTGAATCTGTCCTCTGGCAAGATAATTTTTCACCAGAAAAGTTGGCAGGCCTCCCGGCCCGCTTCCTTTTGCAGGGGTTACATTGTTCAGAGAGAATAGAATCAGCTGCCTAGAACATTTTGCCTTAATTATTGCAAAGTAACTGTCCACAGAGTCCAAATCCGTCCACCTTCAGCTGCAAGTACTTCTTTATTTTTAATGGATATAATATTAATCTTTTAAAGTGTTCCTTTTTCCTTCTTGTCAGAAAATATAGCAGGTCTCTCTCTGGTGTGATTTTTCTGTTCTAGTGACTCTGCAATTCAAAGGGTGGTCCACAGGTTGCTGGCATCCATGAAGCAGTTGTTACCCACCAATGAAAGAAATCCAGAAAGTGGAAGTAAGTATTTGGAAAGTTTTATAGCCATTTAACTGTGGCATCGGTGAGCATGACTTTGTATTTTACAAAGACATCAGCCCATAATCAATGAGAAGTAAAAATCTGGGCCTTTGCTCGCAGTGAGTTGGGTTTCCCTTGTAGCTCAACTGGTAAAGAATCCACCTGCAATGCAGGAGACCTGGGTTTGATCCCAACTGGGAAGATTCCCCAGGAGAAGGGAAAGGCTACCCACTCCAGTATTCTGGCCTGGTGAATTCCATGGACTCTATAGTCCACGGGGTCATAAAGAGTCAGACACGATTGAGTGAATTTCACTTTTACTTCACTTCCACAGTGAGTTCAAAGGCATGGCCCCAAAATACTACCTTGAAATTAACTATTATGAGACTTTTCTCAAGAAGGTTTGTATTTCCTTTGTTGTTGTTTCTCAGGCCCCCTAAGTCTTGTCCAGCACTTTGCTACTCCATGGACTTCACCACGCCAGGCTCCTCTGTCCTGCTCTATCTCCCAGAGTTTGCTCAAATTCATGTCCATTGAGTTGGTGATGCTCTCTAACCATCTCATCTTCTGCTGCCTCCTTCTCTACTCCTCTTTAATCTTGCCTAGCATCAGGGTCTTTTCTAATGAGTCAGCTCTTCGCATCAGGTGGCCAAAGGATTCAAGCCTTAGCATCAGTCCTTCCAATGAATATTCAGGGTTGATTGCCTTTAGGATTGACTGGTTGGATCTCCTTGCAGTCCAAGGGACTCTCAAGAGTCTTCTCCAGCACCACAGTTCAAAAGCATCCATTCTACAATGCTCAGCCTTCTTTATGGTCCAATTCTTATATCCATACATGGAATCTGTACATTTTCTTCACACTAATGCCTAAAAATTGCAAACTGAATGTTATTTTAATATTTTTACGATTTTTTTAATCCAGTAAAATCCCCATTGATTTGAACTATCTACCAATATCCAGATGCTTGGATCAAAATAAAGATAACAGAGGCTTAAGATAAAGAGTCCCCTTTGTCCCAAACATAGTTAAACATTTCTATTCAGGCATTCATTTTTTCCATCAGTACTGATGAGTGTTTACATAAGGATTTTACTTTACCTCTGCATACTGGTTCTCCCTACTGAGTGAGCATAAATGGTATAAGAGACGGAAATGTGTCTAGTATCTAATATTAGGTGAATTCCTAGAAACTGTACTACAAAAAGTCATCTTTATTATTTTGGTTTTTTTCAGAATATTATAAAAATTCAGTAGAATGTTATGTTTGGGAGAATCATAAAAGGTTTAAAAAAGCATCATTCACTGGACAATATCTTTTCATTATATAATGAAAATCAATTCAATGAGATGCAATGCACGAATAGGTTGTCAAAGATTCATGCAAGGTGCTGTGAGAAGTTCAGAAGAAATGAATGAGATTATTGTCCCCTGGGGAAACAAATACACGTGTCAGAGGAGCCAGGTGTAAATTAAGAAGTCGTCACAACGATGAAGAGGGAACAAGTGTGCTACACCATGTGTGTGTCAGCACTGAAAGAATTCAAAGTGAGGGAAGGGTAATTCTGAAAGAGTGTTCATTTAAGAAGCCTGCTAATATGGTCAGAACATTCAGCCTGGCTTGAAAAGCACCTGCAGGACTTGCCCTGGCAGGGGGAACACAGCTGACAGCCATCCAAAATGGAATTCCAAAGTGGGAGACGAGCCGAGACTGGGCTTCGGAGATTGGAAGGGCAGCTAATGGAATAAGAGACTGGTTTGATTAGAACTAGAGGAGGACGAGGGGAGTCGTAAAGGGGAAATTGGGTGGTTGTCAGATGTGTTTAATGAGAACCTGGAAGTCAGAACTGAAGGTTTCTAGCTCTGAGCCAAAGAGCAAATGAGAAAGGCTTTCAGCAGGAGAGCTGCACGTTGAAGGAGTTGAGTAACCCACACTCTGCATGTACTTCTCACTCAGACCTTCAGATGCAGGTCATGGTTACTGCAGACTTAGACTCTAAAGCTCTGGAGCCTGAGTCAAGCATCACCGTCAAAGAACCAGATTTAAATATAAATTACCCTGGGGAAGAGTACGAGCAAGACCATCAGAACTCTTGAGAGGTGTACTTGTTCTCTTGCAAGAGTAGGCGACTATGTAATTATCGCCAAGCTGTTTAATTTAGGTATGGGTTGCCATTACGACTGGGGGGAAAAAGAAAGGAAAAGAAAGGAAAAAAGAAAAAGGGAAAGAAAAGAGAAGATAATAAATAACTTTGAAGTGAAAAGATATTGCTGAAGATATTTAGTGGAACTCACCCCCTCAGTTCTGAACCTGAGTGGATGGTCAAAGAATATGAGCATGGGACTATTGAAAACTACTCAAAATTCCACTGCTCAGATAAGATACTGTCCAGGGCACACATTTTGTTACTGTTTTAATAAGAAATTATGGAATATCCCTGGTAGTGCTTTAGGAAAGGCATCTCCACAGTCTGTGTGCTATTTTCATGCATATTGTGCTATCATTAACTTCATGCAAGAAATTGTTCACCATGCTGGCTTTTCTATCATATAAATTTGATCATGAATAGAAGGCTGGAATTAGTTCAGCCTTATAGGAAATAGGAAATGAGTTAACATGACAAATAAGACATGTGCAACTTTTAAAATAGATGTTCTTAGACTCGGACATAGGTACTAAGGCATTCAGTCTTAATTCTTAGAGAGATAATAATACATTGCCAGTATACCAGTCAATCCTAAAGGAAATCAACCCTGAATATTCACTGAAAGGACTGGCGCTGAAGCTGTAACTCCAATTCTTTGGCCACCAGCTGCAAAGAGCCAATTCATTGGAAAAGACCCTGATGCTGAGAATGATTTAAGGCAGGAGAAGGCGGTGACAGAGGATGGGATGGTTAGATAGCATCACTAACTCAATGGACATGAATTTGAACAAACTCTAGGAGACAGTGAAGGACAGCGAAGCCTGGGGTGCTGAAGTCATGGGGTCACAAAGAGTCAGACACGACTTAGCGACTGAACAGCAATAGGTATATAGCCCATCCTCCAAGGTTTTGACAAATTTCCCAACATCCATGGGAAACATCAGCTGTAGGTATGATAACATTACTTTATAGATGTAGAAGTTATTCTCAAGAGTAAGACGTTATCAGTGCTGTCTACACTGAAGCCAAGAGGGTTCTTGGGACCGAGATTCTCTGTGCAGAAATAACCAGTTCTTTGAAAGCTCAGGCTTGGGTATCAGGGGAAGAGTGAGAAACACTGGCAGAATTATTAGCTGCTGAATAACACAGAAAGGTCACGGTCCATCACCCTCAGCCGCAACTGCAGGAGAGGAGAGGGCGTGGGTAGAGGGTGTGGCAGTCACAATCCTATTTGAAGGATTAAGAACCCCTGTCCCAACAGCTGACCCATTACAACAACACATTAAATAAATATTTGAGTCACCCCATGGTCAACGACTGCTTCTTAAACTGTGTTCATCAGAATCAGCATGGGCCTATATTTGATTGCATCCCAGAATGTGTTCGTCCTTAGAGGCAGAATGTTACGTCACTTGTGCAAACCTGGGTCCTCTGCTGAACTACCTGTGACTGGCCATGAAGTTGCCCACAGTAGGATACTGCTGTATAAATCCAGCCTCTCTGCAGAAACTCTGCTCCCTGTGCAACTAAAAAAGGGGTTTTAATATTTCAAAGCATCTGTTGGGTGTTTTCTCTAAAAGAAAAAAAGAGCAAATCTTCACACTTCCTCCTCAAATTCCTCCTCAAATCACACAGTTTGCCTGTAGAATCCTACATAATAAGCCTGGCTACCTCGCCTTATACCTGCTTTTAGCTGAGGCTATTTTCAACGCATCACTTCTGGCTGGTGGATCACATGAACGAAGCAGTTTGGGAGGAGTTTACAAGAAAAGAAATGGGACGGGTTACATGTATTTATTTCTCTTTTAATATTTTCCCTATTGGTGGCAAAGATGCTGCATGGTTCATTTAAGGAAAATACTTTAAATAAGATAGTTCACTGAAAGACAGCACTATCGGAAGCCTTGTAATTTCCTCTTGTGCTTTAAATATGCTTTTATTTGAAGCATGAGAGGAAATTGCAATATTACGTTACTTGCTATACTATAGCAAGACTGTACTTTCTATACATTTCCTATATTTTCTATATTTTACTGTATTTTCTTGTTGGATGGAAGCTCAAATAATTAATTGATTGGTCAATTAGGTTACTACTGGGCCTCTCCTGCTCTTCCACCTTACAGCAATTGCCATGCAGTACAAGATGACCTAGCTGATCGTCTAGGAGTACAGTGAGCATGCTCTTTCTCTTTTCTTCTGACTTTGGTATCTATGGAAGCTTCAGCATTAGCATTTTCTAAGGCACTTGAGGGCTTCCCAAGAGGCACAGTGGTAAAGAATCTGCCTGTCAATACAGAAGACACAAAGGACTTGGGTTCCATCCCTGGGTCAGAAGGATCCCCTGGAGGAGGACATCGCTGCCCACTCCAGTGCTCTTGCCTGAAAGATCCCATGGACAGAGGAGCCTGGCAGACTACAGGCCATGGGGCCACAAAAGGTGGACACGACTGAGCCCACCTGCAAAGGCACTTGAAGATTTCCCACATAAACTAAAGAGGAAACTGTCACATGTATCTTTATCTCAACAGGGGTAGTTCATTTGCTTTTTTATCTTATAACACAGACATGTCACTCTTATTTTATTTGTAAATGTTCAAAAGACATTGTACTAAGGAAGAAATCAAGGCTAAACATCCATCCAACAGAATTTCTTAAAAGAGTTTCCTGGAAAAGCTTCTACAAGCAAGAGCAGTCAGAAGATAAAATGAAAAGAAGCATTGTTTGACAGATGAGACACATTACTTATTGGGAAATAAACATGAAAAACCTTCAGCCAATCATTTCAAAGTCAGGGGTAAAGCCTATGTCTAGTAAATCATGCAGATTCATAGCTGAGTTGTTTCTGGAGACAAAAAGTATTGTCAAGTGAGAGGGAGAGATTTCAAGAAGATACAAAGATGGAGGCTAAGCCATGGACCAAGGCAACTGGAAGCATGGCTTCTAGAAGCTTGAGTAGACCAGGGAATGGGTTTTCCCTCAGAGATACCAGGAGGAATACAGCTGCCCACACCACAGCTTTAGCCCAGTGAGACTCACGTCAAACTCCTGACCTCTGAACTATGGGCTAGCACACTTGTGCAGTTTAAAGCTATGAAGTTTGTGGTCATTGCCTACGGCAGCCACAGGAAAGGAATGCATCCATCAAAGTCAAAACACACAAAGTCTGGAAACCAAACTGCTGCTTGACTACTTTCCTTGAAGAATTCTGCGTCTCATTGAATAGCTCTGTGTGCTCAGTTGCTTCAGTCGTGTCCAACTCCGTGACCCTATGGACTGTAGCCCACCAAGCATGGGATTCTCCAGGGAGGAATACTGGAGTGGGTTGCTGTTTCCCTCTCCAGGGAATCTTCCTGACCCAGGGATCGAACCTGTATTTCTTACATCTCCTGCGTTGCCAGGTGGCATCTTTGCCACTAGCGCCACCTGGGAAGAAGGATGCTTTTCACTGAATAGCTAGAGAAAGGAACTTCTTGAGAAATTCCTACACGCTCTTGTCCTTGATCACAAGTGCCAAGCTTCATTTTAGAGGGAGAGGAGAATGATGGGGCGTCTTGGGATGAGGGCAGGAGAGTCCCATGCTGCTGCTGATGGCATGCTCACAGGACCAGCATCAGCTGGTCAGCATCAGCCCGCTCTGTCATGCAGGAAGGAGACAGCAGCGAGCCTCAGGCCACAGGGTGCTCAGAATTCATCTGTTGGCAGCCCCTGGCTTTCCTGAGACCCCCTCAGCTTCCTCTTGCTGTCCATGTGACTCGGACCTGAGACGGGTGGAGCCCCGCATGTGCTTGGTCACTATGATGGGTGGACCCAAGCCAGCAGACCATCTGAGCCAATGAGATATAATTACCATGCTTTTATCTGTGCCCTCAGGAGAGAAACCTTTTTCTGATGTTGGATAGCTAATGAAATAATGCAATGGGCTAAATATTTGTGTCTCCCCCAAATTCAAATCTTTTTTGAGTTTAATTTTTTTTATCAAAGTATCATTGATTTACAATATCATGTTAGTTTCAGGTGTATACAACAATGATTCGATTATATACTTATATATACATATATACATGTATATATAATAGTTTCCTTAATGGATTATTACAAAGCATAATTCAAATCTCGAAACCCTAACCCCAGTATAATGTTATTAAGAGGCAGGGTCTTTGGGAGGTGACTAGGTCCTGAGTGTCCAGCCCCATGATTGGAGAGTGGCCTTTATCACAACAGAGGGTCCTTCTGCCCTGTGAGGACATGGGAAAAGGCCCCTCACTTGACCACGAGGGCACCTGACCTTGGACTTCCAGCCTCGGTTGTTTGGGAGTCTCCCCATCTATGCACTTTGTTATAGCACCTGGACTGCCTAAAGTAGTTGGGTGGTCCTCCTGGAGTTGAGAGCTCAGTTGAGAGCACCATCCTAAGACCCACAGGGAACAGTCTGAGTTCTTCTGAGAATGAAGCCAAGGCCAAAGAAAGCAGAGTTGAAAAAGGCAGAGAGTGAGATACACCTGATGACATTATCGTTGGCCCAAGGGCCCGTCACACAGACCCTCAGACCTCAGCTTCTGGACTCTTTAGGTTCACCTGTGATGAAGATTCTTGGATGAGAAGGAAATGATATATATTTTCTCTTTTTCAATTACAAACACACAAATGCACACGCCATTCCTGCCAGAGTGGACATGCAGACATTACAAATGGGACATTCCCAGGATGAGATAGAATAAAATTGCCTAAAAGAGCAAAGATTGGTGATAGATCTCTAAACAAATTCATAATGAGAAGGTTCTGGCTTTTAAGAGGCTGCAAGTAAGCCAAGGGATGAGCCCAGAAGAAATTCAGTCTTATGACCAACTTCAAAGAAAGGCAAAGAAGCAGTGGCAAATTGTCATGGCAACCACATCGTCAGGTGGACAAAACTCTTCCAGCTTTAAAATGCTTTCAATGTTTATTTTCCTAATCTTTGGAAGGTCTCCTGGTTATAGATAGGACAGGATATTATTATCCCCATTTTACAGATGAGCAAGCCGATGTTTGGCATTGTGACATATTCAGGCTATGGGTCTGGGGCTGATCAAGCTTTCATGATCTCAAACCCTTTCCAAAACCCAAATTTGTCTTCTAAACCAGTGCTGGTTTTTAGCACCACATCTTGTACCATATGGATGGTTGCTATTCTTTCCTGTGTTGTAGGTGGGCACTAGGTTCCTCTGGAAATACTCGGACACTAAAGTTTCTCTGCATCAGAGACCTCTTTAAGCCAACATTTAGAATGATGCAGCTCAGAATCAAATAAAATGTATTCTGTTCAGTGTTTCCTTAGCTCAAGAAGTCCTGGACTGCAGATCTTTAGCAGAGGTGGCCTTTCTTGAAATGGGAAGAAAGAGCATTCAGTTTGCTTTTTTGCCATTTTCCATTGCAATTGGGAGGTGTGTGTGTGTTTTTTTTTAATTGGAAGGTAATTGCTTTGCAATGTTGTGTTGGTTTCTGCCAGACAACAACGTGAATTGGCCATGATTAGATATGGATATAGCTATGCATCCCCTCCCTCTTGAGTCTTCCTCTTCCCCCCATGCTTCCCTCTGTTGTCACTGAGCGCCAGGCTGAGTGTGCCGTGTCACGCAGCAGCGCCCGCTAGCTGCACGCCTCACACATGCTAGTGTATGCTTGTCACTGCTACTGCGTCAACGCTTTCCACTCCCTCCTTCCCCTACTGTGTCCGCAAGTTCATTCTCTACGTCTGCATCTCCATTCCTTCACTGCAAGTAGGCTCATTACTATTCAGACCTAGTATAGGTTCAGTACTCTTTTTTCCTTGATTCCATAGATAGGCATTAATATGCAATATTTGTTTTTCTCTTTCTGACTTACTTCACACTGTAAAACAGGCTCTAGGTTCATCCATCTCGCTGCAACTGACGCCAATCCAATCTGTTCTTTTTTGCAGTTGAGTAACACTCCATTGTATATAGGCACCACGTCTTCTTTACCCACTCATCAGTCAATGGACATCTAGGTTGCTTACATTTTTTTGAACTTTTTGTTTTCTATTGGAGTATAGCCGATTAACAATGTTGTGGTAGTTTCAAAGGGGCTCAGCCATACATACACGGCTTGGTGCCCCTCATCCCGGCACAGCACGTGGCCTAGACTATGAACAGAATCCACCAAACAGGCACTGTTATCCCCCTGGGCTCTTAAGCGGATTCCACCTCCACTTTCTGCCTGCCCCTACCTAGGATTCCTACGACTGAATGAGGATTTCAACTCAGAGACTTCTTGCTGCTTCAAATACTGAGAAGGTTGATTGTGAAGATCTAGTGAGAAGTGAGGAAAGCTCGATTTAGGAAAGCTTTAGGAAAGAAGAAAAACTTTAGTTGTGTCTACGAGAGCATGACCCACATTCATTAAAGTAATGATGAATGAGCTTCAATGCCATACACTTCCATTTTTTTCTCTGTAGGATGGAGGCAATGGTGTCTTTCTTATTATATTCCTCCCAGATGTTTACTTTGAATGCAGAATACTTTATAAACTGAAAAAAATATATATATAAAGTTAGTACTGTCAATGGTGTTAATATTTTTGTGAGATTATATGTAAAAACATCAGAGTCGGGTGAGTTTGCTCAATCTTCCTTGGCACAGTTGACTCTTTGAATAAGAATGTCATCTGTTGTCTACCCTGGCAACAAAGTTTTATTGATGAGGGCACTTAATAAGGACTGCTTCTTCCAGAGAGGGCCTGTCAGTTAAGTATGAATATAAAGGAAACTTCCTAACAAGAAGAATAAAATGTGCAGAAGTTGATTAAAATCTTGGATTCTTTCCCTGGCAGGAATTAGAATAATTTATGCAATTTCCATCTAAAGTTTCCTGTCTGATTACACTGAGGAGAACAAAGTCATTAAAGGCAATTATCATATTAATAGACGAGAGATTGAAAACTAAAAACCGAAGAGCAGGCAAGTCCATCTTCCCATCACACATGGTAGTTTTTGCTTCTGCTTCTAGGTTTTCAAATGAATATGGATTGGTAATCAGCATGTTTCATAGTCATAATTCAATCAATATACATCTTTGATTGAACACCTCACTTAATAAACCAAGAAAATATTCATGACAGTTGTGCAGATGATCAGCATATGCATTTCTATATTTTTATTGAAGTGTAATGACATAGAGTAAAATGTGCAGATCTTAAGTGCACTCTCTGACAAGTTTCACAAATGTATGTACCCTTGGAGTCAACATCCAGCCAAAACACAGAACATTGCCTTCACCCTGGACATTCCCATCATTTCTCTCAGTAGTACAATCCTACTTCTGGGCAAATACTCAGAGAAAGCCATGTATCAAAAAGACACATGCACCTCAGTGTCCACTGCAGCACTACTTACAACAGCGAGGACGTAGAAGCCACCTAAATGCCTATCGACAGAGGAATGGATAAAGAAGATGTGGTACATGTGTGCAATGGAATGGTGTTCAGCCATGAAACGGAACAAAACTGGGCCATTTGCAAGTGGCATGGATGGGCCTAGAGACTACCACACAGAGTAAAGTAAGTCGGAAAGGGAAACACAAACACCATGTATTAACACATATATGTGGCATCTAGAAAAATGATACAGGTGAATACATCTGCAAAGCAGAAATAGAGACATGATGTAGAGAACAAATGTATGGACACCAAGGGGGAAAAACAGGGGTAAGGTAAACCGGGAGACTGGGACTGAGATATATATCCACTATTCACACTATGTATAAAATGGCTCAGATGGTAAAGCATCCACCTGCAACGCGGGAGGCCTGGGTTTGATCCCTGGGTTGGGAAGATCCCCTGGAGAAGGGAATGGCTATCCACTCCAGTATTCTGGCCTGGAGAATTCCATGGACAGAAGAGCCTGACAGGCTACAGTCCACAGGGTCGCAAAGAGTTGGACATGACTGAGCAACTTTCACTTCACTTCGCTTAAAATGGATAACCATGAAAACTTACTGTATAGCTCAGGGAAGTCTACTTAATGCTCTGTGGTAACTTAAATGGGAAGGAAATCCAAAACGAGGGGCTGTATGGAGACATTTAGCTGATTCACTTTGCTCTGCAGCAGAAACCAACACAACACTGTAAAGCAACTGTACTCTAATACAAATTAATTTTTAAAATAGTGTATTTCCCTCCTTACACCTAGAGCAACCACCATATTGAGTTGAGTTCAGTTCAGTCGCTCAGTCATGTCCGACTCTTTGCAACCCCATGAATTGCAGCACGCCAGGCCTCCCTGTCCATCACCAATTCCCGAAGTACACCCAAACTCATATGCATCGAGTCGGTGATGCCATCCAGCCATCTCATCCTCTGTCGTCCCCTTCTCCTCCTTCCCCCAATCCCTCCCAGCATCACAGTCTTTTCCAATGAGTCAACTCTTCACATGAGGTGGCCAAAGTATTGGAGTTTCAGCCTCAGCATCAGTTCTTCCAATGAACACCCTAATGAGTTATAGTCCCACAAATTAGTTCTTGAACTTTATACAAATGGGAACATATGATATAGTCATGTCTGACTTTCCTCACTCCACAAAATATTTTTGATATTCATGTACATGTGTGTATCAATAGCTCATTTCTTTCTACTGCCTGGTAATATTGGATGGATATACTAGAATTTATTTGTTCAGTCTCCCGTTGGTGAGCATTTAAATTGCTTAAATTTCTTGATATTATGCATAAAGCTGCACTAAACATTATTGTACAAATATTTTTCATTTCTGCTGGAAATAACTGCTTAGAGTGGAATTGCTGGATCATAAGGAAGGTATGTACTTAGTTTTACAAGAGGTACCAGTTCCCACCTGGTTGTACCATTATACATCCTACCAGCGTGAGATATCTGTGGCAGTGCACATCTTCTCCAGCACTTGGTGTTGAAGTTACTTAAACTAAGCCACTATTTTGGCCGCTTAGGTGAATTTGCTTCTGGATTTAATTTGCATTTCCCTGGTAACTAACACTGTTAAAAGACACCTTTGCATGCACTTTATTAGCGGTTCTTACATCCTCCTTTGTGAAGTACCTATCCAAGTCTTTTGACAATTCTTACTCGATTGCTTGTCTTTTGTGTTTTATATGGACAAATTATAAAATTTAGATTCAAGTCTTTGTCATATATATATAAACACATAGATTGTGAATATTTCTCCTAGACTGTGATTGGTCTTTTTATTTATTAAGAAAGTTTTGAAGAGTGAAAATTTTTTATTCTGATAAAGTCCCATTTACCATTTTTTCCCCTGTTAAGTGCTTTTGCAATATCTCCAAGAAATATTTGAGTACACAGGCCACAAAGATATCCCCCTATATGTTTGGAGAAACTTCATAATTTTAGCTTTTAAATTTTGCCTGGAAACCATCAGTGTCTGTCAATTTTCAAGTCAGGTATTTATCAAGTTCAATTTTAATTTTTTCATACAGATATCCAGTTGTTCCACTATCATTTATTAAAAAGACTCTCCTTTCCCCATTGCATTCCATTGGCATATTTGTCTAAATTAATTTTTGCTGCGTGTATGCAGAACTATTTATGGGCTCTATACAGTTTCCTAGATCTCTCTGTCCTTAGGCTTGAAATACGCTATCTCAATTATAGGATAGGTTTATAGTGAGTCTTAAAATGAGGAGTGCATGTTTTCAAACGCTGTCCTTCTTTCTCAAGGCTACCACTGGTAATTCTGAGTTCTTTACCTTTCCCTATCAATTTTGCACTTGTTATGATCTTCAAAAAGAGCCTGCTGGAATTGTTGAGCTATGTACACTTCTTTTTTATACATACCTCCCAAGCAACTACACCAAAATGGTAGGTTAAAACAACAGCTTCTAAAGTGTAGTATAGGAAAGACCAGGGTCCCCAGAAGCCTTCCAAGAGATCTACAAGGTCAAAACTTTTCTTAAGCCAAAATTGGAGGGTGACATCATCAAGATAGCACCATAGGTTGTTCTGGACTTCAGCCCTCCCCTCCCCCCATCCCTCACCCAGGAAGGCCAACTGGCTTTGATTCATAAACAAGACATCACTGGGAAAATCCAGAACCTGCATTGAGGCTGAAGCAGCCCCTGGAGCACAGAGATGAGGAGGACCACATGGGAAGGGTGAGAGGAACAGGCTCACTTGGACCTCACCCCCAGGTCAGCTCAGCAGGGCACTAGGAATGCCCTCCTAGACCTGTGGCTTCTCCAGAAAGACAAATATGGTATGGCATTTATGGCTGCGATCTGAGAAAAATACACTCAGGGGTCTTACCTGCAGCTCACCGTGGTTGTAGATCCAGAACTGCAGCTGTCTACTGATCCCCATCACCAATTCGATGGACATGAGTTTGAGAAAACTCTGGGAGATAGTGAAGGACAGGGAAGCTTGGTATGCTGCAATCCATGGGGTCGCAAAGAACCAGACACGACTGAGGACTGAACAACCCATCCCCAATAAGCCCATCTTTGCTGGAGAAATTCCTGTTAGTTTCAGACAGTCTATTTGTTTCAGGCCAACAGATTCTAATTCTTAAAAAAACAAATAAATCAAATTTATAGCAACAGAGAGTAAGTTAATGATTGTCAGGAGGAGGGGTGCCGGGAAGAGTTAGGAGGTGGGGGTGGATGGAGGAGGTGGAGGGTGGGGTGGGTGTAGGTGGTCAAAAGTTACAAACGTCCAGTTTTAGGATGAGTAAGTTCTAGAATTATAATATACAGCCTGGTGACTTCAATTAACAATATCCTATTGTATACTTGAAGCTGCACAGAAAGTTCATTGTTAAGGTTTCAGATCACATTGTAATTAACTGTCAAGCAGAAACTACTTTTTGAGTTTTGGTACAGTAACAAAGAAGACTCTTATCACAGTTATCAGAGAAGACTATTAAAATGTTCCTTCCTTTTCAAGTTATACATCTGTATGAAGCCAGGTTTTCTTTATATAATTTCAACCAAAATGACATGACAGAGTGAACGTAAAAAGCAGATTCTAGAATCCAGCTGTCATTCATTAAACCACACATTGGACAGATCTAAAATGTGAAACAAAGCCACTTATCTCATTGATTTTTGTTGGGTTTAGGAGAATATACTTTGGGCAAAATACGTTATTTTATACATATGCAATGGACTTACGAAGTTTAATGAGTACACATTTTAAAAATCTCTCAGTTTTCATTTCTTATGTGGCAAACTTGATATGATCATTATCACTCAATCAATACTCATGTGATTTTACACATATTCTGATACTTCTCTAGGAAATTCTGAATATCCCTTTCCCAGAAGCTACTTTCTGCATCTTTTATTTTGAGGAGGGGTGCCACTTCAAGTCCCTCTTTAGAAACCAGAGTCACCCATTCCTCTATTCATTTATACAGTGTATAGTTCATGTTCACGTTATCTGTCTTCCAGAACGTGTGCTTTATTCCATAGAAAGGATGCATGACTGAGAAATTTTAATTCCGTTCAATGTAACATTGTAATATAGACAAAACCAGGCAAGTCTGAATGTCTCTTCTCTTCTTTTTAAAAATGTTTGCACTCAGAAGAAAATAGTTTTATTTTCCCTTCCTTCATTCTCTTCTCTGGCAGTTCTTTTTGGGAAGAAAAGACTAAGTGATATTTAAATCATAGATTCTAAAATAATTTGAATATTTTAAGGAACATTTATGGACTCATACCCATCATCCATGCATTTTTCTCATTCTTCAAAATTTTAAAAAGAGCTGACAGACTTTCTTATTGTTAATTCATTTATTTAACAAACACTGAGTGATTATGATGGAATTTGCCTATAAAATGCATCTATACTCAATGAAGTAACTATATAATTCTCTCTAAAAAGCATTTTTTTTTTTGATGCATAAAAAACTTGAGAAAAGTAAACTAGCTAGCATACACATGGGTTTCTGTGAAGTAATCTTTTTCCTACATAAAACGGCAATGCTATGCTATGCTATGCTATGCTAAGTCACTTCAGTCGTGTTCAACTCTGTGTGACCCCATGGACGGCAGCCCACCAGGCTCCCCTGTCCTGGGATTCTCCAGGCAAGAACACTGGAGTGGGTTGCCATTTCCTTCTCCAGTGCAGGAAAGTGAAAAGTGAAAGTGAAGTCGCTCAGTCGTGTCCGAGCCTCAGCGACCCCATGGACTGAAGCCCAGCAGGCTCCTCCATCTATGGGATTTTCCAGGCAAGAGTACTGGAGTGGGGTGCCATTGCCTTCTCTGTAAAACGGCAATACTGCCCTTTAACTTGGAATCACCCTCCTCCACTGAATTACATCTTCTTCCCAGACTCACAATGTTCAAAGTCAGATTCTTCATATATCAGAAAATCTTATAAAATGCTCTTCACATTTTGTATAATCCAATGTCAACTTGGACTCTGGAAAGAAGGATCTGAGATATTATACTTGTTTCCTGTATAAAAATGGTAGTGTCCATTCTGATATGTAAGTGTCTTGTAAGCTCATGTTTTCATGAGCTTTGAAAGGCTGGTGGTTTTCAAAATGCATAACCATCTTCTTCACTAGGGCTTAGACAAACAGGTACATTCTCAAATAATCTTGATAAAGAAAGTTTAGAGCTTTGGACCAAGGCACAGATAAAAAGCAATGATACATCTGATGTATCAGATTAAAGGCAGAGTACTCAGAAGGGGGAGGATCACTCACGAAAGCCCCCTTTGAAGACCTCCATCTGCCGGGTGATGGCCTCTATCAGAACAAGGACAACGAATCACTGCCGAGCTGAGATCCCAGACAGGGAAGGAGCTCAGAATCCCAGCCTCTGATCTCTGGAAACCCCTAACCTTGCTCTTTCAGATGGAAATAGTGATCTGGTCCTCTTCCAACAGACACCTTTGATGATGAACGCTCACCATTCTGAGAGGCAGCCCTTCCTTAGGTTACAACTTTCATCAGCTAAGTCAACTTCCTTTGAAAGTGAAAGTGTTAGCCGCTCAGTCGTGTCCGACTCTTTGCGACTCCATGGACTGTAGCCTGCCAGGCTCCTCTATCCATGGGATCCTCCAGGCAGGAAAGAATACTGGAGGTGGTTGTCATTTCCTTCTCCAGGGGGTCTTCCCAACCCAGGGACTGAACCCGTCTCCTGCACTGCAGGCAGATTCTTTACCATCTGAGCCAAAACTTTAAATCTGCCTTCATACAACTTCCACTAGCCATTTTTTTCATGTGAAAAGGAAGTAAATCCAGCGGCATGTCCATGGATCTCCTTTCCTGTGAGCTGACCAGGCAGCAAAGCTGGCTAATGAGGATGAATGATCATTCCTGGGTCAGCCACAGTCAAAACAGGAAATAAACCATTAACCTATTTTCAATCATAATGGACACAGAATAGTCCTCTTGTCTTTGGAAGAGTAGAAATGTAATGTGCCCTTCTGAATTGGAGTGTCTGGCCCTCAACAATGCTAAAAGCTCACACCATCCTCTCTTAGGTCCCTCTCTGGTTTGGTTGAGGGAGACTTTGGAAGAAAATCAACAATTTAATCATGTCTAGATCTGGGATGTTGCCAGCTGCCAATAGTTTGGCCTCAAAACAAGCATTCCTCTAAAAAGGATTGAGGGGCTGTTTGGGTGTCACTGAATTTCATTCTTGATTAAAGGCGTTCCTACTCAGAGCCTGTGTTCCCCTTACTTAGGTAATGTTTAGAGATTGCCAGGCACATATATGCTGACCCAGCCAGACTTTAGTAATGTGATGAAGCAGTAAGACTGAAAGATTTACTGATAGAAAACCACTCTTGACAATTCCTCTGGCACTTACTAACAAAGCCTTGTTCCCTCGCCTACAAGTAATATATATATATATGATGACAGGCTTCCCTGGTGGTTCAGATGGTAAAGAGTCCTCCTGCAAAGCAGGAGACCCAGGTTTGATCCCTGGCTTGGGAAGATCCCCTGGGAACCCACTGCAGTACTCTTGCCTGGAGAATTCCATGGACAGAGGAGCCTGGAGGACTATAGTCCATGGGGTCGCAAAGAGTGAGACACAATTGAGAGACTGTGCACACACACACACACACACACACCAGGAGGGCTGGAGCCTGACAGAGTGACCTGGCTTGAGTTAGTCATCTGAGACCCATTGGCAAAGAGACATTTAGGGCCATGAACTTTCTGAAATTTTCTGGATAAATGTACCCAAGTGGAAGAGAAAGGAACTCTGGCTTTTAGAGCTGGTTGTGAATAATACATGACAAATATGCTAACAACATGTATCCTTGGAGCTCAGTGCATTTCAATTTTACCTTTTCACTTTCTTTTGCCTTGGCCTTCTCCTCAACTGTCCTTCCTGCCATCAGAGAACAAGGCCATAGAGGAAGCAGAGAGGGCCATCATCATTGTGAAGCATGGGTTGGGATATTGATTTTAAAAAACCATAGTCAAAATGGTTAGCACCAAACCTCTTATATGAAAGTGTCCATTAATTTTTTTTGTTGTTGCATGAATCAACACATACAAGTAACAGATTGGTTTTTTTTTTCCCTAAACTTATCTAATACTTCATGCTTTTCTTAAGACTTTTTTGATATGGATCATTTTTAAGGTCTTTACTGAATTTGGTACAATATTGCTTCTATTTTATGTAGGGTTTTTTTGCCTTTGGCCACGAGGCATGCGGGATCTTAGCTTCCCAACCAGGGTTAGAGTCCATACTCTCTTGGAAGGTGAAGTCTAAAATCACAGGACTGCCAAGAAAATCCCTTTCATGCTTTTCTTAAAATAGGATGTCAACATGCTTCCATCAAGAGTGGAACTCTGAACACTCCCACCTTTGAAATCAGCTGGCCTTTTGTAACAGTCTCAACCAATGGAATGTGGCAGACGTAACACGGTACAGTTTTCAAGGTTGGGTCATAAAAGACAGTATCATGGACCAGAAGGAAGACATCTTATTGTCCATCGTCTAAACTCCTGACCCACAGAGACCATAAGAGATCGTAAATGATCATGGCTTTAAACCACTTATGTTGGGGTAATTTGTTACTCGTTCATTGTAACCAGAACAACCTGGTCTCTGGGAATGTACTTCTAATCTTCACCCATAAACATAAGAACTTGGATTTGTTCATTGAGTTATTAGATTGATACCTTCAGTTCAGTTCAGTCCCTCAGTTGTATCCAACTCTGCGACTCCATGAACTGCAGCATGCCAGGCTTCCCTGTCCATCACCAACTCCCAAAGCTTGCTCAAACTCATGTCCATTGAGTCAGTGATGCCATCCAGCCATCTCATCCTCTGTCATCCCCTTCTCCTCCCGCCTTCAATCTTTCCCAGCATCAGGGTCTTTTCCAATGAGTCAGTTCTTTGCATCAGGTGGCCAAAGGATTGGAGTTTCAGCTTCAGCATCAGTCCTTCCAATGAATACTCAATACTGATTTCCTTTAGGATGTATTGGATTGATCTCCTTACAGTCCAAGAGACTCTCAAGAGTCTTCTCCAACACCAGAGTTCAAAAGCATCAATTCTTCAGAGCTAAGCTTTCTTTATAGTCCAACTCTAACATCCATACATGACTACTGGATATTGATACTTTAGCTTCCAAAGAAATTGAGTCTGTGGCCATAAATGCATGGATGAGAGAACCAACCAGAGACCAATGCTCAAGGGCAAGTTGCAGAAGTCAACCACCAGAAAATGATGTGCAGGATGGCAAGGATGAGGCAATTGAAATAACCTAACCTGACTTTGCCTTTCATTTTGTGCAATCCTAGACAAGTTTGGAAAGTCCTGCAGCCCTGAATGCTGTGGGGTATGCTGTAGATGCTCCTTTTGGCTGCTAAGCTTGGCAGTCAATGGCACACAGCTGCCCCCTTTCTGGTGTGTTGCATCTGCAAGGCAGGATTTGCCTTGGCCTTTGGCCACATGTCCCCTCTCTAGCAAGTAGTAACATTAGCATCCAAGGACCGATGGCCACAGATTTTCAAAGGCCTGGCCATTTTGCCTAATAGGGAATGACTCTGGTGAAACTGATTAACCCAGGTGAACTGACTCTCCAATCTGGACCACCTTGTACCTCTCCTTCTTTCCCTGTCTTCTTCTGCTGTCCCTCACTTAAGAGCTCTCTCATCAAACCACCCAAGAACCCTCCTCAGAGGCTCAACTTCTAGAAAGTGTTGGTTGCTCAGTGATGTCTGACTCTTTTGTGACCCCATGGACTGTAGCCTGCCAGGCTTCTCTGTCCATGGGATTCTCCAGGCAAGAATACTGGAATGGGTAGCCATTCCCTTCTCCAGGGGATCTTCCCAAACCTGGGGTTGAACCTGGGTCTCCTTCATTGCAGGCAGATTCTTTACCATCTGAGCTACCAGGGAAGCCCACTTCTAGGAAACTTAGCTTACATATGCGTAATACAAAGACATGACTAATAAGGCCAGACAGGAAATTGGCCTAGTGTTTTAGACAGATACACTTGGAATTTAATTAATGGGCAAATTGTTTACCTGAATGTAATATTGCAGCCAGAGCTGAATTTTGAATTATTATAGACCTAGGAAATTATTACTGTTCTAGGCATATCAGAAGTATCCTCCTCGCTTCCTTATGTCTTCTTAACCAACTCATTCTCCATTCCACACGCCCACCCCAAATCAGCAGCTCCCCACATCTTATAGTCTTCTCCAGAACTGCTCTCTACCTAATCACTTTCATCCCAATCTGAGGTATGCTGAATTTCTCTCATGAGCTCACATTAAGAAACTCAGAGCCTGAACCATGATATGACCTATGATATGATATCATTTCAGAGCTGGGTGGCTAAGCCTGAATTAGATGCAAATGTGTCAGAGAAAGTCAAGGTCACTGCAGAGAGGGGGGGATCACATAGATGCAGGGAGAGAAGCAGGCGCTTGTGTTATCAATAACCCCAGAAAGAACAAGGATGCGGTGGTTCTTGGCTCCCGACCTCCTGGGGCTTTAGAGATACACCTGCAATCTGTTTGTGCTATAACTGGCTGAGTGAGAAGAGCCTTCTCTTGTTTTAACCAGCTCTTAAATAAGAGTGGCAATGGAGAATCAAAATAATCCTGTCCCTTCATTACTAAAAGTATCATAAAAATACATAGTCAAGCATCAAATTTATTTAATATCTCAGTTCATGTAGAAATATTTACATAGATGTCAATATTGCTTCCTGTATCCAAACTGGAAAACTCATGGACATGACAATCAAAATATACCACTTAATCTCCACATCTTCTCTTCAGATAAGGAATTAAGAAAGAATAATCCTGTGATTCCCTCTGGTAACCAACTCAGAATATATCGAATGGTCAACACATTTGATTCTTGAGTCAATAAAGAATGAATGCAATCAAGCCATTTAATTAGTTATCCTAATCCTGAAATGAACAATGTGTTGCTCACGATTCAGGTTGCTGATACAGTGAGAATATATTCAATATGTCCTTACTGCAGCCAAAACTAAATTGAATGGGAAGAAACTGTCAGTGATCGTAGGCAAAATGTTTCTTCTTGAATAAAAAGAACAGAGAAAGGAGGAAAACTGTGAACACAGCAAGATCATAATCTTTCACTATCAAATAAATTTTCAAAGGGCTCAGAATGAAGAAGTTATTTGCATCTTATTTCTTGCTGGTTCTTTTTTCCTATATCAAGTGGAGGTGCCTGCCCCAGGAGAGAATCCAGCCATTCATCTTGATAGGTTTCGGATCACAAAGGGGTTCTCTGAATTTTTATTTAAAGAAAAGTTTTTGAGAACTAAAAGAGCATTATGCCTCACTCTTTGATTCTCTCCTCACTGATAGAGAAGGAGTTTAATTTCTGCTAGACAGCTGGGTATGGATTACATTTGGATTTCAGTGAGTTAAGCAGTAAAATCCCTCATCTTTCAGACCTAGAGATTTTCCCAACAGAATCTCAAAGCTCTGCTTACAAGGCAATGTCTATTTTGTAGTTAATTACTGAACTAGATCTTGCAAAAGTGCTTATCAGGTGTTTTGTGAGCATGTCAAAAAAATGACCTATGTCTCATTAATTCACATTGAATATTTGAAGCAATACCTTAATGTGTTTAAATGGAATGACTATCATTGTGGAAATAATGAGAATATTCTCATTATTGCTTCTAGTCCTTGGCTTAATTTCAAATGCTTTAGTTATTTTTAGGGCTTAGAAAATATTTTATACAAGGAAAACAATCATTTTAGAAAATATGGAAAGGAAAAAATTTTAAGAGAATAAAAAGTCTGTAATTCCACCATTTATAGTTTATCAATGATAATATATGTGCTTGTGTTTTTACTTTAAAAATTGAAGTAATAACGAGTAATAATTACCCTGATTGTTTATTCAAATTAGTTTTCACATGTTATATTTTTATTAAAAACATGATCATTAAAAGTCTTTTGAGTATTCACAAAAGGGAGGGGGTATATGTATACCTATGGCTGATTCATGTTGAGGTTTGATAGAAAACAACAAAAGTCTGTAAAGCAATTATCCTTCAATAAAAAGTTAATTTAAAAAAAAGAGTCTTTTGAGTATTCAATCTCATGCTATTCTTACAGATATTGAGTAACCTCTAAACGTATGTTGCCCTCTTTCATTCTGTCTATCTATCCTCTACAGAGAAGGCAATGGCACCCACTCCAGTACTCTTGCCTGGAAAATCCCATGGATGGAGGAGCTTGGCGGGCTACAGTCCATGGGGTCGCTAAGAGTTGGACACGACTGAGCGACTTCACTTTCACTTTTCACTTTCATGCATTGGAGAAGGAAATGGCAACCCAGTCCAGTGTTCTTGCCTGGAGAATCCCAGGGACAGCAGAGCCTGGTGGGCTGCCGTCTATGGGGTCACACAGAGTCGGACACGACTGAAGCGACACAGCAGCAGCAGCAGCTATCATCTTTCTATCTACTATCTATCTAAAGTCTACCGTCTTGGACCATTTGGACTGCTATATACCACAGACTGAGTGGCTTATAAACAGAAACCTGTTTCTCACAGGTCTGGATGCTGGGACTCCCAAGGCCAAGGTGCCTACAGACTCTGTCTGTTGAGGACCCAATTTCTGGTTCACAGACAGCTGTCTATTTGCTGTGTCCTCACATAGTGGGTCGGGTGAGGGATCTCTGTGGGTCTCTTTCCCAGGGGCACTAACTCCCTTCACGAGGGCTCCACCCTCGTCATACATTTCCCCTTGTACTCTCCTGCCCCAAGCTTCCAATCCACATTCTGCAAAACTAACTCTACTCAGTGATTTTCTCTATATCTTCCAAAGGCTTTCTTTGAATATACAAACTTTTTAAATCCAATTTTTCATTCATTTTGGTTTACAGGGTGAGTTCTTTTCAGTTTGGGGACTATATGAATTTGTGTGGCGTACGTATTTGGGCAAGCACATCCAATTCTCCCTCTGTATCAGGAAATACACAAAATGTATGCATTCCTCACCTTATAGACAGAGCTTGAGTATGTTTCCTTATCATTATATTTTGTAACATCTTTCCATTACATTTCAGCAGGAAATGGACAGTATACTTTTAAAATACCTTTACTGTGGTAAAAGCGTTTGGGTGGCCTTATATGACTGAGATGGGCTTCCCAGGCGACTGAGTTGGAGAACCAACCTGCAATCGGGAGATTCAGGAGGCTTGGGTTCAATCCCTGCTGCAGGAAGATCCCCTGAAGGAGGCATGGCAACCACTCCAGTATTCTTGCTTGGAAAATCTCATGGACAGAGAAGTCTGGCGGGCTATACTACATGGGGTCAAAAAGAGTTGGGCACGACTGAAGCAACTGATCACACGTGCATATATGACTGAGATAACTTAAAATAAAGCAAATGTGCTAAATCCTATCTTTGGATTCTAGCCTGAAAGACCCCAGTTCTTTTAGGGGATATGGTGAAAGTACTTTATTTTTTCATTTCTTTAAATGTATTTGTTTTATTTGGTGGATAGTTGCTTTACAATATCATGTTGGTTTCTGTCCTACATCAACATGAATCAGTCACAGGTACCCAGTTCTCATCATGGGAATTTTCTTTCTCAGTTTCAGGATGATGCCTTTACTTGTTGGCCTTGGGATGCAGGTTACATCAACTTTAGAGACAGTGTCTCATGTGGCAGTTGGGCCTTAATCTTCGTGGTGATGACCATTCAAGACTGGGAAGGACTGGCCTGGGTCATTCTCACTTTTCAGGGCGTGCGGCTTGGTGCATCAGAACAATGAATTCAAAGTTGACTGCAGGCCTCCTCCATCCTCTGTATTCTTCTGATAGAAAGGGCCAGGAGGGGAGGGCAAATAAACAAACAACCTCCCATTGCCAGGTTACAATCTTCTGAATGCTACCTGTGCACATTAACTTATTTAACCATCAGGGCCCCAAGAGGTGGTGTGACCAAGGACATCCATTTACAATGAGCTCCAGGGAGGTTAAGACACTACTCAAGGCTGCTCAAAGGGTCAGTGTTTGTCAGTAGACACTACTGAGTCTATGTTTGCTTAACTCTGGAACCCATGAGCTTCAGTGACCCCATCCCTCCTTTCCAAGGTAACAGCTCCCAACCTCTGCTAGCCTGTCCTGCTCTGGCCACAGCTTACCCCAGATGCCCCAAGAGATGGCACGTGGGATTCTTCTCCCCCTGCGTTGTTCACGCCAGCTCTGCTGCATGGACCATCTCTTCTTCCCGGGAATGCACATTCCCTAATCACCCTCATCTTTACTTCAGTCACCTTCTCTTTCAGTCTTGCCTGGCCCTCTCAGGATATATCCACTCCCTCCGTCCCTTCCTTTCTGTTTTTCTTCTTTCTTTAGGGCACTAATTTTCTGAAAGAGCATGATCAGCCCCAACAGTGACAAAATATAAGGACGGTGTTAATGAGATCAGTATTGTATAAAAAATAATCCCTGGGTCGGTTTGACGTGTGACTCCCCATCTAGATGTCCCTGGAGGGCTCTTGAGCAGGCTTTGGGGTAGGACGCTTAACAAGAACATCTTGAGGACAGAGAAATAAAGAAGGGAAGATAAATGAGGCTGTAGACATCATTTCCCCTGTGTGCTCTCTTTGTCACGCTTCTATTTTTTTTTCCTCATCATCTCCCCATCTTCTGTCATCTTCTAACCATGCTCCTCCTCCCCCTCGGATACTGAAATTGAGAATATTCAAATCCCTTATATAAAATCAGCTAGTGCCGTGGGCTCTCCATATCCTGGGATCCAGGAGCACAGATACAAGAGGGAGACTGTACTGTCATCACCTGCATTCTTGAAAAATTTCCTTCTTTCCTTGGTTGTCAATGGCTCTGTGCAAGTACTTTGCAGGAAAGAATGGTTATATACACTGCAGGCACAAACGTAATGGCTTGGTCATATTCCGACAAGACTAGAGTTTAGCCATATTGGGAAGGGGCGTTATTCAAATATCTGCCACAGGTGTTCCTTGATGGTCATTTTTCAGGGTTTCTCTGATAGCTCAGTGGTAAATAATCCACCTGCAATGCAGGAGACCCCAGTTCAGTTCCTGTTTTGGGAAGATCCACTGGCTTAGGAAATGGCCACCCACTCCAGTGTTCTTGCCATGAAATCCCATGGGCAGAGGAGCCTGGCAGGTGACGTCCATGGGGTCACAAAGAGTCAGACATGAGTGAGCACACAGCACATAGGGGAGTGTATGCTGACCTTGAAGTTGTCTCTGAACCATTCGAGGTGAATTGAGTGATTAATAATCAAGTGTCTTAGAATATGATGTTAAAAGAAACCTCATCCTATACCTTTTAGAAGATCAATTGCTTAGTCCTTCAGATTTTGAACTCCTGCCAAATTAACAAATCGGATTCTTTGCAAACAAAGGTCAGAAGCATTTCTCACTTATGATTTAGGTTGACATTATCAAATGCATGAGCACACAGACACAAAAAGAACTGCAGCACAAGATCTGGGATAATGAGCACATAAACCCACAGAGGAATCGAGCCTCTAGGTTCACACCTGCCTTTCTGGAGAGGCCTCTACTGAACAGAAACGTCAGAAGCACCAAGAAGAGCCGCGACGAGTCTGTACCTCCTCTCAGGAGTGAGCAGGAATGATCAAACCTGCCCGTGATGACTCTTCCAGGGAAGCGTCACAAAGGGACAGTCACGTGTGGTTGCCCCAGTTCACCATACGTTTCTACTCCCTGGAGAATCAGTGGACATCACGGGGCACCTGCACCCTCAGGGTGGAATGGTTAGCTGTTGCTGCCTGAGGTCAACGTGGAAGAGTTCTCCCCATCACGTCTCCAGGTGAAGTCAGTTTCTAAGACCCTTATGAAGAAAACCTCGGAAAAGAAGAGGGTGCATAGAGTCAGGATTCTGTGATTCTGGGAGGCGACTTCCCTGAGTGAACATGAGGAACAGGCACAGAAAGGAAGAGCCTATCTCTAAAGGACTTGGGAGTTTACTACTTGAATTATGCACTTCCTAGAAAGACCTATGACTTCATTATTTGATTATACTTATACTTTAGGTCAACTAAACTATTTACTTTCACATAAAATTTGTTAAATGAATCATGTGATTGGAACTTTATTATTAAAATTATTTCACTTTTAAAATTATTTTTATTATTATTTCATTTTTGATCTTCACCTTTTATCTTGGTATCTATCAGTACAGGAAAAAAATTTTATTTTCACATATAGTGATAGTGATAGTGAAGTTGCTCAGTCGTGTCCGACTCTTTGTGACCCCATGGACAGTAGCTAACCAAGCTCCTCCGTCCATGGGATTTTCCAGGCAAGAGTACTGGAGTCAATCCTGAAGGAAATCAGTCCTGAATATTCATTGGAAGGACTGAGGCTGAAGCTGAAACTCCAATCCTTTGGCCACCTGATGTGAAGAACTGACTCACTAGAAAAGACCCTGATGCTGGGAAAGATTTGAAGGCAGGAGGGGAAGGGGAGGCCAGAGGATGAGATGGTTGGATTGCATCACAGACTCGATGGACATGAGTTTGAGTAGGCTCCGGGAGTTGGTGATAGACAGGGAAGTCTGGCATGCTGCAGTCCATGGGGTTGCAGAGAGTCAGACATGACTGAGCGACTGAACTGAACTGACAGCATGAATGAATCTCAAGAACCACAAGCAAGAAGAAACCAGACACCTACACAAATTCAGTCCATTCTCCATTCTGCATAAAAATTCAAGAAAAGGTAAAGTCTTGATAACCCAAATCAAAACAGTGGCTGCCCAAGATGGATGGGGATCAATAGAAAGGGGTTAGAAGAGAACTTTCGGGGTGATGGAAATGTCTGTCTTGATTGTTGTAGACATTGATCAAACCTCATTGCATTGTGTGCTTAGCATCTGCATGTGATGTAGAGAATAAGTATGTCACTCAGTCACATCCGACTCTGTGATCCCATGTACTGCCCTGCCAAGAATACTGGCCGTTCCCTTCTCCAGGGGATCTTCCCAACCCAGGGATCAAACCCGAGTTTCCCACATTGTAGTCAGAGGTTTTACTGTCTGGGCCACCCGGGAAGGCACATTTATTTTCACATACTTTATATTAAATGGAACATTTTAAATGTTCCTGTACTTTATAGTGGTTTTACTATTATTTTCCTACTCATGTTATGATTTCAGAAAAGGGTTTTCAACCTGAAGTTAAAATGCCATACGGTTTGATTTTCAAATGTGTACTTTTGAAATGAATGTTTCATTTCATGAAATGTTTAATGAAACATTAGGGAAAAATAGAACTTCCCTGGTGGCTCAGATGGTAAAGAATCTACCTTCAATGCAGGAGACCCAGGTTTGATCCCTGAGTCGGAAAGATCCCCTGGAGAAGGACATGGCCAGTATTCTTGGCAGGGCAGTACATGGGATCACAGAGTCGGATGTGACTGAGTGACTAACACTAATATTACTTGAATTCATTTCTATATAAATATTCCAACCTATTCCAATACTTATTCTCTACGTCACATGCAGATGCTAAGCACACAATGCAATGAGGTTTGATCAATGTCTACAACAATCAAGACAGACATTTCCATCACCCCGAAAGTTCTCTTCTAACCCCTTTCTATTGATCCCCATCCATCTTGGGCAGCCACTGTTTTGATTTGGGTTATCAAGACTTTACCTTTTCTTGAATTTTTATGCAGAATGGAGAATGGACTGAATTTGTGTAGGTGTCTGGTTTCTTCTTGCTTGTGGTTCTTGAGATTCATTCATGCTGTCAGTTCAGTTCAGTCGCTCAGTCATGTCTGACTCTCTGCAACCCCATGGACTGCAGCATGCCAGACTTCCCTGTCTATCACCAACTCCCGGAGCCTACTCAAACTCATGTCCATCGAGTCTGTGATGCAATCCAACCATCTCATCCTCTGGCCTCCCCTTCCCCTCCTGCCTTCAAATCTTTCCCAGCATCAGGGTCTTTTCTAGTGAGTCAGTTCTTCACATCAGGTGGCCAAAGGATTGGAGTTTCAGCTTCAGCCTCAGTCCTTCCAATGAATATTCAGGACTGATTTCCTTCAGGATTGACTGATTCATACTGTGGTTTGTATCAATAATTCATTTTCTAAATATCAATGCATATTTTTAAAATATTTAAATCAGTTTTAAATATCAGTGAATACTATTCCATTGTATTAATGTATCCTGACACTTAAATTCATTTTTCATTTGATGAACAGGTAGATTTTTTTCAGTTTTTGCAACTTATAGGAAAAGTTATTATGAACAAGACTTTTGGGGGGTTATTACTTTTCTCATTGCTAAACATTTAAGAGTGGGATCACTGGGTCACAGAGTTGGTGTAAGCTTAAGTTTATCAGAAACTCCAAACTGTTTTCCAAAGTAATATTTTACGAGTTTCAGTTGCTCTGAGGCTACTCAATATCTGATGTTAGACTCTTTGATTTAACTCCTGGAAAGGTGGGAAATGCTATTTTATTGCAGATGCAATTTGGGTTTCCCTCAGGACTGATAATGATGAACATTTTTTCATGTGATTATTGATCTTTCCTGTGTCTTATTTGTGAAGCATCCCTTCAAGTCTTTTGCCCATTTTTCCTTGCTTTATTTTCTTCTTTATATTGAACTATAAGAATTGTTTATAAATTCTGGGTCCAAGATGTTTTAAAAATATGCATATTCTATATATTTTCTCCCATCCTGTAGTTTGTTTTATTATTATTATTATTGATTATGACTTTTGGAAAAGAATTTCTAAAAATAACATCCAATGATCAATATTGATCTTTTGTGCTGAGTGGCCTGATCATTGCTACCTATACTGAAGATATGCTCTGATATTTTCTTCTACCAAATCTATAGTTTTAACTTTTATATTTGGGGATTTGATCAGTTTAATTGAATTTTGGAGTGGCATTTGTTATGTATTTCTGATGAAATGAATCTTTTTACATTAAAAAAATGTCGATTACTACGTCTAATAATACTCTTAATCTTGAATTGTACTTTGTCTGATATGAATAGAAAAACACCAGCTTCCTTATTCTTATTTTTTCATGGTATGTATTTTTCTCCCCTTTTATGTTTCTTCATCTGTGATTACATTTAAGTGATTTTTCCTTAAATATATTTGCCTCTTGCTTTTTTATCTTGTCTTCCAATCTCCACCTTTTAATTGAAATGTTTAGTCTCTGTTTTTTAGGTAACAATTGATATGTCGTTGTTGTTCAGTTGCTAAGTCATTTCTGACTTTGTGACCCCATGACTTGCGTCACACCAGGCTTCCCTGTCCTTTACTGTCTCCTGGAATTTGCCCAAACTCATGTCCACTGAATCAGTGATGCCATCCAACCATCTCATCCTCTGTCACCCTCTTCTCCTGCCCTCAGAATTTCCCAGCATCAGGATCTTTTCTAATGAGTCAACCCTCACATCAGGTGGCCAAAGTGTTGGAATTTCAGCTTCAGCATCAGTCCTTCCAACGAATATTCAGGGTTGATCTCTTTTAGAATTGACTGGGTTGATCTGTTTGCAGTCTAAGGGACTCTTGAGTCTTCTCCAACACCACAATTTGAAAGCCTCAATTCTTCAGAGCCCAGCCTTCTTTATGGTCTTTATACCTTCTTTATACCATGACTACTGGAAAAACCATAGCTTTGACTAGATGGACCTTTGCTGGCAAAGCGATGTCTCTGCTTTTTAATACACTGTCTATGTTTGTCATAACTTTTCTTCCAATGAGCAAGCGTATTCTAATTTCATGGCTGCAGTCACCATCTACAGTGATTTTGGAGTCCAAGATAATAAAGTCTCTCACTGTTTCCATTGTTTCCCCATCTATTGCCATGAAGTGATGGGACCAGACGCCATGATCTTAGTGTTCTGAATCTTGAGTTTTAAGCCAGCTTTTTCACTCTTTTCTTTCACCCTCGTCAAGAATCTCTTTAGTTCTACCACCTTGCAACCTATTTTCTTTTTATTTCACCTGGTTTTGATTCCTGTGTTCCTCTCTTCCAGTCTTCTTTGGCTGTTAGAATCAATCATTTGCCATAGGAATTCTCATTCAACACATCTATTGGCTTTTTGGTTATACCTTATAATTCTTTTAGTGGCTATTCAAAGAATTAAACGATACATTTTTTATTTATCACTGTCTGTTTAAACCTAATAGTAAAATTTAAAACCTTGAAAAGTACAATTTAACCTATCCACCTGTATTTTGCTACTGTCAGAGTTTAATTTACCCACCAATTTCTTTATTATTGTGATACATTTTATAAAGTAATAAAGTTTATATGTGCTATAAACTCTACATTTTAATATAATCACTTATGCTTTAAATATTAATATTCTTTAAGATAAATTAAGATCATTTCCATCTAATGTCATTTTTGTCCAGCTTGAAAAGCTTCCTTTATTATTATTTATAGTGCAGTTCTGCTAGAATTTAATTTTTTCCAATTTTATCTACCTTAAAAGTATTTTGACTTTGTGTTTTGCTTTATATAAAATTTTCAGTTTATGTGTGTGTGTGTGCACATAGTTAGAGGTGTTCATTATTATTTGCAGAAGGTTGTTGTAATATAGACTTTCTTCCTTTGCATAAATCAGGAATTTCAGACCACTGCTTTTAAATACAATTCAAAATAGTGTCAGAGAACCTTTACCATTTCCCAGATTCGTGTACAGTGTATACTAAGCACAAAGCAAAAGCATATTTAAATATAATTTTAAGGTTAAAGCACACTTGAAATTCATTAAATAGATCCAATTATAATTACAATAATTTCTTAAAAGTTGTTTTAATTATCCCTTACACTAAAATTGATATCCAGGTAATAACAATTCTTGTCAATAATGATACTAGTTTAAATTATTCTTCCCTTGGAAAATAAAATTACAGAATTCTAAAAGGAATCCTTGGATCGATTAGAAAGGCTGCCAACAGAGAGAATTCAATTCATAAATACAAACTATTATTAAGCATCTCATAATATCATTGATTTTGTTTATAACTGAATCAAATTATTTATCCTGATTCTTTCTGTGTGAAAGAAAAAAATTTTAATTATCATAATATAAAATATATGTGATCACTTAGTATTTATGCATTTTTCTTTAGTACCATTTGTGTCTTGATTCTAAAAACTCTGAGGTTGAAAGAGATGCTTCAAATTCCCTAAAAAAAAAAAGTTTAGAAAGTACTTTTAAAATAGCTTAAAATACTTTAAAAGTAATGTTATATATATTATATGTGTATAATGGAACAATCCCATGAAAATATGTCAAGTTTTTCTGGTAGGTTAAAATGTACAGTAAGGTTGAAATTTTTACCATTTCCTAAGTATAAATTGTAAAAAAGTTAAGGCTATTGCCAGTTGATTGTTGTAGATTCTAAAGAAAAAGAATGCATTGAATGTCATATTATTAGAATCATAATTTCAACACAAAAGCACTTAGCATGAATGCTAATTATTTTTTGCTCATTTGTGGTCTTCCTGTTTATTAGGGTTTGGTCCAAATTTATTGATACATTGGAATCAGAGAATCAGAAGTCATCTTTCATAACAATCCATCACAGATCTTGTGCTTCCCAATCACCAGCTCTCTAGACAAACTGTTATAGTTTAATTAACTTCCAAACAAGAAAAGTTCTTCTTGATACTGAGCCAAAATATATCTTACATTAATTTCAATTTATTTTTAAAAATTGTATCCCATCACAGATTATCAAACAAATTGCTTTCATGTCTTAGCACAGAGCTCAGAGGCCACTCCTAACGTACACCCATTATATGAATAAATCCTATAACTACAAGCCTGAAAATGTTTCAGAACAGCTCTTTAATTTTACAGATAATAAACCGAGAAGTCTTTATTTCCCCCCATGCTATTGTATATGCTACTGTAGCTCCAGAAGAATGAGGAAAGATAGCACCAAGAACAAGGGCATTGATTGTTTTTTGTTTTTACTACTAAAACCCTTGACTTTTTAGCAAGACTATAACTGTAAAAAGACATTGTCATGAGAGAAAAGAATATTGTGAATTTCCCACTTCCCCTGCATGGACACTGTAGCTCGTGAACTCAACCAATACTTTCCTGGTCTTCCTTGGTAACCTACACCGATTTTGTTTGGGGAGTACCTACTCTGGGAAGGTAGGTTCCAGAGGGCATCACTACGCTCTCACTTCCCTTCCTGGGATTTATTTGAAGAAGAGCATATGGCCCTGTTCTGGCCGATGGATGTCAGGAGAACTCTGCTCTGTATGCAGGGGCCAGATTTCTCAACTGGGTGGAAGAGAAGATGTTCCAGGAGAAATCCACTTATGCCCGTTCCCTAAGAGTGTAACATCTCTGGCTGCAGTGGCTAACTTGCACCCAACAGGTGGCAAGCTAAGCAGGAATAGAACGTCTGGGAGGGACAAGCAGACAGGTGGCTGTGATGACCTCATGGAGCCACTCCTGCCTCCAGACTTCTCTCCGGGTGAGGCACAGTCCCAGGTCTCCCGCATTGCAGGGGGATTCTTTACCATCTGAGCCACCAGGGAATGAGTTCATCGACTACACCCCAATACAAAATAAAAAGTTAAAACTAAAAAAAAAAAAGAATCAGTGTGGTATGGGTCCATGCATGCTAAGTTGCTTCAGTCATGCCCAATTCTTTGCAACCCTATGGACCATAGCCTGCCGGGCTCCTCTGTCTGTGGGATTCTCCAGGCAAGAATACTGGAGTGGGTTGCCATGCCCTCCTCCAGGGGGTCTTCCCAACCCAGGGATCGAACCCATGTCTCTTCTGTCTCCTGCACTGAGAGGCAGGATCTTTACCACTAGTGCTGCATGAGTATCACCCATCAAAGTCTGTGCTCACTGCCCTGTGCTCACCTAGGGGTGACTGCATCAGAGTAACATCAACAGTGACAGGCAAATAGGCAAGAGAACAATAGATTCAGATTGTAAACACCACCCCACCCCACTCCAGTATTCTTGCCTGGAGAATCCTATGGACAAAGGAGCCTGGTAAGCTACAATTTGCAAGAGTTGGGCATGGCTTAGCAACTAAACCACCACCCCACCCCACATGAGGATGTCTCTGAACTTCAAGGGGCCCAGAGGCAGCTAAAGTGAGAGGTGGCCATTGTCCATGGCTCTAACAAGGTCCCAGGTGTGGTCACCTAGCCAGGGGACATGGCCAGGACTCGGTGAGAGATGATGAAAGTTCTGCTCAGTCTGGAGTACCATAGGACCCTGACCAGGCTGACCACCAGTCACACTCTCCATCAGCAAATGCCAGTGGATTGCCCAGGGCTAGCAGAGTGCCCAGAGCTGGCACAGGGATCGGAATAACAGAAGCCTTTACCTGGATCCACCAATGCAGAGCCTGGGTTACCTAAAGGGGCTCTTCAGTGAAAAAGCCAGACTAGAGACTGCACTGCACTCAAATGACTTTCTCCCCTCTCTGCTCAGGAGGGATGGAACATGTGGGAAAGCTCAGAGGAAAGCTAATAGGAAAACGAAACGAGATTCTCTGCACATCTGAGTGTCAGGGGAGAGCAACTGCTGATGATACTCTGTCCCGTTGAAGCACTTCTTCTCAAGGTTAAATCCTCTCTAGAAGGCTCCACAAGAAACACCAGCAGGTGGGTTCTGACCCCCAGGCTCTGCACTGGGTACCAGCTTCAGTAGAATCTTAGTTGCTCTGCATTATTTTCTAAAATTTAGTTTCAAAAACTAAGTGTATACTTTCCATAATCAAGTCTAGATTTCCTGTATGCTCATCAATAATTTAAAATTAGGTACATTATCTCTAGCTTCTGTGTTCCACTATCATTAATTGAAATCTGTATATCCCACCTATTTCCAAAATAGTTGGAATTAACTTTTGTTTTATTTTAAATTAATTTATTTATTTTAATTGGAGAGTAATTACTTTACAATATTGTAGTGTTTTTTTTTGCCATACACTGACATGAATCAGCCAGGAATTAACTTTTAAATGAAGCCTTACTTAAAAAAAAAAAAAAAAAAAAAAGGACTTCCCTAGTAGTTCAGCTGGTAAAGAATCAGCTTGCAATGTGGGAGACCCTGGATCGATTTCTGGGTTGGGAAGATCCCCTGGAGAAGGGGACAGCTACCCATTCCAGTATTATGACCTGGAGAATTCCATGGACTATATAGTCCATGGGGGTCACAAAAAGTCAGATATGACTGAGCAGCTTTCAGTCAGTTTGGTTCAGTTGCTCAGTCATGTCTGACTGCGACCCCATGGACTGCAGCACGCCAGGCTTCCCTGTCCATCACCAACTCCCGGAGCTTGCTCAAACTCATGTCCATCGAGTCAGTGATGCCATCCAACCATCTCATCCTCTGTCATCCACTCACTTTACTTAAAATAGAACAATCAGGGACTGCAACTAATCCGGTAATCCATCTTGGGGAGGTGGGGCAGGGTTCAATTAATTATCAGTCAATTAAGAAATAGAAAAGCTTGCAGCTGTTTAAGACAAACAGGGCAACTCAAGGGATTACAGGATTACACATGTATTAGGGTAAAAATAATAATAATAAATAAAACAAGATTATGACTGTGGATCATCCATCTGTCTGAACAGCTTAAGCAGATGTGTTCCCTTCCCTGAAAGTCTTATAAAGTGTGATTGTGTGAGACTTTATCTATGACTCCTGAGCCAATGATCAAAAAGAACATAAATGAGCACAAGTAATCATGTTTTAAATGCTTAAAAAATCATTAAACATTCCTACAGTTTATTCTCCCAACAATCAGTAGGTTAACAGGTTGAGTGGAGCCAGTTGCTGCATTCAGTCGCTCAACTCTTTGTGACAGTGAAGCTGGTACTCACCCCTATTTTTGACTGTATCCATGTTTGATAATACACCCACCCCGAGGTTCAGTGTTTCTTCATGCAATTCATGTCTATGTTTATTTTCTCTTCATTGGAAGGACTGATGCTGAGGCTGAAGCTCCAATACTTCGACTACCTGCTGTGAAGAACTGACTCATTGGAAAAGACCCTGATGCTGGGAAAGACTGAAGGCAGGAGGAGAAGGGGACGACAGAAGATGAGATGGTTGGGTGGTCTCACTGACTCAATGGACATGAGTTTGAGCAAGCTCTGGGAAATGGTAAAGGACAAGGAAGCCTGGCGTGCTGCAGTCCATGGGGTTGCGAAGAGTTGGACACGACTTGGCAACTGAACAAAAACTCCCCTGCCGGGGACCAGCCCCGGCTGATCCAGGGTATTCGAAGGAGAGACGGCGTAGGCGAAGATCAGGAAACAACTGCTTAATTAAACGTTAATTAAGGATATAAAGAGTACTAGAATGAGGATAGCTCAGTGAGGAAATTCAGTGGAGAAAAGAGGCTGAAATAAGGATAGCTCAGTGAGGAAATTCAGTGTAGAAAAGGGGCTGAATAATTCAGCCAGAAGGTAAGAGAAAGAACGACATGGTGAGACCAAGTTTCAGTGAACAAGGCCCGCACTTTATTTTCCAAAGTAGTTTTTATACCTTAAGTTAAGCATAGAGGATAATAGGGGAAGGGGTAGAGTCTTGCAGCAAGCCAGGCTTTCTTCCTGCAAACTTATCATATGCAAAAGCTTAGGTGATTTGCATCATCTTCTGGCCCGGAGGCCTGTTAACATTTTAAGACCTTTTCTTCAGAAAACTTATTTTTCTGTAAAGGTGATTGGTCAGGAGCCACCCTCCAAAAGCATTAGATAAAGTTGCATTCCTACAGAGCAAAGGTGTGGTGGGCTATAACAAGAAAAAGAATTAACTCAAGGGTCCCAGGTTACAAACATTAAAGCTACTATTTACACCAATTATATTAATCAATACACTGCCAGGGACACAGCAGGTAAGGGATATGGAGACTTAGCAGCAAACATTGGCCCAACAAGTGAAAATCCCTTCACCAATACAATTTCTAATCAATCTTTTAACTGCTCAAAGGAATCTGTATTTAGACAGTTTAGAACATCTCATGCCTCTCACAGTTTGGAGGCTCTGAGCAATCACATGTGGCCAGAAAAACCTATTCAGGCAGGCTAGAGGACTTCCAAGGGAGTTTGTAGGTTGAAACACTGTCACACCCAGGAATTATTAACTGGAGCTGTAAGCTGACTCTTTTTTCAGAGAGAGGTAGTGGGGGACAGCCCCCCGTAAAGTCAGAGGTGTAGGTGAAAGCACAAAGCAGAGAGTAGGCAGACTCTGGTTTTGGGGGTAGATTGCTCGAGAATTTCCAGGGAGACTCCTGAGGCTTGATCCCACCTTTGCGTATGCCAAGCCTCCTTCCTCATGACCTTTGCCAGGGGCGGAGCTCGCTCCCCGCATCTCCCCGTTTTTTATTTCTTAAAACAGCCAGATGCAGCTCAGTCGCGAGCTTTTGAATGTTCTGCCGAAGAATCCTGACAATACAAGGAAGAATGATTATGAGAAGCAAAATTAGAACTAAAGATATTAGACAGAATGTTTTTTCCAGAAGTAAAGTTAGAGAAGGTGTGAAATAAGTCATTAGCTGCTCCAGCGGTGGTAAAATCCAGTCGACAGTGTTCCAGGGTCTGTATTTGATTATGAAATTTCCCTAAGTCCAGGCCAATGTCAGAGCTGTTGCAAACACCTGAGATATGTTTTTTGATTTTTTCCCATTCATAATCTGTCTCGTTTACCTTTAAAGATGTCACGCGTATCCACCGGTAATCAGCGTGGCAAGACAGAGCCATTTTCACTTTTAAAGCCTGTAACTCAGTCCCAATATGCATTATTACCTTTTTCAAGGCATCTACTCTCATCTCCAATTTTCTCCCCTTGTTTTCTCTTGGGAAAAATATGTTTATAAGTAAAGAGCAGCTCTACCGCAGTAGGGAAGACAGATGTGTGTGTGTGTGTGTGTGTGTGTGTGTGTGTGTGTGTGTGTATGTGTGTATGTTATTAGATCTATAATGCAATAATGAGTGTCTAGATTTAAGATTGTTTTTTTAATCTCTGGCTTGCTGAACTTGAAAAAGTCTTCAGCATTTCCCAGTAACAATGTAAATGTGGCCTGTCTAGATAGAGTTGGCACTTAACCACATCAGGCCATTTAGAGGTTATTTAATCTAGGGCAATTGGGCCCAGGAACCCAGCAGCCCTCCACACCACTGTCCCAGGTGCCACCTGCTGCTGAAGTGGGAGCTGAGAAAGTTGCATCTCAGGTGCTCATGTGAGAGAAAGCAGATTCTGTCCACAAGGTCAATTGATTCTCCTTTTGAAATATCATGTACAACTGACAATATTTAACTCATTTTATCTTAAAATGTATTTATGTATTTAGCATTCTATTTTTTTTTTTAGAAAAAGCCCAGTGTTTAGGAATCTGTGTTCATATCATTGTAAATGATCACGCTTTTATAATAATGAACTACAAAATAACCCTGGATGCTAGTCATTCATCACACTGGATTAGTAAAAAAATTAAAAAAAATCATTTCAGGAAGTCTTTTACTTAACCTTCTAATATCAAAAATATTGTTTGATAACATTGCCTTTCTATTTTAGGAAAGTAATCAGGGTTGATGTAACCTTACAGCCAGCTCATGGAGAATGGTTGGCCCAGGTACATGGAGGAGATTCCCAAGTAAGACGATGAACATCAGTTTTACAGGTAAGGGAAATGGAGTGTGGGTGGATGGATGTGGGTGTATGTGTTGTAAAAATAAACAGAGTCACATTAAAAAATTTTAAGTGCTTTTTTTGAGCAGTGAGTGAAGTCGCTCAGTTGTGTCCGACTCTTTGCGACCCCATGGGCTGTAGCCTACCAGGCTCCTCTGTCCATGGGATTTTCCAGGCAATAGTTCTGGAGTGGATTGCCATTTCCATCTCCAGGGGATCTTCCCAACCCAGGGATCGAACCTGGGTCTCCTGCATTGTAGACAGACGCTTTACCGTCTGAGCCACCAGGGAAGTCCTTTTTTGAGCAGACACGGGTTCTAATCAGACAGTGCCAAACCCAAAGTGGATGGGAGTTTTCACCCCATTGAGGCGTGAGTTTTCACCCCAGGATTGAGGCTCCACCAAACTAGGCTGGGGTTTCCACAGAGGACACAGAAGTGAAGCAAAGCAATCATTTGACTGGCTAGAGCTTCAGGGGTTATCTTATTTGGGATAGTCTGATTGGTTGTGAGCGATTGGTAGTGACTGGTGGTTCATGAGGTTCTCATGAAATGCTGGGCTGGATGAAACACAAGCTGGAATCAAGATTGCTGTGAGAAATATCAATAATCTCAGATATGCCGATGACACCACTCTTATGGCAGAAAGCGAAGAACTAAAGAGCCTCTTGATGAAAATGAAAGAGGAGAGTGAAAAAGTTGGCTTAAAACTCAGTATTCAGAAAACTAAGATCATGGCATCTGGTCTCATCAATTTATGGCAAATAGATGGGGAAACAATGGAAACAGTGAGAGACTTTATTTTGGGGGGGCTTTGAAATCACTGCAGATGGTGACTTTAGCCATGAAATTAAAAGACACTTGCTCCTTGAAAGAAAAGTTATGACCACCTAGATAGCATATTAAAGAGCAGAGACATTACTTTGCCAACAAAGGTCCGTCTAGTCAAAGTAATGGTTTTTCCAGTAGTCATGTATGGATGTGAGAGTTGGACTATAAAGAAAACTGAGCATTGAAGAATTGATGCTTTTAAACTGTGGTGTTGAAGAGTCTTGAGAGTCCCTTGGACTGCAAGGAGATCCAACCAGTCCATCCTAAAGGAAATCAGTGCTGAATATTCATTGGAAGGACTAATGCTGAAGCTGAAGTTCCACTACTTTGGCACCTGATGTGAAGAGCTGACTCATTGGAAAAGACCCTGATGCTGGGAAAGATTGAAGGCAAAAGGATAAGGGGACGACAGAGGATGAGACGGTTGGATGGCATCACCGACGTGATGGACATGAGTTTGAGCAAGCTTCGGGAGCTTGTGATGGACAGGGTAGCCTGGCGTGCTGCAGTCCATGGGGGTCGCAAAGAGTTGGATACGACTGAGTGACTGAACCGAACTGATGGGTAGTTCTTAAGTGTTACTTCCTCAGTTTCCAAGGCATGGACTCTAGGTTAGGTTTTGGTTTGCTTAGTCAGGGAATGCAGGCACTAGACCCACCTCTCTCCAATGACCTCCCTTTAAAAACTAGTGCAGAGAGGAGGGGTGCCGTCTGGGCAGGAAGAGGCAAGCGAGTAGGTTCAGATATGAGGTTGGGGAGTGGCAACCTCTAGGCTTGCTGCAGCTCCCTTTATCTAGAGCCTAAATCAGGGCATATGAAGGCATCAAGAGACAGCAGGGTTGTTCTAAGAGACCTGGTATTTCACAGGAGAAGGTGGCTTTCTTGCATAGGTAATGGGGCAGGACATGGCCAGATTTCTGTCACAGGTAGAACACTGAGGGGATGGATCTGAGCTGGCAGCAAGGCAGGGGAGCAATCCTGAAACTTGACAGACAAGAGAGTGGGACGAAGGAGAAGGAGGCATGAGAAGAGACGGCGATAAAGGTGGAGAAACAAGGGTTATTGGGATGTGGACAGGCGATAGCACAGGAGTGGAGGATTTGTCCTCGTTCTGGCTCATTCACGTTACAGATGGTCCTGAGGGCTGCAGTCCAGGGGGTTACAAAGAGGTTGGACACGACTGAGTGACTGAGCACGCAAGCATGCAGGCACGGAAGGGCTGGAAGGGTTGGCAGGCATGTTTTTGAGTCCAGTGTGGGACCTGCCACCTGTGATTGGGATACTATTTAAAAGGAAAGTGCTTAACTTAGGTATGAAGACCTGTGTCTATCACATACTGCAACACTCAACGGTCCTGCTTGAACAGTTCACTTGGGGTTCTTTTTGAAACCTTCCACTGAAGAGTAAAACGTCCTAAATTTGTAATAAGGAACTCTGTTCACGAGGATCATACTAGTTAGAATCGGATTTACAGCAGTATATCACTTTTGCCAAAAATGTTAGCAGCAACAAAATCCAACAAGGCTATTCCCAGCCGGTGTCTTCATCTTCCTTCCCTTAATCTGGGTGTTGCTGCTTGGTCATTAGGGCGACCACTCGCGCAGGTGGCCCACTCCACTCCATCCTCCCTCTGCTTCCGTTGCATTCTCAGCCCTGGTCAAGCTACAGAAAGGATGAGGTTTTAAATGGACACAAACCCTGGGCGTCTTCCTTGCCTGGAATTGTTTTGCCTCTGCAGTGTGACTGGGAGCTATGGCATCAGAGTCTGCTTTCTCTTGAGAAAAACTAACCCCAATGGTACTTTCTCTGCAAATTTTTTCTTTTCCTGGACGTGTTTATTTTATGGTTATTTTTCAGTTTCTCAACTCATATACACGATGAGCTTTTGCTCTTTGGAGTGAACGGAACTAGTTCAATATTGTAGGAAAATCTTGCCATTTTAGGACCTGAAAACATTCTGAGTTAAAAAAAAAAAATCAATGTGATGTCAATAGAAGACATTTAAATACGTGTAACCTGTTCAAGACCTGGGTAGAATTTCTACCAAATCAAGTTCTGATTAAAGATCTAGTAGCATTATTTGCCGATTGTACTTTTTTTTTACAGAATAAAATCACTTCATATCTTCATTCTTCCATCTATTCATTCATTCACCAAGTCAATATTTATTAAGCATTTACTATGTGTTTTGCAAATTTAAGGTAATAGAGATACAACAGTGAACAAAAGAAACAAAATCTCCATCCCTTAATTAATTGACCTTCTAGTGAGGGTATTTTCCCCCGGTGGCTCAGAAGGTAAAGAATCTTCCTGCAAGGCAGGAGACCTGGGTTCGATCCCTGAGTCAGAAAGATCCCTGGAGAAGGGAATGGCAATCCACTTCAGTAGTCTTGCCTGAAAAATTCCGTGCACAGAGGAGCCGGGTGGGCTACAGTCCATGGGGTCGGACAGTTGGACGTGATTGAGCGATTAACACGCACTAGAGAGGGAAGAAAGGCCATGCTAAGTCACTTCAGTCGTGTCTGACTCTGTGTGACTCCATAGACGGCAGCCCACCAGGCTCCCCCGTCCCTGTGATTCTCCAGGCAAGAACACTGGAGTGGGTTGCCATTTCCTTCTCCAGTGCATGAAAATGAGAAGTGAAAGTGAAGTTGCTCAGTTGTGTCTGACTCTAGTGACCCCATGGACTGCAGCCCACCAGGCTCCTCCATCCATGGGATTTTCCAGGCAAGAGTACTGGAGTGGGGTGTCATTGCCTTCTCCGAGAATGGCCATACCAAGACAAAAAAAAAGATTTGTGTGTCTACTCACTGCCGTGACACACACTGAAACATTCTCACACTTGCCTTTACACCTAAGGAAACAGTGTTGTTGTTCAGTCGCCCAGTCCTGTCTGACTCTTTGCGACCCCATGAACTGCAGCACACCAAGCCTCCCTGTCCCTCACCATCTCCCGGAGTTTGCCCAAGTTCATGTTCATTGCATGGGTGATGCAGTCCAGCCATCCCAGCATCAGGGACTTCACCAAAGATGCCACATCCAACGATGCCAATGCAGCTATGAGCCATGCCACGCAGGGCCACCCAAGGTGGACGGGTCATAGCAGAGAACTCTGACAAACTGCGATCCACTGGAGGAGGGAATGGCAAACCACCCAATGATACTTGCCCTGAAAACCTCATGGACTGTATGAAAGGAAACAGTACTTGTTATCAACGTGTATATACAAACCAACAATCTTTTTCTGCATGTGTACCATTCCCATACGCTCCCATATAAAAAAGCTGATTAAAATTCATCCCTTTACTTGGCCCAGGGTAGTATAAACGTTTTAGGAAAATGCTTAGACTAATGGACTCATTCTTATCATGTTACCGATAAACTGAAGCTCAGAGATATTTATGACATCTTCAAAGATCCCCATACAGTTGGTGTCAGAGAGAAGCAAAAATCCAGCATTTTAACTTATTGCTGCTGCTAAGTCACTTCAGTCGTGTCCGACTCTGTGCGACCCCATAGACGGCAGCCCACCAGGCTCCCCTGTCTCTGGGATTCTCCAGGCAATAACACTGGAGTGGGTTGCCATTTCCTTCTCCAATGCATGAAAGTGAAAAGTGAAAGTGAAGTCGCTCAGTCGTGTCTGTCCCTCAGCGACCCCATGGACTGCAGCCTTCCAGGCTCCTCCATCCATGGGATTTTCCAGGCAAGAGTACTGAAGTGGGGTGCCATTGCCTTCTCTGTTTAACTTATTACAAGAATATTAACAACCATTACAGCTGTGTGAATACAAGCAGTGAGTTTATTTTCAAATGCAAACATAAAACCACGAATCAAACATGGTAGAGTAGCTTAACATCTTGAATTAAGTTATCCGAATTGAATGAATTCAGAATTGGGCAAAAATAGCCATGAAAGATGTCATAGCATTGTTTTTCCTAGAGACCACTTCTTGTCCCTCAAAGTACATTATTTAACAGTGTTAGAGTGTAATTGAATTATTCTCTCATTGACTCTTTTAAGGGACACCTAAAAGGATATAAAAGTAAAAGTCAAGGTTTCTGAATCATTCAAGCTTGGTACATAAAGCCCCTCTCCTGATACCTCCCTAGGCAACACATCCGGAGAACACAGCTTGCTCTATGAGTCATGACTTTTTAGATCTCATTCTCAGGGCAGGAGCTGAGAAATCGATTCCTCTCACTCGGTTGTAGACGTGCGGGTCCTGGCGCTGATTAGTCATTAACTGGTTCTCACTCCCGGCCTCTCACAGAAGGAATTCCAGTGTCTCAGTGGTTCTTGAAACAGGTCCTAGGAACAAACTTTGGAACGGCAGTGGGCTTTTGTGAAAGGTCTGTCTCAAAATAATCTTATCATATATCCAGGGCCATAAGTCCCAATCGGTCACCTGAAATCAGATTTTAAAGATGAGTTTATTAAATATTGATCCCAGTTTTGTCACTTGAGAAATAATTTATCAAATGAACCAAGGAGGCAAGATTTCTCAAAGACAAGTCGGGAGCATTCCACACCAAAGGAGAAAGAAGATAAATATATTAATGGTCCATTCAGCAACTCTGATGCTGTAGAAAGTGAACTGCAGGGGAGCTCCTTAGTGAGCTGAAAGAGTCAATGAGGCTTCCCGGAGCCGAAACTGGCTTTGGTGGTGTGGTTTCTGTAGCCATAGACTCCAGTTCAATCAAAATGTAAATGTTATCTGGGTACACAAAACGTATTTCATGGTGATAATGAATCTGTTGACATACTGTTCACACTTTATTATATAAATTGTAGTGATGTATTTGCCAGAGAGAAAAATGAATACATAGGGAAGTACTCTGCGCTCAGCTCTACTATACGCTCTGGGTTGGCACACGTCTGTGTCTGTCCTTGGCACAGTTTGCCTGCCTGCCTTTAATCAATCAGAGCGCTGTGACATTGGGCAGAGCACAACGGCGTCCTTACTGACGAAGCTAATCTAACTGGGTTCGGAATAGGAACTAGAAGATGGGTTATTTTTAAAGCAAGGCCCATTGATTCAAAAATCCGGTTCTGCGGCATCATTATTTAACGGATGTGTAATCGCTCAGGTGTGTTATCATCTGTGTGAAACATGATCAGTTTAGCAGGCAGGGGTGCCTGCGGTCTGTCTGCTGGAGGTCGAAGGGTCTGCCTGCTTGAACTGCAGCCTGCAGCCCTCAGGCTCTGCACGCAGGCAGGAATGCCAGGACAGCTCAGTGCCTCCTGTGAGTAGGACCGGCCCTCGAATTTGCAGAGCCCAGGGAAAATAAAAATGGGTGACCCCTCATTCACAAATGATCAAGAATTTCAAGATGATGACAGCAGGACTTTAAATCAAGTGTGGGGCGACCCCAGGACAAACCACACTCCCACAGGCCCACCATCCTGCCTTCTGGGTTCTAAGCATGGAAGGCTGCCCTCTAGCGCTGCACGAGAAAAATGAATCCTCCTTCCCAATGCCTTCCCCCTCCCCACTTCTTCAGGCCCAGTTAGAGCTTCCACAGTCAGTTTCTCTGTGTGTTTTGTCACAAATGCCTTGATACCGAGTGAGTTCATGGGAAAACCCTTTATTCTCTGTGCGTTACCCTTGGCATAGCCTCCCTGCCACCTAAAACTATGGAAATGGACTTGCGGACTCCTTAGGGTCCCTTGAATCACATGAGTCATGAAATCACAGATTTCATGCTCCTGGCTTTGTACTAAAGGGCATTTCTCACTCCACTTCACGCTGCTTGTGGATTATCATTTCGTGGTTTTCCTTTCTTTTCTCCCTCCCTTCAAAATAGAAACTGTTGTGAACTTTTAAAAAGGTATACTTGGTGCAATTGATTCTAAAATGCTGATAAAATAACTATAATCATTATATTGGTTCACATTTTCTTTTGTATAAATAGGTCCTCATAAAAATAAGCCCCTATGGCTGATTCATGTTGACGCATGGCAGAAACCAACATAACATTGTAAAGCTATTATCGGCCAATTAAAAATAAATTAAAAAAAATAAGCCCGCAAACTGAAACCCAGTGTAACCTTGGGAAGCCTGACATATCTTGATTATTATAGTATATTCCTTTCATCACCTGTCTACTATGGTGAAATTTAAATTGTATGGGGGAGTTGGGGATGAATGTTGATCTTTTTCTCATGTTCTGTTCTTTGTAGCCCTACTTTTCAAAGTACATTGGGAATTCCTAGAAGGGTCCTAGGCCTGGTTTATTTTCCCCCTTGAACATTTGACATACTTGTTGCTGCTTAGTTGCTAAGTCATGTCCAACTATTTTGCGACCCCATAGACTGTAGCCCACAAGGCTCTTCTGTCCATGGGATTCTCCAGGCAAGAATACTGGAGTGGGTTGTCATTTCCTTCTCCAGGGGATCTTCCCGACACAGGGATGGAACCAGTGTCTCCTGCGCTGGCAGGCGGATTCTTTACCACTGAGCTACCAGGGACTACCTGACATCTGACATAGGACAGGCACAAAATAAATATCTATTGCAGGAATTAACGAAAGAGTGAGTGATAAAAAATGTCATAAGGGTCAAAGACAATGCTTCCTTCAAGCAGAGTCTCTTTTAAATTATATTTAACAAATCTCCTAGAACTCTTACACCAACCCTATTTTACCATGTGGCGAATAGAGAGATAGATAGTGGTTGTTAAAAACACCCCATTGCCCCCTAGAGAGAAGGAGAAAATAATTAAATAGGTACTTTTCCCTCGCACCTCTCTCAGTACTTTTAACCATAAACCTAAGTTACAGATTATTTACTTTTCCTTCCTCCTTGAGTGGGTAAAGGAAGCCGTTTATCAAGGCAAAGGGTGAGGATGCCTCATGAATCAGAGAAGAGAAGTTACTGCAAGTGCAACCCAGACAGACCTGGGGCAGAGCCAGAAGAAGCAGAATCTTCAGGCCAGAAAATGCAACTTCCCACTCACCTGGGCTTCCTTAGGAGGCTCTGGGCTCTAGCTGTTTATACACAATCTGATTCATCAGAGCTGTCTTACAGCTTGCTCTCAGAACCACCAAAATCCTCAACTCCCTCGGTCCAAACCAAAGAGCTGAGCCCAGTGGGTGAGCAGACCCGAGGGAAACGATAGGATTGGAATTCACCTGGTTAAAGGTCTATAGCCAGGCGCGGGCAGGCAAAGCGGCGTGAGGGGAGCAAACCAGAAGCTGGACAGAGAAGACAGTTCCATCCTCTGACTGGGCGGGGGCCGTGGGACCCCCTTCTCCCATGCGTTGCCGCCTCCTCTTTCTCCTCATCTGCAGGTCCAGGGTGGGAGGGCAGGCCCAGGACCAAGTGGAATCTGGAGGTCAGGGCCTTGGTCCAGGCTCTGGGGTCTGGGACACGCCCCCTCTGCCTACCCCATCGTGACCAGCCCCCCCAGGTGGCCCGGCTGTGTCCTTCTCTGCTCTACACCCCCTGAGCAGAGAAGGCATCAACTGCAGCTAAAAATACAGCCCTTAGAAAATACAGCCCTAAAATACAGCCTAAAAATACAGCCCTCCGGGTCCTCCTCCATCCGTGGCCTGGGTTTCGTGGTCACTGGGCACGCAGCTGCCCGGCTCACATGCCCCTGCCGGGCAGGGGGACAGGAGTGCCCGAGCGGGCAGCGGGACGCTTCGGGAAGGTTTGCCAAGTGCTGGGCGGTGCCAGGGCTCAGAGGCCCCCTGCACCGGTCCCGTGTCCCGGGACGGACAACGGCACAGGATCACGCCCTGGGCTGTTTGCTTGAGCACGAGAGGGGAGGGTCGAGGTCCACTGTGCGGAGAGGTGGGCTTTGCTTGAACAGGAGGAACCCTCCAGAGAGGGGTGGGTTCCCTCGGAGAGCGCCAGCGAGCGCCCCCCACCGCCCGGGAGAGGGCCAGAAGTCTGGACTCCTGGGCTTGTCGGGATGGGCCCCTTCCCCGGCAGCCGCCCGCCGCCCCATCCTCCCCCCAGCCACGCGGCTCCGGCCGGGTCTCCAGCATCGCTTCCCCCGCCCCCGCGCCCAGTGCCTCGAGGTAGCGTGGAGGGAGGGGGTCCCAGGGCGCGACCCCCCCCCCCCGCCCCCGCCGCAATCCCCCGCACCAGCGCCCTCTCCCCGCCGCGCCCTCGCGGCGCAGCAGGGACTCGGCGGAGACCCTGGATCCGTCAGAGGGCTCCCCCTAAACTCCGAGTCGACAAATCTTGCCCCATGGGGTCCCTCCAAAGATTGACTTAAGCTGAAACTGCAGGGCGAGAACGTGGCGGGGTGCAGCCTCCCTCCTGCATTGCGCACTTGGGGGGCTGTTCTCTGCCCGGGGGTCCCTTCGCGCCCCAGCGCTTTCCCGCTCCCTGCAAGGAAGCCCCGGGCCCTCCAGATAGTCGAGAGGACCGTGAAGCCCCCAAGCCCTCTGCGCAGAGTCGAAGAAAACGAGAGTAGGAATCCCCTACCCAGGGTAGAAACCCCCTACCCAGTAGGGGATGCGGAGAGGAGGCAACTCCTCCTTCACTCGCCCGGAGAGGCAGTCCCGGCGGTCCTCTGAGCCCTAGGTACCGAAGAAGGCGAGGTCTCCTCTCGGCTCCGCCAAAGTCGGCAGGAGGGGGGGCGCGCACCCAGCCCCCCGCAGACCACTCAGAGCTGGGGCCGCCAGAGGGTGGGAGTGCCCCTTCTCACGGCTCTTGGAGCTAGTGGGGAGCAGTTAGGAGCCCCCGCGTCGTCCCAGCGAGGTGGGAGGTGGAGGGGTACGGACAGGGGGAACCCCCCAGGCCGGTCGCGGACCGCGTAGGGGACGGTGGGAGCACCCGGTTAGCCCCCAGCCCAGGCGGGGACCGCGGAGGGAGGCGGCCCGCCCCGGGGCCGAGTGTGGGCGTGTCCAAGGGGCGGGCGCCCGGGTATCCGGGCGCGGCCGGTTCCTCCTCCCGGGCACCCGGCCCTCGGCCCGGTGCCGCCCCCAGCGCGCGCGGCCCGGCCGTCGGGGGGCGGCGGCGGCTGCGGCGGCGGGTGGAGGCAGAGGCGGGCCGAGCGCCCCTGTCGCGCCCGCCCCCTCCCGCGCGGTGGCGGCAGCGGCGCCGCCGGGAGCTGCCCCCAAGGCCGCCGCCCAGCCCCGGGGCGCCGAGCTCCGCCCGCGCCGGAGGCCCCTGCGCGCAGCTCGGAGCGCGGGCAGCCCGGGCCGGCCGAGGCGGCGCGGGGGTGGCACGCGGGCGGGCGGCGCAGCCCCGGCCGGGCGCGCTCGGCGGGCGCCCCGCGAGCCGCCCCGATGTGGCAGGAGGCGATGCGGCGGCGCCGCTACCTGCGGGACCGCGCCGAGGCGGCGGCGGGCGGCGGAGACGGGCTGCAGCGGTCCCGGGACTGGCTCTACGAGTCCTACTACCGCATGAGCCAGCAGCACCCGCTCATCGTCTTCCTGCTGCTCATCGTCATGGGCGCCTGCCTCGCCCTGCTCGCCGTCTTCTTCGCGCTCCGCCTGGTGAGTGTCCTCCCCGCGCGCCCCCCGGGCCCCGGGAGGCGAGGGACAGACCCGGCCCGGGCGCCTCCCGCCCCGGGGGCTGGCCCCTCGGCTCGCGCGGCTCCCGGCCCCTCGGCTCGCGCGGCTCCCGGCCCCTCCTCGGCCCGCCAGCGGCCGGCCTGGCTCGAGCGAGCCCTGCGGGCAGGAGAAAAGTTTTCCTTGGGAGGTTCTACCCAAAAATAAAAGTTTCCGAGGTGTGTGCACCAGGTGGACCGCCGCGGCGTGCGTTCTCCATCTCTGCGCGCCCGCCGGCAAACTCGCTGCGCTTTCCGCGCGGCATCCGCTCCAGCGGGTCTCCATCCGAATCAGCACCGCGCCTCTCTTGGCGAGGCCGCTGCCCGGCTCCCGAGCTGGCGTTTTAGTTTGGATCGGACGTCATTTAAGTCTGTAGAAATCCTGCCTCGGGAAAGTGGTGAATGACGAGGGAAAAAAAAAAGAAATACAAGTATTTATTATCCATCTTTGCCTTTAAATCTGGCAGATTTAGTCCCATAGGCAGAGAGGTGGGGGTATTGACCTGTTGTGAGCCTGCATCCTTTGAGTGTCTAAGTCACAAGCATTGGTGGACTGTCACCTTCCTATTTCTAGGGGGGTCGTTTATCGTGCCTGCTGTTTGGTACAGGTTACTCAACTGGGTTTCATCGCTGGGACCGCAGTGCAACTCTACAGCTGATGTCAGTTTTGCCAATTTGTATTTTTCAAGCAGGAGCCTTTGGCTCACTCCCTTAAGCAGTGAGAGGAAATCTGTAGATGGCGGTAAACTTCCTGTTACTGATCTTTGTGTTGGTGTGGTTCAAACTTTTGCACTGCCTGTGATGTGCCTGTGCAGCTCAGGTGCCAAGCATTGATTAATCAGTGAGATATTTTTGGTCAGTGGTTGATCTGGGGACGTCTGGGAGGAATGCTGTCTTTTTAGCATAGAATATGAACATAAACCTATATTCCTGTCCTCGGAGCAAAGGCGTGGGTACGTGCCTTTATTTCACCACTGCGTGCAAAATCTCTGTCCTTGGTTTTTGGCAATTTTTTCCTCATATCCTGAGCCAGATGGTGCTTAGATATTATGCATGGGAAAACTTGTTATCGTCATGGGTTCTTTAAAAAATGAAGTTTGCCTTCTCCCCACAATTGTCAAAGGTGTTGTCTTCTCATGGAATTCAACAAGATAAGGAAAAAAAAATTAGAAAGCAGAAGATCATGGATGCCACCGATCATCTTATATTATGCAACACAGAGCAGAGAGCACCTTCATTCTGCATTCTGGGTGTGAGTTCAGGGCAGTCTTCACAATCTTCTTGCCAGCCTGCACTGCTTCCTGGAATGGCATCTTTTTTTGTCTTCTCACCACTTTTTAGGGCCAAGGAGGACTTGAGGAGAGACTTCTGCTCCGTCTCCTTGGCAAGCAGACTCTCTGAAGGCATCTCCTGTTCATTACCATTCCTGCAGGGGAGAAAACACGTCCCTCTTCCTCTGCAAATCTGTTCTGCCAGGACATTGCTGCTTGTGATTCTGGCGAATCTGTAATTCAAAGCGTTCTGGCTGGTTCTCTTCTAAATGGAAGAGGAGGAGCAGGTGATGGCCTATTTATAGCACCATTAATATATTTAAAAACAAGTGTGAAGTTCGTGCCTCCCTGACACACACCACTTTGCTATGATACGGATCTCTAACTTCTTAAACCTTGATCTAGTTTGAACGCATCGCCGTGCCCTGAGAGATTCAGTGCAGTCAGCTGGAAGCTCCCGTCTCTAATCTGCCTTTGATCTGTGTGCTTCTCTACTCAGTTCCTTTAGGGTTTCCCAGGTGGCACTAGTAAGGAACCCTGCAGTTGTAGGAGACATAAGAGACGTGTGTTCAGTCCCTGGGTGGGGAAGAGCCCCTGGAGGAGGAAAGGCAACCCACAAATCCCATGGACAGAGGAGCCTGGCGGGTTGCCGTCCACAGGGTTGCAGAGTTGGACACAGCTGAAATGACGTAGCATGCACTTAACGCATCCAGTTGCTTTACATTCTGTTTCATGGGGAACAAATGTTGGAATGGCATCTTTTTGAAAAGTTTGCTCAGGCATCTTCATTTTTCTTGGTAAATCGATCATTGCCACAGTCTAGGCATTCAGCAAAATCACTTTAAGCAGAAAGCGAGCACTTCTCTTGGAGGGGCTGTAGCCCAGGGGGAGGTCCAGAGATGATGGAATGGATCCTGTTCTCTGCTCAGCCTAAGCCGTGCTCGGTCATGTCTGCTCTTTGTAAACCCCTCTAGGTGATGAGCTGTGCAGAAATGTTCCAGAATCAGGAAGGGTAATGGGGTCTGGTGGAAAGGTGACCTTCAAGCAGGAGCTGGGGCTGCTGGGCTGGGTGGGAATTGGTAAACGCCAGGGAGGAATGGACCCTGTCCTTTGAAACTTGACCTTCAGAAGGACTGGATCGGTTCTGAGGTCTGGACAGCTCGTTTCTATTTTGCTTTTAGTAATAACGTAAATAGCAGTTTCACTTTGCAAAACCATATTCTCTATCCCTGCCGTTCAAGGTCAGGAGCTTTGGAAGGCAGTGCAGCAGTAACAGAGGCCCATGCGCACAGTGGGTGAGGTGAGTTCATTTCTCAGAATGACCAGAGTGTGGCTTCCCAGAGATCTACCTCGGGAGACAGAAATAGCTGCTTGGGGCAGGCCCAGGTTTCCACCTTTACTAGAATTGCTAGGCTCTGATGTAATTCAGGAGCTCGGCAGATCTATTTTTGCTTCCTGTAATCTTGGACAGATTCCTTCTTTCCTATGAATCTGCCTGATTTTGATTTCCATTAGACTTCTACCAGTTCTTGTAGTAGGAAATGTCTGGCAACTTACTTCATGCACATCCATGGTCTCCTGCAACATTTGGATCACAAAATGATCCTAACATCGTCTGAATACATGGTGATTATTTTGCAATATTGTAATTGCTTTTGCGTGAAGTGACTGGAAATATATCTTTAAAAAAGTAAGCTTCATCTTGACTTTGTATTCCCCTTTGTTGTTGCAGTTCAGTCGCTTAGTTGTGTCCAACTCTTGGCTTCCCTGTCCTTCACTGTCTCCCAGAGTTTGCTCAAACTCATGTTCATCGCGTCAGTGATGCCATCCAACCATCTCATCCTCTGTCGTCCCCTTCGCCTCCTGCCCTCAATCTTTCCCAGCACCAGGGTCTTTTCCAATGAGTCGGCTCTTGGCATCAGGTGGCCAAAGGATTGGAGCTTCAGCTCCCTAATTGTGTTCCTGTAATTGACATTATTCACAAACCTCTTTCACTTAATTTCAATCTGTGGTCAATCCATGCTTTTGCATCATTGATCATGAAGTTAAAGTAACCTGCAAAGTATTTTTATTATACTGTAAAGTAAATTCTGAATTGAAATTTTACCATCTTGCTTAAATGCTTTTTATTTTTTTACATAAAAAGCTGTTAAATAGGTTTAACCCCATATTTGTTAAGAAATATCAAGACATGAAAACAGTAGCACATATGATACCATGACTTGAATTTTAATCTCTTATTTAATAATATTAAAAATACTTTCTTTTTGCTTATGTTGAAAGTTTTTGACGATACTATGGGCATGCTGAACAAAATTAAATTGCCCCCTGGCATCAGAGACCCTGGAACTAATGAGACCAACCTTGTAAGTCCTGAGTCTTAGGAGTTAACTTCATTGTCCAGGACTGGTTCTTATTACTAAATGCATGACAAGCTCATCTCAGAATTAAATCCTCTCTCGTTTATTATGTCCCAAAGCAGCCAACTTTTCTCAAAATTTGCCTGTCATAGTTAGGAAAGGTTGACATAATTTTTTTAGGCTAGCTCCAGCCAGATTTGTTTTGGCTAAAATTTATGATTAGGGGTGGTCAGTATTTCAACTGGAAAAATTTCATTCCTATAAATTTTAAATAGTCAGATATTGCAAGAAAACTGACTTTTTGGTCTATTTTTTAGTAATGAAATCAAATAAGCTTTTATTAAATATGTAATACATATGATTTTTCCAATTATGATCTACCTTCTTGCCTTCACTGTGACTGAGCATGCCAGCTCTTTCCAGCGATGACCACAAGTACTTCACGACGTATCAGTTTTCCCAGCATCAGGTGTTTTTCCTCAGGGCAGATGTATCGGAGTGTTTCTTTTCTCTGTACATGGATAAAGAATCTTAATTTTTCCAAAGCAAATAAATGAAACCAGTCATTGTAGAAGGGAATAGTTTTATGATTGCAGGGACTATTTCAGCGCCCCCAGTGGGTGGAAGAATCAAGAATGTTTTGACAAGAAAGTCAGTCTTTCACCCCTTCCTTGGGGAGTGGAAGGCTGGAGAAGGCAGATGAACATGTCTGACATCTCCTCTGGGGAGTAGGAAATTCTCTGCGTACTTTCTCCAGTCTCATCATTCTGGGGCTGGGGGCGGGGGATGGGGAGGAAATAGTGCATGCTCTCAGGAATTGGAGAGGAGGAATCTCAAGGTACATCTTTCTGTGATTGTCTCTATCCATGCAGGAGACTTATTTGGCAGGTATTTGTAATCACAACCGGTAATTCAATGTCATTTTAATTATTACTTCGCTGTGGTATAAACAAAAGACAATGAAAAACTGTCATTTTCTGCAGAAACGTTGGCTCATTTTACAGTTTACAGGCCCAGCAGGAAAAGACGTGGAAGCATCCTTTGGATAGTCAAGTGTGTGCTGTGCGGCTTGTGTGCTCAGTCCATCCTTCAGGTCTGACTCTTTGTGACCCCTTGGACTGCAGCCGGCCAGGCTCCTCTGTCCCTGGGGTTCTCCAAGCAAGAATACTGGAGTGGGCTGCCATTTCCTGCTCCAGGGTACTCTGCTTCTGCCTGTAACTCAGTGTTGGTATCAGCACCATCCGCTGGACAGTCCACTCATTCTTCCTTCAGTGATGCGGATGGAGCATCCGCTGGGACCAGCACTGGGGTGGGCATCCCCCCGGGGGGTATTCCGTCCTGGAGCGGCTCTGGCCCGCTGCTGTCGGCCTCTCTGCTCTGGGTGGTCGGTCAACCTGGACTCCACCTGCAGCTGGTCCTCTCTAGCTTTGCTCTGTTTCCTCCAGTGCATCCAGTGCGTCCCCTCGCTTGGAAGCCTCCTCCTCCCTATGCCGCTTGTCCAAGTTCAAGCTCTCCTTCTCACGCTTCAGCAGTCCGGCCTGTGCTGTGCATTCCTATCTGTACTGGATGCCTGCAGAGCTCATCCATTCTTGTTGTGGTTCAGTTGCTCAGTCATGTCTGACTCTTTGCGACCTCATGGACTGCAGAATGCCAGGCTCCACTGTCCTCCACTATCTCTTGGAGTTTGCTTAAATCTATGTTTGCTGAGTCAGTGACGCCATCCAACCATCTCACCCTCTGTCGCCCCCTTCTCCTCCTGCCTTCAGTCTTTCCCAGCATCAGGGTCTTTTCCAGGGAGTCAGCTCTTCGCATCAGGTGGCCAAAGGATTGGAGCTTCAGCGTCAGCATTAGTCCTTCCAATGAATATTCAGGGTTGATTTCCTTTAAGATTGACTGGATTCATCTCCTTGAGCTCACTCATTACATGAAATAATTTTCCCTCTCGATGACTATTGTCTGACCTGCAGAATACTTTGTTGAGTTCATCTTGTCTCCTCAACTAATTGTTAATTCTTACAGGGAATAAACTTAGCACCCCCAATATTTAATGCAGCACTAACCAGACGGAAGGTGTGTAATTAACATGTACATTTTAGGGGATAGATATGTTTTCCTTAGCAGCTGTCATTCCCATCGTATGGCCTCTTGTTAAGAACATAAAACTGTCACTAGATCTGGATCTGGTCTCAGTGTTGCCACTTAGTGTTCCTGAAAAATTGATTTGTCTGCTGTGGACTGAAATGAATAACGCGACCAGGCTCAGGGAGTTCGTTTGGGAACTGAGTAAAATGGACCCTGTGGACATTTAGCACAGAGCTGGGCACCCGTCTTACCTACAACAAGTGTGGTCATTTTTGTTATTATATTTGCAGCACCCAGGTTTCTCCAGGGTAGATGTATTTCAGGCTGACAACTAAATGAATACTAGAATTTTAAAATCTAGGTATAAAAAATGGGTTGTTTTTCTATTTACATGATAAGTATGAATATAGCTTTGAGTTATTTTATAAAAAATAATCAAGAATTGTAGATAGTTTAATTAAAGTAATGTTTTGACACATTACCAGTCTCTAGCACTAAAATTCTGCCAAATTGACACGTGAATTGACGTTCATATTTTTAAATTTTGTTAGCTTTGGATACTGTTATATGAATGAACAAGAGTGATAAGATAATATTTACCAGGGCTTCTCTGGTAGCTCAGCTGGTAAAGAATCTGCCTGCAATGTGGTAGACCCTGGTTTGATTCCTAGGTCAGGAAGATCCACTGGAGAAGGGGTAGGCTACACACTCCAGTATTCTTGGGCTTCCCCTATGGCTCAGCTGATAAAGAATCCACCTGCAATGCGGGACACCTGGGTTTGATTGCTAGGTTGGGAAGATCCCCTGGAGAAGGGAAGGCTACCCACTCCAGTATTCTGGCCTAGAGAATTCCATGGACTGTATAGTCCATGGGGTTGCAAAGAGTCAGACGTGACTGAGCGACTTTCACTTGTGCTCCGTTGTGTCAGGCTGTCCACGGGAAATTGACATGCATCTGGCAGTTTTGGTTTGCAGCCCCCAGTGCATTTGGAAGGAGAGAAAAGGGTTGTTGAATCAGCACATGTGTTTGATCCATTTGGCCCAGTTAAGACTTGGATAATGTTGCTTCAGTGCCCTCTTTGTATAAGGATCCAGTAAAAACCACAAGGATGGGAACCCAGAGAGATTTGCAGTTTGGAGGTTCACATTACAAATCATCATGTCACTTGGGCTTACACTTCCATCCCCAGGTGCCAGCTTCAGGAGAGAGAGAGTGATGGGCAGAGTAGAGAACCCCTGCCTAAAAATCCCCATGAGCAGCTTTGCCGGCCAGCTTTCTGATTCTTCCCAGGGCTGTGGAACGACAGTGCCAGGACAGAGGGGACGAGACTACAGACCTGGGTTATTATTGCTCTATCGCCGTTAAGGATGCAGAAGTCCAGCTGTATCTCAAGAGTTGAACCAAATCCTTTTAAAAACCATCTCATCCTCCGTTGTCCCCTTCTCCTCCTGCCCCCAATCCCTCCCAGCATCAGAGTCTTTTCCAGTGAGTCAGCTCTTTGCATGAGGTGGCCAAAGTACTGGAGTTTTAGCTTTAGCATCATTCCTTCCAAAGAACACCCAGGACTGATCTCCTTTAGAATGAACTAGTGGGATCTCCTTGCAGTCCAAGGGACTCTCAGGAGTCTTCTCCAACACCACAGTTCAAAAGCATCAATTCTTCAGCGCTCAGGTTTCTTCACAGTCCAACTCTGACATCCATACATGACCACTGGAAAAACCATAGCATTGATCAGACGGACCTTTGTTGGCAAAGTAATGCCTCTGCTCTTCAATATGTTCTCTAGGTTGGTCATAACTTTAATTTCATGGCTGCAATCACCATCTGCAGTGGAAACATACAAATATAAAGTACCATAGCTTCTTCTTAGAACTTGAAATTCTTGAGAACGTGAAATTGCTCAAGATGATGACTGTTATCAGAGAGGAGCTTAGGAATAAGTCCGTGTCTAGGGTCTCCACCTCCCTGAAGGTTCCTGCTGGAGACAGAGGTGGACCAGGCAGGGCTCTGGTGATGAGAGCCCTGACTGCAGGGTTTCAGAATGAGAGCGTCTCCCCATTTGTACCAGCGTCCTTTACTGTCCCTCAGACGTAATGATCTTGGGATAGCATGGCCAGGACAAGTGTAACATCACAGGTGCAGGCTTCCATTCCTACAGGCTTACTGCAAAGACTGAATTATTGCCTGTGTATTTTAATGTACTGTATTATCTTTTAAGCTATATAAAACAGGGGAAATAATTAAGATTTCAAGCTACTAGTGATCTGTCAATATTAGGAAAGAATGGAAGTTTTAGACTGGTGCACCAGTAGAACAAAAGCCATGTGATGTTAAAAATGAGGAGGATAAGGAGATCAGATGAATAAAGATGAAAGAGGTAATGAAGAAATGTTAGCATAGTTCAGACATACAGTTGATCTAGCATCTACTCTTTCCCAGTTGTTGACTTGCAGTTAATTCAAACCTATAACACCCATGTTCTTCAGAATTGGACTTTAGGTGCACAGAATGGGATTTATCATTTGACTAATTTAATTAAACTTTGATTACTGAGCTCAGTTTTCACTGATAACGTTTGTTTGTTTATACTAAAAATAAGCACCCGTGTCCCCAGTCCAAACTAGAATACCCCAGTAATGTCAATCAGCCTGTATGCTGCACCTCTCATTTCCCTACCGACCCTCAGAAGTAGACTTCCTCTACACTTCTTGTCATTTCTTTCTGTTTATTTTATCCATTTTGTCATGCATGCCTGTATATATCATGTGGTACTCGTGAGGTGTAAGGTAGTGATCAAGATCCGTTTATGTCAAGCATTTAACAGGAGGCTGCCTGTGTGCTGTTTTGGATCTGTTAGGCATTCTCTGTTCCTTATTAATTCCTGAATACTCAGGAATTGAGAGGAGAGGCACGCCTCTCCCGAGGGCTGAGGAACCCAGGCATTTCCTTCATTAGTTTTTCTATACGGTGATAAGTACCCTCTTCCTTCTTGTGAACTATACGGTAAAAGTGATTGTTTACAACTCTCTCTCTCTTTAATATGGATTGCCTAGGCTTTGTAAGTCTGGAATTTTAATCTTTATCTTTGCTGAGAATAACTACCTTGTAAGACAGTATATATGCCCACACCATGTCGATTAAAACACCTTTGCTCCATCAGAGCTCTGGTTCCCGTGTCTGTCTTTCTCTTTCTCTCTCTCTCTCCCTCTGTCTCTTTTTCAGGCTGATCCCCTGGAGCGCAGAGGCTCTCTGAGTTCACTTTCCAGCCCGGGCTTCTAAGACCCTCTAGGGAAGGCGCTCTGCGCCTTCACCCCATTGAGAGGGCGCCTGAGGCCTTCATGAACACAGCAAGCCCCGTGCAGGGGCTTTATTGGTTTTCTGCATAAACCAAGGAATATCAGCCTCTTTCTCTCTCCTTTACTTTATTATCGGTCGACTCCGATCCACCAGGTTCCGGTCCATTAAAGGACCACGACACATTTACATGCTTTTTTCTTGTGGAGAATTGATTTTTACTTATCCATTTTAGTTACTTCTTTCACCATATCTGTTATAAATCAAAATTCCACACACAAGTGGTTTGTTATGGGTTATCTTTTCTGCTCCATTGGTTACATTTTTCTTTTTTAAATACACATGCACAGAGTATAATTAATAAAGCTTTATAATAAGTATTTATATTGGGCAAGGGAAATAACATTCAACTTTTTGAAAAGCTTTTTGGTTATTCTTGACTTTTTCTTCTTCCATACAAACTTTACAATCAACTTATTTTAACCTCAATATAAAAAAACTCAAGTAGGATCTTGTTAGTGTTATATTTAATCTATTGATTCATTTGCTGAGAATTCAATTTTGTGATATTAAATTTTTCTATCCATGAACATGGGCCATCTCTCCATTCATTTATGTGGTTCAATAATGTTTTATAGTTTTCCATAGGTTGTTCTTACTCCTTGATACCAAAGGATATTGTGTATTTTATTGCTTACTGTAAATTGTATTTTAAAAATTATGAAATTGGGTATTTCTATTCTTTTGTTGATGCTGTAAAAGAGTATAACTTAATTTTAGATATTATTTTATATCTATACAGCTTATCATATCCTTTTTATTATTAGTAACTGAAATGCAGACACTTTCAGGTTCTCTACATAAATAATCATATCATCTCCAAATCAGTTCACTTCAGTTGCTAAGTCTTGTCTGATTCTTTGCAACCCATGGATTACAGCACGCCAGGCTTCCCTGTCTATCACCAACCCCTGGCGTTTGCTCAGACTCATGTCCATTGAGTTGGTGATTCCATCCAACCAACTCATCCTCTGTCACCCTCTTCTCCTCCTGCCTTCAATCTTTCCCAGCATTAGGGTTTTTTCCAGTGAATCAGTTCTTCACATCAGGTGGCCAAAGTATTGGAGCTTCAGCTTCAGTGTCCGTCCTTCCAATGAATATTCAGGACTGATTTCCTTTAAGGTTGACCTCCTTGCAGTCCAGGGGACTCTCAAGAGTCTTCTCCAACACCACAGTTCAAAAGCATCATTTCTTCGGCACTCAGCTTTCTTTATGGTCCAACTCTCACATCCATACATGACTACTGGTAAAACCATAGCTTTGACCAGACAGACCTTTGTCAGAAAAGTAATGTCTCTGTTTTTTAATATGCTATCTAGGTTTGACATAGCTTTTCTTCCAGGGAGCAAGCATCTTTTAATTTCATGGCTGCAGTCACCATCTGCAGTGATTTTGGAGCCCAAGAAAATAAAGTCTGTCACTGTTTCTATTGTTTCCCCATCTATTTGCCATGAAGTGACGTGACTGGATGTCATGATCTTAGTTTTTGAATGTTTTTAGTTTTTCTGCAAGTACTGAGAGTTTTATTTTATTTTGTCCCATACATTTCTTTTCTCACTTCTTTTTCTTATATTATTGTGTTGGCCTGAAACTAATATGCTGTTGACAAACTGGTGATTGTGAGTGCCCTTGCCTTTTTTTCTGGTTTTAAATAGAATTCCTTAATAGTTTATTCATTTAAGATGATGCTGGTTATAGATTTTTATAGATATTCTTCGAGATTCCTTTTGGTTAATTTATAGAAAAAGTTTAAATATGATTGTTTAGTTTTACCAAACTGAGATAATCAAAAGATTTTTTGATGTGTTTTAAAGTCAGTGAAATGAATAATAATTTTCTATTATTGAGCAATTTTTATATTCATGATAAAAATGCAGTTTTTATGATAGAATCCTATAAAATGCTAGATGTGAAGTGCTAACATTTTAAGGTTTTTGCTGATGTAGTCTTTGGTAAAATGAATTTGGAATATTTATCAGATTGGCATTTTTCTTTTTTATAAGTTTTTCTGGTCTTAAAACTCAGGGAGTATGCCTTTATTCTTAGTTTCCTAAAAGTTTTCATTATGTTAGAAAGAGTTGAAGGAATTTACTTAGAAAACCACATGGGTTTGTTGCTTTCTTTGGAGAGAGATTTAAAATTTTTTGCTTTAGTATCTTTGATAGTAATAGGATTATAGTATTTCTAACTTTATTTCTTGAGTCAGTTTCAATAAGCCTTTTCTAGGACTCTTTGCATTTCATCCCAATTTTCAAGTTTGATGGTAATATTTGATAATACTTAGATGCTTTCTTTCTTTTTTAACTTAATCTTACTAGATGTCTGTTTTGTCTTAACTTTTTACCAAAAAAATTGTCTTTTTTGATACACTGTGTTGCATTTTTGCTTTCTGTCTTCACTACCTCAGTGTCAATCAAAACATATTCGATTATGATACTCTATGGAAACAAACAACTCCAGAATCTTAGTAGCTTAACACAACAAAGGTTTATATTTTGTTTGAGCTGCACAGTAAATGTGAGTCAGCAGAGGAATTCTCTCACATCAGTTACTCAGAGATTTAGAATGAAGGAAGCTGCATCCCACAGCATCCTTCCTTCCTTGATTGCTGTGTTGTTGTTGTATGGTTGGTAAGTTGTGTCTGACCTGTGAGCCCATGCAGCACGCTAGGCTTCTCTGTCCTTCACTGTCTCCTGGAGATGCTCAAACTCATGTCCCGTGAGTCGGTGCCATCCAACCATCTCATCTTCTGTCGTCCCCTCCTCCTCCTGCCTTCAATCTTTCCCAGCCTCAGGGTCTTTTCCAGTGAGTCGGCTCTTCGCATCAGGTGGCCAGAGTATTAGAGCTTCAGCTTCAGCATCTGTCCTTCCAGTGACTATACTGCACAGGGAAGAAGACGGTGCTTCTCTCTGGCAATTGACGTCATCCACATGGAAGTGCCCCATCACTTTCACTTTTCATTGACCAGACTTCAGTATTCTAGTTATCTGTTGCTGCATAAAACCCCCCACGTGGTTTAGTGATTGAAAACACTCACATATTTTATTTTCCTCCTGAATCAGCAGTTTGGCAACGGTAGTGCAACCCTGCTCCCTGTAGCTCCCACACCAGAGGCGGACTTCTTGCAGCATGTCCTGGCCAGTGTGGGGCAGGAGGGGGCTCTGCTCACCTGGGCTGGGCTGTAGGAGTCCTCCTCATGACGAATGCCCCTTTAATCATTGCACCGTGGAAAGAAAGTGCCAGCAGCCTCACAATGGCTTTTACGTGCCTCTGCCTGGGAGAGAAACACTTCACTTTTATTCACTTTTTTTTTTTTTTGCTCAAAATGGCTGCTTGGAACTTCAAAAAAGGTTAGAAGGTGAATCCAGAAGGAACCCAGAAGAAAGAAATAGGAAATATTTTGGAAAGTCCCTGACCACCACATTTTCTTTCTATTTGGTTGGCCCCAAAGTTTCTTTGGGTTTTTCCATTGTGGAAACGCGTTAACGAATGTTTGGGCCAACTCAGTGCTTGCTTTGGGCTTCCTCTGTTCTTTTCCAGATTTCTGCAGTGGGATCTTTAATTCATCAGTTTTCAGCCTCCTTTCTTTGCATGAACCTTGGCAGCAGCAGGGAGCCTTGAATCAGTAGAGAATCCCTGGGCAGTCAGGGCTTGTGGGGTTCTCCAAAAGCAGAGCTTGCTCACCCATCAAGGGAGCCCCATCAGGACAGTCTCTAGTGGGGACCCTGGTCCGGCTGACTTGGTTGGAGTCCTGCACGTGGAGCACAGACCTGGGCTGGCTGGGCCCCTCCAGGCTCCTCCCCACGTGTCTCAGCTGCATCTGATCCTACACATTGCCCTTCCTGGGGTGGCTTGGCGTTCGCCTCCCAAATCTTGGGTAGGCCTCTCCGAAGGCCTGCTCTCACTCGGGAGCATTCCGGGAAGAGATTCTGGTGAGGACTTGCTCCACGTCCCGCTCCCAGTCCTGCCACAAATTCTTCTTCTATTCAACTCTAAGTGAGAGCCGTGGAGGGAAAGGGGATCTAAGAAATGCAACTCCCAGTAAGGCCAAGCCAGCAGTAGGAGATTGAGTCCAATTTGGAAGATGCCCAGTTTCCCTCCGAGCACCACTCTCACTGCACAGTACAGGTTTGCTCATGGGAAGACTTTTGGAGTTTTTTAGGATTATTTTGCATTTTGCCTTTAGATCTATGACCCATTCTTCCCCAGTAGCTCAGTTGGTAAAGAATCCGCTTGCAATGCAGGAGATCTTGGTTTGATTCCTGGGTCAGGAAGATCCTCTGGAGAAGGGACAGGCTGCCCACTCCAGTCTTCTTGGGCTTCCTGTGCTCAGTTGGTAAAAGAATCTGCCTGCAGTGTGGGAGACCTGGGTTTGATCTCTGGGTTGGGAAGATCCCCTGGAGGAGGGAATGGCAACCCACTCCAGCATCCTGGCCCCGAGAATCCCATGGACAGAGGAGCCTGGCGGGCTACATCCATGGGCTCACAGTCAGACACGACTGAATCACTGATACTATTGATAAAATTAAATGTGGAGGAGGTAGATGGAAGAGAGAGTGGAGAGATGGTGTGCAGGAGGGAGGAGGACAGATTCAGAGCGGGGGGCGCCTGAGGGGCTGCAGTCCACGGGGCTGCAAAGAGTCTGACACGACTGAGCGACTGAACAGCAACAACAACGTGTTTTACATTAGAGTGTCCTTTGCCATCTAAAAGGAAAACAGTACTGTTTAACACAAAGAATGAAAAATACATGTGGAAAATATTGAAAATATACATAATCTGTTGCTCCATGGAAAAGCCTCCAAGAAACGAGGCTGTTGTTGTACGATAAATAGAAGCAATGGGTGTTTAATCGGCCTGGCAGTTTGACTCCTTCCCAAATTAAATGCATTGAACAGAGAAGGATGAAACGTTCCTGGAGAGTGATGGGAGCCCATTATCATGACGGTAGGTAATGGGACGCTTGCGGTCTTCCTTTTAAAGATGTGTTAACACATTTAGTTTGCATTGTATGGTGACTTTTAAAAAATCTTTTTAAAGCCATATCTTAAAGGCATTTCTGTACATTTTATTTAGTTTGTGTACCGTGGTACATTTTTTTATTTTCACGAAGGGAGGAGGGGTTGGGCTGCATAAACATATTTAATTTAGATCGACAGTGTTTTCACTGTTTTCGTTCACTTTATTTTCAGCTGCTCTTATTTGTTTTATACTCTGGATTTTGAAAACTCAGCTATTTCCTAAGAGTAGCCACGGGTGAGCTGCTGCGGCTTCGTTCTTCTTCCTGTCCATTGGGGCTGGAATAAGGGGGGAGAGGGCGTGTAATTCAAGGTCTGAGGGCGTTCCGCTATTTCATTTACTTATTTGCCTTAAGAAAAACGCATGATCCAAATGCAGGGCTAGGAAAGAATGTGGTTTATAAGCTTATACATTTTTAATGAATACGCTACTGTTTTTTTTTCCCTTGACCCCTCTTTACAAAAGATTCTATTTAGTGGAGCAGTCCATATTAAGACTTGTTTGGAGTTAAGGTTCAAAAGGCAACGCAGAATAAATTGACGGCTGTTCTCTTTCTGGAAGAGCTGGGATTCTTCAAAGGGCTCAGGTTTTGCAGTGGTCAGGGACCACTGGCCTTGTGAGCAGAGACTGACTGTGTGAAGCCACGGGCCATCTGGGAACGGGCCTCCCTGCCCGGGTTGGGGACAGGACTTCAAAGCTTGGGGGAGTCCTTCTCTGGGGGGTGGGGTGGGCCAGGCAATGCCATGCATCCGGTGAGCAGGGACACGACGCCCTCGGGTCCTTTTAGGATGGAGAGGCCTTTGTCTGCCCTTCTTCCCTAAACGTACATTCACAGTCCTAGTTGACGCTGGGTGAGCACGGAGGTGTATGTATCTTTTGAGACTAGAAGCTTGGGTCTTTTGTTGTTCTGATTTTGAAAGAAATAAAGCATTTCTGTGGGGCCCTAAAAATATTAGGGGACCAATGTCCACTGTGTCTAGTGGAGAGGCCGCCCTGCAGCCCAGACTACTGGGCTGTCTGGGATCAAGACCCTGATGGTAAGAAACAAAAAAGAGAGAGATGCCAATATTTAAACCCCAAACCCGTATCAAGTCTTATTATATAATGTTCCTGGCTCACCAAGGCACTGAGTCTTTCCCTTGTTCACAGTTGGATCTTTGAGCAGAGAAATGCAGGGAAAGCACCTATGGGCTGTGTACTTCATCCTCCTCTTCCCATAAGGACACAGGTCACAGCTTCTCTGTTCCTTTAGCTACTGATTTTCACTCGATGGGCTTCCCTGCTGTCTCAGACGGTAAAGAATCCACCTGCAATGCAGGAGACCTGAGTTCAATCCCTGGGTCTGGAAGATCCCCTGGAGAAGGAAATGGCAACCCACTCCGGTATTCTTGCCTGGAGATTTCCTGGGACAGAGGAGCCTGGCAGGCTATAGTCTGTGGGATCGCAAAGACTCAGACATGACTGAGTGACTCACACTTTTCAGTTGACAGTCACGCAGGTTTTCACACCACTTTCATCCTTTCTGGATAACCGAAGCCAATACAGTCAACAGTTGTTGCTTTCCTTCGGGGTTAATGAAATGATGGAAAAGCCACACCAGGAAGGCAGCTGTCCTGCTTCTCTACGGGTTGGCTTTCTGTTCGCAGCTCAGTTAACTTCATTTGGGGAAGTTTAAAGTAAAATCACGTTTTCATGGCTCTGTGTGCGCAGCAGCCATGACCTTGAATGAGACGTCCTCAGAAAACAGGCTACTGTGTCCTTGTGTGCCCTGGTCCGTGGTGCCTGGGTACTGGGGAGCACTGTGGTGTGGGTGGATCCCGGACAACCTTTTGCAGTGATTGGAACCTGTGTCTAAAGGTCAGAGTACAAGAAGGCACTTAATCGTGGACAGAAATAGTAGGGGAGGGAGGTTGTGAGAACATCCCATTGGGCCCTTCTGTCTTCTGGCTGTTCTGGAAACATTCTTTCGGCCACTGGGGAACTGGCTACACCTGGGCTCGTGCATCGTTTAGGCACACAGGGCACGGGGCTCTGCTGTGATGGCAACACAGACCACTCCCTGGGTGAAGCCCCGTTCTCTCCGTCAGCCCCATGACCCTGGTGCCTCCTTCCCATTCAGAGGCCTGCATTTTCTCACCTGTGCAGGCAACCATGCCTACACTCATACGGCTGGTGTAAGAATAAAAGACCTTAATGTATCTGAGTGCTTAGCAGAAAAACATCCATGTTAGAGTTGATGCTTCCGAACTGTAGTGCTGGAGAGGACTCTTGAGAGTCCCTTGGACTGCAAGGAAATCAAATCAGTCCATCCTAAAGGCAATCAACCCTGAATATTCATTGGAAAGACTGAGGCTGAAGCTCCAATACTTTGGCCATTTGATGCGAAGAACTGACTCATTGGAAAAGACCCTGATGCTGGGAAAGATTGAGGGCAGGAGGAGAAGGGAGCGATAGAGGATGAGATGGTGGGATGGCATCATCGACTCAAAGGACATAAATTTTAGCAAAGGAGATGGTGAAGGACAGGGAAGCTTGGTGTGCTGCAGTGTATAGGGTCATAGTCAGACACAGTTTAGCAACTCAATAGCAACTGACGTGAGTACTTGCTGTGATTATTGTTGCTCTTGCCTTTTTCCCAGTTGTTCCTCGACATACTTAACTGTGAGAGAGGAAAGGGAAGAGAAGGCGCTAAAGGTGGTCCAGGCCCCCCTGCTCTCCTGGTGTGCCTCATCCGCCTTCCTGCCCTACTCCCTGTGGTCAATGGGCTGATATCTGAAGGAGGTGGTGGGGCATCTCCAGGGTGAAGTTAGAGATGCTCGTGGCCCAGAGTGAACCCTGTACCCACCAGAAAAGGTGCGGGCTTCCCCAGACTCTGGTATTTGAAAGACCTACCCCATATGTCCCAGGTTGTACTGTAACTTCTGAGTTTTTTTTTTTTTTTCTTATTTTTGGCAGAACTGAGTTTTGGTTGCTACATGGGCTTTTTCTCTAGTTGCAGTGAGCGGGGGCCACTCTCTGGTTGCAGTGCTTGGGCTTCTCATGGCGGTGGCTTCTCTCCTTGTGGAGCGTGGGCTCTGGGGCCCGTGGGCTGCAGCAGTTGCAGCTCCCAGGCTCTAGAGCGCAGCCTCAGTAGTGGTGGTGCTCGGGCTTCATTGCTCCGTGGCATGTGGGATCTTCCCAAATCAGATGTCTCCTACATGGGCGGGCAGATTCTTGACCATTGAGCCACCAGGGAAGCCCTCTACTGTAAGTGTTAATATTCCGAAACTTCAGTGAAAGTTCTTAGGGCCCTGGCTATATGGATTGTTTTGCTTGAAACTCCTTTGAGTATTTCATCAACTAAATGTATTAGCTGAAGATTAAAGCTTTTACACTGTGTTCCATCCCATGGCGTGTGCTGTTCAGAGCAAGTTTCCAGCAGAATATTTGGAGAAGCTGAAGCCTAAATCCAGGTTTGGATAATCAGAGGAAATGCAAGGTCTATTGTATTGTGTGGAATTGTAATAGTGTGCATTTGAAGGGTTATGTGGCTAGATAGAGATGAATAGAAAATGCCTATTAGTGTGCAAATGTAGAGTTTTAAAAAATGCATTAGTAACAGGCTAATAATGTCCATTTTCCTTTTGCTGCTAGAGCCCAAGAAAGGCGGAAAAGGAAGCTAGCTAAATGGCACAGTCTTCTAAATATTTCCCACTCTCTCATCTTCTATTTTTAGTACTTTCTGACCCTTTTCTATTAACCTTGATCTTGTTAAAACATTAATTGCAATGCATTAAAAGAAAAGCTTCTAGCTTTAGAATCCAAGATAGTATTTAGGTTTTTTTTTTTTTAATAAATCATTTCAAAATCATTTGCAGGCCTTAATTTCCTATGATTAGAGCATACCTGATTGTCTGAAGTTGTTTGCCTTATTTTATCCTTACATTCTGTGTTCTTGCATTTGCTTTTGAATGAAATCCATTTCTTCATTTACCAGGGAAAATTTGCATTCGACGGCATGGCTGTTTTGTATAAATATCCAGTCCTGGATTGCGTGTGCTCATTCACTCAGTCGTGTCTAACTCTGCGATCCCATGAACTACAGCCCGCCAGGCTCCTCTGTCCATGGGATTTCCCAGGAAAGAATACTGGAGTGGGTTGCCATTTCATCCTCCAAGGGATCTTCCCAACCCAGGCACTGAACCCACTTCTCTTGCATTGGCAGGAGGATTCTCTTCCACTTCACCACCCGAGAAGCCCAGTATTGGGTTATTTATGTAGAAAAACATGGTTATTTAATAATAAACTTAAATTTTTGAAAGTTCAAATTTTTCTACTTCTGAAGTCCCTTTTAAAACCTGATCTGTTTAAACCTTGACTGATGTTGATAACATTTCGATATTAATAACAAGTCATGGGTACCACAGGCTTTCTAAATTGTCCCTTTGTGATGTTTTTTTCCCTCTCCTTAGGAAGTTGAAGACCACGTGGCATTTTTAATCACAGTTCCGACTGCCCTGGCGATCTTCTTTGCGATCTTCATCCTGGTGTGCGTGGAGTCGGTGTTTAAGAAGCTGCTGCGCCTCTTCTCTTTGGTGATATGGATCTGCCTCGTGGCCATGGGCTACTTGTTCATGTGTTTCGGGGGCACCGTCTCTCCCTGGGACCAGGTAAGATGTTGAAATGCTTTCTGTGTTTTGATCTGTGACATACCAGGTTCTGTACACCTGGCCCCAGACTGGAAACAGAGGCTGAGAAGACCATCTTCGGAAATAGCTGGCCCACGGGGCTCTGCAGAGTGAAGTCACCTGGTGCCCGTTTTAACTCATCAGACCTGCCGGCGGTCAGGGGCCGCCCGGGCTAACCTTGTCACCTGTTTCCAATGGCTGAGGCTGCCTTTGCAACTCGCACCACGCCTTAGTACTTCCTTCTCCTCCAGCCCCTTGACTCTCCCATTGTTCTGGAACCCCCTGGGGTGGGCACCGCTGTCTGTGCCTTGAAGTCGCAAAGACTGAACTTGAACTGTTTGCTCAGGGACTGGATCTCCAGATTTGGTGTCAACATGATGATGCCATAACAGCAGGGAGACCCGCCGTTCCTCATGTTGAACCCGGGAGGCTCTTGGTTTAGAAGAGGGCCATGTCTGGGGGATGCTAGGTCTTTAGGAGACTGTAGTCCAGTGGGCTTTTCCCCTTGTGCTGGGGCCACGTGGCTCTCGTCTGCTGGCTGCTTGATCAGATGGTTCCAGGCGCGGGTGCGGGTATCCTAGTTACTAGCTTCAAGCTTGTAATTGACGCCAAGGGGTTCTGTCGCCGTAGCGGGAGAGAGGAAGCTGAATGCCAGGAGGGCTGTTGCTGAGCTGCTGGGGGCCAAGAGATGGGGAGGGAGAGGCGCAGGAGCCACAGTCCTTAGGAGACTCCCCGGAGTTGCTGGGGAGGCCGAGAAGAGAGACTCAAGGTGGAACACACGGAAGGATTCAAGTGCCGATGTGTGTGTTACTTTTCATTATCTTTTGGTATTGATCTCTAACGTAATTCCACAGTGAAAAGAGAACAGACTCTGTCTGATCTCAATACCTTTAGACCATGCAACTTTTGCACCTTGTTTTCTGTCCTTATAGTCTATGGGAACTTGAATAGAATCTGTATCCTACTGTTGTGCGAATGCTGTATAAATCTTAATTATGCTGAAATGGTTAATGGTGCTTTTCAGGTCTACTATATCCTTATACTTTCCTGTCTCTTCCTTCTATTAATTTTTGACAGTTTCATATTGAGACTGTCATACTGAAAAACCTTAATTTATCTACTTAGAAAATAATTATAATATCTAGTAGAGCTATGTGTACCCTTGTTTTGTATTTTTCAAGTCTCCTGTAAATGTGTTATCATACTTTCAAAATTTGAAAAATAAAAAAAGAAAGAGAAAAAAAAAGGGGGTTCGAGTGCCAGGGCAAGGGCCTGAGCTGCACAGAGCCCACAGGGAGCCCAAAAATGGGGTTTCCAGAGAGTTCTGTCCTGCAATCTCAGACAAAGCATCCTCATCTTTGACCCTCAGTTCCTTCTGTGAAGGGAGAGGCTGGGCAGAGTGAACTCGGGTTGGTCTCTCTGGTGTAAAGGATGCTGAGACGGGGGCCCAGATGGAGACGGTGCTGTCCCTTTCCCCAAAGAGGCTCCGTGCTCGGAGAGGCTCCCCTGGTGTCTCTTCACTCCCCGACTCAAGCCTTTTGCAGCGCTGGGCGCCGCCCCCACGCCTCTGCTCCCCGTTTGCTCCCTGCACACCCTCACCTGCTGCTCTCAGTGGCCCACGTGGTCCACTGTCCCTCCACCGTCACCCCAGTGCATGAGGACAGAAGCAGGAAGCAGGTTAAGAGCATCTTTGCCGTCTGTGGCATGGATCCCGGGTCTCTCCTAGCACTGCAGCCACCTTTTAACAATGGAGCTTTCGAAGAAGACTTCCTGTTTGGAGGCTTCCCTCATATCTCAGTTGGTAAGGACTCCACCTGCAATGGAGGAGACCCTGGTTCGATTCCTGGGTTGGAAAGATCCCCTGGAGAGGGGATAGGCTACCCACTCCAGTATTCTTGGGCTTCCCTTATAGCTCAGCTGGTAAACAATCTGCCTGCAATGTAGGAGTCCTGGGTTCAATCCCTGGGTTGGGAAGATCCCCTGGAGAAGGGAAAGGCTACCCAGTCCAGTACTGTGGCCTGGAGAATTCCATGGACTGTACATCCTTAGGGTTCCAAAGAGTCGGACACGATTGAGCGACTTTCACTTTGCTGTCTGGAAGGACAAATACTCCTTCTGTTCAGAATTCTCTGAGCTTCCTTTTTTTGCGTGAATGACAGACCCTGTCGTGATCGGGGGACACTCACGTGTTTGCTTCATTAACCTCATCTGGGGGCTTCCCCAAAGCGGCCTCCCCAGGTGTCTGGCTGCCCTCGCACCAGGCAACCCCCACCCTCTCTGGTCCTCCCTCAGCACTTAGGCCATCTGCAGAGCGTGTTACATAGCTGTTCATCAGCGTCTCGCCCGGAGAACGAAACTCCTTCCCCGCGGACTGCTCCCTGCTGTGTCTTTGCACCTATCGGTGCCGTCCATCCATGGCACCCTGAGCTGCTGGCGCAGGACTCGCCTTAGTAGATGGGTCTTTCCTTTCCCGTCTGTTGCTGTTGGATTTGTATGTGTGTCCACTTCTTTCTGTTTTTACTCATCTTCTGGTTTTACGACACACGCTCGGGTTTTATTGCTGCTCTCAGCCTGTTTGTAAGAAACCTCTTTAAGCATCTCCGTTCCTGTTTTTCAGTCTCTCAGTTGTGTCCGACTCTTTGCAACCCCGTGGACTGCAGCACGCCAGGCTTCCCAGTCTATCACCAACTCCCGGAGTTTGCTCAAAGTCACGTCCGTTGAGTCAATGATGAGCTTGAGCGCCTTAAGCATCCTTATTTCAGAGTCATTTTACTTGCTAAGGTGGCTCAGGCAGTAAAAAATCTGCTTCTACTGTAGGAAACCAGAGTTTGATCCTGGGGTCAGGAAGATCCTCTGGAGAAGAGAATGGCAACCCACTCCAGTATTCTTTTCTGGGAAATTCCATGGACAGGGAAACCTGGCAGGCTACAGCCCATGGGGTCGCAAAGAGTCAGACACAACTAAGCGACTGACATTTTCACTTTCACTTGACTTCCGTTTACTTGAAATCAATTTCCCAGCTGTTGGTTGGTTGGCTCTGTTTCTTGGCTTTAGCTTGGATGCTGGTGTTTACAACCTCATGCTGATATTTTTCACCTTGGCCCCTGCCCGTGATCCCACCCACGTCAGGGTTGTCGGCCTCACGCCGCCAGGACCCTGGGCAGGGTGGGCTCCTGCATGGAGCCTCAGCCCTGTCGATGGGGCATGCAGGGGGTCCGGCCTCCCCCATGGCCTGGGCACGCCTCTAGGGGCACAGCTGTTCCGGGCCACTTGCCTCATGCTGTGGGGCTGCTCACACCTCTTGCCAAAAGAGGTCCACTTTGAACTAATTAATTTATTCTTTTAACTTTGTATTTTATATTGGAGTATAGGAGGAGGGCATGACAACCCACTCTGGTATTCTTGCCTGGAGAATCCCATGGATGGAGGAGCCTGGTGGGCTACAGTCCATGGGGTTGCATAGAAACGGACATGACTGAGCAAGTAACACACACACACACACACACACACATACACACACACTCACACACACACTCACAGTTGAGTAAGGGCTTCCCAGGTGATGGTAGTGGTGAAGAGTCCGCCTGCCAATGCAGGCAACTCAGAAGATGTGGGTTTGACCCTGGGTCGGGAAGCTCCCCTGGAGTAGGAAATGGCAACCTATTCCAGTGTTATTGTCTGGGAAATCCCATGGACTGAGGAGCCTGGTAGGCTGCAGTCCTTGGGGTCACAGAGGACACGACTAGGAGACTGAGCACACGCACACACACAACGGGGGCTGGAGGCGCCCACTTAGAAGGAGATGGGGTGCCCAAGAGAAGAGTTGAGCTGGGCACCCGCGGTGGAGGAGAGCGAATGTGTATATATTCTTTTTCAAAGTACTTTCCCATTTAGCTTCGTATATAATAGTGAGCAGAGCTCCCTGTGCTGGACAGTAGGTCCTGTTGGGGACAACCCTGTTGGTTGTCCAAATACCTGAGAAATTACTTGAGCTAAGTGGTGCTCATCCTTTGATTTTTCGCTGTGTCCACGCCATCTATGAATAGGAAGCTTTATTTATTTCATTCCAATGTTAATGTCTTATTTCTTCTTGACATGTGCACATCATTAGACCCTCCAGTAAAATTCTAAATGCAAGAAAATAAAAAACAAACAGAAGAGGCCACTTGAGCCCCATTCCTCTGCTGGAGTCTGAACTCCTTCCCAACACTCCTGATCGTTCAGGAGGAAACCTGAAATGCGGTCATTCTGCCCGGTTAACCCAAAGTTGTCTCCCTGGCGTCTTTTGGTGTCAACATCACAGATGCAGGCCCCTTGATGAACGCTGACGTTCTGACCTCCGGGAAGTGTCAGTCGGTTCACTGTGCTTGAGGGAGTGAGCTCCAGGCTTGATCTGAGAGAGGATGCTTCCACTCCCGGTGCTGTTGTGAGGAGTGGCTGGGGTGCACCGATGGGGACAGTCCACACGGGGCCCCCCTCACCGCTGACAACAGTGGCAGGTTTGGGGATCCCAAGACCCCCATGAGGTTCAATAACTTGCAGAAGGACCTACAGAACCCTTGAAAGCTGTTAATACTCATGTTTACAGATTTCCCAGGTTGTACTAGTGGTAAAGAATCTGCCTGCCAATGCAGGAGCTATGAGACCTGGGTTCAGTCCCTGGGTAGGGAAGATCCCTTGGAGGAGGGCATGGCAACCCACTCCAGTATTCTTGACTGGAGAATCCCATGGACAAAGGAGCCTGGTGGGCTACAGTCCATGTGGTCACAAAGAGTCAGATGTGACTGAAGCAACTTAGCACACACGCATGGTTTCCTAAAGAACACAGTTTAGCATCAGCCAAGGAGAGTGTGCAGGAGAACTGCAGAGTGTGGAGCATCTGTTGTCTGGTCCATCTGGAGACACAACAGCCATGGCCTCCTAGCTATAGCATGTCATGCCATGTGTGGGGAATAGCGCCTCCCTGGGAGCGTCATCAGACCCTCGTGTGCCCATGTTTTGCCTAGGACTCATTGCGTGCCCCTGCACAGCTGGCTGTGGGTCTCAGCCCCTCTACAGATAGAGCGGACTCTGTGTGGCCCTGAGCCCCCTTCCTGAATCACATCTCAGATGGTCTGCTGGCCAGAGCCTCCAGGGACACAAACAGTCCTGTTAGGCGGGGCATTCCTGGGGTCCGAGTGATCCACTCCCAGGAGCCTAGGGCAAAGGCTGATCTCGTTCTGCTGAGGTTGGTTCTTCCCAACACGTGTGGGTGGAGTTTTGCTCAGCCATCAACAGCCAGCACACAACCCAGGACCGGAGCCGCCAGCACCGGTGTCGTCTGGACAGCACCGCCCCGTTCTGGGTACTTTCCCTCCACAAACCCATTCCATCTTTTCATAGCTCCGTGGGGTGGGTGCCGTGGTACCCGAGCTCACCCAGCACCTAGACTTCCACACAGGTCCCTTGATCACAGCCAGGCTGCTGGGGAGTGAGCGGAACAGGCGATTTGAACTCAGAGGGTCTGACTCCAGAGGGCAGCCTTACCTGGGATCCCAGTAGTTCTCAACTGGGAGCAGTTTCACCCCCAGGGACATTTCCCAGTCTGGCAGTATCTCTGACTATCACAGCCTGGTTAGGGGTCATCTAGTGCGTAGACGCCAGAGATGCTGCTGAGAATCCTACAAACAGCCTACAACGCACGGGCCAGCAGCATGTCTAAGGATCACCCAGCCCGAGTGTCTGCGGGGCTGCGTCTAAGAAACTCTGTGTTTACCAAGGCTGCCTGTCCATGTTGTCTTCTGAAGACCCAGTTCTTAAAGGCTCAGTAACTGAAATTGTCCTGAGTGGCCAGGGCACCACTTCAGACTGATGGTTCTGCTTTTGATCAGAGAGGCATGATTTTGCAGCATGTGGACTGGAGAATGTACCCGCTGGAGAAAAGGTGGCAGGTTTGGAGGTTGGGCATCGACGTGGTTTGGAAGCAGCCGCTGGTGAAATAAGGAAAACATGGAGAAGAAGCTGGTGGCTTTGGCCTCCCAGCCCTGAGTGCGTGCGGAGACCTGGCGTCGCTGGTAGTTTTAGTTCAGCTCATGTCACCCCCGATTTGAGTCCTCTCCCAGCCCATGCTGCCATCATCCCCACCTAGCTGACGTGTGTTCCATGCAGCCGCCTCCTGGACGAGAATTATTTAAAAATGACATTTTGTTGGTGGTTCCAGCAGTCAGAGGGAAGCTGGGTGGTAAACCGCAGAGTTCGGGGTTCCTGTTAACAGTGCTGTGTGTATGTGCTAAGTGTACACACACGCAAATACATGCTAAGTGCACATACACATGCATACATGCTAAGTGCACACACGCGCACATACATGCTAAGTGCACATACATGCTAAGTGTACATACATGCACATACACACACACCTCTGCAGGGAGGGTCTGCCCGCCTGCTTCAGCTTGGATTGGGTTTGCTGAAATCCCCTGCCCACTGCCCATTGGAGAAGGAAGTGGCAACCCACTCCAGTATTCTTGCCTAGAGAATTCCATGGATAGAAGAACCTGGTGGGCTACAGTCCATGGGGTCACAAGAGTTGGACACGTCTTAGCGACTAAACCACCACCACCAACCCCCCCTCCCCATCATGTGCGAGATGACATCCTCATGATCAAAGGGTGGAGGTGCTATCAACGCACTTGACCTTCTTTTCCTGAATGGTTGGAAACCACATGAAAAATTTAAACTTGGCTAGGAGAGGAGGAAACAAGGTATCAGTCTCCTGTATTCCTTTAGGAGAAGGGATCATTTTTGTTTTTCTAAAGACATAAGTGGCAGCACGTCTGGGGCCCCCAGTCCCCTCTTTTGCGGATGCCCGGGGCCGTCACATTGGCACAGCAGCTCTTCCTGTCTGAGCAGCCTTCCTGATAGCCAGGTCCTATCCAGAGAGGCCTCATCACAGTTGACAAATAGTGGCTCCCAGCTCTGGAGCGTAAAGTCCAAAATCAAGATGTGGACAGGGTCACGCTTCCCCGAAGGCTCTGGGTCCAGCCCTTCCCTGCCCCTTCCAGCATCACGTGGCTGCTGGGAAACTCAGTGGATGGCAGACACACCTCTTCAACATCTGTCTTCATCATCGCATGGTGCTCTTATACCTGTGTCTCTCCGATTCTTATAAGGCCACCCATCATATTGGACTTAGGGAACTCTCATGATTTCTGCTGAACTTGACCATGTTTGCAAAGACCCTGATTTTAAAGAAGGTCACATTCACAGGTGGGGCTTCCCAGGTGGCTCAGAGGTAGAGAATCTACCTGCCAGTGCAGGAGATGTGAGTTTGATCCCTGGTTCGGTAAGATCCCCTGGAATAGGAAATGGTAACCCGCTCCAGTATTCTTGCCTGGAGAATTCCATGGGACAGAGGAATTTGTCGTGGTGAGCTCCAGTGCATGGGGTCGCAGAGAGTCAGACACAACTGAACACTCACTGGCTGGCTGGCCCAGGTATAGGGGTGAGGATTTGAACACATCTTTGGGGAGGACACCATTCAACTCATGATAGCGTTTCATGGAAGGCACCCTGTTGCCTAGGAGGACAGTCTCCTGCTGCAGGAAGCCAATCCCATCTTGTGGCCTGTTGGCTCTCATATTTACTTCCCACTCTTAGATATTTGACAGCTGCTCTTGATGTTGACTTTCACTTAAACTGCAAGTCCACCTGGAGATTAAATGTATGCTGTGGAGGTTTTTCGGAGAAGGCAATGGCACCCCACTCCAGTACTCTTGCCTGGAAAATCCCATGCACGGAGGCGCCTGGTAGGCCTCAGTCCATGGGGTCACTAAGAGTCGGACACGACTGAGCGACTTCACTTTCACTTTTCACTTTCCTGCATTGGAGAAGGCAATGGCAACCCAGTCCAGTGTTCTTGCCTAGAGAATTCCAGGGATGGGGGAGCCTCGTGGGCTGCTGTCTATGGGGTTGCACAGAGTCAGACACAACTGAAGTGACTTAGCAGCAGCAGCAGCAGTGGAGGTTTTTGACCCATTTTAAAACCAGGGTCTGCAGAAGTAGAAATGTTCTTATGTGTGACTAGCCTGCTGAAATCAATCATCCACAGTCAGGAACAGAAAGAGAAAAATGACCTGTGATCAAGCGCATTGCCTTGTAGACAAATGTTTGCATGTTAGGTTGGTTTGCTCTGCCTGTCTGATAAGGAAAAGGCTTCTTTGGGGTTTTTATAGGCATGACATGACATTTTCCTTTTTTGTGGTATCTTTGGTTCACTTAGTGAAGCCTTAACTTTTAGGTGATATTATATATATATATATATATATATATATATATATATATATATATATATATGTAATTTATGTATGTATTTTCACCTGTGCTGCGTCTTTGCTGCTGCGCACTGTCTTTCTCTAGTCATGGGGCATGGGCTTCTCATTCCCGTGGCCTTTCTTGTTACAGAGCACAGGCTCTGTACACACGGGCTTCAGTAGTTGCAGTATGTAGATTCGGTAGTTACGGGGCACCGGCTTAGTTGGTTCGTGGCTTATGGGAACTTCCCCGACTAGAGATGGAACCAGTTTCTCCTGCATTGACAGGCAGATTCTTGACTACTGAGACAGCAGGGAAACCCTAGGTGATGTTTTAATTTATGACTTTCTAACAAAGCAAATCTATTGCATCTCAGCTGAAAACCACTGACTTAGGACCTTCCCTTTTAGATAAGAAGACTGTTGAGAAGGTGGCGGGTCAGGAAAGCAGTTGTCTATGATGGCTGATGTTAGCCTGTGGTCCCTGGATTGGCCAAGTGAGGACCAGAGAGTGAGCTGTACTTGCGTTTGATTCCAGAGTTCTGCTTCCCTCGTACTAAGGGCTCACTGAATAGAGTTAAATAAAATCTTCCATTTCTGGCAGCCCCATTTCTGCCTTGGCAGGGAGACCAGGTTGTGTTATTGTATAGATTTGTTAACTTACCAACGTGAACGGCTAACATTTTGCTCTGGGAAGAAGGAACTTTCTTTGTCCTGTTACCTAAAAGGATGCCAGCCATTCAGCATGTTCCCATGTGTGTTTTCCTACAAAAATAGGACATCAGTGCTTGAACATCATTTTTTTTTTTTATTGAGAAAAGGGTGAAAAATGAAAGAAAAGAAAGGCCTCTTATTGGCTTTGAAACGGTACAGAGTTGGTTTGTAAGTGCAGTGATTTGGAAAGCTATTAAAGAACCTAGTAGCATAGGGATGAAAGGAGAAAACCCAGCGTGTTCCTGGGGAGCCAAGAAAACCATCTCTGGGTGCTTCTCTGCACCTCAGCTGTTTCTTAGGTGACATTTTGGACTCAATATGAAAAAGAACAAATCTGAGAAAAATGTAAAGTAATATACAAATTATGTCATTAAATGACAAAGATATATATATATATTTTTTTTTTTCTAACCCCTCTGCTTTTTGTTTTTTGGAAAAAACAAAGGCCAGAAACATACTGATGAAGTGTGTATTTGAAGGAAGCACAGCACAGCTGGACGCAGCCCGAAGGGTAGTTATTTTGAGATAACTACGTATTTCTGGCTGTTGAGCGTGGAGGTGGCATTTCTATATTCTCTCTACCGTGTGTTCCCAGCCCGAGCACTGGGAAAACCACACAGGCTTGCAGTGAACTGAGAACGTGTCACCACCCTCCCTGGGGCTTCCCAGCCCCAACCCCGCGACCCTGCTTGAGTAGACAGTTCTATCGGTGTTTCTGGAACAATCTGTGTGTTCCCTTCGTGTGTTCCCTTCTTCTTTTATCTCCTCCCATGCTTTTCTCTAGAGGAGCCTAAGCCAGGGTCCTTAAGATTGGCATCTGCCCTTAAACGATTATTTGACTGCAGGAGGGATGCTGCTGTTCTGACCTCCCAGCTTTGTGGTCCTCACTCTGCCCCACCCCCAGGTCAACACTCCTTTTGAAGGCCGAGTGGCCCTGGAGGCATTTTTGTTTGCTGCTCTGTTCCCAGCATGTTGCACGGTTTCAGACACGTGGAGATCACACTGCAAATACTTGACAGACTAACCGAACGAGTGGACACATTCTCTCTGCTCATCTCCTCCCCGGTTACGAGGAGAGATGCCACTTCCTGGATCCTGGTTCTTCCATGCTCCAGACAGCATTCATTTACTTTACATACGTGACTTCCTGGTCTGTAAGGCCCTGCGAAGACAATACTATTATTACCTGCAATTTGAAGATGAGAAAGCTGAAACCCAGAGAGGTGAAGCAACTTTCCCAGTGTCACACAGTGAGTAGGAGAGCCAGAATTTGAACCCGACATTCTGGCACCACGATCGTCACACGTCATCTCCACCTGCCTCGTGTTTTTGGCGACCTTGTGGTGCCTTGGCAAATGGTGAACTATTGTGCATCGAGGAATGGGGGCATTTGGGAATTCTGGATTGTTCTTTCTGAATCACTTTGGGGTTGCATGTGATCTGGAAAAACTTCATGGGGTGGGGGGAGCTATTGCTTCAGAGATGCCAAAAATTAATCCTATCACTGTTCTGAATTGCTAGTGATATTCCCATCTGGAGGTATTTTCATTCATCGGACGGGTCAGTAAGAGAAATGGGACATTTCGGCCCAGGGATCTAATGTCCACATGTCCATGTTAGTCAGTATTATTGTTTGGAAATCAGTGATTGCTTTTATACTGAAATGAATGTAACTCTTATTAACTGATTCCCTGTAAATTTACTTCTTTCTGCTCGTTTTCTCATCTGGGTCTGTCTTAGCTTCTGTGTACTAGTAACCAACCACTTCCTCCCCTGTTGGAAAAACCCTTCAGGCTCAAAAGTCCTTTTACTGGGTGGCCCACTCTTCCAGTAAGGTACGCGTGCCCTGGGGGTGGCCACTGTCACCAGGATCCTGGTCCTGTGTGCAGCTCTCACGGCCTCTGGAGAGGTCAGTGTGAGGTCAGAAGAAGGAATCAGGCTTGTAGTCTGGGGTCTGTAGTGTTTTCCTGAAAGAGCTCGAACTTTACAGGGGAGGAAGAATGTTCTTTAAGCTTTCAACACATCTGTTACTGACTCATTAAATGGAAATGTCTTTGATGGTGATATCTTAGCGCTTCCTGCATCGTGTGCCTTGTATTTGCTAGATGAGTTTGTAAAATGCTGTATTTGTCATAGACTTCCAGTGACTTTGACCTTGAATCGTGGATGATGTTGTTGTATCCAAAGAGACATACTCATGGGAGCTGGTGAATAATAGAACTTGTAATTGTCAGATGGGGACTGTGTGTGTGTATACCCACGTGTGCATGCAGGGGAGCTGCCTGTGTGAAGGGGGGTGAATTCTAGACTCCAGGCTGGAGCAGCAAGTTCTCAGGAAAAAAAATACATCCAGAGTTTAAATTATTTCCTATTAAGAGTTGCTAAGCAACACCTTACTTAGCTTCCTTGATATTTGGTACTTCAGATTTCCTTTGCTCAGCAGCCGCTAACATCATCCTCACCCAGCAATTTCAGAGAGTTGAAAAACCAGAAATCAGAGTTTGGAAAGGTGATGGTGCTGAAATGCGCAGGACAGAAAACCTAAGAGGAGAGAGGAGAAAACTACAGAGACAGAGGGAGCTCTGAAGATTTGTAGAGGGTCCCTGAGTCTTGCCTGAGCCCAGCTTGGTACACACGGGAGAAGAACCTCTGGGAAAGAAATTCCTGGGACACGGCCTGCAGACCCACTCCAGTATTTCTCTCTGGGAAAGCCCATAGATTTCCCATAGATATCTATCTCATAGATAGAGGAGCCTGGTGGATTACAGTTCATAGGGTCGCGAAAGAGCTGGACACGGCTGAGCAAACACACAAGACCTGGAGAGCAAGCAGGAGAGACAGATTCTTCAGTACTGAAGGCGAATCAGTTCATCAAGAAGACGTAATGGTTCCAAAAACCTGTATACCTAAGAGAGATCCAAATAATGTGAAAACCCATATCTAACACAGAGACTGAAACACCCTATCTCCAACAGATGAGACAATAAGAAAGAAAATCAATAAGGATATAGACGATTCACAAAGTATCACCAGACAAGTTGTTCTGATTGATATTTTTTGAGCTCTTCACCCAAGCATACAGAATGTGTGTTCTTTTCAGCACATGTGGAATATTTACCAAGAGGGACCATATTCTGGATCATAAAAGTCCCATTATGCTTAAAAGGATCACTTTTTGCACAAAGTTTGTGCTTTGGCCATAATGGACTTAAATTAGAAATCAATGACATAAAAGAGTTTGAAATATCAATCAATATTTGGAAACTAAACAACCTGTTTATAAATGACCCTGAAGGCCAAGAAGAAATTACAAGGGGGTTTGGAAAGTATGTTGGATTGAATGAAATGAACACGTGATAGATCGCAGTTTGTAGGGGGCACCTAAAATGGCACTTAGAAATTTACAGCATCGGATGTTTATAGTATGAAAGAGGAAAGGGCTCAAATCGACAACTGAAGCTTCCAATGTCAGAAACTGGGGAAAGGAGTACAAATTAGAAGAAAGGAAATAAAAGGGAATTAAAAAAAAAAAAAACAACAAAAAGTTGTGGACAGAAAAAAGTGAAGTCAAAACCAGTTCTTTAGGGAGATGCATAAAATTGATAAATCTCTATCCAGACTAATCAGAAATAAAGATAGAAGACAAAATCACCAGGTTGGAAATGTGAGAAAGATTGTTCCTATATATCCTACTTTCTTAAAAAGAAGATAAGGAAATATGAACAGTGTTACACTGTTAAGTTCTACAATCTAGATGAAATGGACACATTCTTTGGAAAGCAGACTATTGAAGCTCATTCAAGAAGAAATAGAAAATTAAATTGCTCTATATGTGTGAACTAATTTGAACATGTTATTAAATATCTTCCCACAAAGGAAATTTCAGATCCAAATGCCTTCCCTGGTGAGTTCTACCAAAGCTTAAGGGTGAAATAATCCCAGCTGTACAAGTTCCTCTGCAAAGAGAAGGAACATAATTCCCAACTTATAAGGCCAGCATTACTCTGATACCAAAGCCAAAGATACTACAAGGAAAGGAAACTACAGATCAGTCTCTCTCTTGAACACAGATGCACAAATTTTTAAAAATTTTTAGTAAATTTAGTCCAGCAAAACAATGGAGTTTATATCAAGAATGCCGAGTTGGTTTAACATTCAAAAACCAATTCATGTGATTTACTGCATTAACAGGTCATTTCAATAATTGCAGAGGAACCAGAGATCAAATTGCCAACATCCGCTGGATCATGGAAAAAGCAAGAGAGTTCCAGAAAAACATCTATTTCTGCTTTATTGACTATGCCAAAGACTTTGCCAGTGTGGATCACAATAAACTGTGGAAAATTCTGAAAGAGATGGGAATACCAGACCACCTGATCTGCCTCTTGAGAAATTTGTATGCAGGTCAGGAAGCAACAGTTAGAACTGGACATGGAACAACATACTGGTTCCAAATAGGAAAAGGAGTACGTCAAGGCTGTATATTGTCACCCTGCTTATTTAACTTATATACAGAGTACATCATGAGAAACGCTGGACTGGAAGAAACACAAGCTGGAATCAAGATTGCAGGGAGAGATATCAATAACCTCAGATATGCATATGACACCACCCTTATGGCAGAAAGTGAAGAGGAACTAAAAAGCCTCTTGATGAAAGTGAAAGTGGAGAGTGAAAAAGTTGGCTTGAAGCTCAACATTCAGAAAACGAAGATCATGGCATCTGGTCCCATCACTTCATGGGAAATAGATGGGGAAACAGTGGAAACAGTGTCAGACTTTATTTTTTTGGGCTCCAAAATCACTGCAGCCATGAAATTAAAAGACACTTACTCTTTGGAAGGAAAGTTATGACCAACCTAGATAGCATATTCAAAAGCAGAGACATTACTTTGCCAACAAAGGTCCGTCTAGTCAAGGCTATGGTTTTTCCTGTGGTCATGTATGGGTGTGAGAGTTGGGCTGTGAAGAAGGCTGAGCGCTGAAGAATTGATGCTTTTGAACTGTGGTGTTGGAGAAGACTCTTGAGAGTCCCTTGGACTGCAAGGAGATCCAACCAGTCCATTCTGAAGGAGATCAGTCCTGGGTGTTCATTGGAAGGACTGATGCTAAAGCTGAAACTCCAATACTTTCGCCCCTCAATGCGAAGAGTTGACTCATTGGAAAAGACTCTGATACTGGGAGGGATTGGGGGCAGGAGGAGAAGGGGACGACAGAGGATGAGATGGCTGGATGGCATCACTGACTCGATGGACGTGAGTCTGAGTGAACTCCGGGAGTTGGTGATAGACAGGGAGGCCTGGCGTGCTGCGTTTCATGGGGTCACAAAGAGTTGGACACGACTGAGCGACTGAACTGAACTGAACCATCATTTTGGTAGATACGGAGAAAATATCTGATGAAATTCAACACCTACTCTTGGTAGCATCCCTCAGCAGTCTACAAAGAGAGGAACTTCCTCAAACCAATAAAGAGCAATTTCAAAAAAGTGTAGCACCATATAGCATCATACTTATAAGGGAAGAACTGAAAGCTGTCACTTGGGATCTGGATAAGGTCAGGAGAAGAGTCAAAAGGCACAGGAACGTAAGGAGTTAGGCTGGCTTTATCTCTCTGTCTGCAGTGTCCATTATATTAGAAGTCCTGAGGAACTTAAAAAATGGTGCTAGAACGAGGAAGTGAGTTTAGTGAGGTTGGCAACCCACTCCAGTGTTCTTGCCTGGAGAATCCCATGGACCGAGAAGCATGGAGGGCTACAATCCATAGGGTTGCAAAGAGTTGGGATATGACTGAAGTGACTAAGCATGCATGTAGTTTATAAGGCCGGACATAAATTGTATTCCTAGATATGAGACTCTTTCAACCAGCAATTGAAAAACATATCATTTAATACAGTATCAAAATGTAAAATACCTAGGAGTATATTTGAATAAATGTGTATAACTCATCTGTGCAGAAAAATATACGACCTTGTTGAACAGAAATGAATGAAATGAGTAAGTGGAGAGACAGACTCTGTTCATGGATCTGAAGACTCAGTGTGGCTAAGTTGGCAGTTCTCCCTTAATTCCTTCTGTAGAGCCAATGCAGCCTCAGCATGTTTTGTATAGAGAGTCACAGGCAGATTCTAAAATATGTATGGACATGCAAAATACCTAGGAGAGCTAAAACAAATACGAAAAAAAAGCAGAACATGGAGATCTTGCTCTACTGGATTTCAGTATTTGTTATGAAACTCTAGTAATCAACCTAGGATAGCATTGGTGTAAAAATAGACATTCAGGCCGATGGAAAACAATAGATTATCCAGAAATAGCCCATGCCTATGTAGTCAATTTATTCTTGACTGTGTTCCAAGCCAGTTTAATGGGGGAAAGGTATAAGCTTTTCAACAATAGCTGCTGAAAAAATTAGATGGTCTTGGGCAAAAAATAAATACAAAAGAAAAAATTAACTCAAAATGGATCATAGGGTTAAAGTTAGTCCTAAAAAATATAAAACTTCCAGAAGAAAACATGTGAAAAAATCTTGGTACCATTGGGTTAGGAAGCTTAATGTCAGCTTTTAAGAAAAAGCCCTGATCAGTAGGACTTGATCAAAAAATGTAAAAACTTTTACTACTCAAAGACACTTTTTTGAAAGTAAACATGCAAGCCAAAGACTGGAAAAAAGAGTTACAAAGCACATACCTGGAGAAACACCTGTGCTTAGCATATGAAGTGGACTCTACCAGCAGTTACATCTCAGCGGTGGCTCAGCTGGTAAAGAATCCCTCTGCAATGCGGCAGACCTGGGTTCGATCTCTAGGCTGGAAAGATCCCCTGGAGAAGGAAAGGCTACCCATTCCAATATTCTGGCCTGGAGAATTCCATGGACAGAGGATCCTGGTGGGCTACAGTCCATGGGGTCACAAAGAGTCAGACACGACTGAGCGACTTTCACTTTCAAAATGGTAAAACTGGTGTATGAGGTTTCGTACACAGAATTTTCATCCTCCATTCTGTGTTATGGGCACAGTATCCTCAAGTGGGAGGTGTCATTCCCATTTTAAATAAGAAAGAGAAACCCCCAAACCTGAGATGCGGGAAGAGGCTCTGTGATTGCCCTAAACCACATAGCAGGTGGAAGGCTGGGACCCCGGGTGAGCTGCCGTACTGTTCTGGCTGTGTCCCCTGTCGCCTTTATAGTGTCTAAAGAAAGGTGCGGTCTTTAAGGAGGATGAAGTTGCTGAGGTGGTCTAAGAGAATGGTAATATTTTTGTTTTTATCAAGTCTAAAAAGGAGATGATTCCTCGAGCACAGATTTATTACCTATTTAATTTTTTATAAGATGGAGAAATCAGTTGCTGAGTTGTATTAAATTCAGTCTCTGTTCAGCTTGCTTTTTAAAAGAATTTTTAAAATTGAACATGGTACATGCATAATATGCCTAGGTCACCAATCTGTATTTCCTTTAATACCCTTCACATGGGGGGAAAAAGCCTTTTATTACTGTTGTACCTCCTGATGGAGAAGGCAACTAAAGAACCAAAGCTTTTAAGAAGTGTAACACAGATGAATTCCTCTAAAAATGGTGAAGCAATGAAATAACTTTTTTTGGTTGACAGGTGAACCAAAGTTCTTTTAGAAGGGAAATAAATGGGGGGTTGTTATAATAAAATAAAAAATCACTTTATCACATTGACCCAGGTACAGATGAGTAGACCAAGGGGAGAGAGAACTCAAGAGACTTGTCTTTTACAGCAGAGATGGAATTAAAACATAGTGCGGGTGGGGTGGACTATTCAGTAAGTGAAAAAAAAAGAATCCTTGATATAAATGAACAAACGAAAGAAGTTGAGTTTTCTTATGGAAAGAATCTGATTCCTATTTTATTCCGTATGAATCCTAGGTGGGTTAAAATCTAAATGAGGACAGTAAATCATTAAGGTTTTCATAGACATGTAGAGAAAAATCTCTATAACACCAGTGTAGGGAAGGGTTTCTTAAATAAGGCATGACGGGGAAAAACTCTTTTTTTAACTATGAAAGAACACTGATGGCGAGACGTAAAAGGAAAGACCCGCCCCGGTTACTGTCCTTTCTTTGTAGGCACTCAAGAAGCGGCCTTACATGTGTACCCAAGGAGGTACGTAGACGAATTGGTGGGGACACGGGTGAATCAGTTACAGTGTTTTTGTTCAATGAAATACCAAATAAGTCTCAAAGGAATAAATAGATTTACATATGTATATAAACACCGAGAAATCTTGGAAGCTGAGTGGAAAAGGAAGTGGCAAAGTGATGCTAATTTTATATATAGCTCTATATTGAATACTTACAGTTGCAAGTATCAAAAGAATAAAAAAAACATGAATGAGAAGAATAATGCCCTGATATCTGCTTTTTGGTTTTGGAGGAAAGAAAAGATAATGTGAAAAGGAGACTAGCTGTGGCTTTCTCAGTGTGAGTGTTTCGTAAATATATATGTGTATGTATGAAAAAATTGAAAGCTACTGTGACATATGTTCAGTTTGTGAGCTGTGTTTAGGAGAAGCTGTCATATGATTTGTTGTACTTTTAAAAATTCTGGTTTTATTCTGTGCTTCACATTTTAGAATAAAATAGAAAGAACATCAGTTCTACTGAACACCACTTTGCCTTTGACCTGGGTTTGCTGTGGGTGGTGGGTCCCAGCCCAGCTTTTGGAGTCTGACCCCATTATCAGCCTTTGAGAGCAGCATCTCTCCCGCTGCTATCTGTCCTGCAGCCTCTGTGGGGTGATTGTTCACCGTCCTGGAAAAAAAACAACAACATCGCTCAGTCGCTAAGTCATGTCTGACTCTGCGACTCAGTGGAGTGCAGCACACCACGCTTCCCTGTCCTTCACTACAGCCCTCCTCATTTTTTTTAAACCCAAATGTGTGTTTTTGCTAGTTGTAATAAAACATGTTCTATTTTTCAAACTTTAAAAATACTCTTTAGCATTCTGCCAATGCTTGGGAATGTAATACTGAGCAATGGTGTGATTTGGTCACTGGGATCCATATTTAACAGTAACAAAACTCAAAATGTTCAAAGAATATGATCACTTAAAAGAAATAGCTGAATGGTGATATAATCACATTTTCCTGGAATAAATACCTGGGGGATTAATTAATGGCCATAATCCTTAAATCCTATAAAATAATTGTTATTCTAATTGAATTAATTGTTTTCCTTGGAAACTTCCCTGGCAGTCCAGTGGTTAAGACTGTGCTTCCAATTCTAAGGGTTTGGAACTTGCCCTGGTTGAGGAACTAAGATCCCACATGCTGTAGGGCTTGGCCAAGAAAATATTTTAAAAGGCAGAATATTACCTGTTTCCCTTGGTTTCCAACTGTTTAAAAAAAAAAACAAAAAAACAAAGCAAAGCTGTTGACAAAATGAAGGATTAAAATGAAGGAATCTGTGCCTTCAAACTTTACATATGCATATTGTTGAATGTGACATGGTTGTATTTTTGACAGTTTTTCTCTGTTGACCTGTGATAACAATGACCACATTAGCACAGAAGAATTAAGTGAAATAGCTATTGTAGATTGATTCAAATCCTGTCATCCTCTTCCATCAGTTACCTTCTCCACATCTTTTTTGTGTGTGTGATTTGAAAGTGTGTTTTTCAGGAAAATGCTAATTTTCCGACAAAATGCTAATACTTTAAAACTATGGCACCTAAATTTATTCATAGTCAACAGAAAACTTTAGAATTTCTAGACATAGAAGACCAAAATCTGACTTCAATAAAAAGCTTCAATAAGTCTACTAGGAAAAACATGTATCCCAATCGTATCAACAAACTCTTCTTTCTCAAGTTTGAGAGGGTCAAGATACGTGGATTTTGGAATTATATGTTTCCTACTACTTTGTCGATGAAAACCCTGGACAGAACACAGAGGAGAAGAGAGGAACAGGAGAGAGATAAGGAAGCAGCAGAATCAGGAATCCATAAAGAAAAAGGCAACGACAATTCCTGTAACACATATGTTTTAAGTGAGTAGTGGCAGGGGTGAGGAGTGGTACTGGGGATCTAAAGAGCCTCATGATAAAGGGAAGAATGCATCCTATAAATGCGCAGGACGGAATTTTATCAAGCTCCGAATTTGAGATTTAAAGTTCTGATTTTTCTATATCAAGGTTCCATTTCAGTCAGTCGATTCTGATTCTTTGCGATCCCATGAACTACAGCATGCCAGGCCTCCCTATCCATCACGAACTCCCAGAGTTTGCTCAATCTCATGTCCATCATGTCGGTGATGCCATACAACCAACTTCATCCTATGTCGTCCCCTTCTCCTCCCGCCTTCAATCTTTTCCAGCATCAGTGTCCTTTCCAGAGTCAGTTCTTCGCGTTGGGTGGCCAAGGTAATGGAGCTTCAGCTTGAGCATCAGTCTTTACAGTGAATAATCAGGACTGATTTCCTTTACGATGGACTGGTTTGATCTCCTTGGTGTCCAAGGGACTCTCAAGAGTCTTCTCCAACACCACAGTTCAAAAGCATCGATTCTTTGGTGCTCAGTTTTCTTTATGTTACAACTCTCACATCCGTACGTGACTACTGGAAAAACCATAGCTTTGACTAGATGGACCTTTGTTGGCTTAAGTTCCATTTAGCACGATAATTATTCCCCTGTCAATAATTTTCATTTACTAAACTCTGTGGTCTTTTTTTTTTTTTAATTTAATTTTATTTTTAAACTTTACAATATTGTGTTAGTTTTGCCAAATATCGAAATGAATCTGCCACAGGTATACATGTGTTCCCCATCCTGAACCCTCCTCCCTCCTCCCTCCCCATACCATCCCTCTGGGTCGTCCCAGTGCACCAGCCCCAAGCATCCAGTATCATGCATCGAACCTGGACTGGCGACTCGTTTCATACATGATATTATACATGCTTCAATGCCATTCTCCCAAATCTTCCTACCCTCTCCCTCTCCCACAGAGTCCATAAGACTATTCTATACATCAGTGTCTCTTTTGCTGTCTTGTACACAGGGTTATTGTTACCATCTTTCTAAATTCCATATATATGCATTAGTATACTGTATTGGTGTTTTTCTTTCTGGCTTACTTCACTCTGTATAATAGGCTCCAGTTTCATCCACCTCATTAGAACTGATTCAAATGTATTCTTTTTAATGGCTGAGTAATACTCTATTGTGTATATGTACCACAGCTTTCTTATCCATTCATCTGCTGATGGACATCTAGGTTGCTTCCATGTGGTCTTTTAGACTTCTGTTGAGAGACTTGTTTCATGCATCAAGAGAGAAAGATGCTTAAATATTCTTTAGTGATGATGTATTTCCAAAAGCTGCATTCCTCTCTGCCTTTGACTGTTTCTTTTTTTCCTTTCTGGCATGTCTTCTTTTTCAGTTATTTGCTGGGGCTTCACCGCAGTCAACCTCAGTGTGCTGAGTGCAGAAATTTGGTCAACATTGAATGCTTTGCATCCTAGGTCATCTTCTTCCTCCATATGCCATTGAGGAGGATAAAACTTAGCATGTAGATACTTAACTTCTCTCCTTGTTGGAAATGTAAAGGCACCCAGGCTAAGCTGGGGCATATGGATACTCTGTACTCTTAGGATATGGGCACAACCCCCAAGGGCTGTCTCAGGAACTGCAAACAGAAACAGGCCTTTACAGTCTGGGGGGTGCTTCTGCCTCCTGGCCTCTGCTGTGACTTCTGTGCTTTTGTCAGATTATCTATGAGTTTCACAGTGGGGAGAACACAGAGATTCTTTTTTTTTTTTTTTTCCAATTTATTGTTAATTGGAGGATGATGAGTTTACAGTGTTGTGTTGGTTTCTGCCCTACAACGGAATCAGCCATACCTGTAACATAAATGTCCTCCCACTTGAACTTCCTTCCTACGCCCCCACCCCACCCACCTAGGTCATCACAAACCTAGGTTGATCTCCTGTGCTATCAGCAACTCCCCACTATTTATGGAATGCAAAGATGCTTGACCCCGCGGTGGGGGTGGGGGGTTCCTACAAAGTTGTGTCCCACCTGTTGTGATTATCAACAGCCAGTTGTTTCAGCCGAAATTTCTCAGGTGTCTGTCCTGTTCCATGACCGCGAGGGGCCAGCATCTCTGCTGTGGCTTGACAGGCTGATCTGATGATGGGGATTAATCCACACTCACCCAGAATGCCAATTCATGGTTTGACTGCTGTTTAGAGAGTGCTCCTGTCTGCTAACCAGAATACCTTCTTTCTGGTGTTAGGTTACCTGGGAAATCTATTCAGTTGGGTGTGTGTTGAAGGTCAGATCAGAACAAAGACGGTCAGGATCGTTCCTTGGGTATTTCATTCAGGCTGTGACAGAGTCTAAAGAGTAGAATGAGGTCGTTGTTTTTGGCAGGTTATGTTGGGCAGGAGTCTCGGGCTCTGTTGCTTGGAGCTCCTCCAGGATCAGTTTCAACATCATACTGATACTCTCAAAGGAGCCAACTTCAGCCAACTTCAGCCAACTTCAGCCAACTCCTATAGACAGTTGGTTTGGGAAGAGGACAGATATTTGAGAATACGAGCATTATTTTCTTCCACTGGAGGAAAACCGAGGCTTGGTTTAGACTGATGTCATCTCTTCTGGATGCTCCTTTGCTCATCATTTAACCCGTGTCCCCTTGTGGGAACCTGTCCTTTTGCTGTCTGATGTCATGGGAATCTCCAGCAGGACCAGGAGTCTGTGTCCAGCAGGGACAGTTCAAGCATAAGACCAGCCATTTCTAAGCTCTGGGAACACTACCATTGCATATAAGCTGTTGCCTAACTAAATAGATACGCTTTTCCTTAAGAGTTCAGGAAGTGAGTGAGTGAGTGAGTGAAGTTGCTCAGTCGTGTCTGACTCTTTGCGACCCCACAGACTGTAGCCTACCAGGCTCCTCTGTCCATGGGATTTTCCAGGCAATAGTACTGGAGTGGATTGCCATTTCCTTCTCCAGGGGATCTTCCCAACCCAGGGCTCAAACCTGGGTCTTCCACATTGTAGACAGATGCTTTACTATCTGAGCCACCAGGGAAGTCCATGAAGAGTTCAGGAAGATTTCTAATTAATTCCAAGTGCGTAAATTCCAAATAGCTGACTCATTAGAAAACACCTTGATAGGCAAAAGGAGAAGAGGGCAGAGGATGAGATGGTTGGATGGCATTACCAACTCAGTTCAGTTCAGTTCAGTCGCTCAGTTGTGTCTGAGTCTTTACGACCCCATGGACCGCAGCATGCCAGGCCTCCCTGTCCATCACCAACTCCCGGAGTTCACCCAAACTCATGTCCATTGAGTCGATGATGCCATCCAACCATCTCATCCTCTGTCATCCCCTTCTCCTCTTGCCCTCAATCTTTCCCAGCATCAGGGTCTTTTCAAATGAGTCAGTTCTTTGCATCAGGTGGCCAAAATATTGGAGTTTCAGCTTCAGCATTAGTTCTTCCAATGAACACTCAGGACTGATCTTCTTTAGGATGGAGTGGTTTGATCTCTTTGCAGTCCGAGGGACTCTCAAGAGTCTTTTCCAACACCACAGTTCAAAAGCATCAATTCTTTGGTGCCCAGCTTTCTTTATGGTCCAACTTTCACATCCATACATGACTATTGGTAAAAACCATAGCCTTGACTAGACAGACCTTTGTTGACAAAGTAATGTCTCTGCTTTTTAATATGCTCTCTAGGTTGGTCATAACTGTCCTTCCAAGGAATAAGCGTCTTTTAATTTCATGGCTGCAGTCACCATCTGCAGTGATTTTGGAGCCCAAAAAATAAAGTCAGCCACTATTTCCACTGTCTCCCCATCTATTTGCCATGAAGTGATGGGACCGGATGCCATGGTCTTAGTTTTCTGAATGTTGAGCCTTAAGCCAACTTTTTTACTCTCCTCTTTCACTTTTATCAAGAAGCTCTTTAATCCTTCTTCACTTTCTGCCATAAGAGTGGTGTCATCTGCATATCTGAGGTTATTGATCTTTCTCCCAGCAATCTTGATTCCAGCTTGTGCTTCCTCCAGCCCAGAGTCTCTCATGATGTACTGTGCATATAAGTTAAATAAACAGGATGACAATATACAGGGTTGACATACTCCTTTCCTGATTTGGAACCAGTCTGTTGTTCCATGTCCAGTTCTAACTGTTGCTTCCTGATCTGCTTACAGATTTCTCAGGAGGCAGGTAAGGTGGTCTGGTATTCCCATTTCTTTCAGAATTTTCCACAGTTTAACGGACATGAATCTGAGCAAACTCTGGGAGACAGTGAATGACAGAGGAGCCTGGTATGCTGCAGTCCTTGGGGTTGCAAAGCATTGGACACGACTTAGTGACTGAACAACAAAAACAACAACAAGAAGGGCTGATTGGAGGCTGTGTTGACAGCTGAGAGAATAGCTGAGGTTTCTGTAATAGTTTGGGTATCGGCCGTCATGCCTGTGTGGTCAGCAGTGGGACCCCTAGTGAACCCTGAAATGTGGCTCTGGCCTCACTCATAACTCTGAGATGTTTCTGTCCAACAGGACCAAACAGCAGAAACTCCAACACTTATAGCTGTTGGATAGGAATACTCTCCTCAAGTTGGCAGGTATTTTTTCCCCCAGTGGTAATGAAGTGACTCAGTAATGGTGGATTTCAGTAGATAAAGGCCAGTGTTAGAATATTAGAAGCCCTTGGAAATCTCAACATTCTCTCTTTGATTTCTGAGCAGAGTCTCATTGAATAGAAATGCAGATGATTCTCATTATTTGTGGCTTTCAGATTTGTGAATTTGACTACTTGCTAAAATGCATTCATGACCCCACAGGTGATGGTTGAGGTCATTTCTGGAGATGGACAGATCTCCGCTGAGCTGCAACGAGGCGCAGCTCTGCCTCATGGTTTCAGCGCCTGCCATATGCAAGCATCCTTTTCATAGTTTACTTACTGCCGCATTTTTTCCTTTTTCTTTTTGTATTTTGGTGCTTTGTGTTGATGATGTCACTGCTTCAACTGCCCTCCAAACATCTTGCTGAGGTGCTGTCCAGTGTTGCTGAAATCAGGATGGCAGTGATATGCCTTCTGGAGAAAATACGTGTCAGAGAAGCCAGAGATACTGGCTGTGAGTTCAGTGTTAAATCAGCGTTATATAGAAAATAAGGTGCTTTTAACAGAAATATAATAAAAACAAGGTTCTGTATTGATCGGTTGAGGAAAATGCTGTGACCAGGGGCCTGCAGGAGCCTGGCCCCATTTTTAATGGTTCGGTACTCACAAATTCTGGCTTCCCAGGTGGCTCAGTGGCAAAGAATATTCCTGGCAATGCAGGAAATGTGGGTTCAATCCCTGGATTGGGAAGATCCCCCGGAGGAGGAAATGGCAACCCACTCCAGTATTCTTCGCCTGGAGAATCCCATGGACAGAGGAGCCTGAAGGGCTACAGACATGACTGAGTGACTGGGCTCACACGCACCCACCATCATGGTGATGGTATAGCTGTAACTATGCGGAGTGAGGACAGTGGACCACCTTACCTTGGGAGGGCGAATAACATTACCTTACCTTGGGTAATAACATTACCTCTCACCTTACCTTGTGAGGACTGTCATTGTAACAGTCCCCCAAGATGGCATTGGACACTGAAACTCCTGGATTCAAACTTCTGACTCTCCTGTCGCCCTTTCCGTTTTCATATGTGCTGTATTGAAATAGCATGTGCCCTGGCCTTGCTATGGCTGTGAGCTCTGTTTCGGTCTCACTCAGTTCAGCTCATTGTTGAAATATTGCAGAGTGATGATAGCTTTAGAAAACCAGAAAAACAGGTCCTCCTGGAGGGTGGAGGGTTCCAGGGTTAACACTGGGGAACAAAGATCCTTCGGTTGGAGCGTCCTGGATGAGTGATCCCCGCTCTTGGTGATGAGCATCTGGGGTGTTTGGCAACCGATTTGACCACAGGTGCCCCGTGGGGGTGAGGCACGCACCCCCTCCCGACCCCCCCGAACTCTCCTGGGCTCTGAGAGATGACCATGTTCAGGCGCATGAGGGCTCCTGGGCAGGGGAGGGCCCTGCTTCAGGTCAAACACTGCCACTTCCTCGGCGAGTGTCCTGGGACCTTCTCTGCCATCAGGCTGCTCTTATTTCTGAGCCTCTCTGCCTTCACAAGGGACTTTCCTGTCCCTGGAGTGACACTGAGTAGGAAAGAGGCCCTCTAACGGGGCCCTTGGGATCAGGCCTGGCCTTGCCTTGCAGACACCAGTGGTGGGACTGGAGCTGATTCCCATCCTGCAGAGACTGCAGGGACGCAGGCCGAGAGCATCGGAGCAGTGTAGCAGGACAGGATTTTTAAGAAATGCTGTTGTTCTACAGTAACCCATGGCGGGTCCTGAGGTTACTGAGCCCTGAGATGCTCAGCCCCACCTCGTGTCTCCATCAGCCCCCTCAAGCCACCATGGTGCTTAGTAAAGGGGTGAAGTTGCTGTGGAAACCCAGCTTCCTGACTTGTCCCCCAGCCTCTGCCCTGGGGATGGGCTGCCCAGGCCCTCTGCAGAGGACAGATGGGATTCCATGCACGCAGGTGTAATACACGCTGAGGTGAGGCTGTGGGGTGCTAGAGCAGAACCTGGCCCTGCCAGTCACATGAGAGTGCCTTGTAGTGTCACATTGTACAAGTATGAGCTCCTGCTCAGGCCTCAGTTTCCCCATCTATAAAATCACGATCAGAGTCAGAAAGAGAAAACTGCCATGTTCTAATACATATATATGGACTCTAGAAAAATGGTACTGAAGAATTTATTTTCATGGCAGCAATGGAGAAACAGACATAGAGAACAGACTTATGGACATGGGGGGAGAGGAGTGGAGAGGGTATGATGTGTGGGAAGAGTAACATGGAAACTTACGTTACCATATGCAAAAGAGACAGCCAACAAGAATTTGCCATGTGGCTCAGGAAACTCAAACAGGGACTCTGTATCAACCTAGAGGGGTGGGATGGGAAGGAAGATGGAAGGGACGTTCAAAAGGAAGGGGATATATGTATACCTGTGGCTGATTCATGTTGAGGTCTGACAGGAAACAAAATTCTGTAAAGTTATTATCCTTCAATAAAGAAATAAAAAGAAAATCATGATCACATCCGCAGCAGCTCTGAGGGTCATGGGCTGGGCATCGAGGGTCATTGTGAGCCCAGCGCCTGACACATGGCAATAGGTGCTCAGTCAATGTGAGTGGGTGTGATAAGCCTTCCTATATCCTGATATCTTTTCCTGATCTCTGCATGTGATGCCGACCTTTTATTCAACTGGCAAATAATAGAAATGCAGACACCAGATGGGAGCTTGGAGCCCAAGAGAAAGGTTAGTTTCAAAGTAGAGGTGAGAATTTCGTTTCTAAACAAACTAAAAATAGAACTACCATATAACCAGCAAGTTCACTCCTGGGTATATATATCCAAAAATAAAAAACAAAAACACTGAGTTGAAAGGATAGGTGTGCCCCAGTGTTCATAGCAACACTGTTTACAGTTGCTAACTGTGGAAGCAATTTACGTGTCTGTTCATCACCAGATGAGTGGATAAAGGAGATATGGTAGCTATATAAAATGGGATACTACAGGACCATAAAAAAGAACAAAATGTTGCCATTTGTACCAGCACCGATGGACTTGGGAGGACATTCTGCTAAATACTATATGATATCACTTACATGTGGAATCTAAAAAGTACAGCAAACTAGTGGATGTAACACAAGCAAAGCAGACTAACAGATACAGAGAACAAACGAGTGGTCACCCATGGGGAGGGGCAAAGGGCAGCATAGGGGTGATATTTTATAGCTATAGAAATACAGTTAATTCTAGAGATTGGGAAGCATAAACTATTCGGTGTATGATAGGCTCAAGGATGTATTACACAGTACCAGGAATATAGTCCATAGTTTGTAATAACTGTAAATGAAAACTAATCTTTGAAACTATATAAAAGTAAAAAAATTTTCAAAAGTAGAGATGAGGGTGGGCTTCCCAGGTGGCTCAGTGGTAAAGAACCTGCCTGCCAATGCAGGAGATGTGGGGTTCGATCCCTGGGTCAGAAAGATCCTCTGGAGAATGAGATGACAACTCACTCCAGTATTCTTGCCCTGAAAACCCCATGGACAGAGGAGCCTGGTTGGTTACAGTCCATGGGGTGGCAAAAGGGTCAGACATGACTTAGCGATGGAACTAAAACAACCGAGATCAGAGCATGATGGTGGCAGAGCTCCGAGCTGTGTGACAGGACAGGTGAGACAGAGAAGGCAGCAACCACATCACAAGAGTGATCGGAATCAGGAGAGCAATCTGGGACCAACGTGGGGTCCCAGTGCCCTGCAGGCCATGGCTGGAGAGGCTGTGGACAGATGTCTTCAAGTGTAGGATCTGAAACTTTGCCAAACAATCAACTCCCCCATCACGCGGGATGGTAAAGTTCCAGAGACCCGCTGTGCAGCGTGGCGCCTCCAGACAATAACACGGTCAGTGCACTTCGAAGTGTGTAGAGAGGGTGGCTCTCACGTGTTCTGACCACAGAAGAAGGGGTGCAGGAGGAATGCTTGCAGGTGAGGAGGCTGTACTGCTTGGATCATGGTAATTTTTTCATTTTCTTTATTATTATTATTATTATTTTTTTTTACTTTACAATATTGTATTGGTTTTGCCAATTTAACGATGATCCATGTCTCCTCAAACTGAGTCAATGACAGTAAACATGTAAATCGAGTCGTGTGCTTCCAAAGCAGCTGTCAGGAACTGCTTGCTTGTCGTTTGCCTGTTTTCTGGGTTTTAGTTAATAGAATGGTCTCCATTTTGAGGAGTTCCTTGCTTATCAGTGATGTTAATGATTTGCCTTTGACATAAGTTGTGCTCCTTTCCCCCACTTGATCCCTTGTGTTTTGAATTTTCACGTGAGGCTTTGCACGCAGAAGTTTTATTTCAACTACTTGTTCAGTTGAACTGGTCAGGCTTTTAGTTTCCGCGTCCCTGTTTGGAGGCGTGTGTAGGAAGTTCTGCTTCATCCCCGGTGGTGGTGATGGTTGGCGCCTGGGTTGTTTTTCTCATGTTAAACATCTCCAGTGTTTCCTTGTTAAGTAGGATCTTGGCATTTGGACTAAGATTTTTTATGTACGTAATTGTGTTCAACGTTAAGTATGCCTCCATCAATTCTTTTTTTACTGGGTGCTTTTATAAAGAACTGTTTTAGTATTCTCTTAAATGCCTTTTTGACGTCTTTAGAAATGAATTCTGTTGATCTTTGAAATAATCACGTATATTTAAGGATTTTGATTGCTCTCTGTAGTCTCTAGCATTATAAAGTGCCTGCTTTTGTCTGCCTTTAAATATTTTTTTTTGTCCCGAAATCCACCATTTCTGGTACCACAATTGTCACCCCACTGCATTTTACTGCTTTAGCCCATATTTCTGTATATTCTTTCATCCTTTTATTTTTAAATTTTCTGGGTAATTGAAGAGTCTCTTCTTGTGTATAGAATACAATGATTGTTTTATCGCATGAAAATATTTTTGACAGCTAGGTTAGGGCCGTTTCTGTTTATTGACATTTTCCATATTCTGGGTCTCAGCTCTGCCACATGTAAGCGCATGTGTGAACCTTTGGGGCATCTGCGAAGGGAGATCAGTGGGGAGAGGACCTCCTGGGGCTTCAGTGACTTTTCCAGGGGTTATTGTTCAGTCACTCAGTCGTGTCTGACTCTTTGCTGCCCCATGGATGCAGCACACCAGGCTTCCTTGTCCCTCACCATCACCCAGAGCTTGCTCAAACTCAAGTCCATGAGTCGGTGATGCCATCCAACCATCTCATTCTCTGTTGCCCTTTCTACTCCTGCCTTTGGTCTTTCCCAACATCAGGGTCTTTTCCAGTGAGTCAGCTTCCAGGGAGATCAGGGTCTTTTCCAGTGAGTCGGCTTCCAGGGAGATCAGGGTCTTTTCCAGTGAGTCGGCTTCCAGGGAGATCAGGGTCTTTTCCAGCGAGTTGGCTTCCAGGGAGATCAGGATCTTTTCCAGCGAGTCGGCTTCCAGGGAGATGACGGCTTTCTGGTGATTGTTTCCCACAGCTGCAGATGTGTTTCCATGGGGATTTAATTTCTGTCTTCTCCCTAAAGTGCTTCATCAGGAGAGTAGACTCAGGATGCAGAAAAATGCCACACACAAGACCCAGACCAGGTGATGATGTCCACCGTCCTTCTCAGTCGGGGTCACGGGTACAAGAGGACCCCTCCCCGCAGTGGCTCCCGGGCTGGATTTTCTCCTACTGCTACGGGATGTTTCTGCCTGAGTGTCATCCCAGGCCTTTAACAGTCATAGATCTTGGTGTTGAGTAGATTCATGCATTGATCGTCAGCTTCTCAAGACCAAAAACTCATGAAAACAAATCCGCTAAGTTATACTTTCTGTCCCAAAGCAGCTGAACCTGCTTTCATTTAAAAATGTTGACCCCCGCAAAATATTATGCAAAGCAAAATCCATCTCTCTTTTTAAACAGAGTATTTCAGGTGTGTTTTCAGTATATTTGATACCGGTTTTAACAACTGAGTAACAGAAAGTGCCCTCTGCCCTGGTTCTCTGTACATGCAGGACTTGATTGGTATGCATTAAAAAGCTAAACAAAGCAAGAACAACCAATATATGGCAACTCCACTCTCAGGCTGCGCTGCTGCTGCTACTGCTGCTAAGTCGCTTCAGTCATGTCCGACTCTGTGTGACCCCATAGATGGCAGCCCACCAGGCTCCCCCGTCCCTGGGATTCTCCAGGCAAGAACACTGGAGTGGGTTGCCATTTGTGCTACTGAACACAAATAGCCAAAAAGGTAAATAAAAATATAATGGAAAAATAAATAAAATGAGAAATCTGTGACTTCTTTGGCAATTCAGTGGTTAAGACTCTGCCCTTCCAGTGCGGGTGGGGGCGTAAGTTTGATCTCTGGTCAGGAAACCAAGATCCCACGTACCACATGGAACAGCCACATAAAAAAACAACACAAAAGAAAATAATTTATTTCTCTATTGAGACACAAAACTACTGACCACAGAAACTGGGAGGAATAGGTGATTGACTTTCCACTTTAAACATAGCCAATTTGACACAGAGGATTTAGTTCTCAATTTCTGATAAAGAAAAGAGTTTTCGGTTATTTCAGAATCCACTGTGTGAATTTCCCCCACCAGTCCTACGTTGCCGCCTTGTCCCTGAAGGTTTTCATTTACCATTTCTGAGCGTTGGGCAGGGATTCTGTTCTGGCAAAATTTAGCGGAAGATTTATGAAGGACAGGGACTTATTCATGCTGGAGGATTTTACCTTGTAAAGTAACATTTTGTTACAAAAATTGCCATACAATAAAAGTTCATTCACATGCAAAGAAGAACGGAAGTCCACAGATAAATGCAACTTTGAGGGCTTACACTGCCCATTTTGGAAGCTCCTCTGAGGTGTTTTCCTCTGCCTTGATACATCATTGACGGACATATTCTATCTTCAGTTTAACAGCTTACCTTTTCTGGAGGTGTTTAAAATTCTTCATAGGCATTACTTACTTCCTTGCACATTTGCACCTGAGCTCTTGTAGTCAGATATTTGTGTGTGCTCAATGGCTCAGTCAGCTTATTCTGAATGTTCTCGTTAGTATAATTGTGCTGTGAAAGCCTCCCTTTACCCACAGAACGTATTTTGTCCTTTTTCATAGTCATTTCTTGGGACTTCCCAGGTGGTGCTATTGGTAAAGAATCCGCCTGCCGGTGCAGGAGGCATACAGACGCAGGTGCAGTCCCTGGGTCGGGAAGATCCCTTAGAGGAGGGCGTGGCAACCCACTCCCGTGCTCTTGCCTGGGAAACCCCATAGAGAGAGGAGCCTGGGGGCTACAGTCTGTGAGGTCACAGAGAGTTGGACATGGCTGAAACAACTCAGTATATACGCACACACAGTCATTTCTTAATATACGTTACAAAAAGTGAAACGTCCAAAAGAGTATTTCTAAGTTTCCACAGAATACTTCCAGGAAGCTTTGCAAGGAAGTTTTAATATTTTCTACCTACCTGTGAAATAAGGTTTCATTCTTTTATTTTTTTAGCCACAGGAAACTTCACCACATTTGCCATCTTTTCTTAGGCTCTGTTGTGTGACGATAGAGTAATGAATATTCTTTTGAGAGTAACACAGAACACAACTGGTTGTTACAGCTGAGTTTACATTGTTGTCACCTTGATATTCTGCCCCTGAAGAGGCTAAACTTACTCTGAGGTGTGCTAAGAGACAGCTTCAGATATAAAGGTTGTCTGAAATGGGAGAACCATGGTTATACGTTGTTCAACTGAAATTTGTATCACCACTGATGAAAAGGTTCATAAACTATGGGTGTTTCAGGGAAAAGTCTCCAGTAAATGTGTTGATGTTACTTATTACATAGAATTGAAATAATACCAATACCTATTCAATTAAAAATATAGTCACAAATTTATATAATAGGTGTATTTTATAAATTACTATGTTATCTTTGATATATGCAATACTTTATACATAACTCATAAAATACGTTTACTTATATATAACATATATATGGAGAAGGCGATGGCGCCCCACTCCAGTACTCTTGCCTGGCAAATCCCATGGACAGAGGAGCCTGGTAGGCTGCAGTCCATGGAGTCGCTAGGAGTCGGACATGACTGAGCAACTTCACTTTCACTTTTCACTTTCATGCACTGGAGAAAGAAATGGCAACCCACTCCAGTGTTCTTGCCTGGAGAATCCCGGGGATGGGGGAGCCTGGTAGACTGCTGTCTCTGGGGTCGCACAGAGTCGGACATGACTGAAGCGACTTAGCAGCAGCAGCAGCAACATATATATATATATATATATAAAAAACCATATATTCATAATAATATTATAATTATATACTAGTATATAATTATATATTCTTCCCTGGTGGCTCAGTCAGTAAAGAATCTGCCTGCAATGCGGGAGACCTGGGTTTGATCCTTGGGTTGGAAAGATCCCCTGGAGAAGGGAAAGGCTACCCACTCTAATATTCTGACCCTGAGAATTTCATGGATGATATAGTCCATGGGGCTGCAAAGAGCCAGACACAACTGAGCTACTTTCACTTTCATATAATTATATAATGTAATAATAACGTATCACATTTGTATAATATATATTACCTTAGTGATTAGTTCATAGAAATGAAATTTAAGATAAATAATTCTGCCTGCTGTTCCCATCTTGAACAAATGAGGACTTGAGATAAAGTACTTGATAGTTTCTATGAGAAGGAGAGGAATCCCATTATACAAACACAGCATTTGCTTTGAATTTATTCTTTAGATGTGTTGATAGTGTGTATGTAATAATGAGGTTTAAAGGTGCCTTCAATAAAGAAGATGTGTTATAGATATACAATGGAATACTACTCAGCAGTAAAAAAGGATGGCATTTTGCCATTTGCAGCAACATAGAAGGATTTGGAGGGCATTGTATTAAGTGGAGTAAGTCAGACAGAGAAAGATAAACATTGTGTGATACTGTTTACATGTGGAATCTAAAACAAACTGTATTCACTATAACACGCTAGTGAATGTAACACAGAAGAACCAGAGAACAAACCCCTAGAGCACAAACTAGTGGTTCCAGTGGGCTGGGAGAAAGACCACCTGGGGTGGGGGTGTGGGAGGCACGCACCACTGGGATGGACTATACAACGTAGGGAATATAGCTGATGTTTTCTAGTAGTTGGAAAGTAATCTTCAGATTCATTTTGATATTTGGCAAAACTAATACAATTATGTAAAGTTTAAAAATAAAATAAAATAAAAAAAAAAACTGTGTAAAAATAAAAACATTTTAAAAAAGTGGAAAACAAGAGAAATGAAAAGACAACCTTGCCTTGCTGCTACTGCTGCTGCTAAGTCACTTCAGTCGTGTCCGACTCTGTGCGACCCCATAGACGGCAGCCCACCAGGCTCCCCTGTCCTGGGATTCTCCAGGCAAGAACACTGGAGTGGGTTGCCATTTCCTTCTCCAATGCATGAAAGTGAAAAGTGAAAGTGAAGTCGCTCAGTTGTGTCCTACTCTTAGCGACCTCATGGACTTCGGCCCACCAGGCTCCTCGTCCATGGGATTTTCCAGGCAAGAGCACTGGAGTGGAGTGCCATTGCCTTCTCCAAACCTTGCCTTACGTTATATTAATTGTTAATTTGAAATGAAAACAGAGCCAAAAAATGTTTATTTTTAAGTAAGTCAGTTTTCTAAATTATAAGTTGTGTCTTTGATAGAACAAAATGAATTTTCCTTGAAGAGTTGTGTGTGTTTTAGGAATTCGGTGTACACTAATGGTCTTTCAAATGCAGAGATTGAAGAAGACTGGATAGAAATAGTTTAATGTGCCTGAAAAGTCAGGAATTTCTGTCAATAATTCTCAGAGCTTCAGAGAATGCAGATATGTTTGACTTACTGAAGTAAGACATCTGAAGTGGAAGCGTGTACACTCCATAAACCATGTGTGGCATCAGCAATGTGAATAATATCTGAAATATTATCATGAACAGGCTCAAAGAAATAAATTCTCTGCTTGCTGTGATTTTCATATTTTAAATATTAATTTTATACAGAAACACTTTATCCCTGCTGTAACATAAAATGTGATTCATATTATTTACATTTAAAAGAAAAAAAACCTTAGTTTTAAATACAGCCATAAGTTGTTGCATTGGGGGTAATTCATGAAGTGTTGGTGGCCCTAGCTGATTTTTGTCCAACATGACTGAATAGTAAATATAATTCCTTTTCTTTATGTTGAAATCTGATTGGACTCCCTGTTGAATTGGATTTTTGAAGAGGTGCGTTTATTCGGTTCATTTAGTGAGATGTATATTCTCTAAGGGAATCTTTTCTTTGCAATACATTTGGTCATGTAGAAGAAGGATCTCTGTGTGTGGTGGTGGTGGTTGTTCATCCCTAAGTCATCCCCGACTCTCTGTGACCCCACGGACTGCAGCGCACCAGGCTTCCCTTCCTTCACCATCTCCCGGAACTTGCTCAAACTCAAGTTCACTGAGTCAGTGATGCCAGCCAACCGTCTCATCCTCTGTCATGTCCGTCTCATCCTCTGTCACCCCCTTCTCTTCCTGCCCTCAGTCTTTCCCAGCATTGGAGTCTTTTCCAATGAGTTGGTTCTTCGTATCAGGTGGCGTGGTACCCATGCCAATAACCTTAGTGAAAGCTGGGAGCCCGCCAGAAATGTAGACTGTCGGGCCCCGCCCAGAACACCTGGATCAGAAACCCTAGGCGAGCTCCCAGCAGCCTGTGGCTAACAGTCTCTCCAGCTGATTCCGTGGCTGCCACAGATGTCGTTTTTTTCACCAAATATTCCCATTTGAATTTCACCTTCCTCATCTTCTGCACTGATGCTTCAGGATGTTACGAAATAGACTCAGGTTTTGGATGAAGACCCCATATATCAGTAAAGCTTTGGTAGACAAACCACCCCAGAATCCAGTGGCTTATGACAACCCCGTGGGTTCAGCTGGGCGGTTCTTCCAGTCTTGGCTTTGTTCCCTCGTGTGTCTGTGGTCTGCTGCAGGCTGGATAGTTGGGGATGCCCTCACCTGTGGAGCCTTGTCTGTCCCCTTCGTGCCCATCCTTCTGCCATAGGCTGCTCCAGGCACATTCACAGGATCCCGAGGAAACAGCCAGGCTTGACCCAGCCCTCACTTCTGCATTTCCTCCTGACCTCCCCAAGACTCCAGGTCGGCCCAGCTTCAAGGGGCCGAGGGAAGGACTTCAGTTCTTCACGGGAAGGGATGCAAAGTCAAACCCTCAAGGAGAGAAGATCAGGCAAGGGATGACAATGGGCAGATAGTCCATCACCAATGCAGGGGCCCAGGTTCCATGATAGCTACTTATTGGCTAAGGAATTCCGTCCCTCCGTTCTGTAGTTCATTCCTGCAGAAAGCTTTATAATTTCTCTCTGACGCTGAGAAGTATGGCCCAACTGATGAAAGGGAGTGCGGTGTGTTCATAGTCCCTGAGTCAGCACTATACCAACGATTAGACCGTGTTTGCAAAAGTCAAATGAACCTGCTGCTGCCGCAGGTGATTCGCTTCAGTCGTGTCTGACTCTGTGCGACCCTATATATGGCAGCCCACCAGGCTCCTCTGTCCCTGGGATTCTCCAGGCAAAAATACTGGAGTGGGTTGCCATTTCCTTCTCCAATGCATGCAGGCATACTAAGTCGCTTCCGTCGTGTCCGACTCTGCGACCCCATGGACAGCAGCCCACCAGGCTCCTCCGTCCACAAGATTCTCTAGGCAAGAATCCTGGAGTGGGTTACCATTTCCTTTTCCACAAATGAACCTCAGCAGTTGATTAAATAAAAATAAATAAAACAAGCTGAGTAAAAGCCAAAGTATTTTATTTCAAAACTAGCATCCTCACTTTCAACCCTATGTGATGTCTAGAGTGTATCCTTCTAAGAGATGACGTGGAGGAAGTTTCTAGTTTCCACACACAGCTGATCATGTTTTCAGCAATGCTCTGGTGACAGTAATTATGGTCATAGAGAGACTTCAATACTGTGGAGTACTCTGGTACTGTTTTGCTGCTGCTTAAGTTATCAGAGTGTTTATGATCGGTTAAGACTAGAGAAAGAGCAGGAAAGAAAGGAGTATGTTTCTGATTAATGAACTTTGGACCAAGAAAAGAATTGGTCTTTAATCTTATTTATAATAAGCATAGTGGTTTTGAATATTTCATCTTAGACTTTAAATTATTAATGGTGGTAATAAACTGTTACATACAGTAGTATTATGTAATGAGGAAGAAATATTTACTTGCATTTTCAGATAATTTGCTGATGTGGAAGAATTGGATCAGATATATTCCTAACATAATTTATATTTTTAGAGATACCCTTTTATTGTTTTCCCCCCACATGTTTAGAAAAAAAATAAGGCACATATTCCCTGGCATTCATTCTGCTTGAAGCTTTTGCCCTCTGGATCACAAGTTTTAATTTTCCAGCCCAGTATATAAGAAAGCTGAGTACTGAAGAACTGATGCTTTTGAACTGTGGTGCTGGAGAAGACTCTTGAGAGTCCCTCGAGCTGCAAGGAGATCAAACCAGTGAATACTAAAGGAAATCAATCCTGTATACTCATTGGAAGGACTGATGCTGAAGCTCCAATACTTTGGCCACCTGATGCGAAGAACTGACTCATTGAAAAAGACCCTGATGATGGGAAAGATTGAGGGCAGGAGGAGAAGGGGATGACAGAGGACGAGATGGTTGGATGGCATCACTGACTCGATGGCCATGAGTTTGAGCAAACTCTGGGAGTTGATAATGGACAGGGAGCCCAGTGTGCTGCAGTCCATGGGGTCTCAGAGAGTTGGACATGACTGAGAGACTGAACTGAACTGAAAAGAAATATAAGAAAAAGGCTGTGCCTTCAGGGAGCTTGATACTGCCCAAGGAGTATAATTGCATTATCAGACAATAGTAAAACAATCACAGAAGGATAGATAATATAGCACAGACTTTTATCTAAGACTTGCTGGTACACCAAGCAAAGAAAGAGTCAGGTGGGATTGATTTTGCAGTAGCTAGGAGGGAAGTATTCACTCTGAAGAAATTAGACTTATGCCATAATTGCTGAAGAAGGGCAGGACCACTGTGATGCTGGCTTGGGTGGAACAGAACAGTCACTCCAGAGATTGACCAAATAGCTTTGAGTCTTGATCAGTCATCGTGGCCACAAGGATGCTGAGAAACAAATCACCCCAAGCTCAATGGCTTAAATCATAAAGAATGTTTCTGATGGAACTAGAGATGATCATACTTAGTGAAGTTATACAGATAGGTGGCTCAGATGGTAAAGAATCTGCTTGCAATGCAGGAGACCTGGGTTCGATCTCTGGGTTGGGAAGATCCCCTGGAGAAGGAAACAGCAGCCCACTCCAGTATTCTTTCCTGGAGAATCCCACAGATAGAGGAGCCTGGTGGGCTACAGTCCATGCGGTCTCAAAGAGTCAGGCACAACTGCGTGACTAACACAATGCAGAGAAAGACAAATGTCATACTATATCACTTTTATGGAAATCTAAAATATGACGCAAAGCAACTTATTTACGAAATATAAAGTGGCTCACAGTTGTAGAGAACAGACTTGCCAAGTGGGAGGATGAGGAGGGATGGACTGAGTTTGAAGCTTAAATTGGTATGTTCCTCACTCAGACTGTGGGTTGGCTAGTACTGGCTTATCTTCAGTTCAGTTCAGTTCAGTCGCTCAGTCGTGTCCGACTCATTGGGAACCCCTGGACTGCAGCACGCCAGGCCTCCCTGTCAATCACCAACTCCTGTTGAGAGTTGGACACGACTGAATCGACTTAGCAGTAGCAGCAGCATTAACAAGGGAAATAATTTGAATGCACTATCTGTAGCAATTTAAGAGGTAATTTTTCTTTGCAGAAATGAAGGTATACTTCCGTTCCACCTAGAGAGCTTATCTTTGAAAACTATAGTTAGCACAGTTGATAAGCAAGGACCCTTTGCCTATAACACTAAGAATGTTGGAAACATTTACTTGGTCCTTTTATTTTGAAATATAAAGTATATTAACCATAAAATTATAAATGTTTTGTTTGCCTTTTGGATTTAAATATAAATATTCAGCATTATCAAAATTAGAACTCGAGTTATAATCTTGCAAATTTATACTTAATAATGTCCTGCTGCTGCTGCTAAGTCTCTTCAGTCGTGTCCGACTCTGTGCGACCCCAGAGACGGCAGCCCACCAGGCTCCCCCATCCCTGGGATTCTCCAGGCAAGAACACTGGAGTGGGTTGCCATTTCCTTCTCCAATGCATGAAAGTGAAAAGTGAAAGGGAAGTCGCTGAGTCGTGTCTGACTCTTAGGGACCCCATGGACTGCAGCCCACCAGGCTCCTCCACCCATGGGATTTTCCAGGCAAGAGTACTAGGTGCATACTATTTGATTCGTAATAATGATTCGCTTGTTTCTTAAGAGTGTCTTCAAAATGAAGATGTCAAGAATGACAACCTAAGTTCAGGTTCACTTGGCGTTGATTTTTTCCCTCCATGTACCTTAAATGTCTTATTCTGACTCAGGTTAAATTGTTGTTGTTCCTGTAGACATTCTACACACAAGCTTGTATTTCTTATGGGATTACTTAGTGCTTATTATAATGTTCCCTGTCTCTTTTTCTTTAGAAGAGGGCAAGGAGGAGACACCAGCTTGAAGGAGGGAGTTGGGTATGATGATGGTTGGGATCTACAAAGGCAATAAACATTTTCAGTTCTTTCTTCGTGCATCACCACCATCATTTAAAGTTAGGTTCCACTACATTTAAAGAGGAGAAACGGTCTCAAACCACAGATGTTTATACAGCAGGAAATATTGTCTCTGTCACACTACAGAGAAGTCCCGAGTTAGGAATCCAGAACTGGAGAGCAGGCTTTAGGACCCTGCAGAGACTTCACTCCTTGCCGCAAACTGCTTCCTGTTCCCAGCATGCTCCAAGGCCACAGCCCCACCTCAGGCCACCGTGGTGCATCCCAGGCTAATAGGAAGACTCTTTGCATAGAGTCTTACTGGGTGATAAGGAGTTAATATTAAAAATATATTTTTAAAAAATTCGTACAACTCAACAGAAAAGGAAACAAAACAAGACAGCCCTGTTGGAAATGAGTGGACAGTCTGAATAGACATTTGTTTCAAAGAAGACAGACAGTGGCCAACAGGTACATGAAATGGTGCTCAGCATCACTAATTGTCAAAGAAATGCACGTCCAGGCTACAGTGTGATATCTCTTCACACCTGTTAGAATGGTTACTATCAGAAAGACAGGAGATATCAAGTATTGGCAAGCTGTGGGCAGAAGGGAATGCTTGTACACTGTTGGTGGGAATATGACTTAGTACACACAGTATGGGAATCAGTATGGAGGTCCCTTGGAAAATTAAAATAGAATGACCATACAATTCAGCAATTCTACTTCTGGATGTTTACTTGAAGAAAACAGACACTGATTTGAAAAGATAATGCACCTCTATGTACATCACAGGGGCTTCCCTGGTAGATCAGATAGTAAAGAATCTGCCTGCAATGCAGCAGACCCAGGTTCAATCCCTGGGTCGGGAAGATTTCCTTGGAGAAGGGAATAGCAACCCACTCTAGTATTCTTGCCTGGAGAATCCCATGGACAGAGGAGCCTGGTGGGCTACAGTCCATGGGGTCGCAAAGAGCCTGATAGGATTGAGAGACTTCAGTTTCAGTTTAAAATACAAAGGCGACCTAAATGTATGTTGATAGACGAATGGGTAAAGACAATATGATTTTTCTAAACACACATAGAGATTATCAGCTATGAAGAAGGAGGAAACCCTTGCGTCTGCAACATGGACGGACCTCGAGCGCGTTATGCTAAGTGAGATAAGCCAGGCAGAGAAAGAGAAGTACTGCATTGGTATCACTTACATGTGGAATTTTTAAAAAGTCAACATCTTAAGAGTAGAAAAGTGGTGGTCAGGGGGTGAGGGGGTGCAGGAGATAGGGAGAGGTTGGTGAAAGGGTATAAACTTTCAGCTGTAAAATGAACGAGGTCTGAGGATCCAAAGTAAAACATGCTGACTATGGCTGATGACTCTGTATTGTATAATTGAAATTTGCTAAAAAGTAGAGCTTAAATGTTCTCAAAAAAAAAAATATGTGAGGAGATGGAAGTGATAATTAGATTCGGGGAATCCTTTTACAACATACACATGTGTCAAATCACCACGATGAAAAATAATCTTTCTAAAACCACCATGATGTACCTCTGAGTATCTTTCAATTTTATGTATCATTTACACCTCAATAAGAGCTTCCCAGGCGTCAGTGGTAAAGAATCCACCTGCTAATTCAGGAGACTTGGGAGACTTGGGTTCGATCCCTGGGTCAAGAAGATCCCTTGGAGAAGGAAAGTCAACCCACTCCAGTATTCTTGGCTGGAGAATCCCATGGACAGAAGAGCCTAGTGGGCTATATACAGTCCGTGACATCACAAAGAGTCAGACATGACTGAGCACATTTACCATATCTCAATAAACCTGGGGTGGGAAGGATGCTTTCTCGGAGAGACCTTATGACACTTCTACCCGCCTCTCATTGGGTAGATGATCGCACTTACCTGGAAGGGAAGTGGATAATATAGTCTTTGGGTTGGGTTAGCAAAGAATTGAGATTCTTTTACCTTTGCTAGAAATTTAAGGCTTGATCCTGGGGGCATGCAGCAAGCTCTGTCTAAATGCACATCACCCAATTTGTCTTAGAGAATGTTCTGAGTGTTTTTAGGAATATTGTGCATTGTACTAAGAATGTACAACCTTTTAGTTACATTCTTAGTAGCATAATAATTCAGGGTAATATTTTGCCTTCCTGTAGCTTTTATTTATTTTGTAAACTGCCTCAAAGCTCTGATTATGTTTCCACATATGTGCCTCTGGCGCATCTCAGAATTAGATGTAGCTTCCAAGCTAATCAAACCATGTTTTTCTAAAGACTTGGAACTTTTAGTTGAGTTATTCCTTTGTGTGTGGCTCTTTATGGGAAAACTGAACATTTTTCCAAAATATATAAAAAAAAACGTCCTCCCAGTTTTGGAGTGGGATTTACTAGGTAAATGCTTACAGGCGTCTTTGTTGTGGATTTATTGATATGATATAGAATGTTGGTCGTGCTGCCCAGGCAGTCTAAAAACTGTTTCACTCTTATTTTGAAATTCACGTTTGAAACTTTAATTGATTGCTAATAACAGAAATGATTTCTATTCAGATCTCATACTTTAACTTCTTTTCACACAAATCATCATTCTTGAATATTTGAAGCTTTGTCAGGATCCCCCAGAGAAGGAAATGCGCTGAAAGACAAGGGGGGTTTCTTGTGTATGATTTGAACTATTAATGAGAGGAAGGGATGGATGGTTTTGGTAAAGATGCTTTTCCTGTCAGTTGGTTTATGGCGTGGGCATATTTTGATGGCAGTTTGTTGACATGAGCTGTTTCTCCTTTAAGAGAGCAAGTTGATGAATAGATGGATCAGCAGGATTGTCTACAAAATGAGGCCCGAGTATTCGATTAAGCTTAATGTGTTTTAATTAACAACGGCATAAGGACCCAAACACTGCATCTTACTCTGCCTAACCTTATTATTTTCAAGTAGCAGTTGAATAACACTTGGAAGAGAGTCATAAATCTCTCAGGCTAATTAATGAAAATGTTTAAAAAATACTGGCAGATGAAAGTAACAAACATGTCAGTCTCCAAATTGTGTTTTTCAGCTACTGATTGATAATACTACTTCAGTCGCCAAGTTTTAATTTCTTGATTCGATGGCATGCCCAATATTGCTGTTTTATTCACACCTATTGAAGTTAATAACTAATGTATTTGACACTTCCTATCTCTCCTAGGAAATATTTTCTCTCTTTCTTAAAAAAAAAAAGTCAGATTGTCAAATGTAGCTACAAGAGAATAAAATTATTTGACATTTTATTAGTGATAGTTTAAAACTGTAATAGTAAGTGGTGGCAATTCTTAACTGAAAATACCTAAAAACCTGAAAGTGGCTTTTGAATCATCAAATTGGTGAGATTATATCCAGTATATTTGCTTTGCTTCATTTTAGTTCTTTTCAGCGTCAGTCGGGCACTCATGGTGTAAATAGTGATTTTCTGTGAAGTGGGATTCTCTGTGTCATCCTGCGTGGAGGTTGGATTAGTAGATAGACATTTAAGTTTTTGGTACCTGTGGCTCTTTGCACTGGCAGAGCGGTGCCAGCCGAGAGGCTGTTGCAGGTGGTCCGGGTGATGGAGGGGCTAACGAACAGGTGGGGACCTGCCCAGCAGCATGCAGTGAATCTGGGAGCAGACAGGATGAATTCAGAGAAGTGTCGGAGGGGAACACAGCAGATGGCTTTGTGATACCCAGATGAGGTCCGTGAATTTGAGATCTAATTCAACTTTCCTTTGAATTGGCTTCTGTGTCCATTAGAGTCAATAAAAAGATGGTTTAAATCACAAATTGTGTGAATAAACATGCTTGTGAAGTTGACTTTTGAAACAAAGTACAGTACTTATGGCTTCCCTGAGTTGGTAAGGAATCTGCCTGCAATGCAGGAGACCCTGATTCAATTCCTGGGTTGGGAAGATCTGCTGGAGAAGGGATAGGCTACCCACTCCAGTATCCTTGGACTTCCCTGTGGCTCAGCTGTTAAAGAATCCGCCCACAATGCAGGAGACCTGGGTTTGATCCCTGGGTTGGGAAGATACCCCTGGAGAAGGGAAAGGCTACCCATTGCAGTATTCTGGCCTGGAGAATTCCATGGACTGTATAGTCCACGGGGTCACAAGGAGTTGGACACGACTGAGCGACTTTCACTTTCACGGTACGTACATTTATACCCACCCCATGGCACCAGGTGGTTTTTCTCCACTGTATGACTGCCCAGTTCCTTTGTGGTCCTATCATCACATTCTTTTCAGCACTGGGCCTCAGTTTTGCAAGGGTTTATTCACAGAGTTGGACATGATTGAAGTGAGTTAGCAGCAGCAGCAGCAGCATTCAATATCCACAGCTTTGTGATGAAGACAGTGAAGAGAGCAATCCTTCCATGTTGCGTATGCTGGGGTGAGCCCCATTCTGGGTGGCTTTGCCCTTTGAACTGGTTATGACCAAGCCTCCCACTTTGCTGTTGAGGGAAGTATGACCCAAAGAAGTTGTGTAATGTTCCCAAGGACACAGAGACCTTTGTTGGTGGGACCTATATATAGACCTGGAGCTGTAACAGGGTCCATTCCAGAGCTCAGGCATTGCAACTTGAAGCCGTCCTGACACCCCATCCATCATTGAATGACGTGGGAGCACAGGCAGATAGACGCACAGAAATGAGACGTGGCCTGGGAAAGGAGTGAGCTGTGTCTGTTTCATTTAGCATAGTAGATAAAGGAACATTCTTTACCTGACTGTCTCCCCCACAAAGAAATCCAAAGGAGGAAGGAATTGTATGAGGTTGTGGGACTAAGACTGTTTCAAGGAGACGGTGCTTCCAAGGCAGGACAGGATCACAAGAAGGAAGGGCACGTGGTGGAGGAAGTAACAGCAGTGGCAAAGCTACGAAGAAGAGCAGCCTTAGTGAGCATGAGGCAGGGTCCTGAATTCTTTGGTTTGACTTATATTTTGGTGTCCTAGAGGACATCAAAAATAATTTGAATTTCTTTGAGTAGATACGGAAAAGACTTTGGAAATTTGGGGTAGAAAAATGACAGTTGTTTAGAGTATTTTTTAGGAGGTTTATACCCTGGAGGAAGAAATGGCAAACCATGCCAATATTCTTGCCTGGAGAATTCCATGGACAGAGGAGCCTGGCAGGCTTGCAGTTCGTGGGGTCACAGAATCAGACATGACTGAGCAACTAACACTTAGGAAATTTATTCTATAACCTGTCCCCTGATTTTATTTTTCTGTATGCTACTGATTAATATCTGAAAACACCCTATGCACTTTTTTTTTTTCCTGGTCTGTCTTCCCCACTATGTAATGTAAGCTATTTGAGGGCTGAGGCTGGATCCCAGCAGAGATGCAACTTCCTTTGTTCTTTAGAACTTTCTCTCTGGGAGCCACGAGCTGTTGTGTCAATGGTCTGACTGGCCTGAGACCACCCTGCTGAAGGGCCACGTGTAGGCAGTCTGGTCTACGGTCCCTCCTTCCTGCCAACCCTGTCAGGTGTCAAATATGCGAGAATCTGGCTTGGACCCTCTGTACCCATCCAATATCCATTTGAGTGTTGTCACCTGACGTCCAGCCATGCCGCATGGAGCAAAAGAACCTGCCAGCTGATCCCTGCCCAAATTCCTCACCCATAAAACTGAGCTGAAAGATGACACTGCTGTTTGGAATTCAGGGCTGAATTCCAGCAGTGGTGGTTAAGCAGCAGTAGTAACTGGAACAGGTCAGGTCAGCTCACTTCAGCAGGGAGAAGGCTGGGAGTTGGGGAGAGGGGCCGGCTGTCCCACCGGATGTGACATCATTGAAGTCTCTGGTTGTACATTTCCATCTCAGTGCTGACAGTACATGGTATGAAGCGGACTTGTTGAGCGTGAGTTGGTGGAATGTTGAGTTGACAACACCAATTAGAGCTAACGTCCTGGACCTCCCTTCTGTCCCAGAAATACCCCCAAATTGAATCTCTACTTTTTCTTCCAGAAGGTACCTTCCTTTGGAGAGCTTTCATCTTACACAGTGTCACTCAGGCAAGGACAATGGCCTGTCCTTCCTCTTAGGTCTTTGCCCCCACAGGTCACATGGATGCTTCTTCAAGTCCAGTAAGCTCCATGTGAGATCAGAGTCAGAATCCGACTACTTTCTTGTCCAAAGAAAGTCACCTTCTCTGGGCTGTCAGCTTCCCTTTTTCTGGCTGTTTCCCTGTCTAACCGTCAGTGCATAGCCAGTCCAGGGTAGAGGTGCTGCAGATATGATCAAAACTGTATATAGGAAAAAGTCAATGAGACACCTGTGGTTATTCGTATGGAATCTACACTGGTTCTTTCTTTATTAATGTATTTTTCTCTTTTTTGAGGAGCATCTTACATGAGCAAAGTGCATGAATGTTAGGATGACAGTTTAACAGCTTAATGAAATTTTACAGATGTGTGGATGTAGATCAATATGGAATATACCAATTCTAAATCATTTTAGAAAAGTCCTCGTCCTCTTAGCTTGAAACCTGTGTGATGGACTTGGCTAACTTCGGAGAGGCGTCGGGTGGGACAGACGGCCCCTCTCCCAAGGACTTTCCTTGAAAAGAGGGTGTTATGTTTACATCTTTTGTGCCTCATGTTTATTGTACCTCATTGGAGAAGATCCTAGCAGATAAAAATCTATTTTATAGACTTGTGAATCACCCCAGCTAAATGAGAGCCTGCCTTTTTAAAAATAGCCTTTCCTCCTGTGAGAACTAGAACCCTTATTATGTACAATGAATAAAGGAAAACCTTTTGAGATGAAATTCTTCATTCTTAGTTCATTATTAGAAATATTTTATAGGTGAGTATCTGTGACTACGTTATTCACTTCACCCTGATTTTATTTTACTTTTTGAGTAAAGTTACCAAGATATACCTCCAGGTTTTCCTTCAGATGTAACCTCAGGCAGTGACCAATACAAGATTGTTTTAATTTTTATTTTAGTATAGTCCTAGACTTGTTTGTGCTTAACAACTAATATCCTTTTTTTTTTTTTAATCAGAGTATTGTTGCTGTTTAATGTAGTGTTAATTTCTGCTATACAGCAACTGAATCAGCTGTACATTTACACATATCCTCTCTTCCTCGGATTTCCTTTCCATTTAGGTCACCACAGAGCATTGAGTAGAGTTCTCTGCAGTACACAATAGGTTCTCCTTAGTTTTATACATAGGATTTGCTGTGCTTAGTCATTCAGTCGTGTCTGACTTTTTGTGACCCCATGGACTGTAGCCCACCAGCCTCTCTGTCCATGGGGATTCTCAAGGCAAGCATACTGGAGTGGGTTTCCAGGCCCCCGTCCAGGGGATCTTCCCAACCCAGGGATCAAACCAGCGAACGTCTCCCACATTGCAGGTGGATTCTTTACCTTCTGAGTCACCAGGGAAGCCCAAGAATACTGGGGTGGGTAGGCTATCCTTTCTCCAGGGGATCTTCCTCACCCAGGAATTGAACTGGAGTCTCCTGGCACTGCAGGTGGATTCTTTACCAGCTGAGCTCCCAGGGAAGCCCTATACAGAGTATACATAGTATCAACAGTGCATATATGCCAATCCCAATCTTCCAATTCATCCCACACCCGCTTGCCCCGTTTGGTGTCCATATGTTTGTCCTCTTCATCTGTGTCTCTATTTCTGCTTCGCAGATAAGCTCACCTGCACCATCTTTCTAGATTCCGCACAGATCTGTTACCCTGCTAGATTTGCTTTTCTCTTTCTGACTTACTCCACTCTGCATGACAGTCTCCAGGTCCATCCAGACAGCTAGTGTCGATGGAGCATTTCCTACACGCCACCCAGCATCCTGAACCCCTTACATATGGTAGCTGTTCATTCAGTGCCACGGTTCTATTGAGAAGGGTGAGGCCCTCATCATCAAGGCCTTACAGGTGACACATTACAGCTGACACTGAGGTGTGCTGCGTTGAATGACTTCTGAGGTCATCCAGCCGGTGTGTAACAGAGCCTGTGTTTCAGCCCTGGCCTGCGGGTGCCTGTGCCCCTCCCCACTGTGCCCTATGACCTCTGGATGCCCAGGGGAAGCACCAAAGTTGGAGAAAGCCACTGACTGGCTGCTAGAGCCCATCAGTTAAGGAGGCTGATGGAGTTTCTCTTAATTGTGTTTCCTTGGGAAAGATGTACATGATAGACGACATCATTTGGGGTTCAATCGGGGCCACCCATGTTTCTGGAACAGGAAGTAATAATGACAGGTCCAGCCAGCTGAGCATCTTGACTGCCTGGTTCCCACAGCCATCTGTGGGGCAGGCACTGGTTTGGATGTGAGTGAGGACCCTCGGGCAGAGAGAGCTTCAGTTGTCTGTAGGCCACTAGTTACGGTAGAACTAGGCTGCTAACCCAAATACTGGCTTTGAGCTTGTTCTCTTAACCACTGAGCCATGTTACCCCTCAAAAGAGGACAAAACAGCAACACACAGGTTTGTAAGTTCCAGAGAAGGAGAACTCTTGGGTCCAAATAACCCCTGAGGGGTCAGCCAACCTGTATTTTGTCTTAGTTCCCTCTTCTCCACATGTGGTCAGTCACCCTCCCTGCCTCACGATTTGCACCTGAGAAGCTCTGCATGTCCAGGACACTTCTGCTGTCACCCACATCGTCATTTGCCATGGAGAAGGGTCATCGCGTCGCCATGACTGTCAAAGCCATCTTGTGTGCACGTGAAGCATCTGCTAATTTGCCTTCAAAACACTGGTGATATGAGTTTTTTTGCAGCCTTGAATCTTCAGATTTCTGCCCTCAGGAAAGAATTCTGTGATTCGACAATGTTTCCTAAAAATTGAGTTTTGTTTCCACTGGGAAATAAAAAAAATCATTTAGGGGGTCTTTCTAACAAAAGTATGTTGCATTTCCAAAAGAACAGTTTTATTTTTATATCCCATTAAATTAAAAACTCCTTTAGACAATTGTGCATCTTTCTCTGTAATCACTCAGAAAGCTTATGGTTAAATAAATCATTACATTTCAGTTTTTTACGCCTTCTTTATAAATTCACCCCATTACCGTTACGTAATGTCTTTCTTTATTCTTGGTAATATTCCTTATTCTGAAGTTTATTCCAAAGTATTCTTTGCCTGATAAAATATAGCCACTGTAGCTTATTTCAGCTAGAGTCATATGGTATATCTTTTTCCTTTTTTTCTTTCAGTCCATCTTTGTCTTTATGTTTAAATTGGGCTTCTTATAGACAGAACCATGTTAGGTATTACTTTTTTATCTGAGATGCCCATGTCTGTCTTTTAATTGGTGTGTTTATGTGTTTATCTTTGATGTGATTATAGATAAGGTTGGATTAAGGTCTACTGTTTTGTTAGCCATTTTCTATTTGTTCCATCTGTTCTTTTGTAATTTTAAATCTATCTGTCTGCTTCTTGCTGGAGTACTTTTTATGCTTCTGTTTTTCTCTCTGACATTGGCTTATTACTTATGCCTCTTAAATATTTTACTGGACACCCTTAATACAGTCAACTTTCAAATAACATTATTTGACTTCACAAGTTGTGTGAAAGTCCCTCAGTCATATCTGACTCTTTGCGACCCCATGGACTATGCAGTCCACAGAATTCTCCAGGCCAGAACACTGGAGTGGGTAGCCTTTCCCTTCTCCAGGGCATCTTCCCAACCCAAGGATCAAACCCAGGTCTCCCACATTGCAGGCGGATTGCTTACCAGCTGGCCACAAGGGAAGCCCAAGAATACTGGAGTGGATAGCCTATCCCTTCTCCCGGGGATCTTCCCAACCCAGGAACAGAATTGGTCTCTCCTGTTCTGCAGGCAGATTCTTTACCAACTGACCTATGTGGGAAGCCCCACAAGTTGTGAGAGTACCTGTAACTGTATAACTCGCTCCCATTTTTTGTGCTATCACTTTATCTTATTTTTCCATATGTTTCAAAGGCACAGTTTATCCTTGATAAAATAAATTGTATTTTAGAGTGATTTTTAACAAAGGAAAATTATTTTACATCTAGCATCATTTTCGTCATTCCTGGAGATTTTCATTTGTTTGTGTAAACCCCAAGTTTCTATAGTATAGCCCTGCTATAATGAATCCTCTAAGTTCTCATTTGTCTGAAGAAAAACTGTCTTCATTTTTTCCTCACTTTGAGAGACAATTTTTCTGGATATATTAATAATTGCTGGTTTGCCTTTTTTTGTTCCTGTGGATAATTTGAAGATGACAACCTATTGTTTTTTATCTTGCATAGTTTCTAATGAAGAGTTGGTTGTAATTCTTCAGTCTACTCCTCTTTATGTGATGTTTTCACTTTCCCTGAATGCTTTCAGGATTATATCTTTGTTTTTAGATTTCAGCAGCTTGAAAATAATGTGTCTGGATTTTTTTTTGCAGCCATCCTGAGGTCCTTGGGTCTGTTGTTTGGTATATTTCATTATCTCTGAAAACATTCTCATCTGAGGTTTCTTCTGTGCCCATCTTCTCTTTGAGGATTCTGCTCACATGTATTTTAGAGGCTGTTTGCTGTTATTCCACTCCTGAAATAGCATATGTAATATATATGTGTATATTATATGTAATATAGTAATATAATGATGTTGGGGTGCACTTTTCTTTTTTTTTCTCCTCTCTTTTTGTTCACTTTTGGTTCATTTCTATCAAACCAGGTTCAACTGTACTGATTGCTGCCTAATCTTTGCTGATTCTGCTGATGAATCTGTCTTCCTTCATCTGAGCTTTCATATTTTTATTTCTAGCATTTCCATTTTCTTCTTCCTTAAGAAATTCTCTACATGCCATGCATGTTGTTTACTTTCTCCACTGGAGTACTTAATGTATTAGTTACGCGTATTTTGGGGCTTCCCTGGTGGCTCAGTGATAAAGCATCTGCCTGCAATGCAGGAGACCCAGATTCGATCCCTGGATAGGGAAGATCCCCTGCAGAAGGAAATGGCAACCCACTCCAGTAATGCCTGGACAGTATCATGGACAGAGAAGCTTGGTGGGGAGTGGTCCATCAGGTCGTAAAGAGTCAGACAAGACTGCGTGATTGAGCATAAGCACAGATGTTTTTCAGTTCCCTTTCTGGGTCATCTGTGTATCTGGATTTCTAGTTTGCTTTGTATCTTGGTGCATTTTCTCTTGCATTTTGTTTGTATAGCTCTACTTTTTGATCGAATGATGAACTTTATAAGTAGAGACTGAGATAGAATTTATGCTTAGAGATGGGCATGCCTCTCCTTCAGCACGACCAACAGGGTGGACGGTTGAGTTGGGCTTGTCAGGAGCTGTGCGGGTTTTGGTTTTGTCTTGCAGTTTCACTACATACCACTGATTTCTAGATCTTGACCTTGACCTTGACCTTAGTGTGTGTTCTGATTTTTTTTTTCCAATGTTCTTGCTCCATCCTCAGCTTTGTATCTTTCCCTCGTGCCCTGTCTCCCAGAGAAGGTCTCTCTTTCCCTTTCTGCATCTCCCCAAGTGGTGTCCTTGTCTTACTTATTACTCGGTCTTACACACCTGATAATGGGGATCAGAAGTTGGAGTTCTCTGCTGCATCAGGATTAGGTGAGCTCTGCGTCCGTGGCTATCAGGGATGGGGTTTCTCAGTGGTCCTGCGCCTCCCCAGCGTGAGGACAGTTCTTCCCATCTGGACTCAGATGGTTGCTTGCCCCACCTCCCAGGGATACAGGACCTTTCTTAAAAACCATATGCACTCTCCTCCCGGTGCAGTGGATCTCCCTTGTGCTCTGAGGATGGCAAGGTTTGCTGCCTTTTCTCAGAAGCTCGAGACTTTGGATCTCAGGGGGAGGAGGGCTGGGCTGGGCTTTGTGCCCTTTTCTGCAGTGAGGGCCATTCTCTTCTTCTAAGCATGGACCTTCAAAGGATGCTTCTCCCAGCCTTCCACCTTGTGCTTTCGTCTTTTCCAGGAGCACTTGGTGGAGGCCTGTGGAGAAGAGCCTGGGAAGGGGTAGACGTTCTCCTTGTATCTCAGCTCCCGGGGTCTGTCTTCTCACTCAGCCTCAGCAGTTTATGCAGAGTCGCAGCTCACAGCTTCCTACCTGCCTGGGTGGGAGTCCTCTCTTCCATTTGTTCTTCCGCAGTGGAGGTAGGGCTCCTATCCATACACATGAAATAAATAATGAAGTGAAAGAAAACTGATAGCTCTTGCTGTGGAGGAGAGTAACCGGGTGCTATAATAGGAATCCTCTCTGGGGGACAGGGAGCCACAGACAAGTGTCTGATTTGGAGGAGTAGGTAGTGGGTGGTAGTCTCCTTGAAGAAATAAAACTGGAGCTGTAACCCAAAGGCTGAAAATAAGCCAGACTTATTAAGAGTTGTGGTTGTGGGCATTTTGAGGGGCAGGGATTTGGGGAAAACTTTCTAGACAGAGAAAATGTCAAAGGAACCTGAGATGGGGGCTGCTACCGAAACTGACAGGTGGCACTGAACCCAGAAGGGGAGCCTCCTGAGTGAGGTGGGAGACACAGAGAGAGCCCGATCCTGCAGGCTGCCAGCGAAAGAAGCTTGGCTCATGCTCTAAGGGCCCTGGGAAGTGGCTGGTGCACTGTGGAGTGGAGTGTATCAGCCAAGGTCCTAGCAGGAAACAGATGACATACGCAGATGGGGAACTGAGAGGCACGTAAGGAAACTGGGCTTTACAAGGTCAAGACAAGTTGCAAAGAAGCCGAGCTGGCATGGTGAAGCCCCAGAGCTTTCCGGCGCAGCCAGGATCTGTTACCACTGAGCCTAAAGTGAAAAGGAGGGTTTGATAGCCATGAACTTGGGGAAGATGGGTTCCCAGGAGTCTCCTCAGGTGCCAATGCCTTTGCTGGAGTGATGCTGGCTCATAGTGATTCAGTAGGGAAAGTCCTCCCAGCTCGTGCTCGAGTATCCAACTGGTAAACCCCAGTGGAACCCCAAATGGAACAGAGCCCTTTAGCCTAGTTCTCAGAGATCAGCCTCTCAGGCACAGGGCAGAGTGGAGGTCACAGAATGGAAGAGGAAACAAAGTCTGTAGCACTTCTTCTGGGAGGAAGAGGACCTGAATTCCCCTTTGGAGAGGTCAGTCCACCTGCAGTGCAGACAGTGGACAGAAGATGCGAACATGGTGATGAGCGACTGGTGCATCAGAGGCTCCTCCTGGCACTCAGGAATGATCCAGAAGATGCAGTTGTGGCGATGTGGGTGCACAAGGGGCTCCTCCTGGCTCTTGGGAGTGATCATGGATAAGTGGGATGGACACGAGATGCATTTTGAACCTAGAACAGGCAGAGCTCGTTGGGTAAGATTTGACGGGGGAGGCAAGGTCAGGGATAACTCACAGGTTTTTGTAACAGGATGAAACCAGCATCTTTTTGGAAATGGAGAGTGCTTTCCAGAACCATGTCAGACTGAGGAATCGAGACTGATGGTTTGGAGGTAGTGTGGGTCTGTCAAGAGGAGATGTCAAGTGAGAAGTCATATGTCTTCTTCTAAGATATGCATTCTCCTCGTTGAAAAAGTCTTCAGATATATAAATAATGCATCTAATGAGAACATGTTTTTGAAGTTCACTGTCTTTATTTTTTATAACCCAGTAGTAACGTCAGATGGCATCACTGACTCGATGGATATGGGTTTGGGTGAACTCCTGGAATTGGTGATGGATAGGGAGGCCTGGTGTGCTGCGGTTCATGGGGTCGCAAAGGGTCTGACACGACTGAGCGACTGAACTGAACTGAACTGAGTAACATCAGAGAGGAATAGACAGACCACGGAGCAGCATGAAAAGATTTCCAAATCGTATACCTGATAAGGGATTAATATCCAAGATATACCAAGAACTCCTACAGTTCAATAGCAGAAGAAAAAAAATCAGTTTAAAAATAAGTAGAGGGTTTGAGTAGGCGTTTTCCCAAAGACATGCAGTTTTCCAACAGGTACATTAAAAGGTGTTCAGCATCGGTAATCACCAGGGAAACACACATCAAAAGCACAGTGAGGTGTTACCTCACGGCGGCCAGAACGGCTGTTACCAAAAACACCAGCGATAAGAGGATGTGGAGAAGGATGTGGAGAAGAGAGGGTGTGCGCCGTCGGTGGGAATGTAAGTTGCTGCAGCCGCTATGGGAAACAGGATGGTGGATTCTCAAAATATTAAAAATAGAGCTACCATATGATCCAGCAATCCTGCTTCTGGGTATTTATCCAAAGGAAATGAAATTGGGATCTCAATGAGACATCTGTACTCTCATATCCGTTGTAACATTATTCACTGCAGCCAAGATATGGAAGTGACCTAAATGTCTGACTATGGATGAATGGATAAAGAAGATATGGTTTGTCTAATGGTATATTATCACCATAAGTCACGAATAAGAAGCAAGTACTGCCGTTCATGACAATGTAGCTGGGTCTTCAGGGCATTATGCTAAGTGAAATAAGTCAGACATGTGGAATTTTAAAAAATTCCAACTCATAGAAACAGTAGAGTTATGGTTGGGGAGAAGGAAGTGGAGAGAAGTTGGCCAAAGGTTCCAGACTCCCAGTTATAAGATGAGTAAGTTCTGGGGGCCTAATGTACAGCATGGTGACTGTAATTAACAATCATGGAAAGTTGCTAAAAGAGTAGGGCCTAAATGACCTCATCCCCCCCAAAAAATGGTAATTTTGTGAGTGATGGAGATATTAGCTAATACTATGGTAGTCATCATTTTACAAATATAAGTGTATTATTAGATAAGTACATTGTATACCTTACATTTGTGCAATGCTGTATGTCAGTTACGTCTCAGTAAAGCTAGGAAAAAATGTTTTTCTTTTCTCAGATACTTGTGGTCTTCGTTATCAGATTAAAAAATTTAAAAAAAAATGCTTCTTAAAAACCATAGAATTTTAGCTCTGTGAATATTTTTCCAGATTCAGTTTATGTGGTAAAGCCTGTTCTACATTTAACAGGGGAGATCTGGTTGGGGATAAAAATGTATAAATGTTTGGCCAGAAGAACTGGTATGCGGCCAAGCCATATGGATGCCTTCCATCTAGACGGTGGGGGGAAGAGCAGAGAGTGAATGGTGAGAAACAGAGGGGCAGTGCCAGGGAGGGGCAGAGGGCCAGGATGCACAAACGGGCAACAGGGTCAGAGGCTCCTGAGGCACCCTGGATGCCCACGTGCATGCCAAGTTGCTTCAGTCGTGTCTGACTCTGTGCGACCCTATGGACAGTAGCCCACCAGGCTCCTCTGTCCGTGGGGTTCTCCGGGCAAGAATACTGGAGTGGGTTGCCGTTCCCTTCTCCAGGGGATCTTTGCCACCCAGGGATTGAACCCGTGTCTCTTACGTCTCCTGCATTGGCAGACGGGTTCTTTACCATTCGTGCCACCTGGATGAGCAGGATGAAAATTTCATCCTATTTTGTTTCCCGAAAGCCAGGACTGGACCCTTTTCCTTGGGTGCCAGCAGGAACTTTCTCAGCCTAAAGTTGCCCGTCTGCTGGTGGACTGAGTGACACAAGACCGCCCAGACTCCCAGCAGATCTTTCCCAGCGCTGGCTCTCTGGCTTGCCGGGTTCAGATAAGGAGTTTACCAAATGGCCATCCAATAGGCCATCTTTAGAAAGCTCTCATTCCAAAATTCTATACCAATAAATCTCTTTCTTCCAGAATTTTAGAAATTTGCTTAGCTCACATGGATCTCCTAAGTAGAAGTCAGTGTCTTGCCCTCTAATTGGTAAACAATGTGTCCGATGAGAACTGTTTCTGAAGTTCACTGTCTTTCCTTCTTTCTGAGCCAGCAGTAGTGTCCCAGAGCAGGAGATAGGCTGTAGAGCAACATGACAAGAAACGTCACATCTGCCTTTTGTTTGGCCCCTGGAGGACATCTGTGAGTCCAGGAAATTGAAAAGTACTTCTTGGAAACCGTCAAACTTCATCTCTGCAGATAGTTTCTGCCAACTTGAATCGTGTGTCTCATTGAACGTCACCTCTCCCATTCTTGTGTTTATCCTCCCTTCCCTCTGAGTCTCCTCTGGTAGAATAGTCAGTAACAGAAGCGATAGGATCTTTTCACAGCCAAGACTTGGTGTTTCCTCTACAGAAGACCCCATGAAAAGATGCAAGCCAACTCCAGAGGCATTGGGCATTGAATTAAAAGAAAAATATATAGGAAAGTGATTTGATCTCTTTAACCCCAGCCTGAGGTCTTGCATGACTTCACCATGTGCATCAACTATTGTTTGCAGGATTCTGTAACTGTCAATTTTAAGGAAATAAATATACAGAGCGGTACATTTATTTATATTCTACTTGCCACATTTTTGACGTTGAGTCGGAATAAGCTGGATTGAGAGGCTCGTTTTTGTGGTTCTCTGTCAGTTACACCATGAGGATGGCAGGTCTGTTGCCCATTGCATAGCTATCACCTTTGCATCACTTTTGTGTTGGAGACGGCACAGCCTGTTTCTAAAGCAATGTTGTCTTCTCTTTATAGAGTACTGCTAAAGGTCTATTCTTATCTGACTTCAGTTTATAGGAATTTCTGTGTTTTATACAGAATACTTTTGCCTAAAGCAGGCTTTGCAGCCTATTCAGAGCTGTGGACACAGTCTGCAAACCAGAAACCCACCTCTGTGTGAAATTCACTGACCTGGCCAGGGACTAGATCCTTCATCATCACTGCCTTAACATGCAGGGATTTAAATAAACCACCAAAAATGCATTGTTACACCCATTGTATACATGTACTTTGGCAGAGAGCAGTTTACTATTTGTGAATGGACACAGCTGATAAGGGCATGTCGTTAAAACTCAGTGTTTTACTCTGTATGGTGCCTGGGAGATTAGAGATACCCAGAAATAATTTAATGACTGATGGATGAAGGAATATAAAATGTTGGCTCATGTCAGTGATGGTGGCGTGGTGTTTCTGTATGTGTTTGCTTTATCAGTACAGGAAGTCCCGTACGTATGAACCTCCAAGTTGTGAACTTTGGAAGGTGTAAACATACTTTTGTGCATCCTCTTCAAATAGTTGTGCTTTTGTGTACTGTGCAGTGCTATACAGTGCTGTATACACTGCACAATGGTACAGTGTCTTTATTTCTTGACTGTTCACTCAATGCCAGCCCCTGTATGCCAGCTGTTGTACTATACTACTGAACTTTTCAAGATAATGTCCTGTAAGATTAAAAAAAAAAAGTTGGCTTAAAGCTCAACATTCAGAAAACTAAGATCATACCATCTGGTCCCATCACTTCATGGGAAATAGATGGGGAAACAGTGGAAACAATGGCAAACTTGATTTTTGGGGGCTCCAAAATCACTGCAGATGGTGATTGCAGCCATGAAATTAAAAGACTCCTTGGAAGGAAAGTTATGACCAACCTAGATAGCATATTCAAAAGCAGAGACATTACTTTGCCAACAAAGATCCGTCTAGTCAAGGCTATGGTTTTTCCTGTGGTCATGTATGGATGTGAGAGTTGGACTGTGAAGAAGGCTGAGCGCCGAAGAATTGATGCTTTTGAACTGTGGTGTTGGAGAAGACTCTTGAGAGTCCCTTGGACTGCAAGGAGATCCAACCAGTCCATTCTAAAGGAGATCAGCCCTGCGATTTCTTTGGAAGGAATGATGCTAAAGCTGAAACTCCAGTACTTTGGCCACCCCATGCGAAGAGTTGACTCATTGGAAAAGACTCTGATGCTGGGAGGGATTGGGGGCAGGAGGAGAAGGGGACGACAGAGGATGAGATGGCTGGATGGCATCACCGACTCGATGGATGTGAGTTTGAGTGAACTCCAGGAGTTGGTGATGGACAGGAAGGCCTGGCATACTGCGATTCATGGGGTCGCAAAGAGTTGGACACGACTGAGCAACTGGACTGAAGATGAAAAGATAATTTTGTGTTTGTTTTTTGAGTATTACTTGTGTGAAAGCATTATAAACCTGTTACAGTACAGTGCTCTATAGCCAGTTGTGTTAGTTGGGTGCCTTTGTTGTTGTTGTTCAGTCGGTACATCGTGTCTGACCCTTTGTGATCCCATATGGACTGCTGCATGCCAGGCTTCCCTGTCCTTCACTATCTCCCAGAGTTTTCTCAAACATATGTCCAATGAGTCGGTAATGCTACCTAACCATCTCATTCTCTGTCATCGCTTTCTCCTGCTGACCTCCGTGTTTCCCAGCATCAGGGTCTTTTTCCAATGGTCAGCTCTTTACATCAGGTGGCCAAAGTATTAGAGCTTCAACTTCAGCATCGGTCCTTCCAGTGAATATTCAGGGTTGATTTCCTTTAGTATTGACTTGTTTAATCTCCTTGCAGTCCAGGGGACTCTCAAGAGTCTTCTCCAGCACCATAGTTCGAAAGCAAATTCTTCAGTGCTCAGCCTTCTGTATGGTTGGGTTCCTAGTGACTAACTTTGTTGGAATGAACAAAATTGAACTTATGAACACACTCTCAGAACAGAACTTAGTCGTTTGTAGAGAAGTTACTGTAACATAAGACTAGTCCCTTTTCATCTTCTCCTGGGGCAGTGTCACCTCTAAACTCTAAAACAGTGTAACCGCTAACCTCTAAAAGTAAGGTTGTCTGGATGATGGGTTCAGCATCTGAACAGCTGGACTTGTTAGCTTCCCAGGGGGCACGAGTGGTAAAGAACTCACCTGCTCAAATGAAGGAGACATAAGAGACGAAGATTCAATCCCTGGGTTGGGAAGATCCCCTGGGAGGGCATGGCTACTCACTTGAATATTCTTGCCTAGAGAATCCCTTTGACAGAGGAGCCTGGTGGGCTGCAGTCCATAGGGTCATAAAGAGTCAGATACACATGAAGCGACTTAGCACACACCTGGTTAATGTACTGAAAATAAAATGTTTAATAAAGATTCTGTTTCTACCAAAATAGAAAGCTTTAAACAAACATATAGACTAATATTAGCATAGCCATTAATCAGCATATACAGCCCGAGTAGATCACGGAAATATGAATTCACATAAAAGTATTGTCATTCTTTGCATGACTCTTTTGCACAGGTACTTACTCTCATATGTGTTTATGCCTGTGGGAGTGTGTCTATATAACCTTAGTAATCATAGAATGGATTTAAACAGACAAAGTGCTCAAATATTTGTGGAATGAATGGTGTGTCTCTACTACTTAATGAATGTTTAGTGAACTGTTTGGAAGAAAGAGGAAGCACATTTGATAAAGCACAATTATTCCAAGGTCTAATATTTTACATGAAGCCAATCTTGGCAGCAAACAAAGGTACCTCTATTTGTACAGGGTGATTGGACACAACACACTCTGATGTGTTTTTAAAGGGATAGTCCCTGGCGTGAGACACATTTCATTCGAAAAGTCTGTTTACTTTTCACTGATGACACATTAGAGTAAATGAAACAGAGGACAGATATTATATTATGTATTCTGAGTGGTAGGAAAGCACTGAGGTATGACCTCAGCTGTGTGCAGGGAGCTCAGTAACAGCTTGTTCTCTATTGAGACTGCAGATGTTTTACATCATAACTTGATATTTCAGGATGTTATTTATACTAGTAAAATGCTGCCCCAATTTATGATGAAAAAAATCTTATGGAATTCAATATTTATCTTTTATTTTGTAAATTTAATTTTTACATAGGGTTTGGGTGGAAAAAGCAAGAGAGTTCCAGAAAAACATCTATATCTGCTTTATTGACTATGCCAAAGCCTTTGACTGTGTGGATCACAATAAACTGTGGAAAAGTCTTCAAGAGATGGGAATACCAGACCACCTGACCTGCCTCTTGAGAAACCTGTATGCAGGTCAGGAAGCAACAGTTAGAACTGGACAAGGAACAACAGACTGGTTCCAAATAGGAAAAGGAGTACGTCAAGGCTGTATACTGTCACCCTGCTTATTTAACTTATATACAGAGTACATCATGAGAAACGCCGGGCTGGAAGAAGCACAGCTGGAATCAAGATTGCTGGGAGAGATATCAATAACCTCAGATATGCAGATCTATACCACCCTTATGGCAGAAAGTGAAGAGGAACTAAAAAGCCTCTTGATGAGGGTGAAAGTGGAGAGTGAAAAAGTTGGCTTAAAACTCAACATTCAGAAAACGAAGATCATGGCATCTGGTCCCATCACTTCATGGGAAATAGATGGGGAAACAGTGGAAACAGTGTCAGACTTTATTTTGGGGGGCTCCAAAATCACTGCAGATGGTGACTGCAGCCATGAAATTAAAAGACGCTTACTCCTTGGAAGGAAAGTTATGACCAACCTAGATAGCATATTCAAAAGCAGAGACATTACTTTGCCAACAAAGGTCCATCTAGTCAAGGTTATGGTTTTCCCAGTGGTCATATATGGATGTGAGAGTTGGACTGTGAAGAAGGCTGAGTGCTGAAGAATTGATGCTTTTGAACTGTGGTGTTGGAGGAGACTCTTGAGAGTCCCTTGGCCTGCAAGGCGATCCAACCAGTCCATCCTAAAGGAGATCAGCCCTGGGTGTTCTTTGGAAGGACTGATGCTAAAGCTGAAACTCCAGTACTTTGGCCACCTCATGTGAAGAGTTGACTCATTAGAAAAGACTCTGATGCTGGGAGGGATTGGGGGCAGGAGGAGAAGGGGACGACAGAGGATGAGATGGTTGGATGGCATCACTGACTCAATGGATGTCAGTCTGAGTGAACTCCGGGAGTTGGTGATGGACAGGGAAGCCTGGCGTGCTACAATTCATGGGGTTGCAAAGAGTTGGACACGACTGAGCGACTGAACTGAACTGAAGTGAACTGAACTGGGTGGTTAAAATTTTAGCAGAAACCATGGTTAAATTTATGATGGTATCATTGTTGACATCCTTCGAATCTCAAGTAGGTTAATGTATTCCACACTTGATTCGTGCATGTGTTTTATGTGTTGGTGCTTTTAGGGGGCCCAATTTTCAGCATGAGGAATATGGAACAAATATATCAGTTTTTGTGAAAAAAAAAAAAAAAAAAGGAGGGAACTCTTGCACTGTTGGTGGGGATGTAAATTGATACAGCCACTATGTAGAACAGTATGAAGATTCCTTAAGAAACTAGGAATAAAACTATCATATGACCCAGCAATCCCACTACTGGACATATTCCCTGAGAAAACCGTAATCCAAAAAGACACGTGTACGCCAGTGTTCACTGCAGCACTGTTCACAGTATCCAGGATGTGGAAGCAGCCTAAAAGTCCATCAGCAGATGAATAGATAAAGGAGATGTGGTGTGTGTATGTATACATATATATGAATATGTACAATGGAATACTACTTGGCTATAAAAATGAATGGAATTATATCAGTTGTGATGTGGATGGACCTAGAGTCTGCCACACAGAGTGGAGCAAGTCAAAAAGAGATAAAGAAATGTGGCGTATTAATGCGTGGATATGTGGGATGTGTGAAAATGGTACTGATGAACGTGTTTGCAGGGCAGGAATAATTTGGTCACCTGATGTGAAGAGCCAGTTCCTTGGAAAAGACCTGATGCTGGGAAGGATTGAGGGGAGGAGGAGAAGGGGACGACAGAGGAGGAAGTGGTGGGATGGCATCACTGACTCAATGGACATGAGTCTGAGCAAACTCTGGGAGTTGGTGATGGACAGGGAGGCCTGGCGTGCTGCAGTCCATGGGGTCGCAAACAGTTGGACACGACTGAGCGGCTGAACAGTGACCACAGCAGAGGGGCAGATATAGGGACCAGACGTGGACAAAACGGGGAAGGCAGAGGGTGGGACAAGTTGAGAGAGTAGCGCTGACATTTATGCACTGCCATGTGTGAAATAGATAAGTAGTAGGTGATGAGCAGGGACCGGCTGTGCAGCACAGGGAGTTCCGCTTGGCACTCTGTGATGACCTAGATGGGTGGATGGGAAGGGAGGCTTAAGAGGGAGGGGACATATGTATCCTTATGGCTGACTCACACTGTTGTACAGGAGAAGCCAGCACAACCGTGTAAAGCAGTTACATTCCAGTTAAAAATACATTTTTTAAAAAGGGGGACACATTGGAAAGCGTGACACGATTTGTAAATAAAGCCTGCTGGCTCAGGTATATTCACTGGTTCCTTCTTTTTCCTTTACTTGCTGGGCTCGCAAGGTATTTTACTCACGAGCATAAAAATAACTCAAGCCTCCATCACAAAAGGTGTCTGAATTTAGCTCCCATCTCACAGCTTAAAAACCTGCTCCAGCAGTTAAAATTCACCCTGTTTATTTCTCAGGCGATCACTCTCAGAAGCCAGTTTTAAGTGAAGTTTCAAGAGTCAGGATGTAAGGTGAATGATCATGACTCTCAGCCTGTCCACATGTGTGTTTTTCCCCTTTTGATTCATCAGCGGTTGAAGACTTGAACTTTCAAAAAGGGCAAAGGTCCCCGAGGGCTGTGATCGAAGAATGCACACATTTGTCCCGTTTCTCTGTGACTGAAAACTGCAAGATATGTCAAGAAAGATGCATTCTACCTGAGAAAGACCAGTTGCCTTTTAAATTGTTTTAACCAGAACACAGAAGATATTTCCTTTCCTGAACGTCATGTAAAATGTCATAGCTGGACTTCCCTGGTGGTCTGGTGGTTAAGTCTTTGCCTTCCAATGCAGAGGATGTAGGTTCGACCCTTGGTCAGGGAGCTAAAATCTGATGTGCCTCATGACCAAAGAACCAAAGCCTAAAACAGAAGCAGTGTCATAACAAATTCGATATAGACTTAAGATAATGGTTCATGTATTAAAATATATATATATATATATATATATATATATATATATATATATTTTTTTTTAATGTGGTAGAGTCTTCCACTCCTCAAGGTCATGGGGTATGAAAGCTCCTTTGCTTAAGGCTGTTCTGTCCGGCTGCTCACCCTCCGCAGTTCTGAGGATGTGAAGCCTCTGGAGGCGACAGGTCGAGACACCTCTGTGGCCGCCCTGCTGCCGTTGGCGCCTCCACCAGGACCCACCCTCTCCTGGTTCCTCCTCTTCCTCCTGCTTCATCTCTTCCACTGTGAATCCTGATCCCCGTGCAAGATGCACTTCACTTGATGTTTACTCTGTGGAGCCTTGCTGTTGTCTCTCTTTTTAATAATAACATGTCAATTGTATATCACTGGGCATTTTGTACATATGTGTATACAAACTCAAATTATTGACATCAAAACATGGATAGAACAGGTTTTACCTTTTATTGGTGAGAAAACTCAGGGTCTAACAAGTTGAATGATGTTCCTCTAGGGCACGGATGTCCACTTTTCATCCACCTGTTCATGAAATAGTCTTCCTCATAACAAAAAATAATTTTAGGTCAGTTATAGCTTTCCAAATTTTTATTTCATGTGTATGCTACTGTACTGAAAACATGACAATGAATGCTTTGAGAAGTCTTCTAAGTGAAAATCACTCAATCGAATCTGACTCTTTGCGATCCCATGGATTACATCCTCCAGGCCAGAATACTGGAGTGGGTAGCCTTTCCCTTCTCCAGGGGATATTCCCAACCCAGGGATTGAACCCAGGTCTCCCACATTGCAGGCAGATTCTTTACCCACTGAGCCACCAGGGAAGCCCAAGAATACTGGAGTGGGTAGCCTATCCCTTCTCCAGGGGTTCTTCCCAACCCAGAAATCCAACTAGGGTCTTCTAAGGGACTAGTAAAAAAAATAAATATCAGTTTTCAAAGTTCATATATAATGTAATAACACCCAAAGAAAGATTGAGGGCAGGAGAAGAAGGGGATAACAGAGGATACGATGGTGGATAGCATCACTGACTCAGTGAACATGAATCTGAACAAACTTCGGGAGATAATGAGGGACAGGGAAATCTGGTGTGTGCAGTTCATGGGGTTGAAAAGAGTTGGACACAACTTAGTGACTGAACACCACCACCACCACCACCACCCAATTAGGGCTTCATAAGTGGCTCAGTAGTAAAGAACCCGCCTGCCAATGCAGAAGACAGGGGTTCGATCCCTGGGTCAGGAAGATCCCCTGGAGGAGGAAATGGCAACCCACTCCGGTGTTCTTACCTGGAGCACTCCGTGGACAGAGGAGCCTGGTGGGCTACCGTCCAGGGGGTCGCAAAAGAGTAGGACGTGACTTAACACCTAAATAACAACAACAACATCCAATTAGAAAATGTACTAGGGAGAAATAATCCAATTTATAAGATCTACAGAATTGCAAAGGTGTTAGGGGTGGACTCTAGAACAGACACAACCGTTATGGAGAAAGCAGTGAAGGTGTTTTGGTGGACGGAGTGAAGTCTGAGTTAATGAAACGCTATTGCATCCGCAGGGGAAACTCCAGCTCTGCCCACTTCCCTTCAGCGTCCAGGGAAGTAACTGCTCTCAGAAGGTTGTTCCAAGCCTCTCACCCCTCCCTCCCGCTCTCACTCTCAGATGATAACCTTGCATAGTCTCCTCTTTCACTGGATAGTTTTGAGCAACCTGACTGGCCGCGCTCCCTCACGTCACCCTCCTTACGCTTCTGGCCTGGATCTTCCTAGTCATGCCCTTGACCTGCTGCCTGTGGGTCCCTGGATCTTGGGCTGACTCTTCCTCTTGACTGGTTTTCAGGTATCTTCAGTTACCCAAGGGGCTGTTTTCTCCTTTTCCTCTTGAATCTCCCTCCTTCTGCACATTACCATGCTGTTCTTTTTTGGGGGGGTGGGGGTGCTTTTACAGTGCTAGACAGTAGGGCCATGTTGTCTATTAATTTTATGTATAATAGTTTGCATCTGCTAATCCCAAACTCCCAGTCCTTACCTCCTCCACCCTCCTTCCCTTTGGCAACAACAAATCTGACCTGTGTGTCTGGGAGTCTGTTTCTGTTTCATGGACGTGTTCATTTGTGTTGCATTTTAGATCCACACGTGAGTGAGAACATATGATATTTGTCTTTCTCTGACTTACTTCATGTAGTATTACAGTCTCTAGGTTCATTCATGTTGCTGCAAATGGTATTATTTCATTCTTTTAATGGCTGAGTAGTATTCCTTTGTGTGTGTATATACACACACACACATATATACATATGGAGATATATACATATGGAGATATATACATATGGAGATATATATATATATATATATATATACACACCACATTTTTTTTGTCCATTCATCAATCAGTGGGCATTTAGATTGCTTCCGTGTCTTAGCTATTATAAATAGTCCTGCTACAAGCATAGAGGTGCATAGCAGGTTGTTCTTACATCTTACAAAATGACTCTCTAGACCCCATTTCCCATGAACTACCACCCCATTCTCTTTTTATGTATATCAAAGCTCCTTGTCTGTGCTCTGTAATCATAAACATGCCTGGACCCACACTGGTCTACCGTGGATGAGATCAGTAAAGAAGGAAGAGTAGCCAGAGGAGAGCAGAGGTCACAGCCAGCCCGTTCGGAGGAATCAGCTCTTGACAAGCAAGGCCTCTTTATCAAGGTCACTGGTGACTCCTTGTTACTAAAGCCAGTGGTCAGTTCTCAGCCCACTCTTGCATGCAGTGCACTTCTTTCTGTCTCTGGAACTTGCACAGATGTGACTGCACACAGATTTAAAACCTTTATAAGTCCAAAAAGAAAACACACACACAATAAACATGTCTAAAAATAAACCATCATTTGTGGAAAATACTCATATGTGAGGCAAAAGATTAATGTTCTTGAAATATAGAGAGCTTTTTCAGATTGATAAAGGAGCGGTTAAAACCTTCCCTGTGGAGTAGACAAAGACGTGAGTATAGAATTCACAGGACAAATGTAAATGAAAAAAAAAATGTAAGTTCAGTCTTACCAGTAATAAATTTGAACTAACCCATCAAGGATGTGACATTCTCAAAACAGAAACAAGAATAATGCAAACCAAAGGAGGCATGTTTATACCCTGGCAGTGGAGTGTGGATTGCTACGCAGCTGTAGAAGATTTGGCCAGTTTTTCCCTAAATCTTAAAATGTGCATCTCTTTCAACATATTAGTTCCAGATCTGGAAGCTATCTTAAGAACATAATTGCACAAACAGGCAGAATGTGTTACTGCATCTTCATAGGAGCTTAGCAAAACACTGTGTTACAAAATACCTTTTGTTACATTAGTAAAAATTATAATATGAATGCTTATTTCTATTCTAATTCTGGTATGTCACTGCAAAGTAATATGTATCATACAATCTTAATTTTGTTTTTCAGTTTATCCTCAAAAAATGATAGAAGGATAAATATCCAGAAAATAAAATGAGTGACCTATAGGTATTAGACATATGGATTTACCATCTTGTTTGAGTCTTCTGTGTTTTCTTTAATGACTACCTATTGTGATGAATTAGAGAAGTAAATGGCAACCCACTCCTGCATTCTTGCCTGGGAAATCCCATGGATAAAGGAGTCTGGCGGGCTACAGTTCATGGGGTTGCAAAGAACTGGACATGCCTGAGCAATTTAGCACACGTGCGTGCGCATGTGTATATATATAAACTTTGGCTATTGCAATATATACAGGTGCACAAACACACATATATATGGATACACACATGTTTCCATGTCCCCTCAGTCAGCAACCTCAACTTGGTGTGGGACATTAGGATTTTAAATTCTCAGGATTCTCCCAGGAAGGAAAACTTGGAATATCCCAAATAGGGTACCCTCTTGACTTGCCTCTACACTTGCTCTCTGCCCAAGTGTGTGGGGGGAGAGTTCGCTCTTCGAGACCCAGGCAACAGACCTATGCTGATAACTTGGGATAAGCAGGTGGCAGATGTGGAGTGAGCTGCGTGGAGCTGAGCTGTGAGATTGTGCCTCTTGGACTTGATTTCTGTGCTCTTTGATTGAATATTGAAGACAAATTGAACATTTTATTTAAAGCAGAAGTAAAGCCTTTGAGGAATGGAGTGGTAAAAATGTATTATTCTTAGAAGCAGAAGTAAAAACTTTGAGGACTGGAATGGTAAACTGTATTATTCTTAGTGGAAATGGATATTACTTCTGAAAGAAGGAAATTCGATATGTGATTGGAGATTCATTATTACTGGGAGAGTAAAGTAGGCGTTTTCATGGACTAAAATATGTATGATTGATATTAGCTTTTTTTCCCTTACAACTGGTAGGAGTCGTGTAATATAAATAACCTCCACATGAGCTGTGCTTTCATTCTGTTAATGTCATTAGATCTTTTAGAAGTTCTTTTCTCCATTAATAAATGGAATTATTTTCAAATGGGAATATTTAACTGTTCACATTTCAAACTGACTTTCAGCCAGCTCCATCCACACCCCATCTGCAGGGTGAATAGAAACAAGTGCAAGTATAGAGCTCTGCCTCTTGCTCAGAGGTAAAGTCGCTTTGATTAGGGGAATTTACGATTAGAATACAGAAACAATGAGGCACGCACATACACACACACACACACACACACACACACACACACTAAAATTCTGTGCTGACTTTATTGCCTTGATCTGCAGGGAAAAAAAGAAGTTATAGCTAGAAATGTACCTTATAAGGAACTTTCACATACTCTTGAAAAGACTCTAGGCAGCCTTTTTTAAGTGATGCCTAAAAATAAACAGAAACAGACTCACAGCCTTAGAAATCAAACTTACGGTTATTGAAGGGGAAAGGTGGGGGGATGAGATAAATTAGGAGGCTGGAATTAGCATACATACACACTACTACATATAAAACAGATAATCACCAAGGACCTTCTGTGGAGCACATGGAACTCTAATCAATACTGTATAGTAACCTATATGGGAAACTAATCTGAACAAGAATAGATGTATGTATATGTATAACTGAATTACTCTGCCATACACCTGAAACTAACACAGCATTATAAATCAACTATATTCCAATATAAAATAATATTATATATATATGTGTGTGTGTGTGTACACGTGTGTGTGTGTGTGTGTATGTATGAATTGTTAAGCATCACTTTGGGGATGGAATTGCTTGACAAATGACTAAGTATCTTAAATCTGTTGGGTCTAAGGTCCGTCAAGTCACCTGTTCAAAGGCTGACCTGAACAGATGTGTTACGTCAGCAGGTGTTTGGAGATTGCACACTGGTAATGCTGTAAGACACAGTCACCCTAAGTCAGGTGTCTATGAAAAAACAGGGCCATTAACTGTGATACAAGCAAGAAACAGAAACTTTTCCAGTGAAAGATGTAACTGAGGACATGAACTTGAGGGAAGGGACAATGCTATTGCATTAAAAAAATAAATATGTCCTTTACATTTGAAAGGCTAAGAATAAAACCACAAAATGAGATTAATAATGTTAAGTGGGAACCCAATTAAATAAAGGGAAATGCCTTAATATGGATTGACAAAGGGCAGCTGAAGGTTTTCTTGATTCATCAACAAATTATAATGTTATCTCTTTAATAACTAGAATCTATAATCTTCAATATATAGTCTCACCTATCTGTGCTTGGCTATGAAAGTAATTCCATTCAAAGGGATATTTTGTATCGCATTACTTTCTTCCATTTACCCTTCTGTTCATAAGACTCTAGAAACTGATAAAACAATAATTACATAACACTGATTTTAGGTGAATCTCATAAGGGAGTAAGTTAACTCAATATTATTTTCACTTTGAGTTATCATTTTGCTTCTTTTGCATTTGTGCATTTAATGCAGAAGGATGTGTTCCAATCATTTTGGTGCATATAGTTTAAAATAGGCCATTGATATCCAGATCTAAAATAGATACTGCAAATCACTACCTTATGAAACAAAGAAGCTGTATCCCCTAATTGTGGTGTTGTCATCATACTTTTAATTAAAACTAATGTTCTATATTATTCATTTCTATCTTTCTTTAATGATTACTTATTTCCATGTGGGATAATTATAATGTGCTTTTTATAAACACAGAAATAACTGAATAAGTTATTTTGTTTTCTTCATCCATCCATTTAGCACATCCTGTTTCCATTTTCCACATTGCAGTCATTTATTAAATTTAAAACAGGACTAATGGAACTTCTTGAGTGTGCCAGAGCCTCTGTGTCCAATTTTATAAGTCCAGTTGGTTCATAAGTCCAAGAAAGTCAGCCTAGGTACCCAACTAACACAATCAGCTATATAGTCCTCTATTGTAATAGGTTGATAATACTTTTCACACAAATAATATATAAAAATCAAACAAACACAAAAAAATTAAAAAAAATTAATCTTACAGTACAGGACCTCCAAAAGAACAGTAGTATAGTGGCTCAGATGATGCTGTGAAAGTGCTGCACTCAGTATGCCAGCAAATTTGGAAAACTCAGCAGTGGCCACAGGACTGGAAAAGGTCAGTTTTCATCCCAATCCCAAAGAAAGGCAATGCCAAAGAATGTTCAAATTATTGCACAATTGCACTCATCTCACACGCTAGCAAAGTAATGCTCAAAATTCTCCAAGTCAGGCTTCAACAGGACACGAACCATGAACTTCCAGATGTTCAAGCTGGATTTAGAAAAGGTGGAGGAACCAGTGATCAAATTGCCAACATTTGTTGGATCACTGAAAAAGCAAGAGAGTTCCAGGAAAATATCTACTTCTGCTTTTTTGACTATGCCAAAGCCTTTGACAATGTGAGTCACAACAAACTGGGAGATTCTTCAAGAGATGGGAATACCAGACCACCTGACCTGCCTCCTGAGAAATCTGTATGCAGGTCAGGAAGCAACAGTTAGAACTGGACATGGAACAACAGACTGGTTCCAAATAGGAAAAGGAGTACATCAAGGCTGTATATTGTCACCCTGCTTATTTAACTTATATACAGAGCACATCATGTGAAATGCCAGATTGATGAAGCACAAGCTGGAATCAAGATTGCAGATCATATGTGGCATACAAGGACACGTTCCCATCTTTGAAAGTTTGCAACTTGAAGGTTCATATGTAGGGGACTTACTGTGTTCCTTAGCCTCCAGCTGCCTTCCCTCCAGGCCCCCGCTGTCCATTCTCTCCGGGGCAGGCTGACTTTGCTAAAGTCAACATGCCATCAGGCCCTCCTGCTGCTGGGAGCCATTGACACCTCCCATCCCCTGATCACGTCTAGACCTCTTCCGCCATGACTTGCTGTGGCGTCTCCTCATCTCTTGGCTTCAGTCCCCAGGCCATCCATCCTCCGTACTCACCTCTGACCTGGCTCTTGTAATGTTTCCCCGGCTGTTAGGAGTGGAGGCTGGTGCCCCTCACCTGGGCTCTGATTGCACCATTGTTATCCCATCCTGTGAACAGAGCCAATCCCTTGCCCAAGGAACCCTCCAGGCTCCCTAGACGGTGAGACTTGCTTTACGCGACTGTTCTAAATCTGAAGATTTTGACATCCTTTCCGAAAAATAGCCCGTGGAATAATTATTTCTTCAATTCAGGAATAGATTTGGAGGCTGTTTCAATGAATTATTTAGCCAGTCAGTGGAAAGTCGTCATTCATTTCGGAAAAAGGAATTATCATGTGAAAGATGACTGAAGTTATCAAAATGATTTTCTCTTACAACCACCAAAATACGTGTCCATTTCCTGGAAGTAACCCACAGTAAATGCTGGATGTCCTGTGAAAACGGTGCAGGACTGTTTATTCCTGTTGCCCAAAGACAGTCCAAGGTTGAAACATGGAGGAGATGCTTAAAATTTTCAAATGAAAAACTGGAAGTATCAGGGTTGTTTCACTAGACTTTTTTGATTTTTATTTAAATTTATGATTTCCATGTGCAAAAAATGCAAAGGAACATGCTCTCACAAAAGAAAGAAATTGCTCTGATATAATAATGATGACTTAACCTTAAAGGAATTTTTAAAGTGCATTCTCACACTGATGCACTGAAAAATCAATTCGTAGATGAGATAGATAGATAGATGATAGCTAGCTAGATAATAAACAGATGATAAGTAGATAGAATATTTAACCCGTTTAGTGGATGTCTATTGCAACATTTCAGGCAACATACACATATAATTTCTAACCAACATCAGCAAAGCACATGAGAAGACCAATGAGTCATTAGAGAGACTACCTCTTTTGCTTTATTGATTTCTTTCCATATTTGTGTTTCATCGATATAACTTGACTTAAATTGAGATGGTCTGTTTCAGATGGTATGTAATATCTGCATACTTCTGATGACTCATTTCTGTTTCCTCAGTTTTAAAACTTGTCTGAGGGGCAATGGGGCAGGAGGTAGAAAAGCTCTTTATTTTCCTCACTAGCCTTCTCTAAGGCACTTTTAAATATCTGCTTCACTCTTTGGCAATGTGCAGGTGTTAGGAAATTGCTAAGTAGTACTATGTAGCTGTCTATGCTGGAAAGTACTAAAATCTAATGAAATAGATGGATTTTTAATATAACATATATGACCTAAACAGAATCAAGGCAACTTTAGAAAGACAAAACTTAATATTTAAAAGGTTCTAGTATCAGAAAGGTTTATTGGGACATCTCTGGTGCCTGGTGGTCCGGCAGTTAAGACTCTGCTTCTGCTGTTGCGGGGAGGTGTACAGGTTCAATCTTTGGTTGGTGAACTAAGATCCCACGTGCCATGCAATACAGCCCCCAAAAAGGTCTATTCTAGGACTGGATGGTTCCTGAAATGTTTAGCCAATTATAGAATAGGAAAAGGAAAGTTTTCTAATTCATTTTTATGACTCTAGCATCATCCTAACATTCTCACTTGATGGAGGTAACACAAGTAGTAGGACTGGAAAATTTTATGACCGTAGATGCAAAATATTAAGAAAATTATTGGCAAATTAGCCAAATAGTATATTAAACAGTAATATTAAAAGTGGCTAATACTTACATGTATGATATTACATACCAGGTACTATTCTAAGTTCTGGTATGATAGTACATACCAGGTACTATTCTATTTTATGTTGCTGTATTAACTAGAAAGTGAAAGTGTTAGTCACTCAGTCATATCCAACTCTCTGAAACCCCGTGAACTGTAATCGGCCAGGCTCCTCTGTCCATGGGATTCTACAGGCAAGAATACTGGAGTGGGTAGCCATTCCCTTCTCTAGGGGATCTTCCTGACCCAGGGAATGAACCCAGGTCTCCTGCATTGCTAGAATGCAAGCTCAAAAAGTCTTTTTTGTTTTCCTCATTGATAAAAACAGAATCTAGAATTGTGCAGGGCACAAAACAAAAAAAAAATCAATAAATTTATTGAATCAATGAATTAATATTATAACAACATTAGATTGACACTGTAAAACTTCCCTTCTCTTTAAAATGGTGTAACAGATCCATAGAGATGTACGAATTTGCCCAAGGGCACACATACCATAAATAACTATGTAGTATTTTTCTGGGAGTACAAGGAAGGTTTGGCTTTAGAAAATCTAATAATATTACTTAATATTTTAATCTATCCAATGGAAAATTACAGGTCATTTTGGTATATACCCCAAAACAGTTAAGTAATTTAATTCCAATTCTTAGGTGGAGAGAATGCTTGGTAAAATAAAAATCAAAAGAAAATACTCTTAACATTTTATAAAAATAACTCCAATTCAGCCTCTAGATTCTTGCAGATATAACATCAAAGGAATTCCCATTAAGATGAAGAGCAGAGAAGGATGTATGCTATCAATTCTGTTGGATAATGTACTTTAAAAAAAATGAGTTAAACAGAGGAAATATTAGTATACATGTAGGAAAAGAAAAGGAAAAATTAGCATTAACTGTGTTCCAAATAGGAAAAGGAGTACATCAAGGCTGTATATTATCACCCTGCTTATTTAACTTATATGCAGAGTACATCATGAGAAACTCTGGGCTGGAAGAAACACAAGCTGGAATCAAGATGGCTGGGAGAAATATCAATAACCTCAGATATGCAGATAACACCACCCTTATGGCAGAAAGTGAAGAGGAACTAAAAAGCCTCTTGATGAAGGTGAAAGTGGAGAGTGAAAACAGTTGGCTTAAAGCTCAACATTCAGAAAACGAAGATCATGGCATCTGGTCCCATCACTTCATGGCAAATAGATGGGGAAACAGTGGAAACAGTGTCAAACTTTATTTTTTGGGGGCTCTAAAGTCACTGCAGATGGTGACTGCAGCCATGAAATTAAAAGACGCTTACTCCTTGGAAGGAAAGTTATGACCAACCTAGATAGCATATTCAAAAGCAGAGACATTACTTTGCCAACAAAGGTTCATCTAGTCAAGGCTATGGTTTTTCTTGTGGTCATGTATGGATGTAAGAGTTGGACTGTGAAGAAGGCTGAGCACCAAAGAATTGATGCTTTTGAAGTGTGGTGTTGGAGAAGACTCTGGAGAGTCCCTTGGACTGCAAGGAGATCCAACCAGTCCATCCTAAAGGAGATCAGCCCTGGGTGTTCTTTGGAAGGAATGATGCTAAAGCTGAAACTCCAGTACTTTGGCCACCTCATGCGAAGAGTTGACTCATTGGAAAAGACTGTGATGCTGGGAGGGATTGGGGGCAGGAGGAGAAGGGGACGACAGAGGATGAGATGGCTCGATGGCATCACCGACTCAATGGACGTGAGTCTGAGTGAACTCCGGGAGTTGGTGATGGACAGGGAGGCCTGGCGTGCTGCGATTCATGGGGTCGCAAAGAGTTGGCCATGACTGAGTGACTGAACTGAACTGAACTGTGGCTATTGTACATTGACCTTGGTATATAAAAGCTGTATGATCATGGCCAGGTTGTTTAACCTAAGCTTTAATATTTAATATCATCACTGAGACTATTAAGACCACAAACTTCACAAATTTATTGTTTAAATAAATTGGATAATGCATGCAAGGGCCCTCTCTTATGGTAGTTGGCAGATAGTACGTACACTTGGTAAATGTTAATTCATTTTTGTTATTACCTCCCGAGACATCAAAGGTACACAGTTGCAAACCATTAGCCTTAATGGAGGGATTCCGTAAGTCATGGTGTTATTAAGTTCCTATGTAAAGCTTCAGTGCTTTTTAATATAAAAGTAAAAAATATTAGCAAATATAGTGGGCTCATTACCCTTTTTATCTTAACATGAGTATTTCTAGGGATTATGTTGTTTTAAAGCTTGTATTTATTCCTTTATTTTAGGCTGTGCTGGGTCTTTGTGGCTACTCAGGCTTTTCTCTAGTTGTGGCTACTCTAGCTGCAGTGTTCGGGCTTCTTCTCGTTGCAGTGGCCTATATTGTTGCAGAGCACAGCCTCTAGGGCGCGTGGGTTTCAGTACTTGTGACACATGGCTCAGCTCCGCGGCTCCCAGGCCCCAGAGCACAGGCTCAGTAGTCGTGGCACACCGGCTTAGTTGTTCTGCGGCATGTGGGATCTTCCTGGGTCTAGGGTCAAACCCATGTCTCCTGCACTGAAAGGTGGATTCTTTACCACTGAGCCACCAGAGAAGCCCTAGGAATATATTATTTTAACATATCAGAAATAATACGTCTAGAGATCAACGTAAGAGTTAAATAGGGACGACAGAGGATGCGATGGTTGGATGGCATCACCGACTAGATGGGCATGAGTTTGGGTAAACTCCAGAAGTTGGTGATGGACAGGGAGGCCTGGCATGCTGTGGTCCATGGGATCGCAAGGAGTTGGACATGACTGAGTGATTGAACTGAATTGAAAGAAAACTATAAATCTTTAAAGAGTCATGAGAAAAGATATTAGTTAATCCAGAAGTTAGCATAATCTTAGTGGGTAGCCTATCCCTTCTCCAGTGGATCTTCCTAGGAATTGAACCAGGGTCTCCTACATTGTAGGCAGATTCTTTACCAACTGAGCTATAAGGGAAGCCCAGTGGAAATTCAGTGTTCTAAAACAAGAACGTAATTTTCCCCCCAGTCTTTATTCTCAGTCAAAATGCACATATAAATATGGGGAACTGAATCACATGTCACTAACTTTAACAAGGAAAAGTAATACACACACTGGAACAACCAGGGAAGTTGTATAAAGAAGATCCAAGTGATGGTTACTTGAATTATTGTGATATTAGAATGTGTGAAAGTATAATAATTAAAAGATTAGGTGACTGAAATAAAAATAGACAGATGGATGGAACAGAAATAGTCACAAGTATTTATGTGTCATTTCAAATCAGTGGGAAATGAATTGAACTTTCAAAAAAAGTGTTAGCTAACCATTTGTGGATAAAAGCAGGAAATTACAATTTCTGGTGTAAGTATTCCTATTTAGATGGCCACATAATCTAAACTTCTCCACATATCCCTCCAAAAACATTCACATCAATAAAGAGAGCAAATGAGGTCATCTGTAACACATCTCAAAAGCATAACTGGGAGGCAGAAATTATCAAGTGCTTATGTAATGTGTCTGGTGGGAAATACACTTCCACTTACCAGCTACCAGCAGAGCCATATTTGGAGACAATGCCTGATCAGAGCCAAGAAGAAATTATTCTGAAAACAGAAGTGCAAGGTGACAGCCAGGGGAATAAAGAGTGAAAATTGAAGGAGGAAGAATTGGGAGACTGTGACTGACACATACGTACTCCTGATGCCACGTATAAAGGGGATAAGTAGTGAGAACCCCCCGTAGAGCACAGGGAGCTCTCCTTAATGCCCTGTGGGGGCTTGAACAGACAGGAAGTCCAGAAGACAGGGGATATGTGTATGACTGATTCACTTTGCTATGCAGTTGCAACTAACACAGCATTGTAAACAACAATAAAAATTAATTTAAAAACTAAAATCATCTCCAGAGAGAAAAAGACCCTGATACCTGGTCTGAACCTTACCTGATCAAAGCACTGACTCATGGAGAATGTAAAGAAACATTGAAAATGCCCAGGAGCAGGGGTGGCAGTCACGGAAAGGCATGGGTTCTGAGAGAAGAGACTCCTTAGATGCCTAGTAATGGAAGAAAAATTGCCAGGAGAAATATCAATAACCTCAGATATGCAGATGACACCACCCTTATGGCAGAAAGTGAAGAGGAACTAAAGAGCCTCTTGATGAAAGTGAAAGAGGAGAGTGAGAAATTTGTCTTAAAACTCAGCATTCAAAAAACTAATATCATGGCATCTGGTCCCATCACTTCATGGCAAATAGACGGGGAAACAGTGGAAAGAGTGATGGACTTTATTTTCTGGGCTCCAAAATCACTGCAGATGGTGACTGCAGCCATGAAATTAAAAGACCTTGCTCCTTGGATGAAAAGCTATGACCAACCTAGACAGCATATTAAAAAGCAGAGACATTACTTTGCCAACAAAGGTCCATCTAGTTCTTGCCTGGAGAATCCCAGGGATGGAGGAGCCTGGTGGGCTGCCGTCTATGGGGTCGCACAGAGTCGGACACAACTGAAGCGACTTAGCAGCGCAGCAGCAGCAGTCAAAGCTATGGTTTTTCCAGTGGTCATGCATGGATGTGAGAGTTGGACCATAAAGAAAACTGAGCGCTGAAGAATTGATGCTTTTGAACTGTGGTGTTGGAGAAGACTCTTGAGAGTCCCTTGGACTGCAAGGAGATCCAACAAGTCCATCCTAAAGGAAGTCAGTCCTGAATATTCATTGGAAGGACTGATGATGAAAGCTGAAACTCCAATGCTTTAGCCACCTAATGCTAAGAACTGACTCATTTGAAAAGACCCTGATGCTGGGAAGGACTGAAGGTGGGAGGAGAAGGGGATGACAGAGGATGAGATGGTTGGATGGCATCACCTACTTGATGAACATGAGTTTGAGTAAGCTCCAGGAGCTGGTGGTGGACAGGGAAGCCTGGTGTTGCTGCAGTCCATGGGGTTGCAAAGAGCGACTGAACTGAATGGAAGAAAAGAAAATTGGAAGTGGAAATTGAAATCCTACAGCAACCAAAGAATGAAAAATCAGAACCCTTCTTTTTATTTGTGATGAGAACAGTTAAGGTTCTCTCAGCAACTTTCAAGTGTATAATTCAGTATTATTATACCATGATCATCATGATGTACATTAGATCGCTAGAACTTATCTTTTAAGTGGAAGTTTCTAGCCTTTCCAGATCTCCGGATTTACCCTTTCCCCTTCTGCTCTCTGTTTCTATGACTTTTTCTTCAACCTTTTTAGCTTCCATATATAAATGATATCATACAGAGTTTGCCTTCTCTGATTTATTTCATAATAAGCATAATACCTTTATGTCAAAAATTGCAGGATTTTGTTTCTCGTGGCTGTCTCACTGTTTTGTGTGTGTGTGTGTGTGTGTGTGTGTGTGTTTGTACACAAATTCATGACAACTTCTTTTTCCATTCGTCTGCTGATGGACACAGGTTGTTTCCATATTCTGGCCATTGTGAGTAATGCTTCAATAAATATTTGTTGTTTGTTTAGTCACTAAGTCAGATTCTACTTCTTTGCGACCCCATGGACTACAGTACAGCAGGCTCCTCTGTCCTCCACTCTCTTCCCTGGAATTTGCTCAAACTCACATCCATTCAGTCCATGAGGCTGTCTGATCATCTCATCCTCTGCCGCCCCCTTCTCTTTTTGCCTTCAGTCTTTCCCAGCATCAGGGTCTTCTCCAATGAGCTGGCTCTTTGCTGATTGAGAAGCAAAGAGAACAGATGAAAAATAAAATGAAGTCCTTGATTGTTGCTTGAAGTCGCTCAGTCATGTCTGACTCTTTGCAACCCCACGGACTGTAGCCTACCAGGCTTCTCCATCCATGGGATTTTCCAGGCAAGTGTACTGGAGTGGGTTGCTACTCCCTTCTCCTGGGGATCTTCCCAACCCAGGGATCAAACCCATGTCTCCTGCATTGTAGGGAGACGCTTTACCCTCTGAGCCACCAGGGAAGCTCAGGTTGTTGGTTAGGTGGTACAATAAATGAGAGGCAAAAGATAGAATTTAAAGCTGACACAGCAAATAGCAGACTTTGTAGGGAAATAAAGGACTAAGGGTACTAATGTGTTTGTATGCAGTAGTTTGCTGCTAAAACAAAAAATGCACACCTTTCTAAATAGATACATAATGGAGAAAGCAGAGAAAACTGTCCATATATATGAACGCCAGTAAACATAATGTAATAGTCACAGTAAAATTAATAGAAACTGACAATAGAAACTGCAGTCGTATCACTTGAAAGGGGGTTAAGTCCATTTGTATTCTTATATTGTCTCCCACAATAAAACTCAAGTCTGTACTTCGTACAAGAGACTCACTTCCAGTGATTCACAGAGGCTGAAAATCTGGACGCCCTTTCATCGCCCCCCATGCTGTGCCCCTGTACACACGGCATCACTGTGGGGTTCTGTGTTCTTACAGCATTTACTTGCAGTACAAGGGGCTCAAGGCTGATTGGATGTATTTCCTGCCCGAGTGCTAGAATCAGCCATTTCTCAGGAAACATTAGAGCTGGAGCAATTTGGACACCAAAGTGCACAAGGAGCTATCGGAGTATAATCCACATTGTAGAATGAACATTCATGAATCCACACTGGTATAAATGAATGATTCAATGTGTCAATGAGTGGAATAGTCCAATCTCCCAGGCAGAAGAGTTCCACATAATTAATGTAGATGTCCTGACTTCAAGTACGGAGGGTGTAGCTCCTCACCCTGGAAGTGTGGGCTGCACAAAATAACTTCTTGACAGAGGGCATTGTGGAAGGTAGGGATTAGGGGGAGGTTGGGGGCAGTAACTTTAGGGTGGAGAAGCCTGGTGAACATGACCTCAGCCAGGTGATAGAGATGAACATCAAAAGTTAAAAAAAAAAAAAATAATAAGGTAGAAAAGAGATAGGAATAGGTAAGTAATTAAATAAATAAATAAATTGGAAAAGCAGGGGAAAAAAAAAAATTCTCAAATTACCCTGGTGGCTTACTTAGATGGTTAAGAATCTGCCTGCAATGTGGGAGACCTGAGTTCAATCCCTGGGTCAGGAAGATCCCCTGGAGAAGGGAGTGGCAACTTATTCTAGTATTCTTGCCTGGAGAATTCCATGAACAGAGGAGCCTGGTGACCTACAGTCCATGGGGTGGTAAAGAGTTGGGCAAGACTGAGCGGCTAAGACCTTCACTTATTTTTGTATTATATTGGTCACTACACAGAAAGATAAAACAGGTAAATTTTGAATGCAGTAGCCTGGCTATATAATCTTTGTGAAAATTTTATAAGGACAGAAAGATCTGGAAAACATTCTGGACTTTACTTGGCTTTTGGGGGCCATTGTGTTGAGATAGTAATTCTAAAGATATCATTAAAAGTAGGTACTGAAGGATAGAATAAATATGTTAATGATGTCAGGAACCAGGGTTGTCACTGGAGAAGATAAATGTACATATGAATTGAGTAAGATGAAGAAGAACAATGTAGTGCGTGCTGGTTTTAAAGTAGAATCGCTGTGTACTCATGACTTATTCATTCACATATCTATTTCTTACCTGGACCCACAGAAAGTAACCAGAAAAAAATGGTCACAGCTAGTGCCCAGTTCTCAGTTTCTGAATATTCTTCCCCTTAAAAAGATCAGGATCCTTGGAGAAATTCTTGATTGTGTCTGAGGTGGAAAAGTATTGTTTGAACATGATCAACACGTGCTTAATTTATCAATAGAGGTGTTTTTTTCTGAAGTGTATAATCTAAGTTAGTTGCGAGATTTAACAGTTGAAATGATGGTGATGGATTTAAGAAATTTTACCTTTATGTATGCTCTTACAGAAAACTTTCAACATCTTTTTTATATTTGATTCATGAGTAATAGTTACTTTTTAAATAAAGTCTTTTTTTAAAAAATAAGTGTTTCCGTTTTCTTCCCTTGTTGGAAGTCCTGCTTGGGACCTTGACGTGATGTTTCGTTTAGTGCTGGTTCCACTATCTGTTTACATGTGAAGAGTGTACAAGCTAATGTGAAACTTGGCTGTTCCTTTGAGATCCTGTCCATCCTCATAGGAAACAAGCTCAATGAAGATGCTTAAATGTGCCAAACGGTTCCAAAAAATTAACAACTCTAAGCCCTAAAATGATGTTACTATTCAACAGAAATTATTTCGTGAAGATTACTGATGCTTTTTGAACAGAATCATGGATCTTTTAAAGTGTAAACCCAAGTTATATGCTTTTAAAGAGTATCCGGTTTGAGAAGAAATTAAGTTTTCAGTTCAGTTCAGTTCACTCGCTCAGTTGTGTCCGACTCTTTGTGACCCCATGAACTGCAGCACGCCAGGCTTCCCTGCCCATCATCAACTCCCGGAGCTTGCTCAAACTCATGTCCATTGAGTCGGTGATGCCATCCAACCATCTCATCCTCTGTCATACCCTTCTCCTCCTGCCCTCATTCTTTCCCAGCATCAGGGTCTTTTCAAATGAGTCAGTTCTTCCCATCAGGTGGCCAAAGTCTTGGAGTTTCAGCTTCAGCATCAGTCCTTCCAATGAATATTCAGGACTGGTTTGCTTTAGGATGGACTGGGTGGATCTCCTTGCAGTCCAGGGGGCTCTCAAGAGTCTTCTCCAACACCATAGTTCAAAAGCATCAATTCTTCAGTGCTCAACTTTCTTTATAGTCCAACTCTCACATCCATACATGACCACTGGAAAAACCATAGCCTTGACTAGATGGACCTTTGTTGGTAAAGTAATGTCTCTGCTGCCGGGGTCCAGCCCCGGTGGATCCAGGGAATTCAAAGCGGGGACGGCGTCGGCGAGGATCAGGAAACGATTGCTTAATTAAACGTTAATTAAGGATATAAAGAGTAATAGAATGAGGATAGCTCAGTGAGGAAATTCAGTGTAGAAAAGAGGCTGAATAATTCAGCCAGAAGGTAAGAGAAAGAACGACACGGTGAGACCAAGTTTCGGTGAACAAGGCCCGCACTTTATTTTCCAAAGTAGTTTTTATACCTTAAGTTATGCATAGAGGATAATGGGGGAAGGGGTAGAGTCATGCAGTAAGCCAGGCTTTCTTCCTGCAAACTTATCATATGCAAAAGTTTAGGTGATTTGCATCATCTTCTGGCCCGGAGGCCTTTTTCTCTAAAGGTGATTATTCTCAAGTCAGGCGCCAGCCTCCAAAAAGCATTAGATAAAGTTGCATTCCTACAGAGCAAAGGTGTGGTGGGCTATAACAAGAAAAAGAATTAACTTAAGGGTCCCAGGTTACAAACATTAAAGCTACTATTTACACCAATTATATTAATCAATACACTGCCAGGGACACAGCAGGTAAGGGATATGGAGACTTAGCAGCAAACATTGGCCCAAAAAGTGAAAATCCCTTCACCAATACAATTTCTAATCAATCTTTTGACTGCTCAAAGGAATCTGTATTTAGACAATTTAGAACATCTCATGCCTCTCACAGTTTGGAGGCTCTGAGCAATCACATGTGGCCGGAAAAACCTATTCAGGCAGGCTAGAGGACTTCCAAGGAAGTTTGTAGGTTGAAACACTGTCACACCCAGGAATTATTAACTGGAGCTATAAGCTAACTCTTTTTTCAGAGAGGTAGTGGGGGACAGCCCCCCGTAAAGTCAGAAGTGTAGGTGAAAGCACAAAGCAGAAAGTAGGCAGACTCTGGTTTTGGGGGTAGATTGCTCGAGAATTTCCAGGGAGACTCCTGAGGCTTGATCCCACCTTTGCGTATGCCAAGCCTCCTTCCTCATGACCTTTGCCAGAGGCGGAGCTCGCTCCCCGCACTCTGCTTTTTAATATGCTGTCTAGGTTGCTCATAGCTTTTCTTCCAAGGAGCAAGTGTCTTTTAATTTCATAGTTACAGTCACTATCTGCAGTGATTTTGGAGTGCAAAAAATAAAGTCTGTCATTGTTTCCATTGTTTCCCCATCTATTTGCCATGCAGTGATGGGATGAGATGCCATGATCTTAGTTTTCTGAATGTTGAGTTTTAAGCCAAATTTTTCACTGTCCTCTTTCACATTTATCAAAAAGCTCTTTAGTTCTTCTTCACTTTCTGCCATAAGGGTGGTGTTATCTGCATATCTTAGGTTATTGATATTTTTCCTGGCAATCTTGATTCCAGCTTGTGCTTCATTTAGCCCAACATTTTGCATGATATACTCTGCATATAAATTAAATAAGCAGGGTGACAATATACAGCCCTGACGTACTCCTTTCCTGATTTGGAACCAGTCTGTTTCATGTCCAGTTTTAACTGTTGCATCTTGACCTGCATACATATTTCTCAGGAGGCAGGTCAGGTAGTCTGGTATTTCCATCTCTTTCAGAATTTTCCACAGTTGATTGTGATCCACACAGTCAAAGGCTTTGGCATAGTCAGTAAAGCAGAAGTACATGTTCTTCTGGAACTCTTTTGCTTTCTTGCTGATTCAGTGGATGTTGGCAATTTGATCTCTGGTTCTTCTGCCTTTTCTAAATTCAGCTTGAACATCTGGAAGTTCATGGTTCATGTCCTATTGAAGCCTGGCTTGGAGAATTTTGAGCATTACTTTGATAGTGTGTGAATGAGGGCAATTGTGCAGTAGTTTGAACATTCTTTGGCATTGCCTTTCTTTGGGATTTGAATGAAAACTGACCTTTTCTAGTCCTGTGACCACTGCTGAGTTTTCCAAATTTGCTGGCATATTGAATGCAGCACTTTCAGAGCATCATCTTTTAGGATTTGAAATCGCTCAACTGGAATTCCATCACCTCCACTAGCTTTTTTGTAGTGATGCTTCATAAGGCCCACTTGAGTTGTTTGGGGGTAGAATAAAAATTGAGAAATAGTTTTTAGGAAATGTGCTTTTGCTGGTGAGAGACTTATAGAAACAATTGTTACTTGAGTTTTAGACGTTGATAGTTTTCTAACCCAAAGAGAGTGTTTTTCTTCTTTCCAATACAGAATCAGTTGAAATTCTCTTGCAAAGGAAAAACAAACGATGCGGGGGAAGGCAGGTGTAGACTGTTGGAGAGATTGGACCCAGTCTGCTTTGAGCTCAACTTTGCCTGGCCTGGCCACCCAGAACCTGAGGGCCTGTGGCCTCTAGAATTGTCCTCCCAGCTCTCGGGATGGATGGGTTGCCTGCTGGGTATATCCACGGAGCAGGGGAGAGACACACAGCCACCCAGGCACAGCACCACTGCCCCGCCTTCCTACGGCGTGATGACTTCGTGCAGATGCACAGGGTCCCCAGCTCTGCTGATTCCAGCGGTGGGAAGAAGGGCCTTGCTGCTTGTCTTCTTTGAAGAAAGAATTCAGCAAGTGGTGAAAAACAACAGAAGCATTTACTAGAAGTGAAGTACCAGTGGAAAAGGCAAAATACATGTGAAAGAGCCACACAAGTGAGCTCAGAGTTGCGTGCAATGAGGGCAGCTTAGGTTGCTTATTTAGGGGTTGTTTTCTGGATATTCCTGGCCAGTCAGCTCCATGTTTGGTCTCGGTGTGCACAGACATCTCAGCCAAGATGGAGTCCAGTTGCATCTTCTCCTCCTTTTTGTCCTTCCCCTAGACTCAGGGCCTTCTGTGCACAGGTGTCAGCTGGGAAATGCATAAGACGGTACTCAGCTGGGACCCAGTGTTCCCAGCGATACCCCACCTCAGAGCATCAGCTAGGACACCAGCTGCATCAACCTGGGGCCTGTCTCCTGCTGCACGGGGTACCCTCAATAGATGGGGTACTACCTCAATATGGTGGCTGCACCCAGGGGCCCACATTTCTTGTGCAATATGGTGGGTGCCCCCAGGGTGCTCCACAGTTCTTGAAAGCCAGCAATGAGAAAAGAAGCTGTCATCCATCCATACTCAAGACCGCCTGTAGGACCCAGGAGTGGAACCCCTGCCCTCCTCTGCCCACCCACACCAGGCAACCCCCACATCAAGGCAGGGCAGCTGTTTTCTGCCAGCGCCCCAAGTGTGAGAGCAGGCAGAGTTTCCCCGCTCTGGGCATCCTCATCAGTCGGGAATGATCAACCAGCCACCCCAGGACAGAGCAGAGAATGGCCCTCCTGTCTCAGACTGCCTTCCTCACCTGGAAGTCAGGGAGGCAGGCTGTGGGCTGCCTGCTTCTTCAGCGTCACGTCTCTTGCCATCTGACCCCAGCCTGAGAGTGTGGCCTCCGTGGCTGATGAAAGAGGGTGGGTGGCTAAAGACACAGGAAACCGTGTCTGCAGATCATTCAGGTGTAGACTTGTTAGCGACTGCTGAGTGGCATGCTCAGGTCTTAAGGAACTGTCGATTTGCACTTGCTCTTCTAGTGTAATTCACCCGTTCATGTTCTTAGCAGCTTTGTGGAAGTCTTGTAGTACAGGAGAAAACTACCCTGGTCTACACTGGCGTTCACTGTTACCAGTAATGTATAGCACTTGGCGCAATTGAAGTGATCCACTGGAGGGCTTGGAAGCCAGTAGAACAAAATCCCCTCATATGACTAATCTGTGTCACCTCCAGGCTTTGCCCACATGGTCTCCTCTCCCTGGAATGTTCTTCCCCAAGATAAAGCTGTCCCCTGTCTGCATTTCCTGTGGCACTCCCTGAGTCTCCAAGCACTTGTCTCCCCTGTCAGAGATGCCTGTTTCCGGTCCCTAAGGGGCACCAGCTCCGTGAGAGTAAGACACAGCACCCTTTGCCCTCTGACGTATCTGTGTGAAGCATGTGAAGCATGAAGCATGATAGCACACCGTAGGTGCTTGGTGTGGGAATAAAGGACATTTCACAGACCTCCCTAGACCCCATCTTTGCCCAGAGTAGTTGTTTCTTGGCTTCCCCTGGATTTATGACATTGTCCTAGGTGCTTTTCCTCGTTCTTAAAAATCTCCTGAGATATTGAAAGTGTCCTAGAAGCGTGCTATAGTTATGTAACATGATAAAGTACGTAGTCATTGGAGTGCATGACAACAGGTATACACCTGAAAGTTGGTAAGAATAGGAGACAAGAAGGAATCAGTCGTTGTCTTCTTTTTTTTTAATTTAATTTAATTTTATTTTTTAACTTTACAACGTTTTATTGGTTTTGCCATACATCAAAATGAATCTGCCACAGGTATACATGTGTTCCCCTTGTTTTCTTATATCCCTTGAGAGTGCCTTGGACTGCAAAGGAATCAAACCAGTCCATCCTAAAGGAAATCAACCCTGAATATTCATTGGAAGAACTGATGATGAATCTGAAGCTCTAATACTTTGGCCACCTGATGTGAATAACTGACTCACTGGAAAAGACCCTGATGCTGGGAAAGATTGAAGGCAGGAGGAGAAGGGGATGACAGAGGATGAGATGGTTGGATGACATTACCGACTCAATGGACATGAGTTTGAGCAAGCTCTGGGTGTTGGTGATGGACAGGGAGGCCTGGAATGCTGCAGTCCATGGGGTCACAAAGAGTCAGACACGACTGAGCGACTGAACAACAGCATACCTCTGTTGCTCTAAGAAGGGCTGAGTCCTCAAGTCACATCAGTTAGTAGCTGTATGTTGGTTGGGGCTGAGCTCAGAGGCAAGTGGCGGGGGGCTGTTGTGAAACCCTGAGGACCAGACTCTCAGGGTTTCAACCCATGTTCTCCTGCCTGCTGTTCGGGGGGGACCTGGGCAGGTGCTCCCCGTCTCTGTGACTCAGTTCCTTAGCCATCAGAGAACCCTACTTGATAGGGCTGTCACAGGATTCTGTTGGCTGTGTGATGTTATGGACATTAGGGGAAGGGCAGTGTGGTCCCCACCCAGGGAAGCCTCGTGGAACTGAGAAGAGGGGGCTCGTGGGCACTGTAGTGGGACACGCCAGCCTAGCAGTGGAATAGAGACACATCTTGAGGAACGATCATAATTTAACCTTCCATTTGTTTGGAAGGTCAGGATGGTATTTTAGGAGGATAGAATAGCATGATGGAGATAGATGTTTACTAAAAAAGCAGTATGGAAAGTAAGCATATTTACTTTCCCTATGGTTGCCCTTCGTGGGAGGTTACAAGCCATAAAAAAAAAAAGAAAAAACTCGATGAAAGGCAAGTTTAGTGAGAGTTTTGGCTGGGCCCTTGATGTCGAGGTGCTTTTATATGGAGCTCTATCTCAGCTGCCTTGGCTTCTGGAGTTGAGAGGACCAAGCAGCCGGTTTCTGGAAGCAGTATCAGCCCGTGCCATCCAGGCTCCATGCCCTTTCCATGATCCCATCAATTTGGGGTTTCCCCTCGTAGTTCAAGGGACCCACTTACTAAATGACAGAGGTCAGGTCAGCTATGAAGCAGGAAACAAAAAGCTGAAATAGACTCAAACACACAGCCAGGTATCAAAGTTTACAGACTCTGGAATCGAGTACTCTTTAAAATAAAACCCAGTGAGTCTGTTTTAACATAAGCATTTTCAAAGTAACAGAATTATGGATGTACCCAGAGTGTGAAATTTTCCCATTTCTGTTTAGTTAGCTTTGATCTCGGAAATATGTTGCCTATGTAAGCAATTCGCAGTTACTAATATTCAGGTAGTAATCGGGGAGTTATCCCTTCAACACTAAGCACTGTCCAGCCAGAATTATGTGTGGTGCTTTCTTGTTTTTGAAAGGACTTTATTGTTCTTGGTTTTGTTCAGTTCCTGTGTTGTATCTGACTCTTTGCGACCCCACGGTCCGCAGCAAACCAGGCTTCCCTGTCCTTCAGTGTCTCATGGCGTTTGCTCAGATTCATGTCCATTGAGTCAGTGATGCCATCCAACCATCTCATCCTCTGCCACCCTCTTCTCATTTTGCTTCCAATCTTTCCCAGCATCAGGATCTTTTCCAGTGAGTCAGCTGTTCGCATCAGGTGGCCAAAGTATTGGAACTTCAGCTTCAGTATCAGTCCTTCCAATGAATATTCAAGGTGGATTTCCTTTTGGATTGACTGGTTTGTTCTCCTTGCAGTTCAAAGGACTCTCGAGTCTTCTCCAGAACTACAGTTCGAAGACATCAATTCTTTAAAGTCAGGCAAAGTTTGATAAAATCTATAGTTTGATAAAATGTATAGTTTAATACTGCTGCATTTTATGAATCTGGTGATGGAATCAAGTTTCTTTAACTAGCATGAAACATGTCATAAAAGTGACATAAGCCCAAAATGTAATAATCCTGAGACTAAAATAATCCTTGGAAAGACCAGATCCTGTATTAATGTATTAACATGAGAGCACTGCTGATGGGACAGGTGAGATGGTTTGGACCCTTCTGTGAAAAACAATAATAACAGAAGCCAAATAAAGTAGCTGTGGTGTTCCAGAGTGACATGATCGCTGTAGACCAGACCTGCTCTGAAGACCGTCTTGTTTTCACTGACGTGTAGGAGGGTCATGAGGAATCCAGACAGCCACCGCACTGATCCCAGCTCCAGAACTGAAAGCCCCACGGAGCCAACACAGACACAAAAATAATTCATTTTACAGCTCAAGGATATGCATTCTCCCTTGTGAGATTTTCCTCTTTCAGAAGGAGAGAACAAGCAAACAAAGGCATTTAGAACTTGGTGGGTCTTTTTGTGAGAAGAAGCCCTTGTACAAACAGGCTGCTTCACTAAATGCTGATTTATGGAGGTGTTGAACACACAAGTGGAAAATGGATGTGCAGAAGCTTTTAAGTTTAATTAGGTGCCATTTGTTTATTTTTGCTTTTATTTCCAATATTCTGGGAGGTGGGTCATAGGGGATCCTGCTGTGATGTATGTCGGAGAGTGTTTTGTCTATGTTCTCCTCTAGGAGTTTTATAGTTTCTGGTCTTATGTTTAGATCTTTAATCTGTTTTGAGTTTATTTTTGTGTATGGTGTTAGAAAGTGTTCTAGTTTCATTCTTTTACAAGTGGTTGACCAGATTTCCCAGCACCACTTGTTAAAGAGATTGTCTTTAATCCATTGTATATTCTTGCCTCCTTTGTCAAAGATAAGGTGTCCATATGTGCGTGGATTTATCTCTGGGCTTTCTATTTTGTTCCATTGATCTATATTTCTGTCTTTGTGCCAGTACCATACTGTCTTGATAACTGTGGCTTTGTAGTAGAGCCTGAAGTCAGGTAGGTTGATTCCTCCAGTTCCATTCTTCTTTCTCAAGATAGCTTTGGCTATTTGAGGTTTTTTGTATTTCCATACAAATTGTGAAATTATTTGTTCTAGCTCTGTGAAGAATACCGTTGGTAGCTTGATAGGGATTGCATTGAATCTATAAATTGCTTTGGGTAGTATACTCATTTTCACTGTGTTGATTCTTCCAATCCAGGAACATGGTATATTTCTCCATCTATTAGTGTCCTCTTTGATTTCTTTCACCAGTGTTTTATAGTTTTCTATATATAGGTCTTTAGTTTCTTTAGGTAGATATATTCCTAAGTATTTTATTCTTTCCATTGCAATGGTGAATGGAATTGTTTCCTTAATGTCTCTTTCTGTTTTCTCATTATTAGTGTATAGGAATGCAAGGGATTTCTGTGTGTTGATTTTATATCCTGCAACTTTACTATAATCATTGATTAGCAATGTGAAAAGGCAGCCTTCAGAATGGGAGAAAATAATAGCAAATGAAGCAATGGACAAACAACTAATCCAAAAATATACAAGCAACTCCTACAGCTCAACTCCAGAAAAATAAATGACCCAATCAAAAAATGGGCCAAAGAACTAAATAGACATTTCTCCAAAGAAGACATATAGATGGCTAACAAACACATGAAAAGATGCTCAACATCACTCATTATCAGATAAATGTAAATGAAAACCACTATAAGGTACCATTTCACGCCAGTCAGAATGGCTGTGATCCAAAAGTCTACAAGCAATAAATGCTGGAGAGGGTGTGGAGAAGAGGGAACCCTCTTACACTGTTGGTGGGAATGCAAACTAGTACAGCCACTGTGGAGAACAGTGTGGAGATTCCTTAAAAAACTGGAAATAGAACTGCCTTATGATCCAGCAATCCCACTGCTGGGCATACACACTGAGGAAACCAGAAGGGAAAGAGACACGTGTACCCCAATGTTCATCGCAGCACTGTTTATAATAGCCAGGACATGGAAGCAACCTAGATGTCCATCAGCAGATGAATGGATAAGAAAGCTGTGGTACATATACACAATGGAGTATTACTCAGCCATTAAAAAGAGTTCATTTGAATCAGTTCTAATGAGGTGGATGAAACTGGAGCCTATTATACAGAGTGAAGTAAGCCAGAAGGAAAAACACCAATACAGTATACTAATGCATGTATATGGAATTTAGAAAGATGATAACAATAACCCGGTGTACGAGACAGCAAAAGAGACACTGATGTATGGAACAGTCTTATGGACTCTGTGGGAGAGGGAGAGGGTGGGAAGATTTGGGAGAATGACATTGAAACATGTAAAATATCATGTATGAAACGAGATGCCAGTCCAGGTTCGATGCACGATACTGGATGCTTGGGGCTAGTGCACTGGGACGACCCAGAGGGATGGTATGGGGAGGGAGGAGGGAGGAGGGTTCAGGATGGGGAGCACATGTATACCTGTGATGGATTCATTTTGATATTTGGCAAAACGAATACAATTATGTAAAGTTTAAAAATAAAATAAAATTAAAAAAAAAAAAAGAATGCATTTGAATCAGTTCTAATGAGGTGGATGAAACTGGAGCCTATTATACAGAGTGAAGTAAGCCAGAAAGAAAAACACCAATACAGTATACTAACGCATATATATGGAATTTAGAAAGATGGTAACAATAACCCTGTGTATGAGACAGCAAAAGAGACACTGATGTATAGAACAGTCTTATGGATTCTGTGGGAGAGGGAGAGGGTGGAAAGATTTGGGAGAATGACATTGAAACATGTAAAATATCATGTATGAAACGAGTCGCCAGTCCACGTTCGATGCAGGATACTGGATGCTTGGGGCTAGTGCACTGGGACAACCCAGAGGGATGGTATGGGGAGGGAGGAGGGAGGAGAGTTCAGGATGGGGAACACATGTATACCTGTGGCAGATTCATTTCGATATTTGGCAAAACTAATACAATATTGTAAAGTTTAAAAATAAAATAAAATTAAAAAAAATAAATTAAAAAAAAAAGAAAGCTAAGTATAGGGTATGTGAGGCAGGGCTAAATTTACAAAGCTAACATTTGTAACATGAAATAAAATTTGAAATTCAAAAAAAAAAAAAAAAGAAAATGGTGTCACCAAACAATATTTGTTTTTAGATGAATAATTCACTTCTTTTCCCCACATGAGTTTTTCTCATTTGAAGCACTGGCCTTTCAGATTAAATAAATGTAATGTTTCAAAAGAATTTGGGCATGAATATTCATAAAGACCAAAACAGCGAATATAAATAAAAGCCCGTTTACATAACATTTTATGTTTTTATGAAGACCTTATGGGTTTTTTTTTTTTTTTTGGTTGTTATTGTTGTTCTTGTAAAATAATATTATTCAAAGTGATTTTCCAGGACACCTTATCTTCTACAGAACACCTACTACTGAAGCAGTGATACTGCTTTTCTACATTGTTTCATGCAACAGTATTTTCCTTTACTAAGTAGAATTAAGGTAGTACTTGCTTATGGCACAACCCATTAGCCATAGATTCAGCCTAGTATGATGGGAACTCCTCCGTACTGTCTTTGTCTAAACAATTGGAGGAACTTTAAAAGAGAAAACAATTTTTTAATAGATTGTTTAAGGATGTACCCTGAGAAATGTGGCCAGTTCATACAGATAGAGGGTAGCAGAACAGTTTTTAGTTTTTCTGTAGATAAGCTATGCTGCTCTGCTGTGTTCAGCTGTGTCTGACTCTTTGAGACCCCATGGACTGTAGCCTGCCTGGCTCCTCTGTCCGTGGGATTTCCAGCAAAAATACTAGAGTGGGTTGCCATTTTCTATCCCAGGGGATCTTTCTGACCTAGGGATTGAATGCACATCTCTTGTGTTTCCTGCATTGGCCGGTGGATTCTTTACCACTATGCTACCTGGGAAGCCCTCTATAGAAAAGTCAATGTTTTAAATCTTCAAAGTATACATACATGCAAAATTTAGGTTATCATAAACTGGGAACACAAACGGTGGAGACCTTATCCGAGTTCCTTAAGGGCTGGAGGTAAAGATAGAATGAAGCAGCTGACATTTGAGTAGAAAGAAAAAAAGATGAACAAATTAAGACTGCAGTTATTTTTACCCAAACAGCTGGTTTAAAAGGGGCCAGTATGTCATATTTGATTGATTAAGTCTATTAATGGAATTGTCTGGGTATTCTTACTTTAACTCCTGCAATTACTCAAAGTGGAAGTGCACTGCTGTCTATTTTGTAACACTAGCTACTCAAGGCTGTGACTGTCTGTGAGCATATGACCTTATAATCAGTGCTGTTTTAATGGTGGCGTACTGTATAATTTAAACCAGAGAGTTAATGAAAGTGAAGTCCATATAACTGAAATAGGAAAGGTTGAGTTTGTGATATGTGTTCTTGACTGTCTGATACCCACTTGCCAGATTAGAAGGATGAGAAGTCCTTCACGCGCAGGGTGGGCTCCTGGTCCATTCTGGTACACACAAAAAGGGAGCCATGGAGAGATGAAAATGTTCACAGAGTCACTTTTGTAAAAATATAAGCTTAGAAAGTAGAAATTTATTCATGACCTTCTGAAAAAAATGATTTAAAAATCATCAAGGAGCACATTATTTTTTCTAATCATGTATTAATAACTAGCAAGAGTGAGCAGATGATTTCTAATGGACATCATTTTGCCTGATTGCTTCCAAATGACCTTCCTGTTTTCTTTCTTTGCATTCGATGAGAAAAATAATTTTCAAGGAAAAGGACTTCCTGGTGTTAGAACAAGCTCTTTCGGTAGAGCAGATGGATGCACAAGGTTCTTTTTTATTTTGAATAACATGAACACCCCTGACACTCAGAGACGCTCACCTTATGTTGCCCTGTTCACCTTCAGGGATTAGGATGAAATAACATTTTAGCTTCAGCAGGAAGATCATGGCTTGTTTTTATGTTGCTTTATGACTGGGCAAAATACTTAATCCCTCAGCACCTGCATCTTCCTAATTGTAAGATAAGAAAACACTTGTCAATAGGTCTTGTTTGTCGTGTATCTTGGGATCATCAAAATATTGATTCTAAGTTGGATGACGTTCTTTCTGCACACTAACAGTTATTTCTGGAAATGTTCTACCTGTTCCCAGTTCTTTTTTCTGTTGTTTCTAAAGACTTTTTCATGCAATTCCAAGACCTTATGAAGCCTGGGCATCTTGGGAAATGGTTTTCTTAGAAGCCATGCTTACCAATTATTTTGCCAATAGGTTAACATAAGAAGTCTTTGGAAGTCCCAAAGGCAGTGACCTATATTTGAGGTTTTCATTAGAGTAGAACATCATTTATGATACCAGTTGCTGTATTAGTCAGGTTTCTGCTCTGATAATTCTGAATAACAAATAAATCCAAGTGGCTTGTAGCAGTAATAGCATATTTTCTTTTTCATACTCACTATCTGAAGGGGTGGGATTTGTCTGATCTCTGTTGGCGCTCCCCAGACTCGGCAGGTAGGGAATATTCCAGACTTTGTTTTAGGCTCAGATCTATAACCCAGACTCAGTTGAAAGAGCTTTGTCTTTCTGGACCACGAACTTCTCGTTGTGGAAAACCAGACATCCAAAAGGGCAGGTCGGGAACTTTGCTGGTGTTCCAGTGGTCACGAATCCACTTTGCAATGCAGGAGACTCAGGTTCAACCCCTGGTCAGGAAACTAAGACCCCCATGCCTTGAAACACCTAAGCCTGCACACCACATCCACTGAGCCTGCGTGCCAGGACTGGAGAGTCTGCAGTGCAGAAAAGATCTCTCAAGACACAACAAAGACACATGAACTGAAGCCTCTGAAAGCCTCCATTCTGAACAGGTAGCTGTCACTTCAGCACACTTTCTCATTACTGAAAGTAAGTCTCATGACCAAGTCCAAAGTCAGTGGGGTAGAGATGAATACTCCAGCTACTCATCTCCATGGCAAGGGCGAGGTGAGAAGAAAGAACTGTGTCCACGTCGCCTATGTTAGGAAACTGAGCCTAACTGAGCCAAGTTCAAGGTGCCCTGTGTTCTCGTTATCTTGACCAGGTGACCACCATGAGGAACAAACCTTTAAAAAACTGAAGAGGTGCTCTGGGAAACAGGAGGATGGTGTGGAAACACTGTACTGTTTTCCAGACACAAGAAACACCACATAAATGCTTTAATGACAAGGCTGGTGGCTCACATTCAGACAAAGCAGCTTGCTAAGTACAGGAGGATTACAGTTTTTTTATTTTATTTGTCTTACTTTTGACTCTGCTAAGTCTTCGCTGCTTTTGGAGGGCTGCTCTCTAGGTGTGCCGCGCTGGTCTCTCACTGCAGTAGCCTCTCTTACTGGGGAGCGTGGGCTTCAGAAGCTGTGGCCCGTGGGTGTAGTTGCCCTAAACTAAGGGGCATGTGGAATCCTCCCAGACCAGGGGTTGAACATGTGTCCCTTGCATTGGTAGGCAGATTCTTTTACACTGTGCCACCAGAGAAGTCTGGTATTTTAGTTCAAAATAAAATTTTCTGTTCAACTCAGTCGCTCAGTCGAGTCTGACTCTTTGCAACCCCATGGACTGCCGCACGCCAGGTTTCCATGTCCATCACCAACTCCCAGAGCTTGCTCAAACTCACGTCTATCAAGTCGATGCCATGCAACCACCTCATCCTCTATCATCCCCTTCTCCTCCCGCCTTCAATCTTTCCCAGTATCAGGGTCTTTTGCAATGAGTCAGTTCTTCGCATCAGATGGCCAAAGTGTTGGAGCTTCAGTTTCAGCATCAGTCCTTCCAATGAACACACAGAACTGATCTCCTTTAGGATGGACTGGTTGGATCTCCTTGCAGTCCAAGGGACTCTCAAGAGTCTTCTCCAACACCACAGTTCAGAAGCATCAATTCTTTGGTGCTCAGCTTTCTTTATAGTCCAACTCTCACATCCATACATGACTACTGGAAAAACCATAGCTTTGACTAGACAGACCTTTGTTGGCAAAGTAATGTCTCTGTTTTTTAATATGCTGTGTAGGTTGGTTTGACAAAACGTGGTCCACTGGAGAAGGGATGGCAAAGCACTTCAGTATTCTTGCCTTGAGAACCCCATGAACGGTATAAAAAAACAAATTTTTAGTTCTAAACAAATCAGACTTGCAGACAGACCCTGCTGCCTTTATGTGAGTGTCAGTCAGGAAACAAATGAACAAATTTGGAGATTATCCTTCACTTCCAGGGATGTGACCTGTTTTAAGAGCAAGGACCGCATATTATCCCTGATAGCGAACAAAATGCCTCGTATATTGTAGAGTTAAATACTGGTGAATCAGTGAATATGTGAATGATGAAGAAAGGAAGAAGAAACATATACGTAGATGGATACCCAGGTCCAAACAAGAAAACAGGAGAAACAGAAGGGACCGTGGAAGGGAAATTAGGAAACTGCGTTAGTCATCACTGTCTCAAAGTAGGAGCTGAGGATTTGGACAGACAGGGCTGGCGAAGACAGCACTCTGCTTTTGTTCCCCTAGGATACCAGGCTTTTTTTTTTTTTTTCTACATCTTACTATTCTCTTTGTTCATGCTTTTAAAAATGTATGATATACCTCCCACCTATTTTAAATTAAAAAAAAAAGGCACAGTGAAGGTTATTGTTTTACCTCTGATTCCGTCATTAATCTCTCTTAACTCTGAATAACATTTTCAGCAGAAGAATGAAAGCTACCCTGTGATTCATGATTTCATCAGTACTCTTTGGAGCCCAGGCATTCCATCAAGGAACATAATATGCATTCTTTCCCTTAATAATATAACATTTAAAGAAATGTTTTCATATTCTGTAAAGATGGAGTTGATATGCAGAAAATATTCTTGGCCAAAAATATCTTTGGAAGAAAAATAAAAGCTTTTCTATCATTGAGTCTTCAAGGTGTCCCAGAGTTTTTATCCTGAAGGATGGTCATTAAGGATGTTTTAGAATAGCATAGAGTTAATTTCCTAGAACTTCTAAGCATATTTTTCATAGTAAGATGGAGTTCTCCTTGAACTATGCAGAGTTCAATGAGAGATACAACTTGATGACTCAAATGGACAGTTCAGTTCCTTCCTCTGAAACGAGAGATTCCAACTAGAAAATCAAAACAGCAGAACTGGGCAGTGACCACAAGGAGAAAGGTGTGTCAAATGGCCCAGACGTCACATGTCAGCAGTAATTGCTGGCCTGGGGTTTTTGGCTTATGTAGTAGAAGTGAAGCTGGAAATCATTTCTTAAATTGATCTTTATTTTAAAATAAAATTGGTCTGGAGACTTCAAGAAATAAAATCTAGTAACCAAGGTGAAGATAAGTAATTATTCATAGTTCACTGATTCGTTGATTAAATCAGTGTCTGTTTAGCAGGAGGCTTTGACCTTGTCTAGTGTCTCCATGTAGTCAGCGTACTGGAAATTCTCTGTAGTCATTGCCACAAAAGTGAGAGTAATGCTGACCGCTGAACGCACCCAGGGCCCATCAGATCTGTGTGGCTCCAGGCATGCCACCTGGTAACAGGGTGAGGATACAAAGTCAGATGCAGTAAACTTCTGGGGCTCAAGTGCCCACTCTTCTAGCAAGCTCTCAGGTGAGGCTGCATTAGGTGCAAGGCCCACAGTTAGCAGGTATCTGAACCCTGCAAAGCAAGAGCTGGTTCAGGGTCGTCACTAGTCTGGAGAATAATGGATGTGCCAGAGAGGTTTGCACTTCCCCAAACTGGAAGGACAGACAGTCAAGACTGTGAGTACACCCAGGCAGAAGTCGTCAGACACCCACAGGTTAGCAAATGCACCGAGCATGCAGCTGACTCTGCGTGCTCGGCGGCACTGGTTTGACTTTCACGGACGAGGGCCTTTCAGGCAGCTGTGATGGTCCTCTACTCTCAGGCATCCTCGTTAAATATAAATATAAGGGTTCAAATTCCAATAATGAGAGGAGGTTGTTCAGCAGGGTGACTAGCTAGAGGATGGATGGGGATGTTATTTTAGATGGGAGGTTGGTGGCTTCTCTCTGGAAGGTGATGCTTGAGCTGTAAGGCTTGGATGACAAAAAGCGGCCAGCCAAGGGAAGATCAAGGAAGAACACTTGGGGCAAGAGAAAAGAAAGTGCGGAGGCCCCGAGGTGTTGCAGGAACTTCAGTGGGACCAGTATGGAGGTTCCGTGAACATGGGGTGATGGGAGTTGGGGAGATATGAGGTTGGGGCTTCAGCCAGAGCAGATCAGCAGGAAACCCTATCGGCATGCCGAGGGCTTTGCGTGTTTCTTCGTCTTGTAGAAAGCCAGTGGTGGGATGTACACAGAGGAGGAGCGACAGGTCAGATCGAACATTAACAGAGCCCTTTGAGTGCCGCCAGAGCGTTAGCTGATGCCTCCACCACGTCCTATAACTGTCATTCTCTCTTTGTGATGAGAACATCTAAGATCTGCTTTCTCCATGACTTTGATGTCTGTAATACAGTGTTGTGGACTGTAAACACAATACTGTGCTTATTTCCCGAGGACCTACTTACCCTTGAACTGCATGTTTTGCATCCTTTGACAAACGTCTCCCCGTTTCTCCACCCTGGCTTCTGGGAACCGCCATTCCACTCAGTTTCTACAAGTTGGAATTTTTACATTCCACCCAGAAGTGATATCGTACATATAAACAAAACATCGGTGTCTTTCTTTATATGATTTATCTCACCAGCATAATGCCTTCATGTGTGTATGCTCACACATACGTATAGGAGATCTGTATATCCAGATATGAACCCCTCTCCTTTGGGAAGACCTTGAGAAAGAAAGAGGAGAAAGTTAAACTTGAAAACCAGGGTGATCATAAAAGGGACGCTCAAAGAAGCCTTAACACACACTGATGCACTAGCGCTAAAAATCGGTGACTAAGGATTTCCCAATTAAAGACCGTTTTACACTAAAAATATATTCACACTAAAAAAAAATGTAATAGTGACTCAAAGTAATCTTTATGTAAAGTATGATCAAAGAACAAGATAAAATATACTGGTCTAGGTGAGTTCATGGCAAGGTCAATTGGATCAAGGAAGATGGGGAGATGTCTTTAGAGATGCATGGGGTGAGCAGATGCGAATAGTGTGAATGTGGTTGTGGTCATATCGGGATGTATAATAGAGGTTTTCATGCCGACAGCAAATATTCATGGAGCACCTACGAGGTGGTGCCCACCACTGGGGGCCTAGGCACTGGGTCTCTGCTGTGAGTGAAACAAGTTCCTACCCTTATGATGTCATCTAGCTTCACTGAGGGAGAAAATGAACAAATTCAGAACTGCTGGTGTTATGGGCTTCCCAGGTGGCTCAGTGGTAAAGAATCTGCCTGCCAGCGCCTGAGAAGTGGTAGATGCAAGTTCAATCCCTGGGTCGGGAAGATCCCTGGAGAAGGGAATGGTAACCCACTCCAGTATTCTTGCCTGAAGAATCCTATGGACAGAGGAACCTGGCGGGCTACAGTCTGTAGGGTTTCAAAGAGTGGGACGCAACTTAGCAACCACAGCAACAACAAATAGGTATAAACAAGTAAAGCAGGTGACGAGGACCAGGGTGTGGAAGGAGTGGAGTTGCTGTTTTGTGCAGGGCAGTCCCTGAAGGCGGGTAGGTAAGAGAAAGTGAAAGTTGCTTCAGTCGTGTCTGATCCTTCACAACCCCATGGGGCGTAGCCCACCAGGCTCCTCTGTCCATGGGATTCTCCAGGCAAGAATACTGGAGTGGTTTGCTATTCACTTCTCCAGGGGATCTTCTCGACCCAGGGGTTGAACCCGAGTCTCCTGCATTGAAGGCAGATTCTTTACTGTCTGAGCCACCAGGGAAGCCTAGTAGGTAGAATGATAGATACTTGATCAGAGATCTGAGTGAGAGGAGGGAGCCTGGGAGAGGGACCACAGCAACATCCCTGGCAAACCCCAGAAGCAGTCAGGAGGCCGTAGATGCTGGATGCAAGCAAGGGCAGGCGGAGGCAGGCAGAGTGGAGGGCAGGGCGGCCACAAGAGGATGGGCGGGACGTTGCCAGGTCTTGGGAGTTGCCTCTGAGTGAGACAGGGAGCCGCTGGAGACTGTCGGAGAAATGTAACAGTCTGTATATGCACTGGGTCTAGAAAGAGGTGATATTTCAACGGATCAAGAAGAGGAGACAGGACCATCTGAGAATGGGGAATGGCAGACCTAGAGGCAGGAGCACCCCAGGCTCACAGTGAGGGGATGATTTGGGTGGGCCGGAGCAGAGGATGCTTGCAGAGCAGGGTGGGGGCGAGGATGAAAACACCTCCAGACCATAAGGTTTCCATGTGACTCTGTGATCACAAGAAACCTTGGAGAGAAGTGTTCAGAGCACAGGGTGAGCCTGAGGAAATGTGATCTAAGGAAAACATGAACAGACTTCCGCACTCAGAATCACCAGTCCAGCAGTTGTATGTGGGCTGGATTAAAGAAGGGAGGACGCTGGTGGGAAGTAGACCTGTGAGAGCATTACTTCAGCAGTTGGGGCTTCCTATCATGCTGCAGTGCTAGTCTGTAAGGAAATTCTGGAGTCGTGTGGTGCATCCATTTCTATGGGATATTTTGCTACTGGTAATAACTAAGATCATGGCATCCACGCCCATCACTTCGTGGCAAATAGATGGGGAAACAGTGGCTGACTTTATTTTTGGGGGGCTCCAAAATCACTGCATATGGTGATTGCAGACATGAAATTACAAGACGCTTACTCCTTGGAAGGAAAGTTATGACCAACTTAGACAGCATATTAAAAAGCAGAGACATTACTTTGCCAACAAAGGTCTGTCTAGTCAAGGCTATAGTTTTTCCAGTAATCATATATAGATGTGAGAGTTGGAGTATAAAGAAAGCTGAGCACTGAAGAATTGATGCTTTTGAACTGTGGTGTTGGAGAAGACTCTTGAGAGTCCCTTGGACTGCAAGGAGATCCAGCCAGTCCATCCTATGGGAGATCAGTCCTTGGTGTTCATTGAAAGGACTGATGTTGAAGCTGAAGCTCCAATACTTTGGTCACCTGATGTGAAGAACTAACTGATTGGAAAAGACCTTGATGCTGGGAAAGACTGAAGGCGGGAGGAGAAGGGGATGACAGAGGATGAGATGGTTGGATGGCATCACCGGCTCAATGGACTTAAATTTGAGTAAACTCCAGGAGTTGGTAATGGACAGGGAGGCCTGCTGTGCTGCAGTCCATGGGGTCACAAAGAGTTGGACACAACTGAGCGACTGAACTGAACTAACCTGAAAAAGTAAATAATGTATCCACTCCTATAGGCTTGGAAAGATGCCTATGGTGTATGTATAGTTCAGTGATATAAGCAAATTTCAGAGTAATTCATATAAGAGCATCCCACTTAATCCATCAATAAAACCTCTCATGTGTGTGCATGCATGTGTGCAAGTGTGTATGTATGTGTCTGTATGAGCTTGGTATCAGTCAGGACCATCCAGGCTGTGCTTAGGGGCCCAGGTCTTGCCACCATCAAGGGTAATTACTCACTCACATGCTCACAGACCCAGGTGGGTCAGTTGAGGGGCTTTGTCCTTCCTTTGCAACCAAGACTGGGAGGAGCTTCATCCAATGTCATGTTTCCACGATTGCCAGGGAGGGAAGGGACTTGGGAAAAGGTGCATTTGGTTTTAAAGTTTCCACCCACAAAGGACATGAATCATTTCTGGTTATGCTTCACTTGTCAAAGCAAATCATATGGCCTCAGCTAATTTCAAAGAAATGCTCAATGCATCTCTACTGATGCTGAGAAGGAGGAGAGGTAGAACTGTCTGGAAAAGAGTCCTGATGATTGCCGGGAGTGGGGAGGAAGGGATGGAATGGGCAGAAGGGAGGAAGGATGCTTTCTTTGGGGAGAATAGAGAGGGAAATTGTGGAAGAGGGTTTCCTACCGAATGGAAAGGTATTGAGCCCGCCTCGTGGCCATGACAGCAGAGAGGAGCAGTCAGATGCCACATGCTGGAGTTCGGTAGTCAGAAGGTTTTCTTTTTTTTAAGTATGTATGTGAACAATTGTCAGAACTGATTCTCAAACGTTGATGCCTGGATTGATTGGAGAGGAAGGCATCCTGATTCGAACTGAGTTATCAGGTAAGAGGAACAGGTTTAAGAACATAAAGGACAGTTTCATAGTAGGTTTGAAACTTGTGGAGCTTGAAAGTCAAGTGGACCTTCAAGGGGAAGATAACACATGTCTTGCAAAAGGTGGATGCTGGACCAGAGTTAAGAGAAACTCTCGAAATGATTCTGTTGAGATGAGGGCTGTCTCTTCAGATCCGGTGCTCATGTGGGTTTCTTTGCAGTGTCCAGAACTAGATTGGTCCTCCTCTCCTTTCAGGCTTTGGACAGAGACACATCCAAGGGGAATCAGTGGCAGAAATGTCCCCATGGTAACATGGAACCCAAGTGCCTGCATTCAACATTTTGGAGTTTATACCCACCCACTTTTGTAGGTGTGCCAGATCCATTGTGGTTTTACATATGGCCCTATTTGAAGTTGTTTTGGAAACCAGGCTAAAAAAAAAAAAAAATGGAGTCCTTTGGGATTAATAAAAAGTGAGGACTGTCCCACCATGGGTCTTAAAATGGTACTAGGCTCTCTCCCTCCAGTCTGCTGAATGCAGCTGGGCATCACCCCCTGAGCTCCCAAAACTTGGCTCCTGAAATGCTGCCACTAAAATCCAAAACTTGATTGAATATGGCTTGCTTAGTTGACCTTTAACAGTTTCATTTTGTCATCCCAAAGTGAATAACAGGAGCAACCATATGTATTGGGAAAACCAACCGCCTCTATTTTTTCCATTTGGTTACTGCAGATAAGCTTGCTGCGTGCTTGCATTTCAAAGCTCAAACTGTTAGCAGAGTGTGTATTAACTGAAATCACATTCGAGTTTAAAAGCTGTCCAAAATTAAGCTGTTCAAAAGTTTTGTTAATTTCAAAGAAATACTAAAGGATTTTGCATTAGAAGAAAAACACGTAGTTGCCAAAGAAGTTTGCCTTTGTAATTGTCAATTTTGATACCTGAAAACATTAGTTTAATACCTCTTATAGCATGGCAACCCACTCCAATATTCTTGCCTGGAGAATCCCATGGACAGAAGAGCCTGGCAGGCTATGGTCCTTAGGGTCACAAAGAGTCAGACATGACTGCAGTGACTTAGCACACACGTAGGATATGAAGATTTGGCATAAATCCTACATGTAGAAATAAAAATACCTTGATTGAAAGTCTTTCCTGTAAAGTTGCTGGATATTATGGATCCCAAAGTAGGTTTAACTTTCTCATTGAGCTGGGATTGGGCAGCAGTTGTTTTTCTCATTCTTGGAAAAAACTTTCCCCTGTAGCTTAGTGGTTCTCACAGAGGCAGTGTTATGCCCTGGAAGACTCCTGACGAGGGCGGGAGACATGTCAGTTGTCACAGCTCTGAAGGCGGGATGTTACTGGCGTCTAGTGGGTCAAGGCTGTGGATGCTGCTCTCACATCCTGCAGTGCACAGTGTCCATCATGAAGAATTCTCCAGCCTCAGGTATCAGTAGTGCTGAGGCTGACACCCTGCCTAAGAGAATCTGCACAGTTACTTCTTGACTGTAATGCTTGTTACAAGGTCCCGTGACTGCAGGAGGGGAATCGCACCTGGTGTCCACCCAGGCTTCTCTTTGTTAAATCCAGAGCAGAGACTATCGTCCATGTCCTTCATGTGAATTCACACCATACGAACTCCTGCAGAACAGCTCTGACCCGGCTCTGTGTCCTTCCCACTGTGTTGGGCTTCAGGATCCTTAAAGTAACCTGAGGGCATCCCTCGTTGTTCAGCAGTAAAGAATCCACCTGGCAATACAGGAGATGCAGGAGACTCAGGTTCCATCCCTGAGTTGGGAAGACCCCCTGGAGATGGAACTGGCAACCCACTCCAGTATTCTTGCCTGGGAAATCTCATGGATAGAGGAGCCTAGTGGGCTACAGCCCATGGGGTCGCAAAGAGTCAAACATGACTGAGTGACTAAACAACAACATCAGAGTAACCCGGGTCATCCTGTAACAGTGGGACAAGCTCTTTCCTTAGCCTCACTGGCTTTTAGGGTGAAGACCTGTGTCCTGAACGACGCTCACCAAATCCTCATGCTCCCTGTTTTTCTGACTTCAGTCTGGTCTTTTTTCCACTTGATTTATCACCTGTGTATCCCTTTTGATGTTCTGCTGCTTTTGTAATGAAAATGGCCTATTTTATTACCTACTAAACCATTTTCTTTTCCATTCCAAACTTTCCTCTAAGCTGTTTCACATTGATTTTTTTTTTTTATTGAGGTGACATTCACATAACATAAATTAGCCACTTTAAAGGAAAGAATTCAGTGGTTTTTAGTGCATTCACAGTGTGTGCAATATCCAGCTCTGTCTAGTTTCCAGAACATTCTCATCAAGCCCTTTGCCTATTGAGAAGTTAATTCCCATTCCTCCTTGCCACAGCCCCTGCTTTCTGTATATAAATTTACTTATTCTGGATACTTCCTGTAAGTGGACTCATACAGTAAGGGCTCTTTTGCCCTAGCTGTGTTCACCTAACCTAATGCCTTTGAGACTCATCCACATTGTAGCCTGTATTGGTACTGCCTTCCTTTTCAGGGCTGAATAGTATTCCATTGTATGCACGGCCCACATGTCATTTATCCTTTCATTTTTAGATGAGCATTTGTGTTGTTTCCTTCTTTTGAGTATTGTGGATATTGCTGTTATGAGCATGTGTGTGTACATGTATTTGCTTGAGTACTTGTTTTCAGTTCTCTAAGGTATACATTTAGGAATGGAATTGCTGGGTCATATAGTAATTGTGTGTTTAATCTTTGAGATTCCCTCTCGGGGAATCACCTCTGAGCTGCTTTATCTTATTAATTTCACGTTCTTGCTCTTTGTATCTACTTCAACTAACTCCCCACAGGTGGCAGCCATCCATTCTCCTTGGGTCTATTCTTAAAGTGCTGTGATTAAAAAAATGTAGAGAGTCCTGATATGTGTTCTGAAGCACAGATACTAAATCCTGAGAGTTTAGAACCAGCTTTGCATCCATGCCCATGAGGTGCTCAGATTCACCTAATGTCTGCAGTGATTTGGATGTTGAAACTGAAAACCCCCAAATTTTGAAAAATAACCTTTTTCCCCCTCCATCACAACAGTTAGTCCTTTCTTGGGACCCAGTGGAGCTGTTTGCACCTGCCTTCTTGTTCTGTCATAATATCGTTTCTTGAATGGTGGTGGTTCCTGGGGGTCTGTGAAGCCATAATGGGAAGGAGAGAGGGAACCTTAGGAACAGGGATGCTCTGTGACTCTCACTGCCCTTCTTCCCCACCTGCAGGTGTCGTTCTTCCTCTTCATCATCTTCGTGGTGTACACCATGCTGCCCTTCAACATGCGAGATGCCATCATCGCCAGCGTCCTCACCTCCTCTTCTCACACCATCGTGCTGAGCGTCTGCCTGTCTGCAACACCAGGGGCCAAGGAGCACCTGGTCTGGCAGGTAGGTGCACCTCCACCTCTGCACGGGACCTTCCCCATCCCTCCGGGGATGGGGGAAGCACCACACACCTGCCCCAGGTGTGACTGTTGGCTAGTGCCTGGCAGGCGCCCCAGGTCTGCTCTCCAACACTGACTCTGAGTATTGCTAATGGGTAGCCAGTTCCCCGCCCCCTCTGCGGGTGGAATCGGCAGTCACTTAGCAATCGGCAATGGCGAAAATTGGAAATGGCAGTTCCATTTTGCTGATTGATTGTTAAAAGCTGTTATTATGCGTTATAATTTAGCACTCTTATTTTTAGAGTGAAGCAACTTATATAATTAAATTCATGATTCCCTCCCATCTCCCTCTCTGAGAGATATCCAAAGCCCCGTCTTTATAGAGGACAAAAGAGTTCTCTATTTCTTAATCCTCTGGCAAGCCCAAGGACATACAAAATAATTTCTTAAAATGCTTCAGCAGAAAATTTAGCTTTAGTGCTAAATGGCATTTCCACGAAGCCTTTCTATTTAATTAGTTGAAAGCATTTAAAAAGCCATTTAATTTCCTGTTGTGTACAGTTGTAAACAGGAGGGGCAGTGTTTTTGGGCTTATTCTTAACAGTCTCTTTTTTTAACCTATAAAAAGCATGTTTTATTTTGCTCTGTTGGAGTCAAATGTAACAAATGCAGCCTGTGTTCAGAACGCAGTGGATCTGAAAGGAGTGGTTACGATCAGCAGTGTTGTTGAAAAGGGGATTTTAGATGTGGGTCTCTTGAGCCCTGTGGGTCTGAGAAACCAGTTTGTCCTTCACTTGGTGGCACATTTTATTTGGAAACTTGAGGTGGAAATGGAGACCTACCCTTGGGTCTGTAGTAATTGCTCTTAGTTGGAAAGCTTTCCAGGGACCCCTTTTCTCAATACTCCTCTCCTAGTGCTCATAACAAACATGTGTTAAAAGTAGGCTGAGCATTTGTGAGACGTCCTGGGTGGGCACTGAATGAGGGGAAAGCTCCTGGTTTAGCACTGCGAGTGTCAGCTTCACAGTGACTTGTTTGGATTTTACTAAGAACTGTCCACTCCAGGCAGCGGAGGAAACACTTTCTTCCCCGTGATCAAGCAGACTAGACACTTATCAGTACCCTGCATCACCAGAGACACACACAGCGGCTGGTCAGTAACTAATTAAATGAAAGAAAGAAGGTGCGTGTTTTATGAAAAGAAATAATCCAGTCATGCCTGGGAAGAGGTGAAAGAAATGCTCCTTTTTACCTGAGTTCCGCCTCAGCTTTTACTTGTTTTTTTTTTTTTTTTTCCTCCATTTCGGAGCCTCCCATGAGGATATTCATGGGACATTCCTCCCATACATTCCATTCTTTCATCCTCCATTAAGTAGAGTCATTAAGCTCCACCTTAGGTGGTCACATGCAGGTCAGGGTGATGGGTATGTTTTATGTAGGAATGAGTACATAATAATTTATGTAATAATATTATGTAACAATAACAATTTGCTTTGCCAGTTTACACTATAAAAATCACTGCAGGAAAGTCCTGGTTACACAGGGAACAGGGCACACAAACATTTCCCAGCTCACAGCATCTTCCTGGTCTCGGGTTACCTTGGAACACATCCCTGAACATTTTGTACCTGTTTCTTCTGCCTCTTCATGAATCAAGGAAGTGTCTGCTGCTGCAGGTGTAATAGAGAAGACATCTGGGAGATGAGGATGGTGATTCCTGCCTGTAAGGATCAAATGGGGTTAAAATAAAAGGAAAAAGGAGTGATTTGCAAAGAACCTGGCATCTTTTAGATATCAAGTACTGTGTTGAGTTTTTTTTTTAAGCACAGTTATTTTCTTGCATTGGTAAAAAAAATATATGGTAAGGATGTAATCTTAAGTTTTTATTTTCTCAATTTCTAAAACCAACAAAGAAAAATACCTCTTATTGCTGGACAGGCAGAGATAGGATGATTCTAGAATAACAAAAGAATAAAAATTCTTCATTCCGTAGTATTTCATATAAGCATAACATTGAAAGGAACAGAAGAATAAAAGGTCAGGTTTCCATCCCCTCAGAAACAATTTCACAGCGATTTCAAGAGCTGAGAAAGGCAGACTCTGCCAACGGCTTTCAAATGGAAGGTTCATAGGTAAACATCAAAGTAATGAAGTAGAAGAGTTTTAAGTACATTTGGCCACTGCTAGAAATAGAACCTAAAAATAACACTGGTTTGTGATGTGAGGAAAACATTTTATGGACTCCCTTTTATGAAAAGTGTATAAAAGACAGAATGCTGTAGAGTAGATAGTTATATTGCTCTGGAGTAATTGTTTGAAGCAAAACTATTTAAAATAAAGAATATTGCTCTGATATAAAGAATAAGGTACCCATCGATGGGGGCTTCCCAAGTGGCTCAGTGGTTAAGAATCCCCTTATCAGTGCAGAAGACCTGAGTTTGATCCTTGGGTCAGGAAGATTCCCTGGAGAAGGGAATGGCAACCCACTCCAGTGTTCTTGCCTGAGAAACTCCATAGATATATGAACCTTCCAGGCTACAGACCATAGGATTGGAAAAAAGTCACACATGACTGAGCGACTACACAATAACATCCCATCCTTGATGATCAGCGTCACCTTATCTTTAACGCTCCAAAGAAGCAGTGCATTTATTTAACATGGGTCCCTACTAATCATTTTTTGTTTCATTTTATTTTTTGAACATTGCAATCCATTGATGGTATGTGGAAGTGAAGTGAAAGTGTTAGTCACTCAGTCATGTCTGACTCTCCGCGACTCTGCGGATTGTAGTTCTCCAGGCTCCTCTGTCCTTGGGATTTTCCAGGCTAAACTACTGCAGTGGGTTGCCATCTCCTCTAGGAGAATCTTCCCGACCCAGGGATCAAACCCATGTCTCCTGTGTCTCATGCATAGTAGGCAGATTCTTTGCCCTGTGAGTCATTGGGGAAGCCCCATTTTAATGCCCATGTGGCCTCAGACCTGGTCTGCAGATGTCCCTCCGAGATACTTGTCCCTCTGATTTTTTGAGTATTTCCTCAATTTCCAGCACAAGTTATTTTGGTCTGCTCTTGTGCCCTCCCTGGAGAAGGCAATGGCAACCCACTCCAGTACTCTTGTCTGGAAAATCCCATGGACAGAGGAGCCTGATGGACTACAGTCCATGGGGTCACAAAGAGTCGGACATGACTGAGCAACTTCATTTTCACTTTGAGCCCTCCCTGCTCTGGCTCTGAAGTCAGCCATCTCCCCAAGGAGCCCTGGTTCTCTTTGGTGAAGAACGTTTCGCGGCAGGATATGGGCTTTTGGTCCTTCCATTGCCATTGGGGAGTCAGGACTCCAAGGCGAGGCCGCACGCTCTACCCCTCAGTTAGTTTTCATATTTGCTGCCGTATGAAAACACCATGACTTCACATGGGTATTTTCATTTCCAATGCAGCGTACATTTCCTGGCAGTTTTCTGTCTTCACTGAGGCTCTCTTGAAAAAAAGTGAAAGTGAAGTTGCTCAGTCCTGTCTGACTCTGCGACCCCACGGACTGTAGCCCACAAGGCTCCTCTGTCCATGGGATTTTCCAGGCAAGAATACTGGAGTGGGTTGCCATTTCCTTCTCCAGGGGATCTTCCCTACCCAGGGATAGAACCCGGGTCTCCTGCATTGTAGGCAGACACTTTACCATCTGAGCCACCAGGGAAGTCCAACAGTGAAAAATATTTAGCCCTCGTGATTCTTAATGTATTCATTTATTCGATGAATCTGTGTGTGCAACCAGTCTCCTGTTTCAACTGTCAGTCCCTCCCCCTCCCCTGTGACTTGGCCCAGCTTCCCTCCCTTCACCCCTCCATCCCCGCCGTCCCACTGCCGGGCTCCAACACCCTATCCACGTGAGGCTGTCCTTCCCCCATCTGAGGCTCCATCCCCTGTACTTGACTTTGCCCACTGTGGGTGCCCTGCACGCCTAGCCCAGCTTTGTCACCTGCGGTGGGTTTGGCTTCCTTCCTGCGTCACCTGTTGGTACCAATGCATCTTGGCAGCGACTCACCTGAGGGCTTTGCCCTCGGTTATTCAGGCCGGAAGGAGAAGTACAGGAATGGAAGCGGAAGGGGCTGGGCCAGGAAGAGGAAGACAGTGGGTACGTTCTGGACGGACGTGACTGTGGAAAAGGAAGAGATGCTTTTTGCTTCCTCTTGGTGGTTCTTTGTGCACTGCTCTTGGCCCCTTTTCTTCTCAGTCTTTTCTATCTTTGTTTTGGAACCAGATTTCAAAGAAGAGTTTTTCTGGAATCTAAGATTTTTTAAGGGAGTTTAGACTCCCTTAATAAAAAATGGAATGCATGGTTTCGATATGAGAGAAGACTTACAGAGAAGCCCATTTTGTACTGTCTGTGTAAAAAGGATACTTTGTTTGTCTACCATAAACTTAACATAGACAGCAAAAGTTCTTTACAATTCCTGGTTAACACGAAAATACAGATTTTATCTGTATCAGTAGGATAGCATGCATTTGCCTGAAAGTTTCATAAAAGCAGCAAGGAGTCTTTTTTTTTTTTTGCTTATAGTTGTATCCAGGCAAAGGGGAAACTGAGGCAGAAAACAACATGAAACCTCCCACCTTATGCCACGGTGCCTACCCCCTGCTTGGGCCTTGGTGGAGTGGCAGTTATGCAGCCATTAGGCAAGATTAGGGAGCTGGGAAGGGTCTTGCCCCTAGACAGATCAGCTAGTCCATCAGTCAGGAGCCCGGTCCAGCCTGCAGCCCGCCCGTATGTAGCACTTACTTCACCCTGTATATGTGCATTGTGTTGGTTCTTTTGCTAAACTTCTATAGGTCAGCATCACCAACAGCAGGATACTGAGCCATCCTCAAGGAATTTCCAAATATCCCTATTTACACATTAACAATATTGCATTTTGTGTTTGAAATTTACTTAAGTTTCTTACAGTTTTATGTCTGGCATCTTCCTAACACAGTTTGAATTTTCATTTTCTGTATGTTTTAATTTCTCGTGAGAGAGGGAGGAATTTGAATATAGATTTCTTTTGCAAGCAGGTTATATAAGAATCCATATTTATTAAAGAAGATAAGCTGAACAGTGCTTACTGATTTTCCAACAGGGTTACTCATTTTTCAGAGAAATTTTATACACTTTCATGCAGTGGATACTTAAAGGTATTTAAGTTGTGACACAATTTAAAACATTTTAGTTTGGACCTAAATTAGAAAATGTAGCCTGTTATCTGTGGCACGCGTGCAGTTGGGAGTAATGCAGATTTGTTACATAACTGACTCTTTGCCAGTATAATTCAGGAACTGTATATTGGAGTCTGGAGTTAAATTGTATTTAGGATCTAATCTGAGGAGCTCAAAGGAAAAACAGCAGGTTACCAGCTGCCCAGTTTCTGGCTATGGAAGAAAATAATTTTTAGGAATTTGGATCTCTGTTCCTACTATTTATCTTTAGAGAAGCTCACAATATTAATATTTTCCACAAGCGGGGAAAAGAGACTGTATCACTGTTCATTTTGTGTTGCATTCAGCTATTGATTGAGCGTGATCCATAGGCTATTTTAACAGGCTCTCCTTTATCTGTTCTGGAGACATTGTAATTTGGAAGGAGTCGGGTAATCATAGAGAAGAAGTAAAAACAGAAAAGTACCTAATGTGATTAAGTCTTAAAGCAAATCAAGATGCACTTCACAGTTCTGCCCTGGTTTCACCTTCCCATCCTTCCCCCAGCTGGACAGATAAACCCCATTCTCCTCTCAGGGGCAGGAACTTCACAGCATCATCCCGTCAGAGAGTTTGGTAGGAAAAGTGAAGAGCAGAATAGAAATAAGCACTGCCCTGAAGGATGCCAAATCATTTAAAACTGCTCCGGCAATTTTAAGGACGTTTGAGGGAACCCTCCTACACTGTTGGTGGGATTGGAAACTGGTGCAGCCGCTGGGAAGAACAGTACTGAGGTTCCTTAGGAAACTAAAAATAGAGCTACCATATGATCCAGCAATACTACTCCTGGGCATTTATCAGGAGAAAACTACAATTCAAAAAAGTACATGCACCCAGTGTTCATTGCAGTACTCCTTGCAATAGCCAGGACATGGAAACATCCATGTCCATTCACAGATAAGTTGGTAAAGAAGATGTGGTCCATGTATACAATGGAATATCAGTCTGCCATCAAAAAGATGAGATGATGCCATTTGCAACAGCATGGATGGACCTAGAGATTATCATGCTAAACTAAGTTACGATAACAGTTATATGTGGAATCTGAAAAAATAATACAAATGAGCTTATTTACAAAACAGAAGTAGACTCACAGACATAGAAATCAAACAGTGGTTACCGAAGGGGGAAGGGGGGAGGGAGGGATATACACTAGTAGTTTAGTTGCTAATTTATGTCTGACTCTTGCTTCCCCGTGGACTGTAGCCCATCAGACTCCTCTGTCCATGGGATTCTCCAGGCAAGAATACTGGAGTGGGTTGCTGTTTCCTTCTCCAGGGGATCTTCCCAACCCAGTAATTGAACCCAGGTCTCCTGCATTGCAGACAGATTATTTACAGACTGAACAATGAGGGAAGCCCTATATATGAAATAGATAACCAATACCGACCTACTGTAGAGCACAGGGAACTATATTCAATATCTTGTAACAACCTATAATGGAAAAGAATATGAAAAAAGTATATAAATTGAATCACTTTGCTCTGCCCCTGAAATCGACACAACAGTGTAAATTAATTGCACTTCAGTAAAAAAGAGAATGTGAAACAGACAGGCTTCACGTTGGTGATTACTTGACTGTAATGACAGAGTGAGACCCAGGTTTATTTTCCAAACTTTGTAAGACTGTTTTGAGGGAAGGGATAGAAGAAACAGGTAAAGGGAAGCCCTGTCAGATTCTTAAGTTTGTCTCAGAGATTTGATCAAAGGAGCATGGAAAAGAAGGGTTTCTCTAAAGATGAAAAATGCCATCAATCACCCAACAGCTGTCTCTGTACTCTTCTTGAACTTGTCATCTGAGTTCTATGCTTTCTGTTCATTCAAAGCAATGGATTCATGCCAAATGAGACTCCTCATTAGAGACTGATTAAGTGTTGGCTGAATGGCACATCCCACTGACTGACATCCTAACAGGTGGCTTTCCTTGTACTTTCACAAACCCATGCATGTTTGCTGCGTGATACACAAAGATCTGAGGCTCTGTCTGTTTCGACTGTTTATTTTTGAGGATGCTCTGTGAAAGATACTGATTTCTAGTCATGAACCATCAGTGGTGCTATTTAAAACCCTTAATGGACAATGAAAAACTCAGCCACCCCTATAGGGAGTCACACAAGACAGACTCCCTGTGTACTTCCAGAACAAATGGTGACTCTATTAAGTTGTGTGAACTTGAGAGAATAATATATCTGCAGCTGGACTTAGGGGAGAACTTTCCTGTGGTTCTAAGCTATCTTTAAAGAGTAGAGAGCAGCCCAAGGAATTGGTACAATGGAGAGAGGATGTACACATAGTCACAGGGAGACATTTCAAGGAGAGACGGGCTGAAGATGCTCCTACTTATATGTAAAGTGAGACTAATGATGATGGCTTTTTTCTGGGGCAGCAGAGATGATTGAATGAGATGATAAATGAAAAGGATTTAACTGGGCCGGGTTCATGGTTAATGCATCAGTTAGTAATGCTCAGACACTCGATCCTGTCTGACTCTTTGCCACCCCATGGACTGTAGCTCACCAGGCTCCTCAGTCCATGGGATTCTCCAGGAAAAAATACTGGAGTGGGTTGCCATGCCCTCCTTCAAGGGATCTTCCCCACTCAGGGATCGAACCCAGGTCTCTTATGTCTCCTGCATTGGCAAGAGGATTCTTTACCATGAGCACCACCTCAGAAGCCAGTTAGTAAACAATGTTAATAAGAATAACTGCATGGTGACAGACTTAAAACACCCTCATTATGTTATTGGAGTGTAGCAGACTAGACAAGCTGGGAGCAGAAGAAGGGGATGTATTAATACTTTGTATACATTTTTGCATCAATAATCATAGCATGGCTTCTTTGAGAATAATATACATCAGTTTTTACCTCCCCTGGGAGTTTTACTTTCAGACTCACAGTACCTGGTGAGAAGGAGGTCCCAGCTGGAGTCAAGCCAGTTCAATTAAACTCCACCCAGCAACCTCCTGAACTTCCCCAGTGACTCAAAAGGTAAAGAATCCTCCTACCATGCAGGAAGCGCAGAAGATGCAGGTTCAATCCCTGGGTCAGGAAGATCCCCTGGAGAAGGGAATGGCAATCCAGTCCAGTATTCTTGACTGGACAATCCCATAGACAGAGGAGCCTGGTGGGCTACAGTGCATGGGGTCGCAAAGAGTTGGACACGACTGAGCGGTTATCACTGGGAGCTGTGAGATCCTGCCGGCCAGACTCTGGGGTCATCACCTGTGGTCTCCTCAGCAGCTCCTGAGTGTCTTGACACAGCTGAGAACAGGGAATGGTGGACAGAGAGAGCACTTTGGTCTCAGGTGGAATCTGGGTTTGGATTTGGTTTCTCCCACTTTATAGCTGCACATTTTGGACTGAAAGATGGATCCCAAGATCCCTTCTCAAAGAAAGACTGGTTGTCCAGCCTTTGAGGGTATTGTTAGCAGCAGACTTTCATATCTTAGTCTCCAGGCTGCCCCAGCTTCACAGAGCTGCCTGCCCAAGGTCAACCTTTCCATGGGTGGCCCACGTCCATAACTGATTGAGTGGGGGTATAAGTCCTCTCTCCTTTTGGCCCAATGCAGGACAATTCTAATTTCAGCTCCAGATTGTCTGTGAGTCTGTCTGGAGTTTTCAGACCTGCATCCCAGCTCAGCTTCTCCCTCTACCAGGTCCCCAGTCCTTCCCTCCACTTAGGGGTTGATCCCAAGGGCACTTTCTGATAAACACTCAGCCGTGTTTCACTTGTGCTTCCTAGAGAACCAAACTGTGACATTGCATAAATTTGACCTGAGTCTTGAGTTGACGCAGTTTTCTCATCTCTGAAATGGCAGCAGTAGCACCAGCCTCCCTGGGTAGTTGCTGGCCTTGGTGCTGATTAGATGACCTGGTGTATAAGGAAGAACCTGTTGTCAGGCTGGTCAGTCCAGCAGCAGCAGGGGTAATGTCTTCTGCTAAGTCTAAATGACCTTTACAAGTGCTCAGATAAATGGAAACATAGACATACTTTGAGAATATATGTTAATCAAAGTCCAAATGATCTCTGGAACGAAAGTTGCATCATACATATCTAGGACCCTCAGAGCCCAGGTCATGTCTGGTTGACCATCCTGTGGTGTGTCCTACGCAGACTAAAGGTAGTGAATCCCATCCTGGTGAGGTGCTCACAGACCACACTACACTGCTGAGTGAAGCTCAGAAGTTCAGCTAATACCTGAGGACCTGTGCTTCTGTAAGTTAATGGAACACCTGATTTTGGAAACCTAAGACACAGCTCGCCGCTTGTCAGGAGTGAGAGGGAGGAGTATGTAGGATCACTTGCCAACTAAACATCCTGAACTCTTTCTCTGGAGTGTCATGTTACCTGGAGAAGCCTACTTCTGTTCCCCAGCCCACCTTGGGGATTGCTCAGCCAATGGTACCTGAATCCACCAGATCTGACCATCCTGCAACTCAGATTTATGGTCCTGGACATGTGCATGTATACAATTCCATCTCTTTGCATGACCGCCTCCAGCCCCTCAGTTGAGATACTGTATTGGCTTCTTGATGCTGCTGAAAAAATTACCACAAAGTTGGGTGTTTTCAACATCAGCAATTTCTTAATTCTGGACTTCATCATTTCACAAAAATCAAAACCAATTTGTGGCAGAGGTGGGTCCCCTGGAGGCTCTGAGAAAGAAGGTTTTCGTGCCTCTTTCCTAGTTTCTGGTTCAGTTCAGTTCAGTCGCTGAGTCGTGTCCAACTCTTTGCGACCCCATGAATCACAGCACGCCAGGCCTCCCTGTCCATCACCAACTCCTGGAGTTCAGTCAAACTCACATCCATCGAGTTGGTGATGCTTTCCAGCCGTCTCATCCTCTGTCGTCCCCTTCTCCTCCTGCCCCCAATCCCTCCCAGCATCAGGGTCTTTTCCAATGAGTCAACTTTTTGCATGCAGTGGTCAAAGTACTGGAGTTTCAGCTTTAGCATCATTCCTTCCAAGAACACCCAGGGCTGATCTCCTTCAGAATGGACTGGTTGGATCTCCTTGCAGTCCAAGGGACTCTCGAGTCTTCTCCAACACCATAGTTTAAAAGCATCAATTCTTTGGCACTCAGCTTTCTTCACAGTCCAACTCTCACATCCATACATGACCACTGGGAAAACCATAGCCTTGACTAGACCGACCTTTGTTGGCAAAGTAATGTCTCTGCTTTTGAATATGCTATGTAGGTTGGTCATAACTTTCCTTCCAAGGAGTAAGCGTCTTTTAATTTCATGGCTTCAGTCACCATCTGCAGTGATTTTGGAGCCCAAAAAAATAAAGTCTGACACTTGATGAAAGTGAAAAAGGAGAGTGAAAAAGTTGGCTTAAAGCTCAGTATTCAGAAAACGAAGATCATGGCATCTGGTCCCATCACTTCATGGGAAGTAGATGGGGAAACAGTGGAAACAGTGTCAGCTTCTGGTAGTTGCCAGAAATCCCTGGTATACCCTGGCTTGGGGCTTCGAGCTCCAATCTCTGCTCCATCTTTACGTGGCCTGCTCTTAATGCCTCTGCGTCTTGCCTCCCTTCTGTCTGTCTCTTATTGGGACCCTGGCCATTGCTTTTAGGGCCCACTCTGATGATCACTCTGATGATCTCATAGCAAAATCTTTAATGTAATTATACTTACAAAGACCCTTGGGTACCGGCTTCCCAGGTGGCGCTAGTGGAAAGGAACCCATCTGCCAATGCAGGAGACATAAGAAACTTGGGTTCAATCCCTGCATCAAGAAGATCCCCTGGAGGAGGAAATAGCAACCCACTCCAGTATGCTTGCCTGGAGAATCCCAGGGACAGAGGAGCCTGGCAGATTGCAGTCCATGGGGTCGCAACGAGTCAGGCATGACTGAGTGACTTAGCACATCCTATATGCCATTTGCCAGCACAGAGACCCTTACTCCAAAAAGGGGGTGGTATGCTGAGTTTCCCAGTAGACATAACTTGGGGCCCTTTGTTCAACCCACTTCCAATACCAAGCCCCGTGGCTGGACAGCAGGTCCGCTCCTCTCCTGCATGGCTTGCTACAGACCCTCCATGCGTTCTCCAAGATCAGAGCCTGTGGGGTTCCCCTTCTTTTGAGTGCTCGGGTATTTCTAAGCTCTGTGGTGTGCAACATACAGAGATACCTCCCTGGATGATATTTATGGTAACACATGGGAAAATAAAGCAAAACTAGAATTTAGAATGAGGAAACATATGGGAATTCCACTCTTATTTAAACAGAACTCTCATCCATACGGCAATCAACAAGGATTCCTGAGGATCACTTACAGATAGGTAGGGGAACTAAACATCTGCTGTCATTGGCTCTTTGCCCCATTGCAAAAACATAGTAGATATGGTCACATTTTTCTAAAAAGTTGAGATAAAAGTTTTCAGAAGGTTTTCAGTGAATATGCATCTTCCAGCCACTTTGAATTTTCTCATTGCTTCTAGTAATTTTTCATTTGATAATCTTAGAATTTCCAGGTATATAATCAATATCATTTTCAAGTGAATCTCCACTTTCTGATTTTTAAATCCACCTTTTCTTTCCCGTTGCATTGTTTAGTACCTCCAGAAAAAAACTAGTATCAATGTGGTGGGAATAGACACACTTGTCTTTTTGTGTGTGTGTGTGTGTGTGTGTGTTTTGTTAAAGTAGGGTTGATGTTTGTTCCTTAAATCAGCATGCTGGCTTTTGGGTTAAGTTAAATAAATATTACAATCTGAAGGATGTGACCATTTATTCTTCTTCTGAGACATTTTCTGTTTTCATTTGCTTTAAACAATGATCTTGAACTTTTTCAAGAGAATTTTTTTAAGAAAAGTAACCCATGGGCAAGATTGTATGATTTCCCTTCCTTTATAGTACTGAACTATTATTGAATTTTTGGAATTAACTCAGTATGTCATGTCGTGTTTTTATCTAATTTGCTGCTTGATTCTTTTGACTAATAAATTGAGGGATATTGAATCTCTTTGAACAATAATAACAGCAAATACAGGCACATTGAGGGGTGCCGGGGGGACTCTGGGCGCTTCACTCTGGGTGGGCCCCTTCCCTCCCTCTCAAATATTTAGAGAGTGTTCCCTTTTACCCGTTCATATCCTCTGTTTAGATTTATTTTCTTTTCTGGGGTGTTTTTCTCAAGGATTTACTCTTATAAATACAGTCTCTTGTATCCAAGGTTGCAATTATATTTGCAGCATTCAGGGATCGTTTATCATGAGACTCTTTTCTGTAACCTCTGTTCTTATGTTACTTTTCCCTGGTTAGTTTCTTATTCTTCAGATTTGTCCTATCTGTATAAATTTGTGAGACATCAAGCAATTTTTTAAAATTTATTGTTCTTTATTTCTCCAAAGAATGAGTGTGGAATGTACTTGTTATTTTTATTGGTTCTTTTTTTTTTAATTTCAATTTTTTCTTTATTAATTTTCCTTTTTGTGTGTGTGTTTTGAACTTCTTGTGATTATATTGTTAGATGCTTTATCCATTTATATGTTTTCTCTCTCTTATTTATTTATATGGGTACTGAGAGCTATATATTTTCCTCTTGAGTCTGCTTTAGCTCTGTGCTATATATGAGCTCATCCTCATTATTTTCTAGATATTTTGCTGATTTGATTTGGATTTCTTTTTTGACACAAGAGAAACTTTTGCTGTGGTTTTATTTTTAGATGATAGGGGGTTTTCTCTTCTGCTTTTTAAAAAATTAATGTTAGCCTCTTTTGCATTAAAATTAGAGTTTTTTTTTTCTTCTACTTTTTAGAATGTATTGAGTTTAGCAAGTCTGAGTTTGCTCATCTAAGGTCAGCCTGAATTTCTCCTTTTTTTTAAATAATAGAATTGACATTTCTACCTAGTTTCCCAACGGACTTCATTATTTTTGAAGTCCAACAGCCTTCCTGAAATTTGATATTTTATCAAAGCTTTGCATTTAATCTGCTATTTCTCAGAGTGCCCTTTTAATATATGAGCTACTACAGCTATGCCCATCATTCTCATCATTAGCTCCCGAGCTCTCGGACCACTTGTAGGGGTGGATCACTGTACGAAATGTCACCCTAGTCATAGTATTCTTACAGCCAGTGGAGATGCTAACTGCCCAAACCTCCTGCCTCAAAGTGGGATTGCTTCCTGCAATACTCCTAGGGATGCCCCTCCTTCTCAAGCCCCATCTCCTGAACATTCTGAATCCACGAGGGCTCCCACCAGTGTTCCTACAAAGCAGAGACAAGGCTTCCACAGCCCTCTCACCTTGAGGCACATCTCCGCGTCCTTTCTGAATCCACAGCCCCCTCGATGATCTCTCGGGGTGTCTTTTCTCGCTTTCCTACCTCTGGTCCTGCCTACATTCATTAGCTTTCAGACCCATTTTGGAGTCTGGAGGTTCTATTGACTTTCTGATTTTGTTGAAAATACAAATTACTTCTGCATTTCCTATACTTTTTGGTGTTCTGGATGATTTCTAGGAAAAGAAGGATAATTTTTATCTTTGTGGGTCAAACTGGAAATATTTCATTTTTCACCTTTTCTTGGGATTCTTAAAAGTTCACCTTCTCTGCTATACCTGAGCCTCAAACTCTGATCAAGACATTGACCAAAAATGGGAAGGAGAAGAAGAAAATGACTGATAAAAGATTAAATGGAGTTGTATTATAATGTGGAATATTGTTCCCAGATTCCTAGCCAGGGGTTGATGTATTTTATCTGGCTGCTGTAACGGAATAGCATAGACTGGATGGCTTAAACAATAGGAATTTGCTTTCTCCCAGTTCTGGATGTTGGCAGTCTGAGATTAGGGTACCAGCCTGGGTTCTAGTGATGGCTCTCTTTCTGAGTGGCAGGTAGCTACCTTCTTACTGGGCCCTCATACGGTAGGGAGAGGAGAGAAAGAGAGAAAGAGACGAAGCGAGCATTCTGTTGTCTTTTCTCAGATCTGTGTGTCTGTCTCTGTCTGTGCTCAGTTGCTCAGTCATGTCCAGCTCTTTTTCGACCCCATGGACTGTAGCCCACCAGGCTCCTCTGTCCTTGGGATGCTCCAGGCAAGAGCACTGGAGTGGGTTGCCATGCTCTCCTCCAGGCATTTTCCTGACCCAGGGATCCCACCTGCATCTCTGGCCTCTCTTGCATTGGCAGCTGGATTCTTTAACCACTGAGCCATGGGGGAATGACACTAAAATCAGATCAGTTCAGAGCTCCATTCTTAGGTCTCCATTTAATCTGAATTCCTTCCTTACTATAGCCAGGCTGTGCTGGGGGTGTGGGGGGGTTAGGGCCTCCACATGTGAGTTGGGGAGGCAGACACAGTTCAGTCCATAGCAGTTGGTCTTCTGGTTTACTGCCAGTTTAGCAAGTCTGAGACTCAGACATCCCCACTCTCCTGTCTCATTGAAACTGTTCTGTCGGGAGGCAGACCTGAGTAGACCAGACGCAGAGTTAAGGTGGTGAAGGGACCTGGGTCCTCGGCCCTCAGGGACCGGTGGGGAATCGGTGATCTGGAGATGACGGTTGAGGTCGTGGGGACCCTCCTGAGGACCCCGTGCTCTCCTGCTTGGTGCTGTTCTTATGCTTTTCTACAGGAGTCCTCACATTGTACGTTTTTGTCTGTACGCCCTTCTGTCACACATTCCCTGGGCCATGAGAGGAGCTGTTGAGATCTGTGGCAGCAACCCGAGCTCTTTAATATTTGTATTTGTCCCAGCTCTGAGGGTACATAATGTTAAGTGGATGCCTGAATGAATAGATGCATGCAGGATGGGATGATGGGCACACACACACACAACCAGATGTAGAGACAGTGCAAGCACCCGTGTGCCTTGGACGACACCAGCGAGGGTGCTGGTGGGCAGTTCTTTCTCTTTGCCCTGTCTCTAGCACGACCGCTGGGTGAAAGAGTGGCCTTCAAGAGTCAGAAAGTTCCAACGGCTGTGGGTGAAAGAGTGGCCTTCAAGAGTCAGAAAGTTCCAGCGGCTGTGGGTGAAAGCGTGGCATCCAAGAGTCAGAAAGTTCCAGCGGCTGTGGCAGCCTCAGACTTTCACTTTATCCTTTTGTTTTCTTCAAGATAAGTCAGATCCTCACTTGAATTTTAGATAAGTTTTAAATCAGACTTAACGTCTTAACATAGATATCAAAAGAAAGACACAAAGGTGATTGAAGAATTAGGAAACCAGTTACAGAAAGCAAAGTCCAAAGATCTGGGGTTTCTCATCATTGTCAGAGAAATGAGATGAAGCTGAACTGGCTCCACTGATATTAACATAATCCAAGGATGAATAGACTGCATTGAGCAGCCCCTGTGAGCTTTGTCTCTGAACCCATAGAAGTCACCATATTTTAGCTATTTAAGAAGGCAGAGAAGGTCACTGATTTGGATTCCATTAATGGAGAAATAAAGACATTTTCAGAAATCCATAAGACACCAAGGACATTAATTTGAAATAACTGCCTTACCCGTGTATCTGAGGAAGTTTTGTCAAGGCAGTATTGCACTGAGTGCTTCCACCTATGGGTTTTACTGTGATCTAAACCTTTGATTTAAGGTTTATTAACAGGTCAAAGACTGCTTCTCTTCGAGCATGAGAGAATTCTGTAGGCAGGGCTAGGCTTTCATATGGAAGGCCTTCTAGTCTTTCCCCTCCAAAGGGTGTCTGGACTCTTAGGAAATTCTTCTTATCATGGGGTGGAAGTCTTGTGTGCCAAACACAGAGGTTCCTGAGTGGACCGGTCACTTCTGGCGCATTTGGGCATGTGAGGTTGGAGATGATGGTTCTCGAGTCTGAGGTGTGTGGACCCCAGCAGAGGAGGAGGTGTGACCGGAAGAGCCTCACCTGTGCGGGTGAGACACACTGCCATTCCCGTCGTCCTTTGGCAACCCTACAGAGTTGGTTCAGTAAGAATTGGCTCAGTTGAGTATCATTTTCACTCCCTCCCTTAGAAAATCTTCTCAGGGAAGGTAGGTGGGATGAATTGGGAGGCTGGGATTGACATATATACACTACTATATATAAAATAGATAACTAATGAGAACCTACTGTACCGCACAGGGAACTCTACTCAGTGCTTGTGGTGACCTAAATGGGAAGGAAATCCAAGGAAGAGGGGATATATGAATACATATGGCTAATTACCTTTGCTGTACAGAAGCAATTGACAAACCAGTGTAAAGCAGTTATACTCCAGTGAAATGAAGAAAGAAAAGTTTCTCAGAGGACTCTAGGACCTGGGGGCAACAGTATTGCGTTTTGGCTGTGACGTGAGCAACAAGATTGCATGCAAATCAACTTCCCCACACTTTTAGGTTTTTGTTGTTGTTGCATGATCTTCTGTGCATCAAAATCCATTCTGGACGTTTCCCTCTCCTGTGATTTGCCTTTACTACCTATCTAACAGCTTTTTTGTAATTTTGAGGAATTTTGGTCAGTTTTTTCTTATAAATAAGTCTTCATGTTGATTTAGTTTTCAGAACAAAAGCTATCATTTTTAAACAAAATTTGAAAGTAAGTGTGCAGACTTAACAGTTCTTCCCTTCCCTTCCCTTCCCTCTGTCTCATGCGGAATTTAAAGAATTTTGTGGATGTGCTAGTTGTGTAGAAATTTGACCCTGGTGTTAGATTCTTAGAGAAAATCTTAAGAACGAACTATTTTGAGCTTATCTCTCGGATCAATTGAAGAGTCTCATTTCTTATTTGACATGTTTTGAAATCGAATGCTTATAACATCCGTTTAAAAAAAAATGGTAAAAAAGTATTTCCGTTTCTTCCCAGGCCTTTTGTCACGCATATAACTTAAGAATCAGTCTGATTACCTCTGGCTTCAGGTCTCAGGAAACGTTTGTCTTCAGTATTAGTCAGAAGTCACTTTCCTCAGCCCTTCATCCTGTCTCCCCTGCCCTGGATGCCTCTCTGACTCCTGGGGAAGCTCCAGGCTGACCCCCAGCTCTCCAAGGGATCATTGTAAACCTCACGCCTACCTTCATATTCCTCCAGGGATTCTCTTTTCCCTGCAGATCTCCTGGGACAGCAAAGCAGGCCCTGTACCCCCCGCAGCCCCGCCCCGCCCCTTCCCCGTGGACGCTGAGCCCTGCAGATGCTGAGTGACTTGCGGGTGCCTTGTCCTGCTTCCTCTCCTCTCACTTCAGGGCTGTTACATCTGTTTTGTCCTCCGTCTGGCACGCCCTGCGGTTATCACCCAGCCAGTCCTTGAGAGTGAGCTGGTGTCCCCCAGAGAAAGTCCTCCATGGCCTGAGAACTTGTCCCAGGAGCCCAGTGGTCATGCTCCTCTTCTCTCAAGTTCACTGGCTCTCTTTTCAGGCTCCTGCACTATCGGGATAATCCTTATAAAAGGCATCTGTCTTTTCTATCTCCGGGCGGGCAGATGCCTCCCAAATATGTAGCATGCTTCTGCTGCATCTGATCTTATGAACCTCAAGTTATAGAACTGGGAAAACTTGCTTTTTGTGTGATGTCCTAGCAGAAGTTGAATTCTTTTGTAAAGTATTTTTGCTGAATCCCCCAGAACTAAAAGATGGTGTTTCCCCTTTTCAAAGGCAGCCTGATGCATAATTCTGAATAGAACGGGACTGCTTTCATTTTGGAGCCTGAAAGACTTGAGCTCTAATCCCAGTTGTGGGTGAACTGGTTATATGAATTTGAGCAAATGACTTAGCTTCTCTGAGCATCTGTTTACTTATATGTAAAGAAGGCCAATGACAGAACTAGACTGAGGATTAGAGACTGTGTGTCTGTATTCCTAGCTGAGTGTTTGGCCTGTGTTGTGTTCAATAAATGTCAGGCATCCATTAGGTTATGGATTTCTGGATTTTCTCTCTCTGGCCTATTTTTTGTTATTTTTCAGTTCTACACACGTAGTCAACTTTTAACATTAGAGGATTTATTCCTGAAGTGTTTAGATGGGTGAAAATGCTCTACATCTAGCAAGATATCCCGTGATGATAGTTTAGAACAGTTAATGGGAGACTCATATAAACCTAGGGGGAACCATTATAACCAGTATTGTTGTTGTTCAGTCGCTCAGTCGTGTCTGACCCTTTGCAATCCCAGGGACTGCAGCATGCCAGGCTTCCCTGTCTTCAACTATCTCCTGGAATTTTGCTCAAGTTCATGTTCATTGAGTCAGTAATGCTATCTAAAAATGAGTAGATGCCTGAGGGATGAGATAATAATGCACAACCGGATACAGAGGCTTCATAAGCACCCGTGTGCCTTGGACCCCAGAGAGGGCGGTAGCAGACACTTCTTTCTCTTTAACCCGTCTCCGAGCATGACCGCTAGGTGAAGTAATGGTGTCCTTTAAAAAGAATCAGGAAGAGGGGACCATGGCCCCAGCATCCACAGACTTTCAGTTTATCCTTTTGTTTTCTTCAAGATAAGTCAGATCCTCACTTGAATTTTAGGTAAGTTTTAAGTCAGACTTAAAGTCTTACAGAGGAATCAGAGGAAAGACTCAAAGATGACTGAAGAATTAGGAAACTAGATATGTAAGGGAAGTTCAAGGATCTGGGATTATTCATCATTGACAGAAAAATAAGATAATGTTGAACTGGCCTTACATAAGATAATGTTGAACATAAGATAATGTTGAATACGGATATTAACACGATCCATAGGAAGAACAGCCTGAATGCCTGAGTCGAGCAGCCCCTGTGAGCTTTGTCTCTGAACCCATAGAAGTCACCATATTTTAGCTGTTTAAGGAGGCAGAGAAGGTCACTGATTTGGGTTCCATTTTAAACGAGAAATAAAGACATTTTCAAAAACCCTGAAGACACCAAGGACATTGATCTGAAGTAAACTGCCTTAAGCGTATCTCAGGAAGTTTTGTCAAGGAAGTATTGTATTGTGCTTAGTTATAACCAGTATAACCTCTGTCAGTTAGATCAACAACGAAATGCCCAAAACTGTAGACTGCCATTATGTAGTATGGGAGGTGATTTAAGAAGGAGCTTTCAAAACTAATTTCTTTAATAACAATAATAACTTTAAATTGTAGTATTTTTACAAATCAGATTACAATAAATCTGTTTCTCGTAGATTTAGAGAGTCTATTAAATTAATGTCGCTTCTAAGTTCACCAGCCTGTGAAGACGTTATATGAATAACTGCTGGATTCTAGTCCTTTACTAAGTGCTTCCAAAATGAGGATGATTTAAAACAACAACAAAACCTCAAGCACTTTAACATCTACTAGGAGATGTAAGTAGCATTGAGAAACAAAAATATAGATTCATAGCAATTTACTTGGGGTGGTGATTGTGTCCTCGGCGATACAGTTCTTCACCAGCAATTCACCATAGTAAGACGTCTACACTCCTAGATTCTGCATTTAGCACTTAGAGGCTGAAGGACCTGCCTGGTTGACCAGTGGTTAAGACTTCATCGTCCAGTACAGAGTGTGCGGGTTCAATATTGAGTCAGGAAGCAAAGATCCCTTATGCCTCGCGGCCAAAAAGCTGAAACATAAAACAGAAACAGTATTGTAACACATTCAATAAAGACTTTAAAAATAGTTCACATCAAAAAAAAGAAATTCTTTAAAAAAGAAAAAAGAACTTAGAAGATGATTTAAAGTGATAGCAGCTCTCTCCTTCACTCAACTGTGAGATTTGTCAGTTGGATTTACAAGTATTACCATGAACCGCAAAGGAGGCCTGTGTATGTTCTAGAACAGGGGTTCACAGTCTTTTTCTGGGAAGGACCACAGAGTAAATATTTTCAAATTTTCAGGCCATCTGGTCTCAGTGGCAGCTACTCAACTTTGCTTGCTGGAAACTGCAGACACCTATGAACAACATGAGAGCAAATGGATGTGGCTGTGAGCCAATAAAACTTTATTTACAAAGTCAGACTTGGCACATGGCTCATTCTAGAATAACAACTGGCAATCCTAGTTTCACTCTTCACTGTAATAATAATTCCTCAGCCCACAAAATCTTTAAATGCCTGGTATTTCACTTCTGTTCCCTTGAACATAGTTTGCTGTTTTGCAGAAATTTATAATACGCCACTCCCAAAGCCACCCTTTCTCTTAGGTCTCCACTTTGTTCTGTGAGCCGCATAAGAGGCCTTGCTTGCATCACATTCTTAATGAATAGGAGCTGGATTTTTATTTCAGGGGTCTCAGCACCCCCACTCGGGATGTGAGACGAGGATTTTCATTCTTTCCCATCTCTTGTTTCTGCAGTGCCCTGGATGTGTATGCACGTCACTGGCAGGATTCTGAGCAGATGCTCCAGGGCCTCACATGACACAGTTAGCATTTTCAACCACGTGTCACTGACGGAAGTTCACACGTACACGCCATACATTTTTTCAGCTCATGGGGTCCTGCTAAACATTTCCCCCCCGAGTCTTCAAAAGAAGAGAATAAAAATGTCTTGGGACATATGGATTAACACTTCTCCCAGCTTGTATCCTGGTGGGGTCTCTGATTTAAAGAGACAGGCAGCTGTTGGTGAGATCGGACTGCACATTTTGCTAAAGGATCGTTGATTCTTTAGGTCCTATGCATTCCTACCTCTGCTTCTCTCTCTCCTTTTTTAAATTAAGTCCAAATTGAGGGAGGGATCAAGGGAAGATCAGAACCTTCTTAGAAAAGACACAAGGATTTTCATTCCATCCTTTGGTGGGGTTCTTCCCAGAAATCTGCTTATTCAGCCGTCAGGTTTTACTCTCTTGGCTGAGAGATCCCCTAAAGCTGCATCTCTCGTATGATTGCTTGTATATAGCCAAGGCTCCTGACTAGTGTGCAGGATACAGTTACATGAGCATCAGTTATTTGACCCCTTTCCATTTGCAGCTGTTTTCATTTCGCTTTTCCAAAGAATTCTCAGTCATTTAGGCTTCTGACCCCATCCCCTCTCAGGAGGTCTTTAAAAGATTGAGATACTTTGTTTAGAACGTCTGAAAATTTAAGGTGCAGAATTTTCATGGTCTGCCCAAAACTGGCATCTAAAAATAAAATGTACGCTGACTGGCAGCTTGAGAAGTGCCCAGATCGGCAGATGGTGTGAAATGCAAGACTTGTAAAATGAAAATATATGCGGGAAAATACAGAACTCTTTCCTATTTATTGAAGGTCTGATGGGAACACAGGCTCTTGGTAGACACACTGGACTCTTAGGTTGGGGGGATGCTGGAGACAGAAGGAGTCTGAGTTCTAGCCGGGCACTGGAGGAGATCCCACCTGAGGTCATGAGGGTGAGACAGGAAGGTGTGGTCTGAGAACGAAAGCAGTGTCACACACGGGGTCCGTCTCGGACGCTGCAGGCGGGCCCAGTGTGCCCCGTGCCTCCCCCATCAGTATGGAAGGAAGCCTTCAGGTGCACTCCGCAGGCTCACCCCTGCCTCTGCCTGTCCCACATTTCCAATCAAAGGCTTGTCTGGTGACAGTGGTGATGCTGAAGGCACCCCTCCAGCAATGTTGATGACGTGAGTCTGGAGGAGATACGGTGTGTGATGGAAGTTGAAGACAGAGACAAAAGCAATTTTGTCCAATTAGGACATGTGACAAATCACTTAAGATGAGACTTATTTTGAATGGATGAGTCGAAAGGTGATCTGCGGAAGCAAAAAACAGGAGAAGCGGAGAGTCACAGGATTTCTCATGACAGAATTTGAAGGATTTTAGGTGTCTTGCAGAGGATGAGATGGTTGGATGGCATCACCAACTTGATGGACATGAGTTCGAGCAAGCTCCGGGAGTTGGTGATGGACAGGGAAGCCTGGCGTGCTGCATTCCATGGGGTCACAAAGAGTCGGACATGAACTGAACTGAGGTGTCTGCAAATTGCATGTGATTGGTTTGAACTGGTGCTGAATGATGACTTCTCCCAAGCAAGAGCATGTGCAGTGTGTCCACATCAAACAAAAGCAAAATAACGATATCAACAGAAACTCCTCTCCCTTCGTGTCTTTTACTGAGAAATGCATTTCCAGAAAATCAGTTGATGGTAACTAATGGATGAACATTGACTATTTGATTGACCATGAGTTAACTAACATCTGCTTTCCCAGGCATCTTGACCCAGTCAAACACTCCACTGCAGAGGGGAACCTGAGCCCAGGTGTGGGAGCAGGGGCCTCAGAGTTGCCCAGCTTGTAGATGGTGAGTGTGGACTGGATTCAGGCCCAGGTCCCTCACCGCTGTGGGGTTTTTTGAACACTGTCTCCCACCTCCACTGCTGTAAACTATTCAATAGAAAACTCAGCTTTCCCAGAGGTCGCATCATGAAAGGATGCTTGAGTGCTCACTCGCTTCAATCGTGTCCGACTCTTTCTGACCCCATGGACTGTAGCCCACCAGATTCCTCTGTCCATGGGACTCTCCAGGCAAGAATATGGAGTGGGTTGCCACGCCCTCCTCCAGGGGGTCTTCCTGAGCCAGGGACTGAACCCCAGTCTCCTGCAGTGTGGATTCTTTACTGCTGAGCCACTGGGGAAATGGAAAGATAATCTTAGGTGATTCTCCTGACTTTAATGGTAGACTGAGGAGGAATTAGATTTTTGACCACGGGGTTCATTATCATTTGAATGAAGGACAGTGAAAGCATCATGAGAAGAACAGGTCTTTTCAAAGCCTAAGGGTGAACTAGCCCCACTGTTGATGGCCCATTGTATCTGTAAATCAGGCCTCTGTGTACAGGATCACCCTTCCCAGCAGGGACAGTGAGAACAGGAAGATGGGGACAGAGGAGTGAACGCTGGCCCAGGACCCTGGGGACGTGGTGGTCTGGTCCACCACTGAGGAAGCAGCCTGTGCGTCTAGTCCTTGTCCCTGGGCTAATGACCTCATCTGTGAATGAGGGGTTTGGAGAAAACAATCCTAATTTCTTTTCCAGCTTTATTCTTTCTTGATTATGTAAAAAAAGTGCAGAGCATCTATGTAAAAACTATTCTATTACATAATGAAAGGGAAGAAAGATCTGACCCACTAGGAACTAACAGGTTTCCGGTGCTGGTGTGGTTGGGAAATGGGGCCCAGGCGTTTGTTATGAGATAGTGTGGAGAAAATCCAGTTAGAAGTCTTGACGATGGGGTTCCAATGGGAATGACTTCAGTCCACATTCTTTGCCCAGACTCAGGCTAAAATCCACTGGAGTTCTTTTTCTTCTTGCTTTCTATATTTGTTTTTTGATGAAAAAGAAGCCCCAAACTCAAAAACTACAATCAGTTTACTCTGAACAACCTTTGGAAAATTAGACACCCTCAAGCGAAGACCTGATGTGCAGCAAAGTGATGCCACTCAGGCTCCCAATCTTAAGGACCACGTCCTTGGTCCCTCCGGGGAACCGTCCTGAGCTCTTCACTCAATGGCAGCTTCCAGAACTGTAGGCTTAGTGACCACATGACCTTTATCAGTTCATTTCTTATCACTCTGCTGCTTTAAACTCTGACTCAGCTATCCAGCTGGGAAGCAGAATAGCATCGTTCTTTTTCTTTTTTTAATGATTTTATAATTTATTTATTTATGGCTGTGCTGATTGAAAAAAAAATAAAAATGATTGATTTTGAATGGTTTTATAATTCATTTATTTGTGGCTGTGCCAGCTCTTCGTGGCTATGTGGGCTTTTCTCCAGTTATAAAGAGCAGAGGCTGCTGCCCAGTTACAGGGTGTGGGCTTCTCTCATTGTGGAGCACAGACCGTAAGGTGCACGCACTTCAGTAGGTTTGCAGCACATGGGCTCAGTAGTTGCAGCTCCCAGGCTCCTGAGCACGGGCTCAATAGCTGTGGTGCAGGAGCTTAGCTGCTCATGGCATGTGGGATCTTCCCAGACCAGGGATCAAACCTGTGTCTCCTACTTGGCAGGCAGGTTCTTTACCACTGAGTCCCCCAGGAAGACCCTTGTATTTCTTTTAAATGCATTGATACTGCACCATATAAAATAGATATACTATAAGTCTCTCAAGTTATTCTAAATTGTTGATTAGCCCAGATAGGAGTTTATCAATATTATTGATCATTTCAAAGAACCAGGTTTGATTTTTCTTGATTTTCTCTATCATTGTCTGATTTTTAATTTCATTAATTTCTGCTCTAATTTTGTTACTTCCATTCTTCTGCTCGCTTTGTGCTTAATTTTGTCTTCCTTCTCTACTTTCCCAAAATGAAATCTTATGTTATAGACATTAGATCTTCTTTTTTAACATTCAAATGTAATGCTACCAACTTCCCTCTAAACATTGCTTTTGCTGCATCGCACAAATTTTAATAGATGGAATTTTTGTTTTCACTTCAAAATATTTTTAAATTTCCCTTAAGATTTGTCTTGAGTGATGGATTATCTAGAAGTATATTGTTTACCTTCCAAATATTTGGGGACTTTTCCAACTACTTTCCTGCTACTGATTTCTAGTTTCATTCAATTCTGGCCTGAGCACATACTTTGTAGGATTTATATCCTTCCAAGTGTCTTAAGGATGGTTTTATTGCCCAGGATGTGGTCCGCTGCAGTGACTTTGCCTCGTATTTTGGAGAAGACCGTGTTTTCTGCCATTGTGAAGACGGTGTGTCCTGTAAATGTCAACTTGGCTGGTGGTTCAGCTCAGTGTGAGGTTCACCAGCTCTCAGAGTGGGTTTGTCCTTTCTGTTCTATCAGTTTTTACCTCACGTATTTTGACTCTGGGGTTGTTGTATATGCATTTGGGATTATTATATATTATTGGAGAATTCACCCTTTTCCATTTTGTAAAGTCACTCTTTATCCATGATAATCTCTCTTGCTCTGAAGTTGGCGTTATCAAAGTTAAAATGACTGTGGCAGCTTTGATTAGTGGTAACAGGTATTTCAAACAGTGTTCTTCATGAAAACAGAAGCTGGTTGAGGTTCAGGAACACATATCGTATTAGAATCTGCTTCTTTCAGCCTTAAACATGCATTCCAGTGTACATTAGGTGCGGTCTTCCAAGGTGGCTCAGTGGTAAAGTATCCGACTGCCGATGCAGGAGATGCAGGAGACCCAGTCCTTGGGTCAGGAAGATCCCCTGGAGAAGGAAATGGCAACCCACTCCAGTATTCTCCCCTGGGAAATCTCATGGACAGAGAAGCCTGGTGGGCTGCAGTCCATGGGGTCACAAAGAGTCGGACACGACTTAGCCACTAAACAACAACAGCAACAACGATGCATTAGGTGCAGACAAATACTGTTTGACTCCCCTTACACGAGGTGCCTGGAATAGGCAGATTCATAGAGTCAGAAAGTACAGGAGTCAAGGGTGGGGGAGTGAGGATGGGGAACGGGAGTTAGTGTTTAATGGGGACAGCACTTCAGTTTAAGAAGATGGAATGTTCAGGAGGCTGATGATGGTGAGAGCTGCCCAGCAACGTGAGCGTACTTAGTGCCCCTGAACTGAACAGTTACATATGGTTAAAACAGTGTGTTTTATATTATGTGACTTTTACCACAATACCAAATATTTTTAAAATCTGACTGAGATGCACTCAGGACTCTGAGAGACAGAGTTGAGAGCAAGTGAGCTCGCTGCTCTTTGCCTCATGCTTTCCCCCTCCCCGCACGGTCTGACGCCTGCTCTGTGAGACCGAGCCCCTCAGCAGAATCTGTGCTCCCACAGAACCAGGGAAGAGCGTGGACCTGCACACGGTCCGGGTCTCTTGTGGCAGCTGTAAAACACGACCGTGAATCTGGTGGCTTTAAACAGTGCAGTTTTCTTCTCACTCAGTTCTGGAGTCTGAAAGGATGCCATCCATTTCAGTGGGGACAGAGTCGAGGCGTTGACAGGGCGGCTTCTCCTGAAGGTTCTGGAGGAGATTCCGTCTCCTTGCCTTCTCCAGCTTCCAGACTCTGCCTGCCTTCCTGCATCATTTCAACCTCTTGCTTCCGTCATCACATCACCTATTTCCCCTCTGATCCTTCTGTGCCCCCTCTTATAAATACAAATCCCTTTTTACTGGACCCACCTGAACCATCTAGGATACTCTCCTCATCTCAAGACTCTTACCTTAATCGCATCTACAAAGCTCCACTTTTCCTCTCAGGCTGCATCCCTGGGTTCTGAGGATTAGGGTGTGGACGTCTTCTGGCCACGGCCTGGCCTACTCAAAATGCTCAAGATGTGGGGGTCTTGGGAAAAGTTGCTGTTCAGCCCACCGCACAGGTGCCTTCTCCTGTGTCATCCATCACATCACTCTCACCTGCAAAAATAAACAAGGGAAGAGTGCTGGGAGCATTTCCAGGAAACTCCCTCCATGTGGAGACATGAGAGAGGGGAATCACAAATAAGCAAAAGCCAGGTTGATCTGGGAGTCCGACCTGAGACAGGTTCCCAAGGACGAAGCCCGAGTTGTCACGGGTGTTTGATGGGGGTGCCTCCTGGGTCTGGCCTGAGCCTGTTTGGTCATGCTACTCCTTGTACTGGAGAAGACTCTTGAGAGTCCTTTGGACTGCAAATAGATCCAACCAATCAATTCTAAAGGAAATCAACCTTGACTGTTCATTGGAAGGACTGATACTGAAGCTGAAACTCCATACTTTGGCCACCTGATGTGAAGAGTCAACTCATTGGAAAAGACCCTGGTACTGGGAAAGATTGAAGGCAGGAGGATAAAGGGACGACAGAGGATGAGATGGTTGGAATGGCATCCCTGACTCAGTGGACATAAATCCGAGCAAACTCTGGGAGATGGTGAAGGACAGGGAAGCTTGGTGCACTGCAGTTCATGGGGTCGCAGAGTTGGATGTGATTGAGCAACTGAACAACAGCTACCACCCCTTATACTTCTCTTTGCTCAGAAGCACAGGGGCTGACCTGGCACCAGGGTGCTCCAGGCTCTCAGCACCGGCAAGAGTTGGAGGGACACAGGAAAAGAAAGCCCATAACCCTTCTTCTTTACTTTGTGACCTTAACGGTGCTTCTCCCAGTGTCATCTCCTGACCAACTGGACCAGTTTGCTTCTCTCCGGTCACCTGTGGGCTCTGCTAACATCACCTCCATCCTTTCCCTCCAGCCTGGGGTCGGGCATGGGGTCGGGTGGGCTTCCTCTGTCTCTAACGTCTGGTTTGCCTCACCCCTGCTCCTCTAAGTTGGCCTCTCAAGTCCTTCATTTCTGTGTAACTGCTCTGGGTGTGTAGTAGTCACGTCTAGCTCATAACAAACCCCCCCCCAAAGCTAGTGGCTCAAAACCACATTTACTGTCTGTCTCAGTTTCTGGGGGCCTGGGGTCCAGGCACAGCCTTGCTGGGCCCCCTGACTTGGGCTCTGTCTCAAGGCTGTCAGCAGGGACAAAGATATCCCAAGACCCGCCAGGGATGGACCCGGGCCCCCTCACACATTGGTCGGAAGGATTCAGCTCCTCGTGGATGGTTTGTCTCAGGGCCTCCCTTTCTCAAGAGCTATTGGCTGGTGGCCTTAGTTTCTTGCTCCTTGGCTCCTGCCAGAGGGCGGTTCACAACACGGTCATTGGCTTCTTCAGAGCAAGTGAGGGATGAGGCAACAGGGCACCAGCAAGAGAAGATAGGAGGAAGACAAAGTCACGGTCTTCGCAGCCTCAGCTGGGAAGTGACATCTGAGCAATCGCCTTTGCAGGTTCTGGTCATGGGAGCAGGTCACTGGGTCCCGCATCCAAGGGGAGGGGGTAACATGGGTGTGAACGGAAGGGGATGTTGGGGGCCATCCGAGCAGCTGGCTAGTGCAGACACATGCCTCACCCTTAGGTGTGGTTCCATATCCCATGATACAGTGCGTCTCTGAACCATCCTGATTGAGCTACTGAGTTCATTGTCCATGAACAGATGCCTTTCTGCCTTTCTTATCTGTATTAGTGAATCGGTAGGCTGGCCACTTGCAAATCCAGGGAAGTTTCTCCTCCCTGTTACAGAAGGAGCTGCTTGTGGGAAGCTGTGTGTGCCCACGAAGCAGAGGAGTAAATGCCCATCCCATCCTGGAGGCTAGCAGAAGTTTCCAGGGCACGAACACCTTGTTCAAATCCACCATGCCCAATCCCAATGATCACAGATGCCCGAGTTTAGGAAAGCAATGCATTTCCACCGTATTTATTTTCAGTGTGTGAAAAAGTGTTAGTTGCTCAGACGGTAGCCTGCCAGGGTCCTCTGTTCATGAGATTCTCCAGGCAAGAATACCGGAGTGGGTAGCCTATCCTTTCTCCAGGGGATCTCCCCAACCCAGGGACTGAACCCAGGTCTCCCACATTGCAGGCAGATTCTTTACCATCTGAGCCACCAGGAAGCTTTTCAATGTACCCAGCTGCTATGCTTGGAGAACTTGGCCTGTTAGAAGGTCAGTTGCTTCTCTCCGAAGGTTGTTTCAGTGGTGACAGGGCGTCCTAATCCTTCAACGTGGCATCAGTGTGCCCCCCGCCCTGCTGCCGCCGATAAGCAGCCCTTTTGCACCTTTGTTCTCTGCAATTGCCGTTCCTCGGTAATCCCCACCGTACGCACAGCTCAGCCACACTGAAGGCTTGGCGATTGGATGTCTTATCGGTCTCCCCACAGCTGCTTCACGGGAGTTTTGAGCACTCAATCTTTGCAGGGGGAGCACTGCAGAAGCAGGAGGAAATTTCTGCCTCCAAATGATCCTTTCTAGAACCACTGGCAGCAGTTCACTTTTTCTGTCTTTGGAAGCTGTTCGTCCAAATCAGCTGCATCCCTGCTCTCACTACTCCTTTTCATCTGTGAAACATGCATCCTAAGCCTCCCACCATTAGTAAGTTGTTGTTTGGTTACTAAGTCATGCCCAACTCTTTTGCAACCCATAGACTGTAGCATGCCAGGCTCCTGTGTCCATGGGATTTCCCAGGCAAGAATTCTGGAGTGGGTTGCCATATCCTTTTCCAAGGGATCTTCTGAACGGAGGGATCGAATCTGAGTCTCCCTCATTGCAGACGGGTTCTTCACCACTAAGCCACCCGGGAAGCCCCATTAGTAGGTATGAAATGCCTTAAACATACACTGACGAAGCTTATGCTTTTCTGTGCCTGTCCCAAGGTCTTCCCCACACAAGACAAAATAGAAATCCAGTTCATCTGACATTTTCTCACTGTCCCCCATCATTGAATGAATAACGATGCTTGAGAAAATATGACAATAATAGAATGATGGCCAACAGCCTTTATTTGTGGCTAAGTTGCTGGCTCAGATGGTAAAGAATCTGCCTGCAATGCAGGAAACCTGGGTTCGATCCCAGGGTCAGGAAGATCCCTGGGAGAAGGGAATGGCAACCCACTCCGGTATTCTTGCCTAGAGACTCCCATGGACAGAGGAGCCTGGTGGGCTGCAGTCCATGAGGTCACAAAGCATCGGACACGACTGAGCGACTAAGACTCACTTTTCACTTTCACTTTTGAGTTTAATGTGTGTTTCATTTTATTTAATCCCAAGCATTTAACAGGTTTTATCTTACTTAATTTTGGTCATAAAATTCCTCTCACCCTTTTCCTGATTTGAAAACAGAGGCCTGGGGAGATGAAGGGACTTGCCCATAGGCACACAGGGTTTAGGAGGCAGAGATGGGATTCCAGTCCCAGCTCCTGTGTTCATGGGCAGTTCTGTCCCTGAACAGCAGGGAGAGACTCCCCCTCCCACCCCCCCAAATCAGGCCCCCCTTCTGGGTCATGCCAGAATATACCTGGACATTCTGCACCGTTTCCTTCCTTCCGTTCCTTTTCCTCCACAGGCCTCGGCTTCGTCCTTGGACAGACTGACTCCTCCAGACCCAAGGACTCCACCCCTTCCCCTAAGCCTTTCCCCTTTTGCCATAAAAGCCTCCCTGTCCTTTCTCGAACCTGTACCCTTGTGTATGTGCTCCATGTCTGTTACCTGCTCAGCCTCTAGCTCCGTGGGCTGGTGGGGCTGGGGTCTGCTCTGAGAAGGTGCTGTTTCTGCACACCCCCAAAGGGTCAGCACCCCGCACCACCACCCGTGGATGAAGCTGCGTGTCTGCAGGAGTCTCCTCGAGGGGAGGGCTGGCTGCTTGGTGCCTGGCAGTGGGCGGGTTCGGGCCCCAGGCCTCCTCATCTTATTCATTCTAATCCAATGTCCCTTTGACAGAGACTCGGGTTGGGAACTGTGCCGTGCCTTCCATGAACTCGTCCCCTAGTGGACAGGACAGATACTCAGTTATAGTCGTGAGATTTTGGGGCTGAGACAGTTGAGTATCGGGGCTGGGTGGCACAAGCAAGGAGCCCCTAACTCAGCCCAGGAGGTTTGCTGGCCCAGATCCTAGCCCAGGTGTTACATGGTGTCTCTCTAGGCTGAGGGTACAGGGGGAGCCATGGGCGTGTCTGGGGAGCTGGAGCCTGCAGTGCCCTGGTTCTGCTGGGTAAACTCCCAAGGGCACTTTCTGGGCCTTTCAAAAGTGAAAGTGTTCATCGTTCAGTCCTGTCTGACTCTTTGTGATCCCCCAGACTGTAGCCTGCCAGGCTCCCCTGTCCATGGGGTTCTCCAGGCAAGAATATTGGAGTGGGTTGCCATGCCCTCCTCCAGGGATCTTCCCGACCCAAGGATGGAACCCAGGCCTCCTGCATTGCAGGTAGATGCTTCAGCATCTGAGTCACCAGGGAGGCCCATTCCCAAACTAGAAAGCTTCGAGCTCGCTGGCCTCCTGCTTCCCCATCATCAGAGGCACACCTTGCGACCCTCCTCCTGAGCACGTGGATCTGAGGCTGCCCGTCCTGAGAGCTGATGGGTGGCATTTTGTACTGAGCAGGGCTCTGCTTTCAGTGGCTTTCCTTTCTGCCAAGAATGGAAGCTCCACCCCTTCCTCATGTCCTCTGACCTCCTGCTGGGGACCACAGGCAGCTGTTCTTCCTGAAAGGACCTTTCTCAAGGCTCACTGCTTCCCTGCTGAAGGCACTCTCATCCGATCTCCTGCCCCCCACAAGCTGCTGCATGTTCCTAAATTCCACAGAAGGAAGTTTCCTGAAGCCTTGGATCCTCCGTCTGGGATCCATATGCAACTGAAATGAAACATCGCTGGTTAGACTGACACATGCTCATCTGGAGGCCGAACCTGGCAGCAAGCAGCAGCGTTTGTGATTCTGCTTTCATGTTTGTGTAGGGCCAAATTAAGCACATGAAACTCAGGAATCTTTCTAAATTAGGCAGTTTTGCCTGGAAGGGTCAAATGTTCGCAACTCAAGCGTCTCTAAATTCATGATTTCTTTCTTTTAATGTTTAACTTTTATTTTTTTAATTCATCTATTTTAAATCAGAGGACAGTTACTTTACAATTTTGTGTTGTTTTCTGCCATATATCAACATGAATCGGCCATAGAAATACATGTCCCTTCTCTCTTGAACCTTCTTCTGACCTCCCAACCCCATCCCATCCCCCACTCATGATTTCTTTATAAACTGATTTTTCTCACCAGTATAAGAAGAGAAGAATTAGCATTGCATACTTAAAATAATCATAATGAGTCTATTTCATAAAATATATTACTGCATATACATATATATCTTGAAATATAAAAGCCAGTAATTAAAACTTTGGTGAGAAAATAAAGTCCTTCATGGGAATAACTGTGGGTGAGAGTAAGGATTTGGTTTAGCATAGCTGGCAGAGTTTTGACCTCAGGAACCTAGATGCCACCACCTGTGCCGTGCATGTCTTTGCTTAAACTGCTTCTATTTCAGTCCTGCCCAGTGGCTCCCAATTATTCTGTCCCTTTAGAGCAAGCTATTACAGCTTCTGCTTTTCCAGTAGCTTGAATACCTCTTCCTAATAGGAGTGGATCTGAAATCTTTCTTTGGGCTCAAGCACTTTAATCGTTGAAATACGTTGCAAGTGCAGGCGAGTCAAGACTGTCTGCCCAGACTTGAGGACCTCAAGATTCTTCTTGGCAACCTGCCTAGAACCCCAAAGCCATCCGTAATTTGCATATAGATGAACTTTATGAAATTAAAAATAAACACACGACCATAATATTTGTGTGTCCGCCTCTGTCGCTTGCCCTGGGAGAAGGGCGAGCAGGCTGAGCGCATTCATTTGCGGTGAAAGCCCAAGGCTGGGCAGTTTTCGCTGCGTGTACAGGCAGCGGCACATAATTCCAGGTGGTGTTTTGCAGGCGAGGACATCAGTACTGAAAAGGAAAGTTCAGAAGGCACTCGTAAAGCCAGTAGTGTTATGTAACAACTGTGGGCTCTGTCCTGTTGGAATTATAATTCCTATGAAGGACCATGGATGCTGTGAATGTGGCAGTCAGGGTAGATGAGGTTGTTGTTTTTGTTGTTGTTCTGTCATCAAGTCACGTCTGACTCTTCTCGACCCGTGGACTGCAGCACGCCAGATGTCCCTGTCCTTCACTGTCTCGTGGAGTTTGCTCAAGTTCATGCCCATTGCATCGGTGATGCCATCCAACCATCTCATCCTCTGCCATCCCCTTCTCCTTTTGCCTTCTATCCTTCCCAGCATCAGGGTCTTCTCCAGTGAGTCAGCTCTTCGCATCAGGTGGCCAAAGGACTGGGGAGCTTCAGCTTCAGCATCAGTCCCTCCAATGAGTATGAGGTTATACTGCCGTAACAAATGGTCCTGGATATCAGTGATGGCCAGCAGAGTTCTATTTCTTTTTTTTTTTTTTTTTTTAGATTTTATTGTATTTGTTACAGTATTGCTTCTGTTTTATGTTTTGATTTTGTTGGCTACCAGGCGTGTGGGGTCTTCGCTCCCTGACTAGGGACTGAACCCACACCCCCTGCGTCTTAACCGCTGCACCACCAGGGAAGTCCCCAGAGTTCTACCTGTTGTTCTACTTCTTGCTCACATTGCGTTTTCATCATAGACAATGCTGCAAGCCTCACTACATCCTCTTTCCTCCAGATTCCAGGTGAAGGGACCGTCTCATCTAGAATGGGAACGAGGGATGAGAGATGGCAGAGTCGCGCCTTGGCATTTAATGCTTCTGCTCAAATGTGGCTCCTGTCACTTCCCCTTATAAGTCTTGGGTCAAACATCATGCTAGCTGAAAAGAGAAATACAGTTCCCTGAACAGGAAAGGCATCCCAAGTCACGTGACCCAGTTTGAAGCAGGTGGAGCTGAGCGCCGTAGAGTTCCCCACAGGACGGTGCAGACTCTGGGGACAGCAGCCCAATTTACCAAACCTGGGGCTGTCACGCCCGCAGACTTCTGCAGTTTGTTTTCTGAGAACAAAGACTTCTTAAAGCAAATGCTCATTGGCTGCTGACTCGTTCGTCCGTCACTTCTGATATCTAAATGGTTCCCTTCATGTCACTGTGACTCTTCTGGCCAAATTGTGATCATCTGATTTTTAAGCAACTAACATTCATTTTTAGGCCCCTACAAAGTCACCCGTCTCTCTTGCCTTTCTTATTGTACATAGGAGCATTAGCTGTAATTCCTGGGCAGGAGACTGGGGTACACGCGAGCCTCGTGGGGAGCGCATGGGATTCACATACCCGTCTCTCTCCTGCTAGTATCTACAGTGTCCCGGCAAGCTTTCAGCCACCTCCTGCTTCACAAAAGTCTGGCTGGAGCACCTACGCCTTCTCCTTTAATTCATAGCTTCCCTCTTGGGGAGTCCGAATGCCCTGATCTAGTGGTCAGACCATTGACTGCTGCGTCTCTCTGCTTTGTTTTCCTGGGACTCTGGAAACTTTTTGCAAGCTGAAGCTCTGCCCTAGCATTCCAGCATTCCTAAAGCAAGGAGGCAGACTAAGCCCTCCCTGAATTGTACATCTCTGAAATTCTCTCTATTAGCCTGAGTAGATCTCCAATCCCTGAAATGACAACTGTTCTGACAATTAACAGTGTCATCCAAACTTTCTTGATTTCTGTGAAATTGACCAAGGAGTGATTTTTTTAGAGTTCAAAAATAATATATCCCAATTTTGTGATAACATTTACTTACCACTGAAAAAGTTAACCATTAACAGTGTGTGAAAGAGAAAAAGTGTTAGTTGCTTGGCCATGTCCAACTCTCTGTGACCCCCTGGACTGTAGCCCGACAGCTTCTTCTGTCCACGGGACTTTTCAGGCAAGAATACTGGAGTAGATAGCCATTCCTTCCTCCAGGGGATCTTAGCGACCCAGAGATTGAACCTGGGTCTGCTGCATTCCAGGCAGAGTCTTTACAGTTTGCACCACCATTAACAGTGTACCGGATCCAGAAATCTCTGTGCCCAGGAGCATCATTCAGTAAGAAATGTATTGCCAGTATGAGCATGGCTGGGAGAAATTAGACTTTTGACTTTTCTTCTGCAGAAGAGCTCGGTGGCAGTGATCCAAGCCACATTTGTGACTTTGAATTGAAAACTGCATTTATCTGAATGACTTAGAATTAACATTCATTCTTTAAACATCCTCTGTCAACTCGCTGATGACTAAGCTGGTTGAGAAGACCCTGTGATGTGTCTAGTTCACTCTTAGCCATGATCTCTCTTCTCCTGGCCCTCTGCTCTCCCGGAGGTGTGCTCCCTCCCACACCTGGCGCCCCTGTGCCATCTCTCCCTTAGCCGTGGCCTCTCTTCTCCTGGCCCTCTGCCCTCCCGGGGGCGTGCTCCCTCCCACACCTGGCGCCCCTGTGCCATCTCTCCCTTAGCCGTGGCCTCTCTTCTCCTGGCCCTCTGCCCTCCCGGGGGCGTGCTCTCTCCCACACCTGGCGCCCCTGTGCCATCTCTCCCTGCCTGCAGGCTCAGTTCACCCACCTGCATCACTTCTTTGTCGTTGGCACTCAGTGGCGAAGTCGTGTCCGACTCTGCGACCCCGTGGACTGCAGCATGCTAGGCTTTCCTGTCCTGCACCACCTCCTAGAGCTTGCTCAAACTCGGGTTCCTTGATTTGGTGCTGCCATCCAACCGTCTCATCCTCTGTCATCCCCTCTGTTGTTCTTCTGCCCTCAGTCTTTCCCAGCATCAAGGTCCTTTCCGAGTCGGCTCGTCACATCAGGTGTTATCACACTTAGATGGTCCCTTATCACTTACCTGAGACAGCACACAGTCCAGGACAACATCACAGGCCCACTGCATTCACCCACAGTATGTCGCAGAAATAATGAAATCACTACAGAGTTGTACCATTTAATTAAAGTGTTATTGCTGCTGCTGCTGCTGCTGCTAAGTCGCTTCAGTCGTGTCTGACTCTATGCGACCCCATAGACAGCAGCCCACCAGACTCCCCGTCCCTGGGATTCTCCAGGCAAGAACACTGGAGTGGGGTGCCATTTCCTTCTCCAGTGCATGAAAGTGAAAACTGAAAGTGAAGTTGCTCAGTCGTGTCCCACTCTTAGTGACCCCATGGACTGCAGCCCACCAGGCTCCTCCGCCCATGGGATTTTCCAGGCCAGAGTACTGGAGTGGGGTGCCATTGCCTTCTCCCAGTCACTTAATGAGAATCCTGTAATAAATGGAGGGGGCGCTGAACAGAATTATTGATTGAATGGAGCAATACGTGTGTCACAATCGCCCTCATGATTAGAGACTCTGGTAGACTTAGAAAAGGCTGTTTCTCATGAAACCAGCTGAAGTACTGGTTAAATCTCTTCAAATAAACGTACTTGTTAAGAAAAGGAAAAAGCAATTTTTTTTCTGTCTAACCCACATTTTAATTACATTGTTTTTAAATATCCCTCTGGAAATGAAAATCTGTATACTGAATCTTTCATCAGTGAAAAGCCATATTTTGATGGTTGACAGACTCTTTTCCAAAGCTTTGTGGTGCCAAGACTAGTGAGTGTGAGCCTTTGTTGCAAAACTTTGTTTTTTTTCTTTCTAAAGGCATAAAATCACCCAAATATCATTTTTAAGCATGTTAGCAGAAGTTGGACCTGCTGTGCCTCACATGCTCGGAAGCCTTGGAATATAATACAATTCAGTCGTCTCCTAAGAAATATTTCTTGAACATAACACATTTTATAAATGTTCTGTGGTAGCTCCTTCCAGTCCCCACAAATCCCTTTTTGGTCTGGTCATTCAAAACAGATGGTAGAAAGATGTGTCCTTATATAAGTTCTCCTTTATAATATTCACCATTTATTATTTTCAGCCATAAATGCATAATACCAGAATAGATTGCCCTTCTTATTAACTTTCAAGAGATCTCAGAAGTTAAAAAAAATGTTAAAGGAAGCTATATATTTTTCCTTTTAGTAGTCTATCTATATTAAACATTTAGAACCATATAATATTTTTAAAGGACTTCCCAGGTGGTGCAGTGGTGAAGAATCTGCCTGCCAGTGCAGGAGATGCAAGACATGTGGGTTCGATCCCTAGGTCAGGAAAATCCCCTAGAGAAGGAAATGGCAACCCACTGCAGTATTCTTGCCTGGAAAATTCCATCTTGCCTGTAAAATTCCATGGACAGAGGAGCCTGGAGGGCTACAGTCCATGGGGTCGTAAAGAGTCTAACACGACTGAGCACACACACACAGTACTTTTAAATACTTTAGTTAAAATATGTTCTTTATTGTTGTTCTTTTTTGAATGTGATGAGAGTGATGGCCCACCCTTCTTCTTACCCCTGAAGGGAAGGTCCAGTGCTGTGCTCGTCAAGTGTCAAGGTCTTTATTTGGCCTTTTGGCTGTTCCTGGGCCTGGCTGTTTCTTGGGATGAAGTTAGAAGCCAAGAAAAATGTTCTAAATGGGTCTTTTTACAAAGTAAGCAGCCCCCATAATCTGTGCTCCCCTAAAGACTTCAGATGAACTTTATTGAGATGAAACTTACACACAGGAGATACAGCATGCTAAGTATACATCTGTGAGTTTTCACAAGTCTGTGATCCTGTGTAGATATTAATACTAAAACAGTCAAGACATAAAACATTATCCCCTAATGTTTCAGAGATCGTGGGTCATCAGCAAAAGGCAATAGACTTCTCTCATCATTTATTTTAATAACATGTTTCTTGGGCTTAGACATATTGTGTTAAGGAAGTTCTAGATCTTACTGTCAGGCTTTCCTAAAAAAAGAAAAGGAAGGAAAAAGTGATCCAGCTGTAAGACAGGAGCTCATGTGGTCTCCATCTGGTCTTGAAACTTAACTCATTTGGGCCTGCAGACATCATTGCAAGAAGTGTTGTGAAGACAAGCGCTGCCCCCCTTCAGGTGGCAGAGGGGCATGGTGAGCAAGACGTTGGAACCAGAGAGTGCAGAGGGGCCGTGGACTGAGTGGACCAGGGCTTGTCAGGCGGGACCCTCCACCACACAGGAACGCCTCTGTTAGGACAGCCCCCTGTGACTTCAGAGCACTATTACTGGGAGATTCACTCTGGGTGCACAGGCGAAGGGGCATGGGAGAGACCCCCATTTCTTTCTCAGGATGTAAGAGAAAATGTGGGGAAATGGGAATAAGCATTGCAAGGCATGAGAAATGATGAGTCCTAGCTCGTGGTACTATGAAAATCCCACTACAGTATATACTATTTAAGAAACAGGGAGGGCTTATAATTTGGCAAGTAAAAACAAGCCATTCAGGCCTCCTGGTTCTGTAAAAAGAGCATTAGATCAAAAGATCAGGTTTAAATAAAGAAATGAATGTGAATTTGTTAGTTATTTCAGTGCTTAAGCTAGCTATGGAAGAGAAGCTATGGATGGCAAGATGATCAAAGCAGTTTCCTAAAGGAAATCAACCCTGAATATTCATTGGAAGGACTCATTCTGAAGCTGAAGTTCTAATACTTTGGCCACCTGATGCTAAGAGCTGACTCATTGGAAAAGATCCTGATGCTGGGAAAGCTTGAGAGCGGGAGGAGAAGAGGGCGACAGAGGATGAGATGGTTGGATGGCATCACTGACTCAATGGACATGAGTTTGAGCAAACTCTGGGAGATAGAGAAGGACAGGGAAGCCTCGCGTGCTGCTGCAGTTCATGGGGTAGCAAGGAGTCAGACATGACTGAGAGACTGAACAACAGCAACAGACTTACATTTTCACCTTTTAAATTAAAAATAAATGAGAGGATTTGACTTGATTTTTCAATGAAAGCATTAATTCATCTGAGTACTTTCATCCTGCATGAGAGAACTTGAGAGTGACATTCTGAAGACTGAACATATTTTTTGCATTTTAACTGTAATGAAGACAATATGCCATTCCTAATAAAGAAATGGTTATTTGGGGACAGGAAGTACATATTTGATTATAATTACAGCGACCAAATGTTTACTTGATGCAAATAAGGATCTGGGTGGGATTTGGTAAACACATGTGCATTTCCATAGTGTGTGTGTGTGTGTGTGTGTGTGTTTTGAGAAAAGGTATGTATAAAGCTCTTTGTAAGTCCACAGGGACTTCAGATTTGATCCCTGTGAGAAACAAGCTCACCAACACAAAACCAAGGAATGGACCTGGAGACCGGAAGCACAGCGAAATCGAGACTTTTAATGATGGTCTTGGAAGGTCTGGTGGGCTGGTGGGTATCTAGTGGGCAGGCACACCCAGAGAGGTTACAACAAACAATTTATTCCCTAAAATGCAGGTCCCACCCCCGGTTCCTCATTGGCTGTGGAGCGTACAATCTTCCTGGACGTCACCCCCCGCAAGTTTCATTATTTCCTTAAAGGGTATCCTTCTTTCTCCCTTCCCAACTTATATCTACATTTCTCAGCAAACACTTTCTGGCTGGTTTATCCCTTCCCCCAACATCGTGTTTGCTTAGGGACCCTCCAGGCACATCACCTGTGTCCTGTCCCCAAGTCCTTAGGCAGGTTTAGAGCCAGGGCACCGGTGATGGGTGGAGTCCTGTCTCTTTAGGATCCAGTCTGATCTCCTTCCCCCAACCCTAACTTGAGAGTGCAGGCCTCGCCTTTGTCTTGAAAATGGACCACTTCAAGTTTCTCTTTCTTACATCACTTACGGCCTAAAAAAGGGTCCGCTGTGTAGACTAACTTCTTTCATCACGGAGCTTCTGCGAGTCCCAGGAAAGAGGTGCGTGTGCTAAGTCGCTTCAGTCGTGTCCCACTCTTTCAACCCCAGGGACTGCAGCTCGCTTGGCTCCTCTGTCCATGGGATTTTTCCAGGCGAGAATACTGGAGTGGGTGGCCATCTCCTCCCCCCAGGGAATCTTTCCTGACCCAAGGGTTGAACCTGCACTTCACTCTATTTACTGCATTGACAGGCTAGTTCTTTGCCCCTAGCACCACCTGGGGAGCCCAGAGAGTCGTGGGTCAAAGCCACCTCTGTTCTGTCGCTCCAGGCTTCCAGCAGGTTACAGACTCTGGCTGGACATTCGAGCCCAGAGCAGGGGCTGGGGGTTCATGACAGATTTCCTGGGTTCTCAAGAGTCTTTTAGAATTCTTTGAAATATTTTTGAATATATTCATATGCTTCAACAGCTTTCATGAGAAACTCAAGGGGGTCAGTGACTGTTCCCAAAATGTGATGATCCTAGACTGCTTTTTCTTCCCAACCTGGTCCTGCCTCCACTTCCCCCATGGCATTCCAGTTGCTGTCCATTCCAAGATGCTGTGATGGAAAACAGTGGTGCTGTTATAATCCGTTCATCCTCAGATGGCAGGCGAGTCAGGCTTCTTCGCAGGTACCTGGGCATGCACTGTATTCACCTGTGTGCCTCTCTGTACTTGACTGTTTGACAAATACATCTTTGAAGTCATGTGTCCAAATCACTGTCATGTAATATACCCTGTTGGATCCTCCTGTAGCTGGGGCGGGGTGGGGAGCAGTGTCTTCTTTGAATGTTTCTTTTCCAGAGGAGGGAAATGTCCTCAGTAGCAGTAGTCAGTCAGTGAGTATGTATTGAATGCCTACTACATATTTGAATGGTTGCCTTCAAGTACCAATTCTGTTAAAAGTTATAAAAACTTAAGCAGCACTTGATATTCAGCTTGTTTTTGAGTTTTGGGGTAGGAGTGCATTTCTGGCAAATTGTTCAGACCTTTTGCTTTTAAACTGAGAAGAGTTGGTTCATTGTGTAGCTTCAATTGCTTAAATTCAAGTAGAAAGCATACACTTTATTCAATGCTTTGTTGTGGATATTTCTTTAAATATAATTTTGTATGTGTATGGACAAAAAGAATTACAAACAAATATATAGAAATTAAGTTAAAAGATGTTCTTAAAATAGGAGGGTTAGATATTAATACTTTTCAAGCCTTCTTAATTTATTTCAGGAATATTGCATTCCTATCATGTTGGCCAGCATTTGTATCATATACGTGTGTGTGTGTGCACGCACACTTGTATGGTTGTACAATTATCATGTAATCTTTTAATAGAGGGACTTGGTTTTAAATACTAGTTCAATTCAGAAGAATCAAAGATCTCCATACTTTTATACATATACACTATACATGGTTTTTGTATAAGAAAATTGGCCCTTCTCCAGGGGATCTTCCCAACCCAGGGATTGAACCCAGGTCTCTTGCATTGCAGACAGATTTTTTACTGTCTCAGCCACTAAGGAAGCCCCACAGTACTGGAGTGGGTAGCCTGTCCCTTCCCCAGCAGATCTTCCCAACCCAGGAATCAACCCAGGGTCACCTGTGTTGCAGGCAGATTCCTTATGAGCTGAGCTACCAGGGAAACATTAAAATTGGCAGCAAAGTTGAAATGAGAGCAGCCGATCCTTTGGATTGTATTAGTCTTACGGTTTAGATCTGCACAGTCCAGAATGGTAGCCGCAAGCCACATGTGGCTATTCAAAATTAAATTTAAGTTAAATATGACAAAATTTTGGTTCCCTTGCTGCCACATTTCATGTGCTTACCAGTCATTTGTGGCTCGTGGTTACTGTAGTGGACATCTCAGATAAAGAACATCCTTTATTCACCCAGCTGCCTAAAGCTGTGCGTTTAGGTCATTTTCAGTGCTTCAGTGTTATACAAAATGCTGTAGTGTAAACTTCATGTATAAAATTTTGTACACATCTTTCATATCTCCTTCAGTTCAGTTCAGTCCCTCAGTCGTGTCCAACTCTTTGCGACCCCATGAACTGCAGCACGCCAGGCCTCCCTGTTCATCACCAACTCCTGGAGTTCACTCAGACTCATGTCCATCTAGTCATTGATGCCATCCAGCCATCTCATCCTCTGTCGTCCCCTTCTCCTCCTGCCCCCAATCCCTTCCAGCATCAAAGTCTTTTCCAATGAGTCAACTCTTCGCATGAGGTGGCCAAAGTACTGGAGTTTCAGCTTTAGCATCATTCCTTCCAAAGAAATCCCAAGGCTGATCTCCTTTAGAATGGACTGGTTGGATCTCCTTGTAGTCCAAGGGACTCTCAAGAGTCTTTTCCAACACCACAGTTCAAAAGCATCAATTCTTCATCACTCAGCTTTCTTCACAGTCCAACTCTCATATCCATATATGACCACTGGAAAAACCATAGCCTTGACTAGATGGACCTTTGATGGCAAAGTAATTAAACTGCAGTAATTCATTCATCATTCAGTGACTACTCATAGACAAGCTATTATGTTCCTAGAACTGTTCTATAGAAATAAATACAATGTTTAAAAATCTTTAGTATCATGGGACTTTTGTTCAAGACAGTGAACAGTTAACAAAAATAAAAAGAAATGAGTGAAGGAAGGAAAGAATAAATAATAAATATGTGAATACATTTGCATCAAAATAGTCTTTAATAGCTGCACATTATATGAGCTATTGGGCTCCCCTTGTGGCTCAGCGGGTAAAGAACCCCGTCCACAATGTGGGAGACCTGGGTTCGATCCCTGGGTTGGAAAGATGAAGGGAAAGGCTACCCACTCCAGTATTCAGGCCTGGAGAATTCCGTGGACCACACAGTCCATGGGCTCGCAGAGCTGGACACGCCTGGGCGACTCCACTTCCGCATGAGCCTTGTGTTTCTGTGCATCACAGACTTAGTTTCAGCCTGTGATCACTTCTGTGGTAGAGAAAGTTCTAACATTCTGTGCCTCGGTGTTTAAATCTTTTGCTTTATGGCTCATGCTTTTGTGAGAACTTTAGACCCAAAAAACACTATCTATAAAGGGAAGATTGGTAATTTTAGAACATTAAAATTTTAAATTTCATTTGTGCAAAGACACCACTAAAAAAAAAAGTGAAGAAGCAGGACTTGGAGAAGATGTTTGCCATGAATACTTCTGATAAAAAACTTCTCTCCTATAAGTTATGAAGCCAAAATTGCATATATATGGAAAGTATATGAAATATATTTTTCAATGATAAAGTCTAAATTACAAAAAAAGGAGAGGTTTCAATATTCAACCTCCCTCATAGTCAGAGGAGAGTGAACAATGAGTTTCGGTCACACAGCGATCAGACTGGTAACTTTTAAAGAGCCTGACAGTTCCTCAGTGGAAGGACTGAGAGAGGCACACGGGCGTTGATAGTGAAAATTAAAATAATTCCTTTAGAATAAACTCAGGCATGCCTTTGAACAGAAATGCTACTTGTTTGGTATTTCTGGAGAGGCTTCAACGAGTGTCCCCAAGAAGACAGTTTCCAGAATACCCATTTTAGCATCATTTATCATAATGTAAGCCCAATCACAATACACACTGGAAAGCAGATAATGTGTCCATTTCTAGGAAAAAGAAAAAATTAGCTTATGGTACATTTATAGACAAGAATATTAATCAAACTTGAATAAAATGAACTGTGTTTGTAAGGATCTAGCAGAGATGGTCACCCAGAACATCAAATTGAATAAACTATAGCAAATTACTGAATACTGGGAATATGTCGAAAGCTGTTTGGTGTGATTAAAACAGAGAACAGCACTGAGTTTTATTTCTGGTACTATTCAAGTATGGTAAAAGTACAGGCAAATCCAGGATGCCATGGTCCCTGTGAAGAGAAGGAAAGGGAGTTTCTCAGTAGTTTTTGCATCATTTTTATAGATGTAGTGGTAGCTTCATGGGTGTTTCTTGTATTATCTTTTCTGTACTTTTCTTTTAAATGTTGTCATTTTTCAAAAGCAGTTACAAATGAGAACCAAAAAATTCCTAGTGTAAAGGGGAAAACGCCACTTTAAAAAGTCTTTCTGTCTTTTCCACCCCAAAGTCCCTGCCTTAGTTTGTTTTCATGGTGTTCATCCTCTTTGCACAAGTTCGACATCCAAATGTCATTCCGAACATTGTCTTTTGAAATTTATGGCCTTGAAACTTCTGAGTGAGCCTGAATTGAACGTATTCAAGCATGCTTCTCATGGAGAACAATGATGGCAAAAATTCTGCTTGAATTCCGCTAACATTTTTCTGGTATTTAACTTTGATCGTTTGCTTCACTCTTTGTTTTTTAAAATACAGGAGCATTTTGTGCTCATTATTGATTGTTTTTGTTCCCATTGATTTTTAACAGTGCGTGGGAAACAGTTGAGATTTTGATTAAGCAGCCTTAAAAGCTCGTGCTTGACTTCCTTCTGAAGTGGCGCGCCGTTTGGTCTTTTTTTTTTTTTCCTTCTCAATGACTTAACAGGCAAATTAAAATATAAGATAAAAAGCAAAATTTTTAAGTAGGAAGGCAAATTATAAATCTCTCTTTGCAGAAATATTAGAATATATAGATAATGCCAAGACATATGTAGTCTTTAAACATGGTTACCGTAACATAGGGCTTCACAGGTGGCTCTAGTGGTAAAGAACCTGCCTACCAATACAGAAGATGTTAAGAGATGTGGGTTCGATCGCTGGGTTGAGAAGATCCCCTGGAATAGAAAATGGCAACCCACTCTAGTCTGGAGAATCCCATGGACAGGGGAACCAGGCGGGCTACCGTAAAGAGTTGGACACGACTGAAGCAACTTAGCGTGCAGACACGCGCTGCAGCATAATGGGGAGCGTCCACGGGTCAGCCTTTGTCCATGTGTGTACACTGGCAGCCAGCACGACACCAGGGGTCATGCAGGGCTCTCGCTCCCTTCCTGGAGAAACTCCGTCTCGTTGCCATCATCTCACAGCAGCCACCTTTATGTCTTGCTGTGTGTGCTGTGCTCAGTCGCTTCTGTTGTGTCCGACTCTTTGCGACCCTATCGACTGCCATCCACTAGGCTGCTCTGCCCATGGGATTCTCCAGGCAAGAATACTGGGGAGGGTTGCCATGCCCTCCTCCAGGGGATCTTCCCAACCCAGGGATTGAACCAGCATCTCTTATGTCTCTTGCATTGGCAGGTGGATTCTTAATCACTAGTGCTACTTGGGAAGTCCTTATGTCTTGCTAGTTCCCCTCTAACTCCACTGAATTATTCACTTGATCCAAAGTGAAAATTTTGACTCTCTACAATACTAAGCTTTCAACACCCAAGAATCCTATATAGCATATTTAGCAATGTATTTGTGTGATATTTTCCCTATACATCAGCAAAATCCTATAGTTTTGCTTATATAGGCCTTGTACCTTTTTTGTTGTTAAATTTGGAGTATTTTTATCTTCTTTAACTCTGTGAATGGGTTTTAATTTTTTAAATTATGTCAGAGCAATTTCTGATATGTAAGAAAAGCTATCAATTTTAATATTTGTAGCTTCTAACAGGCCAGCTCATTGAGCACTCAATAATTCTACTTTTGGTTCTGTTTTCTTTGCCTTATAAATATGTCTGTGAATAATGATCATTTATAATTTATAATAATTGCTTATAAAAATAAGAGATACTGTTAATATCTCTTACTTGCTTTTATTGGATGAAGTTAAACTCCTGGAAAGGCATTAAGTAAGATGGTTAGAAATATGCATTTTTTTTAATATAAATTTTTTTAAATTTTATTTTATTTTTAAACTTTACAATATTGTATTAGTTTTGCCAAATATCAAAATGAATCCACCACAGGTATACCTGTGTTCCCCATCCTGAACCCTCCTCCCTCCTCCCTCCCCATACCCTCCCTCTGGGTCGTCCCAGTGCACCAGCCCCAAGCATCCAGTATCGTGCATCGAACCTGGACTGGCGACTCGTTTCTTACATGATATTATACATGTTTCACTGCTATTCTCCCAAATCTCCCCACCCTCTCCCTCTCCCACAGAGTCCATAAGACTGATCTATACATCAGTGTCTCTTTTGCTGTCTCATACACAGGGTTATTGTTACCATCTTTCTAAATTCCATATATATGCGTTAGTATACTGTATTGGTGTATGCATTCTTGTGTCACCAGATGTGAGTGCAGAGGTCTGTCTGACTTTCCTTCCCCTCGATCCTTGCAGAGTTTTATTTGCTGTGATAGTTTACTTCTTAGTGCTCTTGTATGCTTGGTGCTGAACAGAAAATATGTCCGTCTTTTCTATTTTACTTAAATAGTTTATGTAAGTAATTCCTTTGGATCATCCCTGTCCAGAACACACAGACACAGACACAGACACACAGACACACACACACACACACACACACACACAAAGAAGGAGAGAGCTTGAAATAGTAGATAAACACACTGATGACATTGATGAAGACACATTTCAAAAAGAAAAGCCTGTTAGTTAAAAACCTGAGAACCTCAAGACTTTTAAATTTTTATAAAACAATCCCCTTTCTCACGTTCTCAGTGCTTTTCTGAGCCACTTTCTGTATTCATCCTGCTGCTGCTGCTGCTAAGTCGCTTCAGTCATGTCCGACCCTGTGTGACCCCATAGATGGCAGTCCACCAGGCTCCCCCGTCCCTGCGATTCTCCAGGCAAGCACACTGGAGTGGGTTGCCATTTCCTTCTCCAATGCATGAAAGTGAAAGGTGAAAGTGAAGTCCCTCAGTCGTGTCCAACTCTCAGCGACCACATGGACTGCAGCCTACCAGGCTCCTCCGTCCGTGGGATTCTCCAGGCAAGAGTACTGAAATGGGGTGCCATTGCCTTCTCCGGTATTCATCCTAGGAATCCATTAATGTCATTAGGTCTTCTTTTTTCAGGTTTTCCAAAACTGCCCTCCTAGACCAACATCAAATTTTTACTTCAGCTGAGAGAAATATCGAGGCATCCTCATGCAGGTCATTTCCTTGTATTTTTATTTTATCTTTTTAAATTCTAAGTCTCAGACTTAATCAGCATGTTTTGCTGTCCTTCAGATTTTTCATTTTTAAATGCATCATGTTGGTCTTATTCTCTTTCCTGACATTTTGAAAAACAGATTTAATCTTTGATTTCACTCTATTTGGAACCTATTCACAAGATTTGTGATCTGTGATATTTACTCTTTAAAAAGTAAAGTTAAAAGGAATTAGCAAATCATACTGTTTAAACCGAAACCAATACAAACTAGCTAAATATTTATAAATGCCCTTCCATAAATGTCATCTGCATTTATGACTGATGGAAATTCTCCCTTCTCCACTGTCCTCCAGGGTCCAGTGACACAGACTTCATAGAAGGTAAATCAAAAATAAAACATGCAGACTTCCCTGGCAGTTCAGTGGTTAAGACTTCCCCTTCCAATGAAGGATATGCAAGTCCAGCCCCCCGTTAGGGAGCCTAAGGTCCCACATGCCTGACGGCCAAAAAAACCAGAACATAAAAAAGAAGCAATATTGTAACAAATTCAACAAAGACTTTCAAAATGGTTCACATTAAAAAAATGTTTAAAAAAAGTAAAATATGGAGCTGAGACTTAGGATGAGCGTGCTTCCATGGAAGAGAGCCCTGGGTTTTGTCCCGAGCGTGCCTGAGCCCAGAGGAGAAGCTGCGGGTGTGACCTTTAGGCTTAGGACACATCCCACCAACACCTACTCCACAGTCACAACCCACTTTTTGAAATCTGTTTGACTCTTAAAATCCAAATGTGCAGACTGCCTGAGTTGTAGTCCTCGTGATGGCATATTCATAACTGCCTTAAGATATGGAGGCTTTTAAAAGCCATGCATATAAAATGGAACGCCACTTCTATAACTTTATATAACCCAGACAAGAATAGCATCTCCCCGAGTCGATAAGGAGACCAGCATGACTGGCGGCTGGTGCGGATGCATCTTGGTCAGCCTGAAAAGCATGAGGCGAGGAAGTTGTCAATGGGAGCTGGGAGTTTTACAGCTTCTTAGGGAAGCCAGGGCTGCCTTGGGTAGCATCTGGTCTTCGGTTTTACATTATATCTTAACATTCGTTGCACATGACTATCTCAATGTGCTAAGGTTTGGGGGAGTGAGGCCTCTTGGGTTCTCAACTCTGTGTCTCTGCAGCACCTTCTCTGTTGTCTGTGGTCAATAAATGTTGGTTGAAGGGAAGGAAGGGAAGTCACTCAGTCGTGTCCAACTCTTTGCAACCCCATGGACTGTAGCCTACCAGGATCCTCCGTCCACGGGATTTTCCAGGCAAGAATACTGGAGCGGGTTGCCATTTCCTTCTCCAGAAGATCTTCCCGACCGAGGGATTGAACCTGGATCTCCCGCATTGTAGGCAGATGCTTTACCGTCTGAACCACCAGGGAAGTCCAAGTGTTGGTTGGTTGAGTGAGTAATCAGACAGGCTGGGTGTTAACACTGATTTAATTAAAAACAAACAAACAAACAAACAAAAACTCCTGCTGCTTCTATCCTAAATGCCATCCCAAGCACAATCATGGAGGGAGTAAAGGTGGGGAGAGGTTGGTTTAACTGAGCATTCAGACATGTCTTTGTTGCGTGGGATGCTTATGCCATATTCCTATTTGAGTTTTGTGTACATGTGCTCAGTCGCGTCCGGCTCTTGGCAGCCCTACAGACTGCGGCCCGCCAGGCTCCTCAGTCCATGGGATTCTCCAGGCAAGAATCCTGGACTGGGTTGCTACTTCCTCCTTCCAGGGATCGAATTTAATTAAATGGATCATTTTGAAAAGGTTACTTCTATAAAAGCCAGTCTTTGTAAGTAGAGCTAAGATGTTCCTTCTCCACATAAAACTAGGAGCTTTAATTACTCAACACATTTTTTTTTTTTCAAGAACAGTTTACTAAGGTTATCTCTTGATCGGCTTCCATTTCTGAGCCAAGAACCATCCTAGCATTCGGCATAAGGACACGTTTACAGACTAGGTTCAAGAGATGAAAGATTTAAGATCCACTTCTAACTAACAGGAGAGGCATTATAATATGAATAGCATACCTATAGTAAAGGTCAAGGAATTCATTGTAATTTAAGTGGGAACAGTAGGATAGTACACCCACAGGGTTGCCAGCCTGCTGGCACTGTTTTAATTCCTCTACGTACATTAACCCACATGCTTCTCATAGCAGCCCTGCAGGACAAAGAAGGTGACTACTTTGCCCCAGGCCATCCAGCTGGTGGACGGTGAAGCTGGGAGTCCAACCTACGTGGAGTGTTGGGAACTTACGGTTTTCATGGTGGCATTGGGGGAACCACTGTCAGATCATGAGCTTGGAAGGAAGGTGCTTTTTAAGTCACCTAGTTAATTCCACACTGGTACCACCCAACACAATTGAAATAAATCGCAGTGGAGATCACCCCAAAGAAAAATGGAAGCATTCTTTCAGTTCTTGAAGATACACAAAAACAAAACCTAAAGTCCTAGGTGCAGGACTATTACGAAGAGATACTCATGAACTGATGCTACAAATGATTTGTTGCTGTTGTTCTTCAGTCTATTCAGTCATGTCTGACTCTTTGTAACCCCATGGACTGCAGCACGCCAGGCCTCCCTGTCCATCACCAACTCCTGGAGCTTGCTCAAACTCATGTCCATCCAGTGGGTAATGCCATCCAACCATCTCATCCTCTGTCGTCCCCTTCTCCTCCTGCCTTCAGTCTTTCCCAGCATCAGGGTCTTTTCCAACAAATGATAGAGATGTCAAGAAAGCACAACGTTGATTCAAGTTCTCCCTGTTTTCTACAGAGTGGATTTTCTAGTGGAAACACTGACAGGACAATCGCCACTGTATTATTTTCTCCCAGTTAACAAAGAGAAATGCTGAAGCAGATGGAGGTGAACTCGCTCTTTGAGAAGGCCAGATCTCCAGAGATTAGAATAGTGGATGTGTGTGTGTACACACACACTCAGGGCTGTATCACCCCACAGGAGAGTGGGTGTGCCAACCCGTTTACTCACTTGGTGGGCTAAGAGAAAAGCTCTGCCTTCCCTCTTGCCCAATTCCTTCAGGGCTGGTCTGTTGACATTTGAAAGTTCATTGTGAATTCACTTGATATTATTTAAGAGCCATTCAAAGCACATGTAAATGAAATCCTGAGCAACTCATTAAGACGTTTATCAAAAGTGTTTTCGGTTTCTTTTCAAAACTAGAGAAATAAATGCAGAACTGAGGAGTTTTCATCAGGCTTATCTTTTTCATGTGCTAAAATAACTTATGGACTGCCTTGGTTACCATCAATTCTTCATGGAACCCACTTTAGTTCATATCAATAGGGAGATGAATAATGCCCGGGTAGAATCTATTTTAAGTCACTTATTTTCTCCAACATCAGTTTGCTTCACAAGTTCTGAAAGGAGAAACATCTTGTCTTACAAAACGTATGTCATACAGTTGATTGAACTACAAAGTAAACTTGATTTACAGGGGCTACCTGGGTACGTAGCAAAGAGGCTTGTTGTTTATCATTTAGTCACTAACTTGTGTCCCACTCTTTTGTGACCCCATGGACTGTAGCCCACCAGGCTCCTCTGTGCATGGAATTCTCCAGGCAAGAATACTGGAGTGGGTTGCCATGCCCTCCTCCAGGGGATCTTCTGACCCAGGGATTGAACCCGAGTCTCCTTCATTGACAGGTGGTTTCTTCACCAGTGGAGCTGCCTGGGAAGCCCAACAAATAGGCTGCTGCTGCTGCTGCTAAGTCGCTTCAGTTGTGTCCAACTCTGTGCGACCCCGTAGATGGCAGCCCAGGCTCCCCCAGTGTCTTCCCTCACCCCTTCATGTGTGAGTTTCCACGATGCTCCCCAGAGAGAAGGGTCTCATTTCCACACGGATGTCTCCACACTCTCTGCCCTCCTGTGAAATAAATGCCATCACCAATTGAAGATGAACAGCTCAGAGCATCTGTCCAGCTGTCCCAAATGTAGTTAATCATGGAAATGGTTCCCATTTAACTCTTATTAACACCCTCAGTTCTTAGGAAAAAAATGCTTTGAGAAGCCCTGCTTAGCTTTCTTCAAACAAGAGAAAAAATAAATCCAGACACTTCTTATGTGTCTAATAATGAGCCCAAAGTATTCTGCAATGATTTTTCTCCTGGAGTGAGGGGAGCATTGGTACAGTGTACCTGAGGGAAGCAGAATCTGAATTCAGGGAGAAGTCAGCCAGGGTCGATCCATGCCCCCTGAGGGCGGTGGTAAATCGTCATTCGTGAGGCCGCTCCCCCAGCAGCCGAAGAGGAAACAAGGCTGTTCTCAGGAGCCACAAGACATCCCAGAGTCCCCTTTCTTCTTCCTCTGTGACTCTGCAGACCTGAACTCCACTTTGCAAAGAAACCTGCAGCTCCCCAGAGCCTCGGTGCATCCTGAGACACTGGCTGGAGGGACCGTTCTCCCTGGTCAGGGGCTGGACGTGTCACATTGTGAACCTCAGGCTCCTCAGTGGCAAAATGGGGGACTGGTCAGTACATGACCTCATCTGATGTTCCGGGATTTGCCAGTGAAGTTGCAACGTATCAGTGTCAGGACCCAAGCAATGTATTTTTGATCTGAAATAACATTAAAGTGACTAAGCCTACACTGACTTCCCAGGTGGTAAAGAGTCCGCCTGCCAGTGCTGGTGACCCAGGAAATTTGGGTTTGATCCCTGGGTCAGGAAGATCCCCTGGAGCAGGGCATAGCAACCCACTCCAGTATTCTTGCCTGGAAAATCCCGTGGACAGAGGAGCCTGGTGGGCTACAGTCCATAGGGTCGAAGAGAGTCAGACATGATTGAGTGACTAAGTACCCAAGTCTACAACAACTTTTTGTTAGAGTTTATTATTTTAAGAATGTATTGATCAGTCTTAGTAATATTTGGTAAAATTTATATTTAAATACTTGTAAATAGATTACACGAACAGTTCTATCATAAAGCCAGTGTTTGAGTTTGGCACGGGAGTTCCCTAGACATCCAGTGGTTAAGACTTTACCTTCCAATGCAGGAGATGTGGGTTTAGCCCCTGATTGGGGAGCTGAGATCTCACATGCTTGTGGGGCCCCCACAAGCAATACTGTTATAAATTCAATAAAGACTTTAAGAAAGGGTCCACATCAAAAAGAAAAAATCTGAAATAAATTTGGGGGATTCTTTTCAGTCTAGGTCTCTCTGTTGCTATAGCACTTTACTAGGGCTATACAGGGAGAAGGCGATGGCACCCCACCCCAGTGCTCTTGCCTGGAAGATCCCATGGACGGAGGAGCCTGCTGGGCTGCAGTCCATGGGCTCGCAAAGAGTCAGACACGACTGAGCTACTTCACTTTCACTTTTCACTTTCATGCATTGGAGAAGGAAATGGCAACCCACTCCAGTGTGCTTGCCTGGAGAATCCCAGGGACGGGGGAGCCTGGTGGGCTGCCGTCTATGGGGTCGCACGGAGTCGGACACGACTGAAGCGACTTAGCAGCAGCAGCAGGGCTATACAGATAATTTTCCTCTATTTTCAGGTAAAGACTTAGATGAATGTATGTGTGTAAGGGGTTTACACTTGCCATGTGTATCGCTGCAGCCTTTGAGCTTTAAAAGCACTGCCAGTGCACCGTCTCTGGACTTCAGGAGCAGTTAGTTGTACTCTTTATAGCCCTTTGAATTATTGCTTCAGAACAAAGAGGATTGTCTCACAAAACTCTTCTGATTTCTCTTGTTTCAAGCACAACAACTTTTTCTGCCATTGATTTGGGCATTTCCTTATTTTTTTTTAAGTGATACTTAGGAAATTGTGTCCTTTTTTACTTTAATTACTAATGAAACTCACTTTTTTCTTCCCCAAGGAGCCCTAAACTCTTTAGAGTAAACCTGGAACTTCTTGCCCCTTAGGGACATGGTTTTCTTAATGAAGTCCAATGTTTTATGTAGATATTTGACCTCACCAGTCAGGTGTATCTCTGGTGTTTCCTAATTTTTCCTTTCATCTTAGTTTTATTGGGTTTCATTGTACTGACTTATCTTGTGTTTATATAATTGCTTCATTCCTGTATTTAGTCAATCCGCATATTCTTTGATGAGTACCTATCAATATAATTTACTCTATCAGACCATGGAAACAAAAATGAACATCTGACCTGGACTCACCTCTCAGAAAACCTTGGATGTGAAATCTCTGTCAAAAGCAGAGTTGCCCTCTCTCCCTTTTTCCACCTTTTCCACTATAACTGTTGCTTTAAGAGAACAACATTCTTGATTTGGTTTCTAACATTTTGTGGTCTGATTTTAAAAATCCTTCACTTCTTGTCCATTTGGAACTTAATGTAGTATGATGAGAGCTCAGAATCCAAGTAAGGTTTTCTTTTCATTAATACACATTCCCCTAGAACCATTGATTTTGCTACTGATTTTCATTTCTACATTATCATGGCAATCTTATTTTTAATATTCAATATATTAACTGTTTTCTATAACTCAGACTCTGAACTTAGACCCTGAGCCTCTCATTTTAACCATAGACATAGCTCTTCATTAAGTCTGTGTACACACTCAGTCGTTACACGGTGTCCGACTGTTTTGTGACCCCACGGACTGTAGCCAGCCAGGCTCCTCTGTCCATGGGATTTTCCAGGCAAGAATACTGGAGTGAGTTGACATTCCCTTCTTCAGGGGATCTTCCTGACCCAGGGATTGAACCCAGATCTCTTGCATTGGCAGGTGGATTCTTTACCAATGAGCCACCTGGAAAGCCCTCATTATTAACTCTATGAAAAGAAAGTGAAGGCCTCTCAGTTGTGTCCAACTCTTTGTGACCCCAGGGACTATACAGTCCATGGAATTCTCCAGGCAAGAGTATTGGAGTGGGTGACCATTCTCTTCTCCAGGGGATCTTCCCAATCCAGGGATTGAACCCAGGTCTGTCACATTGCAGGCGGATTCTTTACTGTCTGAGCCACAAGGGAAGCCCGAGAATACTGGAGTGGGTAGCCTATCCCTTCTCCAGTGGATCTTCCCAACCCAGGAATCGGACTGGGGTCTCCTGAATTGCAGGCAGATTCTTTATCAGCTGAGCTACCGGGGAAGCCCAACCATTGAGTCTGCTGCTGCTAAGTGGCTTCAGTCATGTCCGACTCTGCAACCCCATAGAAGGCAGCCCACCAGGCTCCCCCATCCCTGGGATTCTTCAGGCAAGAACACTGGAGTGGGTTGCCATTTCCTTCTCCAATGCATGAAAGGGAAAAGTGAAAGTGAAGTCGCTCAGTCGTGTCTGACTCTTAGCGACCCCATGGACTGCAGCCCACTAGGCTCCTCCGTCCATGGAACCATTGAGTCTATAGTAAGATAATTTAAAAGAAAGTTAATAACTGGAAGTAGTGTCATCATTAGGGCTGGTACAATAATTAGCATCTTGACAGCCCTTTCTTAAGTCATTTTTCTTAGGTTATGGAAATTATGTTATCTAAGTGCCTGGTCTCACTCCCAGAGATGTACTGTGGTGTTATGGTGAACTTCTCACTGGGGATGAAAACTAATTCTAAGATCCATCTGATGCATAACCATGTGTTTTGCTCCTACCAAGACTGAGAATTCTTCACCAGAAAGGCCTGTGTTTGATGCCGCTGCCAGAGCTGTAATATTTTTCCTTCTTGGAGATAAAATAGGGAACATCAGAGTTTTCTAATGAACTCAAAGAATATTCACCGGTCCTTCTCGCTGCTTAGTTTATGATCTAGGTGAACTTTTACTTCATTCTCTTCAATTGGAAGCTGTTCTAGAAAATGTTGTATTTTGTCTAGCTGTGTAGCTTCCTTTTGTGTGTGAGGAATGCATTTTTCTTATTTCTTCAGCCATGATTTAGTGGGCCAACCATGAGACTAAGTTGACATCTGTAGAGTTCCCATCCTTTCAAGTTAAATTGAGGCAATAAAACCTGCAGTGTCTATTCATTGGCTGGTTGTCAAACAGACTAATGCTTATGGCAGAGCTTTGACTGCTCACTACATGTTCTACTAAAACATAAGTTACTTTGCATTAAGAGGCTCCTGCTTAATAGTTATAGACCAGAGTGTGTCACCCCAGGGCCATATGCTTTGTTGGAGGTGTGGATGTCGGAACAGACAGTCCCAGTTCAATATGGTGAGTGCCGGGCTGCCCCCAGGAGAGCTCGTCCAGGCCTAGGGTGAGTGGGGGGCAGTGTGTGGCCCCAGAGGAGAGGACATCACAGAGCTGAGTCTGGAAGGCTGAGGTCACCACACATAAAGCACTGAGATCTAAGAGTGCAGCTCTGTTCCTTGAACCTACACCTGCTGCAGGTGGTTTGACCTGCCTTGGGTGTGAAGGTGAGGTCATACAGATGATGCTTGAAAAGGTCTCGGGCCATACCATTAAAAACATATGTAGTCTATGACAAATAAATTGCCCTTCAATAATAGGCACCAAAGACACAATTACTTCCCTGGTGGCTCAGACAGTAAGGAGTCAACGTGCAATGCAGGAGACCCAGGTTTCGTCCCTGGGTTGGGAAGATACCCTGGAGGTAAAAATGGCAACCCACTTCAGTATTCTTGCCTGGAAAATCCCATGGACGGAGGAGCCTGGTGGGCCACAGCCCATGGGATCGCAAAGAGTTGGCCACAACTGAGTGACTTCACTTTCATTGACACAATTGGGCTTCCCAGGTGGCTCAGTGGTAAAGAATCTGCCTGTCAGTCCAGGAGATGGGGATTCAATCCCTGAGTCAGGAAGATCCTCTGGAAGAGGCAATGGCAGCTCACTCCAGTATTCTTGCCTGGGAAATCCCATGGACAGAGGAGCCTGGCAGTTATGGTTCATGAGGTTGCAAAAGAATCATATAAGACTTAGTGACTAAACAAGAATAGCAACAATAAAAAGACACACTAATTCTAAACAATGCAAGGACACAATCCTAGAGTCCTGGAATGTATATGTAAATGTCTCCCATCCAGCCATGCCACAGTTCCCGCCTAGGGGTGTAGTGAGGTTTCTGTTACCAGGTGACTTCACTTAGCTGACTCTCTAATATCCCTCCTTTCTTTCGTCTCCAAGTTTCTTGGAATAGAAAATATTTGAAGAGTGGTATTCATATCTCGTTTATCTATGTAACTTCTAGCCCAGTCGTTATTGAACTGCTGTCTCTAAGCTTTGGTTCCCCAGGTAATAAGCTCATGGTTGAAAGAGTGAACTGTTCAGGTTGAAGAAGAAAAGAAAGATTGGTTGTCTGCTTTTGGAGAAACAAAGAAGATTGTTGCTAATGCCTAAAGCAAGGCTATTGAGAATCAAATCTCAATTTAGCCTTGCTATTTAGGCTTCTATTCACAGAAGTTCAGAAACATTCATTCTCATTTGAAGATAAATTCTCAGTAGGTGAATACTAATAGAACCATTAATAATCGTGGAAATGTAAGGATCCTTGGATATCTTCTGAATAGATCTCCTCGATTTTATAAAAGAGGAAGTTAATTAAGTGACTTGCTTAAGGTCATACAACCTTTTCATTCCTGTAGGTTTGTCTGGTTTCTCTTAAATATTAAATATTTAAGCTTTTCTCTAAAGATCATACTCCAAGGCAGAGTGAACTAGTGATTCATTGAGAATCTGTGACCTCAGTGTCTGGCAGCCATACATTTTTCAGAGACAAAATGAAAACAGAGAAACATGGATCAAACCTGGTGGTTCCTTGACTTTTTGACTAGGACCACTGAACTATGGATTACAGTTCATCATAAGAAACTTAAATGGGCCAGCTTAAATATTTTCTGTGCTTTTGATGCGTCCATTGCAGTTTAGGCTTCTGTGAGACTGGAAAGGTAGCGTGGACGTTCCTTCCTAATTCAGTGTATCATGAGTGGATAAACCAGTGCTTTGAAACGTGAGTAGAAGCAATTAAATGGGGGCCAAAACCGAAGGTGAGCTGAAAAAGAAATGCAGAAGGAAAAGGTAATACATGATCAGTAACCAGCTATGTAAGATAAGGAGCATGCATGCTAAATTGCTTCAGTTGTGTCCAGCTCTTTGTGTCCCCATGGACTGTAGCCCGCCAGGTTCCTCTCTCCATTGGATTCTCCAGGCAAGAATACTGGAGTCTGTTGCCATGCCCTCCTCCAGGGGATCTTCCTAACCCATGGATCAGCCAAGACATTAAAACAAAAACTAAAGCTTGTATTTAGGAGTAAAAAATAAAGCCACACGGGAATATATAAGTATTTAAAAGCCCTGCCATATAGAATTTCACCCTTTCTGCTAGACTATGGCTTCCTGAAACTTTCTTTTAAAATTTCATTACATTGGTAATAATTAGAATATTATTTCAGTTTAGCTTCATGGTAATAATGCTGTGATGTTATTTATTTTGTGTTAAACAGTTGTGACCATAGGGCAGCAGACATTTGTCCTTGACTATTGTAAATGTTGGAGAAGGAAAGGGCAACCCACTCCAGTCTTCTTGCCTGGAGAATCTCATGGACTGAGGAGCCTGGGGGGCTACAGTCCACGGGGTTGCAAAGAGTTGGACACGACTGAGTGACTGAGAACTGAGCGTTGTAAATGTTCCTTCATTATTAGGTCCTCAATCCTCAGGCTTACAGGGTCCCCAAGACAGTCTTTCTGTTTATTCTTTGATAGTTGATCCTACCAGGAGTATTCTTAGCTGATGTGTAACTAGAGGTTTATTATAGAACCCAGAAGCAATAACTTGCACTTTGGAATATGTATATTATGTGAATCATTTTCTTTTATGGAATTGAAATCTTAGTTTCCATCTATGGAAAATAATATTGCTCAGTATTTTCTTCACTACATTTAAAAGGATGACCCTGGCTTATTGCTGGATTTTTAACCAAAAGAGAACAAGACCCTATTTTTTTTTTTTTTTCTTTTCAATTTCTGAATTTTCTGGGAAACACTAGAGCTGTGTGAAGTGGCCATTTTATTTATGAACCATTGGCTTCCAGGTTACTCAAGAACACCTAAGATGAAACATATTTTTCATAATTAGTCAAGGTGAACATTACAAATAACCTTTTTAGAGCTGTGTCATTGCCATTCTTTCCCTCTAGAAGTCCATCCACAGAGGTTGTCCTGGAGCTTCCCCTGGGAACGGTGGCCCATTAACCTGAAACTATAAGTAAGATTCTAAAATGAGGTTGTAGTAGTAGTTTAAACTTCAAATTAAAAAGCTATTGTGTTATTCACATATGAAATCTCCATTCCATTCTGCCATGTGTCATCTGTTTCTTTCCTTAGACTTTCTATTATTGCTTTTATTTCCAAGTGTTTGCCCATGCTCCTTGGAGGTTGCTATAACAGCCGTTTTAAAGTCTTTGATGATTTTAACATGTGTGACATATCAGGGTTAGTAATTGTTGATTTTCCCTTTATTTGTGAGTTGAGATTTTTCTGGACCTTATGAATTTTGGATTGATTCTTAGATATAACAAAAGAATGTTGTTTGTTTGAACAATTGACCAGGTTATTTATGGGCTGCAGGGTTTTTTTTAACTTATTCTCCTATAACAAGGATTGTATTAATTAGTGCTTTGGACTGAATCGTGTCACCTCCTCACCCAGATTATATATTGAAGCCCTAATCTCTAGTGCTCAGAATGTGACTGAGATAGGAGATAGGGTCTGTCAGTTTAGTTCAGTCGCTCAGTTGTGTCTGACTCTTAGTGACCCTATGGTGGCAGTGAGACAGGCTTCCCTGTGCATCATCAACTCCTGGAGCTTGCTCAAACTCACATCCATCCAGTCGGTGATGCCATCCAACCATCTCATCCTCTGTTGCCCCCTTCTCCTCCTGCCTTCAATCTTTCCCAGCATCAGGGTCTTTTCCAGTAAGTCAGTTCTTCACTTCAGGTGGCCAAAATATTGGAGTTTCAGCTTCAGCATCAGTCCTTCCAGTGAAAATTCAGGACTGATTTTCTTTAGGATGGACTGGTTGGATCTCCTTGCAGTCCAAGGGACTCTCGAGAGTCTTCCCCAACACCACAGTTCCAAAGCATCAATTCTTCAGCGCTCAGCTTTCTTTAGGGTCCAACTCTCACATCCATACATGACTACTGGAAAAACCATGGCTTTGGCTAGACGGATCTTGTTGGTAAAGTAATGTCTCTGCTCTTTGATATGCTGTCTAGGTTGGTCATAGTTTTTTTTTTTTTTTTTCCAAAGAACAAGCGTCTTTGGATTTCATGGCTGTAGTCACCATCTGCAGTGATTTTGGAGCCCAAGAAAATAAAGTCTCTCACTGTTTCCATTGTTTCCCATCTATTTGCCATGAAGTGATGGGACCAGATGCCATGATCTTTGTTTATTGAAAGTTTTTTGATAGAGTCTTTAAAGAGGTTTCTAAGGTTAAATGACGTCATTAAGGTGGGGACTAGTCCAATAAACTGGTATCCTTATGAGAAGCTGTTAGGGCACAGACCCCCAGAGGGAGGAAAACATGTGAAGACTTGAGAAGAAGTCCACCTACAAGTAGAGGAGAAGGGTCTCAGGAGAAAGCAACCCTGCCCACACCTTGATCTCAGACTCCAGCCTCAAGAGCTGTGAGAAAACTAATTTTTGTCGTGTATATCACCCAGTGTGCAGTCATGATTATGGCAGCCTGAGCCAAGTAGTATGTTTAGATTTGATAGTATTTGGTCATTATTTGAAGAAATTTGAGGCTTGGTTTCTTTAAAATTCACCTTATTAACCTGCTGATATAACATTATGATAAAGGCATGGAAAAACATGCAAAATAATATTCACATAAGGTACAAGAAGTTATTGAATACATTTTCCAAAGAGGGTAGGTCAAGGTGGGGGCTCATGAGAGTTGTTCTTAGAATAGTGACAAATAATCACCCCTTTTCTGTGTTGCAGGGGAAAAGGATGTTTGGGTCTGAAAAGAGCAACATCAGAGGGAAAGGCTTTCCTGCTTTGCTACATGAGTTTTTAATTTCTTTGCATGAAAGTTATTCTAAGCAATAATATAAATCATATTAAAAAACTGGGAAAACATTTGCAGTATCTGCATTACAGAGTTGACTTCCTTAATGGATAAAGGAATGTTTTAAAATGAATTAAGAAAACAGTAATAGGCCAGGGGAGGGGACACACAGGCTATGTATATGAAGCAATTCTTTCTCTCTCACACTTGCAGCCAACAGATGTGAATATATTCACAATGTTTAAATTAAAGCACTTGCAAAGTGGCAAGGATTTCAGATAAATGTAAAATGCCTATGCAAATGGACCTGTGACCTTTAAATTGGATCCCTTCTTTGTAGGGCAATCTTAAAATATAGCATTGAACTTCACAGTAGAATGCCCTTTGACCTACCAGTGATGCTTGTCCTCCTGTATCCTAAAGAAATACCAATGGATGTATGTAAAACTTTAGCTTCCAAGAATTTTTATCACAGAATAGTTTATCATGGCAAAAAGTGAAAAGACTGAAATATCTGACAGTGAGGGATGGGTTACTGAGCCAGACTTGCCTGTGAGTGTCCAGCAGTCTCCAGCGGAGACATGGGTCAACAGTGGCCTGCCACGGGGTCAGGGGCACCAAGGACAGCAGTCCTAGCAGCCGCAGCATGATGCCAGAAGTCCTTTTGAAAGAGGTGGCCATTACCCCTACCATACTTTGGCCACAGGCCAAAAGACAGGGAGGAACACAGCCCTACCCATCAATAGAAGATTGGATTAAAGATTTACTGAGTATGGCCCCGCCCATCAGAGAAAGACTCTGATTCCCCCATGGCCAGTCCCCACCATGGGGAAGCTTCCACAAGCCTCTTGTCCCATTAGAGGACAGATAGAATGAAAACCACAGTCACAGAAAACTAACCAAACTGATCACATGGATCACAGCTTTGTCTAACTCAGTGAAACTGAGCCCTGTCGTGTGGGGCCACCCAAGACGGACAGGTCATGGTGGAGAGTTCTGACAAAACGTGGTCCACTGGAGAAGGGAATGGCAAACCACTTCAGTATTCTTGCCTTGAGAACCCCCTGAACAGTATGAAAAGATAAAAAGACAGGACACTGAAAGATGAACTCCCCAGCTCAGTAGGTGCTCAGATGCTACTGGAGAAGAGTGGAGAAATAGCTCCAGAAAGAATGAAGAGATTGAACCAAAGCAAAAACAATACCCACTTGTGGATGTGACTGGTGATGGAAGTGAAGTCCAATGCTATAAAAAACACTGTTGCATAGAAACCTGGAATGTGAGGTCCATGAATCAAGGTAAATTGGAAGTGGTCAAACAGGCAAGGGCAAGAGTGAGCGTTGACATTTTAAATCAATGAACTAAAATGGACTGGAATGGGTGGCTTTAATTCAGATGACTGGTAAATCTCCTACTTTGGGCAAGAATCCCTTAGAAGAAGTGGAGCAGCCTTCATAGTCAAAAAAAGAGTCCAGAATGCAGTACTCGGATGCAATCTCAAAAATGATGGAGTGATCTCTGTTCATTTCCAAGGCAAACCATTCAGTATCACAGTAATCCAAGTCTATGCCCCAACCACTAATACTGAAGAAGCTGAAGTTGAATGGTTCTATGAAGACCTACAAGACCTTCTGGAACTAACACCGAAAAAATATGTCCTTTTCATCATAGGGGACTGGAATGAAAAAGCAAGAATTCAAGAGATACCTAGAGTAACAGGCAAGTTTAGTCTTGGAGAACAAAATGAAACAGGACAAAGGCTAACAGAGTTTTGCCAAGAGAATGTACTGGTTCTTCACAAACACCCTCTTCCAACAACACAAGAGTGAGGGATGAGAAGACTCTACACATGGACATCACACGATGGTCAATGCTGAAATCAGACTGATTCTATTCTTTGCAGCCAAAGATGCAGAAGCTCTATACAGTCAGCAAAAACAAGACCAGGAGCTGACTGTGGCTCAGATCATGAACTCCTTATTGCAAAATTCAGACTTAAACTGAAGAAACTAGGGAGAACCACTAGACTATTCAGGTGTGACCTAAATCAAATCCCTTATGATTACACAGTGGAAGTAACAGATTCAAGGAGTTAGATCTGATAGACAGAGTGCCTGAAGAACTATGGACAGAGGTTAGTAACATTGTACAGGAGATGGTGTTCAAAACCATCCCCACCCAAGAAGAAGAAATGCAAAAAGGCAAAATGGTTGTCTCAGGAGACCTTACAAATAGTGACAAAAGAAGAGAATTGAAAGGCAAAAGAGAAAATGAAGTATATATTCATCTGAATACAGAGTTCCAAAGAATAGCAAGGAGAGATAAGGAAGCCTTCCTCAGTGATCAGTGCAAAGAAATAGAGGAAAGCAATAGAATGGGAAAGACTAGAGATCTCTTCAAGAAAATTAGAGATACCAAGAGAACATTTCATGCAAAGATGGGCTCAATAAAGGACAGAAATGGTATGGACCTAAGAGAAGCAGAAGATATTAAGAACAGGTGACAAGAATACACAGAAGATTTCTACAAAAAAGATCTTAATGACCCAGATAACAACACTGGTGTGATCACTCACCTAGAGCCAGACATCCTGGAGTGTGAAGTCAAGTGGGCCGTAGGGAGCGTCACTATGAACAATGCTAGTGCAGGTGATGGAATTCCAGTTGAGCTATTTCAAATCCTAAAAGATGATGCTGTTAAAGTGCTGAACTCAATATGCCTGGAAATTTGGAAAACTCAGCAGTGGCCACAGGACTGGAAAAGGTCAATTTTCATTCCAATCCCAAAGAAGGGCAATACCAAAGAATGTTCAAATTACCATACAATTGCACTCATCTCACACACTAGCAAAGTAATGCTCAAAATTCTCCAAACTAGACTTCAACAGTACGTGAACTGAGAATTTCCAGATGTTCAACTTGGATTTAGAAAAGGCAGAGGAAGCAGAGTCAAATTGCCAACATCCATTGGAAAATAGAAAAAGCAAGAGAATTCCAGAAAAACACTTTGAATGTGTGGATCACAACAAACTAGAAAATTCTTTAAGAGATGGGAATACCAGACCACCTTACCTGCCTCTGAGAAACCTGCATGCAGGTCAAGAAGCAACAGTTAGAACTGGACATGGGACAATGGACTGGTTCAAAATCATGAAAGGAGTACATCAAGGCTGTATATTGTCACCCTGCTTATTTAATTTATATGCAGAGTATATCATGTGAAATGCTGGGCTGGATGAAGCACAAGCTGGAATTAAGATGACCAGGAGAAATATCAGTAACCTCAGATATGCAGATGACACCACCCTAATGGCAGAAAGGGAAAAAGAACTAAAGAGCCTCTTGATGAAGAGGAGAGTGAAAAACCTGGCTTAAAACTCAGCCTTCAGGAAATGAAGATCATGCCATCCAGTCCATCACTTCATGGCAAATAGATGGGGAAACAATGGAAATAGTGACAAACTTTATTTTCTTGGACTCCAAAATCACTGCAGATAGTGACTGCAGCCATGAAATTAAAACACGCTTCCTCCTTGGAAAGAAAAAAGCTGTGACTAACCTAGACAGCATATTAAAAAGCAGAGACATTACTTTACCAACAAGGGTCCATCTAGTCAAAGCTATAGTTTTTCCAGTAGTCGTGTATGGATGTAAGAGTTGGAACATAAAGAAGGCTGAGCACCAAAGAACTGATGCTTCTGAAGTGTGGTGTTGGAGAAGACTCTTAAAAGTCCCTTGGACTGCATGGAAATCTGACCAGTCCATCCTAAAGGAAATCAGTCCTGAATATTCATTGGAAGGACTGATGCTGAAGCTGAAGCTCCAATACTTTGGCCACCTGATGCGAAGAGCTGACTCATTAGAAAAGACTGTGATGCTGGAAAGATTGAAGGCCTTAGGAGAACGGGACAACAGAGGATGAGATGGTTGGATGGCAGCACCGACTGAATGGACATGAGTTTGAGTAAACTCCAGGAGTTGGTGATGGATAGGGAGGCCTGGCGTGCTGCAGTCCACTGGGTCTCAAAGAATTGGACATGACAGAGACATTACTTTGCCAACAAAGGTTCGTCTAGTCAAGGCTATGGTTTTTCCTGTGGTCATGTATGGATGTGAGAGTTGGACTGTGAAGAAGGCTGAGCACCAAAGAATTGATGCTTTTGAACTGTGGTGTTGGAGAAGACTCTTGAGAGTCCCTTGGACTGCAAGGAGATCCAACCAGTCCATTCTGAAGGAGATCAGCCCTGGGATTTCTTTGGAAGGAATGATGCTGAAGCTGAAACTCCAGTACTTTGGCCACCTCATGTGAAGAGTTGACTCATTAGAAAAGACTCTGATGCTGGGAGGGATTGGGGGCAGGAAGAGAAGGGGATGACAGAGGATGAGATGGCTGGATGGCGTCACTGACTCAATGGACGTGAGTCTGGGTGAACTCCGGGAGTTGGTGATGGACAGGGAGGCCTGGCGTGCTGCGTGCGATTCATGGGGTCGCAAAGAGTTGGACATGACTGAGTGACTGATCTGATCTGATCTGATCTGAGAGACTAAACTGAACTGAACTGATAAAAGACTTTTCAGGTTAACAATAGGGGGATTTTTTTTATAGTATTATGTGTAATAAACAAGATTCTTAATCATAGGTCTATTACTATTCTTTTTAAGAAAAATCTGTATATAAATACAAACTATTGGAAGATGTTCATCAAAATTCTGAAATGAAGTATTTTGAATTATAGGTATTTGAATGATAAGTTACTTAGTAGTTTCTTTTGGAATGTCTGTTTTCTATGCTTTAAAATAAGCATATAATAGTATTTTAAAAACTCCATTATGATTTATTTAATATGAAAAAATTTTCTAGAAACAGTGGTACTCTGGCTGCTTAGACTTCTCAAAGTTAGTGTAGAATTGGTGAAATGCATTGTCTGTGCAGTCATTTTTTGTGGTTCATGTCTTGCTCTTGTTTTGTTGATTTAGCTGAAGATGAACCTTAGGATCTCCAGAATCAGAATAATAAAGATTCTATTCTGTTGCGTACCTTTGATAAAACCATTCATTTTATGTTAACTCTTTCAAATGGAACTAACGTTCTACATAGACAACTATGGATCTGTTAAAAAAAATTAAATTTCAACTGTATTTTTACAGTCAAATATCATGGGCCATCTTTACCAAAATGCTCTATTTTCACACCACGGCTTTAAAAAAGTCTCATGTATTGTAAAGAATGAGCTCTATTGAAAAACACAATTGGTATTTTTAAAATGAACTATCTTTGACTTGACACTTTGTCAAGAATTAGGAAATAATGACCTGTTCCTGAGGGGGTGTGTGTGTGTCTATTTTTAGCGAGGAGCTCTCTTGGTTTGCTATTTACTGAAGCGACACGGAAGTACTCCGCCGCCTGGCACATGCTGGAATGCACCCTCTGGGTACGGTGTTCTGGGTTGAGACTTCTCCAGCAGAAGGCTGCGAGTCTCAGCGCCCTCTGTTCCCCCCTCCAGCCCCCATTGAAATGGAGCCAAGGAGGATTTTTTCTGGCTCATTCGCGCACGGGCCCTCCCAGGAGGCGGGCGGCAGTAACAGAGCTGTCACATGGTTCTGTGCTAAATCCGCAGCTTTATGCCTTCTTGGGGGAGGAAAGCGGTGGCTGCAAACTGGGCTCTTGTCACTCCGGAGTCACTCCCTGTGGGCTGGTGGGCAGAGACCGCTCGTTAATTACAGGCTCCGGAGACCCCCCTCCTCCCCACCCCGCGGCAACTCCTCCGCCACGCCTCACTCCGCGTCTGCATTTCTACGTTGCCTTTGTAATCCACGGGACACCATGTGCCCGGGGTTTGGGTGAAACAGGGTTACAAACAAATAAGGACCCTCTTATGAAAGCTGGCATAAGCACTTGTACTGTCGTCCAAGGATTCCCAAGGTTCTTGGCGAAATGAAAAATCGGAGCTACCATATCCGAAAGCTTGCTGTGGACACTACGCAGCAATAGTGCTCAGCATATAATTTTGTTTAAATGCACAAAATGGCCGTATTCCTACTAAACAGAATATGAGCGGAGACTCAGATCATTTAAGTAATCTGCTAATAGTCACACAGCTTGTCAACAAAGATAGAAATTGAACCACACAACACACACACCCATAAACATCATTGTTCAGGGCTCTCTTTACTAGGGGGATTTATTCTAAGCATATCCCCAAATATTAAACATATTCTGTCTAACAAGTAGAGCCGGCAAACCTATTTAAAGTTGGCAGCTGTTGGGGGAAGAGTTCTGTGCAGGTGTCATTCACCTGAATAGATTTCTCTTTACTAAAGATGTAACTTTTTGCATCTTTAATGTATGTATCGTCATTAAGAAGTTTCAATTCTCGGTTTGCTCAATTCCTTTCTAGTTAATTTGTGTTGAAGTGTACTCTTTTTTTCCTTGAGTTCATGATAGAGATGCTGTTAATCTCTCAGTTTTTAGAGTATCTCATATGCTGAGCGTTAGGTGGTCTCTGATGGTCAGAGAAATGACACTGTTGAAATATGCCAGGATGGCCAAGGAAAGCCAGTCTGAATAGGTCACATTTTAGGGCAGACCTATGGGGTGAGAATGATTATATTAATTAAAGTAAATGAGAATTTCAGTTTTAAGTGAACATCAAATATATGACCAAAGAAAGCGAGATAGTCTTTAAAGCTCTTTTTTGTTCTGTAGAAGAAATTAAGCTAGATTCATCCTATATTTGGAAATACTGTTGTTGTTCAGTTGCTAAGTCATGTCCAAGTCTTTGCGACCCCATGGACTGCACCACGCCAGGCTTCCTGTTCACTATTCTCCTGGAGTTTGCTGAAACTCATCTCCATTGAGTTGGTGATACTATCCAACCATAAAACAATTTTACCTTCATCAGATTCGCACTTAATACACATGTATGTGTTTCTGACATCAATGTAACTGGCTTGGTTTAGTTGCTAAGTTGTACCCTACCCTTGCTATCCCATGGACAGAGAAGCCTGCGAGCTCCTCTCTCCATGGGATTCTGTAGGTGAGAATACTGGAGTGGGTTGCCATTTTCCTTCTCCAGGGGATCTTCCAGGCCCAGGAACTGAACCTGGGTCTCTTGCATTGCAGGAGTATTCTTTACCGACTGAGCTACAATGGAAGCTCATTAACTGTCTTAAGAGCCTTTTTCTAAAAGGAAAACGTGTCTGTGTCTGCGAATTGAATTTGCAATTCAATGAACAAAATAAGATGCTGATGAATCTGTGAATTTGGCACAATGGGGAGGGAGCCAACAGCCATGAAAAGTGTTAAGTCTGGTTGCAGTCATGCCACCGAAAAACGTCTCTCTTTTGGAGAAGACCCTCTCGTTGGATTATAAATACCTTCTAGATGTGCTGTCGGCCCCTTGATTATACGTTCTTATAACTATCAGTGTAAGAAAATATCAAAGGGATAATTAAATGATAATTGAAACAAAGAAAATTGAAGGGACCCAGTTTGCCTCTGGGGCTTCCCTGGTGGCTCAGTGGTAAGGAATCTTCCCACAATGCAGGAGACCCAGGTTTGACCCTAGGTCGGGAAGATCCCCTGGAGGAGGGCATGGCACTCCACTCCAATATTCTTGCCTGGAGAATCCCATGAACAGAGGAGCCCGGTGGACTAAGGTCCATAGGATTGCAAAGAGTTAGACATGACCGATGCAACTTAGCATGCACAAATCCATGCCATACTGATTCTTTTTTTTAACTTTAAACTTTTTATTTTGTATTGGAGTGTAGTCAGTAAACTCATTCCCTGGTGGCTCAGACAGTAACAAATCCACTTGCAATGCAGGAGACCTAGGTTTAATCCCTGGATCAGGAAGATCCCCTGGAGAAGGGCATGGCAACCCACTGTAGTATTCTTGCCTGGAGAATCCCATGGACAGAGGAGCCTGGCGGGCTACAGTCCATGGGGTCACACCGAGTTGGACAAAACTGTAGCATCTAAGGAGACGCAGCAACAGCAGCAGTTTGCTTCTGGAACAGAAAAAAAGGGGAAGTTTTGAGTGTTTGCTACCTGACTCCAGTGAACCAGAGAAAAGAAAAACTATTTGGATCAAATCATTTAAATATTGATTGCTGGCAAGAGTGAGAGGAAAGTGGAATTCTTGGGCCTGTGTGCAGAGGAAGAGGGCAGGAGAGGGCAGGTGTTATGGCTGAGACAGAGTGGCCAGTGGAACACACGTGCAAGTATCTTAGCTCTCAGAGAAGACATCACACTCTCAACAGTGCTCACTCTAGCTTTCTCTAAAACAAAACAAACAAACAAAAACACTCCAACATCCTGAAGGATCCAGGCTGTGTTTATATCATGAAGATCCTGGACGGTTTGTATCAATATAACTCCAGTATTTTGGCACTTCATGCGAAGAGTTGACTCATTGGAAAAGACTCTGATGCTGGGAGGGATTGGGGGCAGGAGGAAAAGGGGATGACACAGGATGAGATGGCTGGATGGCATCACCAACTCAATGGACGTGAGTTTGAGTGAACTCCGGGGAGTTGGTGATGGACAGGGAGGCCTGGCGTGCTGTGATTCATGGGGTCACAAAGAGTCAGACACAACTGAGCGACTGAACTGAACTGAACTGAAAGGTGTTCTTTGGAAAGAATGATGCTAAAGCTGAAACTCCAGTACTTTGGCCACCTAATGCAAAGAGTTGACTCATTGGAAAAGACTCTGATGCTGGGAGGGATTGGGGGCAGGAGGAGAAGGGGACAATAGAGGATGAGATGGCTGGATGGCATCACCAACTCAATGGATGTGAGTTTGAGTGAACTCCGGGAGTTGGTGATGGACAGGGAGGCCTGGCGTGCTGTGATTCATGGGGTCGCAAGGAGCTGGACACGACTGAGCGACTGAACTGAACTGACCTGATCTGATGTACCACACTTCATAGATCTTGGATCAATGCATATTCAGTTCAGTTCAGTTCAGTCGCTCAGTCATGTCTGACTCTTTGCGACCCCATGATTCACAGCACGCCAAGCCTCCCTGTCCATCACCAACTCCCGGAGTTCACCCAGACTCACGTCCATCGAGTCAGTGATGCCATCCAACCATCTCATCCTCTGTCGTCCTCTTCTCCTCTTGCCCCCAATCCCTCCCAGCATCAGAGTCTTTTCCAATGAGTCAACTCTTCACATGAGGTGGCCAAAGTACTGGAGTTTCAGCTTCAGTATCATTCCTTCCAAAGAAATCCCAGGGCTGATCTCCTTCAGAATGGACTGGTTGGATCTCCTTGCAGTCCAAGGGACTCTCAGGAGTCTTCTCCAACACCACAGTTCAAAAGCATCAATTCTTCGGCACTCAGCCTTCTTCACAGTCCAACTTTCACATCCATACATGACCACAGGAAAAACCATAGCCTTGACTAGACAGACCTTTGTTGGCAAAGTAATGTCTCTGCTTTTGAATATGCTATCTAGGTTGGTCATAACTTTCCTTCCAAGGAGTAAGCGTCTTTTAATTTCATGGCCGCAGTCACCATCTGCAGTGATTTTGGAGCCCAGAAAAATAAAGTCTGACCCTGTTTCCACTGTTTCCCCATCTATTTCCCATGAAGTGATGGGACCAGATGCCATGATCTTCGTTTTGTGAATGTTGAGTTTTAAGCCAACTTTTTCACTCTCCACTTTCACTTTCATCAAGAGGCTTTTTAGTTCCTCTTCACTTTCTGCCTTAAGGGTGATGTCATCTGCATATCTGAGGTTATTGATATTTCTCCCGGCAATATTGATTCCAGCTTGTGTTTCTTCCAGTCCAGCATTTCTCATGATGTACTCTGCATAGAAGTTAAATAAGCAGGGTGACAATATACAGCCTTGACGTACTCCTTTTCCTATTTGGAACCAGTCTATTGTTCCATGTCCAGTTCTAACTGTTGCTTCCTGACCTGCATACAAATTTCTCAAGAGGCAGATCAGGTGGTCTGGTATTCCCATCTCTTTCAGAATTTCCCACAGTACACAGTGTGGTACCTAGACATGGCATATTACTCAACCACAAAAAGGCACGAAGTTGTGCCCTTTGCAGAGACATGGATGGACCTAGAGACTGTTGTACAGAGTGAAGTATGTCAGAAAGAGAAAAATAAGTATTGTATATTGATGTCTATATGTGGAATCTAGAAGAAAGATACAAATGAACCTGTTTGCAAAGTAGAAATAGAGACACAGGCATAGAGAACAAACATATGGACACCAAGGGGAGGAAAGGGAGAGGCAATAAATGGGAAGATTGGAATCGACATATATATGCTATCGATATTACGTATAAAATTGATAACTAACGAGAACCTACTGTATAGCATAGGGAACTCTATTCAGTGTCCTGTGATGAACTAAATGGGAAGGAACTCCAAAAAGAGGGGATATATGTATACATAAAGCTGATTTGTTTTGCTGTATAACAGAAATGAACAAAAAATTGTAAAACAACTATACTCCCAACAAAAGTTTTAAAAATTCTGTTAAAACGGTCTATGAGATGAGAGTGCTTCAACTGTGGATCACTGGTATTTTGTTCCTTGGCGCTTAATTCCCTGAGGAAACTGAGAATTTTCTGGGTAGGCACTCTTCTGAAGCGTTAACTTGTGTACTGAGATTGTGCCAGTGGTCAGATTGAGAGAGAAGTCATGAAGGACTACCCAGTGCTTTTTTCCTTAGAAAGTTATACAAGCACAGCACTGAAGTTTCCCCTGCATCAACACTTAGGTCCTTATTCTCACCTTTCCATATGGTGAAATATCTTTCTCATGTGCCTACTCACTACTCAGATATTTTCAAAAGAGAAATGATTTTCTTTAGCAAGTTATTTTTGTTCGGTTTTGTTGTTTGGGGTATTTTTGCAGTACACTGTGCTGTTTGTTTATCTGATGTCTTGGTAGTCACTAAATGTTTCTGAATTGTGGGTATATTATTTTCAGAACTTGCTTTTTACCTGACTGTACAGTGTGAGCTGTCTCAGTGAAAGGGGACAGTACATTTTTACGTTAACTTGCAGGTTTTATATTTGAACCATCAGTGTGCCAGCCCTCCCCAGGCCTTGTGCTCCTCCCAGGGTGCTATCAGCAGGGCGGCACTCCTTTGGAACTCCCAGGGGAAAGAAGGAAGGAACAAAAACACTCTGAGTCCATGTGGGATCTTTCCTAGTGGGCTGGTTGTAGCAGTGGGAATAAAGGCAGGCAGCTGCAACTAAGGACTCTTCATAGTAGCCCAGACCTATTTCTTGCCCACTGAGGGATTCAACGTAGACAGCATATTAAAAAGCAGAGACATTACTTTACCAACAAAGCTCCATCTAGTCAAAGCTATGGTTTTTCCAGTAGTCATGTATGGATGTGAGAGTTCAACTATAAAGAAAGCTGAGCACCAAAGAATTGATGCATTTGAACTGTGGTGTTGGAGAAGACTCTTGAGAGTCCCTTGGACTTCAAGGAGATCCAACCAGTCCATTCCTAAAGGAGATCAGTCCTGAATATTCACTGGAAGGACTGATGCTAAAGCTGAAGCTCCAATGAAATGCCACTTGATGTGAAGAACTGACTCATTGGAGAAGACCCTGATGCTGGGAAAGATTGAAGGCAGGAGGAGAAGGGGATAACATAGGATGAGATGGTTGGATGGCATCACCAACTCAGTGGACATGAGTTTGGGTAAACTCCAGAGTTGATGATGGACAGGGAAGCCTGGCATACTGCAGTCCATGGGATCTCAAAGAGTCGGACGTGACTGAGTGACTGAACTGAACTGAGGGATTCACTGTTTTGCTCTAACAGCATCCCCCTGCAGTGGTAAGCCTTCAGAAAGTTTATTTGAACTCTGTGCCTCAGTCTTTCCCATCTTTACAATGGGGCAATAGCATTTCACTCCCACCAGTGGTAGCACAGCACCCATGAAACCAAACATCCCCAAGATGACACTACAGATTCTCGATAAAATTTAAAATGAAACTTCCTAAAGGCACTGGGCAGTGACTGAAAAGGAGCAGAGTCAGATCGGAGTCAGCCCTTGGGAGTAAAGGAACAGTACCTGGATGAGTTTTCTGTTTTTATGGATTTTAGGGCTTAGAGAAGACTCCAGGCAGCCCCAGGAGGGATGGATAAGATGCAGGAAGAACCCTGAAGTTTTCCTGGGCTGTTCCACCAGTGAAGAAATTGATTGACGGAACAGTCACAAGAACAGGAGGGACAGGACAGAGGCACAGAGGGAGAGCCCGCAGTCCTGAGCATCAGCTCCATATGAACCTCAGGCTAACTTCAAATAAACAGCCGAGGACACGTCTGAGGCTCCAGGTGCTGGGTTGAGACTGTGACTGCCACCACAGCAGGGGCACTGGATTCTCATGTTGCATTAGGTGGAAAGGTTGTAATTGCTACAGCCGTTACTCAAAGAGCAGTGAGAAGAGACAGAACTCAGAAGTCAATAGACTCATTGAAATGGAATCTAAAACATTCAGTTGACCCAAAGGAGGACGGCGGGGAGATGAAATGTATGAGACAAAACAAAACAAGTGAAACAGTAGACCTACACCCAACTCTGTTAATAATTACTTTAGGATGACTGGACTCAATCCACTAATGAAGAGGTTGATAGAATCAGAACAGGTAAAAAGCAAAGCCCAGTTATATGCTGTTTACAAGAGATGCACTTTAAATAGCCAGACATACAGGTTAAAGGATTTGAAAGATACAGCATTACCAGCAAGCACTGTTAGATGGAAGTGATTGTTTTAATATCACATGCAAGAGCCAGAGGATTACCAGACATTTCACAATGATGTGACCGTGCCTTTGTTAAGAAGATATCATGACAGTCACGAATATGCAAGTGGTCTGTGTGCGTGCTAAGTTGCTTCAGTCGTATCTTTGCGACCTCATGGACTGTAGCCCACCAAGCTCCTCGGTCCTTGGATTCTCCGGGTGAGCGTACTGGAGGGGGTTGCCATGCCCTCCTCCAGGGCATCTTCCCAACCCCGGGATCGAAGCCTTGTCTTACGTCTCCTGCATGGGCAGCCGGGTTCTCTCCCACTAGTGCCTCCTGGGAAGCTGTGCATGTTATATAGTTGGTGGAAAATAGAACCGATAGAATTTAAGAGTAAGAAATCCTCTTGGAATAAATCGGTGATAAGTAGGGGGGAAATGACACCAATCTTACACAAACCATTACAAAAGTAAAAACATAAAGAACATCTCTCAGCTCGTTTTATGAGCCCAGCATAACCCAGATGCTGATGTGCTCGGTCGTGGACAACTCTTTGGGACCCCATAGACTGTAGCCCACCAGGTACCTCCGTCCATGGAATTTTCCAGGGAAGAATACTGGAGCGGGTTGCCATTTCCTTCTCCAGGATAACCCAGATACCAGAATCCAATAAAACTATTCAAAATAAGGAAATTAACTAACCCATGTTCTTAATGATGTATATGCAAATTCTTACTGAAATTTCAGTGAATCAAATCTACCAATATATACAAAAGATACTTTATCTTGATCATGTGGATTTATTCTAAGAATGGAGGGTAGGTTTAATGGGAAATTTTAATCGATTTAGTCCACCACATTTACAGAATAAAGGAGAACGATTATATGAAGATTGCAATAAATGGAAATGGTATTTGGAAAAATTCAGTGTCTTCTATAAACCCTCAGCAACTTAGAACTGAGAGGACACTTTCAAACTGATAAAGGGCATATGTGAAAATCATACAGTTAATGTCTTACTCAGTAGTCAGATATTGAACACTTTCCATTTAAGGTCTGGGACAGGGCACTTGTATTCAGTTTCACTGAAGGTCATACAAGACAGACAGAAAAAGAATTAAGAGGAAACAGAAAATAATAGTAAAACAGTCTGTTTTCACAGGACAAATTCTGTTTACACAGAAAATCCTGAGGAATCTATTGAACAACTAGTAGAACTAATATGCAAATATAGCAAAGCTGTTGATATTTCACCTGGCAGTCTTGATTCCAGCTTGTGATTCATCCAGCCTGGCATTCCCTGTGATGTACTCTGAATAGAAGTTAAATAAGCAAGGTGACAATATACAGCTTTGTCATACTCCTTTCCCAGTTTTGAACCTGCCCATGTCTGGTTCTGGCTGTTGCAGAGAGTTGGAAATGACTTAATGACTGAAAAACAACACAGCAAAGTTGAGAGATACAAAATTTCTAAATAAAAATCAATAATATTTTTATATAGTGACAGGAAAAAATTGAAAAAGAAAAGTAAAAATATAATTCCCTTTACAGTTATAGAAAAAAATTATTTAATAAGATATTTTAAAAAAGACATGTGAGATCTCTATGTTAAAAATTATTCAGCTGCTGACAAACCTTTTTTTTTAAATTGAAATATAGTTGATTTACAATGTATGTTAGTTTCCAATCACAGCAATGATTCTGTTATATATATTCTTTTTTCATATTCTTCTCCCTTATGTTTTTTACGGGATATTGACTATAGTCCTTTGTGCCATCAGTAGGACCTTCTTCATCCATTATTTATATAGTATTTTGTATTCACTAACCCCCAACTCCCAACCCCTCCCTATTCCACCCCTTGGAAACCACAAATTTGCTCTCTACGTCTGTAAGCCTTTTTCTGTTTGGTAGGTAAGTTCATTTGTATCATATTTTAGATCTACATATTCATTCATTCATTTCAGTCGCTCAGTCGTATCTGACTCTTTGTGAACCCATGAATTGCAGCACACCAGGCCTCCCTGTCCACCACCAACACTCGGAGCCTACCCAAACTCATGACCACTAAGTCAGTGACGCCATCCAACCATCTCATCCTCTGTCGTCTCCTTCTCCTCCTGCCCTCAATCTTTCCCAGCATCAGGGTCTTTTCAAATGAGTCAGCTCTTTGCATCAGATGGCTAAAGTATTGGAGTTTCAGCTTCAACATCAGTCCTTCCAATGAATATTCAGGACTAATTTCCTTTAAGATGGACTGGTTGGGTCCCCTTGCAGTCCAAGGGACTCTCAAAAGCCTTCTCCAACACCACAGTTCAAAAGCATCAATTCTTCAGCACTCAGCTTTCTTTACAGTCCAACTCTCACATCCACACATGACTACTGGAAAAACCATAGCCTTGACTAGACTGACCTTTTTTGGCAAAGTAATGTCTCTGCTTTTGAATATGCTATCTAGGTTGGTCATAACTTTCCTTCCAAGGAGTAAGCGTCTCTTAATTTCACGGCTGCAATCACCATCTACAGTGATTTTGGAGCCCCAAAAAATAAAGTCAGCCGCTGTTTCCATGTTTCCCCATCTATTTGTCATGAAGTGATGGGACCAGATGCCATGATCTTCGTTTTCTGAATGTTGAGCTTTAAGCCAACTTTCTCACTCTCCTCTTTCACTTTCATCAAGAGGCTGTTTAGTTCTTCTTCACTTTCTGTGATAAGGGTGATGTCATCTGCATATCTGAGGTTACTGATATTTCTCCCAGCCATCATGATTCCAGCTTGTGCTTCATCCAGCCCAGCGTTTCTCATGATGTACTCTGCATAGAAGTTAAATAAGCAGGGTGACAATATACAGCCTTGACATACTCCTTTAAGTGATGTCATATGGTACTTTTTTTTTTTCCTGAAAAACATTTTTAAAAGACCAAAGTAAGGGGAACAATATGCTATGTTCATGGCTTAGAAGCTCAACATTATTAAACTGTAAATTATCTCAAGATTGTTGTATATAGCCAACCAATCCCAATTGTAATTCCAAAAGGCTTTTTGTAGATATTTATCAACTGATATGTAAATTTTATGTTGAAATTCAGGACTTAGGAGAATCAAAGTAATCTTTTAAAAGTATAACAAAGTTCAACTACTTAACCTTGGCTGGCCTTAGCAATCAAAACTGTGGAGCTGCCACGAGGATCGACTGATATGTCAACATAGGGGATTCATAGACAGAGCCAGTTGATGTAATCACTGGATTTTAGACAGAGATGCAAAAATCACCTCATGGGTAAATTAAAGTTTTTTCATTCAAAATGGTGCTGAAAAAACGTGGACATAGATGCAAAAAAGAAAAAATTTTTTCTATTCATCATTGTAAAAGAAATTAAATCCAGGTGAACCATCTAATTGTAGCTAAATGTAAAAGCTAAAACTCTGAAGCTTCTTAGATGAAAGCATGAAAGAACAGCTTTGTTGGCACTAAAATAGACAGCTGTTATGCAGGAAACAGAAAATAATAACCTTTAAAAATAAAATTTTCTCATCAGAAACACTATTTAGAACATGAGTAGGTAAGAGAGTTCAGAAAACAAATTGCAAATATGGGATTGACAAAAATTTCTTTTATCCAGAATATATAAAGAACTTCTGAAATCCAATAGTATGAAGATAAACAACCTAATTAAAAATCAGACAGAAGATCTGAACAGACATTTCACAAAGGGTGATATATGAAGAGCCCATAAGCACACAGGGCTTCAGATTTATTAGTCAACAGGGAAATGCAAATTAAAATCACAGTGAAAATAACACTACCCACAGGCCAGCATGACTTAATGTAAAAAGATGATAACACCAATTATTGACAAGATTGTCATGGGCATCTGGCACCGACTTACTACCACGAGGTCTCCTAACTCTGGTTCTTGTGGAATGAAAAGATACTGTTCCTTTTATTGTTTTCTAAACACCCACTTTCTATTCTAGTAACTGTAGGATAGAGAAATAAATGCAAATGCAGGCCTCATATAATAAGTGAGAACATGCAGACTTCTTAATCAAAGACAAATATTGGACTCAATTCTGTATCAGACAAGAATAAGCTTGCCCCCAAATTCTACTACCCAGGTTTTTTTTCATCTTAAGTCTGATGGGATTATACTATATTTGGAAGAAAACAAAACAGTGATTTTATTTATCTCATTTCTTTTTTGTGGCAGACTGGCATTGTAACTTTGGACTTATCCGTGACCATTTTACAGAGGCAGCTTAGGGTTTAAGAAAATAATTGCACTTCATTATGGATGTGGGAATTCAAAGTGGAAATGTGCTTTGAAAAAGCAGCTGGCGTTAAGGTCTGCAAGGCGTTTGCACGTCTGCCCGCTTTGTCAGCGTCTCCTACACTCGTTCCTACTTAGTTACCGCCACGTCTTCCTTCCCAGGGTCTTTTCCACGCAAGCAAATGTCTGTACCAGGCGATTCTAGGTCAGCTCATGAATTCTGACAAATGTGGCAGAAAGAAAATGTACAGTTAATTAAATTTCATTATGTCTGCTACAGGGCTTCATTTCAGTGTAGGAGACAAACTAATCTAATCAGCAGCTAACAGGGACCTTGATTGTTGTGTGTCCCAGGGGATGTGTTCAGGTAGCTAACTGGCTGTCTCTGTTTGCCCAGACATGTCCTTGTTCATCTACAGATGGCTGGAGAAAGGCCTGCAGCCGGGTTACCTCCTAAGTCTGCAGACTACGGTGGGTGGTGTATTATCACACCACATATGGTGATGAAGAGTCATCCTGAAATGACAACAGTGGGCAAGTGAAGGCAAGACGCTTTGAGCCTGTAATGTAGATGCTTATGGGGAAGCTACCCATATCTGTATGCATATCTGTTTATCTACACAGATAGATGATAGTTAGATACATAGATAGATATAAAAAAATAGATGATCGATAGAAAGATAGGTAGGTAGATTAATGGATGACTGATATAAAGAAATAGGTAGATAATAGGCTTTCCAGATGACCCAATGATAGAGAATCTGCTTGTCAATGCAGGAGACACAGGAAATGCAGGTTCGACCTCTGAGTCAGGAAGATGCCCTGGAGAAGGAAATAGCAACCTGTTCCAGTATTCTTGCCTGGAAAATTCCATGGACAGAGGAACCTGGCAGACTCCAGTCCATGAGGTCTCAGAGTCGGAGATGATGGAGTAACGGAGCACACACACACACACCATTGACAGAGAGACAGATGGATATTAAAAAATAGATAGATGATAGAGAAATAGAATTGTTGTTGTTGTTGTTGAGTCACCAAGTCATGTCCAACTCTGCCCACCAGGCTCTTCTGTCCTCCACTGTGTCCCAGGGTTTGCTCAAGATAGGGATAAATAAGTAGATAATAGATAGTTCTATCAATATCAAGATAGTAGGTAGGTAGATAGATGTGTGACAGATAGGTAGATGATCGGTATTGATAGTTAGGTAGAGATAGAAATATTAACAGAAACAGAGATAGACAGAGATCACTTAACCCCCAGGCTCATGGATGAAGAGGTTGAGGCTCAGGTGTGAAAGAAATACTCCATATTGTATTATCAATGGCAGGTGGGGGCAGGATCCAAACCCTTGCCTGCCCAGACCTAGAGCCCTTGCTTTCAGCCACACGATGTCATTCACATGACTAATGTCATCTCTTCCCTTGGGGCTCAACTCACTTGCTCCAGGAAGTCTCTGCCAGACCTCCTTCCTGCCTTAGGTCAGGTGTCTCCTCCCCTGAGGTTGTGCAGAAATTTGCTTGTAGCTCGTCTTTGGCAGCACTGGGCAGTAACTGGAGTTTGAGTGCTTCAGTTGGCCTCTTCTCTACCTGGTTGCAGAAGAGACCCAGGTTTGATCCCTGGGTCAGGAAGATCCCCTGGAGAAGGAAATGGCAACCCCCTCCAGTATTCTTGCCTGGAAAATTCCGTGGGCTACAATCCATGCGGTCTCAAAGAGTTGGACATGACTGAGAGACTTCACTTTTACTTTCTACCTTGTTGGGAGGTACTTAAATGACGCACTGTTTTCTTTTTTTATTTAAGAATTTTTGTTTCAATTTACTTCTGACTTTCCTTAAAATCAGAAGTGTTGAAATTTATTATTACTATGGTATATACAGTAAAAAAGAAAAGAAAAGTCAAAGCATACGAAAAAGAGAAGTCTGCATTTGTGGAGCCTTGTCTTCCTCGCCAGAGTTCTACCGGGAGTGGGTTTCTTGGACCTTCCAGGGAATGGGTGAGATTCAGTGTAGAATTCTCCGAGTCTCCAGTGGGGCCAGGTGACTGGAGTGTGTGTGTGTATGTGTGTGCAATCGCTCAGTCGTGTCCAACTTTTTGTGACCCCGTGGACTATAGCCTACCAGGCTCCTCTGTCCATGGGATTTTCCCAGGCAAGAATACTAGAATGGGTTGCCATTTTCTCCTCCAGGGGATCTTCCTGACCCAGGGATCAAATCTGCTTCTCTTGCATCTCCTGCATTGGCAGGCAGATTCTTAACCACTGAGCCCCCTGGGAAGCCTGGAGGGAGGTAGCTGACAATCACCTTCCTGGATGACTTCATGGATGAAGCTTCTTCTCTTAAATTAAGAACAGAAATAGAATCAATATTTAGGATGGTAACAATTTAAAAATATGATTCCATTATGTTATGGACAAGTGAGAGATAAGGAGAAGAGAGAACCAGTAAGAGGAAATACAGATGCAAGAACACAGAGGAGGATATAAACACATTTAGAGGAAGGATCAGTCCTGGGTCTTGCTGCCAGGGATCTAGAACTGCTCTTCCTCCTTCCGTCCTCCCACTACAATGATCATGACAGCACAGCAGATTTATTAAATTACATTCAGTCGTAGTCAATGCAGTCAGGGAAAAGAAAAGCTCTAAGAATTAGAGAAAAATTGGAAGTATATTATTCTGTAATCTCTATTATTGTTATTGCAAATAATGTGTTGTTACCAGAAAAAAAAAAAAGAAGAGAATCAAGAAAAGTAATTAGACACAATGCAAGAAACTAATGAGGCTTTCCTTGTCTCGGTCACACTGAGACAGCTGGAATGGAAAAGGGATTCTACTGGAAATACTTGTGGTGGTGGTCTAGCCACTAAGTCATGTCCAGCTCTTTGCGACCCCATGGACTATAGCCTTCCAGGCTGCTCTGTGCATGGCATTCTCCAGGCAGGAATATTGGAGTGGGTTGCCATTGCCTTCTCCAGGAAATACTTTTAAATGTACAATATTCCAGAATGAATTAATAATAAAAATAGGAGATGTATAGAAGAAAGCTAAAATACTTTTCTGAGAAATTAAACAAAAAATACGTGAGAAGTAGGGGCATGCCATTATACTGGGTGAAAACAGTAAATGTGATAACAAGGTCAGTCCTACCAAATTCATTTATAATGTTACCATGCACTTACCATCCCAATGAAAATTTTGGAGAACTGTGTTAGTTTGCTTAACAAAACACCATTAACTATGTGACTTGTGTGGCAGAAATTTATTTTCTCACCCTCTGGAGCCTAGAAGCTGGAGAGCAGGGTGCCGGCATGCTCCAAGTTTGGTGTTTCCTACTGTGTCATCACAACGCCTTTTTTTAGGGGGTAGGAGGAAGGAAGAGAAAGAGTCCTGGCACATCTTCTTACAAGAGGAAACAGTGAGAGACTTTATTTTCTTGGGCTCCAAAATCACTGCAGATGGTGACTGCAGCCATGAAAATAAAAGACATTTGCTCCTTGGAAGAAAAGCTATGACAAACCTAGACAGTGTATTAAGAAGCAGAGATATTACTTTGCCAACAAGGGTCCATATAATCAAAGCTGTAGTTTTTCTAGTAGCCATGTATGGATGTAAGAGTTGGACCATAAAGAAGGCTGAGCACCAAAGAACTGATGCTTCTGAAGTGTGGTGTTGGAGAAGGCTCTTGAGAGTCCCTTGGGCAGCAAGGAGATCCAACCCGCCCATCCTAAAGGAAATCAACCCTGAATATTCATTGGAAGGACTGATGCTAAAGCTGAAACTCCAGTACTCTGGCCACCTGACTCGAAGAGCCAACTCATTGGAATAGACCCTGATGCTGGGAAAGATTGAAGGTGGGAGGAGAAGGGGGCAACAGAGGATGAGATGGTTGGATGGCATCATCAACTCAATGGATATGAGTTTGAGCAAACTCCAAGAGATGATGAAGGACAGTGAAGCCTTGACTGGCTGTAATCCATGAGGTGGCAAAGAGTTGGACACGATTTGGCGACTGAACAACAGCAACAATCTTAGCAAACCAGGACTCAACCTGCCTGACCTCATCTAATCCCTATTCCTTCCCAAGGACTCCTTCTTCCAATACCGTCACATTGAGAGGTAGGGCATTACCATAGGAATTAAGGGGGGAGGGGACACAGACAGTCAGTCTGTAATAGTAATTTGATTGAATAATTATGTATTGAACTTGGAAAAATAAACAAGAAATAATCTCCAGTGAAATGTGCCTTGTCATTTATGAATTTAGAATCAGTGCCCAGATCAATGAAATATTATATTATCACGGTTGGCAAATGTTATCTGTGAATGGCCAGACAATTTTATTTTTGGCTTCATCAGGCAGGCTAGCCGTCTCTGTTATAGTACAAAAGTGACTATAGATAAAATACAAACAAATGAGTGTGCTGTGGTCCACTAAAATTTTATGTGCCCTGAAATTTGAAATTTATATAATTTTCATGTGTCATAAAATATTGGGTTCCCCCCACACAAACATGCAACTGTTTAAAAATATAAAAATCGTTCTTAGCTCATGAACTAGCTCTACAAACACAAACTGCAGATTTGATTTGCCCTGTGGGCCACAGTTTGCCAATCCCTGAAATAGAAAAAAAAAAAAAGACAAAAAATTAGATACTAAGGCACAGAAGGAACTCAGATGTTATGAAACAGGTGTCACCAACCAGTGAAAAAGATAAAGGTTACTCAACATATAGTATGAGAAACTGCTACAAAACTGAGGGGAAAGGCATGTCAGACCTTTACCATCCAACAAAAACCAAAATAAATTCCAAATGGTACATATACACAATGGAATATTACTCAGCCATTAAAAAGAATACATTTGATTCAGTTCTAATGAGGTGGATGAAACTGGAGCCTATTATACAGAGTGAAGTAAGGCAGAAAAAAAACACCAATACAGTATACTAATGCATATATATGGAATTTAGAAAAATGGTAACAATAACCCTACATGTGAGACAGCAAAAGAGACCCAGATATATAGAACAGTCTTTTGGACTCTGTGGGAGAGGGCCAGGGTGGGATGATTTGAGAGAATAGCATTGAAACATGTATATTATCATATGTGAAACAGATCGCCAGTCCAGGTTCGATGCATGAGACAGGGTGCTCAGGGCTGGTGCATTGGGATGACCCAGAGGGATGGGATGGGGAGGAAGGTGGGAGGGGGGTTCAGGATGGGGGACACATGTACACCCATGGCTGATTCATGTCAATGTATAGCAAAAACCACTACAATATTGTAATTAGCCTCCAATTAAAATAAATACATTTTAAAAATTCCAAATGAAGAGATAAATGTATACAAATAATTAAGGAAAGCAGAGTGACTATCAGTAGTGAGGGAGCCCTTTCTAAGCCTAAAAGGGACCGCCTCTGGGTCTAAATGTTGCCCTATATTCTTTGGTGTTTCTTCTCCTTTGTCCTCCAAGAGCTGGAGCTGCAGAGAAAGGTTCCCATCTCATTCCTCCAGGGGGATTGTCATATGATGCAACACCACCTGGTGCTTCTTATTCGTCTCAGCTGGAAGAAGCACCTTGGAAGCCTTTCCTCCCCTAAATATGTTAAAACCATCAAAGGAAGTAAAGCAGGTGTGAATCAGGGTTAAATGGGTCCTTGCACCATTGATTCCAAAGGCCCCTTGGTCATGGAATGTTGCTTCTATCTGCATGTATGGGCCTCCCTGGAGGCTCAGCAGTAGAGGACCCGCCTGCCAAAGCAGGAGACTCCAGCTTAGTCCCTGGGTCAGGACAATGCCCTGGAGAAGGGAATGGCAACTCACTCCAGTATTCTTGCCTGGAGAATCCTATGGACAGAGGAACCTGGCAGGCTACAGTCTTTGAGGTCACAGAGTCATACACGACTTAACAACCAAACAGCAACAAGCTGTATATACGGGTTGGACACAGTGGGCTCGTAGGCTGTGCGGCTGACACTGATGGGCCTGGCTGTTTAGGATGCTAAAATCCCGCGTCCAAGTGAATATTTAGACTCTGTCTACTAAAAGCAAAATTGAAGCTGACAAGAGCTGTTGGAAATGAGATAAAGAAAATGAGTCAATTGGGGACTATCCTTCAACTAAATGCAAAGGACAAAAAAAAGCAATGATGTAAAAAGAAATAGAAGAAAGCTAAATTGGGGGCACTTGGAAAAGATGATGAAATAGTAGAGATTATTAACTGATAGTGGAAATCTTTTAGTTCCACCATTTAATTTCCTTGACTCAGAAAATGCCAGAAGCTGTTCTTGACAGATGTACCAGAGAACAGCATAAACTGAAGACATACTGTAGCAAAATTAGATTGCACTTAAAGTTTGGCTATCTTTTAAAAAGTCTGTTTTTAAAAATAGTTGCATAGTCATTCTAGACTTCCCTATGTTCTCCTGATTCAAAGGCATATTTTAAAAATTGGGGGGTTGTGTTTGGTTGCATTTGGGAAAAAATAAAATAAACTGTTCATTTGGGACCGAAGAAAGGAAGCAATATCTTTCTCTCTGAAGATAGTTTGATAATTTCAAAAAGTGTTGCCTGCCTTTCACCATCAAAAAAAGTGAAATGCTGTAGAAAATATATGGCAGGGCTATGGTATAGTTTAGCAGTGGTATCAAAAGCAATGAATATTATGTTGTAAATTAAATTGGCCCACAGAAATCTGCATTAGCAATGTGGTTATGTTTAACATATATGAAAAAGAGTTTCGTGTGTTTTTGCTTCTGAGCATTTAAATAGTCAGTTATTAATATGTCACAACTATTTGTGTACTATGTAACGTATGTATGTATATACTCAGTATGCTTATCAGATTTCGTTGCCATTGGTAACACAAATAACATTCAAACTGAAGAAAAAAGTATTTATGATTTGAATCTGTGATCCTTTTTAAAAGGGAATTCGGTTTTACTGCAGTTTAATTACCATTTTCAAAATTAGCATAGGAGATAAATTTTGGAATGATCATCTTTTCATCTTTTGAAGATGCTTGTACTTCTTGACCATTTGAATTTTCTTGCTTTTGAAGTAGCTTTTGAAATCTTTTTCTCTACAGGGTTGTTTACCTTTTTGGTTTTCAATTTGTAAAATTTATATTTATAACAAGAATATTAATCCAGGCTTCCCTGGTGGCTCAGACATTAAAGAATCTGCCTGCGATGTGGGAGACCTAGGTTCAGTTCCTGGGTTGGGAAGATTCCCTGAAGGAGAACATAGCCACCCACTCCAGTATTCTTGCCTGGAGAAGCCCATGGACAGAGGAGCCTGGCAGGTGACAATCCATGGTGTTTCAAAGAATCAGATGTGACTGAGCGACTAAGCACAGCACAGTATTAATCCAATTTATTTTTAATGCGCGTTGCAAGTATGTCCACCCAAGACTATCATTTGCCTTCGTTTATAGTGGCTTTGGGGCTTCCCTGGTAGCTCAGTTGGTAAAAAGTGCAGGAGATCTCAGTTCGATCCCTGGACTGGGAAGATCCCCTGAAGAAGGGAATGGCTACCCACTCCAGGATTCTGGCCTGGAGAATTCCGTTGACTAGTTCCACTAATTCCATGGTCCACGGGGTCGCAGAGGCGGACACGACTGAGCGACTTTCACTTTCATGGTGGCTTTTACTGTGCAACTTAAAATTTCAGGTCCTCCCTGTAGGGTTTTATGCTTAGTGAAATAAGACAGAGAAAGACAATATATATTATCACTTATATGTGGATTCTAACAAGTAAGACAAATAAATGAATATAACAAACAGAAACAGACTCACATATATAAACTAACAGTTACCAATAGGAAAGGAAAGCAGAGGGGCAAGATAGGAGCAGACGTTTAAGAGATACAAACTATTGTGTATAAAACAAACAAGAGTATATTGTAACACAGGGAATACAGCCAGTATTTATAACTTTAAATGGAGTATAGTCTATAAAAATTGAATCACTATGTTGTACACCTAAACTAATATACTACTCAAAATCCACTATACTTCAATAAAGTTGTTTTAATTAGATCTGCAAACATGACCCTTTTCCTTTATTGCCACTGTCAATGGAATTCTCCAGGCAAGAATACTGGGGTGAGTGGCCATTCCCTTCTCCAAGGGATCTTCCCCACTCAGGGATTGAATCTTGGTGTCCTGCATTACAGGTAGATTCTCTACTGTCTGAGTCAGCAAGGAAGCCCTTACTACCACTAGGTCTTATTTAGAAAGGCTTTCCCCATACCAAATAGTAGGGATCCTAAATCACTGCAGATGGTGACTGCAGCCATGAAATTAAAAGACGCTTACTCCTTGGAAGAAAAGTTATGACCAACCTAGACATCATATTGAAAAGCAGAGACATTACTTTGCCAACAAAGGTCCATCTAGTCAAGGCTCTGGTTTTTCTAGTAGTCATGTATGGATGTGAGAGTTGGACTGTGAAGAAGGCTGAGCGCCAAAGAATTGATGCTTTTTGAATTGTGGTGTTGGAGAAGACTCTTGAGAGTCCCTTGGACTGCAAGGAGATCCAACCAGTCCATTCTAAAGGAGATCAGCCCTGGGTGTTCTTTGGAAGGACTGATTCTAAAGCTGAAACTCCAGTACTTTGGCCACCTCATGCGAAGAGTTGACTCATTGGAAAAGACTCTGATGCTGGGAGGGATTGGGGGCAGGAAGAGAAGGGGCCAACAGAGGATGAGATGGCTGGATGGCATCACCGACTCAATGGACGTGAGTCTGAGTGAACTCCGGGAGTTGGTGACGGACAGGGAGGCCTGGCGTGCTGCGATTCATGGGGTCGCAAAGAGTCGGACACGACTGAGCGACTGAACTGAACTGAACGGAAATATTAATTAATATATATATAGTTTTAATTCAAATCTGATCCATCTGGAAATCATTTTTAAATGTTACATGAAAAAACTCTGGAAGTGTTTTCTTCCAAATGGAAGTTGATATCCTCAGATCAATTAAAAATAGTATTCTAAAGTAAAAAACTATTTGTTATTGACAACTGGTATCGTAATTGGGTAAGAGTACTATCAAACAGAATGTTTCCATAGCACAATTGTATTGAAAGGCAGAAAACGAAACCTAAAGACATGGCCGTGGTGCCTGCGCCCCCAACAGAAAGCCCCTGAGAGCCAGTTAATATGGAATTCCAGCCCCATATTCATCTTCTCCTGTAACTGGAAAAAATAATGATAAGTTTTAAAGAAAGTTTAGATCTTGAGAACTTCTAAAAAATTATGAAATAAGTAAAAGAGTAAGGGAGAAGTTGCATATCTGTCTGTATAACTTTCTTTGAAGTCAGAGCTGGAATGGTACAGAAACCAACAGTTCAGTAAAGCACAGATCCCCCCTGCCCAAAAAAAAGAAAAGAAAAAAAAAAAAAGGAACAAGCTGAAGCAGGAAGGTTTTGGAATGAAGTAAATTTGGACAAAAACTCTGGGCTGCACTGGGCATCAGGCCGTTGTGAAAAAATCCGACTGTAATTATGTAGAACACTAAACACACCCCCACACAAAAGTAACTCTATAAAATAGTAGCAAAGTGTAGCTTATTTCCTGTAGAGAGCTGCACTACCTGGAAGAGAGAATTCCTCCTGGCAAGTTCTGATCTATTGTGTGAAGTAAAATAGAATACATAGCTTGAGGTTTTATCTTACTTATACTTCATAGTTAGACATTACTAGTACTAAGCCTTTATTCTATCTGAGAGAGAAAGTGAAGGTTGAATGAGATTCTTTAGGAGGTTTCCCAGGTGGCAGTAGTGGTAAAGAACACGCCTGCCAAAGCAGGAGATAAAGAGACGTGGGTTCGATCCCTGGGTCGCAAAGATCCCCGGGAGAAGGAAACGGCAACCCACTGCAGTATTCTTGCCTGGAAAATTCCACGGACAGAGGAGCCTGGCAAGCTATAGTCCATACAGTCCATGGGGTTGCAAAAACTCACTGACTAACTCAGGTTTGGGAATGAACAGCAGCCCCCTTTGGGGATAAACATTCTTGCTCATGTATTACATTCCAGGGCAGCATTCCTCTTGACCCTGACTTCTGCTGCTGCTGCTGCTGCTAAGTCATGTCCGGCTCTGTGGGACCCCAAAGATGGCAGCCCACTAGGTTTTTCTGACCCTGACTATTGCTCATAAAATCAAAGACTTGCTATTTATACACAAAAGAGACTTGGTTTCATCAGCAATTCTCCTTACTTAAGAGTAAAACCTTTCTTTCCATAAAGTATGAGAATCACCTGACCACTGCTGAGAGGGGGTAGGGTTGGGATGGAATTGCAGGGACCATAAACCTCATAAATAAATCCAGAAGGGGCACTAAGACCAGGAGGTGGTTCTGGGAGCCTCGAAGTAGACAGATCCTCAATGGACATGAGTTTCAGCAAGTTCCGGGAGATAGTGAAGGACAGGAAAGCCTGATGTGCTGCAGTCCATGGGGTTGCGAAGTCAGACATGATTGAGCAACTGAACAGTAACAACCCCTGGAACAGAAGGGTTAAAAGCTTCTTGGTGTCCAGGAATCTATGATGCCTGCTGTCAGAAGAGGATTTCCTGATTTTTATTGCTCTGAAGGAGATGCAGAATTTGCATTAAAAACCATGAGGTGCATCCATGAAATACATACTTGAGTTTCCAAAACACTCATTGAAAAGTATTAGATCCATCTCTAACATTGACATTTTTGATATAAAAATGCCAATGTAAGAGTTATTTTCTCCAGTAATACGAGGGCTTCCCTGGTGGCTCAGATGGTAAAGAATCCACATGCAATACAGGAGACCTGGGTTCAGTCCCCAGGTGGGGAAGATTCCCTGGAGAAGGGAAAGGCCACCCAATACCACATGACAGATATTCCAAGGATAATGCCCCTCCATCAGCAGTCCTTCCCAAGTACTTTTGGAAATCTTCCCAAAAGTTACTTTCCAAGTCGAAAACTTTCCAATATTGAACAGTTCGAATTTCAGCCCAGAGAAGTTTCTTGTTTTGTGAGGTCAATGAAAATTATTTTAGCGTAGCATGTCAAACTTACCTCACGAGTTGGGATTGCCGCTCAAGAAAGTGAAACCCTTACAGAGGTTTTAGTAAAATGAGCCGTTGGGTCGACCTTGGTCAGAGCCACCTGCACTCAGAGAAGGCACAGTTTAGCAGAGTGTGGAGCTGAGCGTTTCTCTGCTAACCCTGATGCGTGTACCCTATATTTGCTTCTCTCTTCCTACCCAGGACTATGTGTCACCAAGGAGGAAGGAGAGGAGGAGAAAGAAAGGATGGGATGAATAAAGTGGGGGGGAAAGAAGCTGTTAAAACACACTTAAAAAGAGGAGAGTGGCATTGTTCCACTAATGAAAAACTTTGGAAAACTGACCCAAACAGATGCACATCCATTCAAGACATCCATTCGGCACAGATTAGTTAGTAATAGGCACTTTTGCTAGAAGCTGGGGAAAGCGGTGAACAAAATAATTAAAAAACCCTGCCTGTGTGACCTTGACATTTTAGTTAGGGGAAGATGAGACAATAAGCAAACCTGTAAAAATATATACATATCATACAGCAGAGTGTGATAATAGAATGACAAAAATAAAGCAGAAAAACAGACTCTACAGTGCTGGGGGAGGGAGGTATTGTTATTTGGAATAAGCTGGTCACTGAAGGCTTCACTGAAGAGGGTTGAGTGAAATCCAAGGATACAGTTGTGTGGGTTAAGAAGGTTCTGGATGCTGGGAAGCCAGTGTGCGGAGCGGAGCAGGAAGGCACTGGGATGGGACAGGTGGGGTGGGTGGACCACATAGGTCCCAGGGGACAATGTTAACAGTGGTGACTTTGTTCTCGCGTGATCTGAGAAGACAGCAGAGCCTCATGAGTAAATGAAGGGCCTGGTCTGACTTCCTTTAGTCAGAGTGAGTGGCTCCCGTGCTGAGAGGAGACAGGTGCAGAGGACGGTAGAGTCGTGAGCCTGGTTTCGAGGCCAGTGCAGAGCTGAGAGGGGCAGAGGCGTGGGGACCCGGGCACTAGCAATGGAAGCGTGTGAGGTGGCTGGGGTAGGATACTTGTCAGAGGCCAACCCGTCCAGAGAATGCATCAGTCACTGGGGAGGATGAGGCAATCAGAGGCAACATGTCAGACTCCAAGGTTTGGGGGATGTTGGGCCAGACAGATGTCTGCCCAACCTTTGGAAGCAAAGCCAGAAGAGAGACTCCAGTAACATGAGAGAGGAGCCTTGTTGTGGGGGGAGCCTTGTGTACTGAAACTCCACATGAAAAAGACTGAGATCATGGCATCTGGTCCCATCACTTCACAGCAAATAGGAAGGGGAAAAGTGGAAGCAGTGACAGATTTTCTTTTCTTGGGTTCCAAAATCACCGCAGACAGTAACTGAAGCCATGACATTAAAAGATGCTTGTTCTTTGGAAGGAAAGCTATGACCAACCTAGAGAGCATATTGAAAAGCAGAGCCAACAAAGGTCCATCTAGTCAAAGCTATGGTGTTTCCAGTAGTCATGTATGGATGTGAGCGTTGGGCTATAAAGAAAGCTGAGCGCCAAAGAATTCATGCTTTGGAACTGTGGTGTTGGAGAAGACTCTTGAGAGTCCCCTGGACTGCAAGGAGATCCAACCAGTCCATCCTAAAGGAAATCAGTCCTGAATATTCATTGGAAGGACTGATGCTGAAGCTGAAACTCCAATACTTTGGCCACCTGATTCAAAGAACTGACTCATTTGAAAAGACCCTGATGCTGGGAAAGATTGAGGGCAGGAGGAGAAGGGGACGACAGAGGATGGGATGGCTGGATGGCATCACCGACTCAATGGACATGAGTTTGAGCAAGCTCCAGGATATAGTAGAGGACAGGGCAGCCTAGCATGCTGCAGTCCATGGGGTCACAAAGAGTCAGACAGGACTTAGCCACTGAACAACAACAAGCCTTGTGGGAGAGGAACCTTGGGTGGAGTGTCATGGGCCAGGAGCCCTGGAGCTGTTTTAGTTTTTAGACTGATAATCATTATTTTACTCCAGTTCCCTTCCCTGCTCTGTGAGCAGCCAGGAGCTCTTGTGTGCTCCTGCCACAGCACTTCCCTTCTTTGCTCTCTGCGGCTTGTAATTAATTGTTGACGGTAAGAGAATTTACACATTGGCTGTCCTTGTCCCCAGGAAGAACCTAAGTCTGCAGGAGGGCATTTGTCTGTCTTGTTCTCAGTAAAATGTTTGATGAATAAATGACTGGGTGAACAAAACTTCCCCAGGAGGATGAATTTTCTATATCAGGGACAGCTTCACTTCAAGGAGACAACTTCCAATTTTTAAAGAAAACAATTCAAAGCTCTTATAAAAAGAGAAGCCCCTTGACCCTCAGTGGTCAACCTCATGAGCTTGATTTCACAGCAGGAAGGAAGCCTGAGGAAGAGGGAGACTCAAGACCACTTTCTATGGACAGAATCTAGAGCCTGCTAAACGCTGTTTGTGCCCTGACTGCTTCTCTTAGCCAGTTATTGGAGACACTGGTAGATTATTCTAAATGGGCTTGCCTTTTCCTCCCCCACTCCTCCCTTTTAATCTGTTTGCTTTGTCCTTCAAGGCAAAGTGGTTTACAAGGGATAGTGGTTTTGTTCATTATCTAATTATAATTGGTCCCTTATAATGAGCACTTTGCAGCAAGCTCCCAAACACCTGCTCATACCTCAGTGCAAGCTCTCAGAAAGAAAGTAGGAGTCAATTAAAAAGCCACAGAGCTGTTCTTAAAGAGTGGAGAATCTTACCTTAATTTATTTTTTTCAGTGAGCGACACATTCCTAATTGACCATTGTCATTGCTAATGTTCAAGTATTTGTAATTTTAATGTTTATCTTTTATTATTTTTAAGAGTCAGTTCCCATAACTCTTTATTTATGTTAGTCTCTTGAACTTTGGAAATGTTTAAGAGCATTTACGTTGGCTTATGGCAACCCACTCCAGTACTCTTGCTTGGAAACTTCCATGGATGGAGAAGCCTGGGAGGATGGTACAGTCCGTGGGGTCACAAAGAGTGGGACATGACTGAGCGACTTCACTTTCTTTCTCTTTTCTTTTCCAAACATACATGAAATATCTTCAGTTCCTGGCTTTGTAAATAGTGATGTGAACTCCCAAGAAAGCAATCTGTTTCTCCCTTTCCCCTCACATACCTTCTTGTTGGAAGTAAAAATGCCCCTTTAACGTTCACAAACAAGAATATAATTGTGTGTCATCTCCTGAGATCTGAATGTCTCTAAGTTACCTATGATTTAATTATTAGAAATCTTATTTCTTTTAAACTGTTAATGAGAACCTTTGCCGTGAGCAGTATCTATGCAGACTGCACATATCTGAACAGTTAGGTGGGTTTTATTTTGCTTTTTATTTAAATGTATTTTTAATTGAAGTATAGTTGATTTCCAATACTATGTTACTTTCAGGTGTATAGCATAGTGATCAGTATTTTTTCAAATTATAAACCTAACCCTAACCCTTGGACCACAAGGAGATTGAACAGTCAATCCTAAAGGAAATCAACCCTAAGTATTCATTGGAAGGACGGATGCTGAAGCTGAAGCTCCGATTCTTTGACTACCTGATGTGAAGAGCTGATTCAATGGAAAAGACCCTGATGCTGGAAAGGATAGAAGGCATTGGCTCCATGGGGCTTTCAATTCTGGAACTATACAGTTTCCTGAAACAGCCCTCCACTCCAACCATCGCGCAGTGGCTGTCTGGATTCCTCATGACCCTCCTACACGTCAGTGAAAACCAGACGGTCTTCAGAGCAGGTCTGGTCTACAGCGATCATGTCACTCTGGAACACCACAGCTACTTTATTTGGCTTCTGTTATTATTGTTTTTCACAGAAGGGTCCAAACCATCTCACCTGTCCCATCAGCAGTGCTCTCATGTTAATACATTAATACAGGATCTGGTCTTTCCAAGGATTATTTTAGTCTCAGGATTATTACATTTTGGGCTTATGTTACACTTTTATGACATGTTTCATGTTATTTAAAGAAACTGGATTCCATCACCAGATTCATAAAATGCAGCAGTAGCAGCCTATACAAAGCTTTGCCTGACTTTAAAGAATCGATGCCTTCGAACTGTAGTTCTGGAGAAGACTCAAGATTCCCATGGACTTCAAGGAGAACAAACCAGTCAATCCAAAAGGAAATCAATCTTGAACATTCATTGGAAGGACTGATACTGGAGCTGAAGTTCCAATACTTTAGCCACCTGATGGGAAGAGCTGACTCACTGGAAGAGACACTGATGCTGGGAAAGATTGAGGGCAGAAGAAGAAGGTGTGGCAGAAGATGAGATGGTTAGATAGCATCACCAGCTCAGTAGACATGAATTTGAGCAAACTCTGGGAGATAGTGGAGGACAGAAGAGCCTGGCGTGCTGCAGTCCATGGGGTCACAAAGAGTCAGACACAACCACGTGACTAAACAACAACCGTGATTCCATTATAGGTGATTAGATAATGGGCTTCACTCCCTGTGCTATATGGTCAATCCTTGCTGCTTATCTATTTTATACACAGTAGTTTATATCTGTTAGTGCTGTACTCTTAATTTGTCCTTCCCTCCTTCTCTCTCCACTTTGGTAAATAACAAGTTTATTTTCTGTGTCTTAGTCTGACAAATGATTTAATTTTTAAATGCTAACAAATTATGGAGACAAATTACGGAAATTTTGCACGGTGATTTCTTTTTTTTTTTTTGGTGATGTTTTAAAAATAGACTTTTCTTAGTGTTCTCAGAGGGACTTCCCAGATGGCTCATGGTAAAGAATACACCCGCCAATGCAGGAGAAGCAGGTTCCATCCCTGGGTCGGGAAGACCCCCTGGAGAAAGACATGGCAACCCACTCGAGTTTTCTTATCTGGAGAATCCCATGGACAGAGGAACCTGGGGGGCTACAGTCCATAGGGTCTCAAGGGTCGGACACAATTTATCAACTAAACTACAACTCACAGAGTTCAATCCTCATGTATCCCTGATGTCATGGCCTCTCCTGAGTCAGTGAATTGGAGTCATGCTTATTTTTCTAAAAAATCAGCCCTCTCTGCATTTCAAACAGGTATTAAGATGGGCTGCATATAAATGATACCCCAAGTTAAACAAATTTCACAATAAGCAAGGAGAGTGAAGTCAAGGGGAAACGAATGGATGGGCACAGCAACTCTGTGAGCTAGTTTCTGAAGTTCTGGGAGAGCCAGGCCTGAAAGACTCAGGTCGGAGCTGTATAGGGAGGGGGCAATCCAGAATCTCTGTTCATCCTGATCTTTTATTTAACTGTCTGAAGGGCAAGGAAACAGTGTTAGGCTTCGGTTATTCCTCCCTTCCTCTGGCAATTGCTATTTCTGGTGTATGCCTGGAGGCCCAGAGAAGGAGACTGGGGCTGTGGTTTGGGCCGGATTCAAAGCAAACGTCCAGGCAGCTTGGGGGCTGCAGCACAGAGGCCTCTTTGAGAAGCCGGTGCCCTCAGGCTGCACCCTGGAGGCCCCTGAGCACCCCGAGGTTTCACAGCCACGGGGAGGAGCCCACGGACCACCCAGGGTCCCAGTCCTGGTCCCTCCGTGGCCGGCACTCAGCCCTCCCACGTCATGGCTCACTCGGGAGCCATGGAGCAGGAATGAAACATGCAACAGAGACTTGGAGCTGGAATAGACCATCCATTCATCATTCATTCATTCGTTTGTTCTCACTGACACATTCAACCATCAGGTATGGAACATCCTGTTACTGTTCAGTCGCTCAGTCATGCCCGACTCTGTGCGACCCTGTGGACTGCAGCACACCAGGCTTCCGTGTCCTTCACCATCTCGTGGTTTGCTCAGATTCATGTCCTTTGAGTCGATGATGCTATCTGACCATCTCATCCAGCCTCCCTCTTCTCCTTTTGCCTTCAATCTTTCCCAGCATCGAGGTCTTTTCCTGTGCTGTGGAACTTCCTGTCTGGCATTACAGTGGGTAGTGGGATGGTCAGTGCTCTTGACTGCACGTTTTAATGAAAGAACACCTTCAGAGGTAGGTGATCCTGCCTCAGGACAAGCCCAAATCCAGTTCAGCACCGGGTGTGCACCACACGTGTGTGTGCTCAGTCTCTAAATCATGTCTGACTCTGTGCGACCCCATGGACTGCAGCCCGCCAGGCTCCTCTGTCCATGGGACTTCCCAGGCAAGGATACTGGAGCAGCTTGCCATTTCCTCCTCCAGGGGATTTTGCCCACCCGTGGGTTGAACCTGGGTCTACTGCATCGGCAGGCAGATTCCTTCCCACTAGCAACATCTGGGAAGCCCCCAAGTAAAGGAGAGCTGTCTACGGTACAGGAGAGACCTCCCAACCTAGCTGGGGCTTAGACTGGAGCTGAAAGCCTTTGTCTTCCAGTGCTACCTGGGCTAAGTGCTGGGGTCACTTAGTTGACCAGACTAAATACTTTTGAACTGTAGTGCTGGAGAAGACTCTTGAGAGTCCCTTGGACAGCAAGGAGATCCAATCAGTCCATCCTAAAGGAAATGAGTCCTGAATATTCATTGGAAGGACTGATGCTGAAGCTGAAACTCCAATACTTTGGCTATCTGATGCGAAGAGCCGACTCATTGGAAAAGACCCTGATGCTGGGAAAGATTGAAGGCAGGAGGAGAAGGGGATGACAAAAGACGAGTTGGTGATGGATGGGGGGCCTGGCGTGCTGCAGTCCGTGGGGTCACAGAGAGTTGGACATGACTGAGCGATTGAAATGAACTGAACTGAACTGAAAGGCAGCTTCAGAGACAGAAGATGGGGATTCCTTTTGGCCAGATTTTGGAATGTGCCTGAGGGTCCGCTAGGTGGAGGTATGGGCCAGGTCGCTGATTGTGATGGCCTGAATTCGGCAGGGGTGGGTCTGGGCTGGAGACGCAGACCGGTCAGGGAGATGCTGCCCTGCAGGGGGGTTTTGGGAACCCTGGGAGCCGACGTGGTCACTTGTTGGAAGCTTGTGAGTGTGAACGGAGATCGTGGAGGGTACCAAGGGGTAACGGAGCTCAGAGAGCAGAGGAGTCCTAGGGAATGAGGGTCAGAGCCAGAGAAGATCATCAATAAAGGATAGAATGGAAAGCTGTTTCTGAATGGGTCCCTGTGGCATGCTCCTGAAGATGCTGGTCCATTGGTCTCTGTGGAGTGGGCTCAAGGGATCCATAAAAGCTCCTCCAAGAATCTTCGGTTCCAAGTCTGGAACTCACTTATCTTCCAAGAAGCTTTGTAGAGCTAAAAGGAGAAGGCTCAGGCAGGAGATGGAGAAACACAAGCCTTCTTTGTAGTGACAGAGTCAGTGGGTGGAGACTGCAGGTCTGGAGGTGCAATGAGGCCCCAGTGGGGAGTCCTAGGGGAGAGTTTGAGGTCCAGGTGGGGAGCTGGTCCTTAACTGAAGGGACACCTCTAACTGGAGACACCCATGTAGACATTGGTGTGGATATAAACTAGCATCATGGGGGTCATAGGATGTGGGGAGCACCTCCAAAATGAAGGAGGACCTCTGTTTTCTCTTGAAATAAAGAGCAGACTGTCTTTGGGAGGCCTGGAGGCCAGGGGTCAGTGCAAAGGAGACAAAAGAGAACATGAAAGGTTGGAGATAGTCTTGGAGAAAAATGGAAGGTGTAGCTAAGCTAACATTTGACTTTGGACCGGTGGCCTTCACCCTAATTACTGGGCCTATAACCTGGAACTTTTGGATCATGTGAACCCATTCATCCCAGAAATATCAAAGACTTTCCAAAAGTCTCCTCTACTCTTTTTTATTGCTGAATAATATTCCATTGTATATACATACCGCATCTTCTTTATGCATTCCTCTGAGGAAGTAAGTCAGACCCAGAAAGACAAATACCATATGATATCACATATATATCAAACCTTAAAAGAAGGGGATTCAAGGGAACTTATTTACAAAACAGAAGTAGAGGCACAGATGTAGAAAACAAACTTACACTTACCAGGGGACGGCAGGGGGATAAATTGGGAGATTGGGACTGACGTATACACACTACAATGTGTAAGATGGATAACAGTCAGAACCTGCTGTATGTATAGCACAGGGAACTCCACTCGGTACTCTGTAATGGTCTATATGGGGAAAGAATCTTAACAAAAAATAGTGGATATATGTGTGTGTATAACTGATTCACTTTGCTATATACCTGGAAGTAACACAGCATTGTAAGGCAGCTATACGCCACGGAAATTTTAAAAAGTCTCCTTTGGATTGTCCCATATGTCACCATAAAGAGGTTAATTTTCTTAGATCCATCTGAATTCCTTCTGTTATTGGTTTGCCAACCTATTTATGGCACATTCCTTTTATATGTGGTCTCAACTTACTCATTTGCTTTACACCAAACATACTTGGAAAACTACATATGACAGAAGCTTATGCTACTACAGGAAACACTGTGTTTGCTGACTCAGTTGGCTGTCCCAGCCGTATGAGTCAGCTTTACATTTAGCTGCAAGAAACAGAAAATCAGACTACAGAGGCTTAAACAGCTAGGAATTTATTTGCCTCAAAAAAAGGAAAAAAATCCAAAGGTAGAGGATCATGGACCTTGGTCCAGCAGATTAAGGCAATCAGGACTGATGTCTCCAGGAATTCAGTTCAGTTCAGTTCAGTTCAGTCGCTCAGTTGTGTCCAATTCTTTGAGACCCCATGGAATGCAGCAGGCCAGGCTTCCCTATCCATCAGCAACTCCCAGAGCTTGCTCAAATTCAGGTCCATTGAGTCGATGATGCCATCCAACCATCTCATCCTCTGACGTCCCCTTTGCCTCCTGCCTTCAGTCTTTTCCGGCATCACGGTATTTACCATTGAGTCAGTTCTTTCCATCAGGTGGCCAAAGGATTGGAGTTTCATCTTCAACATCAGTTCTTCCAATGAATATTCAGGACTGATTTCCTTTTGAATGGACTGGTTGGATCTCCTTGCTGCCCAAAGGACTCTCAAGAGTCTTCTCCAACACCACAGTTCCAAAGCATCAATTCTTCTGTGCTCAGCCTTCTTTATAGTCCAACTCTCACATCCATACGTGACCACTTTAAAAACCATAGCCTTGACTAGACAGACTTTTCTTGGCAAAGTAATGTCTCTGCTTTTGAATATGCTGTCTAGGTTGGTCATAACTTTCCTTCCAAGGAGTAAGCGTCTTTTAATTTCATGGCTGCAATCACCATCTGCAGTGATTTTGGAGCCCAAAAAGATAAAGTCTGACACTGTTTCCACTGTTTCCCCATCTATTTCCCATGAAGTGATGGGACCAGATGCCATGATCTTCGTTTTCTGAATGTTGAGCTTTAAGCCAACTTTTTCACTCTCCACTTTCACTTTCATCAAGAGGCTTTTGAGTTCCTCTTCACTTTCTGCCATAAGGGTGGTGTCATCTGCATATCTGAGGTTATTGATATTTCTCCCAGCAATCTTGATTCCAGCTTGTGCTTCTTCCAGCCCAGCGTTTCTCATGATGTACTCTGCATATAAGTTAAATAAGCAGGGTGACAATATACAGCCTTGACGTACTCCTTTTCCTACTTGGAGTCAGTCTGTTGTTCCATGTCCAGTTCTAACTGTTGCTTCCTGACCTGCATACAGATTTCTCAAGACGCAGATCAGGTGGTCTGGTATTCCTATCTCTTTCAGAATTTTCCACAGTTTATTGTGATCCACACAGTCACAGGCTTTGGCATAGTCAATAAAGCAGAAATAGATGTTTTTCTGGAACTCTCTTGCTTTTTCGATGATCCAGTGTATGTTGGCAATTTGATCTCTGGTTCCTCTGCCTTTTCTAAAAGCAGCTTGAATATCTGGAAGTTTTAAGTTAGTAGACAATAATTGTCTCCAAAGTACGTAAGTTACCAGGCTCCAGGATTCTTTCCCTTTAAATATCCAGGTGCATGCTGTTTTGCACATGAGCTGTGGTCGCCTGGGCTGCCAGAAGGCTCAGTCTTTCAGAGGCAAGTTGTTAAACTGGCAAGGCTGCTGTTTAGGTGGGGAATCGGTCATGTTTATGAGTGAACCCATGGCTGGTGTTAATAGAGTGTGTGTATGAGAGCTTCATTGGTTCTGCTCAGCCCCTGCTCTTGCTGCAGAAAATTCACTCAGCCTTGTATCCTCATAGGCTGCAGTGTGGGCTTCCATAAGTGGCCCAGATGGTAAAGAATCCACCTGCAATGCAGGAGACCCAGATTCAATTGCTGGGTCTGGAAGATCCCCTGGAGAAGGAAATGGCAACCTGCTGCAGTATTCTTGCCTGGAGAATCTCTTGGACAGAAGAGCCTGGTGGGCTACAGTCCATGAGGTGGCAAAGAGTCGGACACGACTGAGCGACTAATGCTCCTACCACTACGAGGCTGCCCCATTCTCTGAATCTGCATCCAGTCATGACGCGGGGCTGAGAAGGAACGAGAGACCGGAACGAAAGGCTTATGCAGATAATCTGCATCTATATGAATTAAATAATCATCCATTAATGCAAAATTTAAGATTTATTATTAAGGAGACAATTTTACATGTATATCTGAATTTGATCAGTGATCCTTTAAAAACAACATTTTCTATAAGCAAAGGCTCCATCTGGGAGCATTTTGGCAGCTCTCGTTTGATCCCCTTATTAAATAATCCAAACTTCAGCAGATTTGCTTATCCAAAAGCTGTCGAACCTGAGAGGCTGACTTGCTCTACGAAAACTGCAAGAGAACGACATATAACTTCAGGATGCTAATCTGTTAACTAAGTCAAACCAGAGGATTTCGGTTTTCCATTTCTCTTAGAAAGGCCTGAGTGGGCTGCTATTTGCCTTTAGAATGAAACATACGTGCACAGGATAGAAGGAACTCTAATCCGGAGAGAGTCCATTTAAACATTATCTTTAGAAGCTGCTGGGAAACCTGGCCTCCCTGCAATATTTCTTTAGAAGTGACTCAGATAACTGTCCTCTCTAAAATGTTTCTTTGATGTCACAGCATGTACATGTTGTCTTCCCATCCCTACCCTGCTCCTGGTTCACCTGTTTCTGCAGGTCCTCTAAAATCCCACTGTCTCTTCAGATGTGAGTGTCTGGGGTTGGCCTGACCTTATCTCTTCTCCGTCTCCTTCCATCTCTCCACTGTAGCACACCACTCAGCATCAGCTTTATCCAAGTTCATTTTCTAGTACTCTTCCTCCAGGGTTCATCTCCCTCCTCTAATCAGTCCTGGAGCCCTCCTCTGAGAGTGGAAGAGTGTCTTTGCTTCGGTTTAAATAATGACACCACACCTCCCACCTTTAGTTTGAATAGCAAAGCCCCCCCCACTTCCCGCCAGAAGCTCATCCTCATTAGCATTAGCCATTATTCTATCCATTATTCAATTCTCAGCTCTGCTCTCCACTTGAATTGTTTCTTTGTTCTGGCAGTATTCGGGTCTAGTCATCTACTTTTTATCTGACATTATTTCTCTGGTGGTAGCGTACAACACATTCACTGGGGGAGACTTAGGTTAAAAATAGTGATAATCTGCTGACTCTCCCGAGTGGGCTCTGGGCACATAGGCATCTTTTTAAAGCACTGGGTGATTCTAATGCACAGCCCGTTTCAGGAAAGAGGTGCAGCAGGCTCTGGTGATGAAACGACCTTATTGAAGTTTACCTCGCCTTTCCAATTGCTGACAACAAAATCAGGAGATGTATTTGTACGGTACTTATCATCAATAGCTTGCTTTAAAATACACATCTCTGGTTCTCTAAATAGAGCATGGGTTATGCATGAAATTTGCATTTATATAGTCTGGTGATGTTTTTATTAGATTCATTATGGTTGTAAGAGATGGGAAGAGACTGGTACAGAACTGGGTATAATTTATGTACATTATCAAATGGGAGAGATACAAAGGTTAAGAAGGGTAGAATTCAATCTGTGGCTGATGGAGCCATAAATAAACTGGTCTTGCTTTAAAGAATGATGTCATCAGACAGTTGTGTCTCCGGGGAAGTGGGTCTGCACAGGTGGTGTCTGCCTGAACATTGGTCTCTGCGGGGAGTGGCCCTGGATTTGGAGAGTCTGAAGAGTGATCTTGTTAGTAATCCAAACTCTACCAACCATGGGAGGCTGATCTGCTCTGACAAAAATGAAGTTGCTCAGTCGTGTCCGACTCTTTGTGACGCCATGGACTGTAGCCTACCAGGTTCCTCTGTCCATGGGATTTTCCAGGCAAGGGTACTGGACTGGGTTGCCTTCTCCAGGGGATTTCCCAACCCAGGGATCAAACCCGGGACTCCCACATTGCAGGCAGATGCTTTACCATCTGAGCCACCAGGGAAGCTCTGCCAAAAGTGGGAAAGAATAATATTTAGACCCATAATGCTAATTCATTAATTTAGCCCGAGGAATATGCCTACCAGGTAGACCAGTTAGTTGTATGAAATCTTCTCTCACAGTTTCTTTCTGTAGCAAGAAGGGACCTGATCCAAAGGTCATCTGTGAGCGTGGTGACCGCAGAGCTGGAGTGGGGATTTGTGTGTTTAGGGCAATGTTTCTTGACCTTCCTCCATTACTTCTCTCTTGAAGGAGGCTTTTTAGATTTTTTTTTTCCTAAGCCAGCCCCATGAAATTTTAACACCACAGGGATATTGCATAGCTATTTATGTGGTATATGCTATGTGTCATGCACTAAAAGACTAAGTTTTTTGCTTTCCCCAAGAAGTAATGCTTGTTCATTTGGGGATGATGTGGCCCCCACTAAGAATGTATGTCTTAAGGGATGTTTCTCTACAGCCCAAACTATGTGTCTCCCCTAGAAGGATCCTGATGGCTCAGGGCTGCCCTGGTGGATCAGATGGTAAAGAATCCACCTGCAATCTGAGAGACCCAGGTTCGATCTCTGGGTTGGCAAGATCCCCTGGAGAAGGGAATGGCTACCCACTCCAGTATTCTGGCCTGGAAAATCCCATGGACAGAGGATCCTGGTGGGCTACAGTCTATGGGGTGGCAAAGAGTCAGACACGAGTGAGTGACTAACACTTTCATAGAGGGGTCCAGCAGCCAGGTGGGCCAGGTACTGGACTCCACTGGTGAGACACCTTCTCATCTGGACAGCACTGCCTTCCTCAGAGGCTGGCCTCTGTCTCTGCTTCCAAAAGTAAAATCACCACCCACTCACCTCCCTCCGTTTTTACACATATCTTTCTTTAGTGGCTTTTGTTCACCTAACAGATCAGAACCAGATCTGGCCAGAATTGCATTGTCTTTCAGGTGGTGGATCATATATCTGTAATCTTTTCAGGTTAACTCTGTTGGGGCAATTTTGGGTTCAGATTCTTCATGTCTATCCTAGGTATTATTTGCTTGAATTTACTGAAGGGATATCAGGTGTATATCAAAGCATAACCCTGCTATTAAGGATGACATCTCACAAAGCAATTACAAAGCTTTCTGCCCAAATACTAAGGGCAAAAAGTAGAGTGGATTGATCAAGGCAAAAAATCATGTTTAAAGTTAATGTCTGTGAAGATGAGAATCTTTACCTTTTTAGTTCACTTAAAATTATAGTCCCTGCACCATAAATATTTTCTTTCACATAGTACACCCTCAATAATATGTGTTGAATGAAAAAAAAGGCATTTTTATTCAGTATATGAATTAATATTATTCTAATTCTGAGGTAGTGAATCATGTGGATATGAGGGATTATATTCATTCATTTAAAGAATATGGGCTTTCCACGTGGTGCTAGTGGTAAAGAACTTGCCTGCCAATGTAGGAAATGTAAGAGACATGGGTTTGATCCCTGGGTGGGGAAGATCCCCTGGAAGAGAGCATGGCAATTTACTGCAGTCTTCCTGCCTGGAGAATCCCATGGACAGAGGAGCCTGGCGGGCTACAGTCCATGGGGTCTCCAAGAGTTGGACACGACTGAAGTGACTTAGCATGCGTGCAGCACGTTTGAAGAATATACACCAAGCACATATTATGGCAGACCCTATATGAATTCCCCAATACATACTCAAGGGAATAAAGCATATGGGATCCCTGCCGTTGTGGTGCAAAGCTGGAGAGACAGTCACTAAGCAGATCAGTAAATACGAACTATTACCTTTAGGGGAGAAAATGATATCACAGGAGATAGCAGGTACACGGCTGGTAGATCACAGGGGGCTCTCATGGACCATACCCAGAGCAGATCTGTCATGGAAGCCACGTGTAAGCAGGTCCCACACAGGAAGACGGTCAGGTGGGAGTTGCTTGGGCAGAGGGAACTGTTTCACAAGGGCTTTGAACCTGGAAAGATGGGCAAGTTGGAAGACCCCCAAGGAAGGCAGAAGTGCCTTGAGTGAAATTTCCAGGTAGGACATGAGTGAGAATTGAAGATGCAGACCAGGGCAGATCTGTACAGAGTTCAGCGAGACCCTGAAAGGGAGGTGCCAGGTCTGAGTCTGGACTTCAGAACAGAGGTCTAGACTGGAGATGTACTTGTGCAGACTGATGCTATTTAGATGGTGTTGAAGAAGCTGCCACGTATATGGATGCCTCTGTAAGGGGGAAACTGGAGGGGCTGACAGAGAAAGGAACCTAGGCAGAGCCCTGGAGGGGACAAAGTTTGAGTCAGAGATGCTGGGAAAGGTTGAAGGCAGAAGGAGAAGAGGGAGGCAGAGGATGAGTTGGTTGGATGGCATCACAGACTCAGTGGACACGAATTTGAGCAAACTCTGGGAGATGGTGAAGGACAGGGAAGCCTGGTAGGCTGCAGTCTGTGGGGTCGCAACCAGTTGGACTGGATTGATCGACTGCATGGACACACGGGAGAAGTCAATGAGATGGCCAGACCCCAGGGAGCAGGGGACCCAGGAAGCTGAGAGAGGCCAGGATTCTTGGCAGAAAAAAGGGACCAGTCCTGGGCTGCTCCAGAGTCACGGTGGGAGGCGCCTAGAAAGGAGTCGATGGCCACAGATAACCAGTGATTGTGATGAGAGTTGTTTCAGTGGCTTCTCGAGGCTTCTACATAGTTTGACGTGGGATGTGAAGAGTCAGAGACCAAAGAAGTAGAAGGAGCTTAAGTAAACAATCCTTTGAGGTTTGGGTCTCAAGTGAAATGAGAAATAAGGAAGAAGGCAGTGCTGTTTGTGTTTTGGGAGGGCACTGCCTGAACGGGAGCAGACCTGCTCACTGCTGGGATTGATGACAAGTCGTGGGGAATGACCTGAAGGCTGAAGTCCCTGTTGCCTGGAGACCATTGATAGTCAAAGTGAAGGTCCAGGCGGTGTGGTTTTCTTAGGCATCAAGGTTAAAAAAGTGTTTTTCTTGGAAGTGGTGGAATGGAGTTGTCACATTCCATCTCAACAGAGAAATTTCTAAATGCATATTCTAAAAAGCAGACCTCTTCCTCCATTCCGAGTCCTCTGCTGTGTGGTTCTGATGCCAGGCACGGTGTTTTCTCATCAGCATCCTTCAGTGCGGTGATTGCCTATCGAAATCCCTAAGGTGTGAAAACTGTTTCCTGCAGCGAGCACAGCGTTTCAGTTTCTCTAGATGGGGGGTTAACAACTGTCAGGACCACCTGACCTTGAGGACCTCGGCATCTCCTGTCTCTTCTTCCCAGTGGAGAGAGATGATGCTCTGTCTTTGTCTTTTAAGTACGAATCACTAAACATCGTTGCTGCTTCTCTTGGATTTCATATTCCATGAAATGTGCCATGCAAAATCATTTTTAAACGACATTAAATTGTTTCTCAGATCAAAAAATTGCCAAGATCGTCACTATTGCTCTGATTGGTTAATGCCTGATTTATATATGATGGAAAATAAAGGGAACTTCAGTAGTTATGAACTAAGATATCTACTCTTTGTTACTGTCCTTAAAAAGTTAGTACTTCTGGACTGCTCATCTAATAATTTTATTCAGGAATTTTAGTGGGCAGGTTTATTATGTAATATGTCCACAGGGAAATAGAAGTGAATACTTTTAACTTTTTATACTCATTGTTTGGCATTCTAGTCGCCTTGGGTAGATTTCTGTTTCATTCCTGGCTTGAAATACTTCTTTTACACCATCAGGAAGCATGTTAATTCATCACAGAAATGCGTTTAGACTTGGAAAACACTGGAGATTTTAAAAATGTAATCATTATGGTCCCAAACAAGGGTTGCAGTTTTAACTCTGATTTTCTTTGATTGGCTGAAACTGTGTGAAGCCAACCAAATGGGTACTTTTGTAAATTGTCATTTCATAAGATTTTGCTTCTTTTGCCTATGCCATATTTGGGGGTGAGTCTCAGCTGAAACTGGATTCCTGGGTTATATTTGATGGCTGCTTGTTGCTCCCCAAAACAGGACTAGTGGACTTGGAATCACTGATGACTCAGAGAAGACCTAAACCCCGAAGGTTAGCCCTTTGCTACTGTGCATTTTACAAACCCTGCACAATAATACTTTCAGGCCAGGTTTACCTAAGATGAACAGGCACCTCTGCGGAAGCTGCCCATAAGTCACATATATCTTTGGTCGAATCAAGTGTGCCTTCTCACAGTTGATTAAAGTGAGAGTGAAGTCGCTCAGTCGTGTCACACTCTTTGAGACCCCATGGACTGTATGCAGCCCACCAGGCTCCCCCGTCCCTGGGATTCTCCAGGCAAGAACACTGGAGTGGGCTGCCATTTCCTTCTCCAATGCATGGAAGGAAAAGTGAAAGTGAAGTCGCTCAGTCACGTCTGACTCTTAGGGACCCCATGGACTGCAGCCTACCAGGCTCCTCCGCCCATGGGATTTTCCAGGCGAGAGTGCTGGAGTGGGTTGCCATTTCTAAGAAATGCGGGCTTAACCTTTAAGTGAATTTTCTGATAACTTATAAATAATCTGTGTTTGAAACAGCACAGGGAACTATATTCAATCCCTTAGGGTAAACCATAATGGAAAAGAATGTAAAAAACAGTGTATGTATGTGTATAACTGAGTCACTTTGTACTGCAGAAATCTGTACATCATACTGTGTGCTTAGTCGCTCAGTCGTGTCTGACTCTTTGCGACCCCGTGGTCTGTAGCTCACCAGGCTCCTCTGTCCATGGGGTTTCCCAGGCAAGACTGCTGGAGTGGGTTGTCATTTCCTTCCCCAAGGGATCTTCCCGACCCAGGGATCAAATCTGCATGTCCAGCTTGGCAGGTGGATTTTTTTTACCACTGAGCCACCAGGGGAGCCTCATGATTTTATAGCAGAGTGTATTTAAGTCTGCTATAACTTCCTGGATCTTGAAATCATTGTAGAATAACGTACAAAAAACAGAGTAGTTGTCACCAAAAGGACTTGATCTAGAATCATTGCTCTACCACTGGCCATTCCCCAGTCAGTTCATTTACATTCTCTCAAAACAGCTTCCTCATCTGTAAAATGAAGTTAGGAATTCCTTCCTCGTAAGAATATTAGGAGAATCCGAAGATAAAATATATTTGAAAAAGATCTGTCAATCAAAATCATGGAGCATTCTTTCTTTATAAAAATATGAGGATTTTACTTGTGATAACGTGAAAAAGGCCATACATTGTAAATACTTTTTTAAAAAAGTAGAAAAAAAACTCAATAGTCTGCTGGGGACTGCGGAAATTGAGTGAAGGGCAGTCAAAAGGTATAGACTTCCAGTTATAAAATAAATGAGTACCAGTGAGGTAATGTACTGGAGAAGGGGATGCCTACTCACTCCAGTATTCTTGCCTGGAGAACTCCATGGACAGAGGAGCCTGGTGGGCTGTAGTCCATGGAGTCACAAAGAGTCAGAGACACGACTAAAGCGACTTAGCACATACATACAATGTCTGTTCTCTGGTTGAAATTGTCCAGAAGTCAGAGTCAGGTCTCAGTGGTTAAGCTTCGAGTTTGCCTTCCTTCGGTACACACTCCTCAAGAAAATACTCAGTGGGAGAGGAAAGAAAGTGGTGAGAAACCCAGGAGCACACTTGGGGGAGACACTGCTTTCAAGTACATTTCAGCCTTTTATCCTCTTAAAAGGCAAGCTGCTGCCAGGCATGCCCTTACATAATTAGTGTCATTAATGAAACATCTAGTTTCATTTGCAGAAGGAAATTTTTTTGTTTTCCAGTTCTCAGAAGGTTTCGGTTTTTCATCCAAGCAGTTACTTATCTTTTTTAATCACAGCATGACTTGATGGAATATTTTTTGTTCTGACTAAAAATTCAGAGTACACCTTGAGAATCGCGGCGTTCATTGTTTTTTGCCCTGTATTTGGAGTCTGTGACTGTTTGCACAGGCCTTGGCAAACCCATCACTTCTGAATGAAGGCACTTGCTCATGTCAGCTTTAGGTCCACGCCCAGGATGGGCTGTGCTAAACCTGTCCTGTTACTGCCCTTGACAAACTCGTCCCTTTGCTGTCATGTTACATCTGATACCTACATTTAGGTCCATTTACCTTAACCTCGTAAGGTGTCTTCTTCTTCATTCATCATTGGCAGGGTATATCGTGCTTGGTTTGCTTAGTTCTAATTTATCTCCAATTGTGTAGATTCGAAGTGGCATCACAAGCAGGTCATAATGTAAGTTGCCAATGGGGTAGCAAAGGAAATGTACCCCGAGTAACCATGAAAGGTGTGCCTCCCTTCTCGTACACTGTTAGCCGAAGAGACGTACTTATCTTGTGTGAAGTGGTATATCGTTTCATCTTAAACCAAGCTGTGCAAGTTAGAGTGTCTGGGTGCCTTGGTCATGTGGTCGTTGACTGAATCTGAACACCTGCTGGCTCTTCAATTTTTAAATGAATGGATGTGTCCCCTATAAAATGGTAGTTAACGAAGAGAATTATGTAGAGTGTTTAAATGAAGCTTAATTTCATTGATCCAGATTAAGTAGAGATTATCTAAGTTAATGGAAAGTCTAACCTAAAGTGTGTTCGGATATCTTTTGCTTTCACTTTTATGTCCACTGAAATCACCAGAATTGGGCAAATTATACATTGCTTAGTGCAAATCCTTAAGAGAGCTGGATTCAAGGCTAACAAAATTTCGGTTTTAAATAGTATATAATTACATGTTTCTAAAGTTTTGAAACACGTGAGACGCAACCCTTAGAGCGTGTTCTTCTATTGTGTATATGTCATTACACATGAGGCAGAGGGGTCAGGAGGACACAGAAACCAGCATCTGTTAAGCCTGTTGGACAATCCAGGACCACCTGGCCCCCTGGGTTCTGAAAGAGTGGAACCTCTTTAGAACAATTAACCTTCGTTCAACTTTCTGGCCTCACAAAGACCAAGGAGATAGTGGCTCCTGTTGGGTATTGGTAAATACGTAAAGTTCAGTTAATCACTGATTGGCTAACCGAGTGTCAGATGTAGTCATTCAGGTGTCACCGAGCCAGCAGGCTGTGGGGCAGAAGGCAGTTTGGACCAGACAGAGACCGACTCTAATAAAAGTGCTTCATGGTTAAGAATCTGCCTGCCCGTGAAGGAGACACACGTCCGATCCCTGGTCCTGGAAGATCCCATGGGCTTCAGAGCACCTCAGCCCATGCACCACAACTCCTAAGCCCATGCTCTAGGACCCTCAAGCTGCAGCTACTGAACCCGGGCACCCTAGAGGCCTCCCACTGCAACTAGAGGAAACCTCTACAGCAATGAGGACGAGCACAGCCAACATTAATTAACTCATTAATTAATTACAAAAAGGAAGGTCTGAACAATATATATATTTTTTTTTACAAAGTGCTTTGTAATCACAAGTGAACTCTCAGTCCAGCTCTGTGAAACACAGGGAGTGTGGAGAAAACTGTCTCCAAGCCTTGCTTTGCAGAAATGACCTGCAGAATAATCAGCAACAAGACAGAAATGACTGCGCCCACTTTGGGGACTGGAGATAGATTGCTAGTTACGGAGGTAGTGGTTCCCTCCCTCCATAGAGTTTCTTTGGTTGCTTGTTTCTTCCTGTGGTGGAGATGAACTAAGCTTGGAAAGCTAAGATTCTTCCACGAGCTTGAAATCAGGGACGAACTGGATGAGAGAACAAACGTGCAAAGCAATGCGAGCTACGGATCTCGGGGGAGGGAGGCTTCAGCAGTCTCCTTCCACTGAGTTCTAAATATTGGAAACTCGATGTTTTGTCTTCTTTATACTATTCTAAACTATTCATCAAGCCAGCTTTCTCCCCATCAGTTTCAAATCTGCAGTCCCTGAGCTGAGACATCCAAGTCTGGGTTTGTGCCTGGTGAAGTCAGCTTTCCCTTCTTCTAGGGAAGATGTGTTTTCAATGACTTAATTGTGGGAGGAACTTTCTATCAAGATCTTGAGTCTCTTCTTATTGGCTTGTAATGAGCTGAGCGAAGAAGTGACTCTCAAACACCCCTGCAATTTTACTTAGCTGTGATACTGAACTTGAACCCTAAGAAGATTCTTTAGCCTTAGCCCTTTATCCCAAATATAGCTGGAAAAAATAACATAATTCAAAAGTGATGTATGCTGTCTCAAAAACTGTATGCTATTCAAAAAGACTTAATAACAACAGCTCTAATAGAAAAGAGAATAATGAAAATAATCACCATTGCCAACAGTACTGTCTATTTCTAGGGGCCTTTTCCATAAGAAATGAAATTGCATTTGACACCCAGTTTGTAATTCTAGCTGAACAAACCAAAGCCTAATAACAACCATTGTTGAGATGGCTGGTCTTTCAGTTTTCTTCTTAACTTTCTGTCTTAGCTCAGGCTGCCAAAACAAAACACCAGAAGCGGGGGTTGCCCAAAGGAGATACTTACTGTTCATGTTTCTGGAGGCTGGCAAGTCCGAGACCAAGGTGCCGATGATTCACTTCTGGTGAGGGCCGTCTTCCTGGCGTTCAGGCCCCCTTCTCTCATGGCAGAAAGACAGAGTCTCTTCCTTTCCTTACGAGGACACTAATCTCATCATAAAGGTGGACATTCATGACCTCATCTAAACTAAATTTTCTCCCAAGGGCCCCAGCCCCTAACACCATCACACTGGGAGTAGGGCTTCAGTGTATGCCAGTGGGAAGGACCCCCTACCCTCCCAGTATACGCATTCAGCCCATAATACTTTCTGACTCTCACCATGCTCATGCTCAGTCGCTCAGTCATGTCTGACTCTGTGACCCGATGGACCACACCCTGCCAAGGTCCTCTGTCCTTGAGATTGTTCAGGCAAGAATACTGGAGTGAGTTGCCGTTTCTTTCTCCAGGGAATCTTCCTGACCCAGGGATGAGACCCGTGTCTCCCTGCATCGCAGGTAGATGCTTTACCACTTAGCCGCCAGGGAAGCCCTTTCTGACTTTACTCCTCCTCATCTGGAGGGATGTTAAATTTAAAGAAGTTTCCAACACATGATCTGAAAGTCACTGGATGTTATTAACCAAAGCACCATGTGTCTGGTCCACACTAAAAGACTGAGACAAAGAGCCAAGTCACTGGAAAAGACCCTGATGCTGGGAAAGATTGAGGGCAGGAGGAGAAGTGGGCGACAGAGGATGAGATGGTTGGATGGCATCACCGACTCAATGGACATGAGTTTGGGTGAACTCTGGGAAATAGTGGAGGACAAAGGAGCCTGGTCTTCTACAGTCTGTGGGGTTGCAAAGAGCTGGACATGACTTAGAAACCAAACTGCAAGAGACTAATTAAAAGCAGAGATACTGAGGCCAGGGCATAGAGCTAATGTAATTCTTTGGGGGTTGCAGGAAATGCCGAGGAGATGGGATTGGGATTCTCTGCAGCCATGTTTGAGAGCTCAGTTAAGGGAGATTGTACCTGATCATTTTCTCTCCCAAGCAAAAACATTGTTTTATTTAAGCCAAATTTGCTGCATACGAGATGCAGTGAGCTTGCTGAATATTCATTTGCAGCTCTGTTCATCAAGTTTTTATAATCCCTTTTATTTTCCTTTGACTTATAATTGGTGTTTTTGCATATTTATGATCTGTTTGTTTTAAGCTGAGGACCTGTTTTAAATTCTGTGATGTCCTTTCTCCCCGGGCCCTGTGCAGTTCACTCACAGAGAAACCATGGCTTTGAGGGATGGGGTTTCCTCAGTACCAGGAGCCTCACCCCGCACTCAACTGGCATGTACCCTGACTGCTGACCTCTGTGAACCCTGTAGTTGGCAGCCCTGAGCCTAAGATAAGAATGAGTACTGAACAATTTTAAAACTCAAAGTGAAAGAGGAGAGTGAAAAAGTTGGCTTAAAGCTCAACATTCAGAAAACTAAGATCATGGCATCCAGTCCCATCACTTCATGGCAAATAAATGGGGAAACAGTGGATACAGTGGCTGACTTTATTTTTCTGGCCTCCAAAATAACTTCAGATGGTGACTTCAGCCATGAAATTAAAAGACACTTACTCCTTGGAAAGAAAGTTATGACCAACCTAGATAGCATATTAAAAAAGCAGAGACATTACTTTGCCAACAAAGGTCGGTCTAGTCAAGGCTATGGTTTTTCTAGTGGTCATGTATGGATGTGAGAGTTGGACTAGAAGGAAAGCTGAGCACCGAAGAATTGATGCTTTTGAACTGTGGTGTTGGAGAAGACTCTTGAGAGTCCCTTGGACTGCAAGGAGATCCAACCAGTCCATTCTGAAGGAGATCAATCCTGGATGTTCATTGGACAGACTTATGTTGAAGCTGACACTCCAATACTTTGGCCACCTGATGCAAAGAGCTGACTCATTTGAAAAGACCCTGATGCTGGGAAATATTAAAGGCAGGAGGAGAAGAGGATGAGATGGTTGGATGGCATCGCTGACTCGATGAACGTGGGTTTGGGTGGACTCTGGGAGTTGGTGATGGACAAGGATGCCCGGCATGCTGCGGTTCATGGGGTCACAAAGAGTCGGACATGACTGAGTGACTGAACTGAACTGAAAAGAGTCACAGAGGACCTGAGTGGCCACCAAATCCTTGCAATAATTTCTCGAATGTTTGAAGACAGTGAGCTCCCTTCCTTAAATGTTCATTTCCCAGGTGAAATAACCCAGCATGGGAATTAAAGACTCAGACATAGGTAAAGTAGATTAACTAATGAGAACCTACTGGATAGGACAGGGAACTCTACTCAGTGTTCTGTGGTGACCTAAATGGGAAGGAAATCCAAATAAGAAGGGATTTGTGTATGCATATAGCTGATTCAGGCTGCTCAGGTGGCTCAGTGGTTAAGAATCCGCCTGCCAGCGCAGAAGACGTGGGTTCCATCCCTGCATCGGGAAGATCCCCTGGAAGAGGAAATGGCAACCCACTGCAGTATTCTTGCCTGGAGAATCCCATGGACAGATGAGCCTGGTGGGCTATGGTCTGTGGAATCTAAGAGTTGGACACAACTTAGCAACTAAAGAGCAACAAATAGCTAATTCACTTTGCTGTACAGCAGAAACTAATACAACATTGTAAAGCAACTTTACTCCAATAAAAATTAATTTATCAAAATGAAGGAACGCTGCTCAGCTCATTCTTCTTTGGTCACCTGACCCAGTTAGAAACAGCCTCACTTTGTTCCTTTGCTCTGAGTACATGGACACACCAACAACTCCAGCCTCATAATCAAGTGCTCCGTGGACCACAGTGTGGCCTCCAAACTGCAGCCACTTAAAAGGACTTTAAATGATGGAGGCGCTTTATAGCATCAAATACAAATGCTCTCTAAAGGAAAACCACATTAGCTATTTTCAGCGCTTACACAGGTCTCTTTGGAAATTCTTCAGAATCACTTTCCCCATGCCCTAGTAGAGAGTTGAATTGCGTTGGGTGAACCTGTCCTGACTCGTTTCCTGGGGCCATGTTTTATTTAAGCCAAATTTGGTCTTGTGGCAGTGGTCCAGGGCAATCCCTTAGAGTCTTCAGGGGCTTACCCTCCAGTCTCTGAATATGTTAGAACTTTGTTTCTTCACCGATAAGATGAAATAACAAGAGGGGCCACCCTCCTGGGTGTTTTACTTTCTGGACTCTTGCAAGGATGAAATGAGGTATGTTTGGAAGATCAATGATGATGCTGTGAAAGAAACAGAACCAGTTTGCTGGTAGATACCAGCCTTCCCACCAGCACAGGACGTGTTTTATGCATCTCCTGAGACTCACAGACAAGTGCTGACGACTCCTCCGCGATGCATGTCAAGTGACGACGGGGATGTGGAAAGTGACGGAGGACCCTGCCTCTCTGACGAGTGGGCCGAGTCCGGTTTGCACAGAGTCTGGAGCATGGGTCACACTCCATTTCAAGGCCTAGTTTGCATCTTCAGGGAAAACCCAGACTAATGTTATTACCTTAAACAATTTATTTTCTTCACGATGTCCCTTGAGAGGCCAAGTTTCCCCTCCTATTCTCTGACAGATGTGAGAGTGGCTAAATGAAGCAATCAGATAAAAGAAAGCATCAAGACAGTATGATGTTATAAAATAAATCCAACATTGTGAAAATAGGATTTTTTTTACTGTGTCTTCTGGGAAACAAAATGCTGTGATATTAGTTTTGAAAAGAAAATCTCAGCTGCATCACTTCCTTGTGCCTGGGTTCCCTAGAGTCATAATATGAACGTGCCCTCTTGAAAGAAAAATGCTCTAGGGCATCAGTCACATTTGTAAATGTGTGTAGTCATTAAAATACCAGGACTAATTCTATTAACCTTAGAATATGGCACTTTAGGATGAAAGCAGGTATCAGCAAACTGCTTGTAATTTGATTAAATTTTCCACCAGAAGAGAAATGCCATAACTGCTTGGCATTAAAACGCTTAGCTGTTTATTTCTTGAACATTTCTTTGCATATCTGAATAAAAATTCATAAATGCATTCTTTCCGATTATCTGTAGCCACGGAGGGTTGGAATTACATGTTGTTTGAAGCAATGCCACATCCATTGCCCAGATTAATGAACAAATGACCAAAAGAAGGCTTTTCTTTAAGAACCTTGACGTCGCAAAGCTGCCAGGGTGCTAGGTAAGCCGACAGTGTAGTAACAGAGACATCCCTTTCATACTCCCTTTTAGGGGAGCCCAGGGCACTGAGAATGGCTTCATTCAATTCCCTTGCTTCCATTTGGTTCTTATTTTGGAGAAACTGACTTCCTAAAATGTTTGCATCTTTGATGGCATTTTTAAGGAAACAAAAGAAGAAGCTCTCATAGATAAGCATGGTTATTATTTTTATTATTTCCGCTGCACCTAATAAGGAGAGAGACAGTTCTTCTAATTCTGGGCCATCTGGTTTGTGTTAGGGCTTCTCATTCCTGCACTCTTTGGGTTGCTGTTCTTCAAAGCAAACCCAGCAGTGACACAGTTTGCAGAATCTTTGGTGAAGTAAGAGATGGTCCTTTTACAGAAGCAAAGGGTGACAGGGCTAAAGTAAGATCGTATGGACAGTTGAGTGTTCTTCCTGGGCAGGACAATTACAGGTTGTTTTCAACTTTTCTGTATTTTCTCTTTCACCCCAAATTTTTGTGAACCCAAATTGTTTTTATGAACAGAGGAACAAGTGATGTGCTTTGAAAGGTTCCTATATTCTTACACAAATACTAGGTAATGGGGAATATCCCTCCTCTAGGCTCAGTGAACACAGGTTCCATGTGACAACAATCTGTATCAGTCACCTAGTGTCACAATAATGCTGTGTAAGAACCATGAAATCTTGGTGCCCACAGTAGTGGACTATTGGTTGGCTGCCAGTCTCTGTTCCAAGGGTACCTCATCTTCCTGGGACCAGTGGGCTGGCCAGGTCATGTTCTTTTCCTGATGAGATACAGAAGAGGCACCCCAAACATGCCAGACCTTCCAAACCTGGGCTGGATCTGCTCTCGGTTACTCCCACCCACATTGCATTAGCTGTAGCAGGTCACATTTGTTGTTGTTCAGTCACTCAGCCGTGTCCGACTCTTTGCAACCCATGGAATGCAGCACGCCAGGCCCCCCTGTCCTTCACCATCTCCCAGAGCTTGCTCAAACTCCTGTCTGTTGAATCAGCAGTGCCATCCACCATCTTGTCCTCTGTCATCCCCTTCTCCTCCTGCCTTCAATCTTTCCCAGCATCAGGGTCTTTTCTAATGAGTCAGCTTTTCACATAAGGTGGCCAAAGGATTGGAGCCTCAATTTCAGCATCAGTCCTTCCAATAAATATTCAGGATTGATTCCCTTTAGGATTGACTGGTGTGATCTCCTTGCAATATAAGGGACTCTCAAGAGTCTTCAACACCACAGTTCAAAAAGCATCAATTCTTCAGGGCTCAGCCTTCTTCATGGTCCAACTCTCACATCCATACATGACTTACTGGAAAAACCATAGCTTTGCCTAGACAGAACTTTGTAGGCAAAGTAACATCTCAGCTTTCTAATATGCTGTCTAGGTTTGTCATAGCTTTTCTTCCAAGTGGATCACATGGCTGAGCCCAAAGATAAGGGAGGACAGCAAAATCACCTGTGAGAGGGCATGGACCCAAGAAGCAGATGGGATCCATTTTTGTTAAATAAATAAAAATGTTAGTTTTGGTACAGAAATAAAATCAACCTTGGACAGAGTCATCTCTTTGGAGACTGTTGCCCATGTACCTTGTGTTGTGTTCGTGAACGATACACGCTCACCCTATTGAGTGGCTCTTTGTGTCCTCAGATCCTGGCCAACGTGATCATCTTCATCTGCGGGAACCTGGCGGGGGCATACCATAAGCACCTCATGGAGCTCGCTCTGCAGCAGACGTATCAGGACACGTGCAACTGCATCAAGTCCCGGATCAAGTTGGAATTTGAAAAACGTCAGCAGGTAAAATACACGTTCGGTCTTACTTCCACGTTATCTGAGACGTTATTGGAATGATGTTGTCACTGCTAACGTCAAGGCTGCAGTTCATCCTCTCACGGGCATCAGCAGGAAGCCAGGGTAGCCGTCCGGCTGTCCTGCCCGCCCAGCTTTGGGCTGTATGCCCAGTGGATTGAATTGTAACCCGAAGAGCAGAGATGGCATCTTCAGACTCAAACCCAGCCCCCACCCCCAGGATCACCCACGTGCTAACAGGTACATCAACCACCATCAACACGAGGCTGGGAAAATTCAAATAATGATGACGATTGTTATAGTGACACTTGGTTAAGACACTCATTGTTGGTCACAGCACATTTCTCTGCGATAGTGTTTGTGGCCAGGGTTTGTCCCAGCTGAAATCTTCCTGTGCCATCAACAACACTTCGTATAGTGCCTGTTTTCCACCTGGGATGTTGAAATGGGATGAGATGATGAAATGAGATGAGATGTGTGAACTTGTCCTTGAGGGAGATGATTGGAGTTGGGAGGGAGGGTATGGAGGGGAACAAGTTGTAGTGTCAGGGGCTGTCCTACAGTCATTGCTGTGGTGGTTTATGGACACATACATCAGGAGAATACATAGGCTCTGATGACACCCTGTGAAAATAAGAAATGGAGATAAACCAAGGGTGGAAGGAGCAAAGCCGTGTGGGCTTATCCAAGATGGTGGCCAGCAGATGAAGCAGACGTGCTTTGGAGGGGAAACCAAGTGGAGATCCTGTACTTGACACATTTAACTTCAGGTCTCAGCAGAAGATCCATGTGAAGAGTTTTCTTTTTGCCCTTCAGTTTTCAAATTTATCAGCAGGAACCCAGTTGCCATCTCTAAAGATGATGGTTAGCATGACTCTCTAGCATGAAACCCACAGTCCCTTCTCTGAGTGCATCCATCAGCATTTGGCACATAATTGTGTCACTATCACTCATTAAATTGTGTTTAGTCCATTTTATATAATTTTATTAAAATGTATTATGGTGATGAGAGCAAAAAAAAAATCCCTTAAATACTTATACTAGACTTTTATTTGTGTATGAATTGATGAATAGTAATTGTACTCCTTTGTGAAAACAGGGAGTTCTGTTTGTTCATCAAATAAATATTAATTGAGCACCTAGATTGTGGAGGGCATGATTCTAGGCATTGGCGTGTGGCTGTGAATATTGCTTTCTCACTGATATTAGCAAATCTTACATGGTTTGTTTTAAAAACATTTTGTTTTTCAACATGCATAGCAGAAGTATTCAGTAATTACTGTTTAATTCTTTGGTCTCTATGTATATCAAACTCTGGATTGCATTAAGAGAAATAGACAGTTGTTAACATGAGACAGTTAACCAGTAAAACTTCATATACTGTGTATTTATCCATGTTCAGTAATGGTTCAAATCTAGGTTCTAGAAAATTCTGTAGTTTCAACACACAGTGCTTAGTGTTCACAATTGTTCCCTCTACAGAGTTCAGGTGTTTTAAGGTAGACAGTTTCCTTTTTCAAACAGTGGTTACTGGATAAGTTTGGTCCTGCCAGTCATATTTAACTTTCTTTTCTATCACCTTCACCAAGGTTAGGAAGAACTGAAATTCCAAGTCAGAGGATTGTATAACCTAATATTTATAGCACCAGCTTTGACAGAACACTAAGTCAGGCTGTTGACCTTTTCTACACTGCCTCTTTCCATGAAGAGACCTTGAGCAGCCAAGACGAGGTGTCATCCCTTGTCATGATGATCTGTGGGTCCATGCAGTCAGAAAGGCCATGCTCTGACCTTACATGGCTCCAGAACTAGACCAGTGAGGCACACCTCGTGTTACAGACTTCATAGGACCATCATGGGAGATACTATTAGGGCATCTATTTACAAGTTCTAGGAAAAAGAGTCAAGGATCTTTTTAAAAATATGTGAGGAGAAAAAGGACACTTGGAAGAAAAAGAAGAACTTATACTAATACTTTGTTGTTGTTCAGTCGCTCAGGTGTCTGACTCTTTGCGACCCCGTGGACTGTGATGCCCCAGGCCTCCCTGTCGCTCACTATCTCCTGGAGTTTGCCCAGGTTCATGTCCACTGAGTCCATGATGCTATCCAACTGACCATGTTATCCTCCGCCACCCTCTTCTCCTTTTGCCCTCAGTTGTTCTCAGCATCAGGGTATTTTCCAACGAGTCCACCATTTGCATCAGGTAGCCAAAGTATCAGAGGGTTAGCTTCGGCATCAGTCCTTCCAGTAATGTTTAATAAAATATAATTTGACACAATGTATGAATTTTGCTACCAAAGTTGGGAGTCAGCTCTCAGGGTCTGGGGCCCAGAATGCAGTACTTCTGTTAATATTTTGAAAAATATGTTTATAGGATAGAATAAAGGTCCATAGTTTTTTTTTTTTTTTCAGTTTAGTTCAGTTCAGTCGCTCAGTCATGTCCGACTCTTTGCGACCCTATGAACTGCAGCACACCAGGCCTCCCTGTCCATCACCAACTCCCGGAGTTCACTCAGACTCACATCCATCGAGTTGCTGATGCCATCCAGCCATCTCATCCTCTGTCGTCCCCTTCTCCTCCTGCCCCTAATCCCTCCCAGTATCAGAGTCTTTTCCAATGAGTCAACTCTTTGCATTGAGGGGCGAAAGTATTGGAGTTTCAGCTTTAGCATCAGTCCTTCCAATGAACACCCAGGACTGATCTCCTTCAGAATGGACTGGTTGGATCTCCTTGCAGTCCAAGGGACTCTCAAGAGTCTTCTCCAACACCACAGTTCAAAAGCATCAATTCTTCGGTGCTCAGCTTTCTTCACAGTCCAACTCTCACATCCATACATGACCACAGGAAAAACCATAGCCTTGACTAGAAGGACCTTTGTTGGCAAAGTAATGTCTCTGCTTTTGAATATGCTATCTAGGTTGGTCATAACTTTCCTTCCAAGGAGTAAGCGTCTTTTAATTTCATGGCTTCAGTCACCATCTGCAGTGATTTTGGAACCCCCAAAAATAAAGTCTGACACTGTTTCCACTGTTTCCCCATCTATTTGCCATGAAGTGATGGGACCAGATGCCATGATCTTTGTTTTCTGAATGTTGAGCTTTAAGCCAACTTTTTCACTCTCCTCTTTCACTTTCATCAAGAGGCTTTTTAGTTCCTCTTTACTTTCTGCCATAAGGGTGGTGTCATCTGCATATCTGAGGTTGTTGATATTTCTCCCGGCAATCTTGATTCCAGCTTGTGCTTCCTCCAGCCCAGCATTTCTCATGATGTATTCTGCATAGAAGTTAAATAAGCAGGGTGACAATATACAGCCTTGACGTACTCCTTTTCCTATTTGGTCTTTTTCCAGACCAGCGTGTAATTAAATGGGAATGAAAAATTCCCATAGTTAATAAAATCAGTAAAGTATAAATGTACAGATTTAAGGAAACAAATAAAAATTAGCCATTGGCAAGCTAGGTGCCCTTCATACAGAAGAGTGGCCTCAGAGACCATGACGCCAGTGTTGCCGCAGACCAAATTAGGGTCTGAGGATTCCGTGTGCCATTTCTTATCCATCTGTTGCCACAAAACATTTTTTAAAAAATGTTCTTGACGTGTAGTTGATTTACAGTGTTGTGTCGAGTATAACAAAGTCATTCAGATATGTGTATATATATATATATATATATCTGTGTCTATATCTATAGATAGATACCTCTATATGTCATGTGTATATTGTATGTTTGCTTCATTCGTAGTCACCGAGGCACACAACAGTGTCCTTGAGAGTGCTTCTTCAGGTGTAGTGGGGTGTGCTAAGCAGCTGCAAGAGGATTTGTCTCAGCCCCCATCTGGATAAAACTATGGTGTCCATTTTAAGGTCGTATTTCCAGTTACCACAGAATGAGTTGATGCTCCTGGGGGCTGAGGGTCGCCATTTTGAATAGTTACTGGGCGCCTTTCACAGCTTGACCCCCTGCCACGCTTAGACCTTGGGGAGGAGGGCAGATGTCCTGTGAGCCCAGGAAGCTGGTCCTTCTGCAGCCCCGCTAGGGGTTATCAACACATAGTTGAGATTACTGGGAAGGCTCTAGGGATTCTACAGTCTTATCAAAATCGCTCAACTCTGTACTTTTTTTTCTTCAAATTTTGTGTTTTTCTTTCCTAGATGCAAATGAGGTAAATTTCTAGTGATTAAAACCATTTTTGAACAACGTGGCTATTTGTACTCAAAGATTTGAGGATAAGAAGGAATGAATAATGTTAGCAGAGGTTTTCTTGGTGTTTGTGTTCTTGCCCTAAAAATGCCCTCGTGGATAAACACTAATTTTTTTCTTCTTAGTAAGTGAGAAACTTAATGCACTCAATTAGTATTGAAGCCACCTTTGGGGCCTGAAAGCGGTGTGTTTTGACTTTTGTCTTGAGTTTCACATCCTGCAGTAAAAGCCATTTTTTGTGCACCGTGTCAGTGCTATAGAGGCTCTTTATCAAATCCGAGTCAACAGAGGTGTTTCTCTCTGGAGTATGTAATAGGCGATCAGGAATTGATGAGAGCTGGAGTCAGGGCAAAACAGAAACCCTCTCTCGTAACTGCTGGGGCAGTGGAAATAAATGTGGCCTCTGTAGGACTGAAAACTAGGTTTGCTTTTTTTATAGAGAGAAAATAAACACTCTTCAATTTATATGTTGTCTTTGTTTTCAAGTAATGTAATTGTGAGAATCTTTATGTGGACTGCCTTCTTCTGGAAACACCCTGTGGGTTAAATATGCTACAATATGCCTTTCAGTGGAGAATACTAGTCACGTGAGGTGGGGACACCGTGTTATTCCTGAATCTGTTCCCCACTGTGCGGGCTTAGTGAACCAGTAGGCTCCCTGCATCTCCTTGGGGACAAAATTGTGAAAATTTCAATGGAACAAGTAAGTGGTCCTTTTGTGTTCATGGTTGGGTTGATAATAAATGTATCCATCTTTATCCTGATACTATAGCTGGTAATGTTAGGGCATTACCAGATGTATTGCACAAATCATTTAAAATGCCAGGTAGAGTGTGTTGGAGCTGTTTCAGGTTTGGGATGTGAAAATGTGGTTCCTTTTCATGAGGGAATGGGTAAAAGAAGGAATGACATTTGTTCGAGTCCTCTTAATGTGCCAGGCTGTCTATTTAGTGCTTTCACATTTGCTGTGGTATCAGTTTCCTACTGTTGTTGTAACAGATGACCACAAGTCCAGTGGCTTAAACAGAACAAATCCAGTGTTGCATAGTCCTGGAGATCAGAGGTCCAAGATCAGTCTCATGGGTTCTGTCACGGTGCTGGGAGCACTGGACTCCTGAGGCCCTGAGGGCAGAATCCAGTTGCCTTTTCAAGCTTCTAGACTAGCCTTCCTGCATCCTTGGGTCCCAGCCGCTTCCTCCATCCTCAAATTCAGCAGCACAGATTCCAGCCTCTCTCTCCTCTCTCTCTGTCTTTCTCTTCACCCACTTCTCAGATCTCTGACTGTGCTCTTGCATCTTCTTCCTGTCCTTTCATTATCCCTCCTACCTCCCCGCCATAAGGATAATCCAGGAAAATCTCCCCACCTCAAGGTCCTTAATTTAACTGTATCTTTGAAGTTCTGGGTTTGCCATGTAAGGTAACATAGTCACAGGTTCTGGGGATTCTTAATCGAACAGGGTGCTTTTTACAGGTTCATTATTCAGCCAACCATCCTGTCTTCTTAATATACGTATGAACTCTATGACCTAAGTCTCTTTTCCCACTTAAGTCAAAGTAATTGTCAAGTTACTTGTCCAAGACCACTCAGCTCTTAAGTGTGGATATTTCTGCCTCTCATGTTGGTTCTGCTAAGTTTTTTGGAGTTATCTTTGAGAATAGAGATTTTTCTTACCCATAAAGGACTTTTTAAGTTAACTATGTTTTTTTCCATTACTAGTTACATAAGAAAGCGTAAGACAGTATCACACACTTATCTGACGTCATTAGGTTATGCATGGCCATGGTAAGAAACATATTATCCATGAGAATGTTAGAAATTTACATGAAAGATCATTCCCACAAGAAGCCACAGTGTTAAATCTGTCTGTGGCTGGATTTCCATTCTGTGATGGACCCTGCAGGAAGACCACCTGAGTTGAATCTTGGTTATGTGATCTTTTTGTATGACCTTGGTCAAATTCCCTCACTTCTCCATGTCTTGGTTCCTCTGATGGAAGTTGTTCTACTTAATTTCTTACCAAATTTCAGAGTCTTTCTAGCATTCAAAATGATGTCCTGTTAAGAGTGATCATGAGCTGGTCTTGCATTGAATTCTCATGACATCATACCCTCAGTTCAGTTCAGTTTAGTCGCGCTCAGTCATGTCTGACTCTTTGCCACAACATGGACCGCAGCACGCCAGGCCTCCCTGTCCATCACCAACTCCCGGAGCTTACTCAAACTCGTGTCCATTGAGTCAGTGAGGCCATCTAACTATCTCATCCTCTGTTGTCCCCTTCTCCTCCTGCCATCAATCTTTCCTAGCATCAGGGTCTGTTCCAAGGAGTCAGTTCTTTACATCAGGTGGCCAAAGTATTGGAGTTTCAGCTTCAGCATCAGTCCTTCCAATGAATATTCAGGACTGATTTCCTTTAGGATTTACTGGTTTGATTTCCTTTCAGTATACAGGACTCTCAAGAGTCTTCTCCAACACCACAGTTCAAAATCATCAATTCTTCTGTGCTCAGCTTTCTTTGTAGTCCAACTCTCACACCCACACATGAATACTTGAAAAACCATAGCTTTGACTAGATGGACCTTTGTTGGCAAAGTATGTCTAATGACATAATGCCCTAACGTTAAGCAAATCAGCTGCCACCCTGGTGAAACCATTGACCGCACTGAGGCTGGAGGGAGAGATAGGTGCTGGCTATGCCATCCCCTGAGTGCTCTCCATAATAAGTTCCCTTCCTCCTTGAAGCAAACAGATCAAACAGAGAAAAGTTCTGTTGTGTCTGCTAGAACATGTGATGGAGAGTCCTTCCAAACCCTTTTTTATCAGCCTCATGTCACTCCGTTGGGGAGTTTCCTTTTCACCAGCAGAATGGATGCTGTGAGGCGATCACACAGCTGCCCACGCTGCAGGACTCGTCATTTACCCCAGTTGTCTGCATCTGAGTTGGCACATGGAGCCCAGGGTGGAGCATCTCACAGTATATGCCTCTTGATAAAAGCCAAATTGGGTGAGCTCAAGAAGAGTTCAAGCTAGTGAGACTTTCTCACTGCAGTTCCTGAAGCATGAAAGCAGCAAGTTTTAGTAGAAATGTTACCCGTGACCTTTGGGTAGGATCATGTGACCGGCAGAGACAGCAGAGGATGTTGTTCAGTCACTCAGTTGTGTCTGACCCTTTGCGACCCCGTGGACTGCAGCACGCCAGGCTTCCCTGTCCTTAACCATCTCTTGAAGCTTGCTCAAACTCATGTCTGTTGAGTCAGTGATGCCACCCAACCATCTCATACTGTGTCGTCCCCTTCTCCTGCCTTCGGTCTTTCCCAGCATCAGGGTCTTTTCAACGAGCAGAGGATGAGAAACATTAAACATCACATGGTATGTACAGTTTGGTTCGCATAGGCTGACCCCACCTGTGTCCTCAAAGATCCTTAAAGACTTTCCTCCCAACCCCACCCGATCCACTTTTTATCCATTTTATTTAATAATCGATTGTATAATTTTTCCTTTGATATCTCCTCCTTGAAGAAGTTGTGTAATTCTTGGTCACCGCTTCTTTCTGTTTTATTAAGTGAGTAGTTACCTACTTTTCTCCAGCTATCGTTACCTTGATGGAGAGGACATAGTCCACCTGCCACCTCTTTTCCTCGGCACTCCTTCGTGATAGAGCGAATGATGGAGAAGACAGCACCTGTTTTACTTGGAAGTTGTAACAATGAAGGGTTGAGAGTTCATAAAAGAGTTCTCTTCACAGTGTTTACCATTTGAATGCATTGGAATGGAGTTCAAGAATTGCTTGAACAGTTTGCACTGCATTGTATCCTACTGATTGCTTCAGTTCTCACGAAGCTCAGCTATTATGTCTCATTGAGAAATACTAGGGTAATAGATTTCAGGATGTTGCAATGTATATTATGCCATAAGGCTTATGGGTACTTTTGATGAGAAATGAAAATGAATTCCAGAAAAAATATATAAGTAACTCTCAAACCATCAAGCCCGAAATATTTTCCGATGAGTCCTTTAGTTAGAATGGATGGGATTAGAACATATTTTCAAAGACTGCAATGAGGGCCATGCTGTGAATGTATACTCTGGCTCCTTTAAGGAGAAATCAACAATTCTACATCAGTGATCAAGGGCAAAGAGGAGGAAGACAGCTGGAATCACTGTCAAATCATGATGCCTAATGAAGACTGCCACTGCAGGAGGCTAGTAATAGGGGCTCAAAATAGTACTCGTGTTCATTCTGTAAAAAGTTAGACATCCTGTTCTAAACGGAAAAAGTAAAATACAGTTATAGTAATTAATCAAGCTGATTTTTAATTAATTAAATATATGCAAATGTCTTTTTGTATAATGACAGTAGAAAAGCTGGGCTCCTCTGGCAGCTCAGACAGTAAAAAATCTGCCTGCAATGTGGGAGACCTGGGTTTAGTCCCTGGGTCGGGAAGATCCCTTGGAGGAGGGCATGGCAACCCACTCCAGTATTTGTGCCTGGAGAATCCCATGGACAGAGGAGCCTGGCAGGCTGCAGTCCATGAGGTCTCAATGAGTTGGACATGACTGAACAATTTTGCACAGTAGAAAAAGCTATATGGTAAAATAAAACCTCCAGAAATTTCCTCCCTGTAAGCCACTTGAGCAAAACCCCCATCCAGCGTCCATGGTTAGGAAGCCATTTGCCTGTCTTGTTTGAGAAACACCTGGGGAACATTTCTATTACTCCAGATCATCACAGGTTAATCTTTGTTGATAATATTGTTGTTTGGTTGCTCAGTCATGTCCAACTCTTGCGACCCCATGGACTGTAGCCCTCCAGGCTTCTCTGTCCCTGGGATTCCCCAGGCAAGAATACTAGGATGGGTTGCCATTTCCTTCTCCAGGGGGGATCTTCCTGACCCAGGGATCGAACCTGTGTCTCATATCTCCTGCATTGACTGGAAGATTCTTTACCACTGAGCCAGCAGGGAAGCCAGTTGATAATACTAGAGAAGCACACACACACACACACACACACACACAAAGGAGAAGCACCTGGTTGTGATATTTTTGGCTTCTGAAAGTTGTCAGTTTCCCTTGGAGATCATCTGTTTTTTTTACTCTGTGATGTGGTGTTTTGATGCTGACAAGACTCTATATAGCAGGCAAAAAATAATCTAGTGGAAATATTCACGTAAGATCAACATCACTTGATATGAGTAAAATAAACCCAATAAAAAAGAGTTCCAGAATCAGTCCTTTGGTGGCAGTCTCCATTCTTCTGGTATGCGTCACACACCAGAGAAAACTCAAAATCAAAGTCAAATGTCAAGTCTCCTGTGATTGCAATCGTGTCTTACTTCCTGCAGACGTAACCACAGATAGTCCAGGAGGATACCTGATAGTGGGGAAGAAGGCTTTCTGGACTCACTGGCGTGGGAAGTGATTGATTTTCTGTGTTTAATAGCTTATCACCATGAGCACAGTCACAGATAAAAATACCTCGCGTGGCCCTAGGGCTGTGTTTACCGAACCACAGCACCCACCAATGTTTCTAACAAATTGAAGAGCATGAGTTAGGAGCTTTAGAATTTTCTTTGTGTGTGTATGTTTTCGAACAGTGTTACTCTCTGGAGTTTTCGCTTTTTAAGTTGTCTGAAAACTTCTATTTCACAGTTTTGTCTTTGATTATCTGCCAAGTGCCAGGGGATTAGCCCAGGGAACAGAGTAGTATTTTAGTAGTAGGCTAAAGGCCCCCTGTGTCTTTGGGCTTATATTCGAATGGCAGGAAACGGACCATAACTGTCTGAAGGCAGAATTCTCATGAGAAGATACAGAAAGATAATGCGACAGAGCTAAGTGGGATAAGCCGAGGGGCATGTTGGAGGGGCCAACCAGGGGCTTCTCTGGGGACGTGACAGCTGAGTTGTAACATGGATCCCGGGAGGATGTGTCCCTGCGATGGCACGATGAGCTATGCAGGAGTGGGCCTGCAAAGGTCCAGGCTCAGGAACCAGATTGGCCTGTTTGGGGGACACAGAAGTCAGTGGGATTGTTGGGTAAGAGAGGAGAGTGGAGGGGGAGACAGGAGCTAGACGCTGGACCACATACTGGGCCTCGCAAGGTGAGTGAAGGACGTGGGGCTTTATTAGATGTGGAGTGGAAAGTTACAAAAGCGTTTTGAGTAAGGCAGTGACACGAACCGACTAACGTTGTGTTTATCTTTTTTTTTAATTGAAGTGTAGTTGATTTGCAATGCTGTGTTAGTTTGTGCTGTACAGAGGAGTGATTCGGTCATGTAGACATTCTTTTTATTTTTCCCATTGTGATTTATCCAAGGATATTGAACGTCGCTCCCTGTGCTATACAGTAGGGCCATCCTCTCAATATATGTACCAGTTTGCATCTGCTAATCCCGAATTCCCAGCCCTTCCCTCCCCTACCCCCTCCCCTTGGGCAACCGCAAGTCTGTTTTCCGTGTCTGTGAGTCTGTTTCTGTTTGGTAAGGAAGTTCATTAGGATCACTTTTTGGATTCCTGATCTAAGTGATGTCATACGATATTTGTCTTTGACTGACTTCACTCAGTGTGACAGTCTCTAGGTCCATCCACGTTGCTGTGAATGGCTTTATTTCACTCTTTCTCTGGCTGAGCAGTATTCCACTGTGTATACACCACATCTTTGTCCATTCATCCATCAATGGATGATTAGGTTGTTTCCATGTCTTAGCCATTGTGACCAGTGCTGCTGTGTACGTAGGGGTGCATGTATCTTTTTGAATTTAAGTTTTCTGGCTAATATTCCTAAAGATCTCTCTGGCGACTGATAGAGAGTGGATTGAGGAGGAAGTGCAGGCAGGATGACCTCCTGAAAGCTACAGCGATAATCCAGGCCTGAGCCAGGAAGAGCTTGGGTCAGAGTGGACATATTCAGGACTTATTATGAAATGAAACAAATATAGATCACTGTTGGATTAGATGTTGGGTGAGAAGAAAATAAAATAATCAAGAAAAATTCCTAAATGAAAATTCCAGCCATTGGATCATGGTTGGTGTGCCACTTCTAAAATTTTGGGGTCTTTGGGAATGATGTTGATTGGGGGTTGGGAGTGGAGTAGAAATCAAGAGATGAGTTTTGAACAGTTAAGTTTGAGATCCCTAGTCTATGTCTGAGAGGAGACGCCACGTTGGCAGTTGTAAATAAAATCCAGAGCCAAAAATGTAAATGTGGAAGTCATCAGTGTATGAAGTGAAATGAAGTCACTCAATTGTGTCCGACTCTTTGCGACCCCATGGACTGTAGCCCACCAGGCTCCTCCATCCATGGGATTCTCCAGGCAAGAACACTGGAGTAGGTTGCTAGTGCCTTCTCCAGGGGATCTTCCTGACCCAGGGATCGAACCCAGGTCTCCTGCATTGCAAGCAGATGCTTTAATCTCTGAGCCACCTTTAAAGGACAAAATGAGAGTCCCTAGGGAGAGATTAGGGTTAGAAAAGACAAAAATGAGCCAGGACCAATCCCCAAAGCATACCAATATTTGAGAAGAAAAAAGAGGAAAACAGGGAGCCATTCACTGAAACAGATCACCCATCATATGAGAGGAAAGCCAGAGAGTGTGGTTCAGTAGAAGCCAAAGGAGGGAGTTTGGGGGGCAGCATTCAACTTGGTCCAATGGTGAGTCGCAGAGGGCAGGGTGTGGGGACGTGACCACTAGTCCTGGCAGCCTGCCTGTCACCTGGGCAGAGGGGTTAAATTGAACAGGAGGTGAGGAAGGGCAGCTGTGGGTACTGATGGCTCCTTTGACACGTGTAGCAGGAAAGAGGAGCCAAAAGTGCTCCTGTTTTACCATTTAGCTTTTCTACTGCAGTGCAGGAGACCCCAGTTCGATTCTTTGGTCGGGAAGATCCGCTGAAGAAGGGATAGGCTACCCACTCCAGTATTCTTGGGCTTCCCTTGTGGCTCAGCTGGTAAAGAATCTGCCTGCAATGCGGGAGACCTGGGTTTGATTCCTGGGTTGGGAAGATCCCCTGGAGGAGGGAAAGGCTACCCAGTCCAGTGTTTCAGCCTGGAGAATTCCACGGACGGTATAGTTCGTGGGGTTGCAGAGTCGGACGCAGCTTTCACTTTCTTTCTTTCACTGCCATGATATAAGGAGGCATTTGCATATATTTAATTAATTACAAATCCTTGATTAATTATTGTAACTGGCCAAGACGTTTTAAAATCAATTAATTAATTTCAGGCTGCGCTGGGTGTTCGTTGCTGTGTGTGGACTTTCTCTAGTCGCAGTGAGTGGGGGCTACTCTTCGCTGCGGTGTGTGAGTTTTTTGCTGTGGTGGCTCCTCTGGCTGCAGGGCATGGTTCCTAGGGCACATGGGCTTCAGCAGTTGGGGTGTGCAGGCATCGTTGCTCTCCAGCACATGGAATCTTCCTGGACCAGGGATTGAACTCATGTCCCCAGCATTGACAGGTGGATTCTTAATGGCTGGACCACTCGGGAAGCCCCCAGTCCAGACTTTCTTTGCCCAAGATGGAGAGCAGTAGTGTATTACGTATCTTACCGTGACATCTCTGGCAGCACATGTTAAGCCATTAATAGGCTGTATTGTATTACATCGTTTCCCCAGAGTGTCTTTCTTTTATTCTGGATCTTCAATTCTCAGGAAGGGATGGGCAGAGGAATTAATTGATTTTTCTAGAAAGAAGCTCAGTTACTGGAGTACATTACTAATCACTGTGGTACTGCCCCATTTATGCTGGTTCTTGTTCTGATGACGGCTACTAGAAAGTTTTGAACCCAAGTAGAAACAACAAGGGCTTCCCAAGTGGCCCTAAAGAACCCACCTGCCAATGAAGGAGATGTAAGAGACGTGGATTCAATCCCCTGGGAAGCGTTGGGAAGATCCCCTAGAAGAAACCATGGCAACAACCCACGCCAGTATTTTTGCCTGGAGAATCCCATGGACAGAGAAGCCTGGCGGGCTACAGTCCATAAGGTCACACAGAGTCAAACATCTCTGAAGCGACTTAGCATGCACACAGCACGTGCCAGATGACTTCATTTCCTAGAGAAGTGGCTTAGAATAAAAGCAGGAATATTTTATCATTGACTGTAGAATAAGCTCAGACCAATCAGATGAAATCTAAGGCCCCAGACCATGCAGGCATCTCAGCCCTGAAGGAAATGAACATTCTTTGGACAACTTTTAGCTAATCGTGTGACATCTTTGTCACTCCGGGACAAGATCCAGTGGTTGGAGGAAGAAAGGTGCATTAAAGCAAAATGCAAAGTCCAGTCACGTGATGCAGGGTGCCACCTGTGAAGATGTCCTTGCCTGGGCTCCTTTCAATGGCCCTTCCTGTCCGTGGGTCAGGAGGAGTCAGAACGTGGCCACCATCGTGGCAGCTGCCTTTACAGCCAGATAAAATGACGTGGGTGAATTTCCCAAAGGCATCACCCTTCTAGCAGGCCTGCCTGGGGCCCACTCCTGAAACCTGACTGTGACTTCTTGGGTGGCAAGGGCTGTCTATTATCTCATTATTTTTCCGTATGTTCGTAGAATATGGCACAGTTCCCTGCATGGAATAGGCCGGTTCTTAGATCAGTCAATCGTGTCCGACTCTTTTTCAACCCTATGGACAGTAGCCCACCAGGCTCCTCTGTCCATGGGATTCTCCAGGCAAGAATACTGGAGTGGGTTGCCATGCCCTCCTCCAGGGGACTGTACCAGACCAGGGACTGAGCCCGTGTCTCTGGCATATCCTGCAATGGCAGGCGGATTCTTTACCACTGAGTCACCTGCCAGGGAACATACTATTACACACCAGCTGACAAGAACATTGGTGTATCCTGTGCGTCTCTCTCTCCCTCCCCACTTCCTGTCATCTCTAAGTTCAACCTTTATCATGCAAGTATTAATTATGTAGCAACATGGAAGTAGTTGGTTTAACTTGGTCATTACCAGTGGTCCCCAAACAGGATCCTCAACAATTTATAGCAACCCCTGGACTCCTGAGTGATCACACACCATCTTGATTCACCATTCACACGTCTTTTCTTCTGTCTCTTCTGAACTCTCTGCAGATTAAGTGTTCTTATGAGTCAGCTCTGAACAACCCCGATGCTGTCAGATACGTCTTTCCGTTATAAGGCTCGCTTACATGGTTATTCAGGGAAGTGATATTTGGCCGCATTAAATCTTCAGAAAGAATAAACGGCAAAACTCTGCCATTTCCTGTCCTTCCAGACCCATATGCCTCTCCCCAAAAGTTTCTAGTACAATTTTGGCTGAGATGTCTGTATGAATGTGTGTTGTTTAAATCTCATTGTCATAGAAAGGATCAACATCTTTCCAGTAGGGAGCGTACACACGGATTGTGTGTGTGTGTTTGTGTATGTGTTATGAATGATACAGTTTTATGTCAGAGATAAAATACAAGTGTGAAATCACCCAGCCATTAGGTTGATCCCGATCTGCTGAAGAACATGCATTTAAACCAGCCTGTATTGAAATGCTTGGCTCATGAATACAATTGTGATAACAATTTGCAGGATAACGAATCTTTAAAACAGCGTTAGATTTTGACATTGATGAATACAGCACTTAACATAATTACTGTTTCAGATCTCTCCTGGTGAATTTTATTATCAAGTTGAGAAAAAAGTGTTTAGAGGGAATATTTAGGAGTAGGTGTTCTGAAGGGTGGGTCAGCACAAATGTCAACAACAGATTCTACTCTTTAAAAGGGGCAGAGAGGAGCTCAAAACTTGGGCTCTGAAGAAGTAACACTTTCAGATGAGTGAGCTTTTTGAAAAGCTGTGAGCAGGATTTTGAACACTTCCTGAAAAACAGAGGGGGATCCTTTCATTAAAGAGCAATGGACTTCATCAGCTGATATACGTGAACATCGAATGGGTCAACTTCTATACCAGAGAGAACTGAGAGATCTCTCAGAGGTGCTGATGAATAATGACTTTTAAGCTTGCTTTTAAATGGAGTTTGCTTTTTATATGTGTTCATGAAAGATGTTCCCATCATTTCCCGTGGTCTTCTATGTCTAAAAAAGAAGTGGCTAATACAGCACTCCAGCTGAGAAGAGATCTGGAAAAGTTACTTTTCGGAGAAAGTTCTGTCCTTTCTCACTGTTCAGCTTTTCTTCATCAGATACCCCGTGAATAGAGAGATGAAAAAAATTTTTAATTAATAGTTTATTTTAATTGGACGCTAATTACCTTACAATATTGTTGTGGTTTTTGCCATACATTGACATGAATCAGCCGTGGGTCCCCCATCCTGAACCCCCGTCCCACCTTCCTCCCCATCCCATCCCTCAGGGTCGTCCCAGTGCACCGGCCCTGAGCGCCCTGGAGAGATGAGAAATTTGAAAATCAAATGCTATCAGATATGTCCTCAGAGTTACTTATTTCCCTCCGAGGAGGAGAAAACAAAATCTGTCTCTGTTGGTGCCTGTCAGCTGGTCCCACCCAGGATCTCTGACTTGTTTTTCTCTCTCCCCAGTTTTAGGCGGACACTGTTCTACCCACCAAGCACACATGCCTGTTTGTCACAGGCGCGGAGGCCTCTGTTCTCCATATTTGTGTTGCTCAGCTTTCAGCTCTGCACACGTTTTCAGTCACTCTCTCTGATCGATGGCTCTCAATGCACTCATTCTGCCTCCCTCTTTCCTTGGGTTATAAACTCATTTGCATTCATACCACGGACTCAGAATGAAACCGGACCCCATTTTTTCCCAGACCACACTTTGTCATCCTGTTTCTGTCAGTGCCTCTCCCCATCTCAGCCTCAGCCCATGTTTAAATCCCCCTCCCTGCTTTATCCTTTGCTTCTCCCATAAAGCCAGCTGTGTTTCTGCCGTGTCGTTTATATTTGCCGTTCCCACCGCCACCTCCTGAGTTCGTGTTGCTGCTGCGCCCTGCCCTCATCAGATTCATGCCATGTTAATCCTTGAAAGGCATGGTTAGTATCAGGGCAAAGCTGAGCCCATAAACACAACGACCTGGTTAATAATGCAGTGCCCTTGAGCAGCTGTTCTTCGAGCTGTTTGTGAGAGGCGGTAACAGCGAACTGTGAGTGTGGCTGTGGTTCCTCATCCTTTGAGTTTGTGGCTGTGGTTTCGAATCCTTTGACACCCCTTGATACCCGCCTGATTTGGGGAAAGTTGTGTAACCTTTCTGGTCTTTGGTTTCCTCATCTGTACAGTGGGTGTGTGTGTTAGTCCGTCCAGGTTGCTCTAACAAGACACCATGAGTGGAGTGGCTTGTAAACAGCAGAAGAAATTTGTTGCTTGTAGTCCTGGAAGCGAAAGTCCAGGTTTTGGGAGCCAGCATGATCAAATTCTGGTGCAGACCCAACTCAGGTTGCAGACAGCTGACTTCTCCTTGTTTCTTCATGTGGATGAAGAGAGCTCTCTGGAGGCTCTTCTATAAGGACTCACTGCTCATCCCAGCAGTGAGAACTCTGCCTTCATGACCTAATCACCCCCCAGTGCAGGCCACTTCCTCATGTGGAGGCTAGGATTTCGATATATGAATACCAGGGGGACAGATTTCAGTATATGAATACCAGGGGGACGGATTTCAGTATATGGATACCAGGGGGACAGATTTCAATATATGAATACCAGGGGGACGGATTTCCGCATATGAATACCAGGGGGACACAGTCAGTCAGACACAATAATGGAATAATGACTTTACCTACCTCTGTAGAATTTTGGTCATATTATACATTTTTATTATCACTGAGCAAGGGTTCAGTAAATGTGTGTGTGTGTGTGCGTGTGTGTATGTATGTATACTCCCTATCCCCCGTTTATACAAATACATATACATTTACTATCAGATTGGTACAAAAGTAGTTGCGGTTTGGGACTGTGAATTTTAAATCATTACAACTAGGCTCAAACACGCCTCTATTAATCAGAATAGGAACCATTACAGTCTACATGTTTTTGCCAATGAGAAATAAATTTTCGTATTCTTGTAGCATAGAAATCCATGCTTAGGGATTTGAGGAACTCTTGGAAAGCATTTTCTGCATCCTGCTGGTTGTGGAAGAGTTTTCCCTGCAAAAAGTTCTCGAGATGCTTGAAGAAGGGGTGGTTGGTTGGCGAGAGGTCAGGTGAATACAGAGGATGAGGCAAAACTCCGTAGCCCAATTCGCCCAATGTTTCAGCATTGGTTGTGTGAAGTATGGTCAGGAGTTATTGTGGAGAAGAGTTGAGACCTTTCTGTTGACCAATGCTGGCTTCAGGCATTGCAGTTTTCCTTGCATCTCATCGATCTGCTGAGCATACTTCTCCGATGTAATTGTTTAGCCAGGATTTAGGAAGCTATAGTGGATCAGATAGACAGCAGACCATCAAACAGGGACCGTGAACTTTTTTTGTTGCAAGTTTAACTTGGTGAAGTACTTTGAAGCTTTTTCTCAGTCCAGCCACTGAGCGGGTTATTGCTGGTTGTCCTATAAAATCCATTTCTTGTCGCATAGTCTGATCAAGAAACAGTTCGTTGTTGTTCCATTCGATAAGAGAAGATGACACTTCAAAATATCAATGTTTTTATTTTCAGTCAGCTCATGAGGCACCCACTCTTTGAGCTTTTTCACCTTTCCAATATGCTTCCAATACCATCTTTATACTGAAAAAAATAAGGAAATTATAAAATACATGAGTTATGGGCCTAATTCTTTGTTTATTCAGTGACAGGCATCTAGATATTCATGTTGGACTCATTTCTGTGCTGCTAACATGTCGGTATTAAGGAGAAGGAGAGAAATTCTAAAAGCTTCTGTAAAGAAGAAAAAAGACTAGGATAATTGCTGTGGGACAAGTCAGATTTGCATGACTTATAATCAACACCAGATGTTAAAAAACAGTAGAGCAGAATCTTAAAAATACCTCAGAAAAGTATTTTGCAGTTCAGTTTGTACACCAAGTCAAACTGCCATTCATAAATGTACACTGATTTTCAGGCCCACATAACTCAGAAAATGCAACCCCCATATAGGTATAACGACACGGAGATTTGAATATTTCCACAGTGAAACAAAGAAAAATAAATTCAAACAAAAGAGAGGATAAGAGAAACTTCATGAGCCAAGAAACTGGTGAAACTTGAGAACTCTAAGTAATAAGACTAAATAATTACAGTTGCCTAGTATAAAAATAGCACTATTAATTAAAACAGCAAGAAGAACAAAATTCTAACATTTTAAAATTCAGATGATGTCAGCTGAGGAGTTATGGGGTTGAGGTTGTCTTATCTAGAAAAACTGATTTCTTTTAGAAAGTAACATTTAAAAATGAGAAATGGCATCCCCCATTGCTTTCAGTCATTCTGAATATTTTTAATTTCCATCAGAATTAAAGGGGGAATTAGATTTTTTTATTCATTAAAGCAGATCATGTATTAAGTCTGAAAAACTCTTTAAGTGGTAATTCGAAATTCATTGCAAATGAAAAGATCATTGCTTATATAAGGATCAGCCACCCTGAATTATGCAGTTTTGTATGCTCAGTCTTTAATATCTTTCTTCCATCCACAAGCCATAAAATCTCAGTTTAAAAAAGGACCAGGTAAATAGCACTTATTACATTTAAGCTGTGAAAGTCAGAATCCCCTGAAGCACGTTATTCATTTCAGCATTATTGGTACCTGCATTTATATCTTTCATCTAAGGGAAGTGAGTTCTTTGTAAATGTCATAAATACCACATTCCATAGAATTGTCTCATACTGTCGTGCGATAGCCATACATACGTCGGGCAGGGAATTATTGAGTTTATAGCAAGAGCTTATGTAGATGGGCAGTTTCACTCAACTTCCTGAACACAGTAGGCTTCATTTGGGAATGATGTGGTCTCTTGCGAGCATTTTCCTTGACCTCCAGGCATCCCGGGGACATTCCCCACCCTCTCCCCACTGACGCATTCAGCCTGGAGCTTTCGTCCTGGAAAAAGTTGCTATAGGAAAGTCGGGTGCCCTCAGGAAAGGGTGAGGGCCTCTGTTCGAGCCAGAAGCCCTCACTGAGCAAACCCTTCTGTCCCTCTCTGGACCATATGAGTGCACCTTTCGGCTCCTCACTAGAGCTCTGCCTGGTAATAGGATCGACTCTGGAGTGATTTTTGTTTGATTTGGTTGGTTGGTCCTTAATCTCCCTGCACCTGGATTTCCTGACCTGTATAATATGAGTTAGAGAAGGGAATGGCAACCCACTCCAGTATTCTTGCCTGGAGAATCCCATGGGCAGAGGAGCCCGGCAGGCTACAGTCCATGGGGTTGCAGAGAGCCGGACACGACTGAGCAGCTAAGCACACAATATGAGCAGTGGTAGTATCAGACCCACGGGGCTGTTCTAGGGGTGAGATGTGTCCATTGGGGACCTGCAGCATCACTGACTGACGACGAACACCCAGCGCGCCTGGGCCCGCAGTCACCAGGTGGAGATTTGTAGACTGTCAGCCTCTCAGGCTTCTCGTGCCTAGGAGTCGTGAACCAGTGCTTTCGCCCAGGGATTCATCTATTGTGTGAACACCGGGAAGTACCCCTGAACGTTATGGGGAAAATACTCTCTTTGTTCAAACTTCCAGGATCTAAAAATGGGGCTGGGAATCATCCACACCCCACGTTGCAGAATTTGAAAAAAAGTGAAAGTGTTAGTCATTCAGTCGTGTCCGAATGTTTGCAGCCCCATGGGTTGTCCTTGAATTCTCCAGGCAAGAATACTGGAGTGCATAGCCATTCCCTTCTCCAGGGGATCAAACCCAGGTCTCCTGCATTGCAGGCAGATTCTTTACCATCTGAGCCACCAGGGAAGTCACAAGCCATGTTGCAGCCTTCCGTGAGGATTTACTAAATACAGGATGAGAGAGTTTCCACGTGGTCCCTTGGAAGGACCAGAGGACTGATTCTAGGACCTCAGACGGATACCAAAACCCACTGATGCTGGGTCCCACACTTGACCCTCCGTGTCCACGGTTCCATGTGTGTGGGTTCAACCATCCAGATTGTGTAGTGCTTTAGTATTTAATGAAAAAAAATATCGTCATAAGGGGACCTGCCCTGTGCAAATTCAGGTTGTTTTCTTCCTCTTTTCCTCACCGTCTGTCTATGAATGCACATAGCAGTGTGCAGACTCGGAAAGGTTACATTTAAATCCTCCAGACCTTCAGAACTTATTATATTTTCCCCGCTTAAAGAAGAGCACTGAGATTTCAGCTGTGTTTCCTATAAGCTGTAAACTTCCCTGTCCATATTTGCACACACGTGTGCACAGGCACACACACACTCCTCACTTTGCTTCTCTGTCCCTGAGCAAGCAGGTTCAGAAATAATAAACACACAACCTCTAGAGTAATGGCCACCACAAAGAGAGCCCTGTATTAGACACACACACGGTCTTATTTTCTGTATTTTTCTCATGTTGGCTCTTCCTGGAGGCTGCCCCCTGGAAGGCAACTCTTGGAGAGAGACAAGGACCTTTCACACATGAACTAACCAATCCAGGAAGCGCATCCAGCCACCTCCACTCTCTGGCTCTCTCTCTCCAGCCCAAGGTCCTTCTGCCCTAATCACTGCAAGGCCAGGTCCCAGACAGCTAGCCGCATCTGCAGAGCCCACTGAGCTTATTCAGACCAGCCAGTCTGAAGCCTCCTTGCCGTTCGAAACCACGACTAAAACATACCCACGTTTTCTTCCTCACTCCCTCTGCCCCGATTGACCCCGTGGCCCTCCGTGACATGCCACGCCCCCGTCCCAGGGCATCTTCTTCTTTATTACAGTCATTCCTGCATAGCCCTGTCTTCCCGTCTCTGATTAAGACAAATGCAGGTAGGTCATGAATCAGATATCAAGTGATGAATGAAGTTACTCTGGTCACCTTAAAACCAGGGACAGAGGGACTTCCCTGGCGGTCCAGTGGTTAAGACTTCACCTTCCACTGCAGGGAGTGCGGGTTCGATCCCTGGTTGGGGAGCGAAGATCCCACATGCTTCATGGCCCCCCCAAAATACATAAAACAGAAGTAATATTGTAACAAATTCAATAAGGACTTTAAAAAAATGGTCCGCATCAATAAAAAGTCAGGGTTAGTAATGCTGGAAAACAGTGGTTTGCAGCACTAACTATGCAAGTGGAAAAATAAGGAACACAAGTGTACCTCCAGAAACACAAATCCTGAAGGTTTTTCTCAGTTGTGAGGTCATTGAGTCTGAGCACCTCCTGACCATCCTTTCTACGTTCCCACACCTCATACACATTCCAGTGTTGCTGCCATGGCTCTGAATGAAATGACAGTTCGAGAGCGTGTGAAGGTTCTTTCTTGAAAAGATTTCCTTTCTTATGAGCCTCATGGAATAATGATCAATTTAAAAAAGCAAATGGGATAGAAGGAAGAGATGTTTTCCCACATTCTCATAAAATGGGTGGTTCTGAGAACTCCTCGCTGGGCACAGCTGTCATCCTTCTCTTGTTTGTGGGATAGGTGCCCAGGGAGTATTGTTTGCATAGAAAGATGCTGATGGGGAGATCGCTGATGGCTCCTCCCTCAGTGGTTAGTGAACCGTTCCTTAGCGGTTTGTCAGAGGATGCCTGCAGAGGTCTGCAGACAGCACCTGGGGCCCCGCCCGGCAGCTTCTTCTTCTTTCTGGACCTTGTAAATGCCGAACTGACCAGCAGCTGTCTCCAGCACAGGGCCCAGGAGTCCTGATTTGAAACTCAGCATCAACGCCTTCTTCTTTAAAGCCGTGTGTTGGCAAGAATATAGCGGGACCGATATACAAAACTGCAATTTGTTTAATGGTTGCCTCTTCTAGTAAATAAATTACGTGTCCATTAATAACTATCCTCCCACATCCACACCTGAGAAGTCATTTCACCCTGCTGAGGTTTCCAGAAGATTTACAAACATTTATCACGGACATAAAAACTGATCAATAGAACTATAAAAGGTAGAAGTTTTAAATCATGTTCTGATTATAGCCATGGGCCCTTCCATTACCTTTTCCATTAAGCAGTGACATGTATAAAAATATTGAGCCATTTACATTACGAGAGAGGGGGGGCAGAAAACAGAGAGGAGAGAATGCTGAGAAAGACTGATTAAAATGGCTCTTTGTCTTGCTGAAGGAAAATCCAGCTTTCCAGTGTTTACCATTAAAAAAAAAATGTCCTGGATCATTTTTAAAGTGTGGACACATAATAAACATTATGGCAATGACATAGACAAAGATTTGTTTTATGGAGAAGACTCTTAAGAGTCCCTTGGACTGTAAGGAGGTCCAACCAGTCCCTCCTAAAGGAGATCAGTCCTGGGTGTTCATTGGCAGGACTGATGCTGAAGCTGAAACTCCAGTACTTTGGCCACTTGATGGGAAGAGCTGACTCATTGGAAAAGACCCTGATGCTGGGAAAGATTGAGGGCAGGAGGAGAAGGGGACGACAGAGGATGAGATGGTTGGGTGGCATCACCAACTCAATGGACATGGGTTTGAGTAAACTCCGGGAGTTGGTGATGGACAGGGAAGCCTGGCTTGCTGTGGTTCATGGGGTTGTGAAGAGTCAGACAGCACTGAGCGACTGAACTGAACTGAACTGAAGGTAGGAAAAGTTCTGGATGCTATTAAAAAGTTACCATTACCTTTTCTGTGTAATTGTTACCACTGTTGATGACAACAGGAAATACTTATAGGCTGTTGTTGTCATTTTTAGTCATTAGGTCCTGTCTGACTCTTGTGACCCCCATGGAGTGTAGCCCGCCAGGCTCCTCTGTCCGTGAGATTTCCAGGGCAAGAATACTGGAGTGGGTTGCTGGGTTGCCATTTCCTTCAGGCTGCAAATGTTATCTGTCCTTTATCCCTCCTCTTATCAGATGGAGCCCACTGTCCCTCCAAGACCTCAGAGGGGTTGTGTGTCTGATTCTCAGTGTCTGAAGTGAAGGTGGCTCTTTTGACACTGACTTTCTTTTGTCAGTCTTTGGGACTTCCCTGGTGGCTCAGATGGTAAAGAACCTGCCCGCGATGCAGAAGACCTGGGTTCGATCCTGGGCCATGAAAAGCCCCTGGAAAAGGGAATGGCTACCCACTCCAGTGTTCTTGCCTGAAGAATTCTGTGGGCAGAGGAGCCTGGCGGGCTACAGTCCATTTATTTTGTTAAATGTGCACATATTAAATCAGGAGGGCAAGGCTTGGGCTCTTTATGGCTGTCTTGGAATGACTGCTTCCCTTCATTTCTTGGGAAAGCTTTCTCCCTCTGTGACTTGCCTGGGCTATGACATGCTAACTTTCACTGTTCTATACGTTCTGCTGTCAAGTTTGTGGTAATGAAATATTATTCAGAGGGAAAGTATAAATGTAAAAATAATAAAAGAGGAGGAAAGGCAATGAGATTTTGGAGTGGAGAAGAAGTGTAACTTCCATGATTCTGTTTTTTTCCATGTTATGTTGTGTTGGAACTGATAACGTTTCAACTCGCTTGACTCCGCTAGGGTTGTGGGTGTAGACACGGGAGGGCTTGGATTCCAGTGCGACGTCCTAGTGCTCTGTTAACAGATGTGTGGGCTTGTTGTTTTTTGAGCACTGAGTCCAATTGCTAAGAATTTGGATTTCAGAATATTTCCTTCTCTTTTCCTTTCCTTTTCCCATGACGACTCCCATACCCTCCCCTGGAGTGTGGACAGTGGATCCAGCCTGGGTTTGGGTTTGGCTCATTTGCGAGATGTCAGGCAAAGCACTCTCTTTACTCAAACTTCCAAGATGTAACAACGGGGCTGGTAACCATCCCCACCCCATGACTCAGCATTTAATGAGGATTAATGGCTCAGATGGTAAAGAATCTGCCTGCAAAGCAGGAGGCCCAGGTTTGATCCCTGGGTCGGAAAGATCCCCTGGAGAAGGGAGTGGCTGCCCGCTCCAGTATTCTTACCTGGAGAATCCCATGGACGGAGGAGCCTGGCGGGCTACAGTCCACAGGGTCGCAAAGAGTCGGACACGACTGAGTGACCAATGCACGCAAATGCATACAAGATGAAGAGATGACTCTTTTCTTAGCACCTGTAGCTCCAAACATATCAGGTAGTCTCTTATTCTTCACATCGTCTATATTTACCTTGTTATTTAGAAGACTCGAGATGCAGTCAGTCATATGTGCATACTGATTCAAGCAAAAGTTACCTGAGATAACCGTCTGCAGTTGAGACCGTTTATTTTCATAGGTTTAAAATCATATCATGTGCTTGATACTAGTGATCTCGAGAAGCATGAGATTTCAAAAATTTCAAATTTTTTGCTGTTCTTCAGGATGAACAAATCTTTGCTCCTGGGAGATGAGCCAGTCTGGGCGGGGGCGGTGAGGGGGGTGCAAATGAGGAGTAGAGTTTAGAAATCCAAGAGGCGTTGAGAAGGGAATTGAAGCTGTAGTCTAGAGTCCAGGGCTGTGTGCTGGGCTGGAGACATACTTACATTGAGAGGAGCCAGCAGATCGATAGTATTTCAAGTTCTAAGATTGGACAGAGCCACCAAGGGACCCTGACAGCCAGAGACCCAGGAGAAAAGATGTCAACAAAGGGCACTCAAAGAGCTAAATCCTGCAGCAGGCGGGGAGCTGGGCCAGGGTGCTGCTCAGAAAGCCAAGTAAACAGTTTCAGGAGGATGGCAAACACTCAGCTGTGTCTGTTAAGGAGAGCGGTTCCAGTAGGTTCTATCAGGGCAGTGGGGGAGAAAGCCTCCTAGTTGCAGGTCCAGCAGAGAGAGGGGGGAAGCATTAGACAGAGGGTGCAGAGTCCACTCTGTGGCAAAACATGATCACCTGAATACTGACATCACTCGTCTGCGTGAGTAACCTATGAAGTCCTGAAATACTAAAAAGTGAGGCCAAACTTTGAGACAGGAAAATGTTCACTTAGGAAATCAATATGTATAAATGGGCCTCGCTTCCTAGCCATTGTGTCTTTCTGAAATCTGTGTTTGGGAGATACTGCATAAATGTTTCCATCGAGTTTTCGATGCACTTCTAGATGCTTGTCAAACCGTGGTGCTAGAGAAGACTCCTGAGAGTCCCTTGGACAGCAAGGAAATCAAACCAGTCAATTCAGGAAATCAACCCTGAATATTCATTGGAAGGACTGATGCTGAAGCTGAAGCTCCAGTCCTTCGGCCACCTGATGTGAAGAGCTGACTCATCGGAAAAGACCCTGATGCTGGGAAGGATTGAAGGCAGGAGGAGAAGGGGACAACAGAGGATGATGGTTGGCAGGCATCACCGACTCAATGGGCATGAGTTTGAGCAAGCTCCGGGAGTTGGTGATGGCGTGCTGCAGTCCATGGGGTTGAAAAGAGTCAGCAACAAGTCAGAGACTCAACTACAACAACTAGATCCCCGCTAGGCTTAAGGTGTTAAGATATCTAGAGACATGTGGGGGGCTTCGGGGATTGACAACCCCCTCTGCAAGAAAGCTCCTTGGCTTCAACGTGATTCAGAGTTCCTGTTTCAGGGCTGGAAACCCATGATCCCACTGTAGCTGCAAGCTGATTGTGTCAGGGAGGAATTCTACTTGCTTGGCTTTTTTCTGGGCTGTGTTTCTTTGTTGCTGTTTAGAAGATATTTCTTCATTCATTCATTTCTGTGTCTGAGTCAGGTCCTAGCTGTGGGCTGTGGGCTCTGCATTGCGTCATGTAGGGTCTTTCGTTGGGACACACAGATTCTCTGGTTGTGGTGCCTGGGCTTTATTGCTTTGTGGCATGTGGGATCCTGATTCTCCAGCCAGGGATCAAACCTGTGTCCCCTGCGTTGCAAAGTGGCTTCCCAACCTCCGGACCACCAGGGAAATCCTCTTTGTTGCTTGCATTGTTGTTTCTGAATGTTTTCAGGACCAATTAAGGGAACTGTAAGAAAGCTCACATTTTAGTTCTCAGACTTAACGACATCCTTTTTATAACCTTGTTTATTATGGCTTAGGAGCTGTGGGAAAACCAAGCAAAGCCCCCGCCCACCCGTGTCTGATCACCATGTGGGAGACGCCCCCGGAGCTGTGCTGGCTGGGTGCAGACGCGTCCCTGTTGCCCAGGAGCTGTGACTCAGAAAAGAAGAATGTTTGTGATGTTAGCACAGAAGGCAGTTAGGACAGCTCTGACCCATAGAACGCTATCCACAGAAGTGAGCTACTGTTTTTTTGAAACACTGGCTTACATGCTTTGCATTGATTCTATATCACTTCTGTGCTTTAAAGGTTGTTTAAGCATGTTTAAAACAAGATTGACCAGTGGATTCAGAGTAATTAGTACTCTGAGAGAACCAACTGGGGAATGCAGATTAATTCACTAGATAATATTGAGCAGAAAGACCATAAATGGTTACCAATTTTTAAAATAATTTTATTTATCTATTTATGGCTGTGCTGGGTCTTCACTGCTGAAGGGATTTTCTCTAGTTATGGTGTGCGGGCTTCTCACTGCAGTGGCTTCCCTTGTTGCAGAACGTGGGTTCTAGGCGCGTGGGTTTCGGTGGTTTTCGTTCCCAGTCTCTAAAGCACAGGCTCTATCATTGTGGTGCCCGGGCTTAATTGCTCAGTGGCATGTGGGATCTTCCTGACCCAGGGATCGAACCCCTATCTCCCGCACTGGTAGGCAGATTCTTCACCAGTGAGCCGTCAGGGAAGCCCTGGTTACTAATATTTTTAGTCTCTCACGTCCAAATAAGCCTAGGGTTTGCCAGGTAGCCCCATGGTCAGACATCCTTTCTCATTCTCACCCTGCCAGGAGGCCAGGATACTGACCTCTGGGTAGCTGTGTTTTGCCACTTCAGGACAGAAGCAAGAAGGCCAGAGATGGGATGCAGGTCAGTGTGCTTAGGTGGGTGTAAGACAGGCATCCTTGAGAAGGAGGAACAGCATTTGCTGGGTTCAGATGGAGTAGGGGTGAAGAAGAGCCCCTGGGCATACAGTCTTCTATGATAAGCCCGTCCAATGCTGAAGAGGTGATATTAACAATCACCGTGAGTGAAGGGGCATGGGAAATGCCAGCCCACGATGGGACTGGGTGGCATGAGTGGTGGGTTGTTAAGTATCAGTGAGGCTCATTAAGTTCCGTCTCCCTCATCATGGGTGCTTTGCTGCAGGTGCGTATTTAAGGGTCAAGTCTTCTGGAAGAACGGGAGGAGCTGTGTGCTGTGAGGAAGTCTCCCTCTGATACAGGGAGCAAAGGGGATTGAGCAGAGTCCCTGTGTCACAGGAAGCTGATGGGGGTCCTCCAAGCCCTGGCCAGTGCGATCCCGGCCCCCTGTGCCTTCCACCTCGGTCCGTGCCGCCCCCTGTGTCCCCCACACCTGCACACACATGGACACACTGAGTGTGTCCAACAGAAGGAGCCACACAAGGAACCTGAGCGTCCTTGTCCTTCAGCGCCCCAACCTGCAGGTTTGAGGACTAGGTGCGTTTTTGATTTTTAACCCGCAAGCAAAGTTTTCAGCAGAGCTGTTCTCTTTTATCCTTTCCTCCCAAGGGTTTGACTAGTGTGGAGGGTTAAGGACCCAAGTTCTTGAATCAAAGCCCAATCAGGGCCCACCCCGTGCCTCTGAAGTCACCCCTCCCCTCGGATCCCCTGGCTGGGTTCACAGCATGCTGGCCCATGATCCAGACCTTTGCTTTACTCTCTACTGAAACTCAGGTGCCAGAATTTCCAACACATAATTTTCTTGCGAGGTCATAAGACCCGGCAAGGAGGGCAGCCATGGACGCGGTGAACTGTCCGGCTGTCCAGCCAGATAGAAGGAACCACACAAGGGACCTGAGCGTCCTTGTCCTTCAGCGCCCTGACCTCCAGGTTCAAGGACTGCCCTGCGTTCTTCAGATTTTTCTCACTATGGAGAATTATGGTCAAATGCACCGATTGGAGACTGCTCGGAACGCTGGAAGGAGGTGGAGGATATCACCCCCTCTCCAGAACACAAGCTCCGATTTCCATAGGCCGCCGCTCTCGGTCCCCGCAGCTTTCTCACGAACAGATATTAATATATTCCCATAACCCCACTTCTCGAGACTTCTTTCTTTCACTCTTGGACTCTGCAGTTCTTTGATACATTCACTGCATCCTTTGTGGCAAGTTTCTGTTTTCCCTTCTCGTTAGCGAAGCAATCTGTATTCACCGCAGCACTTCTGTTGAGAACACAAAGCTAAGCAAACAGAAGCATTAGTTTTTATTAATCCTGAATTTATGAGTCAGACTTCTTCAGAGGAACTGAACTAAGAGCATGTGTGTATATACAGAAAGAGGTGTGCTTTAAGAGACTGGCTTTACACAGTCACAGGGGCTGGCAAGTCCCGAATCTACAGAGTAGGAGGCGGTGGGCACCAGAGAGCAGCTGGTGCAGCTCACGCCCAAGGGCCATCTGTGGCGGGACTCCGTCTGCTTGGGGAGGCCAGGCTTCTGTTCTAATCAAGCCTTCAACTGACTGGATGAGGCTCTTTGCCAACAAGGGTCCGTCTAGTCAAAGCTATGGTGTTTCCAGTAGTCGTGCACAAATATGAGAGTTGAACCATAAAGAAGGCTGGGTGCCAAAGAACTGATGCTTTCAAACTATGGTGCTGGAGAAGACTCTTGAGAGTCCCTTGGACTGCAAGGAGATCCAACCAGTCCATCCTAAAGGAAATCAGTCCTGAATATACATTGGAAGGATGGATGCTGAAGCTGAAGCTTCAATGCCTTGGCCACCTATTTGGAAAAGACCCTGATGCTGGGAAAGATTGAAGGCAGGAGGAGAAGGGGGTGACAGAGGATGAGATGGTTGGATGGCATCACCAACTCAATGGACATGAGTTTGCTCAAACTCACATCTGGAACCAACTCCAGAGGGTAATGAAGGACAAGGAAGCCTGGAGAGCTGCAGCCCATGGCGTCTCGAAGAATCGGCATGACTGACTGAACAATGACAGTGCTCTGAAAGGTTACTCTGCTTACTCAAAGCTCACAAATTTAAATATAAGTCTGACCCCAAACACTCTCACAGAAGCATCCAGAATCACTTTTGACCACATATCTGGGCACTGTGGCTCAGCCCACTTGACCCATAAAAGCAGCTCATACAGAGCTTTCTCAGTGCTTTGTTAAATAACACTAAGATGTATTTCATGCAAAGAATCTTGAAAACCACGTATTTCAACATGCCTATCACTTGGATTCTGAGATTTAAAAAGAAAACAAAAAATGCCATCAGCTTTAACTTTGTGAGGGTTCACATTTCAGTATAGATACAGTTTTTCTTATTTTGCAGCTGTTCATGCTATTCAATTCAGTGCCAGTCAAATACTGTGTAATTATTTAGCTTTCTCCAATGCAGTGTAATTTAAGATGAGATTTGGCATAAACCAAAGTGTCTTCTTTATGTGCAAGAGTGTGTGTGTGTGTGTGTGTGTGTGTGTGTGTTCTATTGAAGAACTTTATAATACCCAGGTTACTGTACCTTGTAAGGTATAGCCTTGCTTGCCACCAGATTTGTAATGGAGACTAAAGCAGTCTGGTAAATTGATACCAAAATCATTGTTGTTTCTCTGCAAACGTGCTGAAAACCTCTAGCAGTTGGTGTTGAAATCCACAGCTCTGTGGTTTCTAAGACTTATACTTGCCATCTCTAAAGATGGCATATATCCATGGCTTGTAACAGGACACTCGTGGGACCAGGACATTCAGTTACTAAGGATAAATGATGCCTCTGCCAAGAACCATCTCTTTGCAGAGTGGTGCAACTTACGGGAAAGTTTCATTCATCTAACGAGTTAACACACAAGTGAAACTTCCTAGGTGTATTTGGGAAAGTTGCCTTTATAGTTAGAATCGTGGCCCAGCTACACACAACTGTTCAGGCGCTCATGGAGAGCTTTCGTGTACAAATTGCCATCTTTCTAAACAGATGTATGAAATTGATTGGCTATCATGGGAGGATCAGCCAGACTTAAGTAAACACAGTGATTAAGTATAGAACCAGGCGTATGATTGTGGACACTGAACTTTCACGTCTCTTGTCTTCACTTTGTGGTGGTTTAGTTGCTTGGTCGTGTCCGACTCCTTGTGACCCTATGGACTGTAGCCCACCAGGCTCCTCTGCTCGTGGGATTTTCCAGGCAAGAATACTGGAGTAGGTTGCCGTTTCTTCCTCCAGGGGATCTTCCTGATTCAGAGATCAAACCTCCATCTCCTGCGTTGGCAGGCAGATTCTTTACCACTGAACCACCTAGGGAGGCCTATGCAGTGATTGGGGCTTGCAAATCCACAGTCTGTAGGGCAGTCCAACGAGGTGGAGATTGAAGTAAGAGTTGATATTTCAGTCTTGGATCTGATGGCTGGAAGCTCAGGCAGAATTTCCATCTTGCAGATAGGAGGCAGAATTCCTTCCTTGGTAAACTTGTTCTTAAGGCTTGAACGGATTGGATGAGGCCCACCCACATTATGAATTGTCATCTACTTAAAATCAGCCAATTGTGAATGTTAGTGATGTCCTAAAAATACTTTATAGCACTGTCTAGACTTGTTTGGTCATGCAACTGGTCACCATAGTCTTGCCAAATTGACACATAAAGTTAACCATCACAGCATGGAAATGGGAAAAAGTGGCAGTGGGGAAAGGTGGGCAGGATCCTTCCAGATTCTCTTAGAGGCAGAATTCAGGGTCTCCAACACCAGGCATCATGAATCTCACTCAGCAGTTTCACACTGCATGGATGACTTTGCCCAGATGTGTCTTTCTTTCTGCTACTTTGGAGCCAATGAAGGGTTATGTGGGCAGGGAAGCATAGCTCTAAGTTAGAAGGCATTAAATTGGTTTTCACAGTACAGACTTAGGGTTAAAAAATACAAATCATGCACCTTGGTATGTATATTTGTCTATTCATAAGATATATATATTAATATTTTATGTACATTATAAAATAGGCTAGTATTAAGAATAAACAATGAAAATAATCTTTTATTAATTCTTAATAGTTTGAAAATACATTAGATCTTTTTAGTTAGTGTTTTTTAACATTTAGTATTTTTAGTAAGAGGGGCTTCCCCGGTGGCTCAGTGTAAAGAATTTGCCTGCAGTGCAGGAGACATGGGTTCAATCCCTGGGTCACGGAAGATACCCCGAGAAGGAAATGGCAACCCACTCCAGTATTCTTGCCTGGAGAATCCTCTGGATGGAGGAACCTGGTGGACGACAGTCCCTGGGGTTGCAAAGAGTCAGATATGATTGAATGACTAACGCTGATTCTTAGTAAGAGCTTTATGGTGGAATATGCTTCCCTGCTCAAGAGTTATTGGGCTAACACTTTGTGGTAGAATGCTTTTAAGTTCTGAACTAAGTTCAGTTAATTCTGACATTTGGTTTAATAATCAGATGATGAAACTGAGGAAAGACTCAAGAGATGGGTCTTTAAATGATGATACTCATTTTCTAATTCTCCCCACACTTATGAAAGAGTTTTGATGAAATTCAGCTGTAAAGTCTCCTTCTTCTCCTGATGTCAATTAGTTCTTGCAAATCAACCAGAAGGTATTGCATTTTTGTTTTTTACCAAATGTGTTCAAGATGTACTGAATCTTCATTTGGGAGATTTTTAATTGAATTTAAAAGTTCTATTTCTAAGGAATATAAATCACTATTATAAGAGTTTTTATTTTGTTTTTGGCAAGAACATCACGTAAAGAGGTGATATTTCTAAGTGCCTTTCAAATGGTTTCTCCAGAGCTTGTGTTTTTGTAGAAAAAATTATTTCTCCCTCATGGTTAAAATGACTATCTTACTTTGAAAGAACATTAATTGTACAGTATGTGTGTGTGTGTGTGTGTGTTTAAAAATATTTCTGAGACAGAATAGTATTTATTAATAGAAGTTTTGTCATGACAGGAGAGAGCAACAAATTTGAGCTGCTGCAATTTTGGCAAAAAAAATAAAATATAAAAATAACGCAACATTGTAAATCAAGTATATGTCAAAATTAAATTTAAAAAATACATATAATACCTATTTCAGTGTTATGACTGTACACAAGGAAAGCCCTGTGTGGTATGAAAGTCCATCATACTAGAAAGTGTTGTACAGATTTTACTCTCTATAGAATTAGACCCATGGAACATTCTAGAGCAGGTGTCATCATGTGCTGTGACACGCAGTGAGCTGACACCCCAGCGAGGTCCCAGCTCCAGTACTCTCCTTGGGAAGCCCTGTCTTTGTCCAGATGCACCTTCTCTTGTAGGCGCCACCCGGGTATCGTGTATCTGGCCGTCACCTGGAAGGGTGCCACTGCCAGTCAAGGTATGAATACCAAGCACCTGGCTGCATTTTCACTTTTAATTTTAAAAGAGGCACTGTGTAGAAGGTCCAGTGTGTTCTCCACACACTCCTTGAATTTGTCTTCTAGAACCTTCTTTCCAACCCAGGAATCACAAAGTATCCTCATGGTGAGGAGCAGAGTGCTCGTTATGTTTTTCTGGAAAATGATATTAGCCAATCATGTTAAGTAAGTGTTAGTCAAGGGAACAAGACTGGAAGCTTGTCAAGCTGAGAACGTCCCTCAGAATTTACCCTGGTCCTCAAGTCCACATGTGTAACACAAGTCACATCTCGGTGATGAAAGTGAAATGAGACTCGCTCAGTCGTGTCCGACTCTTTGCAACCTCGTGGACTATATTGTCTGTGGAATTCTCCAAGCCAAAATACTGGAGTGGGTAGCCACTCCCTTCTCCAGGAGATCTTTCCAACCCAGGGATTGAACCTAGGTCTCCTGCATTGCAGGTGGAATCTTTACCAGCTGAGCCATCAGGGAAGCCTTGCAGCACACCAGGCCTCCCTGTCCTTCACTTCTCCCGGAGCTTGCTCAGACTCATGTCCACTGAGTTGGTGATGCCATCCAACCTCTGTCACCCCCTTCTCCTTCTGCCTTCAAGCTTGCCTAGCATCACAGTCTTTTCCAATGAGTTGGCTCCTCACATCAGGTGGCCAAATTATTGAAGCTTCAACTTCAGCATCAGTCCTTCCAATGAATATTCAGGGTTGATTTCCTTTAGGATTGACTGGTTTGATCTCCTTGCTGTCCAAGGGAATATGAATAGTCTTCTCTAGCACCCTAGTTTGAAGACATCAATTCTTTGGCTCTCAGCCTTCTTTATGGTCCAAATCTCACATCCATACATGACTACTGGAAAAACCATAGCTTTGACTGTATGGACCTTTGTAGGCAAAGTGATTCTCTGGTTTTTAATATGCTGTCTAAGTTTGTCATAGCTTTCCTTTCAAGGAGCAAGTGTCTTTTAATTTCATGGCTACAGTCCCCAATGCAGTGATCTTCAGTTTTCCTAGGGTTAAAAAAGGATAAAAGATGACAATTAAAGTGATACAAAAAAGCTTCATCTAACATTTCATGAAGCAGTCTCCATTTGGAGAACTTCAAAATGGTCAGAAGGGAGAAAGCTTTTGTAGGATAAGAATTAGAAAGAGAAAAATGGAAAATATCTGATTGATAGGGAGATCACATGGCCAGCCTTGTTTGGGGTGAGAAGGAACACAGAAGTAAGTATAGAGTCCAGAGATGGCTTGGATCTTGGGAATTGGCTGGCTGGATACACTGCATTTCTGGCCAAGCAGAGGCTTTGCTGCTGCTGCTGCTGCTGCTGCTAAGTCGCTTCAGTCGTGTCCAACTCTGTGCGACCCCATAGACGGCAGCCCACCAGGTTCTCCCGTCCCTGGGGTTCTCCAGGCAAGAACACTGGAGTGGGTTGCCATTTCCTTCTCTAATGCATGAAAGTGAAAAGTGCAAGTTAAGTCACTCAGTCGTATCCAATTCTTCAAGACCCCATGAACTGCAGCACACCAGGCTCCTCCACCCATGGGATTTTCCAGGCAAGAGTACTGGAGTGGGGTGCCATCACCTTCTCCGAAGCAGAGCCTTTACAGGGGCACACAAGTCATCTAAGTTTGAATTTGCTGACATGGCACACCAGGCAGGAACGCTCCATCTTTGGCCAAGATATTTATTTCAAAACTAACTTCTATAGTCTGTCCACAGCCTCCTCCATCTTCAGAGCCGCAGGGTACCACATGCCATCTTCCTGGCTCTCCCTCTGTGTCCGTCTTCACCTTTTCTCTGTCTGTGACCTCTGTCTCCCTCTTATGAGAATCCCTATGATTTTATTGGGCCCAAGTGGATAATGGAGGATTATTTTCTCATCCCATATCCTTAACTTAAGCACATCTGCAAAGTCCCTTTTGCCTAATAAGGTGACCTCTCCACAGTGTTTGGGATGCAGATGTGGACATCTTAGGTCATCATTCAGTGGAATATACATAACCTCATCACTTTTGTGAATATCCATCACTCTAGTGGTAATATAAAAGTTGCTGTTCCACCTTTTACAATAGCTAGGACACGGAAGCAACCTAGATGTCCATTGACAGATGAATGGATAAGGAAATTGTGGTACATATACACAATGGAATATTACTCAGCTATAAAATAGAACCCATTTGAGTCAGTTCTAATGAGGCAGATGAACCTAGAACCTATTATACAGAGAGAAGAAAATTGGAAAGAAAAAGACAAATATCATATATTAACACATTTATATGGAATCTGGAAAGATGTTACGGTTGAGAACAAACTTGGGTCACAGTGGGAGAGGGGGAGGGTGGGATGACTTGAGAGAATAGCATTGAAACATATACATCACCATATGTAAAATAGATAGCCAATGGGAACTGGGTATATGATGCAGGGATCCCAAAGCCGGGACTCTGCGATAACCTAGAGGGGTGGAATGGGGAGCGAGGTGGGAGGGAGGTTTAAGAGGGAGGGGACATACGTATACCTTTGGCTGATTCATGTTCCTATACGGCAGAAGCCATCACAATATTGTAAAGTAATTATCTTCCAATTAGAAATCAAATTTAAAAATTTTTTTCAAGTTGCGGGTCTCTCTAACCCATGTGTATACCACAAAGAAAAAGCAAAGATGGCAGATTTTAGGAAGACAACGATGGGGTCAAAAGGGTAATAGAACTCCTTAGCTTGGCATGTAATCATTTCCCAATCAAGCAAATGTTCCAAATGTAGCATCAATTAGTATTCTGGAAAGCAAGAGGCAAACATGTTTCTCCCGTTCCAAGGGCAGAGCAGAAACACAGCTGAGACGCCTTCATCCAGCTGTGGCAAGTGTAGAGACAGCTGCTGCCCTCCCCTGGGCTGAGCTGCTGCCAGAAGAAGAAGCCTGGTCTCTTCTCTCCACCCTCGCAGTCCATAGACTCCTGTGCCCAGTGATCGGCTGGTAGCCCTGCCCCACAGCTATAGCACTTTCTGTGCTACTTTTAATTTCTAGTGCAGGGGCCATGGTGGTTTTACCAGCATGCCACAGGATTTGGAACACAATTTTTCATTAGATCTAGGAAAGCTTTGTGCAGAAGGCTATTCCCTTCTCCCCTAAAGCTACTGGGGTCAGAACTTCTTCCCTAGCCCCCATTTACCTGGATGGCATCACTCACTGATGCCCTGCTGCTGCTGCTGCTGCTGCTAAGTCGCTTCAGTCGTGTCTGACTCTGTGCGACCCCAGAGACGGCAGCCCACCAGGCTCCCCCGTCCCTGGGATTCTCCAGGCAAGAACACTGGAGTGGTTTGCCATTTCCTTCTCCAACTGATGCCCTAATAGATGCTATTTCCTGGGCCTCCGTTCTGAGTCAGGAACCTCCAGGGAGACAAGATTTTTAAAGGTTTCTTAAGAAGAGGACAAGAGCTCAGAAAGTTCTGAGTACTCTTGCCATACTCAGAAGCATGTGCAGAAAGTTAGGAAGAGAAAGGAAATCAGAAGGGTGATGAGAGCTTGCCCAAACCTGCATCTGGTTGAAGAGCGCTGGGAGGTCTTCGTCTCTATGTGGACCTCGAGTCTTTAGGTCAGCAGTGAAATTCAGGGCAGCACGTTCCCATAGTCAGTGTGACTTAGCAAAAGATAAGCAAGCATTCTTTAATGTATTGGTGCATTAAACTGGGTTAAGTGGATGTTAGAGGCCTAACTGAGTAATCCAGAAGAGTTAGAGTCCGTGTGTATGTCAATTGGTTCATCTCTTTGTTTCTTGTATCACTGGCAGAGTTCATACTACTGCTATAGACCTGCATTACTTAGCTCCAGTGGCAGAGTATGGATATAACTTTTACATGAATACATTTGTTGTTGTTGTTTTAATGAATTTACTTATTTTAATTGGAGGAAAATTACCGTACAATATTGTGGTGATTTTTGCCGTACATCAACATGAATCTGGAGCCTGTTACACAGAGTGGTGGTGTTGTTTAGTTGCTCAGTCGTGTCCGACTCTTTGTGGCCCCATGGACTGTAGCCCACGAGGCTCCTCTGTCCATGGGATTCTCCAAGCAAGAATACCAGAGTGGGTTGCCATTCCCTCCTCCAAGGGATTGTCCTGACCTGGGGTTTGAATGCGCGTTTCCTGTGTCTCCTGCATTGGCAGGCAGGTTCTTTACCACTGAGCGACCAAAGAAACCCTAGATGGATACATATTAGCCACAGAAAAAGACAAGAAATCCCATGCCAGCACCAAGTCTTAGCCTGGGCGTTTCACATGGCGGGGATGTAACCAGGCCTGTGAAAAGCACTTTGCCTGTGGGCCCACAGCACTGTCGCCCTTCTCTCTGCTGAGAGTTGGCTCCTGTGTGAGAGATGCTGTCCTTGGATCTGCTGTTTTGTATTTGTAACACCTCTCTTTTGGAGCCTCCAGCCTGGTGCTCAGAACTGTGGCTTTTAACTGGGATACTCTGAAGACATCACGACTTCTGCATTATGGGCCAATGGATTCCAGGTTGGAGAACTAACTAAGGAGGTTTCTTTGGGATCCTTAAGAAAGGCCTGGGGTAGGACTCATTGAGGTCTGGCCTCTTTACCTGGCCTGATCCTTCAACACGGGTTCTTCCGGAAGGCTGTTGGTAGCCCTCTGCTACTAGAGGCTGGCAGAGGGAACACGTTCAGGGCAGACTCAAATGCTTGGGGTGGGCATTCTTGCACAAGGGGCTCTGGAGAAGAGGTATGTGTTCTGTCCATCTAGGAATTCTTTAATGAGCTGGACTGTCAGGGGCGGGGGAGAGATCTGAAGGAACTAAGCCACTTTTGCTGGAAGGTGGTTTCCAAAAGATGGTTTCCAAAAGAGGGCTCTTTGGAGCCCTGTGGATCTCTGATGCCTAAAACAGGCGATCCTTTTCGTTGAGTGCAAGCTGAAGCATCCAGGTTTAGTGCTCCAAAGCCTTGTCAAGTAGAAATGGTTTTTCAAGGGAACACTGGCAGTTTCTGTTTATGGAAACCATCAAAATTGAGGTTATATGAATGCTTCAAAAGGATCTCTCCATAAAGCATCTAATAAAAAACGTTTAATGGCACAAGATGGAACAAAATAGCCTGAGGGACAGAGCTACAGATTGTGCAATCTGCAAAGAATGTGAGTTTTTGTGTTTTTTTTTTTCCCCTCCCATCACTGAATTGAAAACTCATTTTAAAGATTGGACGTCAATTGTGAAGACCTACCTCTGTTCTCCAATACGACTTCCAGTGTCAAAGAAGGATGATAAGAAAGCCTCTTTCAGGTGGCTGAAATGAGATGCTGGTACTCAGGCTACCGCTAGGCTATCTGTCCTGCTCTCTTGTCTTGCTGCCCTGAAAGGTCCTGACGATGTGATCACAGATGTCCGCTACCTGTCTCAGGGGTCCAGCAGACGCCTACCACGTGCGTTTCCAACATGGTGGCTGAAGCTTTCTCCCCAGCCAGGGCTGGCGCATTGCTTTGGTGGCTCAGCACCCCGGTTTATCAGCACCACCTCCAAGCAGGCGTTCTGCTCTCAGGGGTGGATTCACCTGTGTGAGCATCATTAGAGGCGGACGGACCGTTTTGTGTATTTACACTGAGAAATCCCCCGCCACCTAAATAAGACGCTCATGTTTGCACATCAGTTGATGCTGTGTCCCTGTCAGAGGTTCAGTTACGTTTGTAATTATGCCCCAGGAGCAGGAATCAGAATGAGTGGACCTGGAAGGGTTGTTGTCACAACTGGGTCACACTCCATCGCCCCGTAGGAGCCTCTCACAGGTCACACCCTGGACTCTGTGGCCCTGAGCCTGCCCAGCCTCTGCCTGGACCATGCCACCCCTTGCCTCTCCTGTTCCATTTCCCTGGTGTGTCATCGCCGCCTGTGTCTGTTGCCCTCTGTTGGGTTCCGACCTGCCATTCTGCGGCACATTTCTCTTTAAGATGTCTGTACTGGATCTATTTATGTTTGGTTTTTGGTATAATTCTTAGAGAAAAATTTTGTACGACTTTTTTCCAAGTTCCAGGAAGGAGAGGAACCACCTCCCTGTGTGCCCATGCTCCCGCCTACATGTTAAAGATGCCTTTCTCTTGGCTGCCTGGGAGGTAGGAAACTAGCATTTAACTCGGTGCCCACATAAAGCCAGAAACAGTTCATGTTTTATTAAGAACTTCAATGAAAACAGGCAGGGTGGGTGGGACTTTCTTATACTGTCGATGACAAAGCTAAGATTCCAATACGAAGTTCAAGATAACACAGCACTGGTTCATATCGAGATGGGGAGTCTTTGCCCTGGTGGCCTGGGTCTAAATGCCTCACCCTTGGCCCTGCACCACAGACCCTAGGAACTGGGGCTCGCCTGTCCCCTCCTGGTGCCCTGTTCATTCCTCTCCCACTGTGGGTCTTGCCCCACTGATTCCTTTCCCTAGACCCATCTTCTATCTTGTCTCATCTGTACCTCGTAACTCTAGTAACACAGCCAGCAAAGTCCATCGCTAGGATGTGTTTCATGTCCGAAGTCCTCTATGCAGGCTAAGAACTGATGAGGGTGGAGTTTGTGTCATGGGTCCAGTCCTGGCACTTGGTGGGATTGATGTTGCTGTTCGACAAACAGCCTTGACGTATTCCTTTCCCAATTTGAAACAAGTCCATTGTTCCACGTCTGGTTTTAACTGTTGCTTCTTGACCTGCATACAGGTGGCTCAGTCACATCCAACTCTCTGCAACCCCACGGACTGCAGCACACCAGGCGTCCCCATTCATCACCAACTCCCAGAGCTTGCGCAAACTCATGTCCATTGAGTCAGTAATACCATCCAACTATCTCATCCTCTGTCGTCTGCTTCTTCTCCTGCCCTCAGTCTTGCCCAGCATCAAGGTCTTATCCAATGAGTCAGTTCTTCGCATCAGGTGGCCAAAGGATTGGAGTTTCAGCTTCAACATCAGTCCTTCCAATGAAAATTCAGGACTGATTTCCTTTAGGATTGACCGGTTTGATCGCCTTGCAGTCCAAGGGACTCGCAAGAGTCTTCTCCAAGACCACGGTTCAAAAGCATCAATCCTTTAGCACTCAGCTTTCTTTATGGTTGAACTCTCACACCCATACATGATTATTGGAAAAAATCATAGCTTTGACTATACAGACTTTTGTTAGCAAAGTAATGTCTCTGCTTTTTAATATGCTGTCTAGGTTAGTCATAGTTTTTCTTCCAAGGAGCAAGCATCTTTTAATTTCATGGCTGCAGTCACCATCTGCAGTGATTTTGAAGCCCAAGAAAATAAACTCTCTCACTGTTTCCATTGTTTCCCCATCTATTTGCCATAAAGTGATGGGACCAGATGCCATAATGTTAGTTTTTTGAATGTTGAGTTTTAAGTCAGCTTTTTCACTCTCGTCTTTCAGTTTCATCAAGAGGCTCTTTAGTTCCTCTTTGCTTTCTGCCATAAGGGTGGTATCATCTGCGTATCTGAGGTTATTTATATTCCTTCCAGCAATCTTGATTCCAGCTTGTGCTTCATCCAGTCTGGCATTTCACATGATGTACTGACTCATTTGAAAAGACCGTGATACTGGGAAAGATTAAATGCAGGAGGAGAAGGGGATGACAGAGGATGAGATGGTTGGATGACATCACTGACTCGATAGGCATGAGTTTGAGTAGTCTCTGGGAGTTGGTAATGGACAGGGAGGCCTGGAGTGCTGTGGTCCATGGGGTCGCAAAGAGTCAGACATGACTGAGGAACTGAACTGAACTGAACTCTGTATATAAGTTAAATAAGCAGGGTGACCATAAACAGCCTTGACGTATTCCTTTCCCAATTTAAAACAAGTCCGTTGTTCCATGTCTGGTTTTAACTGTTGCTTCTTCACCTGCATACAGATTTCTCAGGAGGCAGATAAGTTCTCTGTTCATTTCCAAGGCAAACCATTCAATATCACAGTAATTCAAGTCTATGCTGCAACCACTAATGATGAAGAAAACTGAAATTGAATGGTTTTATGATGACCTACAAGACCTTCTAGAGCTAACACCAAAAATGGATGTCTTTTTCATCATAGGGGACTAGACTGCGAAAGGAGAAGTCAAGAGATACCTGAAGTAATAGGCAAGTTTGACCTTGGTGTACATAATGAATCAGGGCAAAGGCTAACTGAGTTTTGCCAAGAGAGTGCACTGGTCAGAGCAAACACCCTCTTCCAACAACACAAGAGATGACTCTACACATGGACATCACCAGATGGTAAATACCAAAATCAGATTGATTATATTCTTTGCAGCCAAAGATGGAGAAGCTCTATACAGTCAGCATAAACAAGACCAGGAGCTGACTGTGGCTCAGATCATGAACTCCTTATTGCCAAATTCAGACTTAAATTCAAGAAAGTAGGAAAACCACTGGACCATTCAGGTATGACCTAAATCAAATCCCTTACGATTATACAGTGGACGTGACAAATAGATCCAAAGGGTTAGATTTGATAGAGTGCCTGAAGAACTATGGATGGAGGTTCGTGACACTGTACAGGAGGCAGTGATCAAGACCATCCCCAAGAAAAAGAAATGCAAAAAGGCAAAATGGCTGTCTGTGGAGGCCTTACAAATAGCTGAGAAAAGAAGAGAAGCTAAAGGCAAAGGAGAAAAAAAAGTTATACCCATCTGAATGCAGAGTTCTAAAGAATAATAGGGAAAGATAAGAAAGCCTTTCTCAGCGATCAGTGCAAAGATATAGAGGAAGACAATAGAATGGGAAAGACTAGAGATCTCTTCGAAAAAATTAGAGATACCAAGGGAATGTTTTAGCCAAAGATGGGCACAATAAAGGATAGAAATGGTATGGACTTAACAGAAGCAGAAGATATCAAGAAGAGGTGGTAAGAATTCATAGAAGAACTATACAACAAAGATCTTAATGATGCAGATAATCATGATGGTGTGATCACTCACCTAGAGCCAGACATCCTGGAATGTGAAATCAAGTGGGCCTTAGGAAGCATTACTACAAACTAAGTTAGTAGAGGTGGTGGAATTCCAATTGAGCTATTTCAAATCCTAAAAGATGATACTGTGAAAGTGCTGCACTCAATATGCCAACAATTTGGAAAATTCAGCAGTGGCCACAGGACTGCAAAAGGTCAGTTTTCATTCCAATCTCAAAGAAAGGCAATGCCAAAGAATGCTCAAACTACTGCACAATTGCACTCATCTCACACACTAGCAGCATAACGCTCAAAATTCTCCCAGCCAGGCTTTAACATTACTTGAACTGAGAACTTCCAGATGTTCAAGCTGGCTTTATAAAAGACAGGGGAACCAGAGATCAAATTGCCAACATCTGTTGGGTCCATTAGGCTATATCACATATAACTTCTCTAAGATTTGATTGGTGGGTAATTCTTTATTTCTTCCTGATGACATCAGTCCCTGTGTGATTTTATTTAACTTTCATGTCTGACTGATGGATAGAAGACCAATGAGAGAGGAATTTTGCAACTAGAAATGAAATGATCATGAACACTTTGATTCTTCAGTTATCAAGAGCATACCCATTTTTATTTTAAACCCAGTTTTACATCACCTTGATTTCTAAATCAAACTGGAATGCATTTTGATTTATCTAGTTTTTGAAAGAATGATACTAATTAAAATTTTGCTGTGTTAAAATATAGGTGAAAATGGGGGAAAAAGGTGAGGGTATTTTTTTCATTGGTGATGGTTATTTTGTGTATTTCACTGTTATATACTTATTATGGAAATTTCCCAAAGGTTGAATGCTCAGAGCAAAATTCACTAAAAGTGAGCCTGTTCTGTGGTTTTTCTACTTAGTGATCCACTCACAGGAGCTGATACTCCAGTAGGCACGGGGTATTCAAAAGGAAAATGGAGGAGGATTTATGTTTAGTATTAATTACACAACCAAGAAATAGTTCTCTCGATCAACGAGCTGCCTGAGAAACTTTGTATTGTTCACTGTGCGAGTGTTGGAGACATCCCTGACAGCATATGAATCAAACTAATTGTAACTCTCACTTGGTTATGAAAAAAAAATGACATTTGCGTTCTTCTAAATTAAGTCTTTCTCGCGCAAATTACTGGTTGCCACTGTAAATCAAGCAACATGTGTTCTGAATTCTGACTGCTGGAGAATTAGCTATTGAGTGGGGAAATGAGATACTTTTGTTTGCAGCTAAACTCAAGTTGACTTTTTTTTTTTTTTTTGCTTTATCTAAAAATAAGAGTTATAGAAGTATTGCCTCACCAGCTTCTTTAGGGATAAGGTTGGGGGTTGTTTGGTCCAGAGTCTGTTTCAGGGTGAAGAAGTCAGGGCCCAGGGCGATGAGTGAGTGGCCTGGAGTCTCACACAAAGGAGTGGTCAGCCCAGACGTGACTTTCCTCCTCTAGTTTTGTGCAGTCAGCGTCCTGCAGCCCCTCCATCGTCCTAATGATGTGGTGGGATGGCTGACTCTAGCACAGCCAGCTGTTTAAATCCAGGTCCCTGAATCAGTCAGCAGCATCAGCACAGGAGGACGTGGGGAGCTGGGATCTGTTTCCACCCCTGAGCTCAGCCAAGCACGTGGTTGGAACCGCTGCCCTGTCTGTCTCAGCTGAGAGCACAGTAAGGACTTGGAGTTTCCAAGATCTATGTTTTGGCTTTCATCAGAAAGTAGAGCAACTTATAAAGAGAGATTATGGACATAACAATAATAGTGTCCTTTGGTGAAGGATATACCCTTTATTCTCACCACTTCAGTTGTCAGTGACAGTTTTGATGTGTGTGACTTTAAGTCTGATTTTTCGGGACAACTTCCTCTACATCAGGAGTCATTAAACCACAGCGTGAGGGTCAGATCCGGCTGCTGCAGGCTTCTGTTAATGGCCTCCTGAGCTAAGTGTTTTACATTGTTACCTGATTTTTTTTTAACTTTTTAACTTTGTATTTGGGTGTAGCTGATTGGGGCTTCCCAGGTGGCGTAGTTGGTGAAGAATCCACCTGCCGATGCAGGAGATGCAAGAGACGCAGGCTTGATCCCTGGGTCGGGAAGATCCCCTGGAGTAGGAAGTGGCACCCTGCTCCAGAATTCTTGCTATATGTTTTCAAATTCTTGAATTCTGTGAGTTATCCTAGTATCCTATTAGCAAGTTTATATTTTGGGCTTCCCTCATAGCTCAGTCGGTAAAGAATCTGCCTGCAACGCAGGAGACCTGGGTTTGATTCCTGGGTCGGGAAGATCCCCTGGAGAAGGAAATGGCAACCCACTCCAGTATTCTTGCCTGGAGAATCCCATGACAGAGAAGCCTAGCAGGTTACAGTCCATGGGGTCATGAGAGTCGGACACGACCTAGTGACTAACCCACCACCATAGCTGATTAACAATGTTGTGATAGTTTCAGGTTAACAGGGAAGATACCCAGCCAGACTCCCCTCCCATCCAGGCTGCCACATGACACAGAGTAGAGTTCCCTGTGCTGGACAGTAGGGCCTTGTCGGTTATCCACTTTAAATACAGCAGTGTGTACCTGTCCATCCCAAACTTCCTAACTGTCCCTTCCCCCAATGCTTTCTGCCTCCCCCACCCCACTGCCAGCAACTGTAAGTTCATTCTCTAAGTCTGTGACTTTCTGTTTTGTAAGTAAGTTCATTTGTCTCATTTCATTTTAGATAAAAAGGGGTGTCCCACGATATTTCTCCTCTATCTGGCTTACTTCACCCAGTGTGACACTCTCGAGAAAAACCAGAACAATAATATTCCATGACACATGAAAAAGACATGCAATTAAGGTTTCTGTTTCCATAAATAGAGTATTGGCTCACAGGTACTTTTTTTTCTCCTTGTCCATGGCTGCTCCCCTGCTACAATGGCAGCTGAGCAGTTGTGATAGAAGTGATTTGGCACAAAGCCTGAGCCATTCATTTCCTGGCAGAAGGTTCGCATCTCCCTGCTCTAGGCTAAATGAGTGGACGCTCTGTGTCAGGTGCTCTTTCCTCCCAGGGTTAGAGTCTTGCCTCTTCACTGTGAGGCTGTAAGACCCTGAGAATCCACAACTCCATAAAGGAGATGGCTCCTTGCCAAATGACCAGCCTCGGCAGGTGCCCAGCAGGCTCTCCTGCTGTTTAGGAGTGTGTGTGCTGCTGGGTGACAGGGGCCCAGAGGAGGCAGCGGGGTGGGCACCAGGACAGTCAGAAGGGAGATCTCAGAACATTTAAGGAGACTAGAGGATATTTAAACAAGTAGCCAGTGAGGCACTGGAGATGAAGAGAAGGGAAGTACGTCTGCTCAAGGATGCCAGCAGCCGCGTAGGGGCACCGTGTCCTGCCTGCCTCCTTCTCTGGGCTGCTGGTGAAGGAGTCTGTCAGGAGCTGAATTGCTGTTCAGTGGTTCGGTTGTTTCTGACTCTTTGCCACCCCAAGGACCACAGCACGTCAGACTTCCCTGTCCTTTACCATCTTCCAGAGTTTGCTCGAACGATGTCCATTGAGTTGGTGATGCCCTCCAACCATCTAATCATCTTCCACCCTTGTCTCTTCCCGCCCTCAATGTTTCCCAGCTTCAGAGTCTTTTCCAATGAGTTGACTCTTTGCATCAGGTAGCCAAAGTATTGAAGCTTCAGCTTTAGTATCAGTTCTTCTAGTGAACATCCAGGTTTGATTTCCTTTAGCACTGACTGGTTTAATCTCCTTGCAGTCCAAGGGACTCTCAAGAGTCTTCAGCACCACAATTCAAAAGCATCAGTTCTTCAGCACTCTGCCTTCATTATGGTCCAACTCTCACATCCATACATGACTGCTGGAAAAACCATCACTTTGACTATACAGACCTTCATTGGCAAAGTGACGTCTTTGCTTTTAACTCACTGTCTTAAGTTTGCCACAGCTTTCCTTCCAGGAGCAAGCATCTCTTAATTTCATGGCTGCAGTCGCCATCGGTGATTCTGGAGCCCCAGAGTGGAGATAGCCCCTTGCCAAATGACCAGGCACAGCAGCTGCCCAGTGGCCACTCCTGCTGCTTAGGAGTGTGGGTGCTACTTGGTGACAGGGTCCCAGAGGAGGCAGCAGGGTTGGGGCTAGGAAAAGGTAGAGGAGAGATCAGAGAACATTTAAGGAGGCTGGAGAATATTTAGGCAAGGAGTCAGCGAGGCACTGGAGATGAAGAGGCAGGGGAGAAAAAGACAGAGCAGGGCATGTCTGCTGCTCATGGATCCCAGCAGAGCCACAGGCAGGCACAGCCTCCCGCCCACCTCCTTCCCAAGGCTCCTGATGAAGGACCAGGTTAGGGAATGAATTGAACTGCCCCAGAATCATATGGTGTAGCCCTAACCCCCAGCACCTCAGAATGTGAGTGCATTTACAGACAGGGTCTTTAAAGAGCAAATTAAATTAAAATGAGGCCATTAAGTGAAAGTGAAGTCGCTCAGTTGTGTCCGACTCTTTGCAACCCCATGGACTGTAGCCTACCAGGCTTCTTTCTCTGCCTGTGGGATTTTCCAGGCAGGAGTACCCAAGTGGGTCGCCATTTCCTTCTCCAGGGGATCTTCTGATCCAGGGATCAAACCCTGGTCTCCCACATTGCAGGCAGACACTTTACCCTCTGAGCCACCAGGGAAGGCCCTAATACTTGGTGGTGGTTTAGTTGCTAAGTCCAACTCTTGTGACCCCATGGACTGTAGCCTGCCAGGCTCCTCTGTCCATAAGATTATCCAGGCAAGAATACTGGAGTGGGTTGCCATTTCCTTCTCCAGGGGATCTTCCCGACACAGGGATTGAACCCTGGTCTCTTGCATTGCAGGCAGATTCTTTACCAACTGAGCTACAAGGGAAGCCCATTATAGTGACCCTAATCCAATCTGACTGGTGTCTCTATAAGAAGAGAAGATAAGGACACAGACACACAGAGGGAAAACCTTGTGAAGACACAAGTTGCGTGCAGCCATCTGCCAGCTGAGGAGGAAGGTCTCAGGAGAAACTAGCATGGCCAGCACTTTAATCTTGGACTTCATCCTCCATAACTCTGAGGAAGTACATTTCTCTTGTTTAAACCTCCATCTGTAGTGCTTTCTAACAACAGCCCTAGATCACTAGACCACCTCACGTGGCCACCTTGGCAGGGACAAGTGACTTGGAGGGATGCACATCCCTTGTCTTGCTCAGCACTACACAGCCCACATGTGCTTGTAGCAAAGCTATGGTTTTCCCAGTAGGCACGTACAGATGTGAGAGTTGGACCATAAGGAAGGCTGAGCACCGAAGACTTGATGCTTTTGAACTGTGGTGTTGGAGAAGACTCTTGAGAGCCCCTTGGACTGCAAGGAGATCCAACCAGTCCATCCTAAAGGAAATCAGGCCTGAATATTCATTGGAAGGACTGATGCTGAAGTTGAAACTCCAATCCTTTGGCCACCTGATGGGAAGAGTCGACTCACTGGAAAAGACCCTGATGCTGGGAAAGATTGAAGGCAGGAGGAGAAGGGGATGACAGAGGATGAGATGGTTGGATGGCATCACCGACTCAATGGACGTGAGTTGAGCAAGCGAAATAGCAAAGGACAGAGGAGCGTGGTGTGCTGCAGTCCACGGGGTCACAAAGAGTCAGACACGAACATGTTTGTAACACTAACACCATGGTTCTCCAAGATTCGTAAGTTCCAACACCCAGAGGACAAGAATTATGATTTTATTGACCCAATTATTTCATCACATTCTTCAGCAAAGCATAGGCAGTTTTAAGCACAGGCAGTGAACCTGATAGGGGATGAAATGGGATGCCTAGAGCAGGTATTCTCAGTCTCAGCTCTGTTGACACCTGGAGCTGATCCTTCCCTGTTGTGGGGCTGCCCTATGCCCTGTAGGATGTTGGTCAACATCCCTGCCCTCTACCCACCATGTGCCAGTAGCATCCTCCAGGTGTGATAGCCAACAACATCTGCAGGCACTGTTTGATGCTCCCTGGGTGGTACAGAACTGTCCCACTGGCAACCACTGGCATAGACATGTAGAGACCCTGCCACTCTTCCTTTCTTATCCAATGTATCAGTTACAATAAGGAAAATAAATTTTTCCTAATTTATTGGGATCAAGCAGGAGCACCTTTAAAGCAGCTTGTGGGCCATATTGCTTCTACCATGTGGTGGTCTCCATCGTCCCTTAGTCAGAAATGGAGAGTGTCTTCTAGTTTGCCTCTCTCCAGGTTTGTAGGAATTGGTAAGAATTCTCCGGTGAAAAGTGAAAATCTTAGTTGATCAGTAGTGTCCGACTCTCTGCCACCCCGTGGGGTTCTCCAGGCAAAAATATTGGAGTGGGTTTCCATTTCCATATCCAAGGGATGTTCCCAACCCAAGGATCGAACTCTAGTCTCCTGGATTCCAGGCAGATGCTTTACCATCTGAGCCACCAGGGAAGCCCAAAATTCTCTGGGCTTTTGTCCATTCAGGGAGGCTGCTTGAGACAGTGAGCAGAGGTTAGAGCCAAGCACAGCCCACTTCATGCTCAGCTTGAGAATCTTCTCTTTCTCTTCTTGGCCATCTGTTCCAGGAGTTTATGTCACTGTGCTGTGCCCGATTTTGTGTTGTTGATGCAGTTGGTGAATTTTCCTTGTTGCTCTTGTAAATACTGGTCTGTTAGGTATTGTGAGAGGTAAATTCTGCCCTATATTTTCACTCTGACACCTAAATTTGACCACTGATTTTATTTATATACTTATAGTCATTCACAGACACACAATTACTAATCACTTCATAAGTGTAAAGAAACATGTAGAATTGCAAATGGTATATAAATAAAATGCATTATCTCTGCATACTTCTCCCTCCCCGCCCCAAAGTAATTTCAGTTATAACTGGGGAGCCAATGTAAGTGAAAGAGACTACTTAGATGACAAGTGGGCATTACTGACAATGAAGCAAGTGCTAATTCAGAGAATAGAACCACGTATGCAGGTTTGAACTAGTCGAAGGCGATTTCTGATCAAGAGTAATGTGCAGACCGTCCTTCGTGCCAGGCATGTTCTAAGCCCTTTCTGAACAGTAATCCTCTTAACCTCACAGCAGCCTCATTGCAAAGGGCTCTTCTCAACCCCTTTAAGATGAGGGGCAAGAGAAAATCTTAAAGGGGAAAGAAGAACAAAACAAAACACAAAATGCAATAGGAGCTTATACTCAGGGAGAAATTAGCCCAACCAAACTGGAGTGTTCTGAATGAAATGGTGGGAAATTACTTGGGTGAGATTGGATTGGATGATGTTGTGGGAATGTCTAGACCAGAAGTTTGGTGGTGTTTTTTAACTGTCCTGGAAGGGATTGTTGAGTTCACTATATCTAAGATGTCACTGACCTTGTTGTTGATAAGGTGCTGATGTCTTAAATTACAGTAAGCAAGGCATAGTTGTCCTGATAGAAGCATTCAGCTGTGGTAGAACCTTCATAAATACAAGTATCTATTATCATGATTTTTTAAAAATAATTATTTTAAAAGTTAATAGATAATTCTATTTAACTTTTAAATGTTTGGTACTTTAAAACAAGATTTTTTTTAAATTCTGTAGTTTGGCAGTATTGAGTGGTGGATAACTGAGGCTCAGACATCTCATTTTTTGTGAATTTCATGATTTTGAATCCAAGTTGAATAAGGAGTTTGAGGTCCAGCAGTTGACTTGAAAGTTTTGGATGCTTCTCTTCTATTAAACTGCATATTTCATATGCAGAGAGCATCTTGCTTTGGTTAGTGTTAGTATGGTGTGCTTTTATCAGCTACCAGAAAAGTGGATTAATATTAATAAAATTACTCAAAGAACATAACATTCCCAGATATTTCAATGGATCATTTAAGAGTGAATCATGAAACATATCTGAATGCCATTTCATTAATTTTCCCCTTCCTTTTCAAAATTGTTTAAGCAAGCCCTTCAATCCTATCTAATTTTTTTCTTACATTTATTTTCTGGACAAAAAAACTCAACATTAGTTTGTTAAAATCACATTTTTATGGAGCTAATCCAAATGGATTTATGTCTAAAACAATCTTAAAATAAGCTGAAAGTGGTTCCTTGCATTTGTAGACATCTGCTTAATTTCCATTGTCTATCTTATTTGCTTTAAGGCATTTCTGAGAATTATTTACCAAGTGTTAATTTAAGATAGAAGCCAAAATGTGAGCATCAGAGAGAGAATTTGGCAGCATTCTCCTTGGTTCTTCACCAGGAGCCAGCCCTCCAGCATCCTATCCTCTGTAGTCTAAGCCCAGCCTGGGGCACGTGTTTGGAGGAGGATGAGAAGAGAGATAAGCTGTGTGCAGAGCTGGATACAAGGTAGATTCTCAGAAAGTCAAGGTGAAGACTTAAACTGGGCACCCGGGGTCCTTCATGGAGAAGTCCTGGGCCTCCAGGGCCTGTTCAGTTCAGTTCAGTCGCTCAGTCGCTTTGTGACCCCATGGAATTCAGCACGCCAGGCCTCCCTGTCTATCACCAGCTCCCGGAGTTTACTCACACTCGTCCATCACATCATAATGCCATCCAAACATCTCATCCTCTGTCGTCCCCTTCTCCTCCTGACTTCAATCTTGCCCAGAATCAGGGTCTTTTCCGAGGAGTCAGTTCTTAGCATCAGGTAGCCAAAGGATTGGAGCTTCAACTTTAGCATCAGTCCGTCCAGTGGATATTCAGAACTGGTTTCCTTTAGGATGGACTGGTTGGATCTCCTTGCAGGGCCTGTAGAAATTACTTAACCCTTGGATCCACCATGCATTTGAACAATGAGCGTTGGAAGCATCTATCATGCCAGCAGATGGAAACACTACAATGTTCCCCCATCCCTTGACTCTGGGTGGGTGCGTTTCTCACTTTGACTAATAGAATAGGGGACACTGGTGCTGTCGTCTGTGCCAAGGCCTTCTGAGGTCCCGAGATTCCCTCTTACTTTCTAGAATCACCATCAGGAAGCCAGTCCAGCCTCATGGAGGATGAGTGACCACAGGGAGTGAAACCCAGGCCCAGTTGCCAGCCAACTACAACCGCCAAACAAGCCAAAGGCCCGCCATGGGCCTTCTGGCCAGGCCGGCCTCCAGTTAAATGCAGTCCTGTGACTGGTCCACAGGAAAACCAGCCTAGGAACCACCCAGCTGATCCACAGAGTCAGGAGGAGGAAAATGAAAAAATACCATTGCTCTAAACCCCTCGTCTTGGGGCAGTTTGTTTTGCAGCAGTGAATAACTGAAATACCTTCCTAGTTCAAACCAGGAAACCTGAGCCCAGGAACTGTTGAGAGTAACATACTCTTTCCCTTGGCAATCACTGCATAGGATTCAGTATGGCCTCAGACACCAGCCTTTCACATATGAATTTAGTACTCCTAAAAATCTGTTTATTATTTGACACATATATTTTTTGGCATGACAAAGTTGAGAATTCCCAACTTATATATGCTGATGTAGTTCATTTAAATTAATCAATCGATATAACATAGGTATACCTATGGCTGATTCATGTTGATGTTTGGCAGAAACCAACACAATACTGCAAAGCAATTATCCTTCAATTAAAAATGAATAAATTTAATTTTAAAACTAGAAAATATATATTTTAAAATTTTTTATTGGAGGATAACTGTTTTATAATGTTGTGTTAGTTTCTGCTATACATGAAGTGAATCAGCTCTACAGATACATACATCCCCTCCCTCTTGGGTCCTTTCCTGCCCCCATCCCACCCACCTAGGTCAGCACAGAGCCCCAGGCCAAGCTCCCTGTGTTGTCCAGCAGCTTCCCACTAGCTGTCTATTTTACACTTGAGAGTGTATGTACATCAGTCCTATTCTCCTGATTCATTCCACCCTGCCCGTCTCGCCCTGAGAAGTTAAGCATCTTCTCACGAGCCGCACGTTAATTCCCATGCTGATCTCGGTTTTTGTTTCCTGGCAGAAACCTTGCCCCCTTTGCACTCTGGCAGGGCTTCAGCGTATAAGTTATTCATTCCCTCTCCAGCTCCTCCATGCTGTGCGCTGGGCTGTGCAACTTTCATCACACAGAGTACTGCGACCAGACACAGGGGGAGCCTTCCTCACATCATTTTCCTGAGCACTTGAATTCGTCCCTGCAGAATAGCTGAAAGAAGAGAGCCCACTTCATCAGATCTAGAAAGATCAGAGATTAGAGCCCCTGTACGGGCTTCCCAGGTGGCTCAGGAAAGAATCTTTACTGAAAGGGCAAAGAATCTGCCTATTTGCAAAGAATGCAGGAGATGCAGTTTCGATCCTTGGATCTGGAAGATCCCCTGGAGAAGGAAATGGCAACCCACCCCAGTATTCTTGCCCGGAAAATCCCACAGACAGAGGAGCCTGGTGGGCTTCAGTCCATAGCGTCCCAAAGAGTCGGACACAACTGAAACGACTTAGCATGCACACAAGAAAAATAAAAGAATGTAGATGCATGCATGCCAACTAATGTGTATGGGGACAAAATTAAAAGGCATCTATCTATTCACCTACAGATATAAGGGTATGGATATACATGCACATATTTTACACATGTACATATTTATTATATACAATCTTCCATCATTTCTTCTAATGGAGAAAATCACAAGTTTTTCAAAGTTGCCCAGAAAATTCAAAATGTGTTTCTTTTCTGCTGCCACACTCAAGGATGTTTCCCCCTTTCATCTTGGCTCCTTACAGGGTGGGAGAAACCTCAAATTGGTAGAGACAGCAGAAGCATACTCAGACACCTTGCAGGCCACTAGGAAGAAACTGGCAGCCACTGTCCACTTTTCTTACCCACCATCCACTTACTGAGTGACAAGAGTTGCAGCTGGGATATTCTCCTGACCTCCATCCTCAGAAAGGCAGACTATTTAATGAGCTGCCTGGCAGAAATCTTTATTCAGAGTTTAACGAAGCACTAGTCACACATTCTTGCATTCTTTCCTGTGTCCATCTGACAAATTTATTGAGTGTCTACTGTGTTCCTGGCTCAGAGTTCCATGCTGGGAACATAATATTAAAGAAGGCACAATTCAGGCCTAGCATCATCTACAGTTTTGAGCAAGAATGTAAACGGATGCTTAGAGTTTGAGCGTAAACCCTGTATGTGAAAACAGGACACTACATCTAACCAGACAGGTCTCAGAGGTGATGGAAGAAGCAGTGCATGTGGAATTAGAAGCTTGACTGAAGAGTGAACAGGGCTAACTTTAGTGAATGATGGTGGTGTAGGTGGGAACAGGGTGATGGAGCCTGGGGTCTGGGTTCCAGGGGAGCAGGCTCTCCAGGGAGGAGGTGAACTCAGCGCCAGACTAGGGCTGCACATGACTCAGAAGGGCTGGACCACAGGCTCAAGACTGGGGAGGAGGAACTGAAGGTGGTCGAGTTAATAGCAGTGTAGCATATGCTATGGTTTTTCCAGTAGTCATGTACAGATGTGAGAGTTGGACCATAAAGAAGGCTGAGTGCTGGGGAATTGATGCTTTTGGACTGTGGTTTTGGAGAAGACTCTTGAGAGTCCCTTGGGCTGTAGTCCTAAAGGAAATCAACCCTGAATATTCCCTGGAAGGACTGATGCCGAAGCTGAAGCTCCAATATTTTGGTCAACTGATTGAAAAAAGAGCTGACTCATTGGAAAAGACCCTGATGCTGAGAAAGATTGAGGGCAGGAGGAGAACGGGGCAACAGAGGATGAGGTGCTTGGATGGCATCACCAACTCAATGGACATGAATTTGAGCAAACTCCAGGAGACAGTGAAGGACAGAGAGGTCTGGTGTGTTGCAGTTAATAGGGTCACAAAGAGTTCGACACAACTTAGCAACTGAACAACAACATATCTTGTGACATACCAGAGGGTTTAGGATTTGTCCATAGAGGCATTCAGAGCTGGGATTGACCTGATGTGGTTGCTTCACATTTTAGAAAGACCTCCTCTGCAGAAGAGAAAGGATGGGGAGATGACAGGAGATAAGAAGCCCAGTTAGGAGATGATTCATTCATCAGATGGATGCCAAGGGTGACCGAGAACTGGGGAGTAGCCACAGGTCAAGGGGAAGGAACAAATTCCACAGTGTGAAGGACAGGAATCTCTTCTTCTTTGAATGTGGGGTCGTAAGAGGGAAGAGTTATCAAGGATGGGTGTGGTTTCTGCTTGATTATCTGCACATATGATCAATATTTAACCTAACTAAGGATCCAAGAGTGAAAAAATTGGCTTAAAACTCAACATTCAGAAAACTAAGATCATGGCATCTGGTCCCATCACTTCATGGCAAATAGATGGGGAAACAGTGAAAACAGTGATAGACTTTATTTTAGGGGGCTCCAAAATCACTGCAGATGGTGACTGCAGCCATGAAATTAAAAGATTCTTGCTCCTTGGAAGAAAAGCTATGACCAACCTAGACAGCTTATTAAAAAGTAGAGACATTACTTTGCCAACAAAGGTCCGTCTAGTCAAAGCTGTGGTTTTTCCAGTAGTCATGTATGGATGTGAGATTTGGACTATAAAGAAAGCTGAGCTCTGAAGAATTGATGCTTTTGAACTGTGGTGTTGGAGAAGACTCTTGAGAGTCCCTTGGACTGCAAGGAGATCCAACCAGTCCATCCTAAAGGAGATCAGTCCTGAATATTCATTGGAAGTACCAATACTGAAGCTGAAACTCCAATACTTTGGCCACCTGATGCGAAGAACTGACTCATTGGAAAAGACCCTGATGCTTGTAAAGATTGAAGACGGGAGAAGGGGATGATAGAGGATGAGATGGTTGAATGGCATCACCGACTCAATGGACATGAGTTTGAGTAAACTCCAGGAGTTGGTGATGGACAGGGAGGCATGGCATGCTGCAGTCCATGGGGTCTCAAAGAGCTGGACATGACTAAGTGACTGAACTGAACTGAACTGAAGGTTCCAAGGTGAGGAACAGCTCTGGAGGGAAGGTGATGGTTTCCGTCTTGGAAATGTAGCACTGGAGTTCTCCGAATGTGACAGGGACCACTGCTTTTTCTTGCAATATCCATTCTTTTCTTCTTCTATACCCAGAGGATTTTTTTACCTGGGCACATGCCATTCTAAACAAAAACATGTGCTAGCATCCCTTAGAGGTGTGCTGCATGCATGCTCAGTCTCTCAGTCATGTCTGACTCTTTGCAACACCATGGATTGTAGCATGACAGGCTCCTCTGTCCAGGGAATTTCTCAGGCAAGAATACTGGAGTGGGTTGCCATTTCCTCCTCCAGGGGATATGCCCAACCCAGGGATCGAACCCATGTCTCCTGCATCTCCTACATTGGCAGGTGGGTTTTTACCACCATGCCATCTGGGAAGCCCAAGCTTTCTGATGACCTCTGTTCACTGGCCTTTGAGCAGAAGTCATGATCAACTTCCAAGGGATGCTCTGGAGAGGTGTCCTCCTCCATTCCTGAAAGATGAGGACAAGAAAGGGATTGAAGTGATGGTCTATGGAGTCCAATTGTGGTTGTTCAGTCATGTCTGACTCTTCAAGACCCCATGGACTGAAGAATGCCCGGCTTCCCTGTCCTCCACCATCTCCGGGAATTTGCTCCAACTCCATTGAGTTTGTCCATTGAGTCAGTGATGCCATCCAACTGTCTCATCCTCTGTGGACCCTTTCTCCTCCTCCCATCAATCTTTCCCAGCATCAGGGTCTTTTCCAATGAGTCAGCTCTTCCCATCAGATGGCCAAAGTATTGAAGCTTCAGCTTCAGCATCAGTCCTTCCAGTAAATATTCAGGACTGATTTCCTTTAGGATGGACTGGTTGGATCTCCTTGCAGTCCAAGGGACTCTCAAGAGTCTTCTCCAGCCCCACAGTTTGAAGGCGCCTGTTCTTCAGTGCTCAGCTTTCTTTATGAGTCCATGGAGGAACAGAATGAAGAAAGCAGACAGGAGGAGCCACAGGGGAGAAGGAGTCAGGCTAGAGGTCCCAAGGAGGAGTCTCACATTAGAGCAATGATTTTCAATCAGGGAAGATTTTTTATTGTAACCGCTATCCCACTAGTGAGCATTTGGCAGTGCCTGAAGATGTTTCACACGCTAGTAAAGTAATGCTCAAAATTCTCCAAGCCAGGTTTCAGCAGTACATGAACCGTGAACTTCCAGATGTTCAAGCTAGTTTTAGAAAAGGCAGAGGAACTAGAGATCAAATTGCCAACATCCTCTGGATCATGGAAAAAGCAAGAGAGTTCCAGAAAAACATCTATTTCTGCTTTATTGACTACGCCAAAGCCTTTGACTGTGTGGATTACAATAAACTGTGGAAAATTCTGAAAGAAATGAGAATACCAGACTACCTGACCTGCGTCTTGAGAAACCTGTATGCAGGTCAGGAAGCAACAGTTAGAACTGGACGTGGCACAACAGACCGGTTCCAAATAGGAAAAGGAATACGTCAAGGCTGTATATTGTCACCCTGCTTATTTAACTTATAGGCAGAGTACATCATGAGAAACGCTGGGCTGGAAGAAGCACAAGCTGGAATCAAGACTGCTGGGAGAAATATCAATAACCTCAGATATGCAGATCTATACCACCCTTATGGCAGAAAGTGAAGAGGAACTAAAAAGCCTCTTGATTAAAGTGAAAGAGGAGTGTGAAAAAGTTGGCTTAAAGCTCAACATTCAGAAAACGAAGATCATGGCATCTGGTCCCATCACTTCATGGGAAATAGATGGGGAAACAATGGAAACAATGTCAGACTTTATTTTTGGGGGCTCCAAAATCACTGCAGATGGTGACTGCAGCCATGAAATGAAAAGACACTTACTCCTTGGAAGGAAAGTTATGACTAACCAGATAGCATATTCAAAAGCAGACACATTACTTTGCCAACAAAGATCCGTCTAGTCAAGACTATGGTTTTTCCTGTGGTCATGTATGGATGTGAGAGTTGGACTGTGAAGAAGGCTGAGTGCTGAAGAATTGATGCTTTTGAACTGTGGTGTTGGAGAAGACTCTTGAGAGTCCCTTGGACTGCAAGGAGATCCAACCAGTCCATTCTAAAGATCAACCCTGGGATTTCTTTGGAAGGAATGATACTGAAGCTGAAACTCCAGTACTTTGGCCACCTCATGCGAAGAGTTAACTCATTGGAAAAGACTCTGATGCTGGCAGGGATTGGGGGAAGGAGGAAAAGGGGACGGCAGAGGATGAGATGGCTGGATGGCATCACCAACTCGATGGACGTTGAGTCTGAGTGAACTCTGGAGATGGTGATGGACAGGGAGGCCTGGCGTGCTGCGATTCATGGGGTCGCAAAGAGTCAGACACGACTGAGCCACTGAACTGAACTGAACTGAACTGGAACTGAAGATGATTCTGGTTGTTTCCAGATAGAAATGGATTCGCTCCGGGTACCCATTGGGTAGGAGCTACTAAAGTCCAGTCTAGCTTTAGGTCTATTGGACAGAATGTGCTAACCATCCTTTAATGCACAGGACAGCTTCCCAAAACAAAGAACTCTCCAGCACCAAATACCCACAGCGCTGAAGGTGAGAAGTCAGATTTAGAGGACTGGCCAACACGGTGAATGTGTACAATGACTGACACGCCCTGCATAACAGTGTTCACGTTTTTTCGGCCTGCACAGGCACAAACACACCTGTGTGCCCTGCAAGCCAGTCCGAGCTCATCTACCTGGCAAAGCTCAGCACGTGGCTGCCAGTCGGCTTCCTCTGGGCTTAAAATTTTGATGAATTCTTAAGACTTTATAGCCTCGAGGGAAGAAATGAGTTAGCAAGCACACCAAGTCCAGGTTTCCTTCTCCATTACCTGTGTGATTTCAGCTTGAGTTATCATCATGTGTAACTCACGATGAACTCTCTTATGAGCTATTTTTCTTAAATTCTAGAAGTGTCAAGCCACGATTTATTTTCTTTGTCCGGTAGCCATGTGCTGGGGCAGGGGAAATTTCCCCTCTACCCTTCTTGAGTTCTTCGGGCTGACCTAAGACAGATGAACAGGAGGAAAAATACAAATTTAGAGAACTCATAGAAATAGGACCTAAGAAGTTGCAAGGAGGGCAGTTTTTGTGTTTAGACAAAGAAACAATACATTTGTGAGGAACTGAGGAGACAAATTCAGGCTTGGGCGCTTAATTATGAAGACTCTAAACAGAGTTTGAACTTGGCTGTTTAGTGCCTCTGTCCTTTCCAACTCTTTGCAACCCCATGGACTGTAGCTCGCCAAGCTCCTCTGTCCATGGAATTTTCCAGGTGAAAACACTGAAGTGGGTAGCTGTTCCATTCTCTAGGGGATCTTCCTGACCGAGGGACTGAACCTGGGTCTCCTGCACTGCCAGTAGCCTCTTTACCACTGAGCCACATTTGGGGTAGTGAATTTAAAAAGTAACAAGGTTTGTTTACAGGGATCTTTCTGTCCTGAACTGCCTGTCTCTGCCATTAAGGATTCTCCACCTCCTTGCTCAGGGAGTGCAAGTAACTTTAATTCAAAATAACCAGGGTGTCACTGCAGTGCGTCTTGGGGAGTCTGCTCTGAGCCCCAACAGTTACATCTGAGATCCTGAACCAGCGTCACTGTTTTTAGCTAATATTTGACGCCATTCTCTCCAAAGACACACCTGTTAGTGAAACTTAGGTTAGAGAAAATCTCCAGTCTGAGTACAAAGAATGCATTTTCTAAAGACAACGATAAAACTTAAGTAGTGCAGTGAGAGAGAGCCTGCCTGCCAATGCAAGAAACACAAGAGATGAGGATTTGGTCCCTGGGTTGGGACGATCCCCTGGAGAAGGAAGTGGAAACCCACTCCAGTATTCCTGCCTGGAGAATCCCATGGACAGAGGAACCTGGCGGGCTGCAGTCCATGGCGTCACACGGCTGATTGATGGAGCACGCACAGACAACAAAATTAGCTCCCAGATCGGGTGTGTAGCAAATGAACAGTCCAGCAAACTTCAGCAGAGATCACTTGCGTTCCTGAGTTTTTACCACAGTCTTTTCATTCGAGTCACTTGTAGTAAAATTCTAGCAGTGTGACAGCCCTCCAGCTTTTTGCCGTGATGACTTTGCTGTGCCGTTTGCTGCTTGCGTCTTTCGTTTGTATCTGAGGAAGCTGAGGACATTGCTTTATGAGCAGAATGAGAATTAGTTCAGCTCTGTTCTTTCTCTTTCCTCATTTATTATCCCGTCCCTGAAAAGTTGATGCCCTGCAGAAATGATGGGGCCGTCTCCTGGTACCAGCTGCATCGGCGCCCAAGGGGACCATTAGTGTTTGAGGGCAGGTGCACTATTTAAATGGTATTATCTTCAGGGTTTTGACTATGGAGGCTTTTCTCTGGAGACTTGATTTTTCAGGATAAATAAGCATAAATTTGAACACCTACCTCCACACCGGGGAGTCTTTGGATCACCTCTCCAAGCCAGCCACTTGACTTTGTATTCAGAGCAGAGAAAAAGCAAATGCTCATTTCAGGATACAGTCCTGTGTTCATGATGGAAGTGTCAAGCAGTGTCTTCCAGAAATCTCCTCTGTTCCTTCCCTGCTCAAGGAATGCCTTCTGGTATCCACTGGGCTTTGCTCTGTGCCCCAGGTGGTCTGGGCTGCCCCTCTGGTAGTCTGCATGAAGGGTGAGAAGAGGCTGAGGGCTGTCCACACCATCGGGCACTGTGAGGCTCGCCCCAAGACCAAGTTGGCTTTGAGGTTCAGGTCTCCACATTCCGCATAATTAGGAAAAAGGATTAGTCTCCCCATCAAAAAAATCGTGGAGGAATCAGTCATGCCCGGAGACACCACCATGTGTTGTGGAACCCCTCCCCGCCACTGGCTGGTGCTGGGATTTCTTGCTGTGCTTAGTTACATGTTGTCTCTTATTCTGGATGGTCAAGGAGAGCGCTACCCACTGGCTGCCTCCACGGGTTCAAATCCCGGCTGCACCACCAGCTTGATGTGAGATACGTAGCAAGTTCCCAAACCAGTTTATCTTCAGTTTCCTCTTGGTAAAACTGAGGAAATTAATAATACCTACATCCTTGGTGTGGGGAAGACTTAAGCGAGATAATGGTTACAAATTGCTTAGAACTGGAATTGATATGTGAAAATTAGTCAATTACTATGGGGGAAAGAACCTTGAATTAAGAGCGCAGAAACTGCATGGAGACAACCTAGATGTCCATCAAGAGATGAATGGATGAATAAGATGGGGTGTGTGTGTGTGTGTGTGTGTGTGTGCGCGTGCACACAGTGGAACACTACTCAGCTATAAAAAGGAATGACATGATGCCATTTGCAGCAACATGGATGCACTTAGAGATTACCACATTAAGTGAAGTGAGTCAGAGACAAAATATCATATGACATCACTTGTATGTGGAATCTAAAATATGACACAAATAAATCTATCTACAAATCATAAACAGACTCACAGACATGGAGAACAGCCTTGTGGTTGCCAAGGGAGGCGGAAGAGGGATGGGTTGGGAGTTTGGGATTAGCAGATGCAAACTATTATATTTAGAATAAAGTGACAAAGTCCTACTGTATAGCACAGGGAGCTGTATTTGATATCTTGTGATAAACCATAATGGAAAAAAATATATAAAAAAGTATATACCTATCAGTTCAGTTCAGTTCAGTTGCTCAATCCTGTCTGACTCTTTGCGACCCCATGGACTAAAGCATGCCAGGTATGTGTTTAACTAAATCATTTTGCTGTACAGTAGAAACTAATGCAACTTGTAAATCAACTATACTTCAATAAAATAAACAAAAGAACATAGCAACTGCATTCAAGTAGTTCTGGCATTTCCTGGAAGAATAGGAAGTTCATTTCCATGTAAAAGAGAGGTCTGTTCTTCAATTAACAACTCTGAGTGTCCCAAACATGAACTTTCAGAGCTTTTTCTGAGACCAGACTTACTAGCAACATTGAAGGGACTGGGCTCCCCCGCAGAGCTCCACAGCCTCCAGTCTCCCCTTCACCTCTCCCCACCTCTATTACACACACATGTCTCATACACTCGAACATCCATCCTTAGACCGAGCCGCCTCCTCCAGACTAGCATCTCCAGCTGCTGAGGGATTAAACTGAGTGAACCCACCGTCTCACCACCATCAAGGAGGAGCCAGACCTGCACCCCAGCAGACACACTCCCATGCTCTCTCAGTCCTTTTCATGGTTGATGTTATGAACATCACTGTGTGACACAGCGCTGCCAACATTCTTAAGTGTGGGAGCGCTTGTCAGCCTGATGAAAGCCCAGTGCTTTGCATCCGGTGAGAACAAGCACTTTGGAGAACAGGAACAGTTAGCCTGTTAACATGACACCTGCAGCCAGTAGAAAGGGTGAATTCTCACAACTTCAGCCTTTCCTTGCTGCTGCTGCTGCTAAATCGCTTCAGTCATGTCCAACTCTGTGCGACCCCATAGACGGAAGCCCACCAGGCTCCCCCGTCCCTGGGATTCTCCAGACAAGAACACTGGAGTGGGTTGCCATTTCCTTCTCCAATGCATGAAAGTGAAAAGTGAAAGTGCAGTCGCTCAGTTGTGTCTGACTCTTAGGGACCCTATGGACTGCAGCCCACCAGGCTCCTCCGTCCATGGGATTTTCCAGGCAAGAGTACTGGAGTGGGGTGCCATTGCCTTTTCCACAGCCTTTCCTTAGGGGGAGAAATATCTTTTAGAGAAGTGTTTCCTGGTTTTTACAACTGAAGAGAAGCGTCTGATCCTAGATGGGGAAGTTCCTGCCCCGGGTAATTCCTACCCCACTTAATACAACTCCAAGCTGCCTCTGTGCAAAGAAGTAAAGAAATTTCAGTGAAATTGCCCCAAGTCAGAATAGCCGTGAAAATCACGTGCACTCAAGGACCGAGCACATGGGTTGGTGTGCACGCCCTTCAGTGTTGCATTTGTCCAAAGAGCTCGGGGCAGCTGTGGCACAAATCACCCCCAGATTGAAGGAGCAGGCAATGATAATGCCAAAGAGACCTTGTATTTGTCCAGTACAGATGAGCTTCCATTTTGCATCTTACGTGCAACTCAGGCTCAGAGCAGCCTCTCGCTGGGACACTGCTGGTCCCCAGAGCAATTGGAAATGAAATGGTAAGCCCCACACTGGCTCTTAAAGCTTGTGCTCAGAAGAAGCACACATCACGCCCTTCACAGGTCACTGGTCAGACCAAGCCATGTGGCCAAGCTTATGGTCAGAGGAGCAAGGAAAGAAAGGGCCAACACGTATTTCAGAACAGCGATTGAGTGACTGCGACTGTTGTGTGTATATGGCTACATTGTTATCTGGTCATCTGTGGCGTACAGTTTCATCGACGGATTGCACTTGGATGTCACAGTATTCCATTTTACTCCCTGCAGTATTTAGCATTTATCAACTGGGGGAGTTTTGCAGAAACTGACACCACTGGCATTAATATGTCTCCAGTCAATAATGCATTTAATATAGTTGATCTCACATATTTGTCTCTATCTTCTTATCATCTCCTCTGTCAGCATCTCCATCTTTACTTCTTCTCAGAAGAAATCACCTAGCCCCCTGTACACCCTGAGTTTCTCTTTTCCCCAGAATCCAGGAAAGGGGTCAGTCTTCACACAGTGTCTTTTCTTTTTCTGCATTTTCTTCAATCAGCTTTGCCTGTTTCAGGCTGGAGGGTATTCCTTGCATATAGGCAGATGACCTTGGAGGGGCAAATCAGACCAGAGTCATTGTTAATCTGGAGCATTTACTTTTTCACTTTTTAGTGTGTGGGTGTGGAGGTCTGTTTGCACGATGAGCTCCCCTTTGGGTGTTTTCATAGCCCTGGTGTTGAGCTGTGACATCTCGGGCCTCATGGGAGCAGCGGCCTTGGAGACACATATGAAACTCATAGACCATCCTGCCGTATTGCTGTGGGTGCCCCTGTGCCCTGCTGCCTGGTCGGGGAACAGAGCTGTGCCTCTTATCTCAGGACCTCCATAGTCTCCCACCCAAGGATTGAAGGCTTTCTACATTATGAACGGTGTTTCTTCCACTGAAAATGTTAGTTGTTCAGTCACGTCTGACTCTTTGCAACCCTTTGGACTGTAGAGTGCTAGGCTCCTCGGTCCATGGGATTCTCCAGGCAAGAACACTGGAGTGGGTTGCCATTCCCTTCTCCAGGGGATCTTCCTGACCCAGGAATCAAACCCTGGTCTCCTGCACTGCAGGCAGATTCTTTACTGTCTGAGCCACCAGGAAGACCCCCTAGAGGCTCCGTATTAAAGAATTAAATTGATGGTTAGCAGTTTGAATTTAAAAGTATCAATTTACTGCCACCTGTGACTGAAAACACACTTTATAACTTGACTTTAGCCTTGTGTTCTCTAACTCCTCCTCGCTGGAGAGTAATCACATGTAAGTGATCATTTCTTTCCTTCCATCTTTTGTTACTGGTGTGCTCTGTAAAAGCACCCCAGCTGTCTTAATCCTTCTGCTGAGCTTACAAATTAGCCAGTAGGATGAGAAATCAGTGACCATAAAGTTGGAAGATGCAAATTTCATCAGGTCTTGACTCCCTAGTGAGTACCACCTCCCTCTACTCGCTCTGAGACAACGTTTTATCTATTTTGCACCCCCCCCCGCCCCTTTTTGGTCAAAAGTGTTTAAATTTAAATAGAATTTAATATAGCCAGGGTTTATAAAATGAGACAACAATATAGGAATGCAACGAAAGGCCTTGATGGTTTTGTAAAAGGGAACAGTGACTTGTCAAAGGGCATATTGATTTTCATCTGCTCAAAGCATTTCGGCCTCCCTACACTGTGTAACAAGCACGCTGACTTGCCCTCTGCACACAAACGCTGGCCGTTCACACGGCACACCATAGCCCCTCGCCATTCTCCGTCCTCTTGCAGTTCAGTGAAGTGACCCTTCACGGAAGGGTTTCTCTGTCAAGAGGCCTCTCCTTTCCCGCAGTGCTTCTTAACCGTCTTGGCTGTGGTCTGCGGTTGTGAGCACTGGTCTCTTTTTCTTTGTGTTTGAGTCTGAAACAGTAAGAGGCAAATTCTAGGAAGAAACCTCTTGTGGTTCCATAAAATTCGAGGAATTTACAGGGACCTGCAGACCTTCAACTCACCAAGTCTAACAGATATTTTTTTAAACAACTAAATTGAGGCTCCCAAGGCTGGAGGGATTTAACTGAGGTCATGTAGGTCGTGGTAGAGAAAGAACATGAGCTCAGATCTACGTGGACTTGGGTGCTGTCTCTACTAGGCAGTGCTGGATTTCATCATGCATAAATATGACAACTGATTTTATTGTAAAAATCAAAGTTAGATAAAGCAAGACCTTTCAAATAATAAGTAGTAACTGTGTTCTGATTGATTCCTGTAAAGCAAGATTCCTAAGGCTGGAATCTGAAGAGAAACGAACTAAATTGAATAGCAAGAAATAGCAGTAATGGCAGCTGTTACTACACCTTAGTATATACCTAGACAGAGTATTACAGAGCAGACACATCACTTTGCTGACAAAGGTCCGTCTAGTCAAAGCTGTGGTTTTTGCAGTACTCATGTACGGATGTGTGAGGTGGACCGTGAGAAAGGCTGAGCACCGAAGAAGTGATGCTTTCAAATTGTGCTGCTGGAGAAGACTCCTGAAAGTCCTTTGGACTGCAAGGTGATCTAACTAGTCAATCCTAAAGGAAATCAGTCCTGAATATTCATTAAGGACTGATGCTGAAGCTGAAACTCCGATCCTTTGGCCACCTGATGCAGAGAGTTTCCATGGTGTTGCAGAGTCAGACATGACTTAGCGACTGAGCAAAAACTATACCTTAACTTCAGAAGTGTGCAGGTGAGAGAGGCTGGTGGCAATAACAGATGGTTTTTCACTGAGACTTGCACACATGAAGCTGGCTGCAAGAGAAGGTATATCTGGGGAAAATACTGACACAGATACACACCTCTGGTGGGAGCTTTCCAAGTACAGAGGCTTCATGTTTGATTCTAAATGGATACCTGATCCTTTCATGCTGCAGGTCAATACTGAATGGCAGCATATCAGCATATCTCTTCAGTACCTCTTGTAACACAGTAGCTGCTTAGGGATCTGGTGTCTGTTTATGCCAGTGACTACTTTTTGTTGGGAAGAGAAAATGTGTAACTTATTCCTTCAATGAAAGGAATGAATACAATAGAAGGATTAATATATCGAATTGGTTTGCCATCCTGAGTTAACTGAATGGCATTTAAAATAAGAACTAGATAGAAATAAGAATTTTGAAAGAGGAAAAAAATTTTGATTCTTATGAAAGAACAAGTCCTTGTCATCCTCCTTTCCGAAAATGCAGCAGTTTTAAACATTTATCACATGCATGGTTTAAAGAAGAAACAGGATATAATGTACATCAATATATGATAGCTCAGAATTTAAGCATACATCATCTTTGCTAAAATTGGATTTTCCTGTCAACTGAAATAATCTCAAAAATGGCATAAAAATGTAAAGTTAAATATCTGCTTTGTTTCATTATGTTAGAAACAATTTGGAGTTGGAGAATGTCTTGAATTTTGATCAATAGTACATTGAAATTTACAAACTCTGTAGCTTTCTACATGGCATAATTTAAAAGTACACATTCTCAGAAAAAAATATGAATTTAATGAATATTAGTTAGAGGCTTAATAAAAAGATGTGTTAAAATGAAACTCTCAAACTATGGCTGACCTATTCACTGGATAATCTTTGAGTAGGCTGGAATTAGCCAAATTCTCTGTCACTCGACAGTCTTTTCTAAAAAGAGAAAGAAATAGTGATGGTGTACATCAATCAGTTCTGTGACGACTTGATTTTCCAAAAATCCCCTTAAGGAGTTTCTCCAGTGTATTTGGAGATAATGTAGCTAAGTCATATCCGGCATATTAAGCACTTAAGTTTGTGTGTTGCTTTCAGATAATTTGGCAGGGCACACAGCTACATTATCAAAAAGCTGAAATATTAATGGAAATATTAACCTTGTCAGATTATGAGTTGAGTTGAAATTTATCATGTGTGCCATAATATTGGGCTTTCCTTTTAGAGCACAGCACTTTATAAGGGAAGAAAGACGTATTTAAAAGTGACTTGATTCAGAATGTTCAAGTACAGACTTTCATTTAAGGCTTACCCCTTTATCCAATGCTGTGATGACCAAGAGGATGTGTGCAGACCCCAGAACACGAATTGCTGTCCATCAGGGGCACCAGAATCACGTGATAATTGAGAAGACTTGGGTTCTTTTCTTTTTTGCTGGTAGGCTGTTACCAACATCTTTATTCCACTCTAACTTCACAAAGATTCTTTAACACACACACACAAAGAAAAATTTGGTTTACATAACATATGGAGTTGATTTCCTGTATTTTTCAAACTACCTATAAAAAGCCAGTCATCTGTCTACACGTGGGACTAAATTAAAGTCCATGATTTACATTTGGTCATTAAATGAAGCTATGGGCATGAAAGAGAATTACTTTGTTTAATTCATCTTTTTTGTTCATGGAATCTGTCCTTTAGGGAAGGCTGACTCTGTGGTCTTGGGGGTTTGCATGTGTGCTAAATTGCTTCAGTTGTGTCCAACTCTGTGTGACCCTATAGACTATAGCCCACCAGGCTTCTCTGTCCATGGGACTCTCCAGGCAAGAATACTGGGGTGGGTTGCCATGTCCTCCTCCAGGGGATCTTCCCAACCTAGGGATCGAACTTGTGACTCCTGCATCTCCTGCATTTCAGGCAGACTCTACCACTGAGCCATCTGGGAAGCCCCTTGGGGTTTAGTTTCTGCCTACAAAATGTAGGCAGAAAACGAAAAAACAGTGAAAGAAGTGAAGCCATTCAGTCGTGTCCAACTCTTTGCAACCCCATGGACTGTAGCCTACCAGGTTCCTCCATCCATGGGATTCTCCAGGCAAGAATACTAGAATGGGTTGCCATTTCCTTCTCCAGGAGATCTTCCTGACCCAGGGATTGAACCCTGGTCTCCCACATTATACGCAGAGCCTTTACCATCTGAGCCACTAGGAAGTCCTGGTGGAAACGAAGTCCAGGCAGAAAATGAAGGTGCTTGCGAAAGTCTCAGTTAGGTTTACCCTGAGCAACACTCAGACGAGGATGTGAGTTTGGACATTTAGTTGGATGTGGTTTCAGGTGGCCGAGTGAGGGAGTGTGTCAGGGAGGATCCAGCTCCAGCTATTGAAAGGGGTAGCTGGCAACGGGGGCTCAATCCATCTGGAGACCCTTGGAGGGAAGAGTAGAAGATGCTCAGGTCTGCCCACCGAGGGGTGTGGATGTGGGAGCTGAGATATTTATCTACCAATCACTTCCTCATTGGTTGAGGCACAGGAAATTGTAGATTTAGAAAGGACCAGGCTGCAGGCAACCTCCAAGGAATGGAGAGGGAATATGGTTAGGATGCCAACAATATAGGCTCTGGAACCATGACTGGAAATTAATGTAAACCATGGGAGAATCGACTGATATCTTTAAATTCAACAGAAGACTGTGCTGAGTCCACAGGGACACACAAGTTATCCTCATAAGGTGATAATGCAGAAGGATGTCAACTGAGATTTGCAACCTGGTACACTTTGATTTTTCTTAGCCCTTGACTCATCCGTCATCCAACAGAAAATACAAAGCTGGTTATAATCTAATTAAGCCGATCACCAGACATCTCTGTAGACACAGATTCCACTGAGATTTCTAAATAGATAGCCTAGACCAGATTCATAATCTATTATATCCTACATGCCAGCATTTTTTGTCACTGTTTTAGAAGTTAACAAATCTGTGTTCAGGGTCTGCTTGCTTTATGATAGAGATGCAATGGCATCTCTCACTCAGTAGAAGAATTGATGCTTTTGAGCTGTGGTGTTGGAGAAGACTCTTGAGAGTCCCTTGGACTGCAAGGAGATCCAACCAGTCCATCCTAAAGGAAATCAGTCCTGAATATTCTTTGGAAGGACTGATGCTGAAGCTGAAACTCCAATACTTTGGCTACCTGATACAAAGAACTGACTCATTGGAAAAGACTCTGATGCTGGGAAAGATTGAACGCAGGAGGAGAAGAGGACAACAGAATATGAGATGGTTGGATGGTATCACTGACACGATGGACATGAGTTTGAGTAAGCTCCAGGGAAGCCTGGCGTGCTGCAGTCCCTGGAGTTGCAAAGAGTCGGACACAACTGAGCGACTGAACTGAACTGACTGACTCAGTAAAGAATCTGCCTGCAATGCAGGAGACGTGAGTTCTATCCCTGGGTAAGAAAGAATCTCTGGAGAAGGGAATGGCAACCCACTCCAGTATTCTTGCCTGGAGAATCCCATGGACAGAGGAGCCTGGCAAGGTCCATTGGGTCGCAAAAGAGTCGGACATGACTGAGCAACTAACACACAGCAACATGCCTCCTTTGTCTCCCGTCTCATCGTGCCTTAGAGGATGACCAGATGAGTCTTCTGACTTTGTTGACATCAATAACACAGTTTTCTCACTGGATTTTCTCTATTTGTTTAAATAGATTTTGAACATTATGAATACTTCATACAATTTTGACCTCACATACAATCATCCAATACAGTGATCAGTAAATAGAGAAACAGAGGCCATCCCATACAGACTTACTCAGTACTCACAGTGTGCTCAGTAGCTACCAAAAATGGAGTTGAGTGAAGGCAACATTAGCATAGCTTGGTTCCAAACTTGAAGAAGCAAAGTCTATCATCTAAGTACTTCCTTGGATGTATCACATATTTTGTGACTTTCAGACTTCCCAAATGTCTAACCATATGGTTGGTCATGGAAGCCAAAATGTAGAAAAAAGAAAGTAAGAGGCAATTACATGTATTTGATGGGTAGGTAGCAAAAGACAAATAGATGATGGAATAGCTCTACTTTGTAGTAAGATTCAAAAGGTAGTAAAGTGCCATTTATTTTAAAAATAAATCCCAGTACCTTTTCACTGGGTTCTGAGATAATAGAGGGATCAAATTTGTAGAGACACTAGATCATCAGCCAAATGTTTTGAACTCTCAATTTGCATGTAACAAGGATACAGGTTTTATTCTAAGTTTTAAAATATGGACATCCATTTTTCATGTCATTGGAAAAGACCCTGATGCTGGGAAAAATCGAGGGCAGGAGGAGAAGGGGATGACAGAGGATGAGAGGGTTGGATGGCATCAGCGACTCAATGGACATGACTTTGAGCAAGCCCCAGGAGATGGTGCTGAACAGGGAAGCCTGACGTGCTGTAGTCCATGGGGTTGCAAAGAGTTGAACACAACTGAGCAACTGAACAACATTTTTCACATTATTAGTAATTTCTTGGTATTCTGAGTTCCAAGTGGCTCCATTTCTCTGGGGTCACTTGTTCTATTAACAAACCAAAACCTGACTTGATTTCTTCTATTATTGAGCTCAGTTATTCTCTATCCTCCTGCTGTTGCTCATCTTGGCCCTTGTCTGCATACTGAGAGGTCTCACAGTTGGACAGGGTTCCTGCTCTTTCAAAATTTTGCTTTAGTCCAAAATTGGAATTCACCTCCTCACCTTTAAGCTAACATGATGCTGTTGTATTGTTAGGTCATTAGTGAAAATTGGAGAATAATGGAAGGAAATTCAAGCTCAGAATAGGGATCAAATCAAAATGTGACTTCAAGTGGTTGCCCGTGTTTACCAATGGTTTTCCAACCAGGAGACACTTTGAGTGTTCCCTTTCTCCTTTAGTGCGACCTGCTGATGTGAAGATGGGGAGAGGCAGTCATTCTTTCTCCCAGTGTCTTTGTCTGCCAAAGACAAAAACCCAAAATAATCAATGCCTTGCTTTGCGGAATAGTCAAATTTCCCTTTGGGTGAATATCACTGACCCAGATCTTGCCCAGGCCTGGTACTGATGACCAAGAAGGTCATTAATCTGATCTTAAAACATACGCCCTGCCTACCCAGGTCTCCATAAGCAGTACCAATGATGAACACAGGTTTTGAGATGAGATTTCTGTTTATTGTGCCCCAGACAAAATGTACTGCAGGGAATTCATGCATTCAGCAAATAACTACAGAGAAAATGCTACTTTCCAGGAACTCCTCTAGGAGTTGAGAAATCAAACAAAAAAAAGCCCCCCACTTAACTACCGTTCACATCACCCGTCTCTGTGAGTGCAAGGAACCATATAAAGGGTTATGTTGCCAATGTCCATAGTAAAATCTAGTGATATTGCTACACCTCCAAAAAAATTTTTTTTCTAAAAAATATGGGGACCTCTAAATCCTTTTCCCCTAAGACTGAAATATCTACACTCTTTTTCTGATATTGATATAGCACACAAAGAGAGCTCCTGGAAGCATGTGGTGCGTGGCAGGGGCTCCTGCTCTGTTAGTTCCCCTGTGTTTTCCAAGGTATGTGGATTCCTCTAAACACCAGCCTGTCCTAGTCTTATCTGACAGCTGTGCTATTAGGGACACTGTCTCCTTCATCTTTGCATTTATCATTAGTGCTCATCAAGAGTCTGGCATTCAGTGGGCAGTGATGGATGTTTCCTGATTGGGTGAATGAAGGAAGGAGAGAACAGATGACCGACACTCAGATATGCCAGTTCATGGAGAGACGCCCCTGACCACACACTGAGGCCCCGCACAGGCCCACATGGAGTCTCCTGTTGACTTTGCATCTGTGTTTTCCTGGAGCAGGCTGGGGATAGGCTGTGGTGAGGGCCATTTCATCTTCATCAAGATGTACTTCTGGCCTCCCCTCTGCTCCATCATGAAAGTTCCCCAAAGTTCCAAACTGATGTGCTGTGTGGGTGGATCCAGGGACAAACGTGTGGACCAGTGAATCTGGGGGCAAAGCCCGCTTCCCCCACCCTCCTCTACTTTCTCAGCACTTTGTGCAAAAAGAAACTTGTTAGAAAATGTGGAAGAGGAGAAAATCTTTTGCTCTACAGATGCTCATCTATATACACTGAATATCACTAGCTAAATCCACAATACCTGAGGAATATATGGTGTTTTCTATAATAGATTTATGTTTAAAGTACTCTAGAGTAAATACCAACTTTCAAAGACTGACCTTCTGTGATACTTCTTCACAAAAAAAAAAAAAAAAATACAATTTCCTTCAAGGGAATGAAAAAGTGCCATTCTAAGCATAATAAATGCATATTAACATATGTATAATATTGCATGCTATCATGTACAGGATTTACTAAATTTAAAGACTAAAAATGTAAGAAAGGCTCATGTTTTCACTTCGTGACCCCCCTATAGTTGCTCATAGATGACATTTTCTCAGAGACTAATATTTCTGACTCTGTTTTTACAATAGTTCAGAATCACGAAAAAGGATCGCACAATCACCACAGAGGAAATGAAATATCTGAAAACGTGTGACTGTCTTCTTTAGGAAATGTGGAATATTGCTTGACTTTCAAAAGTGCGATATAGCTTTACTTTATCTTTCAAGCGAACGAGTAGGCGAAAATGAGAGTCTTCTATCTCCGACTGACCACTACTTTCTGGCATCTTCGTATTATCTCCGTTTCACTCCTTTAAAATCACAATAGATAAATAATATCCTTGGGGAAATAACTACGCCTTCCTTTTCTTTGCCCACTGCAGAACACATGCTTAGAACTCAATAAATAATCTAATAACACACTCTGACCTTGGACAATTGGATTTTTTTTTAACATGTATTTCTAGACTCTGTATTTGAACTTGTTAGAGTCTTCAGATTGGCCCCGCTCGGGCCCCGTGATGGTTTCGCTCGGCCCTTGCTGTGACCCCGGAGGTGTGACCTCTCTCCTTCTTCCTTCCAACCTGGCTTCAGGAGCGGCTGCTGCTGTCCCTGCTGCCGGCACACATAGCCATGGAGATGAAAGCGGAGATCATCCAGAGGCTGCAGGGCCCCAAAGCCGGCCAGATGGAGAACACCAACAACTTCCACAACCTCTACGTCAAGCGGCACACCAACGTCAGGTACGCGGCGCCGTCCTCCCTCCTCGGCGAGGCTGGGGAGCCCGACGCCAGGTGGCGGATGTAAGTCACCGGAAGTGCCCATCTTACAGCGTCACGTGCCCTTCGGGGCTGTTCATCTTGGCGCAAAGCATAGTGTCCACTCCACCTACCTGTGTGTGAGGGCCTCTGTCGTTCAGATAAGAAACAGACCCTTCTACTTGTGGCATTTTGGAACCAGCCGTTGCAAAGGGGAGAGAAGTGGCCGGTGGGGCCTTCATTCTGGGAACTCTCGGGTCGGATCTCACTGTGTCCCAGGCACCCAGGACTCTGTATGTCAGTAAGATTAGGGAGTTGGTGGGCTCTAGGCACAAGGACTGGTTCCTCAAGATGGACTTGGCAGGGGCAGGGCTCGAGGAGCTAGCACTTTGCAGGGCGGCTGAGTATCCTGCTGTCCATCAGGAATGCCGTAGGGGGAAGGCGGGGGGGCTGGAGGGGGACGTCTCTGGGTATGGCTAGTACCCAGCATCATAGGTGATGGCGTGCACCCTAATCAAATTACAGTGAAAGTTACAGCTTGTCCAGGAGTGGCAGTCATAGATGCTTCGCAGGGAGCCATTCCTGGAATCTTAGTAACTGGAAAACTAACAAGGGGTTGTGGTCAGAAGGGAGGTCGTGTAAGGCCTCTTCTCCTCTGAGCTCTGGACGGGAGCCAGGTGGGCCCTCACTTCAGTCTGGGGTGGGTGCTCCGTCTCATGCTCCCCATCGTCTCTGGCCCCTCCAGACTAGGCACTCTGGTCCTCACCATTCTCCATGCCCACCTGTTTCTGATCCCAATTCTCTGGAGGCCTGTCCTTCTATCTGTTCCATTGTGTTACAGTGGTGCTTGCTCTTCTGGCTGGGTTATCTCAGTGAGTAACCTGTGCCTGCCTCATTCATCAGGTTACTCCTTTAGTTGTCAGGGTTACTCGCCCCTCCATTCAACAGTTTATTAACAACAATCACAAGCAAAACTGAAATTGTGTAGCTCATCATCTAGAATCAAAATCAGGCTGTTTGCCCCCAACTCCAGACTTTTTCCATTGCGTGTTGCTGCCTTGGGTCTGATCACTTCAGGTCAAGGATTTCTGAAATTGATTAATAAGAAAGAAATTTAACTGTAGCTTAAAATAAAAGTGAAAATGTTAGTCACTTAGTCGTGTCTGACTCTGTGTGACCCTATGAACTGTAGCCAGCCAGGCTCCTCAGCCCATGGAGTTCTCCAGGCAAGAATACTGGAGTCGGTTGCCATTCCCTTCTCCAAGGGATCTTCCCGACCCAGGGATCAAAGCCAGGTCTCCCACATTGCAGGTGGATTCTTTACCATCTGAGCCACCAGGGAACCCCTAACTGTAGCTTGAATGCATTGCTAAGACAAATCTCAATTTGACACATGATTTTAGAAACAGGTGTGGCCCAAGCACACAAAGAGCTAATATACAATAAAAAATGTATATTGAGAGGAAGATAACAGAAAAAAGTTGCATATCAATGAGGAATCAGAAGTAAATTTTTTTAAGTCCCCATCATTTTTTGGAATAATAGGAAAGAACTATGGGTGTATATGTATATACGTGTGTGTGTGTGAGTGTGTATAAACACAGAGAGAACATTCATACATATTAATGAGTGAAATTATTTAAAACACTAGCTTGCCTTTAGGTTTTTAAGCATTTTGCCTACATGATTAAAGAAAAAAAAATTTGTAGTATCTGATAAGTTGTATTTTACTAGAAATTGATCTTTCTAGCCTTTAGTTCAGTTCAGTCTCTCAGTCATGTCTGACTCTTTGCGACCCCATGAATCACAGCATGCCAGGCCTCCCTGTCCATCACCAACTCCCGGAGTTCACTCAGACTCACGTCCATCGAGTCAGTGATGCCATCCAGCCATCTCATCCTCTGTCCTCCCCTTCTCCTCCTGCCCCCAATCCCTCCCAGCATCATAGTCTTTTCCAGTGAGTCAACTCTTCACATGAGGTGGCCAAAGTATTGGAGTTTCAGCTTTAGCATCAGTCCTTCCAATGAACACCCAGGACTGAGCTCCTTTAGAATAGACTGGTTGGATCTCCTTGCAGTCCAAGGGGCTCTCAAGAGTCTTCTCCAACACCACAGTTCAAAAGCATCAATTCTTTGGTGCTCAGCTTTCTTCACAGTCCAACTCTCACATCCATACATGACCACTGGAAAAACCATAGCCTTGACTAGACAGACCTCAATTGTCTGAAAATCAGGAATGGCCCTTCCATCTCCTACAATATTTTTAAGACACTTATTGGTATTCAAAATGTGTAAAAATAAATATTAATATGTCTGTATCTAAAGAGGATCACAGACTCTAAGTAGTTGTGATATAGTCCAGGAACACTAGACCTGCAAAAATAACATGACATGACCAATTTCAGGCAGTTGATAAATAATCTGCATAATACCTGTATTATCGATTTCTATGTAACAAATTACTCCAAAACTTAGTGGATTTAAAGAACAATAGACATCTCACAGTTTCTGTGGGCTGGAGTTTTGGAGCATCTTAAATGGTTCTGGCGCAGACTTCCCCATAAGGCTTCAGGCTGCTGGGGGATCTGCTCCCAATGTGGCTTCTCACCTGGTGAGCAGGTTAACTTCATGTTGGCTGAAGGCCTCAGATCTTCACCACTGGACCTCTTCACAGGTTCTTGAGTGTCCTCACAATATGGCTGCTTGCTTCCCCAGAGGGAAGGATCCAAGAGAGAGCCGGGTGGAAGTTGCTGTATCTTTTATGAAAGGTCATTTCTTGCTATTCCTACAGTATTCTATTAGTTACACAAGTCACTCCTACCCGTTATGGGGAGGAACAATACAAGGGAGGCGAGGATGACTGAGGCCATCTTGGAAGCCAGGTACCACACAGTCTAAGGCAAAGGGTTGGTGAAGCAGCTTCGGCTGCCTTCAGAGATTGTATACAATATGTTTGCAGTATTTAATCAAATTTAAATTCAGAAAATATATTTGGCGTCCTAAAGAAAAGTGTTAATGTTAGTTGCTCAGTGGTGTCTGACTCTGTGACCCTTAGACCGTAGCCCACCTGCTTTCCCCCAAGTCCATGGAATTTTCCAAGCAAGAATACTGGAAAGGCTTGCCATTCCTTTCTCCAGAGGATCTTCCCAACTCATGGATCAAACCTGAGTCTCCTGCATTGCAGGCAGTCTTTACAGTCTGAGCCACGAGGGAAGCTCCTAAAGTAAATACATAACTTAAAACTTAAAAATACAGAAACTTAAATGTCATGTAGTACCAATTAATTTTAAAAGAAATCTGAAACCTCTGGCCTTTTCATCCTGAGGCAGGATGTGGGCATGGGTATACAAATATCTGAGTTCCTGCTTTTGGTTCTGTGGGGTGTATACCCAGCAGTGGGATTGCCAGTTCATCCAGTAATTCTGTGTTTCATTTTTTTTTAAAGAAACATCATACTCTTTTCCATAGTGCCTGTGCCATTTTACATTTCCCCTAGCGTACTTACCAGTTCTAATTTCTATACATCCTCAGCAGCACTTGTTATTTTCTTTAAAAAGAAAAAAAAGATATCCCAATGAGTGTTAATTGGCAGTTATTTTTGTTTCATGGCCCATCTTAAACCATACCATATGTATTACCTGAAACTCAAATTCCCAGCAGGAATTTTAGGCTTCTTTATTAGGTCCTTGGGGCTTCCCAGGTGGTACAGTGGTAAAGAATCCACCTGGCAAGTCAGGAAATACAAGAGAAGTGGGTTCAGCCCCTGGGTGGGCAAGATCCCCTGGAGGAGGACGTGGCAACCCACTCCAGTATTCTTGCCTGGAGAATCCCATGGACAGAGGAGCCTGGTGGGCTGCAGTCCCTGGGGTCTGAGTCAGACACAACTGAACACAGTGCACATATTAGGTCTTTATATAAAACATAAGCACGTTCTATGTAGGTAAAGTTGTAATGCACACACAGGTGTTGTGTTCTTCTATCCTGATTCATCAAGGTTAGCTTGATGCACACAAAACTCTAAGGAATCTCGCATTTGCCCCCCAGCCTATACTTGCCATGAGGGGAAGCTGTGCTGTCACTTCCTTAGTGACTGTGTCCCAGATTCTTCACCACCCCTCAGTTCAGTTCAGTTCAGTCGCTGAGTTGTGTCCAACCCTTTGTGACCACATGGACCACAGCACGCCAGGCCTCCCTGTCCATTGCCAACTCCTGGAGTTTGCTCAGACTTATGTCCATTGAGTCGGTGATGCCATCCAACCATCTCATCCTCTGTCGTCCCCTTCTCCTCCTGCCTTCAATCTTTCCCAGCATCAGGGTCTTTTCCAATGAGTCAGCTCTTCGCATCAGGTAGTCAAAGTACTGGAGTTTCAGCTTCAGCATCAGTCCTTCCAATGAACACCCAGGACTGAGCTCCTTTAGGATGGACTGGTTTGATATCCTTGCAGTCCAAGGGACTCTCAAGAGTCTTCTCCAACACCACAGTTCAAAAGCATCGATTCTTCGGCGCTCAGCTCACCACCCCTACGACTCTGTTTTATGGCATTCTACTGTTTGCCTTTATTGTACTTGTTATTACTGTAACTGGACATTAGCTGGCATCCTTCCTTGTTTAATGCTTCCCCCAAACTCAGCTCTGAGCTTTAGGAAGATGCATCTCCTTTCCTGGAAGATAGTAAAGAACCCAAAATTTTGTCTTTCAATCAGAATTTATTGATGTCTTTCAATCAGGATTTAACTTTTATGATTTTGCTTCTTCTACTTAGGAATGCTTACAATACAAAATCACGTACATGTTTACACCCGTGGCGGATTCATGCTGATGTACGGCAAAACCAATACAATAGTGTAAAGTAATTAGCCTCCAATTAAAGTCAATAAATTTTAAAAATAAATAAATTAATAAAATCACGTAACAGTTCAAACAGAAACATACTCCTTTGATATCAGAATTATGACACTGTAACGAACTGTCAGGATGAAGACCACATAAGCCAGAATGGGAAGGAGAGGCTGGCCCTGAGAGGAGAAATGTTGTCAGTAAGAATGGACTAGAATAGAGAGAGTGTATCACAAGGCTTTCTTCCCCGATCTTAATTATAAAAATGTAACATCAAAAAAATTAATGGGAAAGTTTAGCAACATGTTTATGTATTCCATACCCAGGGGAATGATGTTTTGCAAAAATATAAAGCGTAAGAAATCATCCTCTTTTAATGGGAAAGACTACCATTGCTTTCTTAGCGAATATAAACTTGCAAATATGGCACCCACTGGTTTGTTCCCACAGTATCCTCTATGCGGACATTGTTGGGTTCACCCGTCTGGCCAGTGACTGCTCCCCTGGAGAGCTCGTCCATATGCTGAATGAACTCTTTGGAAAGTTCGATCAAATTGCAAAGGTGAGTATTAGTGATTGCTTTCTATTTTGAGGGTATATAAAATTGGGGCTTCCCTTTTCTTGATCCTTACCAGGTTTTTGCCTCTTCATAAAAGCATCCTTTAGGAATCTTATTTATAGATTTGTTGGATTTATTTGCCATTGATAAGTCTCAGACCTACATTGGGAAAGAGAAATGCTGTGGCATATAATTAGCATATGCCTTCGTTTATTTTTAAGACTCTGGCTTATATATAATTCAGCACACATACAATAAATACATTCAAGATAACAAGACTTGATTTGCACATCTCTCTGCACTGTGCTGTTCTTAGCTTCTCTTTTTAGGCATTTTGATGTCGATGAGTTGGAAACGTAATTTCCTCTCCAGTTGTAACCTTTACATATTCACAGTGTTAAGCGGCATGCTGGGAAAATCCTGAAGACAGGATGCATCCCTTCTTCCTAAGGCCTTATTTACTGCTGTCTCATTTTCATCCATTGGCCTTTGTGCCACTTGCAGAAATGTAAGCTCAGTATTCACTGTTCATATGCTCATTTGTGGGGAGTTTCATAGAGAAGAAATGATGACAGCTGATTTAAAACCATACCAGATCTCACTCCAGACTTATTTATTGGAACAATTAAGATTTCTGGTGGGAATATTGGTGTTTTTTCTTGCTTGCTAGCCCTCTATTTCTGTCTCATAAAATGTTCCTGGCCTTAATTTTTGTCTTTGAGTGGTTCCCAACAAAAATCCTTTATTATGCTTATCAAAATGTATTTTTATACATTAGGAAGAGTTAGTTCCAAGTTTAGTTCATGGTGAAATTTCCCTTACACTTAAACAACAGAGAACATTCCAGCCAAGCTCCTAGGCACAAATCTGGCTTTCAGATGTTCAGAGTCACTCCTGGGTCAAGCTCCCCATGAGATGCCTTATGTTGCCCAACTGACCATGACAAATCTCACTGGGGATTCTAAAAAATTCACTGAGAGTACAGCTCTGTTTCCTTCCTTTACCAAATCAAAGGAAAAGGTTGAGTTGGGGTTGAGAGGGCTCATCTTTAGAAAAAAAAAAGAAAGAAAACAATGTCTTGACTATATTCTCCATGAAGGAGCAGCCAGTTGTCTATGTTGCCAGTTATTGGTTCCTTGTGACCTAAGGGGGGAAAAGGAAATACTTGTCAATGAATGATTATTAAACCAAATAAACACATAGAGAGATTATCTGTTAAAAAATAATATCTTAAAAGTTTGAGTTAATAAAAGGTCATTTCTGCTGCACTGCCTGGTGACATGTCAGGAAGAAACTTTCCAATCTTGGCCAGTGACAGCAGGGTTCTGGTGTTCTGATGGCATTTTCCCTGCGTGCAAGGCTGTGTCCAAATTACTTCTCTTTAAAAGGACACCAATCATACTGGATTAGGGGCCCACCCTACTCCTGTATGGAGAAGGAAATGGTAACTCACTCCAGTATTCTTGCCTGGAAAATTCCATGGACAGAAGAGGCTGGTGGGCTACAGTCTATGGGGTCACACTGAGCAAGAAACACTTTCTACTCTGGTATGACCTTATCTTAACTAATTACATCTACAATAACCCTCAGTTCAGTTCAGTCACTCAGTCGTGTCTGACTCTTTGTGACCCCATGAATCCCAGCACGCCAGGCCTCCCTGTCCATCACCAACTTCCAGAGTTCACTCAGACTCACATCCATCGAGTCAGTGATGCCATCCAGCCATCTCATCCTCTGTCGTCCCCTTCTCCTCTTGCCCCCAATCCCTCCCAGCATCAGAGTCTTTTCCAATGAGTCAACTCTTCGCATGAGGTGGCCAAAGTACTGGAGTTTCAGCTTTAGCATCAGTCCTTCCAAAGAAATCCCAGGGCTGATCTCCTTCAGAATGGACTGGTTGGATCTCCTTGCAGTCCAAGGGACTCTCAAGAGTCTTCTCCAACACCACAGTTCAAAAGCATCAATTCTTCGGCACTCAGCTTTCTTCACAGTCCAACTCACATCCATACATGACCACTGGAAAAACCATAGCCTTGACTAGATGGACCTTTGTTGGCAAAGTAATGTCTCTGCTTTTCAATATGCTATCTAGGTTGGCCATAACTTTTCTTCTAAGGAGTAAGCGTCTTTTAATTTCATGGCTGCACTACTGCCAAATAAAGTCACGTTTACAGGTACCAGGGGTTAGGATTTCAGCATATGAATTGGAGGAGGACAGAGTTTATATCACATAGAAGAGGTAATTGGTATGATTTCCTGCTCCTGTCTGATGATTATAACAAAGGAACGTCCAGGCAATATCAGTCTGGACTAGGATAGCTTGGTCCATGCATTGTTGGTCACAGGGGCAGCGTGCTTTGGATATCAGTTCATGTTTCATAGTTCAGATCATGGAGTCAGAGAGCTTTGTAAGCAAACAGCTCAGTCCATTGAGTGAATGCTATGGAAAGCACAGTAGTTTACATTAAGGAACTCAACATCATTGCTCATTCACTGTGATATTTTATCCACTTTAATGAGGTATAGTTGGCATACAAAAAGCTGTACATATTTAATATACATGCAACTTATCAAACTTTAGGGATACACCCTTGAAACCATCACTACAATCTATGCCATAAACATCTATTACCTACAGATCTTCACTTTGCCCTTTTAATTTATTATTATTATCATTATCATCATTGTATTATTATTTTGTGATTAAATACTTAACATCAACCTTTGCAGCCTGTGGTTAGGTATACAGTATAGTATTATTAGCTATAGACACTGTGCTGTCCAGTAGATCTCTAGGACTTACTTATCATGCGTAACTGGAACTTTTACTTTGACCTTTTCCTTTGACCAACACCTCCCCATTTCCCCCTCTCCCAGGCCTGGAAACCAGCATTCCACACTCGGTTTCTGAGTTTAACAATGAGATTCCTCATATAAGTGGTATCATGTGACATTTGCCATTCTGTATCTGGCCTATTTCACTTTATTGTTGTTCAGTCACTCAGTCGTGTCCAACTCTTTGCAACCTCATGGACGATAGCACACCAGGCTTCCCTGTCCATCACCAGCTCCTGGAGTTTGCTCAAACTCATGTCCGTTGAGTCAGTGATGCCATCCAACCATCTTATCCTTTGTTGTCCCCTTCTCCTTCCTTCAATCTTTCCCAGCATCAGGGTCTTTTCTAATGAGTTGGCTCTTTGCATCAGGTGGCCAAAGTTCTGGAGTTTCAGCTTCAGCATTAGTCCTTCCAATAAATATTCACGACTAATTTCCTTTAGGATTGACTGGTTTGATCTCCTTGCAGCCCAAGGGACTCTCAAGAGTCTTCTCCAACACCACAGTTCAAAAACTCAAAGAAGGCTGAGCGCTGAAGAATTTATTTCAATTAACAAATCAAATTCAACAGCACATTAAAAAAATCATATACCATGACCAAATGGGATTTATCTCTAGGATGCAAGTTGGATGGCATAGCAAATCAATTGATGAGATATATATATATATATATATATATATATATATATATATATACACATACATACTGCATTAACATAATGAAGGATAAAAAACACATGTTCATCTCAATCAATTGCAGAAAAAGCATTTGACAAAACTGAACACCCTTTTATCATTAAAAACTCTCAACTAATAAGAAGGAACTCAGCTCAACACAATAAAGCTATATATGAAAAGCCCACTGTGAACATCATATTCAGCAGTGAAAAACTGAAAGCTTTTCTTCTAAGACTGGGGAGAAGACAAGGACACCTGCTCTATCCAGTTCATTTCAACATAGTGCTGGAAGTTCTTGACACAGGCCTTAGGCAAGAAAAAGAAATGCATTCAAGTCAAAAAAGTAGTAAAATTATTACTTTTTGCATATTATATGACCTTATATGTAGAAAACTTTAGAGTCCACAAAAATTTGTTGTTGGTGGTGGTTGGTGGTTTAGTTGTGAAGTCATGTCTGACTCTTGCAACCCCATGGACTGTAGCCCACCAGGCTCCTCTGTCCATGGGATTCTCCAGGCAAGAATACTGGAGTGGGTTCCCATTTCCTTCTCCAGGAGATCGTCCCAACACTGGGCTTGAACCCGGGTCTCTTACCTTGCAGGCAGATTCTTTACCAACTAAGCTAGGAGGGAAGCATAAAAATCTGTTAGTACTAATAAACTCAGTAAAGTTGCAGGATACAAAATATGTGTACAATAATCTGTTGTGTTTCTATACACTAACAATGAAGTATCTCAAAAGAAAATCAAGGAAACAATTCCATGTACATTATCATCAAAAAGAATGAAAAACTTAGGGATAAACTTAACGAAACAGACTGTGTACTCAGTCGTGTCTGATTCTTTGCGACCCCATCAACTGTAGCCCATAAGGCTCCTCTGGCCATGGGATTTTTACCAGCAAGAATACTGGAGTGGGTAGTCATTTCCTGCTCCGGGGAGTCTTCCTGACCAGGGATCAAACCCACGTCTTCTACGCCTCCTGCATTGGCAGCAGTTCTTTACCACTGCACCGCCTGAGCAGCCCTAAGCAAGCACGTGAATGACTTACACACCAAAAACTATAACACACTGATGAAAGAAATATAAATAGACACAAGTAAGTAGGAAGATACTCCGTATTCACGGATTGGAAGAATTAATGTTGTTAAAATAATACCCAAAGCTATCTACAAATTCAATGCAATCCCGATCAAAATCCCAATGTGGTTTTTACAGAAATAGAAAAAAATCAATCCTAAAATTTATATAGAATCACAAGAGACCACAGATATCCAAAGCAATTTTGAGCAAGAAGAACGAAGCTAGAGGCTTCAAAATTCCTGATTTCAAAATATCTTCCAGGTACAACAATTCAAACCAGTAGGATACTAAGAACAGACATATAGAGCAACAGAACACAATAGAGAGACCAGAAATAATCCCATGTAACTGGTCTTTGATAAGGGTACCAAGAATTCACTGTTATTAATCTTACTGCTTCTAGACTCAGAATACATATTTAGGAAGTGAAAGTCGCTTAGTCGTGTCCGACTCTTTGCAACCCCATACTATACAGTCCATGGAATTCTCTAGGCCAGAATACTGAAATGGATAGCCTTTCCCTTCTCCAGGGGATCTTCCCAACCCAGGGATCGCACCCAGGCCTCCCACATTGAAGGCAGGTTCTTTACCAGCTCAGCCACCAGGGAAATCCAAGAATACTGGAATGGGTAGCCTATCCCTTCTCCAGGGGATCTTCCCAACCCAGGAATCGAAGAAGGGTCTCCTGCGCTGCAGGCAGATTCTTAACCAACTGTGCTATCAGGGAGATAAACCTGATTAATAAACAATGTTTTTCCTTTTTATTATATAAAATTGCTATCAAGATTTATTAACACATCCTCTACAGTGCTGTAGATAAGCATGAAAGTACACAAGCTCTCTATGAGACAGGGAAAGAAACATGCAAAAACCTTCAATAAATCTAATGCATGCTTTAAGGACAAAAAGATCTTATGTTCATTTTGTTATTTCAAATATTTTCAGTTTATCCATAAGCCTGTGGGTTAAGAAGGGGAAAAAATCTGTGTTTGGTACTTCTTTATGTATTTAAATTTGAGTGAAGAGTCTATAAGCTAGTTGAAAAGGTTAGAAATGGATGTAGGATTAATTCATATGAATGAAATTGATCTTGATATTGTCATATAAATACAACCCAGCCAAGAAAAATGAGTTTGTCTAACTTGATATTAAAATGGTTTAACCTAAGGGCAGAATTAAGTTTTAAATCACTTGGCAATGTTGAATGGTGGCTCATTATACTGCATTACACTGTAGTGATGTTTATCAGAAGCTACATGTCTGCAGGTAAGAATTTGCTTCAGCTTTGAAAGAAGTGAGGAAAACCATGAATGTAGTAGGAAATGACATACAATTCTAATTCCAGTTGAGTTCTGATCACCATTTTCTATCCTGAAAGATTCTGCTCTGCACAGAACGCTTCATTTCACTGTCAGTATTTGAGGATGTTCAGACTATAAAGCATGGGCCTATCTTCACATTTCTCTGCTAAGTGTAATTCATTCCAAAATATTCTCTCAGCCTTCCCCTCCCACTCCTTACCATCATCCTTCCTGCTTTGGCAGAGGGGTGTGTGGGTGAGGGTGGCTTAATCTTGATGGGCAATTAAGAGAAATTGAACTAGTTTACGGCTTCTCAGGTTGGCACGGTGGTAAAGAATCCACCTGCCAATGCAGGAGATGCAAGACACAAGGGTTCAATCCGTGGGTCGTGACGATCCCCTATGGAGGAGGGCATGGTAACCCACTCGAGTATTCTTGCCTGGAGAACCCCATGGACAGAGGAGCCTGGCGGGCTACAGTCCATAGGGTCTCAAAGAGCTGGACATGAGTGAAGCCACTTAGCACACAAGCAATGCAGTTGAAATTCTGTGACTTCTTCTTTCAGGAGAATGAATGCATGAGAATAAAAATTTTAGGAGACTGCTACTACTGTGTGTCCGGACTGCCTATATCTCTCCCTAACCATGCCAAGAATTGTGTGAAAATGGGACTGGATATGTGTGAAGCCATAAAGTAAGTGTGATGAGTAGTAAGAGCCTTTTAAACTGCATAATACATTTTCATTGTTGGTCTTACAACTGTTTCTGGTTTTTTGTCTACTGAAACTATATACGTGATTGTTCATTTACACAGAAACGGGCAAAGACTCATTTATTGGCATGTGAGAACTCAGTCCAGAGTCAGGCTCTGTGTTTTGTATTGTTGTTATTAATCTTATTTTACAGGAACATGGTGTTAGAAATCTATGGGAAGGGGCTGTGTCATTAATTTCAAAGATAATTTCTTTGTAAACAATTGAAAAGTCTCTTCCGATCTTAAGGGACAATTTTGTACTCTTAATGTCTGTCTTGATTTTTGACAAGGACATATAAATTGTAAGAGAGAAAGTAGTTTTTACCACCAGACTGCAATGAAGAGGAGAATCTAGCCCAGAATAACTCCATCTAGTCAAACACACTCAGCTCTGTGAATTTAGTTTCAGTTTTTATCCGTAATAATTTTCCGCTTTGTATCTATAGTTTCTTTCATTGTAAGATTTGTAGAGAATATTTGCTTACAAAGAATAATGGTATCATTACAGCTGACAAGTGTAGTGTGAAAATGTGAGCTACAAAGTGAATTTTCACTGCTGATACCGCATACTTCTCTATAAGTGCCTTCACAGAAGCCCTGATAGTCTTATAAATGATAAAAAGCTCTTGTTTGTTGATTGTTTGATTGAAAACTTTGAGTTTAAGGGTTTTTTGGTAGGGGATTGCCTATTTTTGGTCAAGTGATTTTCTCTTCTCCTCCGCATATTTTTGTTCTAAATGGGATGGGAATTATGTGCTTGATGTTCGAATTCCTTTTCTCGGGGTTGGGGTAACTGGGATGTTAAGTGAGAAAGCAACAAATCAAGTTAGTTGTCACTGTGTTTAGCCCACTGTGGTGTTGGCCGTGGGCTGAAATGGACTGAGAGGTTTGACGGTGGGTTTCCAGTGCTTTCCAGGGAAGGATGATGACACCTCCAGCCTCAGCAGAATCCGCGGACCTGAATGTCCAGACTCACTAGCTCAGCAGTGTCGGGGCCGCTACGTGGCAGTCAGGACTGGGTGGGCAGAGACATAGGGAAGAAAGGAGGGAAGAGTCGAGACAGCAGAGGTGGGCAGTGTGGCCTCAGCTTGCCACCTGAAGTACTTTGTATGGGAATTAGCCGTCCCCCCTGCTTCTCCCCCAAAATAAATCATCTGTCTTCTTGGAGGTATAAGAAAAAAAAAAAGCTTTTCAACTGTATTCTAAAAATCATTAACTATTCAAGACATTACAGGTCTAGATGTAAGTGCATTCAATCCATGTAAAATTAACAGATTTTCTCACATTTGTAACCACCCCTGGAAGCCACGTTCATGTTTAAAACCAAACGTGAGAGGAAACAGGCTCTATGGATGGGTTTTGTGAAGGATGACATTTTGTGACTCAGTAGCGCATTCGATTCAACAAAATACCCTTTTGTTGTTGTTTAGTCGCTCAGTCGTGTCTGACTCTTTGTGACCCCGTGGACTGTAGCCTCCAGGCTCCTCTGTCCATGGAATTCTCCAGGCAAGAATACTGGAGTGGGTAGCCGTTCCCTTCTCCAGGGATCGAACTTAGGTCTCCTGCATTGCAGGCAGATTCTTTACCATCTGAGCCACCAGGGAAGCCCAGGGAAAGAGCGAACACCTCGGCAAATTTTGGAAACTCTTTGTTCTCTCTTACATACAAAAGCAAGCATTTCCATTCCCATTTCTTAAGCCATAAGATGAGAATAAATACAGGAATTTCAGTTTTTGAAGCTGGTGAGGAGAAAGTGTACACTTAGCACTTGAAATTTTGCCAGATGACCTCTAGTTTTCCTGGGAACCAGCAACATGAATCCAGGGATGTCTGTCCGTGGTTTTCCCTCCGTGCGGGGACCTCCACATTTATTCAGAGCCTCGTTCCCTGTTAGCTAGGTCAACACTGCAGAAGTTCTTTGGCTGCAGTTTTGGAATATTCCCGGCATTTAAAGAGACGTTTTTCCCCCCTTTCATGAAAATGTAAACTGTTCTTAATCAAGGCAGTGCTCTCAGAACCCTGATTTTGTAAGTGATTAAAGCTCCTCTTAAATTAGAAAGATTGTCTACTATTAGCGCAAACTCTAAGCCATCATTTCGACATTTGTCTATGGATCACACAGATTTCATCTGCATCTACATGCATTAAAATGTTTCTGGTCAGTCAGTTCATCTGAACCCTTGATCAACTCATTTTTCTAAAACAGACATGAAGCCCATGAAGACGGTTATTTCAAAGACTCGAGTTACTAACCAGTCACTGCTATCAGACTGGCTTTATGACTACTCCTGGATGCTGTCAGGAAGCAGGACTCAGGGGGATGGGGAGCAGAGATGAACCAGCCTGAGCAAGCCTGGGGGGACCAGACACCCCCCAGCAGCCGTTTGCACTCAGAGCTACTGTGGGCAAAGCGGCAAGGCAAGCCTCCTGTGTCATGGAGATGCTCCTTCTGGGAGCAGGATTGAAGGGTGTGGACGACTTGCAAAGTACTTGATATAGGTTGTCATTTTATGACAAAATATAAACAGAAAAGGACGATAGAAAGGGAAGGGAAAGAAACAGCCTCTGTACTATTTTCTCAGGAAGTCATTTATTTTTATATCATGGACCCATTTCTTCTTATCATAGTATGCTCGGATGGTTCTGCTTCATCACTGAAGCTTGACGCTCATTGTTCATTGTTGTTCGTTCTTCAGTTGCTCAGTCGTGTCCGACTCTGCGACCCCATGGACTGCAGCACACCAGCCTTCCCTGCCCTTCACCATCTCTCAGAGCTTGCTCAAAGTCATGTCCATTGGGTCGGTGATGCCATCCCACATGCGTACCCGTGTTATTTTGAGATGGTTCGGGTTCTACTGCATCCCACACCTGGGAACCCTTCCTCTTAACTGCTGCAATCAATGTCATCACTTCCCTCCACGTTTCTTCCTGGGGTGATTCGCTCCATGGAATGAGGGACACCTTCCTGCTAGGGACACCTTTTTCTTTTACAACTATATTTTAATCGATAAACATATTTAACTGGCAGAAACAAATAGGCATCACCAATCATTGCCATTTTCCCTTAAAAGAAGTTGTCTTTTTTTCTTTTATTTTTAATTGGAATGTAATTGCCTTACAATGTTGTATTCATTTCCACTATGAAGTGAAGTGAATCAGCTATATGTATATGTATATGTATATGTATATATATCCCCTCCGTCTTGGACCTCCCCCTTCCCTCCCCACCCCACCCCTCTGGGTAATCACAGAGCACCGAGCTGAGCCCCCTGTGACAGCATCTCCCCACTAGCCATCTGTTTTACACATGGTCGTGTATATATGTCTGTCCTAATCAAAGGAAGTTATTCATTTGTCTTTTTCAATGAGTTGGTGACAGGATCCTAAAGTATTTTTTAAGTGGTTTTTAAAAATTCATTTCTTTTTAATGATACCTTATGCACCATTAAAGCTTCTTAAAGAGTACTCGCTTCTCTTTTTTGTTACAGAAACATGCACAGTGGAAAAGCATTCAGCTTGTGGTTATTTTTTTTTTAATTCCTATTCAGGCTGAAGTCATTTAAGCTCACAAATAAGCCTTATTGTCTCATCAGCAGAAAATATTCCTTGGGGACATACGCTATGCTAATAAGCATTAGAGTTGCTAATGGCATCTAAGATTGTTTCTGACAGTACAAGGCAATGTCTCACGAGTCTAGTATGAAAACTTCAAGGAGGGGGTTAGCACATGATGGGTGCTTGATATGTATTGGTTGGAAAAGTAGAAGCTAAAACCAAAATGTTGCATCACGGCCCTAGCCAGCCTGAGGCTTTACTGGCTGGAGCATTGGCTTGGTACTGATGGGTTAGCCTGGTAATAACTGGAGAGAAAAACCCTTTCAATGGCCTCAGAGCAGCAATCTTCCACCACAGAAGGAACTCATGACCATTATTTCCAACAGTCTGAGACATTCTGAATAATAAAATGCCCAGAAAATCAGCCAGGAACGACAGGAAGAAGAGACTGGCCCTGGAGGGTGATGTGACTTTCCTTCTCTCTAGGAAAGTGAGGGATGCCACCGGAGTGGACATCAACATGCGCGTGGGAGTGCATTCTGGGAACGTGCTGTGCGGCGTGATCGGGCTGCAGAAGTGGCAGTACGACGTGTGGTCACATGACGTCACCCTGGCCAACCACATGGAAGCTGGAGGGGTCCCTGGGTAAGGCAGGACATGGGCTTCCTCTCATCCAGCAGGCCCTGGGCTTAGGATCCGAGGTCCGCAGGCTGAGAGCTGACTGCTCAGTGCTCGGTGACTTCTGCTGCCCTGGTTACTACTGTGTTACTCCGTGACCTCTTCCATTAACCAGATGGATGTGAGCTCTCAGGCCCCAGTTCCACCACCCCTGGGACCCATGGTTAGAGACAGGATGTCAGATCCTGAATTACAGACTTTCACTTAATTGCGTATTTATGAATAGAGACCTAAGTTAAAGATGGCTTATAATGCACTAGAGATATGTGGCCTTTCTGTATTATTGGTCACCTCTGAAACCAGTCCTATTAAAATAAGCAGATGGTACCATCTGGACAGATGACAAGAGAATCTTTGCAGGTGCTGTAATTTGGAGAAGTATGAGAGCAGGCATTGAGAAGGAAAGCCCATACTTTTATACGTACCAGCACGTGTTCTCAAATGACTTTGCCATGCAATTCCGAAAACTATCCTCATGCCTCCAGATTCAGTATGATCACGTTTTATGCGCTATAATTCACCACCTAGGTTTCACTGAGTGCAGAGGGGCTCCAAATATTAGCAGCTCTTGATATCGGGGAGCATTTTCCCAAAGCTGTGGGTAACAGACTATGAACCTATAGCCTTTCCTTCACCTGTGGCAGAAGGAATTCTTTCTCAAGTCCCAAATTAATAGAAAATCTTGGATGTTCCTTCTTCTGTATCTTGATTGTGGTTTTCAAATGGAATTTCAGACGTGTTCACATTTCTTCTGTTACCCTGCAACACTTGAATGGAGCTTACAAAGTGGAAGAAGGCGATGGTGACATCAGAGACCCGTATTTAAAGCAACATTTGGTGAAAACTTACTTTGTAATCAACCCCAAGGTCAGTATCATAGAGTCTATAATTAGCCCATGACTTCTGTGATTAAAAGTCAAGAGGGCAAATGACTGATATGAAAAGTTGTTTTTAGTCAAGAACCGGTGTAATTCTTTGCTAGTGTTTGCCTCTAAAACTATTTTAAATGCCTGTGTTTGTAAAAATGCATTCAAATATTTATGAAAGAAGCAGTTGAAATGAATTGCTTGTTTATGTGGCAAGAGTATTGTCTGCATTATAAGGTTGTAGAGGTTAGTTAGTCATGCTTACCAATGTATACGTTAGTCCACGGGTGTGAACCTCTGGGCCATGGACTGGTACCTCCTGTTAGATCAGCAAGAGCATTAGATTAGAAATAACATGCACAATAAATGCTATCCATTTGATCACCCAGAAACCATCCCGACCCCCAGTCCATGTAAAAATAGTCTTCCACTAAATAGGTCCCTGGGGAAGTGCACAGCAACCCACTCGAGAATTCTTGCCTGGAGATTTCCATGGACATAGGAGTCTGGCAGGCTACGGTCCATGGGGTCACAGAGAGTCAGACACAACTAAGCACATAACAGATAGGTCCCTGGTGCCAAAAAGTTTGGGTACCACTGTGTTAGTCCATGATGGGCCCTTCCTGGCAGTTAGAAAATTAAATGAAGACCAAAAGTGTGTTCAGGATTTCAGCTGATAAAAATCTTAATGAGATTAAGTGGATGAAGATATAAGAAAAAAAGAAATTACTGAAAGATTAATGACTAATTGTCACATACACTGGGGTGAGCATGTTATGTGCAGACATGTGAACTTTAACATGATAAAAACCACCTATCCCATGCAGACAGCTGCTGTCTTTTACTCTCTTCCCATCATGTGTCAGGCCAGAGCAGGGGGCTCATCAAAAGAGCTCTCATCTTTACCCCTCCCCAAATTCCTGCCAAATGGGTACTGTTGCTATTTACAGATTAAGAAGCTGAGTCTCAGATGGTTTATGTAACTTCCCTCAAATCACTGGCTGGTTAACAACGCAGGTAGCAGCAAGAAACTCCTCTGAATTGTCCAAACAAGTATCGCAAAATCAGTGAAGTCTAGTTTACGAGTGTTTACTCACAAGAGCCTCCCTGAAACCCCCAGGTTCACCTTTGGGGACAAACTTCCAACCCACTAGACAGCTGATCTAGAGACAGATGTGTGACAAGCAGGAGGAACTATGGGATGATTGGTGTGGAGGTGGCAGGTGCAGGGAAAAGGTGAAAAAAACGTGTCCAGAGAACACTGTGTTCAGGCAAAGAATACCAAAACATCAATATTCGAGGCCATTTCGCATCTGAAAACAGCCCCAATCCCTACAGCCATCACTTTAGGAAAAAAAACAAACAAAACCATTAAAACATGGAAACAGATCAGCATATTCTGTCTAAGAGTCAGCTTTATAAAAACATCCCTTCCAATGGCTATTGTTTTTTCCCAAGTTTCAGGTACAGGTAGGTTTTTGTTGTCTGAAAAAAACTGACTCAGCTTCTCTGGGGTGTGGCCATGCCCCATGGTGACCCCGCACGACCGAGGGCAGGAGCCCGCAGAGTGAAGGCGTTGATGGTGGAGGACTCCGCCTGTGCAAGGGAGGCTTCTAGGGGGCTGGAGGGAAGAGGTGCTGTGGCCTCCAGGTGTGATACTGTGCTTCTCACCCCAAGGGAGAGCGGCGGAGCCCTCAGCACCTCTTTAGGCCTCGACACACCCTTGACGGAGCGAAGATGAGGGCTTCTGTCCGCATGACCCGGTACCTGGAGTCCTGGGGGGCGGCCAAGCCCTTTGCACACCTGCATCACAGAGACAGCATGACTACGGAGAACGGCAAGATCAGCACCACGGTACGCCCTCCCCGCACCGGGCATACGCTAGCTCCCCAAACAGAAGGCATGTCCTGCCAAAACCAGTCGGGTCTGTAACGAAGGAAGCTTGCTGTCTCTGACTTCCCAGAGAGGCCCCTGACAAACAGGCCTAAATAAACCTGCCATCAGGTTATCTTGAGTGTCAGTTGCTAAGGGTCTCAACCAAGAGTGACTTTGCGTGATCACTTTCTTATCGAAGACGGTTATTGACAATGGGCAGTAGCCACTGCATACCCCTGAACTCTTTTTCAATCCAGGTTTGCAATTTGCTTTGGCTACCACAAAGTGGGAAGCCCGAGCATCTTCATAAAGGAACAAATGAGGGCCTGACATCCTTGCGGTTTGAGCAGCATCATTAACCCTGTCCTCATCCCCCAGAGGTTCAGCCTGTGTCGGAAGCAAAGTGCATTCAATTGGCGTCCCTTAACGGACGTCATCCCAACTTCTAATGGGGAATGGAGTCCCACCGCTCCAGACCACAGGGACCTTTCAATAAGATGGCTGAAATGCAGATGAAGAATAGAAAAACTCATGAGAGGAGAGGAAAGGAAATACAGTGGAGCACTTAGAATAGTCCCAATGGTATATTTAGATATTAAAACAGTCTCTGAGTACAATTTCATGCTAAATGGTATTCACTGTGTTAGGGATGTGGTTGAGGTTTAAAAAAAATGAGATGTTCTGTAATTCTTATTAGCTGATGAGGAAAAAACATATGAGGCTGTCAGGTAAAAGTGGACATTTCCAAGCTGCCTGTGTCCATAGGCCTGTCACAGGGACATGCACAAACCCAACATGCAGGCGTCAGCATTCCTGTTTTGTCTTGGTTTTATCTCTTCTTTCAACTTCCTTTGTTCTTTTCCAACTGAAATATAAACGATCTGATAGAAGATTGTGATCTTTCAAGGGGTCAACAGGGAGACCTCCAGGGCAAGTCCTAGAGGGGTCTATATTCTATTGGGAAGAAAGAGACCCTAAGTAGGACTCAAATAAACAAAGGAGATCACTCCAGGTACTGCCAAGGGCTGTGATGAAAAGAAAAGGAAGGAATGTCTTGGGGAGTGACTGGCATGGCTCCTCTTGGGGGTGTGGCTGGGGGGAGTCTCCGAGAAGGGGAGGGGTCAGTGGGGAGGGTCAGGGGCAAAAGGACAAATACAGCTGCCCTGAAATGGAAATGAATTGGTGTCTTTGAGGCAGAGAAGAGACTGTGTGGCTGTCAGATCATCAACAGTAAGCCAGGGGAGGTCATTAGGGTGAGAGGCTCCAAGTAATCATGTGTAATTTATTCTGATTGTAGTGGGAAGTTGTTAGAGGGTCCTAAGCAGGGAAGGGCATCGTGTGATTAGCACTCTGGATGATGGACCAAGAGAGCAGGGCTACAAGAAGGAGTGGTGTCCTCCTTTGCTGAGATTTTAGCAGTGGGAACAGTGAGAAACAAATTCAGGGTACAATTTGAAAGTGGAACAAGTAAGACTTGGTGATGGAGTCAATATGTGTGGAAAGGAAGTTCAAAGACGAAGCCACATGTTTGGGTTGTGCACCTAGGAGAATGATAATCCCATTAACTGAACTGACAAATACTCAGAGCAAAGTCAGAGAATTTGGGGTAGAAAAATCAAGACTTTGCTAGTGGACATCTTCAAATCAATATGCCTTTCAGACACCAGACTGCAGCTCAGAAGTTGGCAGTTGGGGGTGTGCTCCTGGAACTCTGGGTAGAGGTCTTGGTAGGAGGTGTGGATGTGATAGGCATCAGATTTTAGGTGCTATTTGAAGCTGTGGATCTGGATGTGGTCACAAGAAGAGAAGAGATGCAAGGAGCGAGGACCAGAGCCACTGGGGGCCTCCCAGCAACTAGACCTGTTAGAGGAAAAGCATGCTAAGACTTAGAATCTAATTGCCAGGGAAAGTCAATGCTTCTATCCCTCTTATGAAAAGAATCAGATAATTTTACCTCAACACTAAATTTATTATTAGTGCTAATGGCTAATAACTTTATCTCTGATTGAGATTTGTTATAAACAAATTGATTGGTTGATTGGCTGGTTGGTTGGTTGACTGGCTGGTTGCCTGATTGGTTGGTTGACTGGCTGGTTGGTTGGTTGACTGGCTAGTTGGCTGGTTGGTTGACTGGCTGGTTGACTGGTTGTTGGTTGGTTGACTGGTTGGTTGGTTGACGGTTGGTTGGCTGACTGGTTGGTTGACTGGTTGGTTGGTTGACTGGCTGCTTGGCTGGTTGGTTGGTTGGCTGGTTGGTTTGTTATTTTTCAGGAAATAAGAATTATATCTGAATACTAAAGCATTATTTTCTGTGCTACTTCATCTGTGTACCTGCAAAAATAAGGCCTTGCTTTATGGGTGGTATTATTGATGTTGTTGTGGTTGCTAATTTCTTATCAGTCCTTTGTCTCAGGACTTAAGAGCAACCCTCTCCCTTACTATCTTAGCAAGGCACCCAAGGGAAGATTTCACCCTGGCTCCAACCTCAACATAATCTGTTGTTATGTGTTAGTGAAGATGCCTCCTTCGAGAGAGTTATAACTGCCTAAGGCTTTGAGCTTCAGAAAATAGTGTATAAAAAACAGAGGATGTCTGGAACAGACTCTGTTTTCTTGACCAGCTGGCCTTGCCAGTCACAGACAGAGTCTCAGGCCTGAGTTCCTTGGCAGGGACAGAAGACCTCTGAGGTTCTGGTTAGCACTTGGGGCCCATAGGACTATGCCCCTTACTTTCAGAAAGGTCCCATTGTCATTCTTACTCGTACCTTCCAGGATTGAACAGCTGTCATTGCCAAAAGTTATTTCTTTTATCTAATCCCCTATGCAGAACTTCATTGACTCTTGATTTAACATTGATGGAGCTGGTGAATAATGCATTATTTTATTAATACTCTATATAATAAAATGTGGAGTTCAGTTATCATTTTTAAGCCTACCTTTCCCTAGGCTAAATACATTTCCTTATCTAACCTTGGAGCTTAAAGCAACAAAGAAAAGTTTCTCTGGAGCTTCTTTGTTCTGACTTTTATTTTAATTTCCACTACAATATACAAGTGAATCTTGTGGTTTTTAAAGTCTATTATTGAACACTTAGCAATGGATTCAGTGTCTCCCTCTCACTAGCCTTTTTCAGGAAATGTTATACCAGCACTTCTGTACATTTCTTCTTTTTCATCAGTGATTCTCAGTTTCACATACTTAATCATTGGTCTCATTTCTTAACAGTTCGATTCACTGATTAAGATTGTCTATAGATTTTGTGATTATGTTTGTGTTTTAAAGCATTTTCTAAATTTTTGTCTCATGTTAAAACTACAGTTCTACATGATTTAGGTTGTCTACAGTAACTTTAATAATAGTCCTCTGCAGGCATTGTTGTAAATAATATCTGCAAATATCAGGATAGGAATTTTGAAAATCTAGACAACAATCCTGACACTTCCAATATCCAGAGTTCATAGATTACACCAACATTCTAAATATAAACTGAAGTTTTAACCTTATTTCACGCTTGTAATTAAGCTCTTTTTCTCCACTTAGCTGCTTATTACCTAAATGATATTTACCATGGTAAAAGAGGAAATACACATCATTATCTTTTCAAACTTCTTAATGTATGTTTTTAGCAACTAATAATCTTTTTTTTCTTTAATAGGATGTACCAATGGGTCAGCATAATTTTCAAAATCGCACCTTAAGGTATGGTATACATTCCATTTTCTAATTTTCTAAAGGCTTAACTGTTCTTTATTTATTCCTGAAAGTAATTTTCATCAACTATAATAATTCTGAAGGCTATTTCTTCTGAAAAAAAAAAAAAGAGTAGCTGCTTGTGAAAAGCCCTCTCAAGTTGTATTCAGCTTCTAAAAATAGGATTATTGATATCCTTTCTTTTTAGAATTAAAAGAGGGAAAACACTGCCTAGTAAACTCTTTAGAACTTTAAATTGTTTTCTTAAAAAACATTCTTCATATTAATCTGAAGTAAAGAACTGAACTTTCTTAAAATGAGTATCTTAAAGTTATATTTTTGAGGTTGAATCCTAGAGATAAAAGCAAGATAAGTCCAGCCTTTCAATAGTGAAAAGAAGTGCAACCCACCCTGCTCAAACAAAGAAAAAATGCCTCCCCAAGTGTCCAAGGATGCCATTGTCATCCTCCACAAGCTCTCAGACATCACTCCTTTCCCTTGTCTGTATTCCTCTAGCTTTGGGGCTCAGAACCTTCCTTTAGTTTGGGAGTTAAGTACTTTTTATTGAAGATGTTAGGATAATTTGGGAGCTTCCTTGGTAGCCCAGATGATAAAGTATCTACCTGCAATGCTGGAGACCCAGGTTCAATCCCTGGGTTGGGAAGATCCCCTGGAGAAGGAAATGGCAACCCACTCCAGTGTTCTTGCCTGGAGAGTCCCCTGGAAAAAAGACCCTGGTGGGCTGCAGTCCGTGCGGCACACAGAGTCAGACATGACTGAGGGACTAACACTAGGATAACTAATGAATGGCCCCAAACTTAAAATTTTCTTTCCCCACTGAAGAGATGGGTTTATTCCTATAGAAAATGCATTGTATCAAAGTGGAAAATGAACATAAATAATTAGATCATTAGCTGCCAGATCTTAGTGCGTTCTCTCCCGAATCCCTCTGCGTGACTTTATCTTTGTTGTCATGACCTCTGATTTATATTTTGTGTAAAACTTGAAATTTTAATATTGACCTATCACACTTAGAGCCCTTTGTTATATGGAAAATGGAGTTCTTGGGCTTTTGAAGTATTATTTTTTTGGTGGCAAATGCCCAATTAAAGAAAGCTTAAGCTATTTTAAGAAGCGTTTTTGACCCCGTAACGTATCTTTAGAAGGCCTGGCTCTTCAAGCCAGTAAGAAATGAGCACATCTGCAAACAGCTGTCTATGGAATTTCACAAACATCCTTCCACTTTGTACAGTAAGTCCCCTGCATACGAATGAGTTCTGTTCTGAGAGCACGTTCCTAAGTCCAGTTTTGTTCAAAAGCCCAACAGAGTTAGCCTAGGTGCCCAACTAACACAATTGGCTGTATACTACTGTACTGTGGCAAGTTTATAATACTTCTCAAACAAATAATGTGTACACAGAAAGCAAACACAAAGGCTAAAGAAAGCATTTTGTATCTTATAATTCAGTACCTTGAAAAGTGCAGTAGCACAGTACAGCAACTTGCATACCGGGGCTGGCACACGACGTGTGCGTGTTTGAAGGTTCACATCTTGAAGGTTCATATATAAGGGACTTCCTGTATGTGGTCTGGCCTCTCATCTGTCTGTTCCTCCCCACAGTCTCCTTCCAGAGTCGATTTACTGAAATTACAGTGAGAAGGGCTCCTGCGGCGAGTGCGCCGTGGGCAGTGTCTTTTGGGATGAGTGCTGTCTGAAAGACAGTGATCGTAAGGCTGTCATTTTTATCTGCACCAGGGCTATGGGAAATCTAATTTCATGCCTACAGCATTACTCTAGGGTGGATACTACAGCCATTATCAATTTTGGAAGGAAGAAACAGAGGTGCCAGGTCAGGAGAGGACCAGAGCCACGTGGCTTGGGGAGGCACGCCCGTGGTTTATGCCCAGGCTCTAGGACACTTGACGCCTGTGTTCCTAGCTGCTCTCCTGTCCTGCCTGCCCTCCTGTGAGCCTCCTCCATATCTCCTCCTCTTTTCTCCGTGGTGGGTGGTCTTTGGTGGCCCCAAGCCTCACAGAGAGAGCCTGTCTTTCAAGTCAGCCCAGACTTCCCTAGCACATCCTGGCTTTGTAACATAGCTGAGGTCATAAAACCTCTCTGAACCCCCAGCCTGGTGGTGAGGGGCCCTCCCAGGGCAGTAGAACATCATCTGAGATACAATAGGAAGCACACCTCCTTAGGTAGAGTGGCCCAGCCTGTGGGTGGGGCAGGTTGGGGGGGGTGGAGCTTAAGAGAGAGAAAATGGAATGGGGGCTTGAGGGTAGAGCTGGGGTCTGTGAGCAGCCGGGAAGCCAACAGGGGAGCCCAGACCAGGAAGGTCAGAAATGCTGAAACGCTGACAGCCTGAAGAGCAAGGCCCTGGCTGGTGAATTAAGAATTCCTCAGAGGGAGATGATCAGCCCCAAGCACAGCCTCTCATTTCTGTAGCAGAGGTCACAAAGCTACGGAGACCAGGAAACTCTATATGTTAAGAACTGCTGTGCAGGAAGTCAGTGAATAAGAGGATGCATTGTAACGGGCACTTGTCGGCTACTCCATGCACCATATGTGCTGGGTTGAGCACCACACGGGCATCATCTGCAGTGTGCGGAGTCACTCCAGTCGCGCCCAACTCCTTTTGGCCCTCTAGACTGCGCCCACCAGGCTCCTCTGTGCATGGAATTCTCCAGGCAAGAATACTGGAGTGGGTTGCCATGCCCTCCTCCAGGGGATCTTCCCGACCCGGGGATCGAACCCAGGTCTCTTACATCTTCTAGACTGGCAAGCAGGTTCTTTACCACCTGGCATCACAGTCCATGGAATTCTCCAGGTCAGAATACTGGAGTGGGTAGCCTTTCCCTTCTCCAGGGGATCTTCCCAACCCAGGGATTGAACCCAGGTCTCCTGCATTGCAGGCGGATTCTTTAGCAGCTGAGCCACGAGGGAAGCCCAAGAATACCGGAGTGGGTAGCCTGTCTGTCCTTTCTCCAGCAGATCTTCCCAACCCAGGGATTGAACTGAGTTCTCCCACATTGCAGGCAGATTCTTCACCAGCTGAGCCACCAGGGAAGCCCAGGAATACTGGAGTGGGTAGTCTCTCCCTTCTCCAGCAGATCTTCCTGACCCAGGAATTGAACCAGGTTCTCTTGCATTGCAAGTGGATTCTTTACCAGCTGAGCTACCAGGGAAGCCTGGCATCGTCTAGGCTAATCCTAAAACAGATTCACAAAGACAGTGTCACCGTTAGCCCCCAGACACATGAGTGAAGGGTTCAATTTTCCTGTGAGCTTCGAGGCATCTACACTGTTCCTTCTTAGACTTGGTGATGCTTTTTGAAAGAGAGAGCTTTCAACTTTTTGACCAAGTTGAAGTCAAGAATCTCAAGTCTAGGCACAGGGCTGATAAAAAAGAAAATAGAGGGAGCTCCTCAGTCACAAATGAGAATAAGCCATCCTAGGTGACTGCTAAGATGCACAGCCTTTTTCTAAAAGAAGGATCAAAATTAATTTGCCTCCCAGTTTAGCTTGGAATTTGGCTTGCTAAAACCTCTGAATTCCATTGGCTTGGTGTTGACAGGTGGATCACTTAATATTGTTCTGTTTTTGAACCAAACCTAACCTTGACTTGTTTAAAGAAGGCAGGACTTGAAGGTGGGAATTCACAAACAGTGATGTAATAATTGTATTACCCATCTGTCTCATTAATGATAATTCCACCAGATTTGATTACAGATAAATATGACATTGCACATTTAATACTATTTTCATCTATATAGAGAGGCAGTTCTAAAATTGGAAGAGTATTATTTTATGCCAAAGTAGAAGGTCTGTTCAGTGAGTAACTTAACCAAACACAGCACAGAGAAGCCTTGTGCTCACTCCCATGGGACTAGATGATTTGTGGACACCTGGATTCAGATGCAGGCTGGCTCAAGCCAGTTTTTGAAGGGCCAGATGGGTTATACTCTGCAGTAGATGTTTAACTTTTAAAAACAGATATTATTTTCATTTTTTCTTTTACATCATTCTTATGCTAATTGTCAGATTAACCTTGGAGAACGCATTCTTGTCTTGGCACAATAAAATGCAAAGCATTTTATATTATGGCCCAAGATTATTCATTTTGAGATCAAGTGAGTAGTCTGCAAGTGTAAGAGGGGTTTTCTGTGAACAGCACTCTCAAAAAGTGAGGAACATTTAATTATAGACAAATAAGCTTTGACACGTCTCAAAGAAGACTGCAGTTCTGCAAATTCTTGCAAACTGACCAAGGAAAACATGAAACAAGAATGATTATTTTGTCAGCCAGTCCAAATTTTTGCAAGGGAATTTCCAAAGCCAGTATGTTCTATCAAAAAATAAAGTTTATAGAGGCAACAATTCAAGGGCTAGTGCATCTCTTAGGTCAGAAACCTCTTTTTTCTCAAACACCAAGTACATATCTTTCAGTGTTGCTTTTTAATTTCACTCAGTGGTAAAGGAACATTTTACGGCACTAAAAACTCTAACCAATTCATTCAATCCACAAAGTGACTATATCTTAATAGACAAAAGGCTGCATATAGACTATAATTTCCTCTTTAAAAAAAATTCAGTTAACAGAATCAAACAGAGATTTTGCTATCATAGGACCACAAATTTACTGTTTAGTAATACTCTTACCCAAAATATTTCTTCCGTCATACAGAACCAAGTCACAAAAGAAAAGATTTGAAGAGGAATTAAATGAAAGGATGATTCAAGCAATCGATGGAATCAATGCACAAAAGTGAGTACTTTTTCATCTTCAATTATCATTCATCTCTTATTTCAACCCTATTATTTGAAAATAATGATATATTTTCCAAAAGAATTTCACCCCAAACTCTGTCATACTTATCACGACAAAGCCAAGGTTTCTAAGACAGTTCATTCTTTTCACCTCAATCATTCCTAATAATAGCTTTTGTTCATTGTATTTCATCTCAAAAAATGTTTGATTCCTGCCTAATAAATCCTCCCCAAGTAAATTGCTGACGAACAACATGATAGGTTATTAGAGAGAGAAAAATTATAGCTTAATGTGTTCAGTTAGGATATTTTTTAAAGATCAAGAGAGACGCCACATGGTAGAATCATTAAGTTGTTATTGTGTGACACTATCCATTCAAAATGCCTTTACCTCCCCCACCCCCAAAAGCAGAGTGTGTGGAGGCACCTGTGTTCTGAATTGTGAAAGCGTGCCTTGTGTGTTAGAGTCTGAATTCATAGAGGGAGCGGGAGGAAGACCGAGTCTTTAGAGGGCAAAATATTGTTCAGTCTAGAAAGCCAAGAATTGCTGTTGTAGTTGTAAATGGTCCAAGAATGCTGGAGAAAGGATTTAAAGAAGGTGGTGACTTCCATGGCCTGGACAGAGGGCTTACATTCACTGGCCTTTGAACTCTCCATGGCTAAAGTCATGGAGGGCAGTTTTGCAGCTCAGTAAGCAGCCTGCTACTCAGTAGATGCTCCATAAAGGTTTGTTGAATTAAATTGCAATGAAAACCTGAGTAGATCCAAATGAAGAGCTTTTATGCAGATGTTTTCATCCTCACAAAAACCAATTGAATTTTTATCATGAAAGTTGACTCCTGGGAAGTGTAAATGATTTTTCACCTAGAATTCTGCCCCCAAAATTAAGGTAGACAGCTTTGGAAAAGGCATGCCTCTTCCAGACTGTGACTTTTGAGTGTTCGTGGAGATTATTTACAGGACTTGTGAAAGAATCCCATGAGTGTGTGTATGTGTGCAAGTGACGTGTGTATGTGTGGCCTTGTGTACATACACAATAAAGTACAGTAAGTCTCCTACATTCGAGCGAGTTCTGTTCTGACAGCACCTTCGTAAGTCCACTTTTGTTTAAGTCCATCTAAGTTAGCCTAGGTGTTCAACTAACACAGTCGGCTATATAGTACTGTACTGTGATAGGTTTCTAATACTTTTCACACAAATAATACATTAAAAACAAACACAAAAAAATAAAGAAAACATTGACTCTTACAGTACAGTACCTTGGAAAGTACAGTAGTACAGTATAACAGCTGGCACACAGGGGCTGGCATCAAGTGACCAGGCAAGAAGATGTATTGACTGGAGGATAGAGAGGAGGCAGGAGATGGTAGAGCTGAAGGGTGGTCAGCAGTAGGAGATGCAGGGCCAGCTGCGACGTTACTCATGCCTGACATGGTTGGACAAGCAAAGGCACGTTTGCATCTTTAAAAGTTCACAGCTTGAAGGTTCGTATGTAGGGCAGAGTTAAAATTCGGATATGCCAGCCTACTGAATGCACACCTGCCTAGTCCCTTTCATATACTCCAAATGGATAAAGCCTTCCACCTGCCATTGAGCATGCAGGGTATGCCAGCAGTGCCTGGACAGGTGCTCTGCTTTGGCTGGTACCAGGATCAAAGTGACAAAACAGCCTCAGCTCCACCCTGATTGAACCCCAGCACCCCACAACTGAGGAACAGTGACTTCCTGGAAATGTACTGGAAGCTAAAACCCAGGGAAGTCTGATCTCACACAATGTAGATTCATTCAACCGGAGGAAATAGCAGTTACTACCTACTCTGCAGCCTGCTGGAATAAAACACAGCAGAAGAAGGAAGAAATCTTGTTCCCTGACAAAGTTTAGCCAATTACAATGATAATAGTAGTAATCAAAAGCGAATGTATAGAATCAGCCGCAGCATGTCTTCATGCAGGACGCCCGCCTTGTTAAAACTGCTTTTGTGCCCACCTTTTAGAACCTTCCTACTAAAGGAATCATTAGAAAGTACATCATTGGCTTTGCTTTATTTTTGTCAAGGTTGTTTGTGAATTGTCTGTCTCTACTGTGTCATTTTGTATTCAAATACATGTTTAGTTACCACATTTGTGGTTTAATGCAGTTTTATTCTAAAGTCTTGGGTAACGTTGGTATAATGGCTTATGTTGTAATTTTCCCAACACATTTCAGAAATCAAATGGGCAAAAAAAGTCACGCTATACTGGAAGATCAAAAGGGAACTTTTGTAAATGGAAGCCATTATGCACCTATTTTTTAATTAGCATCAATCCCATTCTGTTTGCCCCCTACTCATTAACCTCTCTTGTTCATCTATAAGATGTTCTTCCATCTTACTTGATTCTCCCTTGAGGGTTCGGTAGGGACTCTAGGTTTGATATACCATTCAGTTGTTCTCTGCTATTGACATAAAATAGTGATTTGTATGCAGATTTCCTTGTATTCATTCCTTGACTCATTTAGCAAGCATTTGTTAAAGGTGGAGCATTGTCATCACTTGCTTGGCATTAGACATCCCAAGACCCAAGTCGCAGTGTTACTTGTCAAAGCTCCAAGTGAGGGGAAGAGAGATCTCTGCTCTGATGCCCTACAGTCGTGACAGGTAGAGAGGAGCAGAACACCCCAGAGGCTGAGTCTCTGGAGGAGGTGACACCTGGGCTAAATCTTGGAGGAAACTAAGAGAAAAAGGGAAGCTTCAAGGTGTGATTGCAGGATGCACCTGGGTCGGAGTGAAGTTTTTAACACAATCAGGACACAGGGTGCCCTGCAGGAATCTTTCAGGGTAAAGAGGCTTGAATGGGAAGCTGGATGCCCTGAGAAGTCAGCCTGAAATGCTGAGGCTGGGCCCCTTGAAGGGTTCTAAGCAGTGACTGTGTGATCACCTCCACTCTGCTGGTGTGCAGAGGACTTGTTAGGACAGGTAGATCCTAAAGTGAATGCCGCAGGGCCAAACCAGATATGGTCAGGCCCCGTGAGGACAGAGCTCAGAGAAGAGGTTTTTGACTTAGCCTGGGTGGGTGGTGCTGACTGAAAAAAAGTATGTACAACTTGAGAGCATGAAATTTTATTTGAGCAAAATGAGAACTATAGGGGAGTGTCCAACTCCCAGCGACCCCATGGACTGCAGCCTACCAGGCTTCTCCATCCATGGGATTGTCCAGGCAAGAATACTGGAGTGGGTTGCCATTTCCTTCTCCAGGGGATCTTCCTGACCCAGGGATCGAACCCAGGTCTCCCACATTGCAGGTAGATGCTTTAATCTCTGAGCCACCAGGGAAGCCTTAGGTGGTGCTAGTGGTAAAGGATACCCCCGCCAATGTAGGGAACGTAAGAGACACAGGTTCCATCCCTGGGTCGGGAAGGTCCCCTGGAGGAGGAAATGGCCCACTCCAGTATTCTTGCTGAAAGAATCCCATGGACAGAGGAGCCTGGCGAGCTACAGTCCATGGGGTCGCAAAAAGTCGGACACACCTAAGTGACTTAGCAAGCCTGGCCTAGGAGGCAGACTCTTAGGAGCACTAAGGAACTGCTTCGAAGAGGACAGGTGGGAGGTCAGTGTATGCGTGACTTTGGTGAAAGAGGAATACTTGCAATCCAGCACACGGTTTGGCAAAATGCTCTGTTAGTCCTGAGGAGCGGATGTCCCCACTAGAATTCTAGTGTTTCTCTAGATATGCGAAGATGCAAGAAACAGCTTATAACATCTCCTCCTGAGAATATCTCTCTGAAGATCTCTTTGGCAGTTTTCTTAGAGCACAGAGCCTTAGAGCCTCATTCCTGATCTCTGCCCTGAACCTCTTTGAGGGTGTGTTGACTGCAGTGGCCAGTGACCTAATCCTTGTAGCAACAGGTGGCAAGTGACAATTTTTCGTTGGCAGCAAGGTCAGAGGGAAGGAAGCATGTCCAGCAGGTCTGCAGCATAGGGTCACACCCGAAACTTCTCTGGGAGGTGCAGAGTGGAGAGAGGAGGCCCCGTGTGGGGGAGCACCAGGCCAGCACCCCCACACCAGCACTTGTCTCTTGGAGCCGTGCGCACTCCTGTAAGATTCATGGCAATGGAAGGGTGTGCTGTATAGTTAATATTCAGAATGGAATTACCATGTCAGGTTCCTCCAAATTGGTTTAAAAAAAAAAAAGTAAGAAAGAGGTCATGTGAAAAGTTTAAAGGGGAAAAACAGGGGCCTCTGTGGTACAGGAAAGAAGCTGGTGAGTTCATGAAGGACGCGGGAGTCAAGTTGAATTGTGTCTGAATGGAGTGGAGTCCGTGCCCAGGTGGATGCTGGCAGACCCCAGGGCTGAGGAAGGATCGGGCATCCACAGTGAGAGAACACCTGTCCAGAATCACTTATTTCAGCTGTCGGTTCATGGACCCACCTTCCCAAACGCCACGGGTCACCCAGGGCGTTAATGCATAGCTGAGGCCACAGAGGCCTTCGGAATCAACGTGTAAATGTAGATAAGTGTGTTCCTCAGCTGGCGCTGCTGGACAAAAATACCATGGGCTGAGAGTTAAACAATACAAATTTATTTTTTCCCTATTCTGAAGGCTGGAAGTCTGAGCGCAGGATGCCAGCATGGTTTCTGGTGAGAACTCTCTTTGACTTGCACAAGGCAGCCCCCTTACTGTGTGTCCCTGTGGCCTTTCCGCAGGGCAGTGCAGGGAAAGAGAGTGAGCTCTCTGGTGTTATAAGGATACTCATTCCCTCGGGCCAGGGCCCCACCCTTAGGACTTCAATCAGCTCTAATCACTTCCTTAGAAGCCCATCTCCACATACAGACACCATGGGTTAGGCCTTCAACATATGAAGCAGGGGATACAGACATTCAGTCCATCACAGGAGGAAAGTGGTCTCCTCTCTAGATCAGCATCCAGTGTGCTCCTGTGCGTGTCTGCTCAGTCGTGTCCGACTCTTTGTGACCACATGGACTGTGGCCCACCAGGCTCCTCTGTCCATGGGATTCTCCAGGCAAGAACAGTGGACCGGGCTGCCATTTCCTCCTCAAGAGGATATTCCTAACCCAGGGATCAAACCCTGGGCTCTGTTTCATGCATGTTCTGCAATGAAAGGCAGATTCTTTACCACTGGGCCACCTGGGAAGCCTGTTCAAAAATAATTCCACATGTGGATGTAGGTGTACTTTGCCCCTCAGCTCAAGTCAAAATCTTCTTTAGAATTTCCTTTGTTAACCTCAGCCTATCACAAAAACAAGTTAGCATAAATTAATTGAGATTCATTTATTGTTTAGCCCAGGAGGGGATTGACTTTCTTCATGCCAGAGACCAGCTGGGTCAGGAACAGTGTCAGAAGACTGAAAACAACATGTTCTCCATTCTCTTCTCTCCCTGTAGTTCCAGTTCCCCAAAATATTTGACCTTATCAGCACACACAACTCTTTCCTACTCCAAGTATCCAGATTCAGTTCAGTTCAGTTCAGTTCAGTCACTCAGTCATGTCCTACTCTTTCTGACCCCATGAACCACAGCACGCCAGGCCTCCCTGTCCATCACCAACTCCCAGAGTCCACCCAAACCCATGTCCATTGAGTCAGTGATGCCATCCAACCATCTCATCCTCTGTCATTCCCTTCTCCTCCTGCCTTCAAACTTTCCCAGCATTCGGGTCTTTTCACATGAGTCAGCTCTTCGCATCAGGTGGCCAAATACTGGAGTTTCAGCTTCAACATCAGTCCTTCCAGTGAACACCCAGGACTGATCTCCTTTAGGATGTACTGGTTGGATCTCCTTGCAGTCCAAGGGACTCTCAAGAGTCTTCTCCAGCACCATAGTTCAAAAGCATCAATTCTTCTGTGCTCAGTTTTCTTTATAGTCCAACTCTCACATCCATACATGACCACAGGAAAAACCATAGCCTTGACTAGATGGACCTTTGCTGACAAAGTAATGTCTCTGCTTTTCAATATGCTGTCTAGGTTGGTCATAACTTTCCTTCCAAGGAGTAAGTGTCTTTTAATTTCATGGCTGCAGTCGCCATCTGCAGTGATTTTGGAGCCCAGAAAAATAAAGTCTGACACTGTTTCCACTGTTTCCCCATCTATTTCCCATGAAGTGATGGGACCAGATGCCATGATCTTCGTTTTCTGAATGTTGAGCTTTAAGCCAACTTTTTCACTCTCCTCTTTCGCTTTCATCAAGAGGCTTTTGAATTCCTCTTCACTTTCTACCATAAGGATGGTGTCATCTGCATATCTGAGGTTATTGATATTTCTCCTGTCAATCTTGATTCCAGCTTGTGCTTCCTCCAGCCCAGCGTTTCTCATGATATACTCTGCATATAAGTTAAATAAGCAGGGTGACAATATACAGCCTTGACATACTCCTTTTCCTATTTGGAACCAGTCTGTTGTTCCATGTCCAGTTCTAACTGTTGCTTCCTGACCTATTACATTTATAAATTTCTGAATTTCCTAGAAAATTGATAACCAGAACAGAGGCCACCTCAGAGAACCCACAGAGGCATGAGGCTTGTGGGAAGGATTTACCCTCCTTAATGGCGAGAACAAAAAAGAAAGAATATGCCCATCAGTTATGGCTTCATGGAAAAAGCCTTGGCCCAACCCGACCTGCTGGAGAAAAGAAAGGGACAGGTGACAGTCGTGGGTCCCATATTCTCACCCTAAATTTCTTTGCTTCAAGGGATTCAGCCTCAGGACTAATTGGCATAAGACAATTTTGCCGTAAACAATAAATAAAAGGAAATAAAAGAGGAACACTGAAATGGACCTTGTGAAACATTTGTAACAAAATTTTTAAAGATTGGACTGTGAAAAATAAAAATGCAAAAAATGCTTAGATGCTCTTAAAAATGTGTGCAGATATTGGGTTGGCCAAAAAGTTTGTTCGATTTTTCTGTGAGATGTTACAAAAAAACCCAAATGAACTTTTTGGCCAACCCAATGCATGGTTATAGTATTTGGATGTATCTTAGAGAAAGGGATGATGCTTTCTTTCTCAAGACAGATTCCTAAGGATTCAAGATCTAATGTGAAATGTACATTCTTTACGATGTAAAAAGAATCTGTGCTAAGTGTCTTCAGAGTCCCCTGGGAGTAGAAGGAACAGCGGAGGGACGCTGCTATTTCTCATCAATATGTGTAACGTGTATCACTGGTGAGACATAGCCAGACTCTACTGAAATGTCCCATCACATGGCCAGTGATTATATTTCCCCAAATCATCTAAACCAAATTCTGTGCCAAATACCACAGTTCTGTCTAAATTACATTCACTATCAAACAGCAAAAAAGTGTTCACCACTTTCAGAAATTTACACTCATCAGCAATCACACAACCGTTCATTTTCAGGGTGGGGAGGAGAGGACCTTGAGTCTTCTTTGCCTCTGACTTCAGTTGCATGATAAGTTTGGCAGAGACAGCAGAGAAAACAAGCTATTGTATCTAAAGAAGTCAAAGAACCAACACTTAATGCTCCTGGAGACTGTTGTGAGTTACTAGCCCGCCTTTTATGTATTTGCCTTAGTTTGGTAAACTTCCGGTTTTGATGGATGGGAGACATGACTGCTCACTGAAGGGTCTATTAAGATTGATATATTATCATCTTCTAGAGGAATGAATCCAAAGCTGTGAATCAGCCATTTTATCAGTTGTGGCAAAATGGCCTAGGGCTAATTAGTTGTACAGTGACAATAGGCAAATTCCTAGAATCAGCATTTAGAATTCAGTCATTTCCCCAAGCATCCATCCAGGGATCAAGTCTTATGAACTTATGGTAGGTGCTGAAACACAAGAAAAGCCAGATCTTATCTTGAGTACTTCTTGTCCACCTGCAAGACAAACAGGTAACTAAAATGTAGAAATATCGGAGCCCCAGTAACTAATGAGGAGCTGGTTTTGTCTCCACCTTATAAATTTCGTTCATATTTTATTTCCAAGCTTATATTATCCAGGAGCATTTTTTAAATGGATTTTTCATTCTCAGTAAAGAAAAAAACTGTTTTTAATAAGTTCTTGGCATACATTATTCATAATTTGATATCCATAATGAATACAGAGTTCTAAAAATGAGGACAGTTAAAATCTATCTTAAATTTTACTTTCTACTCCTTCTAATATTAACCAACTTTTGATTCCTCCAACTAGTCCCATAAAAGAGAGAGCAATAACAGATCTCTGCAACTGGTGCAATCATAAGAAATACTAAAAAAAAAAAAATTTATTTGCCTGATATCTAAAGCTTATAACCTTGAATCCAAAAGTATTTTTAGAGTTCTCACTTTTAATGGCAGTCATTCTGGAGCAGATGACTGACTCCTGGGCCTTGGCTGAAACTGCACTGCTGTGGTTCAGGCTCCTGGGAAATTCAAGTGCATGGTGGTGCGTGAGCCGTGAGCATCTTCAGATCGGTCCAGAGGGCCTGGGCACGTGGACTTCCAGGGAGCCCTGGAGATGCTTCTGCTCAAATGGGCTGAGCTTCTGGGCTAGCTTGCTTGTTAAGTGTCGTGTGAAACCTCAGTGTACATTGAAACCTAACTCTGAAATCGGGACGTGGCTGTCCCTGTCATTACAGAGTAATGCATGACAGTCACTTGGTCTTTCTTCCTGGATCCTAGAACACCTTCCCCATTTATCTTTATCTTCCAAATATGTTGCAGATAATCAAAATCCATAGAAACATAACTACTGTATATAGGAATTCTTGAGAATTGGTCATTGTTTGCACAGGTATAACATTTTATATACAAAAAATATAATTTTATCTCCAAAAGCATATATATATACTCTCTATCTCCCTTTATACAGTTACATAGGTATAGATATAGACATAGATATAGCTATATCATTATATGTACTTGTAGACATATACATAAATATGCAGGTATTTATATGTATATACTACATGCATGCTGCTGCTGCTGCTAAGTCGCTTCAGTCATGTCCGACTCTGTGCGACCCCATAGACAGCAGCCCACCAGGCTCCTCTGTCCATGGGGTTTTCCAGGCAAGAATACTGGAGTGGGTTGCCATTTCCTTCTCCAATGCATGAAAGTGAAAAGTAAAAGTGAAGTCACTTAGTCGTGTCCGACTCTTAGCTACCCCATGGACTGCAGCCTACCAGGCTCCTCCGTCCATGGGATTTTCCAGGCAAGAGTACTGGAATGGGGTGCCATTGCCTTCTCGGATACTACATGCATAGATGCATGTAATTCAGGTAATTATAACTATAAAAGTTTTTATTCTAAAGGAAAATCAGAAAGTACAGGTAGAAGTCAAACTTCCAAAGTATTTTGACAACCTAGATGGTAATTTATTTTGTTAGTATTTATTTCTAGGTATTTTTCTTGATGCATTGATATCAATTTTTCTTACATTTCTGTACTCACGACTATAACAATATGTATCTCTCTGTTTCACTTAACTCTATTTCATAAAGTATTTGTTTATTTTGTTGCAAAATGTGTGACTACACCAGGCATTATATGCTCAGCTCGCTGGATCATACACCCAGGGTGGCTGTTTAACCAGGGATTATACTCGATGTTCTGGTGAAGGGTTTTGTCTTTAAGATCTTTCTCTACCTGAACTGCTTTCTCAAAACAGATTTCTCATAGTAAGTAAATGTGTAAGAATGCTTACTTATATATAACTTTTATTTTTGAACATCTGAAAGATATATATGTATTATGTATGTGTGTGTTTATGTTGGCATCAATGTACTATGTTAGTGATCTGACGTGATTGCTTCTTCTGTTAGTATTTTTACCCGTTTTTGAAAACTGTTAAAGCACAATTTTTTTTTACCTTCCACAAATGAAAAATATGACAATGAAAGTATTTTTAGTAAGCATGAAAGGAGTAAAGTCTTCTTTCCCAGACCTGGAAGCTACTCTAAATGTTTCTGATGCTCTGTGATCAATTGCTTTCTATAAACTGAGGAAAAATAATACTTCTGTATAAACCAAACCCTTTTAGGAGACAAAACTCGCCATGTGATTTCACTAAAACATCAGCAAATAAACTCATTGATGTACTTGAGTCCTTTTAATGACTTATCTCCCTAATTATTTAAGTTGGATAACTTGATTGGTATGACAGCTGATTTGCAATATAGAATTTTCAAAGGAAGGCAATGTGTGAAGAAGAATATTACATTTGCAGATCTTGTTAACAAACCTAGATTCCATATTCCAGTTATTTGGCAATATGAAAAAAGAAGAATGCAAGTCTTTTTTTTTTTAAGTTCCAGGTGTTTGGTTCGAGGTTTGGTTTTAATGATGTGTCTGTCCTTTTTATTTCCAGGCAATGGCTCAAGTCTGAAGACATTCAGAGAATCTCATTGCTTTTCTACAATAAAATAATAGAAAAAGAAGTAAGCAATTTTTTTTCTTCAAAATCAATCATTTTTCCAAAATATTAGCTTTTAAAAACTCCATCATGAAATTATATTCATGTTTTTTTAATGTGACATTTAAACTGCCTTTAACCATATCAGATTTCTTTCTAGCTTTTTCTGTGGTTCTTCTGTGCGAATACTGTTTAACCACACTTCTGGTTACCAAGTTTCTGTCTTTGGCTCGTCGCCTCTCTCAACATTCCTATTAGTAAATGATATCCAGGAGATGTGGGGTGAAGGGAAGGGAAGGAGTTAATACCTTTCTATCTTGGGACTTCCCTGGCAGTCCAGTAATTAAGACTCCATGCTTCCAGTGTCGGGGTGTGGGTTTGATCCCTGGTGGGGAAACTAAGATCCCACATGCCATGCAGCATGACCAAAAAAACAACAGTATCTTGCTTTCTCAGTGGGAAATTTTCTTAGAATAAATGTTTTAAAAGAAAACAAAACCCCTTGCGACAATTTTACAGTGTCCTTATACAAATTATTTTAACTTTTTACAAGAGTATGAGAAGAATGAACCCCTGGTTGGGAGAATTAGACACCTCAAACTTTTAAGTTTTGCTGCATTTAAATCCTTTCACATTATGACTCCTAAAGTAGAGCTGTTTCAGGCACAAATATATAAACAGACATCATTTGTACATGTCGAGCTTAAACCGGGATTTGCTAAAATGAATTATTGTCACAGAAAGGACAACTGTTGTAGGTTGGCCTGATTCATCTGCCTTTTGTTTCATGTTAATCTAGAAAAAGAGCAGGGTAGAGGTCATTTGTACCACTTTGCCATGCAATTACAGTCTTAGTTTGAACAAAAGCTACTCTATTGATGGCCACAGTCACAGCCCAGATATTAAAACTTCGTTGAGAAAATCTAGTTCATTGTTTTCTGGATATTGAAAGGAAATAACAAATATCAAAATTCCTAATTCCTTCCAAAGCTCATCAAGGTTGGATTTTACAGTGATGCCAAAGCACTCTTTCATACTAGTTAGTGGTCGAGAAAATCAATTTTCTGCTTCTAAGTCAGGAACTTTGACTACAGACAGTTTACCAAATTGATGTTTGATACAATTTATTATTATTATTGTTATCGAAGAACTTAGAGACTAATGACTACTTATTATTTAAACATTGAATTAGTTCCTTCCTGATAGAAGTCCTTTTCCTTTATTAATACCACAAGGAAATTCCAACTCATGTCTCTACACAGGCCCAGAGAAAGAAGATAAGGGCATAACTGAATGCATAAAATATAATCACATTTCAGCAATTATGTTAGTTTCTTCATCAGCATTGTAACTTACCCTGGCTCTGAAGTCACAAAAGCAACCAAAGGAATATTCTAGTAAACATAAAGTGATGTTTATTGAAACATGTGACGTGTGCAGACATTTCCCTGGTGTACGCGTCCGCAGAGGCTGCCTTTGAGACCGACTTTAGACAGCACTGAGATTCAAGCTCACTTCTTGCCCTCCAGCTCCGAGCCTGCTCTGCAGGCCAGCAGGAGGGTTAAAAGGCTGCAAGACAAAGAAGAGAATCCAGACAACCCAGAGATCCAATATCTGCACCAAAACCCCAGAGGCTATACCCCCAAAATACATACCTAACTTCCGTTAACTCGGCAAACAGTCTGTGCAGACACACTAACGCTACCTGCCAGCATTGTCTCAGGGAGTTTCGGGAGCCTTGCCACAAAAACTCTATCTCCTTAAATTTTATCATAGAACCCCTTTTGGAGGGGCAGTCAGTTTGGAAGCCTAGGTTCAGGAGCCAGTCCACCTGGGTGGAAATCCTGCTGTGTGTGTGTGTTTCTGAGAATGTTCATGAGTCATCCTGGTTCGAGGTTTTTTTCAACCAAAACTCGGGACCATACTAGTTCCTGCTGCAGGAAGTTTTTGTTGAGGATGAAATGACTCAGTCCACTCAAAGCATTGCACGTGCCCGGCAGACCATCACATAGTAAAGGGGACGTGTGACAGATCATTGTCATCATGAATACAACGCTGGCTGGTTTTTCCTGCATAAATCACCAGGGGCAGCCCCAGGCGGGTAGCTGCACTGATCAGTCAATGATCCTGGATATTGTGGAAAGCCTTTGAACTGGCCGATTCCGCAGCATGGGTAGAAAGAATCCAACAGCCGGGCCCAGACAGGCCAACGAATGTTCATAGAGAGTAGAGCCTGCTGGTCTGGTCTTGTAACTTCACTCACCACCTCTCAATAATATAATAAAATAGTAAAATGAATAAATAAAACGAGCAAACTGCATTTCCTCAATACTCTTCAAAGTCAAGTACTCCTCTATGAAAAGCCATTTGCTTTCCCCAAGTAGCTGTGGAACTCAGACCCTCAGGGGAACCAGGATGCCTGCTTGCTCCTTGTTCCTTAAGGTTGCTCGCTCGTCTCTCTGGCCAGGTGCTCTGTCTCCTTGCTGGAGGGTTCAGTTACCTCTAAATGGGCTTCTGAACCGGTCTACTGGTTAAAACCGTGGTCCGGAGTCCCCCTCATAGCTCGTCTGGAGGGAGGAAGCGCACGTCATCAGGGATGAACAGCTGTTGTCCTGCTCATTTCTGCCACCTCCTGCAAGCCTGATGCTTGAACTGGGCGCAGTTAGGCTGCTGGGGCTTGTCTCAGCGCTTCTCTTGGAGGACCATCATTCCTGGTTTCCTTTCTCCCCTTAGTACCGAGCCACCGCACTGCCGGCCTTCAAGTATTACGTGACTTGCGCTTGCCTGATCTTCTTCTGCATCTTTATCGTGCAGGTTCTGGTCTTACCCAAGTAAGTACATGCGGTTCACCTTTGGGATGTTCACTGGGCGTGCCTTTCCACTGCACTGTTATACTGAAGTTATACTATACAGTATATCTAGACTCAGTTATTCTATATACAAGAGGATGCACATTTCCCAACTGAGCATTTATGTAAGAAGGGTGGGGAGAAGGGTACGGGGAAGGGTGGGGGCCAGGATGCGGAGACGATGTCGGGCTGGGGGGTTAATTCAGGACGTGTGAAGGTGAAGGGCCCCATGTCTTAGTTATAGTAATTTTGAATTTTCAAAGTGGCCATGTAGATTCACCTTACGGGGATTTTTTTTTTTTAATAAATAGAATCATTTCACTTTATTTCTGTATTATTCTGATACCCATGTCTAAGAAATGTAACCCAATACCTTTACCCAGAAAGAGCAGAATCACTAGATATTGTTTCTAATAAACAAACGTTATTGTGTATTGAAGACAGAGCCTCCCCTGGGCTCAGTTTGCCCACCGTCCATTCTGATTTCATGTTCTGCTCCCTGAAGCCCACCAGGTCCGCCATCTCTGACTGTTATGAGTTACCGTCCAACTCCCCCCTCCCAGGAGACCCCTGGGTACAGATGGGAGAACTGAGTGACCAGAGCTCTCACTTTACCACCTACTGCTAAAATCCAGTCACTCTAGGATTCCTCCGTAGACTTTGCCTTGAATCTTGTAAAAGTGTTAGTCGCTCAGTGGTGTCCAATTCTTTGGGACCCCATGGACTGTAGCCCGCCAGGCTCCTCTGTCCATGGGATTCTCCAGGCAAGAATACTGGAGTGGGTAGCCATTCCCTTCACCAGCAGATCTTACCAACCTAGGGATCAAACCCAGGTCTCCTGCACTGCAGGCAGATTCTTTACCATCTGAGCTGCTGGGAAATCTTAATGAGTGCAGTATTACAGTACTTCATAATATGTCAACTGACCTATTCTTTCTCATCATGAAATCTAAAGGAAAGGAAAACTCTTGTCTATCTTTAATAATTGGGGATTAGAAATTTAAGAAAAATTTCCTTTCCTGTCATCATTGCCTCTTTTGTAAAGGCTACAGTTATCATTTTCAGTCTACCTGGAGTGAGTTGACTGACGGCGTTTCGCGTCAGCGGTGCAGCCAGCATTTGTGGGCAACCTGAGTTGCTGCAGCAGGGCAACAGTTTGTCCCACAAAAATTTGGAGCAAACTAGAAAGAAATGGTCTGCCTTTCCCTCCGTACCCCAAGGGATGCTCTTCCGGGCACCGAGCCAATACAAGGCAAAGCATCACTTATATGTGTACAGTCCCAAAGCTACCTGCCCCCTTTTAGAAGTGTTGAACCTGGTCATCCCCTTCTCCCCATTGATGAGCATTGAATGCATTTGTCCAGTGAATTCTTCCTTTAGACTTACACAATCTTCAGTGGAATCTGCCAAGGTCAATCTGTCGGTTTTCCACTAGAAGAAAACATGTTAACAAAATAAGCTCCTTCTGAGTTCCAGGCTCTGCCACATGGCGCAGGAGAGAAACAGCTGCCCCTGCACAGACAAAGCTTATTGAGCAGCAGGACTGCAGGGCATGTAAACAGTGATGTGGCTGAAACAAGTATCACCAAGGGGACAGGCCCTTATTTCTAAAGCAGAGGGATTCATTTGCTACATCTTCCTGTTGGATGAGTGTTTTTATATCTTCTACATCACAGTTAAGACAGCGTTTATCCCCAATTGTTGGGAGGGGAGAATGTGATTAAGGGGTTACAAAAGATGATGGCAAAACAGAGATGAAAAGGCTTCTGGGAACCGGGGAAAACATTTCATGGAATTAGCCCTAAAAAAAAAAGAAAAAAGTTGATGTCTTTTCTGTCTTTGCTTTTATTTATTTAAGTTTTTGTCTCTTCTCTGTTGTGTTATTTTATGAGAACCCATCAAAGTTTGTTCCCTTGGGCATCATTACAAATTATTGGGTTTCTCTTGAGCAACAAGTTGGATTTTGAGCGTGGAAATTGGGAAATAGGTGCGGGTTATGGTTCCCTCTTTGTGTTGGCAGTTAGAAAGTTCAGAGTGAGGTCTGTGGACACCTTTCACAGGGAAACTGTACACCTGCATTCAGTCCTGGCCTCCTAGTATCTTATGTCTTTCTCCTTCATTTTTCTTTCATGTTAGTGTCCTAATTTTTCTTTTTAAAAATTCTTACTGTGAAATACTTCAAAGATACAGAAAAATACTGAACATAATAGATATGCATTTTCACACCATCCATATGTCAGAAATGTTGAGCCTGTGTCATATTGACTATACATAATGTTTCTGTGCTCGTGGGGACTTTTATTCATTGGGTAAGCTTCCTGCAAACAGTATCTGTTGTTATTGTTATTTTGTCTTATCTATTCATTCAGTCTGACATCTTTTGTATATTAATGTGTGTTTATTCCATTTGTATTTTGATTCTTTTATTGATGCCCGTGGACTCAATTCTACTGTCTTATTTTATGTTTCATTTACTCTGCTTTTCTTTGGTTTATTTCCTCCACACCCCACATCCCCCATCTTCTTAACCGCTAAAGGATTGATCAAGTTTGCTTTATTCATATTCTTTTTTGGGAAATATATATATATATATGGAGAGAGAGAGGAGCAAGAAGGAGGATCCTATATATTTTTCTTTGAATAACTGCCATTGAAATTTTAACACATTCTTAATTTAATAAATTATGAAGTTAATCATTATGTCTCTTCCTGTAATTATGTCTTAGAATATTAGTTCCAGATGGTAACTATAGTCAATATTCATTTAGACTTACCTGCATTGTTTATCACTTTATTTGCTCATCAGTACTTTGTAAAAATTATTTCTTCCAAGTTTATTTTCCTTCTTGTTGATGTGTATCATATAAATGTGTATAATTTATCTTTTATTTAATATCTGTGAGTAGTGGCAGCTCCTATTTTTGTTTCTATTAAAATGCTTTTATCTGCTTTATTTTAATTTGCTCTTGAACAATAGTGTGGGTATAAAATTCTTATTTTCCCTTAGTATTTTGATACTATTGCATTGAATTTCAGCTTCTATTGTTGCTAAGGAATGTCTTCTGTCAACCCCATTGCATTCTTTTATAGGTAATGGGTCTTTCCTCTTTGTATGCTTTTCAGCTTTGTTTTTGGGGGGATGGGGAGGGAGGCTTGGTTTTCACTATATTGTTTCTAGATATGCATTGGTTCTTAATTCGCTAAGTGACCAGATGTGATCTTTTTTTTCCACCTGAAGATTCAGGTCTTTGCTTAGTTCTTACCAACCCTCTGCCTGCATTACTTCGCATATGGCTCTTGTCCTTTGTTCGTTATTTCCTCCTGAAACTTATTAATTGCATGTTGCACTGTTCATTCTGTGCTCCAGGTGCTGCAATTTCGCCTCCAAGTTCCCACCTCTTTACTTCTTTGTGAAGCATTCCGGTGAATATTTCATCCACAATGAGTTTATAATCTCAGTGATCATGTTTTCATGTTTAAGAAGTCTACTTTTTATCTGTTGTTGTTCAGTCGCTAAGATTATGTCTGACCCCTTGTGACCCACATAGACTGCAGACTCCAGGCTCCCCTGTTCTTCACTGTCTCCCAGAGTGTACTCAAACTCACATCCATCGAGTTGGTGATGCTGTCCAACCATCTCGTCCTCTGTCACCCCGTTTTCCTCCTGCCCTTCCTGATATCTCAGATGGTAAAGAATCTGCCTGCAGTGCAGGAGACCTGGGTTCAATCCCTGGGTCAGAAAGATCCCCTGGAGAAGGGAATGGTAACCCACTCCAGTATTCTTGCCTGGAGAATCCCATGGACAGAGGAGCCTGGAAGGCTACAGTCCATGGGATCACAAAGAGTCAGACATGACTGAGTGACATTTTATCTGAGATTTTCTTATAATTCTCTATTTTGCTTATGCATATATTTTTTCCTCTTATTTTCAGATTTTAAACATATTGTATGAAATTATCACTTGTTTCTTTCTGGTATTTATGCTTCACAAATGCATGAATTCTGTTACTTACTCTTGCTGTTGTCCCTCTCATGGCCATGTGTCTTCTTGGGTCATCTATAATTTCAGCTGTGAGTTCATCAAAGCAAGGGTTTGGGTCCAGGGTGGTCTCATGTTTTCTGAGATAGGTTTTCTGTGATAGGTTTTCACTGTATCTCTGCCAGGTATGTCTGGGGTTTGCCAGTTCAAGCCACATTATTTTTTGGAAATCCTTAGGTCTAGGTTCCTTCACTAAATAGGTCATGTGAATTTGATTAGCCCCTTAACGTGGATCACAGTTGGGGATCTCAAGTTTTCCAAGGTTACTCTTTTTCCATTTGGGACCCTACATAGTCAGTGTCCCTGAAAATTAGTGGACATAGTTTTTATGTTTCCTGTTTCCTGATAGGATAGCACTTTATGCTTCTGACTTGATTCAAGCGCTCAGTTCTAATTTTCCATTAAGAAAATCCTGCAAGTGTCACCAACCTTGCATTGACATTAAATCTCACACTCACTTCATGGCACATGTCTGCCCCTGGTTCCTCCCAAGCCATTTAGCATCAAGACCTCTAAGCACCAGCTTTCAAGACCCTCTGTGTATCTAGGGTATTCTTGTCTTTGCTCTGAGTGTGTCTATTTAAACATGATAAGTCTGTTATACTTTCTGAAGCATGTGTATTGGGGTAATATGCTTTTCACTTTTTCTGACATGCCCTGACTTGTTTTCAAATACACTGGATTATAGTTTTATTTTATTTTGTCTGTTCTCCTTTTTGTAAACTGCCTGTTTTTTGAAAAACAGGAGAGATGTGATGAAATAAGTAAGTAAACGAATAAAACACTGAGTGAATGAATAACCAGTAACAGAGGGAGATGTGATCTTGGCAGGACTGGTAAGGGGAAGTATTTGCATGAAAGAGGGCCTTCCATCATCCCTTTTGGACCCATAATTTTTCAATCTGGCTCTAGTCTTGGGATTTAAGCAGATATAATTAAATTATTAGCTGGCTCCTCTTTTTGGAGTTGTTCTCTCATTTCTGTCTGCCTTATACTATAACTTTATCAAAAATGTGGTGTGCATGTGTGGGAAGTCGCTTCAGTCGTGTCTGAGTCTTTGCAGCCTCGTGGACTGTAGCCCTCCAGGCTCCTCTGTCCATGGGATTCTCTAGGCAAGAATACTGGAGTGTGTTGCCATGCCCTCCTCCAGGGGATCTTCCTGACCCAGAGATCAAACCTGCATCTCTTACATCTCCTGTACTGGCAAGCAGATTCTTTACTACTAGCACCACTTGGAAAGCCCATGAGAAATGTGAGCTACCTTAAAAGATCAGAAATGATCAAGCAGAAATTTTTGCCTTTTTTAGTAGTTTCATTCATATTGTCTGTAAACTAAATAGATTATGTTAAATCAGTCATGGCAATTATTAAAATAAGAATGATTTTTTGTAATAATGTTCAGTGAAATATGATGTGTTTCATTAACCCAAGCAAAATCAAGAATAATGACATTTTCCTTAAGGAAAATTAATAGCAAATTACAATCTTAATATCTTAGAACTATTATTTCTACTGAGATTCTTTAGTATGCATTCTATTACTCATGTCAGTAATCAATGCTCTTTAATGATTTAATAATGATTTCAAAAGAGTCACTTTTATTTTGTTTTTATCTTCATAAAGGAAACAAATAGGGAAGAGTTTAATTTTTCTAAACACAAATGATGGATAATGACTATTGTGAAGGCAATTTTGCTTTGGTAGGCAAGCAAAGTTGTGAGCCCCAATACTGTGTTCAGTCCCTAATTCAGGGTTGCCTGGCTCTGCAACCCCACAGACTATAGCCCACCAGGCTCCTCTGTCCATGGGAATTTCCAGGCAAGAATACTGGAGTGGCTTGCCATTTCCTTCTCCAAGGGATCTTCCTGACCTAGAGATCAAACCTGCATCTCCCATGTCTCCTGCATTGCAGGTAGATTCTTTACCCATTAAGCCATCAGTCATACTAGATATCATGAAAGTGAGTTGCTTCTTGCATTATCTTGATGCAGTGGATATGAGTTTTGGGGGGAGGGGGGAAGGAAAGGAAAAGAGAGAACAGAAAGAAAGAAAAGAAAACAAACAAAAAATGAAGCAAGATCCTTCTCACTGTCCAAGATAAATGAACCACGTAGCTTTTACTGAAGTGAACAATATTTGACTCTGAATTCAGGTCCTCTGAACGTGTGGACGTGCCTCATAGTTATTAGCTTGAATGCAAGTTAATGGTTTAGTGTGTTCACTTGTTCAATCATGTCCAACTCTTTGCAACCCCATGGACTGCAGCCCACCAAGCCACTCTGTCCATGGAATTTTCCAAGCAAGAGTACTGGAGTAGGTTGTCATTTCCTTCTCCAAATGGTTTAGTTCCCTACCCATAATCTAAGACCAGAGGTTTCTCGGATTCCTTAGGGACCTTGGGTCCCTCCAGCACAGACTCTGCTTTCCCTAGACTTTGGTCCTCATCTTCACTGTCTAAGATGGCCGTATCCTGTGCTGAGCACAGGATGGAGGAGCAGACCCAGAGGCAGAGGGCAAAAGGCATTTAAAACCATCATCTCTGAAGATACCTCCCAGGAACTATGAAGATACGTCATGACACTTTGGTCTATAAGCCAAGACAGATCTTAGTCACATGTGTGAACCTAGCTGCAAGGGAAGCTAGAAAGGGTCACCTTTAGTATGTGTAACAGGATGCCCATCTGAAAATTCTATTAAGAAAAAGTGGATTTCGTGGGAATCAGTGCTCACTCCAGGAAGTGTGGCTGCCTGTATGTCACTGATATAGTAAGATTTGAGGGACAGTAACAATAAAAAGGAAGCTGAATGTGTCTTTACTCAACAAAACCGGCCAGTATACTTTTACTTTGTATCCGAGCTATACTCTGAGCATTTGTAATAAAAATAGAAATTCTTGAGAAATTCATGCATGCATTCAGTCCATCATTTATGGAATCACTCAACAGTTCTGTATCAAGCTACCATATACCAGGCATGGTTATAGAGATGCCATGGAAGTAGCAGTGACCCCAAAAATCCTTTCCCTCATACAGCTTGAATTCTATGAAGAGGTACAGCAATAAATAATAAACAAATATTAATAATTCAGTAGTGATAAGCTTTAAGAAAAATTAAGACAGGATCCTGTAGAGTGAGGGAAGGTGGTATTTCAGATGAGGGCTGTCAGGGAAGGCATCATGGATTGAGTGATGTGGAAGAGAAGTCTGAATGAATTGAAATGGTAAGCATGGGTACCTGTCAAGAGAACATTCTAGATGATGGAGGTCACACATGTGTTCAGGGATCAACAAGGAGGCAAGGGTTGGGAGCAGAGTGAGCCAGGGAGTGTGGAAACGGCATCACAGCAGTTGTGAGACCAGCAGGTCATGTTACCCCCACAGGGTTGACTGAATGCTGAGTGTAATGGGAAGCCCTGGAAGATTATCAGCTGAGGACGTGCAGTAGCTGTGCTTGAAGTGTTGTTCTTGCTGCTCTGGAAGCGGGTAGGCGGAAATAGGAAGACCATATAAGGAGATGGTTTGTACCCTAGCAGCCACGGAGATGTAAAAAGTGGTCCAGTTCTGGGACATGTTACAAAGAATGATGAGGGAAGTCTTGCTATTGGGTGGGAGACAAAGAATAAGAGAAACCTAAGTTCTGTAGGGTTTTGCTTGCTTGTTTGTTGTTGTTGGCCTGGACAACAAGGAAAAATTGGACAGCCGTTTACAGTGTGGGAGACTCCTGGGGAAGGAACAAGTCAGAGAGAAGCATAGGATGAAGGGCTCAGCTCAGAGCATCACAGACATGTGTGTGTGTGTTAATATTAGCATCCAGGAGGTGGGGCTTCACAGAGGGAGGGAGGGTGTGTGAGAGCCCATGGTTCGTGAGTGGAGTCAGGATGGACGAAGTCATAATTCGGAAAGATCAACACATAGGTAATTTACAAACCTGGGAGGAGATGAGCTCAACTAAGGAGTGTACAAAGAGAAGACCATGGACCTTCAGAAAATTCAAGTCTTTGACCCATGTTGTTGGTATGGAGTGGAAGCACTTTACTTTGCCAAGTATAACTCCTTCTCCCTGTCCAGCATCACAAGACCTTCAAGTGGCCAGAACATGTCAATTTCACTAAGTCCTGTTATTGGAGAGAGACTGTAATAATCTGTAATGGTGATGAATATTTAAATGCCTTGTCTCCTTTTCCACCTTTCAATTCTTTTTTTTTAACAAATAATTTTTTTTATTTTGAGGTTCTATCACCTGTCACTTAAAAAGAGAGGGAGAGATTTTTATTATTTCATGCTAACATACAGTTAAAAGTTTTTTTTTCCCCTCCTCTGTTCCTATTATCCTTACTAAATACCACGTAATCTGTTACAGGTGAACAGAGCATTGATGAGAGAGTCTACATCAGTCTTGGGGGGAGGAAGCTGGATATCTCATGTCAGTAAGCATGCTTCCTCTCTTCATCAAGACCCCCTGTAAGCAATAAACTAAACCCCATAAGCAATAAAATAAACTGGAGGAAAAAAGAGAAAGGAGAAAGGACCTGGATTCAAATAACCTTTTCCATATATTGTAACAATACGCTGGATTAAAGTGCCTTAGTCAAAAATTATCACTAAAAAGTGTAATTTTTCTTGCCTCCTGATAGCAGAGAGTCGAGTTTGCTTTTCAGTGAGTATATAGATCAATTATGCCTCTATGTTAAAAAAAAAAAAAAAAGCTTTGCAACCAGAATGTTAATTAAAATTGATTGCATTACACAAACAACTGGGTATGCTTAATGAGCCTGAACATGCTTTTGATAGAACAGGCAGGATAAATGGTTATAATTACGGACTTTTGACCAAGCATGACTTTGATCATGGGAATTCTTGTTCGCTGGGATGAGAGTTACATCCCGCCCAACAGCGATGCCAGTGCGCCGTGGACTGGAGAGTAGACAGCGCCCTGGGGGAGCAGGCCACCAGAGCTCTGGGCCTCAGGTTGTGACGTCATGTGCTCATGCGAGACCATATCAGCTGCACATGGAGACGGCCGCACGTCTTCCTGTCCAGTCTAGTGCTTCTCATTTCATTTTCCTGCCTAACTTCCCGGGCTAGAAGCTCCAGTACAGTGCTCCATATAGTCTTGTTCATGATCTTGGAGGGAAAACATCCAGTCCCTCATCATTAAGTATGATGTTATCTGTGTGTTTTTCACAGATGCCTTTTATCAGGAGAAAGAAAATCCCTTTCATCATGGCCTGATGAGTGTTTTTACAATGAAAGGGTGTTGGGCTTTGTCATATTGATCTATTGAGATAATCATTTGAGGCTTTTTTCCCCTTGTTCTATGAATATAGTGTATCACATTAATTGATTTTCAGGTATTAAACCAGCCTTGCCTTTCTCAGACAAATCCTACTTGATCATGGTATACTTAATCCTTTTCATGTGTGACTAGATTTGGTTTGCTAATATTTTGTCGAGGACTTTTGAATCTAAATTCATAAGAGATGCTGGTCTCTAGTTTTGTTTTCTTGTGCGGTCCTCATCTGGTATTGGTACCAGGGTGATAGTGGTTTCATAGAATCCCTTAGTAACTGTCCCATCCCCTTTATCTTCTAGAGTTTGTGGAAAAAGTAATATAAATTCTTCTTTAAGAGTTTTGTAAAACTCAGCAATGAAGCCATCTGGGCATGAGCTTTTCCTTGTGAGTAGTTTTTATTTTTGTTTTGTTTTTAAATTGCTAATTAAATTGCTCTTTTATAGATTTATTCAGATTTTCTGTTTCTTATGAAGTCATGTTTGGTAGTCTGTCCCTTATCATACTTTTAAGACTATTCATTCCTGCTTTTCTGGGCACTTGTCATCCTTTTCAGCAGAACACAAACAGTCTGTGGTATTAGGGCCAGTTTTTTCCCTTAACAACCTCTTATCTTCCTTTAATGGATTCTTACGCTTGAGAAAAAAAGCAAACTAGATACATCCAGAAAAAAATATCACCAGATGCTCTTCCCCATGTCCCGTGGATTATTGTAAAATGTGAGAGTCAAATTTTAAGAAACTTGTTTTTTCAGGCTCTAATGTAGCTGTTTGACATGACTCCAGAAGGCCCAGGATCTCTTTCAAACATGTATGGTGGAATAATTATTCCTGAAAACAGACGCTGAAATGCATTTTGGAAAACAGGAGCCCATGGATCTTACTTTAGTACAAGAATCTTTTTTTTAAATTCTGATTCATAAAATTAATTATGTGATTTGAAAGCAGATCAACCCATGGTAATTTTTGTTAAATCTGTTAAGATTTTTGTAGTTAAAGGCCAGTGTAATCCATAATCAGTTATTCATTCATGAGGAAATTGATCTATGGCATATCCTATGAAGTATGTAGGTATTTTCTCCATAGTTCTAATAAAAACTGAATGGTTTGCTGTTTTTTCAAAGGAAGAGGGAAGAAAGTTGGAGAAGCAACTGATTCTAATCATTCTTAGGTTTCAATCTGATCACTAATGCTATCATAGTACCTAGAAGAAAAAAAAAAAAAAAAACTCTAGTTAATGGATTAGAGTTCTATAAAGAAAACAGAAATGGCCTCAGGAATTTCATCAAGAGAATTTAATACACTGAAGTGCTTACAGATGGGGGCAAAGCTGAGAAGTCAAACAGGGGATGGCAAAGAAGCCAAGCGGTGAGCAAGGCGGCAAACTGCTACCACCCTAGGTGGGAAGGACACAGGATGGACGCAGTGTCACCGGAAATGTAGGATCCGAGAACCGTGAGCAGCCACGATGCTTCCCTGACAGGGGTGTGGGCCCGCGGAGACGGCAGTAGGTGCAGCCCATTCAGAGAATGACAGTTACATAGAGAAGCAGCAGAAATACCCAGGCTTCCTCCTTCTCCCCTTCCAGTCTTTCCTCAACACTTCCCACTGGCCAAACCATGTTAGAACCATTTGCAAAGAATCTGGAAAATGGAGTGTGTAGGAGATGGCGTGGAAAAATGTTTGAAAACAAATGAAATTATCAGCACATTTAGTGACAAATATTCCCAAATTTGTTGAGATGCATCTGTAAACAGCAAGAAGAATAAATATAAATGACACTGCACATGGTATATTATACTCAAACGGCTGAAGCCAAAGAGAAAAGAAAAAAAAAAAAAAAAACACTTAAATGCAGTCCAAGGAAAAAAATACATTGTGAATGCGAGGGATCAATAATGGAAATTTTTACTGACTTCTCATCAGAACCATTGATATAAACATGTTCAATCCGGGATTAAGTATTCAATAAAACTATTCCTTTTTTTAAAATGAGATGAAAGCCATTTTGCAAATGAAAGAAAGCTAGAGGAATTCATCACCAGCAAACCTATAGTATAAGAAATGCTAATGGAAGTTCTTCAAGCTGAACTGAAATGATAACAGAGGCAAATTTGAATCTACAGGAGGGAATGAAGAGAAGAATGTGCTCTTAATACATGAGCATATAAAAGACCATATGTTTATATAGTATTAATTTTTCTAAAAGACAACTGATCATTTAAGGCAAAAAATAATAGTTACACTAAGTATTGTGATGCAGAGAAGAGGGGAATTATATTGTTGTCAGTTCAGTTCAGATCAATTGCTCAGACATGTCTGACTCTTTGCAAACCCATGGACTGTAGCACCCCAGGCTTCCCTGTCCATCACCAACTCCCTGAGCTTGCTCAGACTTATGTCCATCGAGTCAATGATGCCATCCAACCATCTCATCCTCTGTCATCCTTCTCCTCCTGCCTTCAATCTTGCCCAGCATCAGGGTCTTATCCAATGAGTCAGTTCTTCACATCAGGCGGCCAAAGTATTGGAGCTTCAGCTTCAACATCAGTCCTTCCAATGAATATTCAGGGTTGATTTTCTTTAGGATTGACTGGTGTGGTCTCCTTACAGTCCAGGGGACTTTCAAGAGTCTTATCCAACACCATAGTTCAAAACCATAAATTCTTCGGTGCTCAGCTTTCTTTCTATATTGTTGTCAGGACATTATATATTTTTGAAGTGTTACAATATTAATATTAAGTAACTTCTGATACATTAATCATGTATATTTTATGTCTTGAGCAATCACTAAAAATACAAAGAGGTATAGCTAACAAATCAATAGAAGAAACTAAAAATCCTGTGAAAATATTATATTAAAGAAAAACGACAATAAGGGAGAAACAAAACTGAAAAGACATGAGACAGACAGAAAACAAATAGTAAAATGGTAGACTTGTAATGAAGAATAGCATCTAATGTCGTGTACCACACCATGCAGACAAAGCAGAAGTACACCAGACAAAAGATGGTCATATGATAGGTTTATTATTAAATGTACAAGGACTAATACTCCAAATAAAAGCATGATGAAGCCATATACTGTCTACAAGAGATGCTCTTTAAGCACAGAAGGAAGTTAGGTTGTAATTAAAAGGATGGAAAATAGACATCATATAAACAGTAAGTATAAGAAAATTACCATCCATATATTGATATCAGACAAGGAGACATGGAGGCAAGAAGTATGGACAAAGGTAAAGAGCAGCATTGAAAATTAACAAAAGCTTCAATTTATCAGAAAACATAAAATCATTAAATGGTATATACTTAAAACACAGCTATAGAATACTTGAAAAAAAACCTGAAAAACACAAAGAGAATTAGACAAACCAATAACTAGAATTAGATGTTTAATATTCCTTTTCTATCCCTTGCTAGACATAAGAGTTTTGAAAACCTGAGTAAGACTAACTTCCTGTGAATTAGCATTCATAGAACACTAAATCCAACAGTGAAATGCATGTTATTTTTAACTGCACATGGAGCATTGACCAAGAAGTGACATAAAATCATCTCAACAAATCTGAAAAGGTTGAAATGTGAAAGCTAGAAAAACTTATAAACATATCTAACCACACCAACACTTAAAATGTAAAACACAGAATATCTAAAACAAATCCCAACTATTTTAGTGTTAAACTATATATACTTCTGAACAACCTAGTCAAATAAAAAACTACAAGACAATGTGTAGGTAGGGCTGAGTCCCTTCACTGTTCGCCGGAAACTATTACAGCATTGTTAGTTGGTTATACCTCAATTCAAAACTACAAAATTTACAGATGTGAGAGTTGGACCATAAATAAGTCTGAGCACTGAAGAACTGATGCTTTCAAACTGTGGTGCTGGAGAAGACTGCTGAGCTATTTCAAATCCTAAAAGATGATGCTGTGAAAGTGCTACACTCAATATGCCAGCAAATTTGGAGAACTCAGCAGTGGCCACAGGACTAGAAAAGGTCAATTTTCTTTCCAATCCCAAAGAAAGGCAATGCCAAAGAATGTTCAAACTACTGCACAATTGCACTCATCTTACATGCTAGTAAAGTAATGCTCAAAATTCTCCAAGCCAGTCTTGGAACAGTAGGTGAACTGTGAACTTCCAGATGTTCAAGCTGGATTTAGAAAAGGCAGAGGAACCAGAGATCAAATTGCCAACATCCGTTGGATCATCAAAAAAGTAAGAGAGTTCCAGGAAAACATCTATTTCTGCTTTATTAACTATGTCAAAGCCTTTGACTGTGTGGATCATCACAAACTGTAGAAAATTCTTCAAGAGATGGGAATACCAGACCACCTGACCTGCCTCCTGAGATATCTGTGTGCAGGTCAGGAAGCAACAGTTAGAACTGGACATGGAACAACAGACTGGTTCTAAATTGGGACAGGAGTACATCAAGGCTGTATATTGTCACCCTGCTTATTTAACTTCTATGCAGAGTACATCATGAGAAACACTGGGCTGGATGAAGCACAAGCTGGAATCACGATTGCCGGGAGGAATATCAATAACCTCAGATATATAGATGATATTACCCTTATGGCAGAAAGCAAAGAAGAATTAAAGAGCCTCTTGATGAAAGTTAAGAGGAAAGTGAAAATGTTGGCTTAAAGCTCAACATTCAGAAAACTAAGATCGTGGGATCTGGTCCCATCACTTCATGGCAAATAGATGGGGGAAACAGTGGAAACAGTGGCTGGCTTTATTTTGGGGGGCTCCAAAATCACTGCAGATGGTGACTGCAGCCATGAAATTAAAAGACGCTTGCTCCTTGGAAGAAAAGTTAAGACCAACCTAGACAGCATATTCAAAAGCAGAGGCATTATTTTGGTGACAAAGGTTCATCTAGTCAAGGCTATGGTTTTTCCAGTAGTCATGTATGGATGTGAGAGTTGGACTATCAAGTAAGCTGGGCACCGAAGAATGGATGCTTTTGAACTGTGGTATTGGAGAAGACTCTTGAGAATCTCTTGGACTTCAAGGAGATCCAACCAGTCCATCCTAAAGGAGATTAGTCCTGGATGTTCATTGGAAGAACTGATGCTGAAGCTGAAGCTCCAATATTTTGGCTACCTGATGCGAAAAGGCGACTCATTGGAAAAGACCATGATGCTAGGAAAGATTAAAGGCAAAAGAAGAAGGGGGCTGCAGAAGATGAGATGGTTAGATAGCATCACAAACTCAATGGACATGAATTTGAGCAAACTCCGGGAGATACTAACAGACAGAGGAGCCTGGCATGCTGCAGTCCATAGGGTCCCAAAGACTTCGCGACTGAACAAGAATACTAAATAAAATGTTTTTTTTTTTTTTAAGTCAGTTTTTCAAAGGAATGGAAAAAGAATATGTGGTTTTTGTATATGTATCATGGAATATTGTTGTTGCTTAGTCACTAAGTCATGTCCCACTGTTTTGCAACCCCATGGACTGTAGCCCACCAGGCTCCTCTGCCCATGGGATTTCCCAGGCAAGAACACTGGAGTGGATTGCCATTTATTCTCCAAAGGCTCTTCCCAACCCAGGGATCCAACCCACATCCCCTGCCTTGCAGGTGAATTCCTTACTGCCAAGCCACTGGGGAAGCCCATATAGTGAAATGTTATTCAGCCATAAAAAGAATAAAATTTGCAGCAACATGAATGCAACTAGAGTATCATGCTAAGTGAAGTAAGTCAGAAAGAGAAAGATAAATACCCAAAACGTGGCACAAATGAACACATCTACAAAACAGAAAGTGACTCACAGGCCTAGGGGACAGACCTGCGGCTGCAGATGAGGTGCGGTAGGGAGAGGCGTGGCCTGGGGGCTTGGAGCTGGTGCGCGTGTTCATGGGGACAGACCTGTAGCTGCAGATGAGATGCAGTAGGGAGAGGCGCGGCCTGGGGGCTTGGAGCTGGTGGGGGACAGACTTGTGGCTGCAGATGAGATGCGGTAGGGAGAGGCGCGGACTGGGGGCTTGGAGCTGGTGCGCGCGTGCGTGCTAAGTCGCTGCAGTCCCGTCCGACCCTTTGGGACCCTGTGAACTGTAGCCCACCAGGCCCTTCTCTCCATGGGATTGGAGTTGCTAGATGCAAGCTAGTGCATTAAAGTGGATTAAGAACAGGTCCTGCTGTGTAGCACAGGAAACTATTGAATATCCTGTGATACGCCGTAATGGAAAAGAATGGCGACACTGGCGATAAGGAACCCACCTGCCAATGCAGGAGCTGCAAGCAACATGGGTCTATCCCTGGGTGGGCAAGATCCCCTGGAGAAGGGAAAGACTACCACTCCAGCGCTCTCGCCTGGACAATCCCATGGACAGAGGAGCCTGGCAGGCTACAGTCCACAGGGTCACAAAAAGTCGGACATGGCTGAAGCAACTGAGCACTCACATATGGCACAGGGAAGTGTATTCAATACCCTGTGATAAACCATAATGTAAAAGAGCATAAACGTGTGTATATGTGTACAGCTTAGTCACTTTGCTGTACAGCAGAGATTGGCACAACTTTGTAAATCAACTATATTTCAATTAAAAAATTGAAATAAATCCAAAAAGTCACAAGACAAATTAGCAGATGTTTTGTGTATTAAAAGAAACTGTGTGGACTGTCGCTTCACAGTAATTTAGAGAGGAATTTGTAGCTTTAAATGCTTATATTTGAAAGAAGAAACAGTTGAAGTCAGTTGTTTACCTTTCAACCTTAGGAAGCTGGGAAAAGATGAGCAAGTCCAATAAGTAGGAGGGAACATACACTAAGAAAAAAGTAATCAATAAACGGAAGACAAACAACAGAAAAGTAATAAAGACAAATGTTGGTTCTTTAAAAAAACAGTTAAATGCCGAACCGTTAGCAAGACTAAGAAAGAAAAACAGAACAATAATCACAAACCACCCAAACTAATGTTACAAGAAATAAAATGGTATTTACTACAGATTCTACAGATTTTAACAGGATAAATATGAAAAGTTATGAATTACTCAAGGCCAAAAAATTTACAACTTAGATAAAATGGGAAAATTCATGGACTGTACGACTTGCCAAATTGAACACATATTGAAAATTTAAATGGATATTTATGTGATGTTATTGTTCAGTCACTAAGTCATGTCCGATTCTTTGCGACCACATGGACTACAGCACGCCAGGCTCCCCTGTCCTTGTATTAAATTTGTTTTTTACTCAAGTTCTGTCTGAACTTTACCAAACATTTTAAGAAAATAAGATGGAGAGAACTGGTCAAATATTAATAAATTTCATAATTGTGAATGGAGGAAAATGTCCTGTTCTTGGAAAGAAAGTCAAAGTTTGAGGCTATAAACCAAATGTCACTTCTGTACCACCTTTAAAAATCTAGCTAAAATTAAAAGTGAAAAGGTTGGAAATAAAGCATAGAAAATAGCTATTTTAGGAAACAGCTTCCAGAAAGAGGAAAGCTGTAGTAGTATGAATTTCTGACAATCTAAATCCAAGTGAAAGACATTTAGCATGAAAACAGAGAAGCTTATTTTACAGTACAGTCACCAAGAAAAGTTAACAATCATGAATCTTTATGCACTCCAGCATCTCTTTGAAATAAATAGACACTATTAAAATGTTCAGATGTATTGACAAACCCACAAACTTAGTTGGAAATGTTAATATATTCTAAAATTGACAGATCAAATTGAGCCAATAAATCAGCCCACTGGGGATCTGACTAACTCCTCAAGCTCTGACAATAGACTCACTGAAAGAACTTGCTTTGTTTCCAACAAAAAGGAAATGTAAATATGTATCATAAGACATAATAGAAATGGAATGTATTTATCACATCCCAGAAGAAAAAGAAATTGTCAAAGTAAAAATAATAGAGACCACAATCTCTGATCAAACCTAGTGACATTAGAAATAACAAGGACAGACCAAAAATAATTTCCCTGTATAGTTACTCTTGTATTAAAAGGAAAAGAAAATTGAAATTATAGGCTTTTTAGAAAAGAATGGCAATGAGTAGCTATAAATCAAAAGCCGTGGGATTTGGCTAAAGCAGTAATTATAGGAATATTTATGTCCTTAAATGCATTTATTAGAAAATAGAAAAGATTAGCAGCAAATGACAATCAAGAAAAAGAACAAATGAAAGTTTAAATAAAGAAGGAGGAAAGGATTATTTTAAGTTAAATTAGAAACCAATAATAAAGAAAATGATCAGAAAGCATGGACCTTAATAATAAGCCAAAAGTTCATTCTTTGAGAAGTTCAGCAAACATGCAAAGCTTCAAAAGTCTTATCTAAAGAGAATCAGAAAAATAACATGAAGGACAAGAAGAAACTGCTTCAACTATAACAACTTCAAAAATTGTAAGAGAATATTAAGTAGAATGTCTCACATTCAAAATTTAAATGAAAAGGATAATTTCCCAGGAAAGTTAAAGCAGTAAACATGATTGAAACGTGACATGTTTACTCCAAGAAGCACAACCTGGGTCAGGTATACAATTGTGTGGGCTTTAATCCCAACCCATACCACTTGGGAGGGTTGTTAACTTTTGGTTGGTTTCTCAGTTTCTCTGGGTGTCAGTTTCTCTTGCACAAAATGAGGTAAGAACAGTAACCCTGCTGTCCAGGGTTACATATGCATACAAAGCCTTTAGAACAGTGCTGGCCACACAGTATTCTATCATCATGCCATCATGTCATGCCACCATCAGCTTCACCCTCCTATTACCAGATGGTTTAGAGCTGAGACTTACCAGACCTTCAATTAGAGATCATTCATATTTGAACAGTTACAGACCTAAGAAAAAAGTATTATTTTTCTGACATCAGCCTTATGCAGATGGCATCACCTTAACACCAACAAGGAACCAGGGGAGCACAGAGTCACAGGAAACCCATCAGAGCTCTCTTAGATGCGTGAAAAGAATGGCCAGTGGAAGTTGAGCAGATGAGTTCTGGTGTCCCTTCCATTGCAGGAATAGCAAGAGTCTTCCTATGCTCCCCTCCGTCCACGGTGCTAACAGGAGGCCTGAGAGTCTGTGATGGGGAGATGCTGAAACTGTGGATTCTGAGCAGGGATTAAGGAGCAATGTCTGAGACAAAAGGTGTTTGGGATGGGGGAGGCGAGGAGGCTTACAGAGCTTACCTTTCTGAGACTGTGAGTTACTCAAAACACGGGTCTTACTCATGTTTGCTCCCTTCCAACCCAGCGTGGACCTGGCCACGAGACAAGTCAACAATCTAGGTGTATTTGGTGTATCTGTACCCTCCTAGCAGACACTTAGCGTTACTCGTAAAATGTGAACAAATGTCATTATCAGGCTGGTATTTGAAAGCATGTGCATCGTGTCTAGGACATAACTCAGCACTCCATAAGGACATCCTTGGGGCAGCTTTGAGTGCACAGTGGTTTGAAGTCAAGGTTTTGTAGATCTTGCTTGATGTGTGCTATCTCTCAAGATAGAACAACTATCTGAGTGCCAACTGAGTGGACCCTTCCTATCCTGATGGCATGAAGGGGTTCCTTAGTTCACTGATGGCTCGCTTCTTTTCCCCCTGCTGGGGGCTCACAGCTGTGCACTCACTGGGCATTTCAGCTTGTAGATTGCTCATACCTGGGTCTTCCTTTGATGCATCAACATTCACTTCTTAGTGTCCCCATGCTTCTCAGTACCAAGTCTCCTGTCTCTTCAGTTTCTCTAGCCAACTTCATTGGCTCGAGCTTCCACTGTGATCTCAGGTACCACCTGACCTCTCTTTGGATGTTGCATTTAAATTTCATCTTGGATTATTCGTTATGGCTCATCTTTTCTAATACTCCCAACCCCTTCTTCCTTTGGATTACATGATGTTTTAAGAGGTCTTTAGTTTTCATTGTATAAAGGACCTTTCAGAAATGCATACAATTCTTGCAAACAGTTTTATCCTTTGGATGAAAGCACGTTTTAAGACACCGTAAATTTCTGAATTGTTTACAGGAACTCTGAGAAATGCATACAGTTCTCGTGACCACTTTTATCTACTTGTAACCGGAGGGTGACAGAACCTGTAACTTAGTGGGTACTTTTCTCACATGATCACAGGAACCTTGTGTGCTCATTGGCTCATGCAAAAATGCAAAGGCCACAGAGTGAGAACGGGGAATGAATGAGGTTTCCGCTGACATCGATGAGGCTGCCCTGGAGGCAAAACTGCCAGGACATCGAGGCAGGGAAGGGGGCACCATGATGGCCGTGGTCGGGTGTGGGCATGAAGGTGCTGGTTGCAGAGGCAAGTCGTGTAAAGAGGGTTTTTCTCTTATGAAGAAATGATGCTGGTTAGACAGCTGGAGGAGCATGGTGGGCTGCAGCCCATGGGGTCGCTAAGAGTCGGACACGACTGAGCAACGTCACATTCACTTTTCACTTGCATGCATTGAAGAAGGAAATGGGAACCCACTCCAGTGTTCTTGCCTGAAGAATCCCAGGGACTGGGGAGCCTGGTGGGCTGCCGTCTATGGGGTCGCACAGAGTCGGACACGACTGAAGCAACTTAGCAGCAGCAGCAGCAGGACAGTTTTAATGTCTATCACAGCAAGTTGTTCAGACACAGCCGTAGATACATTTTCCTATGGACGTATCTCTGGTTTGTTTTTAGCGCCATTTTCATTTCTCAAAGATATTAGTGAGGAATGAAGTCCTCATTTTAAAAACCCTAATTCAAGCCACAAGAATTCGCGATGGCTTTCCAGGAAAACTAAAGCTGTCCACACTAACATGTTCCTTTTTGTTTCCCGGTAGAACGTCCATTCTCGGGATTTCCTTTGGAGCGGCGTTTCTCTCACTTGCCTTTATCCTTTTCGTCTGCTTTGCTGGACAGCTTTTGGTAGGTACTTCACATACGGAATTTCTTTGAAAAGTGTGCTCATTGAAAACTGATTGCTCTATCAAAATAGGAGCTTGTTGATTTACTGTTTCATGAGATACACAGCCCAGTAGAGAGGCCAGAATCCTTCATGTCAACAGCCCAGACTATGAACTGAGGAAGCCCATAACAACCAAGACACTAACTCAAAGGTTACCTGAAATATTGGATAGCGTGCTATAAAATCACATTTGTGTTTATTTGTTTCTGTCAACATTTTGTACTATCCCTCTTAAGTTTTCAGAGTATTTATAACAGCAAATACTAATGTAATAGGAGGCTTTTAATGACCAGGAGAATTAAAATGTAAACCAAGTGTGTCTTTGGTAATGACTTCCACAAGGTATAAAATTTTAGAAAATATGAAAATAACAAATGTAAAAATATCTCTTATTAGTGTTTTAGCTTAAAACCAATCATTGTCAGCACTTATGGTTTAAGTGCTCGTTCAGGATATAAGAAGTAAACCTCACTGGACTCTTGAGTGTAAAGCAGTTGTTGCTGGGTGGCCTGGATCTGTGAGAGCATCCTGAGAAAGCCAACGATGAGACAGAAGTCCCGAAAGATAGTCAAGGCTTCATTTTGTTCACTGGAAGTGAGTTGAAACAGGACTGAACTGGAGTCCCAGCACTGGGTGCATCCTGGTCTGATATATGGCATCATTGGGCCAAAAAAGGGCTTAGGATTCCAAAGCATGTCTCTCCCTCTGGACAGTGGATGCTGCATCCTTCTGCCGTGGACCTTTGCAGACTTTGGTGGGTTCCGTTTGCTATGTCATAGTTTGAATGTTTCCAATTGGCTTGGAAAGTCTTCCAAAAGTAAGACTGTGGTTTCTCATTTCCTCAAATGCACACATGGCATCTCAAGTCACTTTAAAATCCCCTGAAGACCTCACAGGTTGTAGAGAAGATGGAGTAACTGTTGACCATGGGGATCTTTGTCAAGTTTGAGATAGGAGGAATTCCTAACATACGAGGAAACCTGACTTTCTGTGTGCAGATTCCCCTTGGGTGGAAACGCACACACACTCTACCCTTTCTCTTCCTGACTCCCCAAAGACACCTGCAGCCTGTTTCTCCAGTTTTCAGAATAGGGATGATCATTTGTGGTTCTGTTGGAAATCTAAACCCTGCTCTCATTAAAGCTGTGTATATCCTTGTGTCTGAGTAGACATACTTCTCGTTTTTTTGGAATCCAGTCTTGAGGGTGGCAGGGGTATAGTCCATAGTTAGGGTTTCAGACTGACTTTTCTTTCCACTGAAAATGAAACTGCCAGTCACACAGTCGTGTCTGACTCTTTGCAACCCCATGGACTGTAGCCTGCCCGGCTGCTCTGTCCATGGAATTCTCCAGGCAAGAATACTGGACTGGGTTGCCATTGCCTTCTCCAGGGCATCTTCCCAACCCAGGGATCAATCCGGGTCTCCCACATTGCAGGCAGATTCCTTACCGTCTGGTCCACTAAGTTGCTATAAAAAAGAAAGACAGAGCCAGAGGAGGAAGGGAGAATCCCTGGGGCATCTTTCCTGCCTTGGTGAGAAAGTTTCAGTAATGTCTCCCCTCTCAGCCCGACTATAATCTGACCACAGTGTTGAACTTTCATGGCTTTGGGTCCTTCCTGTAAGAGCCTTGGGGTGATCAAAATCTAACATTCCTGGCTTCTGGTTCCTCCTGGAAACCAGAGCCTTCCCTGGGGGCATCCCAGGATTCTAATGCCCACACACCAGATGCTACAAAGTCCTTTTTAACTCTGCGTTGTCCCAAAGAGAAAAGTTGAAGGCTGCAAATGAACCTATGTTTACCTCCTCCCCAGGGGAAGCCTGTGCTTTGCCAAAGTGGTCAGGAAGACCAAGCTTAAAGACATCTGGTCTCTCTCAACTTGAATGGATAGGATCTGTGCCCGAGTCTCCCCCTACTGGCCTCTTGAGATCCTTAGTCCACATGTAATCCTGGTAAAATTAAAGAAGGAATTCTGGTTCCACTAGGGGGTTCTTTTCACTCTTTAAAATAGTCTGTAAGGATTTTTTCTTTAACGTACAACATCAAACATGGTATTGCACAAAGGCTTTAAATGTGCTTTCTATTCAACCCTCCAAATTCAGTCAAAAACTACACATATCACCGTTGAGATTCTTGTCTTTTCTAAGCCAGAATTTCCTCACATGAAGTTTGGAGAACAACCGTCTTCAAAGTTTCTTGGGACGATTGGAGATAGAAGTACCTAACAGGATACTAACAGATTTTCAACAAACAGCAACTAGTATTATTTTCCATCACTGCATATTTTAGAGTGCCTATTCATGGGGTCGCAAAGAGTCTGACACGACTGAGCGACTGAACTGAACTGAACTGATTCTTAGAGCACTTTAGACAAACCTGTATTTTAGGCAACAGAAACCAGCATTAACTTTTTAAAATTAATATGAGTGTTTAGAACAAAGATCAAAATGATAAATGCTTGCTTCTGTCTCTTTTTTAGAAAAAATTACCATTCTTATACATGACATGTAATATAATACTTAGTGTCACTCTACAAAGAATAAATTTAAGTTGAAGAAGGAAAAAGCCCTACATATATCACAAATATTCCACAGTGGTCATGGAGAAGTATGAGATTTGATTGTTGATTTGTGCTTTTTTATGGATTAAATACTGGGTTTATGAAAGACTACTGAATATCCCAGGCTCATGTTCTACTAACTTATGTTAACCTTCTGAAAATTTAATGCCAAAGGCAGTATCAATGCTAATATTGGTATTAAATTCTCTGCATGAAAAATGAAATCAAAATACTTCTGTAAAGGAGATGGAAAAAAGGTAAGCCTGGCAGATATTTTTTTTCCTCCACAAGTTTTACCTTTATTATCGTCTTTTGCACAAAAAGTGCAGCACAAGTAAGTAAAATCGATGGGTCATTGACCAGCTGGGTTTAATAAGAAGGTAGGGACACATCAAAATGGGTAAAAACGAAGAGTGATAAATCAAATGCAGTTTTTTCCTGTTGATATTAAAAAAAAAAAAAAAAAAACAGTGGTATTTGTTCAGTGACGCATTCAGAGAAAAATGTCAGGGAATCTGTTATCATCCCGATTGCTGTGAGAAGCCCCGCCCTTCCATCCACTCTGGTTGCTGCCAGTCCACCCCATCCCCAGGCTCTTCCAGAAGCGATCACCCCCGCACACATTGCCCACGTCTCAGTTCTTGCCCGTGGGGGTGGGTTCTGCACCTGCTCTCCTTCCTAGAAACTTCCTCGGGAACCTCGCCAGCCCCTGTGACGGCCCTTCTTGAAGCGCCATGGGACACAGGGTCTGTGCCATGTCATTTAGCGCTCAATAAGTGACACCCCTTTGATCCCCTTTTTAAAAAGTTTCTGCTGAGCGTGACTGCGATTTCTGTCACACTAAGAATGTCACACTAACCTAAGGATCCTTAAGACCAGGGTTGTGCCCTCGCTTCCTTTCTGTCTCCTAGTGCATCCAGCCGAATGCTGGACATGTGGATGTGTTTATGATAAGTGCGTGCTAAATCCAGCCGAATGCTGGACATGTAGATGTGTTTATGATAAGTGCATGCTAAATAAACATCTGGGCTTCCCAGGTGGCGCAGGTAGTAAGTCGCCCGCCTGCCCATGCAGGAGGCATAGGAGACTCAGGTTCTATCTCTGAGTCAGGAAGATCCCCTGGAGGAGGGCACGGCAACCCACTCCAGTATTCTTGCCTGGAGAATCCCATGGACAGAGGAGTGGTCCATAGGGTCGCAAAGCATTGGATATGACTGAAGCGATTTGGCGCACATGCACGCAAGTAAGCATTATTGGATGTCCGTCATTTCCATGAGGTTCTTTTTCCCTTCCTCCACTCTTGGGCTCCATGTACCACCTCCTCTGTCTCACCACCCCACTCCCGTGTTCATCCTCAGGCACTTATGTTCCCTGTGAGCCCTGATTGTTCTCCTTCCTCCAGAAGCCCTGGGTGGGGATGGACTTGGTGTGTAAATGAATGTATGAAGGAGTGAATGGTGGTCCACAGCCCTCACCCTGCTGCACTGAAATTCCTTCTCACGTGTGCCATGATTCCTTGACTCTAAAGTGCCTCAAGCTGGCTCTTCCATTGGAAACAATTTTGTGACCTTCACCAGTTAATTCTGAAGAAAATTAGCAAAAGGAAAACTAGCCTTTTCCACCTAGTGCCTGGTTGTTGGGCTTCCTATTTGTATTCTTTTAGACGAAAAAAAAAAAACCATGAATGAGTTCATCTCAGCCCTGTTTTGTTCACTGACTGTTCTAGACACTTGAAACGCAAAGTAAGTATTTAATAGGTTGTGAAGAGTCAGACACGACTGAGCGACTTCACTTTCACTTTTCACTTTCATGCATTGGAGAAGGAAATGGCAACCCACTCCAGTATTCTTGCCTGGAGAGTCCCAGGGATGGGGGAGCCTGGTGGGCTGCCGTCTATGGGGTCGCACAGAGTCAGACACAACTGAAGTGACTTAGCAGCAGCAGCAGCAGCTTGAAGGAATGTCGGGTTGCAAATGCAACCACCTGGCACCACTGCTCAGAGAAGCCCCACCCCAGCCTCACCCAGACTTGACCTCTCCCAAGCTCCCAGTTCTGAATCTAGCTCGCAGTTGCCGCATCCCTGCTCCCAGTTCTGACAGGCTCCTGGCCTGCCAGCATCCTGGGCCAGCATCCTGTGTGCTTACTTGTCAGGTCTCCTTCAGTGCCCCTGCATCAGTTCTCTGGTGAGGTCCTTGGTTTTCTACAGCAGATGCTGGTTAGCATTTCAGAGTCGTAATCTTGAGAGCTGAAAGGGAACTGAGAGATAACCTTGTCCTGGTCTGCACTTGGATGAGGGACCCAGGGCCCGAGATGCTGTTCATTTCCCTGAGTTTCCATGTCTACTTATTTAAAAGAAAAGTTTCCCTGCGTGAAAAATAATGCAGGAGCCATAAGTAGATCCCTTGAGGATGCAGATGGAGACTTTGGATCACGGTCAGGAATATAAGAACCGCAAGATCTGCAAAAGTTCCCTGTCCTTGGATAAGAACCTTCAGAACCAATGTAGACTGCTTAGGACTGGTGAGATCCGTGAATAGTTCTATATCTGACTCAATTCAGTTTAAAAATGATAAATGTTGTATTATATTAAAAGTGAAGACTTAACTCTGCTAGGCATTTTATGTATACTGGCTCATTTATCCACACAAGAGTCCTTGGAGGGAATGCTCACTCTACAGTTAATGAAAGGGAAGGTCCAGAGGTTTCATAACTTGCCCTGAAGTATTACTATACAACAAGTAGGTTTTGGAGCCTTTGGGAAGAAGCCTTAGAATCCTTGTACTAAATTGGAGGCAAGTTCCAGAGCATGCTGGACTGTGTGTGGAGAGACACTGGCAAGCGCTGAAGGAGGAATGTCCACGTCCTGGTCATGGACCGTCATGGTACTGAAGCGGCCTCGTGGTGATTGCTAAGCATCAGTGGCTCAAAGGCAAAAAAGTCAGGCAAGATAACATCACATCGAACCTGATTCACAGTGGCCTCTTGTCTAGTTTTCCAGTATATTCAACTGTTGACCTAGTTTATGTAAAACTGGATTTTGGACAAGGTATGTCCATCTTAAAAGACATTCAGTAAGACAGAGAAAAAATTTCATTTATAAGTCAATTTAGACTCAAAATATTCTAAGTAAGAAAGTTTATAGTAATACTTGCAAAGTATTTTCACATATATGAGAGCCGTTCAAAGTGTTTTCATTAAGTATTATTTTATTTGATAATCAAAACAATCCATTTTATCTAAGTAGAAACTAAGATGCAGAATAAGAGATTCAAGTTTATACTTCCATAACAATCAGCAGTAAAAAATAATAATAGCTGTCATCACCATGGTAGTAATAACAATAAGTGCATTTTTATTGCCAAGTTTAACTTCTCTAAACTACCTGAAGCAGACTTAAATCTGTGCAAGAAACACAAGAGATGTAACCATAAATAACAAAGACGCCTCCCACAAAACCTTCTTGATGAAATGTCTTTTAGAAGAACTACGCCAGATTCAGCAAATGAAAATGTTAGAAAATGTCAGGAGAAATTTTTCTCTCCGTGTGGCTTTCTTGCCACTTTGTATGGCAGAGATAACACAGTATCAGCCCACCAACCTTGTTCCCAGCAGAGATGAAAGCACCAATATAGAGATAGTCCTGGGGACAGAAAATAGGCCACATGCCAGCTGATAGAAAAGCTTCCTACCCACAGGAGTGTTTTTCCCTTGAAGTCTATTTTCTCTAATGTCAATATAAGCCTGCCAGCTTTCTCTTGGTTAGTATTTTCCCATCTCTTATTCGGCTTTTCCTTGCTATACAGGTGTGTCTCTTGTAAACAGCATCTAAGTGTGTGTCATGTTCTCTGATCCAAGAGTCTCTTTCTTTTAGCTGGCAAGCATAGTACATTTATGTGTATTACAGTTATTGCTAGTCGTCTTTTGCTTTTTTTAAATCCATTATATATGTTATTTGCTTCTGTTTATTTTTCCTCTTCTCCTGTCATCTCCTGGACAAATGGAGTTTATTGAGTCTCCTTTATTCCCTCTAGTGACTCGGCAGTTAGATATCCTCGTCTTTTCTTTCAGGGATTAACGTAAAATGTGTAACATGCACGTTTCTCACCGGGTCCATTGTCGTCTCCATCTTGTTGAAAAATGCAGGCCCCATGCTGTAATCCTGTCCACTGTCCTCCAACGTTGTCTAGATTTTTCTGAATTTACACTGCTCGTGTTATTCGTAGTTATCGGTATTCTGGTTTAATGGTCTCTTCACTCACCATTCTTCTGGATGTCCTGCCTTCCTCCAGATGCGCTGTTCATATTTCCATAGGATTATTCCTCTTGTAATCCTCTCCATGAGAGCCTATGTATAATATACCCCAATCAGCTTTTATATTAAAAAAAAATAAGAAAAACAGCCTCTTTTCCTCTTTGACCAATCATTTACAATAATGTTGCTAACATTTTGAAAACATGAGTCCATATTTTCTTGGATTTTAATGTGCTGAGGAGAAATCTAGTCCAGCTGTGGTTCCTTGATAAGATGTCCTTTCTCTACTTTTGTAGAACTTGCTCTTTGTCCTGGCAATAGATTCTTGTATTGAGGAAGAGGCTTACTTTTCTTTTACCTTGATGGGACTCAGTGCCTCATCTCGACTGCTGCTACTAAGTCGCTTCAGTCATGTCTGACTCTGTGTGACCCCATAGACGGCAGCCCACCAGGCTCCGCCGTCCCTGGGATTCTCCAGGCAAGAACACTGGAGTGGGTTGCCATTTCCTTCTCCAGTGCATGAAAGTGAAAAGTGAAAGTGAAGTCACTCAGTCGTGTCTGACTCTCAGAGACCCCGCGGACTGCAGCCTACCAGGCTCCTCCATCCATGGGATTTTCCAGGCAGGAGTACTGGAGTGGGGTGCCATTGCCTTCTCCAGAGCTCATATTCTGTTCCAGGTCCATGACGTCATTGTCCCATATTTCCCTGTATTTTGCCTTTTTCTCAGTCTATTTTTTCTCAAGCTTTCATTACAAGTATGTTCAATCTTTCTATTGTACCTCCTGTGCCTCAACTGCATACGTTTTATCTCTATATTTCTGTGCTATTTTATGGGTTGTCTCCTTAAAGCTAACTCTTCAGCATAACTATTGAGTATTTAATCTCAATTTCTACATGTTTGTCACTAAAGAGTCTCTGGAACTCATCTATAAAGTAAAGCTGTTACTTTCTCTTAACTGCTTATCATTATGAACTCTAATCCATGGGGTTTTAAAATTTAATCTTATTTTATAAACTATTTCAGATTGATTTGCGAATCTTATGATACTTATTCTATTTTCTGTTATTTCTGTTGATTCTTCCTTGGACGGCCCATTGTCTTCTGTAGCTCATAGTGCGAGCATGCGTGCTTATTTGTGTCTGATTCTTAGCAACCCCATGGACTGTGGCCCGCCAGACTCCTCTGTCCATGGTATTTTCCAGGCAATAGTACTGGAGTGGGTTCCCATTTCCTTCTCCAAGGGATCTTCCCAACCTTGGAATCGAACCCGTGTCTCTTTCACCTCCTACATTGGCAGGCAGAGTCTTTACCACTGTGCCACCTGGGAAGCCCCTTATGTAACTCAACGTTCTTGGTTGTTGTGAGACCGTGTCCAGTAGGGACTGCCCCTCCCACTGGCGTGTGCACCGCATCCTGCAGTGCGATGTGTCATCATAAGTAGCATTGTTCTTGCTGCAGCCACAGCCCCAAGACCTTTCTCTGGTTTTTGGTCTGATCAGTAACCACTCACCTTGAGATTCTCATTATGAAGCAGATGATGTGATTTCAAAACCAACACCCGTATTTAGAGTCTGAGTTCGCATTGGAAGTTTATTTATACTTTCTTGGTCTAGAGTTTGGACTTTCTAGACCTCTCCACTTGGAGAGAATACCCTTCTGAGGCTTCTGGTTTTATTCAGCAGTCTTGGTCCCAGCTGCCCACCTGTTGCAGACCCAAGACAACATCTTTTCCCTGTGGGCATCAAAAGCCCAGCCCATTGATGCTCAGTTCCAGGACACTCTGGGGCCAATCCCACGGTCTCCATCCTTCTATCAGTAGCCTCCTTCTTTGTTTTACACCCCTAGGAATTCCTCTCTGGGTCCACTGTTAAGACAGTGAGCTTTTGCAGTGAGAATCTGTTGAGTTCTATTTGCTGAATTCTGGGGTGCCTCTGGGAATGCAAGGATTGTGATGGGAATTCCCTGGTGGTCCAGTGATTAGGACTCAGTGCTTTCGCTGCTGAGAACCTGGGTTTGATCCCTGGAAAGGGAACCAAATCCCACAAGTTGTGCAGTGTGGCAAACACACACACACACTTATGAGTTGTGAGGTGGCTCCACCAGGTCTCCAAGTGGCCAGAGACAAGCATTTAGGCAAAGAGAACACGATGAAGGCAATGGCACCCACTCCAGCACTCTTACCTGGAAAACCCCATGGATGGAGGAGCCTGGTGGGTTACAGTCCATGGGGTCGCAAAGAGTCAGACACAACTGAGTGACTTCACTTCACTAACATGATGTAGATGGTGCTGTGAGGGCCACCCAGTGGATGAATAACAGAGGAATATGGCTCAGCCAAGGCGTGTGAGAGAAACAGGATGATTTTGTAAAATATTTGTTGTTGTTCAGTCACTAAGTCATGTCCAACTCTGACCCCATGGACTGCAGTGTACCAGGCTCCTCTGTCTCAGTATCTCCCAGAGTTTGCTCAAATTCATGTCTATTGAGTCGGTGATGCCATCCAACCTCCTCATCCTCTGTCATCCCCCTTCTCCTTTTGCCTTCAGTCTTTCCCAGCCTCAGAACTAAAAGCCTGTGGGAAGTCCAAGTACAATTAAATAATTAAAGTAGACACATCAGTCTCCGTGACGCCAAATGTATGAAGTAATTATTGCTGCATGACAGTGAGAGTCCTTGCCCAATTAAAATGCCATGGTAGGCATCCCTTTAGACAAATACACAGAAGTGCATGTTTACATGACTAACTTCACCATGGTTTTCAGACAAGAGCAGTTCTATTTTTTAATGATAAAAGTTTGTTACCGAACCACTGTGATATGTTTAAAACTTTCTGAAACGTCTCTCACTTTATTACATTTCACTTTATATAAGTGGAGACTTCTTTGCGGGTACTTCGTTTTATTTTAAAAAGGAACAGACTAATGAGACTGCAAACCCAATCTGCTTTAATAATTATCACACCGAATGATGAGGAATCCAGAACTGCAGAGACTACCTACTATTTCCAATGCAGAAATTTCAAAAAACAAAAAAGGAAGAGAGGAAGGAAGGAACGGGAAATATTTTTGGCAGAGATATTTTTTCTTCGTTTTTAATCCAAAACACCGTGTATGAATATGTTATTTTTACGTTGAGAATCTTCTGCCTGTACTGGATGAAGACATTAGCATTCATTCCAGACTCTTTCTAGCAACCCACACTGCTCACCGTCCCCAGCACCAACTCCACGGTAGTGTTTTCACGTACGTTTATATTCTTTCTCCTTCTGCCTCTCCCACTATACTTAGCACCAATTCCATATTGATCAGTGGATGGATGTGGCATTAACAGCCAAGAGCATTTCTAGAAGATGCTCAGTGAGCTTGCCCTAGGTAATAAGAGACAATCATACGATACAGTGAGCCTTGCTGATGATCAAGACGGAAAAGAAACAGATTTGGCCCAAACAATGCCAGTGATTAAACCAAAGATCAAACAGAATGATTACCCTGAGCTGATAGCAAGGCTTGCTCTCATCTTCATATGAAGAGGATGTTCTAAATAAATGCCACAATATTCTTTGAGGTTGTATCATTTATAATGTCTCACTGTGTGTGTGTGTGTGTGTGTGCACGCGCGCACACGCACGCTCAGTCGTGACCCCATGGACTGTGGCCTGCCAGGCTCCTCTGTCCATGGGATTCTCCAGGCAAGAATACTGGAGTGGGTTGCTATTTCCTATACCGGAGATCTTCCCGACCCAGGGATCAAACCCGCAGCTCTTTCATCTCCTTCGCCTCCAAGATTGGCAGGTGGATTTTCTTCCATGGTTCCGCCTGGGAGGCCCATAGTGTCTTGTTACATATTAGTTGCGCAGTCGTGTCCGACTCTTTGCAACCCTGTGGACTGTAGCCTGACAGGCTCCTCTGTCCATGGAATTCCCCAGGCAAGAATACTGGAGTGGATTTTCAATTCCTCCTCCAGGGGATCTTCCCAACCAAGGGATGGAACCCAGGTCTTCTGCACTGCAGGCAGATTCTTTAATCATCTGAGCACCAGAGAAACCCAATGTCTCATTAGGATGGTGTAAACTTTGAAAAACTATTTATCTATCAGGGACTTTATTTGAATACTTAACCCAAAACAGAATAAACTGAACTAAATTATCAAGTTAGGATATAGGTTGTAATTTTTATTCAGAACAACAAATGAAATCAGTGTTCCCATTTTTCCTCAGTCAGATTCTTTCTACTCTTAAGTTGTTAGTACTCTTCTCCTTTTCCCCCATCGTTGGTTTCTTCTCTTACTTCGAATGTCATTATCTTCCTCCTCTTCTTCCTGCACTGTCTTTATAGTTCAGGATCTATATCCCCATCACCACCATCTATATCCTTGCCCTTGTCACCAGCAGTGTTACCAGTTTCCATGTTTCAGAACAGTTGTATTTACTTTGCCTCGATTTGATGAAGGGATGAAAAGATAGGGGCAGCTGCCTGCCTCTATGACCTGGAGAACAATGAGTATATGATATAACAGGTTAAAGAACGATTGCATATGAGGGCTTGGAGGCGCACAGGAAGACTCAACAGAGACGGAAATGAACCCACTTCATTCTGAACCTGGTGTCTGGGGCCCAGTGTGCACCAAACCCGTGCATCTTTAGTGAGCAGCTTCAAGGAGATCGCTCTTTGCAGGACTGAATAGGACCGTGGCAGATTTCCAGGACAGTCTGCGGTGTATTCAGGAGGCAAACAGAGGCAGCAGTTTCTAGGGCCAGCACTGTGTCACTTTGCCCAGAGCGTCACAGGAGCAGAAAAACGTGTGTGTGTGCCCACATCTGCTTCAGCACATGCCTAGTGCATGGGCAGAACGTGACAGAGTCCCATCAGCTGGCATGTTTGGCAATATCATCACCATGCATTGCTCCAAAAATTCAAACAGTCATTTTTAAAATTTTACAGTTTCAACAATATGTTTGTGTAATAACTAGATATTTTACTTAATTGACTGTGACATGGAATCTGAGCTAGAGTTAAACACTCTCTTGAAATAGCAGTTTTGTGTTTTCTGCTCTTAAGATTTTTATTATCATATCTATTGACAGTTTCTGTGTACAGACACAAAAGCATCCATTTTAATAATTTTCTTTTAAATAAAAACCCTAATCCTAGTCAATTAGGATGCAAATACATAAATATTGTCATTTGCCAGGATCCAGCCAAATGCATCATCTTCTATTTTAATATGAGCTGGATGACTATGATATTCTTTTGAATCTCTGCTCTTTACACTCTGTTATAGCTTCTCCTCTGGAATGCAGATCTGACTCTGGTCTATGGTATTGTTGTTGTTCTGTCACTAAGTTGTGTGACTCTGCAACCCCATGGACTGCGGCACACCAGGCTTCCCTGTCCTTCACCATCTCCCAGAGCTTGTTCACACTCATGTCCGAGTCAGTGATGCCATCCAACCATCTCATCTTCTGTCGTCCCCTTCTCCTCCTGCCTTCAATCTTTCCCAGCATCAAGGTTTTTTCCAAGGAGTCGGCTCTTCCCATCAGGTGGCAAGGTATTGGAGTTTCAGCTTCAGCATCAGTCCTTCCAATGAATATTCAGAACTGACTTCCTTTAGGACGGACTGGTTGGATCTCCTTGCAGTCCAAGGGACTCTCAAGAGTCTTCTCCAACACCAGAGTTCAAAAGTACTGTGGCTTATTAATATTATTCAGTGTAGGTATTAATATTATTAATTATATTAATAAATTTATTAATAATTATTAATTATATTTATAAATACATTACAAATATATTACAAATATATATTTATAAATATATTATATTTATAATAATTATTAATTAATTATAATATTATTCAGTGTGGTATTAATATTATTCAGTGTAGGATGTGCTAGAAGGATAATGATACACTTTCAGGTGAGCGTCCTCCAGCTGTGTCATCCTGAATGATACCACATGTCCACAGCATTGAAGGGCCTCTCTTCAGACAACAGATTTAAGGACATCACCAGCCCCCATCCGAACCATGCTTTGGAGAAGAAACTTAAGGCATAAATCTGGCTCCCCCTGACTTGCTAACAGGAAGATGCTCTGCAGAGCCTGGCCGCTAGCCTGAGGTTCAGCCCCTGGAGCCCAGGGCAGCACTGGCTCATCCCTCCAGACAGGCTGTAGGAGAAACCAGAGGAGGTCCCAGGAGACTCTGCCCAAAGAATGAGCCCTGGGATTCCACACCACAGGGGGTTAGATGCTGTAGACAAATGTTCTGCATCTCTTTATACCAGGAGCTGGACGGGAAAAAAAACTATAGTAGAAAGGAGAGAAAAAAGTGTTTTTTACATTCATCTAGGGTTTTCCAGGTGGTGCTAGTGGTAAAGAACCCCCGTGCCAATGCAGGAGATGTAAGAGACACAGGTTCGATCCCTGGGTTGGGAAGATCCCCTGGAGGAGGGCAGGACAACCCACTCCAGTATTCTTTCCTGGAGAATCCCGTAGGCAGAGAAGCCTGGTGGTTTATAGTCCATGGGGTCACAAAGAGTTGGACAAGACTGAAGCGACTTCACACGCATGCAGATATAAAGCAAACAGATTTTTAGTCCCTGAAATGTTCCTGAGAAATATGTTTTCTTCACAAATAGAAGAGAAACTAACACATACGTCTTGTTTTGGGCACCTTATGAAGCTCATTTAAATCTCTTAAAAAACCAAAGAGGCAGATACTATTGCTATTCTTATTTCAGAGAGGAAAATACCGAGGCCAGAGAGGGTCAGTAACTTGCATAAAGTTTCACAGCCGTGGGGGGCTTGATGCCGCAGCCGCAGGGCTGATGACCTTTCTAACCATCTCTCATCCCGTAGTGTACATGGGTGCTTGCTCAGTCACGTCCATCGTGTCCGACTCTTTTGCAACCCTATGGACTGTAGCCCACCAGGCTCCTTTGGCCTTGGACTTCTCCAGGCAAGGATCCTAGAGTGGGTTACCATTCCCTTCTCCAGGGGATCTGCTCGACCCAGGGATCAAGCCCATGTGTCCTGCATTTGCAGGCGGATTCTTTATCAACTGCACCACCTGGAAAGGCAACACAGCAAAGCGGGCAGAATTAACACCACTGAACTCCGCATTTAAAGATGGTTACGAGCTCTTTGCAGGGCAGGAACAGAGACACGGACTTACAGATCAGACGTGGACACAGCGGGGGAAGGGGAGGGTGGGGCGAATTGGGAGAGCAGCACTGACGTATGTGCATGACCACGTGTGAAGTGATAGCAGGTGGGAAGCAGCTGTCTAGTACAGGGAGCCCAACTCAGTGCCGGAGAAGGCGGTGGCGCCCCACTCCAGTGCTCTCGCCCGGACAATCCCACGGACGGAGGGGCCTGGTGGGCTGCAGTCCATGGGGTCTCAAAGAGACAGACACGACTGAGCGACTTCACTTTCACTTTTCCCTTTCATGCATTGGAGAAGGAAATGGCAACTCACTCCAGTGTTCTTGCCTGGAAAATCCCAGGGACGGGGGAGCCTGGTGGGCTGCCGTCTACGGGGTCGCACAGAGTCGGACACGACGAAGTGACTTAGCAGCAGCAGCAGCAGCAGCAACTCAGTGCTCTGTGATGACCTAGAGGGGTGGGATGGATGAAGTGGGAGGGAAGCTCAAGAGGGAGGGGTTATAAGTATGCATATAGCTGATTCATCTTGTTTGTTGTATGGCAGAAACCTACACAACATTGTAAAGCGATTATACTCCAATTTTTTTTAAAAAGCCCTAAGAACGTTAAAAAAAAAACAGTTAAGAGGGTAAATTTTATCTTATGTATTTTAACACAATTAAAAATAGTATTTTTATAATAAAAAGTAGAGCTTCTCCACGTGGGGGAAGCCCTCTCAGGACAGGATGAGGTATAGCCATCACCACAATCACAGCGGAGAGCGCTGGGTTTCATCTTCACAGGGACAGGTTCCAAACTATCGTATTGTGTGGTCCAGATGAACTCTTCGGATTAGCTGCACGTTGGGCTGTTTTCTACACAAATCACCTGAATTTCTGAAAACAGCTTCCTCACAGCTGTGATCTGAGACCCAACACATCCGCCAGAGTCGTTTAATTGACTGGCGTATTTTTCCTTCACCAGAAGAATTTTTAAACATAATTTCAGGTCTCTCTTAAAGGACATAGAAGCGTGTCGTAGTTTGTCATAGAAATTTAGTGAATTTGTTCCCAGCTTGTAAGAAGAATGCCGACATGATCTACTGGTCTCGTGTGTGAAGAAGATCGGTGCATCTCGTGTTGTAAACATCCTTGAGAAACTTGAGAAAAATACGTAAAATAGCAACGCGTTTCTTTTTCTCTCCGCTCTTAGCAATGCAGCAAGAAAGCATCTGCTTCTCTCCTGTGGCTTTTAAAGTCATCGGGCATCATCGCCAACCGGCCCTGGCCTCGGATCTCCCTGACGGTCATCACCACGGCCATCATATTGACCATGGCCGTGTTCAATATGGTGAGTCATGGCCCGGACGTGCTGTCCATCTCGTGGGATTTGGTCCATCTTGTGGCATTTTGAAACCTTCCCCATAGCTCCTTCGGCGACACCCACTGCTGCCTGTTTAAATTCAACATCCAACCGCTTTGCATAGGGGAAGGGTGCTTCCTGGGGAGGCCTCCAGGGAGGGAGGGAGACTCCTTCCAGCAGCTTCCCACCCCCTAGCTCGTCCTGACTCCAGCTACGGAAATGCCACCGAATGTTAGCAGGCTAATCACCAGGAAGACCAGAATCAGCAAATTAGAGAGGCTGCAGTGGGAAAGGGGTGCTGCTCTGGGCTTTAAAGGGCCTGATTTCAGACATCACCGTCACTCCCACCTTAACCAGCTGGCGGTTTTGGAGAATTTTCATTAAAAGCTTCCACAGGCTCCACTTCACTTCTCATGAGAAAGCTGAGACTTTCTCAGTGAGAACTGACACTTCTCTGCTAAGGTGGATTTTTCAGGTAAATGAAGTGATGCTCCTAGCACACTTAGGATGGCATCAGGCGTTTGGTAAGTACTGAACCAGGGGTTGCTCTTACCGTATCAATGTTTTTAGAGGTATATCCTTCAAAGCAGACATGTCACTAATCAGTGCCAATTAAGACACATCCTTTTAATTATTCTCATGTCATCACCATCGACCACCAGGCGTTCACTCAGCAAAAAAAAAAAAGAAGAACATATATTGAGCATAAATATGCATCTGGTACTTCACTAGATCCTAGGAACCCAAAGCGACTTTGTCTCCCCAGAGTTTATGGCCAAGTTTAGGAGACTGACAGCTGGGTCAGAGGTTATGAGAGAGTCTGACAGTGAAAGCGTGAGGGGTGGGGCAAGGACAGGGGAGCTGGGCCGGCAGGACGGAATTCTGAAAATGGACACAAGTAGTTTTCTCCGGATGATGGAGGGAAGATCAGGAGGGAAGACATTTAGCATCAGGACAAAGAGAGAAATGTATCCTATGAAGCAGCAAAAAGTAAGGCTGAAGAAGTAGGCAGGGACCTTGACGGTGTGCCTGAGATCTGTCCTCAGCGTCATACCATGGGTCACACGGTTTGTACGGACGCACCTGGAGATTCAGGTGAGGGTGACACCAACTGGAAGGCGGATGGGCTGGGGTAGCAGTGGCCGGGGCGGACTGGCCCCTTCTCCTTCACTCTGCCTCGAAGTCCACCTTAAGGACACCCGGGAGGAAGGTGGCAGACAAGCACCAGCTTCCCTCCCTTCTTCCTCTTCCTGTCCATCAGGGCGGGGATAGTGTGGATTCCTGGGTGTCCTCCCGTGGGCTTAGCAGCTGTGCTCGCTCCTCCCGCTTCCTCTGACTACACAGCCCAGCTCCTGCTAGCTCCCCTGAGAAGCGCGGGCCCTAAGGTAGGTCTTCTTCCAAGGCAAGGGCCATTGAGGGGTGTCCCTGCGACTCCTGTTTCCTTGGTACACACCTGCTGAGCCTCAGAGCTCAGCTTGCAAAGAGGCTGCCCCCAGCTGGGCCTGTGCAGTAAGAACTGATGGTGTCTGTTGGGAGAAAGGGCTCTGCAGTCAAGTCCGTGCAGACGGAAGATTTCCCAAGGACCAGCTGGCCCTTGGTCTTGGGTTCCTGTGTGGTGTTGTCCTGCTGTGTCACATTCACCATGGCAATTCCACCATCCCAGCCCTCCCCCCGGACTTCTCCAAGCCCATCTCCCCTCCCCCGAACATGCACAGCATCCAAGGCCATCTTCCTGCGCCAAGGGTGATGACACCGTGCCCCAGGGATGGAGACCCTCTCTTCTAGATCTCAAGCATCCTTGGATCATGACAGCACTTATTTCTAACAAAGGCATCATCAGGACTGACCAGGGAAGAGCTGGGACATGGTACCTGGTCTGGACAGGAAAATCCCTCTGGAGTAGGAGAACGATCCTACTCCAGAGGGATTTCAGATCTTAAGGGCTGGAGGGGATGTTGGCCACCATCAGCCTGAGGCTTGTGTTCATGAGGCGTCCCCACAACCGCCTGAGGACTCTCTGCGTGATGACCCAAGGAGAGTGTAACTGTGGCCCCAGGATGGTCAGCAGAGTTGGGGGTGGGGGTGGCCTCCTGGTGAGGATCATGAGATGCAGAACTGAACACTAGCCTTTCCCAGAAGAGCCCTTCAGCAAGTGGATTACTATCTGCTGCACTCCAGCCTTCCCACACGGGCAGTATCACTGGCTATGGCATGTTCGTGAATACATCACCACAGAGGAAGACGGACAGAGACACGGGGAGTGGCGGGAGCCTTGGAGAAACAGGGGCGTTTCCTAAAGCGGGTTCCTCATGCTGGACTTCGTAGCAAGCCTGTGTGCGTTAGTCCTGCTGCTCTGGGAGCCAGCTTTCTGGGAGAAAGTGCCAGCCAGCTCCAGGAAGAGCTTGGTAAAGTGAGCTGTGGGGGAACAGCTTGAAAAGAGTGGACTTCACCATGAAAAGGGGTGGCGCAGGGAGAAGCAGAGCATCCTTGAAGGATAGCACTAGCTAGAGCTCTGGGGGGTTCTGATACACCAAGTGTGTGTCCTGTGGCCCCCAGCCCTTATCATTAGGCTTCTTCATCCCTTTGGAGGGCTTCCCTGATGGCTCATTGAGTAAAGAATCTACCTCCCAGTGCAGGAGGCACAGAAGACCCAGGTTTGATCCCTGGGTCGGGAAGATCCCCTGGAGAAGGGAATGGTAACCCACTCCAGTATTTTCACCTGGAGAATCCCACATACAGAGGAGTCTGGTGCGTTACAGTCCAAAGGGTCACCAAGAGTCAGACACAACTGAGTGACTAAACACAGCACACATCCCTTCAAAGTGTATTCACTCACGTGTGCGCTCACCTGTGCACACATCCTGAAAGTTGACACAGCATTTAACACAACATCACACACCTGATGGTGAGGTCTTTTTTTTTTTTTCTTGCATCCCAGGAAAGCACCTTTTATACAAGGAAGGGCCATTCCACAGTTACTAAAGGAGAGAGGAATGAATGAATGAAAACTTTTTTTATGAAATCCAGTTTGATATTATAAAACCAGGATTCATCACCTAATTTTTAAAAGGCAGAATTGAAATGGGAAACAAATCTGATGTGAAAGCTGGTTGTATTTCTCCTAGGATAATTAGTGATTGACAGGCAGTTCAGTCACTGTCTATAAATGTTTGATGAGCTCTGACTCTTTGGGACCCTATGGACTGTAGCCCACCAAATTCCTCTGTCCATGAAATTTTCCAGGCAAGAATACCGGAGTGGGTTGCCGTGTCCTCCTCCAGGGAATCTTCCCCACCCAGGGATAGAACCTGGGTCTCCTGCATTGCAGGCACATTCTTTACCGTCTGAGCCACCAGGAAGCCACCGATTAACACATTTTTACAGTAACTGCTGGGAAGATCCCCTGGAGAAGGGAACAGCTACCCACTCCAGTATTCTGGCCTGGAGAATTCCATGGACTGTACAGTCCATGGGGTCGCAAAGAGTTGGACACAACTGAGCGACTTTCACTTTCACAGTAACTGCAATCCCTTTGGAGTGAAGAAATGCATTTTCTGTACCCAAAATATGTCTTCCAGTGTCATTTTCCTTCCTCAAAAAGAAAGAAGTGCATTGCCAAGTGCAGTAGAGAAGTCTATGGAAGGCACAATAAAAGTCTGATGGATCAACTTTGAGAAAGAATGAAATGAGGCTCAGCTCACTGGGCTGCCTCCTATAGGACTAGAGCCTTGGAGCAAGGAAAAGACTTAAGTTACTTGTTCCTGTCCATTATTTTTCTCAATTCCTGATGGATTTAGTGGTTCTTCCCCATCCAGAGGCTCTTATTTTTGTTTCAAGGAAATATCACAAAACAGTACAAAATCCAACATTGGGTAGAGAGAAGAAATACTTTCCCTAGTTGGTGGGTTTTCTTATCATGTCTTATTCATCATGGGAAGGACTGGTCCATCAAGTGCCCTCTCTGATCACATCTGATGACTTACAGAGAAATGTTCTCCAGCTACTAGATCCTCAGCCACATGAATTTTGACTGCATAAGGCAGACACAAGGTCCAGTGTTCCCAGGCCCACTGCAGGGTGCTGTGACTGCCCTGGGGTCACACACATCCCCAGGGGGTGCCAGGCAAGGGAAGTGGGCTCCAGGACCCTCATTCACATTCAGGAAAGATGGCTTCTCCCACTGGGGAGGCGGGTACCAGTCTTTACCTTTATGTGGTCAGATGCTCTCAGAAGTAAGTCTGTGTTTTTTTTTCCCTAGCCCCACTTGAAAAATCTCCTTCCTAGGGAGACTACTATTTAATGCAGTAGAGCTTTTAAACTTATCCTGGTACTTTTTTTAAGAATACAGTTTCTAGACTAACAGCCCTATTCCCAAGTTGTTCAGTTCAGTTCAGTCGCTCAGTTGTGTCCGACCCTTTGCAACCCCATGAATCGCAGCACGCCAGGCCTCCTTATCCATCACCAACTCCCGGAGTTCACCCAAACTCATGTCTGTTGAGTCGATGATGCCATCCAGCCATCTCATCCTCTGTCTTCCCCTTCTCCTCCTGCCCCCAATCCCTCCCAGCATCAGAGTCTTTTCCAATGAGTCCACTCCTCACATGAGGTGGCCAAAGTATTGGAGTTTCAGCTTTAGCATCAGTCCTTCCAAAGAAATCCCAGGGCTGATCTCCTTCAGAATGGACTGGTTGGATCTCCTTGAAGTCCAAGGGACTCTCAAGAGTCTTCTCCAACACCACAGTTCAAAAGCATCAATTCTTCAGTGCTCAGCTTTCTTCACAGTCCAACTTTCACATCCATACATGACCACTGGGAAAAACCATAGCCTTGACTAGATGGACCTTTGTTGGCAAAGTAACGTCTCTGCTTTTGAATATGCTATCTAGGTTGGCCGTAACTTTCCTTCCAAGGAGTAAACATCTTTTGATTTCATGGCTGCAGTCACCATCTGCAGTGATTTTGGAGCCCCAAAAAAGAAAGTCAGCAACTGTTTTCACTGTTTCCCCATCCATTTCCCATGAAGTGATGGGACCGGATACCATGATCTTTGTTTTCTGAATGCTGAGCTTTAAGCCAACTTTTTCACTCTCCTCTTTCACTTTCATCAAGAGGCTTTTTAGTTCCTCTTCACTTTCTGCCTTAAGGGTGGTGTCATCTGCATATCTGAGGTTACTGATATTTCTCTTGGGTATCTTGATTCCAGCTTGTGCTTCTTCCAGCCCAGCGTTTCTCATGATGTACTCTGCATATTGCTATTTGTTAGCAGTGATTAACCCAGTGAAGCTAATCCAGGCTCTGGACTAACATTCCAAGGGGAAGAGCAGCTCTTTTGTTCAGGGGAGGGGCTGCCTTCCTGAGCAAGCTTTCCTTAAGGCACTGGGTGTGCGCATACTCAGTCACTCAGTCGTGTCCACCTCTTTGCAACCTCATGAAATGTAGCCCGCCAGGCTTCTCTGTCCATGGGATTCTCCAGGCAAGAATACTGGAGTGGGTAGCCATTTCTTCCTCCAGAGGATCTTCCTGACCCAGGAAAGGATCCCACGTCTCCTGCATATCCTGCATTGGCAGTTGGGGTCTTTACCACTGAGCCACCTGGGAAGCCCTAAGTCACTGGGAAGAAGATGGACTTCTGTTCACGGAAGGTCATCATTTTAAAGTCACAGCACATTCAGACCCTCTTCTGTGGTTCCTGTGATGTTGGAGTGTTCTTTTAGGGTAAAGGAAAAAATGCTTTCCTTTCTTCCCTTTCTCCCCCGTCTTTTTCTGTTTTCAGTGCTTGTTGTTTTTCCTTTGGGGAAACTATGTGTAACAGAGTTTATCATTTTAACCGTGGTTGAGTGTACATTCAGGGGCATTCAGTGTATCTGCAGTTTTGTGCTCCCCTCACCCTATCCATTTCCAGAACTTTGTCATCGTCTCACACAGAAGCTCTGTTCCCGCGAACAACGACTTCCCCTCACCCCCAGCCCCTGGTAACGTCTACTCTGCTTTCTGCCACGATGAACTTGCCCACCCTAGAAAACCTAATACACATGAGATACCTGCTGTTAGTCTCTTTGTGTCTGGCTCATCCCACTTCAGATAACATGTTTAAGGTTCTCATTTTCTCTTTGATGCCGAGTCCCTTCACAGCAGGGAAAAACTCCCGGTTTGCCCTGGATTTTTCCAGCCGGTGGTAAACAGCCCTTATTAAACTGCTTTTCTGTCACCCCTTGCCATCACCTTTCCCTTGGGAGAGAGAGAGAAGCCGCAGGGGTGATGTGAGGACTGAGACCCCCCGCCAGCTCTCTCTGCTCCTGACTGTGTGGACGGGCCCCTTCATGCTGAGCCTCCATGTGGATCTTCAGTCACTAATGTTTCTCCTGAGCTGAAGTCTCAGAGCCTTTGTAAGAGCCAGGGTCAATAGGGATGGTGTTCTTTTACCTCTCATTACACACTAACATCAGAGAAGGCGATGGCACCCCACTCCAGTACTCTTGCCTGGAAAATCCCACAGATAGAGGAGCCTGGTAGGCTGCAGTCCATGGGGTCGCAAAGAGTCGGACAGCACTGAGTGACTTCACTTTCACTTTTCACTTTCATGCATTGGAGAAGGAAATGGCAACCCACTCCAGTGTTCTTGCCTGGAGAATCCCAGGGACGGGGGAGCCTGGTGGGCTGCCGTCTGTGGGGTCGCACAGAGTCGGACACGGTTGAAGTGACTTAGCAGCAGCAGCAACAGGCTACCATGGGCTTCCCAGGTGCTGCTAGTGGCGAAGAACCCGCCTGCCGACGCAGGAGACAGAAGAGTCACAGGTTCAGTCCCTGGGTGGGGAAGATCCCCTGGGGGGGCACGCCTACCCACTCCAGTATGCTGGCCTGGAGAGTCCCATATAAAGAGGAGCCTGACACAGTCCAGAGGGTGACAAAGAGTTGGACACAACTGAAGTGACTTCACATACATGCACACACTAACATAAATGATAAAATGTCCAGGTCAGCTTCATTTAAAATGAATTGTGAGATATTACCAGGACATTTTAAATGCCATGCTCCAATAAAAAGTAGAGACAACCAACCAGTTATCCTGACTTTTTTTTTTCCCCACATATAGGGTTTGGGGTATCAAATAGCAAAAGACCTGTGTGTTTTGTTCCATTTTAGTTCCCAGCTGTCTATTCAGAGCCGTGTCTGAGAAGCTCAAATCCTCTTCCATTTTTTTTCTGACATTTTGACACTTTGATCACGTGATGCCTCCCAAAATTGTGCACCTTTTCCAAGAAACTGCAGAGAATAATTACAAATAGCCCAGATTTGTGAGCCACCTAGACACAGAGTTAGCCATGGTTAACTAGTGGTTAATTGATCATCTAATTCTAATTGGATAATTACTTCTAACTCCAACCAAATGATAAGCAATGATGTTATCGGGCACAAGCACAGTATTAAATTGCATGTTCACAATTTCATATTGTTTGACAAACATAATTCTGAGGTGCTTTACATTGTCTGGGAAATGTAACATTTGGAAGGAGGGCTAAAAAATATGCACTTAGTTGGGATATCTTGTCTGGTTTGAGAATACCATTTTCCCAACTAGGGCAAAGGTTGTAGAAATACTAAAATAGGTCCAGAGAGGAGTTCCCCTAAATAATTATGAAACTAGAAATGCATTCTGTGCAGAAAACTGTGGCACCTTAACCCAGGAGGGAGAAGGATGTGGGATTGATAACCCTCAAGCTTGGCCTGGCTGTAATTAGGAGTTTGTTATTTTTAAGTGGCTAAGGAGACAGAAGAGGAAAATTGGTTCCAAAATGCAGTGTGAAGCCACAGAGACAGAACGAAGAGGTCTTGATTTTAGGGGTAGTTAATTAAATACCAGAAAAAAGTAGCTGAAGGGGGTTAATGAAGCATTCCTGAATGTGGTAATTAAAGTTCTCCACTGCTTTTCAAGTTCAACCATCCTACTATTTCAGAGCCTTCTTGCAAGACAAAGCTTTCACAGGATATATTATTACTCATTTATTTTCTTCTTTTTATGCTGATATAATTAAGAAGGTTTTTTCCTTAATTATTTTAAGATCTCAGATTCCTGAGACTAGTAACCTGTCAATCTAAATGGTCTCCTTCTATTTGTTGTTTCCATTAGTATTTAAATCAAATGTATGTTGGGTCTGTCAAATCTAAATTTTTACATTTTGGAGTCTTGTATTTGGCCACCAATTACTCCATTTTTTTCCTGTTATATTTTTTCCAAGTTATCATCACATTTATATTTCATCCAGGGTTTGTGACATTTTTGATAAATTATTTAGTATTAATAGTAAATAATAATATCTCCTGGCATACTGCAGTCCATGGGGTCGCAAAGAGTCAAACACAACTTAGTGACCAAACAACAACAATTCATAAATAAAGAAATCTACATTTATTTGACTTTTAAATTAGTATTTTGCAGCATTTTATCAAAATATATAATGTGCAGAAACATTGTATCTAGAACCATTCTTGGAATCTGAGAGGAAATGTTCTTAAGAGTATATTAAACAAAAGCCTTCTTATTTACCTAAGTAAATTGCTGGAGGTCTTTGACAAGAAGCCCGCCATCAAACAAGGACAAACAAAACAGCAGAAACTGCAGGGAAGTTTTCCTCTCTAGACCTTGAGCATAGATGGCGAGCCCTGGCAGAAAGCCTAGCCTACTTTCATGGAGGAGAGGGATATCTTTCATAAGGGAACCTGGCCCACGATTCTCTGCTTCATCTTCACTGAACAGCTGTCTGACCCACAGTCACAGGATAGAAAGTGACTGATCCTAAGCAATCTGTATGGTAGCTTCTCCAGGAAAGAGAGAGACAGAGAGAGAAACAGAGGAGAGCGGGTGAGTGAAGGAGAGAGAAACAGAAAGAAAGAGATTGAATTTTTCCTCCCTTGCTAACTGACTGGCCGTTTCCTTCTGGGTGCTGCTGTTGGTACCCACTATTGTTGTTTAGTCGTTAAGTCGTGTCCAACTCTTTGTGACCCCATGGACTGTGTCCTTCCAGGCTCCTCTGTCCATGGGATTTCCCAGGCAAGAATGCTGGAGTAGGTTGTCATTTCCTTCTCCTGGTGATCTCCCTGACCCTGGGATCAAACCTGCATCTCTGGCTTTGTAGGCAGATTCTTTACTGCTGAGCCAGTGGGAAAGCCCCTATAAGAGTTAATCATATTTATTTTCTCAGGATTGCTTCCTTTTTAAATTAGGACCCCCTTTCCAATAGTCCTGAGAGCATCCTTTCTCTCCCATTTTACCCCTGGTGATCCTGAGCTGCCAAGCACTCATAAATAGTAGAAGCAAATGTTGGCATCAGCTATTGCATGTTTCCCATAAAATTAATTAATTTTCTTAAGATACAAAATTCAGGAGACTCCACTGATGCGTTTGGTGAAGATGAAGATACTGCAAAAACACAGAGTGAAGACTCCCATCTCATGATGGAGAGTTGACTGTGCGGATGGCAACGACAGCCTCCAACGTCATTCTAACAAAGCTGTCTTCCCTGTGCTTGGTTCATTTTAAATTCCTGTTTAAGAGAGGTGCTTCTGTTTTCCTTAACATCAGTCTGGGAGTTCTGGAATTCACTGTGCATTGTGGAGCACAGCAAGAGTTCCTTACTTATTCGATAGAAATTTCCAGAGCCTCAAAGAGAAGATGAAGGGATTAGCAGTGAAGTAAAGAGGCTGAACAGTCCCCACAACGCTGCTCAATGAGCCGAAGAAACATGTCCTTAGTAAGCTGAGCCCCCACCTGCTAACCCTTTACTCTCCTTTGCACTGATTCATTGCAGCAACATTTTCTTTGCAGTTTTTCCTGAGTGACTCAGAGGAAACAATTCTTCCGACTGCCAACGCGTCCAACACAAGTCTTTCTGGCGCAAGTAACCAGGCAGCAATTCTGCGTGCGCAAAATTTGTTTTTCCTGCCGGTAAGCGCATCCCCCGGGTTCTTATTGTTTTCCTGTGTGCTGTTACCGATTCAGTGCCTGTGCCTTCCACTTCCTCTTCCACCGTAGACTTTATTCTCCTTGTTTAGACTCTACACCTGAGTCTCTCCTGATGGGGTAAAAATTGGCAGCCTTTGATGGAAAACTCCCAGCCAGTAGAAACTGATTAGACCACATGGACAAACTTTCCATGGCATTTTGCGGCTCTCACGGATGACTTTGTGCCTTCTTCTCTTAACGCTACATGTTCATCTTTTTCCGGACTTACGTTTGATTTACAATGTTGTGTTGGTTTCTGGTGTTCAGCAAAGTGATTCAGTTTTACAGATATGTATTCTTTTCCATCATGGTTTATTACATATATATTCTTTTCCATTATGGCTTATTACAGGATGTGGAATATAATCCCCCAAGCTATACAATAGGACCTTGTTGTTTATCCATTCTGTGCATACTAGTTTCTATCTGCTGACCCCAAACTCCCAGGGTAACCCTCTCCCACCTTGGCACCATAAGTCTGTGTTCTGTGTCTGTGAGTGTGTTTCTGTTTTGTAGATAAGTTCATTTGTGTTGTATTTTCGGAGAAGGCAATGGCACCCCACTCCAGTACTCTTGCCTGGAAAATCCCCAGAGGAGCCTGGTGGGCTGCAGTCCACGGGGTTGCTAGGAGTCAGACACGACTGAGCGACTTCACTTTCACTTTTCACTTGCATGCATGGGAGAAGGAAATGGCAACCCACTCCAGTGTTCTTGCCTGGGACAGGGGAGCCTCGTGGGCTGCCATCTATGGGGTTGCACAGAGTCAGACACGACTGAAGCGACTTAGCAGCAGCAGCAGCAGTGTCGTATTTTATATTCCGCACATAAGTGATAGCATATGGTATTTGTTTCTCTCTGTCTGACTTACTTCAGAATGATCATCTTAGTGATGATCTGACTTGGAATGATCTGACTGACTTAGTGTAATCATCCCTAGGTCCATCCACGTAGCTGCAAATGGCATTGTTTCATCCTTTTCATGCCTGAGTAGTATTCCATTGTGTATACATGCACCACGTCTTTATCCATTCACGTATGGACGGACATTTCAGTTGTTTCCATGTCTTGGCTACTATAAATAGTGCATGTGTCCTTTTGAATTATGGTTTTGTCTGGATATATGCCCAGGAGTGGGATTGCTGGACCAGTTAAAATTGCTGGTATTTTTAGTTTTCTGAGGAGCCTCCATACTGTTCTGCGTAGTGACAGCACCATTTTATCTTGACACAACATTTTATAGTGTGCACCCCAGCATGTTGCTTTCAGTTGTATGTCACTGAATTTCTGGGTGTGTTGCTTACAGATTTCACTAATTGCTCCATGAATTAGCTTCCTGACTCTGTGATAACTGGGTCCTGCTCCATGAATTAGCTTCCTGACTCTGTGATGACTGGGTCCAAAGCTCATGTTTCTTCTTCTTCAACTGCAAATGCCATCCAGTGATTATATCTCAAATAATCCTTACTAACAACCCATTTTAACCAAGGTCCAGAAGGGCCTACATTGAAATTTCAAAACTTACTAACACATCAGTCTTTTTAAGTGCAAAGAACTAAATTAGTTATTTACTGCTTAACGACTTCTTTCTTCTATGAATTTTGTGTGTAAAAAAAAAAGTGATTTTGATACTCTTCTTTTGATTTTCTGAATAATCGTCTAAAAGTAACATACATTTAGTTTGTCTCCCGTAGCTTCTAGAGTGCTAGATGAACTAGTCCAGACTCATGGAAATTGGTCATTTAAGATGTATATTTTTAAATTTTTCTACCAGTTTCTTAAACTCCATCAACTATAACAGTGAAGTCTCCTTTCTTCACTTTGCTTTTGTTGATTGATCCCCTTGACATTAGGCATTCATCCTTTTCCCCATCTCATCATTTCAGTTTTCTGGGGTGCTCAAAGGTCTGTGTACAGATAGTAGGGGCATCTGGTGCTCTTTAAGCCGTGACTGTTTCAGTGGCCAGCTGTCCAAAGTCCACAACAGGGTCCCCGCAGGCTCAGGAAGAGAGGACAATATAAGCTTCATCCCTTTTCCCTGGGGTCCTGGCCTTCATTTTCAGCAGTGTTGTGAACCCACTGAGGATGAGGCAGCATCTTTTCTATTTTTCGTTATGTGAGGGACGAGATTCATGACGAGGGTTTACTAGCTGTGACCTCACCATGGGCAGTTCGGAGCCCCCTTCTTTAGAGAAAAATTTAAAACCCCTGTGCGGTCTGGCTCCCTCTACTTGATGGATGTCGTTAGCACACCCGGTCCATCAACCCCAGGAAGGAGGGTGTGCCTCGGAGCCATCCCCATGCCTTGTTCATAAGACCCTTGCTCCTCGGAAGAAAAGCTATGACTACACTAGACAGTGTGTTAAAAAGTAGAGACATCACTAGGCTGACAAAGGACAGTATAGTCAAAGCTATGGTTTTTCCAGTAGTCATGTGTGGATATAAGAGTTGAACCATAAAGAAGACTGAGTACCAAAGAATCAGTGCTTTTGAACTGTGGTGCTGGAGAATACTCTTGAGTCCCTTGGACTGCAAGGAGATCCAACCAGTCAGTCCAAAAGGAAATCAACTCTGAATATTCACTGGAAGGACTAATGTCGAAGCTGCAAGTCCAATACTTTGGCCACCTGATACAAGGAGCTGATTCATTGGAAAAGACCTTGATGCTGGGAAAGGTTGAAGGCGGGAGGAGAAGGGGGCCACACAGGATGAGATGGCTGGACAGCATCATCGACTCAATGGACATGTGTTTGAATGAAGTGCAGGAGATGGTGAAGGACAGGGGAGCCTGGTGTGCTGCAGTCCATGGGGTCACAGAGTCAGACTTGTCTGACTGCCTGAACAACAACAAATTCCGCTTCTCATTCACTTAGGCTGATCTATCAAAAACCTGAGTTCTAATAATTGTTTTCAGCATAGTTTTAGCAGCAAAATCCTTTTTAAAATCAAATCTTACACACAGCCCATTTTATAACAATAAAAGCACAATTTATCTGGCTTCATATGGACCAGGCACTGCTCTCTGCTGTTTACTTTCATTACATTCTTCAGTCTTCACAGGAATTATTAAAGTAGGCCTTGTCATCCTCCCTACCTTCAATCACCTATTCAGAGGACAGGCATGCCTTTAATGATTTGTACCAATGAGCTCCTTTGTGAGTGGAAGGGTGAGACCCTGAGTGGGAACCTTGCCAGGTGCCAGGTGATTTCATGGCTTTTTTTGGAGCATTTTTGTAAGACAACCGTGACTACTGACTAAAGAGTAAGGATTCTGTAGCTCTTGGTAAGGACAGATACTTTTGAAAAATCTAATAGTGGAGGGGCCCCAAAATGAACTAAAAAAAAAAAAAGAATGCATACAAAGGACAAGCCCATGTTTTATTTGATTCTCCAGAAAGACACCTGCCCGGTCAGGTTGCTGGGCACGTGCCCACAGGCAAGGAGGCCCCCTGAGGACCCTCAGACGGTTGGAGGGCTCCCTGAGCTGCTTTCAGAGGCGGCCCCAGTACTGATGCCCATGTGTCACTGAGCCTCACACCCCACCCGACCTCTAAGGACAATACTTACTCATTAAGTATGTACATAAGTGATTTCAGTCATTAAGGTAATAAAAGACCTTGGTGGAAAAGGGGAAAGACCATGACCCTGGGAAAGATTGAGGGCAGGAGGAGAAGGGGACGGCAGAGGATGAGATGGTTGGATGGCATCACTGACTCAATGGACCTGAGTTTGAGCAAGCTATAGGAGATCGTGACAGACAGGGAAGCCTGGTGTGCTGCAGTCCAAGGGGTTGTAAAGAGTCGGACTTGACTTAGCGACTGAACAACAAGGTAATAATGGCAAAGTGCGCTATGAATGAGGCTGGTTTCAAAGCCCAGGCCACCTCACCCTTTGCTTTAGGGAGACTGAGTCGGTGGTGCCCGTCCTCTCTGTCCCAAAAGTGAAAAGTACCCAAAGTGAAAGTCGCTCAGTCATGTCTGACTCTTTGCAAACCTTTGGAGTATATAGTCCATGGAGTTCTCTAGGCCAGATTACTGGGGTGGGTAGCCTTTCCCTTCTCCAGGGGATCTTCCCAACCCAGGGACTGAACCCAGGTCTCCCACATTGCAGGCGGATTCTTTACCAGCTGAGCCACCAGGGAAGCCCAAGAATACTGGAGTGGGTAGCCTATCCCTTCCCCAGCAGATCATCCCGACCCAGGATTCAAACAGGGGTCTCCTGCATCGCAGGCGGATTCTCTACCAGCTGAGCTACCAGGGAAGCCCTTCTCTCTCCCAGACTCTGGGTTCCACAATTCCTCTCCACCAGCTCAACTGGCCCATCAGGATGTGTTTCCGAGACTCCTTTCCTCTTCCTGTTCTCTGTCGTTCAGAGGGTCAGTGGTCAGAACAGTGGAGAACTGACATGAGGTCATTGTTGCCTCCTCTTCCTGTCCTCTGTCGTTCAGAGGGTCAGTGGTCAGAACAGTGGAGAGCTGACATGAGGTCATTGTTGCCTCCTCTTCCTGTCCTCTGTCGTTCAGAGGGTCAGTGGTCAGAACAGTGGAGAACTGACATGAGGTCATTGTTGCCTCCTCTTCCTGTCCTCTGTCGTTCAGAGGGTCAGTGGTCAGAACAGTGGAGAGCTGACATGAGGTCATTGTTGCCTCCTCTTCCTGTCCTCTGTCGTTCAGAGGGTCAGTGGTCAGAACAGTGGAGAACTGACATGAGGTCATTGTTGCCTCCTCTTCCTGTCCTCTGTCGTTCAGAGGGTCAGTGGTCAGAACAGTGGAGAGCTGACATGAGGTCATTGTTGCCAAAGAAACTGAGCTCATAGACCCTCAGCATCCCCAAGCCTGCTGCCGCCCATCATGGCTCCCGGCCGAGGGGTGCTTTCCTTGCCAAGGACTGACCTGATTGTTGTGGGTCCCTGGGGAATTAATTGCTGGTCTTCCTTCTGAAGCTGAGATGCCAGGCCTCAGTCCTCACGGGTAGGGATCTGCATCGATGCTGCGTGGGTGCCTTTCACAGGGAAGGGAGAACACTGGTGGGAACGCTGCAGCCTGTTTTTTCTGCTTTCCTTTCTTCCCCAAGAACAGGGCTGAGGCACTAGTATCAGGAGCTTTTCCCCATTGTTGTGTCCAACTCCTTGCAACCCCATGGACTGCAACATGCCAGGCTTCTCTGTCCTTCACTATCTCCTCAAGTTTGCTCAAGCTCATGTCCATTGAGTTAGTGATGCTATCTAACTGTCTCATCCTCTGCTGCCCCCTTCTCCTTTTGCCCTGTCTTTCCCAGCACCAGGGTGTTTTCCAGTAAGTCACCTCCTTGCATCAGGTGGCCAAAGCATTGGAGCTTCAGCTTCAGCATCAGTCCTTCCAATGAATATCAGGACTGATTTCCTTTAGGATTGACTGGTTTGATCTCCCTGCTGTCCAAGGGACTCTCAAGAATCTTATCCAGCACCGCAGTTCAAAAGCATCAATTCTTTGGTGCTCAGCCTTCTTTATAGACCAACTCTCAGCCAGGGCTGACTGTAAATGACCTTGGCTGGGGAAATAAAAGAGCTAGAATGACAAAAATAAGCAGTTTGTACATGGTGTATCCCTTATAATGAAACTAAAATGGAGCAGCTTACACCCTGGGCTGTTTCTTAAAGGCAGGATTTATCAAACATCAGTCGGATGTGTTTTATTGAAATGATTAGACTTTACTGAGAGCTGCTTCTGCTGCAGTAACACGGAGATGGTAGCTCACCCTTCTTAAAGCCCCTTGATCCAGCAGACAAAGGCTTTGTGAGAATGGAAACTGTTTCCACTTGGCGGGCACCCCCTGGCCTGCAGGGCAGTGAGCTCCAAGCTTTGTGTGCTCTTCTCAGTGATCTAGAAGAAGGACATTATTACGCTCATTTTTCAGATGAGGACACTGACACAGGCAGGTCAGGTGACTGGCCTGAAGTGACTCAGCCAATGACTGGTTGGAGCACGATTGAGTCCAGGGCTGTGCTGTTTTAATGATGTGCATTGTGGTTAACAGAAGAGTGCTCACACGGGGGGGCCTGCCGCTTACCGCCCGTGGACCACAGAAGATGGGCCGTGCCCAGCCTCTTCCTTACACCGGGGTCTTCAATTTCTTCGGGTGCCTGTCCACTTCCAGGGTACTCACGACTCACTGGGATCAAAGATTTTTGTGTGTGCTTACTTGCTCTGTTGTGTCCGACTCTCGGTGACCCCCATGGACGGTAGCCCGCTCCTCTGTCCGGGGGATTCTGCAGGCAAGAATACTGGAGTGGGTTACCATGCCCTCCTCCAGGGAATCTTCCAACCCAGGGATTGAACACATTACAGGTGGATTCTTTACCATCTGAGCCACCAGAGAAGATCCCCTGGACAAGGCTCAAAGCTTTTAGTTTTTTGTTTTTCAATTTCAAATTTTACTATCAAACTACAGTATTCAAGGCAGTGTGAAACTGGAGTAAGGAAAACACAGACCAGTGGGGTGGGAGCGAGAGCTGGAGTGAACCCTCACGTCTACGGCCAGTGACTTTCAACATATGTTAATCTTGTTTGTTTCACTCTGTGTGTGTGCTCAGTTGCTTCAGTCATGTCAGACTCTTTGCGACCCCCATGGACTGTAGCCACCAGGCTCCTCTGTCCATGAAATTCTCCAGGCAAGAATACTGGAGTAGGTTGCCATCCCCTTCTCCAGGAAATCTTCCCAACTTGAGGATCAAACCCGTTTCCTGAATTGCAAGCAGATTCTTAACCCACTGAGCCACCTGGGAAGCTTTGTTTTACTTTATATGGTGCTTTAATTTATTCTCAATCATCTTTGCTGTAATTCTTCATCTCGAATAAAGATTCCTGAGCAGTCCGGTGAAGCCTATGAATGCCTTAGAATGGTTAACATTTTAATTTTGGGGGTGTAGTTGATTTGCTGTGTGGTGTTAGCTTCAGGTATGCTGCACAGTGATTCAGTTGTGTATAAACATATGCTCATTCTTTTTAGGTTGTTTTCTCATACAGGTTATCACAGAATACTGTGTAGAGTACCCTGTGCTATACGTAGGTACTTGTTGCTTATCATATACATAGTTCAAAACTTTTAGTTTCTTAAGTCCTTTTTATTCTAGATAATCCCTCTGACACACAACTGCCCTTTTAATAAAACCCCTGGGCTTTGTTACACCTTTAACAGAATTACCTGTAATGATTTGTATCCCCTTAATGAATTAAATCATTGAAAGCCCACAAAAGATCCTGTGGACGGTCACTGTGTTGTAATCTATAAATGTGTGGGGAGTCATATTGTTTCATTTTCAAGAAGCAAATGACATCTGCTTATAATGACATGGCTTCAGCATAGATTTCTAAAACTTCTTTGTGAAAAGTATTTGGCCATATGCCCGATTATTTTGATTAAACACGCTACACTGGGTGAGCAAGCCGTGCTGTGAGGAATTCTTTTCTAAATCCAGTGTGTTTAGTCATTTACCACTGGATCAAAGAGCACAGAAGGCATCTGCTTTCACGATCAGTTTGGGAGTTGACCCAGGGAGCTTGGTGGTGGTCCCCAGTTTTAATTCTCACTCCGGCATTCCTCAGAACAGATCCTCAGTATTCACCCGATGTATTTCCCGGTTCCAGTACTTTATATACAGCTGCATCCTTGGGCTGATCTCCTGTTCCGTCTTCCTGCGTGTGAATTACGAGCTGAAGATGCTGATCATGATGGCAGCCTTGGTGGGCTACAACACCATCTTCCTCCACACTCACGCTCCCCTCCTGGACGACTACAGCCAGGTCCTGTTCGAGAGGTAACCCTCTTCCTCTCCCTTCTCTTTACTTTAGTCCTTTCATGGGATGTTGGTAACAGAAGAGTGTGTGGAGTAGATGAATGGCATTGCTGTTGGGAATCTGTGTGAGAGTTTCTTTGAAGTGGTGATTCTGGAGGATGCTCTGTGTTTGTATCATAGATTACATAGGTGTGATCTAGGCATGATTATAGATGATCAGTAGATGTGAAAGGGTTTAGAGAGACCATCTGTGTTATAATCTGTACTATATTAATAAGAATAATCTTTTTCCCCATCAGTATTATTGATATTTTGGACTGAAATAATTTTTGGAGGGAGAGTTTGGGAGGAGGGGTTGCCCTATGCATTGAAGGTTATTTTGCAGCACCCTTGGCTGGGTCGGGAAGATCCCCTGGAGAGGGAAATGGCAACCCATTCCAGGATTCCTGCCTAGGAAAGTCCATGGACAGAGGAACCTGGCGGGCCACAGTCCATGGGGTTGCAAGGACGACTTAGCAACTAAACAAGAACAACTGGCCTCTGCCCGCTAGATGCCAGACACAATCCTCCACCGCAAGTCACGAACACTGTAAAGGCCTCCAGACTTTGAAGAATGTGTCGTGCAAGAGAGTACAGCCCCCAGGTCAAAACAACTGAATCCATATACACAAAAGTACTGGGGAAAATAAATGATTCTATTCACAAGGTATAATGCAAAATTTCTAATTGAAGATTTCCTAAAACATCCTGGTGTAGAGGGAATACTATCAACTGTGGCAAGTTCCAAGAAAGGATTGTTGTTATGGCTGTTTAGTTGCCAAGTCGTTGTCTGACTCTTTGTGACCCCATGGAATGTAGCCCACTGGGCTCTTTTGTCCATGAGATTTCCCAGGCAAGAATACTGGGTGGGTTGCCATTTCCTTCTCCAGGGGATCTTCCGACCCAGGGATCGAACCCACATTTCCTGCATTGGCAGGAGAATTCTTTACCATTGAGACAGCAGGGAAGGCCCCCAAGGATGTGGTTGTGTTTACTCTGCCAACATTAGGACTGGATGCTTCAAGAAGGATCTTCCCAAGTCCACTCCTTTGGATTTATAAAATGTCTCCTGTTATCAAATTGCTTCTGCAAACCTATCATAAATATTTATTCATTGCTTGAAAAAAAAAAAGAGTTTTAATCATGATATTCTCCAACTCACATCTTGACAGCAAAAACACATTTTGTATCAACTGTTAAGTTTATTTCAGACTTCAGGTTTTTCCTGTGAGCACTTTGCATAATCTCTCATAATATTTCTGTATTTCTTGTAACATAAAATAAATGCCTTAAATATTTGCATAGATTTTTTTGCTGCCGAAAGATGTTTTGTGTTGACAGAGCATGGCTACTTTGCCAAGGGAGGCCTGATGTCAACAACACAGGAACCTCACTGTGTAAAGTTTTCCTCTCAAAACGATTGCTTTTAGAAACACAACTACACCACACTCTCTTCACCTAACTTAATTTTTGTCATCCTGCATGCCATGAAACCCTAATAATCTGTAGTCAAGTGGTGAGTGGTGGAGTTATAAAAGTACATAATTGCATTAAGGTAATTTTGTGATTCCTTAGCCAAGATGAGAATGAAATCAGAAATTGATTTTCCGATACATTCTCAAAATTACCAACCATACATGCTTTACTATTTCTCTACTGCATGGAGAGCCTGTATCGAATCCCTAAATAAATGTAGCATCACTGATTCTGACGCATGGCTGAGGACACAACTGAATTGCACTTTATTAAATTTAAAGTCAAAGCAAAAGAAGAAATTAGATTAGCAAGTTTCTGATGGGGGTGGGGATTGCTTTGGAGACCTGAGGGAGACACACCACCTCTGATGAGAACCCCAGCAGCAGGAAAGTAGTTATTTGGTTGAAGAAAAGGTTTACTTTCAGAGCCCTTTGTTTTGTTCAAGGTCTGTAGTGTGTGCTTCTTGGTTCTGTCTTTATAATCACCTTCTAGCTGGGAGGGCTGACCTCACAAGCTTCAGGCACCTGCCTTTCCTTCCGACCTCAAGTCTCCTACATTTCAGGCAGATTCTTTACCATCTGAGCCACCAGGGAAGCCCCTAGGAGGGTGCACCTGCCTCCCTGATCTTTTTTTTTAATTGTATTCATTTATCAGACTGTGCTGGGTCTTCGTGCTGCATGGGCTTTTCTCTGGGTGCAGCGAGGGGGTCTGGTCTCCACTCGTGGTGCACAGTCTCCTCATTGCGGGGCTTCTCCGGTTGCAGAGTACTGGCTTCAGGGTGTGTGGCTCAGTAGTTGTGACTCAGGAGCTCTGTTGCTCCAAGCCTGTGGATATTCCCAGGTCAGGGATCAAACTCATGACTCCTGTACTGGCAGCTGGATTCTTTACCACTGAGCCACAAGGGAAGCCCACCTCCCTCATCTTGACTTCTTGTAGAATCCAGAGTCACAAAACAGTCCTCAGAAGACATTCAAGACAGTGGAGTACAGTTTATTATGCTAGCAGGTCCAAGGGGAATCGGTTCTCAACAAGGACCCTGATGATTTCGGAGGACTTGTTTTTAACCCTCCACTACATGACTAGTTGAAAGTTAAAGTCGCTCAGTCATGTCTGACTCTTTGCAACCATGTCAACTATACAGTCCATGGAATTCTCCAGGCCAGAATACTGGAGTGGGTAGCCTTTCCCTTCTCCAGGGGATCTTCCCAACCCAGGGATCGAGCCCAGATCTGCCACATTGCAGGCAGATTCTTTACCAACCGAGCCACCAGGGGACCCCAAGAATACTGGAGTCAGTAGGGTTAGTTAGTAATTAGCTTTACAACACGCAGGTGCAGAAGTATTAGGAATTGCAACATGCAGGTACAGGCATTATTGTTAATCCAACTGAGATAACCTGACCTTTACTTCCAGTCTTTGTTTGCCATCTGTGAGGAGGGGGTTTCCTGGTTTTTATTTAATGGTTAACAGGGTTCAGACTCAGTTCACATCCTGCCTTAAGATGGCTGACAGTCTTCATGATGGAGTCCTTCTTCTCCTTCCAGTGGCCACAGCAGGCTAAGTTTTGGGCATCTCCAGGTTCCTGCTTGAGCTGCCACGGGACTCCCGGAAGCATCCCTTGGCCAAAAGATGAGTCCTTGTTGCTGTTTAGTCCCTCAGTCGTGTCTGACTCTTTGTGACCCCATGGACTGTAGCCTGCCAGCCTCCTCTGTTCACGGGATCCTCCAGGCAAGAATACTGGAGTGGGTTGCCATTTCTTTTTCCAGGGGATCCTGGACCCAGGGATCGAACTCCTATCTCCTGCATTGGCAGGAAAATTCTTCACCACTGAGCCACCAGGGAAGCCCCAGAAGATAAATATTACTGACATAATAACATCATACCTCAAAATTAACAAATGTTCTCTAATAGCAGTTTAAAACGAACCCCACGTGAGAAACCAGACTCAGATGGTAAAGAATCCACCTGCAATACGAGAGACCTGGGTTCAGTCCCTGGGTTGGGGAGATCCCCTGGAGAACGGAATGGCTACCCACTCCAGTATTCTTGCCTGGAGAATCCCATGGACAGAGAAGCCTGGCAAGCTATAGTCTATGGGGCCACAGAGAGTCGAACACAACTGAGCGACTTGTAGGTTTGGGAGCGACAGCTTGGAATCCCCTGATCTCTCCATCTGCACTGTGTGTTTGATTTAACCACGTGTCTCATGCCAGAGCCAAAACCCATCAAGGCCAATGTTTTCTTTCCCTTTTCTGAGATTCAAGACCTTCCCCCATCAAAAAACTGATGAAGGTCTCCTCATCCTTTATCTGGTTTGTTAATGGTGAAACACCTCTATCAAATATGAAATTAAGAACTTAAAAAAAGCTGGTCTGATATAGTTCTTCTAGAATGAGTGTCATTTCATCCCACGCCCTTCAAGGAGGGAGCTGGCTTAAACCAGGGCCCAACAGCCCCTCCTTTCCTGATCCAGCTGGCCTGGGCCATTGAAGTTACTTGCTTGGTCCCATCCCTTCACTGGCCTGATTCTGGTCACTATGGATGCTGAAAACTCAGACTCTGTGCACCATTGCTGAATCGAATCTCAGAGTTTTGGGTGAAGTAGAAAATGGCTTTATTGCTTTGCCAGGCAGAGGGGGACACAGTGGGCTTATGCTTCAAAACTGCGCATCCCAACCCAGTAGGAATGATGAGGAGTTTTGTAGCAGTGGCTCGGGACAGGGTTGCTAATAAGCGTCAAGGTGCAGGCGGGACCTGCACTCCTTTAATCTGGACTCAGGTGGTCTCCTCCCTTGTCTCCACATCCCCTCCCTTCCCTGATTAACAACTGTTCGAATCTGCCCTTTGGAACTCAGGAAAGGTCATGGAGGCTGGAGTCTGTTCCCTACAAACAAGAAACGGGGAACCACAGTCCTGCTCGGCTTTAGCATCTCTGGTGATAGGGGAATACTGGGCCATCTTCTGAATACGCAGTTCGGACTGGGCTGTTGTCCTTTATGCGAGTTTGCCATGATTCAGGGGTCTTTTTTGAGCCAAATTTAACATTGACCATGGACAAGCCAATAGGGATATTTTTGCCAGAAGGGTCAGCCAAGAAAACAGAAGTGTGCACTAGAAAGCCACCAGACCCATGAAAATTCAGAAAATGATATCAAAGATATTCATACAGATTCACGAGCGCAGAAAACCAACTTTACAGAACAAAAAAAGAGTCAACTTGAGAGAGTGTGCCATTAAAACTCCGTGCGATTGGAGGCCTGCAGAGTCCCAGTACCTCACTTGCCATCACATGACTATGATCAGTGATCTCGTGGTGAAAGAAGCTCAGAAGTGTCCGATCTTTAGGAGGTCTGGAAAAATCCATATCCGGATACTTTGGCATTTACAACAGTCCTCTGTGTCATCTGGGGTACAAGATGCATTGCTAAATCAATCAATCAATGATTCGGATTCCAGTCCATGACACCGTCTTCCGGACCCCTCAGCCAGCACCATTACAGAGGCTCTACTTGGTGATGGTGATGGTAATAATCACTGATATTGCCAGAAGCTGTTTTTTTCTGAAGACACTTTTCCTTCTGCTGACAAAGGCTTGTTACAGGCTCTGCAAGACATTGTCAGATTTTTCCCATGTGTTTTTATTCTTACAGAGCTGAAAAATATCAGGGGATGAATGTTAATATTTCATGTGGACCCAGTCATTATGTTAACTCACCTGAATACTAGAAATATGCCTTCTCTTCTAAAGGTGGGGAATCGAGAGTCTGAACAGAGGATTAACCTGGAGTCCAGCCCGTTTAACCAGCTCTATGTGGACCCTGAGCCTAATAAAATAAATACTTTGGGGCAGCATATAAATAATGTGTATAACTAAGCACTGTTATATTTAGTACCCAGCATCATTCAGAAGTTCTGATGCATGCTTAGTCACTCAGTCGTGTCCAGCTTTCTGCAGCTTCATAGACTGTAGCCCACCAGGCTCCTCTGTCCATGGGATTCTCCAGGTAAGAATACTGGAGTGGGTTGCCATTTCTTCTTCCAAGGAGAAGCTCTGGATTGTCATGTCATTTAACTTGGTGACCTTAGCAACAGCTCCATACCAAAGAGGACGATGGAAATGCTCCATAGAGTGGAGCCAAGTCAAGCACCTTCAGTATGGTTCTGCATTCTGTTTTTTCTGTGTCTCATGGAAAATCCAGTGGCTAGAATTTGGCATATTATAATGTTTTGACAGTATCCCAACTGTGTATCAACTGATGAGGAGCCCAATGCAAAGGGGCTCCTAGAGGAAGGACCGCAGCATTCTTTGTGCTCAGGAGAAAGAATGGTGCACGCCCAGCCCTGAGGGAGGTGGCCCGGAGGTATTCCAAACATCTGTCTCTCTTGGAGGCCTCCTCTTTTAAATAAAAACAGTATGCCACCTTTGTATTCAAGCCCAAAATATATCCAAGTTAATATTGAAAAGATTTAAATTACTTTCAAATTTAATATCTCAGAGTCCCTCCCCCTTCCCAATTCCCCCTCCCCCCACCCAGTGCCATCTCTAGAAACTACAGAACACGTTTGTTTCTCTGTGGCCGACGCCACTGGTAGCAGAGCCGAGACGTAAAAGGAGGTCAGTGATCTGAGTTGCCTAATTTAACAACAGCAACAACCAAAGAAAGTTGTCCTAGGGCTACAAAAATTCTACCAGGCTTTCTTTTATCCTATAAAAAGCAACCATTAATGAGCTCCTTTGCTATCTAACCTAAAAAAGAAAATGCTCTGTGATTTGGACCCATTTGCAGGAAGATACTCAATTTGTAGGCTGTTTTTTTGGTTTGTTTTGTTTGATTTTAGAATGAGAGGAGGAAGGAGGTTGCAGAGAGCCTGAACTCCCAGACTAGGCAGGATACAGCCTTCTTGTCATCAGCCCTCCAGTGGAGGAGACTAAAGCCCGGCGCACAGCCCCGTGGTATCTGATGCGCCAGCCCCATGGTGTCACACTGACGTATCCGTCGTGTCCCACTTCAAACCACTCTTCTCCGCAGGATGAAACAATGACCGCGTTAATCAGACTGCATCTTATCTCCATAGCAAAAGGCCAGCACTGCCTCTGCAGCCCCACTTTCATCATCTCTCTCGACCTGCAGCTGCTTCCAGGGCTTTTTCTAAGCATGAGCCTAACCCCCATTATGTTCGTGCTTTGCAATCCCAGGATGTTTTGCTTGGCATTTGTGCATAACACTCAGAAAAAGCATGAGGCTTTGAGCCCTTTGTCCCTGGATGACACCAGGCGGCCTCCAGAAGACTGTGTAGGTTTCCAGTGCATCTGTGTCCAGCCAGGGGAAGGAATAGTGTCTAGAAATGAAACCCCTTAAGTTTCAAATTGACACAACCATTTGTCCATTCATTCCTTTTTTACAGCACAGTTTTATTGAACACGCTGTGTATTCCAGGCCTGATGCTGGAGCCCAGGCACATGGAGATGAGTAAAATGTACTCTCTGCTCTCAAGAACTTACAAAATCTCTCTGTTAGAAAAGTATGTCTCACCAGAAGACCAAAAGGCGACTTGTAGGTTGAGTTCCTACAACCTGCCTAGGAACTGAGTGAACCTGTTGACTGGGAGCTGGTTAAGTGGTCCAGAGTTTACTGTAATATTGGACAGACCTTGAAGAACTGTGGAGATCCAAAAAGATAGGGGAGGAGTGACATCAGCATCATGGTGGAATAAGACATCCCTCATGTTTGTCCCCAACAATAATTTGTTTGTAATCCCTGTGGACAGAAGTGCCTTGGTCGGAGCTGTGGGATCCAGTGCCAAACTGGATCCAGGAGGAATCTCACCCATCCACATGTCTGGCAGCAGGCATACAGACCTTTATCCTGGCTGCGGACACTGCAGTGACGAGTCATCCGGCTTCAGCCACTCTCAGACATGGAGCCCCTGGAAACACTCTTAGCCACTGACCCATGGATGAGAGAGCCTTTGTGGAAGGCCAGGTTTTCAGAGGAGAAGTTCTAGCACCACACTGGAGCAAAAAATGTGAATTTGGACATAAGAAGTGAATAAGAGAAACAGTCTGACTCTGTCCATACCACCCCACCTCCACCAAGATGGCACAGCTTCAGTCCAAGAGAGATCTTCTCAGCCTGTAACTTCTTCTGTGAGCACTCAGCTTCCCAGCTGTGTAGGGTGCTACCAAGCTGGGAGGGAGGCGGATAGGACTCTCAGAGGGCTTTAAAGGAATGCAGATCCTACTAACTGCATCACCGCCTTTGTCAAGAAGCCTACCCACAAGCCACTGGGAGCACCTCACTCACAGATTCCCCCCAGCTGGCCCATGGGGACCCCCATTGAGCCACATGCTTCAAACACACCCCCACCCTATGGCCAGGTCCCTGTGCATATTCCCTCCTAATGGCAGCATGGAGAGGGAGCTTGGACCAACAGCTCTTGGGCATGCACAGAAAGCTGGCCCAAGTCTGAGGGCCAGGGAGAGACCACCTTCTTCAATTTAAGTCTGAATTTTGCAATAAGGAGTTCATGATCTGAGCCACAGTCAGTGTGGTCTTGTTTTTGCTGACTGTATAGAACTTCTCCATCTTTGTCTGCAAAGAGTATAATCAATCTGATTTCGGTGTTGACCATCTGGTGAAGTCCATGTGTAGAGTTGCCTCTTGTGTTGTTGCAAGAGGATGTTTGCTATGACAGTGTGTTCTCTTGGCAAAACTCTGATAGACTTTGCCCTGCTTCATTTTATACTTCAAGGCCAAACTTGCCTGTTAACTCCACATTATCTCTTGATTTCCTACTTTTGCATTCCAGCCCCCTATGATGAAAAAGACATCTTTTTTGGGTGTTAGTTCTAGAAGGTCTTGTAGGTCTTCATAGAACCTTTCAACTTCAGCTTCTTTGGCATTAGTGGTTGGGGCATAGACTTGGATTACTGTGATATTGAATAGTTTACCTTGGAGATGAATAGAGATAATTCTGTCATTTTTGAGATTGCATCCAAGTACTGCATTTCAGAGTCTTGTTGACTATGAGGGCTATTCCATTTCTTCTAAGGGATTCTTGCTACTACAAAGCTACAGTAATTAAAACTGTATGGCACTGACATAAAAATAGACACAGACCAATGGAACAGAATACAAAGCCCATAAATAACCCCTTGCATATGCAATAAACTAATATTTTACAAGGGAGTCAATAGTACTCAATAAGAAAAGGATAGTGTCTTTAATAAATGACATTGGAAAAATTGAATACCACATGCATAAGAATGAGGGTGGACCCCTATTATACACCACTAAGAAACATTAATTTGAAATGGATAAGATACTTATAAGATCTGAAAATTTAAAATTCCTGAAAGAAAGCATAAGGGGGAAAATCTCCTTGACATTGGTCTTGACAATGATTTGTTTGGATATGACACCAAAAACACAAGCAACAAAAGCTAAAATAAGTGAGTGAAACTCATCAAACTGAAAAGCTTCTGATTAGCAAAAGAAATTGTCAATGAAATGAAAAAGGAAGCTATGGAATGGGAGAAACTATTTGCCAGTAATATATCTGATAATGGATTAATATCCAAAATACACAAAGAGCTCGTGGAATTCAGTGTAAAAAATCAATTTGAAAGTAGGCAGAAGAGTTGAATAGACATTTTCCAAAGAAGACATACAAATGGACAACAATATGTAAAAAAATGCTCAATATTACAATCAGAGAAATGCATATCAAGATCACAATAAAATACTTCCTCACACTCCTTAGAATGGCTGTCATCAAAAAGACAACAGATAGAAGGTGTTGGCAAGGATTTGGAGAAAAGGAAATAAGGGGATATTTTTTTCTCAACCATGAGACAAAAGGAAATCCTCCATTTGCAACAACATGGATGGACCCTGAGGGCATCATGCTTAGTGAAGTAAGTCGGACAGAGAGACAAATACTGTATAATCTCACTTATATGTGAAGTCTAAGACAGCTGAACTCACAGAAACAGAGAGTAGAATGGTGGTTACCAGGAGCTGGGAGTGGGAGAAAGTGGAGAGATAATTGGCCAAAAGTCACAAGCTTCCAGTTATAAGATGAATATATGTTTTGAAGAGCTAAGGGACAGTGTGGTGACTACAGATAATCATACTGTATTATATACTTGAAAGTTGCTAAAAGAATAGATTTTCAGTGTTCTCACCACAAAAAGGAGATGATAATCACTTGAGGTGATGACTTAAATCAAATCCCTTACCATTATTCAGTGGACGTGACAAATAGATTCAAGGTATTAGATCTGATAGACAGAGGCCTGAAGAACTATAAACCGAGGTTCATGACATTGTACAGGAGGCTGTGATCAAGACCATCCTGAAGAAAAAGAAATGCAAAAAGCAAAATGGTTGTCTGAGGAGGACTTACAAATAGCTGAGAAAAGAAGAGGAAAGAAATGCAAAGGAGAAAAGGAAAGATATACACATCTGAATGCAGAGTTCCAAAGAATATCAAGGAGAGATAAGAGAGCCTTCCTAAGTGATCAATGTAAACAAATCAAGGAAAAGAATAGAGTGGGGAAGACTAGAGATCTCTTCAAAGAAAATTAGAGAAACCAAGGGAACATTTCATGCAAAGATGGGCACAATAAAGGACAGAAATGGTATGGACCTAAGAGAAGCAGAAGATACAAAGAAGAGGTGGCAAGAATACACAGAAGAATTATACAAAAAAGATCTTCATGACCCAGATAACCACAGTGGTGTGATCACTCACCTAGAGCCAGATATCCTGGAGTGCAAAGTCAAGTGGGCCTTAGGAAACATCACTACAAACAAAGCTAGTGGAGATGATGGAATTCCAGTTGAGCTATTTCAAATCCTAAAGGATGATGCTGTGTAAGGACTGCCCTCAATATGCCAGCAAATTGGGAAGACTCAGCAGTGGCCACAGGACTGGAAAAGGTCAGTTTTCATTCCAATCCCAAAGAAAGGCAATGCCAAAGAATGTTTAAACTACCATACAACTGTGCTCATCTCACACACTAGCAAAGTAATGCTCAAATTTCTCCAAGCCAGGTCTCAACAGTATGTGAACCGAGAACTTCCAGACGTTCAAAGTAGATTTAGAAAAGGCAGAGGAACCAGAGATCAAAGTGTCAACATCCGTTGGTTATCAAAAAAGCAAGAGAATTCCAGAAAAACATCTACTTCTGCTTTATTGACTGCACTAAAGCCTTTCACTGTGTAAAATTGTGGAAAGTTTTTGTGGAAAAACAAACTGTGGAAAATTCTTAGAGATGGGAATACCAGACCACCTTACCTGCCTCCTGAGAAATCTGTTTTCAGGTCAAAAAGCAACAGTTAAAACAAGACATAGACTGGTTCCAAATTAGGAAATAAATACATCAAAGATGTATATTGTCACCCTGCTTATTCAACTTATATGCAGAGTACATCATGCAAAATGCCAGGCTGGATGAAGCACGTACTGGAATCAAGAATGCCAGGAAAAGTATCAATAACTTCAGATATGCAGATGACACCACCCTTGTGGCAGCAAGTGAAGAAGAACTAAAGAGCCTCTTGATGAAAGTAAAAGCAGAGAGTGAAAGATCTGGCTTAAAACTCAACATTCAAAAAATGAAGATAATGGCATGCAGTCCTATCACTTCATGGCAAATAGATGGGGAAACAATGGAAACAGTGAGAGACTTTATTTTCTTGGGCTCCAAAATCACTGCAGATGGTGACTGCAGCCATGAACTTAAAAGACGTTTGCTCCTTGAAAGAAAAACTATGTCCACCTTAAATAGTGTATTAAAAAGCAGAGACATCGCTTTGCCAACAGTGGTCCATCTAGTCAGTTACGGTTTTTCCAGTAGCCATGTATGGATGTGAGAGTTGGACTAAAGCTGAGCGCCAAAGACCTGATGCTTTTGAACTGTGGTATTGGAGAAGACTCTTGAGAGTCCCTTGGACTGCAAGGAGATAAAACCAGTCAATTCTATAGGAAATCAATCCTGAATATTCATTGGAAGGACTGATGCTGAAGCTGATGTTTCAATATTTTGGCCACCTTATATAAAGAGTTGACTCATTAGAAAAGACCCTGGTGCTGGGAAAGATTGAAGGTAGGAGGATAAGGGGAAAACAGAGGTTGAGATGGTTGGATGGCATCACCAACCTGGTGGACATGAGTTTGAGCAAGCTCTAGGAGTTGGTGATGGACAGGGAAGCCTGGCATGCTGCAGTCCATGCAGTAGCAAAGAGTCAAACTCAACTGAGCAACTGAACTGATCTGAACTGAGCTGAGGTGATGAGGGTGATAGCTAACGCTATGGTGATAAACATTTTCCAATATGTAAGTGTATCAAAACACATTGTACACCTCAAACTTACATAGTCAGTTATATTTCAATAAAACTAGAATGAAAGTAACTGAAATATATCAAAAGACAAAGTGTCTACACAGGTCACTTCCAGCCCTGACTCGGCTGGTGAAGTTTAGTCACTCAGTCATGTCCGACTCTGTGACCTCCTAGACTGTAACCCACCAGACTCCTCTATCCATGGAATTTTCCAGCCAAGAATATTGTAGTTGCCATTTCCTTCTCCACGGGATCTTCCCAACCCATGGATTGAACCCATGTCTCCTGTGTCCGGCAGTCACTGGCAGGTGTATTCTTTATCACTGAGCCACCAGGGAAGCCCATATGATGCATCTCCCACCATTGGAAAGGAATGGTTTATCTTTTTAAATGACTGAGCTGTTTTAGAACTCTCCTATCTGCCCACAGCCCTGGCAGTCATTGGAAACAAACAAATCAGCTGTCGGGAAATAGGTGTGCTTTGATGGCTGCTGAGTCTGAGAAGTAGAGTACAGGAATCCTAGCTGAGCTGTCATCTTCACGCTTCATCACCCACCAGCATCGCCTCGCCAGGACTCAGCCACTGTGCTGGTGACCAGAGGGGAAGAGTGTTCTGAGAGCAGATATCAGCAGGATGCTATATGCTGTTTAACTGGAAAACCAGAAGGGAGCATCAGAAAAGTGGTACCAACACAGGCATCTCAGCAACTGTTTCTCCAGCCAGACTTGGAAGAAGATTTCCTGACAGGGCAATTGGCCATCTTTATTTTGCCTTCTGCATTTTAACACCAGCATTTCCTTTCTAGTGTGTTTTTGCTTTATTCTGGACAGCATCATCTTCTGACATTGTAATTGAGATCCCAGTCCTATGCTCAGCAAGGTGCAGCAGATTCATCCTTGCAGCAGCATCCACTTGGCCAAAACTTGAGCTTTTTGCATCCCTTCACAATGATGGCTCAGTGGGTAAAGAATCTACCTGTAATCCAAGAGACATAGGAGATACGGGTTTGATTCCTGGGTCGGGAAGATCCCCTGGAGAAGAAAATGGCAACCCATACCAGTATTCTTGCCTGGAGAATCCCACATGCCTCCAGAAGAGTCTGGCGGCCTACAGTCCAAAGGGTCACAATGAAATATGTCATAAGACAAAGTGTCTACACAGGTCACTCCCAGCCCTGACTCAGCTGGTGATGTTTAGTTGCTCAGTCATTTCTGACTCTGTGACCCCCCTGGGCCATATGTAGCCCACCAGACTCCTCTCTCCATGGAATTTTCCAGCCAAGAATATTGAAGTGGACACGACTGAATATTAAAGAGTCGGACAGGACTGAGTGACTAAGCACAGCACACAGTGAAGATGCCTGAGGGTTCAGAGGGGTCTGGTCGGTAAAGCCAGGCAGTTCCTAACTTACTGGTATCACACAGCTACATCCAGAAGTAAACTGATCGTCAGCCGTTCAACACGAGGGTCTCACGTGGGAGGAAGGGGGCGGGAGCCATCGTCTCTTCGTGGATCTTTTCTTTATGAAACATGGGCTTCAGGAACCAGGGCCCCAGAGGTCAGACTACTTTTGATCCCAGTGAGAGGCCTGGGAAGGTCTTATTTTTACCTCCGTTTGCGTATTGTTTCCAATACCACAGAAACTCGGTTTCTTGAGGTCGTCTTCTTAATAAGAGGCTTATGTATAGAAAACACAAAGTTTTGAAATATTATGTGTGTGGATACGTGCCTGGACTGCATTCTCCCCTGAGAGCAGTGAAAATGTCATTTTTATCTCACGGAGCTGTTTGCCTTTAGGTTAAAGACTGTTCACCAAGCACTTCCATCACCCTCACCCAATTTGTTAGGTTTCTTTGTTTTCTTGGCCTCTGGAAACCTGAGGGCCAGAGTGATGGCTCCATTAACAGCCTCAGGGTGAGGGCTGGCTGTAAATTAGTGTGTGGCTACAGGCACATTTGGGTGTCTGTGTCTCCAGAGCCCAATTTTTCAGACTGAAAAATAAGCTGTCTGGTCACATTTTGGCTAGCACTGTCAAGCGAAGAATCCTAGAGTCAGAAACTTTCTGTTATATTAGCTCTGTCTTCCATACTTCATAACAAAGTGGCAACACGACCCTAACATGGTCAAGTCCAAAGTAGATTTCACCCTAAAACTTAAAGGAGAGAGACCTCATATCCCAGTGACTGTCAATTTTATATAAATGGCCGACACAGTTGTTAATGCGTGAACTGTGTCACCTACACGAAGATGTGTTGAGGTCCAAACCCCAGTGGCTGAGGAGGTGACCTCATTTGGACATAGGGTCGTTGCACGTGTATTCAGTTACAATGTGGTCCTGCTGGTGTGCTGCTGCCTGTGCTAGGTCACGCCTGACTCTGCCACCCCATGGACTGCAGCCCACCAGGCTCCTCGTTCCATGGGATTTCCCAGGCAAGAACACTGGAGTGGGCTTCCATTCCTTCTCCAGGGGATCTTCCCCACCCCAGGATCAAACGCATGTCTCCTGCAACTCCTGCATTATAGGTTCTTTACTGCTGAGCCATCAGGGAGAGCAGGGTGGCCCTAATCCAATATGATTGGTGTCCTTATAAGAAGATGGCCAGGGTGGTCCGATGGTTAAGAATCCACCTTGCAGTGCAGGGGACATGGGTGCAATCCCTCATCTGGGACGATCCCACATCCACGGAGCAACTAAGCCCATGGACCACAACTGCTGAGCCTGTGCTCTAGAGCCCAGGAGCCCCAACTACTGGAGCCCACGCACCCTAGAGCCCATGCTTCACAACTGGAGAAGCCACTTCAGTGAGAAGCCCATACATCGCAACTAGAGAAAAAGCCTACACACAGCAACAAAGACCCAGCACAGCCAAAAATAGTGATTTTTAAAAAAATTATGTGGATTGAAAAAAAAAGAAGAAGACAGCTATATGGAGACAGACATAGGATGGGGTCAGGGGAACCACGTGATGATGAAGATAGCCATTGGAATGAAACAGTGCCCAACCAGCCACTGAAGCCAGGATGAGACAAGGATGGATTTCTCTGCAGGTTTCAGAGGGAGGGCAGCCCTGCCGGCACCCTGATTTTGAATGTCTAGCCTCCAGAACCGTGAGGTGACACATTTATGCTGATTTAAGCCATGCTGTGAGATGGTTTCAGCAGCCACAAGAAACTAATACGACCGGCCTGGTTGACTAGACGTTGCCAGAAGACATCCCGGAATCTTATTCTGTCTGTGCTGATGTCTCCCACATGCTACCTACTCCTCTTCCTCCCAGTCTACCCTGTGTTCAGTAAGAGCAAGGAACCCAGGAATGGGCCTGTAGATGGAAAAATTCATCCTTCAAGCTTCAGGAGCCCAACAGCCCTGGCCTGTGAATGGCCCACATGGGAGAGACGGGTTCTGATTGGAGTCGGCAGTTCTTTGGGGCTGGATGAATCAAAGAAATTTTTGAGAAATCTAAATGAAATCCAAGACAGCAGGTTACAGTTCTTTCTAGTCAACCAAGAACATCAGAAAGAAATAAGGCATCTGTGTATCGGTACCCAAGTCTGTCTCATAGGCCATGTTGCACGCAATTATTTCAGAGGTCCATTGAGTTCTGCACTTTCCAATGCACTGCCTGGGCCAGCAATGAGTCTTTCCTTGTGTGGTTTTTCTCCAAGTCCACAGTGGCACTTGCCACCATTCCTCATTAAGGCTCAGGATCTGGGAGTTATGTAGAGAAGGTCATTTCTACTCCTAAACCGACGTTTACATGTGTGAGGAGTCCCAGTAAAGGATTTTTCCCTCTAGGTTGCTTGCATGTATTTTCTGTGTGATTATCTGAAAACCCAGCCTGCCCTGAACTGCACAAGGAGGGTCTTACCTCCTCTCCATCAGTGAGAAGAATCAGAGATGGCTCTGTAAAGGTGGGGCATCCATTCCCTTATTTGGGGATTCCCTGGGGACCTGAGTTCTGATTGGTTGCATTGATTAAGCTACTGTAAGATGCTGACCTCAGAGTTAACATTTTACTCTCAGTTTAGGTTTACAGGGTGATAAGTGAAACAGTCATGGAGGGTGTCATAACAATTTTCTCAGAGCCTAGAATTTTAAAGTAGTAGAGTGTCCGTAAAGCAATGTGAAAATTAAAAACGGCCCACACCAGCTTCTTGGGCAGTGTTGCCTATGTTGTACTACTTTTTTTTTTTTTTTTACTGAGTTGTGAGGCTTGTGGGATCTTAATTCCCCAACCAGGTATCAAACCCAAGCCCCAGCAGTGAAAGCACCAGAGTCCTAACCTCTGGACTACCAGGGAATTCCCTGCACCACTTTTATTAACTGGTCAGTATCCTGTCAGTATCCTTCCCAGGTGGCTCAGATGGTAAAGAATCTGCATGCAATGCAGGAGACCCGGATTCCATCCCTGGATGGGGAAGATCCCCTGGAGAAGGGAATGGCAACCCACTCCAGTATTCTGGCCTGGAGAACTCCATGGACAGAGGAGCCTGGCTGGCTACAGCCCATGGGGTTACAAAGAGTCAGACATGACTGAACAACTAAAATAAATAAAAAATCCTGTCCATGTAGCCCATATGGTGGGGGGAGGGGGGTATGAATTTAAAAGTCACTGAAGTCTGCGTTGTTTATAAACATCCGCTCCTCACAGTCACCTCAAGTGCACTATTAGACACAGATGCCATGGGCTCAAAAAGGATCTTCATTTCTTGACCGTCTGAGCCACCAGGGAAGCAACTCTGGATCTTCATTTCTTAAAATCTGTCCTATTGAGACAGGAAAGTGACATTTCTCAGCCCACTTTATTCACAGAGAGAAACTGGTGACCTCCTTATGGCTGTTGAGCTCAATTTTTTTTTTTTCCAGCCACAGTTGGGCTCAGGAGGAGGAAAGAGACCTGAGTACAAGCATAGCCTTTCTGGAGAGTTCTCTTACGTCTGACACCCATCAGCCACTGGGACTGGAGATTCTGTTTCCTCTTTTCTACTAGAATCCACCTGTCATTCTGCTAATGAAATTCACCAGCCTGCATTCTCTTATCTTTTTCTCTAGCTTCCTCGCCCCATTCCCTTATCACTGTATGGTTAATACTAAAAATCATGAGTGCCACTTATAAAGTGCCTCCTGTGTGCCAGGCTATGTGCCAGTTACATCAGTATCTGACTTACTGTCCAAGGCAGCCTACATGATGGATATCAGTACCCACTTTGGGTGATGAGGAAGGTGAAGTTTAGAGGAGTTTATCCCAGGTGCCAAGCTCACTAGACTAGAGCAGGGGAGACATGATTCCATCCTCGTTTACTTACGTCAAAGCCCACCTGCGCTCTTGGGTACTTGATCAATTTCTCCTATGTCATCAGCCCTCGAATCTTCTATGGAGAAAAAGGAAAATCTCACCACCAGTTCAACTCACAAGCAGAAACTGATGACCTGATATTTTACACTTGATTAAATACAGGCTATGCTGTTTATGTGACATAATGCCCATACATTATCAACTTTCCTTTCTGAAGTCTCATTTACTGTGGGGAATAATCATTTGTCAGCTTCTGCAAGATTCCCCTGGGGTATCAAGTAGATTTCTCCTTGTTTGCTGAACTTGTCAGGGTTCTCCCGGAAAACAGAACCCTTATGTTGACACAAAAAAAATGGACTATCACACATGCCAAGTAGGATGAGTTTGTGGCCATTGCCTACAAGATTGTGGTAAGGATGGAGGGCTCCAGCCAGCATGGTAAGAACTCTTGGGGCAGTGGGCCAGGAACTTGGTGGGGCAGTGGGCCAGGGGTGTCCATCTGTTACACCTTTGTGATACAAAACCCCATGGAAGGAGGACTAAGAATCAACACCTGCCAGAAAGCTGTAAGAGCATGTATTATTCCTTAGTCCAAGTGGCTTATAGAAATTAAGTTCCCTACTTCATTTTTGTATCTCCTATGATCATTCATTCCTAGCACACTGTCTCTTTCTGCAAATAATTACTAAAAAAAAAAAATACAAATCATATAATCAAACTATCCATACTGATCCCAGAAATAAAAAGAAAATATTACAAATATTCTGTTATTCTTTTATATATTTGCTAGAGCTTGGTATAAAGTAAGAAATCTATAGTCATTTGGAAGATTTTTTTCTTTTACTGAGCTCTCAAAATAAGGATTATTTTGTTTTCTCTTGATGCAATCTGGGTTTGCAAATATATTTAAAATGTGTGTGTGTGTGTGTGTTTGGTTGATTGGTGTAGAATGTAGACAGGCTTTAGAGATTCTGAAACTTGTTGATGCATGAATTCTAAGTCCTATGTGTATGTTGTTTTCTCGTATTGTTCTCGTCTGTTTGTTTCTTAATAGACCAGGCATTTGGAAAGACCTAAAGACCATGGGCTCAGTATCTCTCTTTATATTTTTCATCACACTGCTTGTTCTGGGCAGACAGGTAAGAAGCTTGTTTCTTCTATAACTTCTCTAAAGTGCTGTATTAATAATACTTTGCTCCTGCACATTGCTGTTGCTTCATGCAAACAAATGTTGAAGCAGCAGCAGCAGCATCTTATCACAACAGAAAAGCAGGTAGCACAAGGTAGCTTGGATGTAGACACTAGGAAAAGGCCTCTATTGCTTCCCTAAGAGGCAGACTTTGTGAATGGTAGAAATGTGAGTCAATGAATTTCCTGTGAAGCCTCAAAATAAATATGTAAGTTTTGTAAGCCTACAAAAGTATTCCCTCAATAGCTGACATTAATTGGGAAAAATGTCCCTTGCCTGGGGTTTTCATCTGCATTTCAGAAGGTATGACTTCTTTTTCTTTGAACTGGGTATTAAACATCCTTACTGTCACTTGCAGTTATCCCTAGAAGTATGGTCCCGGTTCAAAACTTTGGTTTTGTAATACAAATGAAATGTCCTCCTCGGCCTCTGTGCCCCTCTGGCCTCCCAGTGGAGCCTCTGGGTGCAGGACTTTGTTGGGCAATATTCTTTCTCTGCCTGCAAACAAGGACAATCACCCACAAACTAAAAAGTATCCCATACAGCTAGCTTTACCTCAACCAACATTTTAAGTTCTTTGATGGATAACATGAAACAGAGAAGTGGTTTATTTGGAGACAACCAAGGAAAAGGCAAGGCCAATTAAATTACATATACACCTCTAAACTGTAACATTATATGAGACGCAAACTATCAACTGGGAGTGTGGGTCCAGCTTCCATTTCTCACCAGGAGGAAGCAATTACTGATCTCACGGTCAGGGCAGAGACCAGGCCTGTGACAATCAGTGCAGCACGTAGGGATGCCAGCCATCCTCTGCCATCTTCCTGGAGGCCACAGTGCAGCCCTCTCCAGTCTCTGGAGTGCTCCACTGTGGTCCTGACACATAGCTCAGAAGACCTGGGTCCCCTCATCGTCGTCCGCACCTCTGTCCCTGGCACAGATTCACCATGGGGAGCCAGGAGGCTGATCTTCACTCCAGAATCATTAAGTGAATGATTTACTAAGGTCCAAAGTCTTCTGGGATAACAAGCACTGTGAAGTCTGTGACACCGGGCTTCTGCATACACTTCAGGAAATGCAGCTGTATTATAAAACCTTATTATAAATAAGGTTTTCAAGTGCCATAAGAATTCATGGCCTCAGAGTTACTTCTTTTCTGAATATGTTTTAAAAAATAGCACAGACACTTTGCAACTTATTTCATTATTATTTGTCCTGATGGCTCCCCTGCCCTATGACCATCTTTCTGGAAATGATCACCATGTACGTGCTTTCTAAGAAAATGTTTATGCTAAATACTGCTTTAGGCATCTCAAAAACTTTAGTGAAGAAATAACAAAGTCCTAGACAAGAGCACCCCACTCTGGTACTCTTGCCTGGAAAATCCCATGGATGGAAGGAGCCTGGTGGGCTACACAGTCCATGGGGTTGCACAGAGTTGGACACGACTGAGTGACTTCACTTTCACTTTTCACTTTCATGCACTGGAGAAGGAAATGGCACCCCACTCCAGTGTTCTTGCCTGGAGAATCCCAGGGACGGGGGAGCCTGGTGGGCTGCCGTCTATGGGGTCGCACAGAGTCGGACACGACTGAAGCGACTTAGCAGCAGCAGCAGCAGCAGTGGCAACCTGGTGCCTGAGAGTGAGGCCAAGGTCCTTGTGTGAGAGCGTTAGCATCCTTGGATGCTCAAACATACACACACTGGGCTTGCTGCCTGCCTACACTGACTCCTTGGCTCTGCTCATGTTTCATTTTTCTCTGATCTTCAACCCATGTCTTCTCAAAGCCACCACCATAGATTGCTTCTGTCACTTTAGTTTAAAACCAGCCACACCACTAATTTGCCCCCCACCTTCAAAAAAATCCAAGTAAATAATCTGTTCTCCAAGTGAGAGACCTTTTCTAGTACATACATAGCATGGTTTCCATAAATACAGAATGTGGAGAAATGTAACAGTAATATAAAAAACTTTTTAAATATCTGTTTTGTAATCTTTTTTTAAAAATGCCTCCCCAGAGGAAGAGGAGTAATTTTTGTGTATATCATATATAGTTTGAATCAAACCTAATTTCAGTGAATGATCATTGCTCGTTCAGACTTTGAAATGTAATTTTTTTTTTTAAATTGCCATCTGTGCCTGAGGCCATTTATGAGTGTTTTGTTTTATTTTGTGCCATTACTGGTATATCTAATCAAACCCATAAAACAAACTCGCTCCATTTGGTTCTTCTTTGCGTTTATTTGTCAGTATCTGTGCTGAGATACACTTTATTATTTAGGCCCTTCTGTTATAGGAAGATAATTCAAGGTTATTTCATTATATGAAATTGTATACATCAGAGCAGACACAAAATGATGCCAAACCAAAGAGACTCTGTGACAGTAATTGAGCCTCTCTATTTATACAATGTTAATAACAGCTGGTTTTCAAAAACTTTGAATTTTAATACATTATAAGCATGAACACATATGTGTTTACCAGCAGGCACCATCTTAATTAAATGATATAAAAATGAACTTTTGTCTAAATATAATGTCATTCTCTCAGTACAGTGCAGCCCCAAATGGAAAAACACTTACTTTTCAATGAACACTTAATTATATAATTTGTGGTAGAGGAAAACTGATTTTCAGAGATTAAAGGCAAACTGCCACGAATGAACACTATTATTTTTTAAATGCAAATCATGAAATGCACTCTCTCTACTAATGTATTTTCCAAGTTTCATTTATTCATTATTTATATTCTATCATGCCTCATTTCAAAAATAATTCAAGCCACCTTTTATTAATATAACTGTGTAAGAAGCTTTTATGTCATCTTTTTTTTTTTTTCTTTCAAGCCTCACTATTTCCTCTGTTCCTGAGGCTGGTTGCTTCCCAAATTTGCATTTTTGCATATCTGCGTTAGAAGGTGAATGAGAGACAGTTGGGGTAAACAGAGGGTTTGGTAGGGAGGATGACAATTCTGTTTGGGGGCGTTCTTTTTTAGATTTTGTCTCATTCTTTTTATTTTCTCTTTAAAACCTCCACTCTCCGGCAGGACAAGATGCCTATTGTTTCTTTACCTCTGTGTCCTCTTGTAACAGAATGAATATTACTGTAGGTTAGACTTCTTATGGAAGAACAAGTTCAAAAAAGAGCGGGAGGAGATAGAAACCATGGAGAACTTGAACCGAGTGCTGCTGGAGAACGTGCTTCCTGCGCACGTGGCTGAGCACTTCCTGGCACGGAGCCTGAAGAACGAGGTCAGAGAGGCGGGGCTGGTGGGGAGAGGCGGGGCTGATGCGGGGAGGCGGGGCTGATGCGGGGAGGCGGGGCTATGGGGGCTTACCAGGTGAGGCAGGGCTCAGAGATGTGTAAGATACTACGTGCGTTCCTATGAAATGTTCACTGATAGTTGGGAGGGAATGAGGGATCCAGAAACCTATGGATGGATGAACTTGTTAATAGAGAAGCTGAACCTTGATGACACTGATGTACACAAAGCCACAGAGTGAGAAGGCTTGTAACAGTATTTTTCTATTTAAAAAAAAAAAAACAAAAAAAACCACTTTATTTTTCAATAATTAAAGTTTATGTTGAGAAGAACTTGCCTCGTGGCAGGGGAGGGGCCGGACCTTATCCCTAGTCTTTCTGGAAGTGTGCTGGGCATGGTCAGCCAGTCCAGGGGCTCCATTCACTTCCCTATTTTTTCTCCTGGTGTTTTCAGCTTTCGGTAGGTTATTCAGGAACTCATTTTCCTGTGGGTCAGAGATAATGAAATCATTACATCTATTAAGGAGGAACCATCTGTTTTCGTTAACAATGTAAGAGCGTCTTTGTCTATATGTCTCGCTGTCGGTTCAGTCTATGAATTCAGCAGGTATCTAAGGTTGCCCCTGCCCTGTGTCAGGCCGGTGCTTGGCCTGCTGAGCCACAGTCCGTGGGCTTGCAAAGGGCAGACATGACTGAGTGACTGAACAACAGCTGCCGCTGCATGCAGGCCAGCGACCTTCTGTCCCCAGTGTGTCTCGGGTGCTCCCAAGACGGGGATGACATTTTCTCCCAAGTTGCCTCATCATCGCACTATTTTAATAGTTTAAGAACACACACAGAGTCATCTACAGCCTTCACCACCCCCATGGGCTCCATGAGGAAGGCTGCAGAGTGGGCTTGAACCTTGGACTAGGTGCCACCTGGCTTCAAAGGCAGTTTGGGAACTTTTTCAGGACCAAGTAGGAGTCAGCACACTTCGATGAGACCAGCTCTGGACTTTGTTGCCTAGTTTGTCATATCAAGAAGGTGAATTCTGTGGGGGTGGGGGTGGCCCCCTCCATGTCCACATTGTGCCTTGTGTGCATGAACCTGACTTAGGCAGCGAAATGATTTTCCCTGCAGTCTGCACCCATTCACCAAGCACCCAGCTTATTCCTTCATGCAGGAAACATACTCCTGACCCAGGCCAGCTGCAGCCCCATAGGAAAACAAACAGAAGCTCAGTGTCAAAGTTTTACAAACTCTTATTGCCACAGACAACTCCAAGTTCCCTCACCACATATTAGGAGTCTAGTTTTCGCTTAGGAACCCCTGATCCCCTAGGCATCATTTGATTTGCTCTGTCTAGCTGCCAACCTGACTTTGCTTCAGAGGATAGAGCTGCACACGTTGAATCTTAGATCAGGGGCATCAGGCCAATGAGACTGTCCTTGAAGTGAGTTCATTCTGCATAGCGCTGGGCTGCAAAAGGTGTGTGCTCAGTCATGTCCAACACTGGGTGACCCTGTGGACTATAACCTGCCGGGCTCCTCTGTCCATGGGACTCTCCAGGCAAGAATACTGGAGTGGGTTGCTATGCCCTCCTCTGGATGGTCTTCCCGACCCAGGGATTGAACCTGCATCTCTTGCACCTGCTGCACTGGCAGGCGGATTCTTTACCAACTGTCAATCTGGGACTGCAAAAATCTCTGTATTTCATCAGACAACACAGAACGCCCCTGGGCTGTGACTTCCCACATTTTATTACCAATTTTTGTTGGTTAGGTAAATATTAGGAGGAAGCAGGGGTGGGAAGCTACTCAAGCAGCCGCTGTGACTGTTGGGGATTAAAAAATTCCCTGCCCATCCAGTGATTAACACTCCATGTTTCCACTCCCAGCGGCATGGGTTTAATCCCTGACCAGGGGACTAAGATCCCAAATGCCACGAGACAAAAAAAAATTACAGAGAAGCCTGTCAGGCTGAAGATCAGACAGGTAATGAAGGAGGTTCTGTTGCTACAATACTCGTGGAGAATCCTGAATGCAGAAGAGAGCACCCAGAATGAGGCTGAAGGAGAAAGAGAGCCTCTAGCTCCCTGCCTAAAAGATTTGAGAGCTCCCATCGGGAATCTCTTTTCCAAGAAAAGGTCATTGGAAAAGACCCTGATGCTGGGAAAGATTGAGAGCAAGAGGAGAAGGAGGTGACAGAAGATGAGCTGGTTTGATGGCATCACTGATTCCATGGACATGAATTTGAGCAAGCTCCATGAAGGACAGGGAAGCCTGGCGGGCTACAATCCATGAGGTCGCAAAGAGTTGTACACGACTTAGTGACTGAACAACAACAACAATCGTGAACCTCATAAGGGAGGGTTTTGTTTTCTGGGTTTTTCCCTGTGTTATGGAAAAACCAGAATGAACTTTGTGGCCAACCCAGTAACAAAGTTATTATAAAGAGATTCCTTAGAGTGCATAGCAAACTCCTGCCCCATCCTCTGACTTCCCTATGGATGGGCAGGCTGCCTGACTTCTCTCGGAACACAGATGACCCTTCCTGTCCACAGTTGACTTCATCCCTGGGCAGAAAAGCCCACTTCCCTGACCCGGGGATGTCTCATCCTAAGCTCATGATTCTGGGCCAGGAAGGCTGAGGTTGTCGGACCTACTGCAGCTAAACAGCGATGGGGTCTGTGCTGTTTAACAGTGTGGATATGGTCCAGGCTCCTGGCCCATCCTCGGGGTCAAGGTCAAATAGATGCCCCCTGTGTGTGATAGCGCTCTCGCCCCTTCCCACTGTGACCCCGCCCCCAAGGCTTCCCTGAGGGAAAGTGCTGCCTGTTGTTGAACGTGCAGACTCTGGAACAGGATCATTCCTGGGGGCTTCCAGACCCAAACTGGGCAAGGTCATAGCCAATGCTGGGACCAGAGACGTCCCGAACCCAAGAGCAGGGCTTCCCCAAATGAAGGGATGCCCGAGGTACCAGCTACACGTGCCCCTCTCAGACTCCGGGGCCACTTTCCTCTCCTGTGAGGCCCCACTTGGCCACTGACAGCAAAGCTCTTGTCCCAGGCCTGGCCCTTCTTAGCTGTTGGACTCAGGCTCCATCCTCACAGAGGCTCTAACTAATTTCCAAAGCAGTAATTGGTGCGAAACTTGTAGAGTTGTGTCTGGCATGCAGTAAACACTCAATCTTAGTTACCTTTCAAGCAAATATCCCAAATTTAACACAAAACTTGAGAACCACTGCCTCCTGGAATTTATCAAAATCTGTCCAGGATGTGGCTACCCTACAGCCTTTCAAGTTTGGACTAGAGTGGACAATAAAACAAACATCATCACCCTGCCGCTATCCAGAAGCATCACCTCCTTAGCTCCTTCTCTTTGGGGCAGGCTGAGCACTCACAGCTTTTGAATGCAGAGACCCAACCAAGTCTGAGCTTCTCAGGTGGTTTAGTGATAAGAAAAAATTGTCCAGTAGAGGCAAGTTTGATCTTTGGGTTGGGAAGATCTCCTGGAGGAGGGCATGGCAACCCACTCCAGTATTCTTGCCTGGAGAACCCCATGGACAGAGGAGCCTGACAGGCTACAGTCCATAGCATCACACAGAGTCCAACATGAGTGAAGCAACTTAGCACACTCGCATACAAATGGCAGTGTATCTTTCAGTTCCATGGTAAATGTTAATACTCCATGGTATTCTGGAACATTCCCTGGAAACATGACCTATGACTTCGGCTAAGACCCAGGTTTTTGGGGCTCCAAAATCACTGCAGATGGTGACTGCAGCCATGAAATTAAAAGACGCTTACTCCTTGGAAAGAAAGTTATGACAAACCTAGATAGCATATTCAAGAGCAGAGACTTTACTTTGCCAACAAAGGTCCATCTAGTCAAGGCTATGGTTTTTCCAGTTGTCATATACAGATATGAGAGTTGGACTGTAAAGAAAGCTGAGTGCCAAAGAATTGATGCTTTTGAACTGTGGTGTTGGAGAAGACTCTTGAGAGTCCCTTGGACTGCAAGGAGATCCAACCAGTCCATTCTAAAGGATATTAGTCCTGAATTTCTGAAGGACTGATGTTGAAGCTGAAACCCCAATACTTTGGCCACCTGATGAGAAGAACTGACTCATTGGAAAAGACCCTGATGTTGGGAAAGATTGAACACAGGAGGAGAAGGGGATGACAGAGGATAAGATGGTTGGATAGCATCACCGACTCAATGGATATGAGTTTGAATAAACTTCGGGAGTCGGTGATGGACAGGGAGGCCTGGCGTGCTGCAGTCCATGGGGTGGCAAAGAGTCAGATACAACTGAACAACCGAACTGAACTGAACTGAAGACCCATGTTAACAAAGAGCCTTTTGATTCTCCACCTGCCATATGCACATGCAGACAAAACTCCTCTCCCTTCAGAAGTACAGAATAAAGAATGATTTAATGACAGTAATCCCCAAAAGATTTTGCTTTTGATTTAAGACTGTTCACTGCACCTGTGCTCCAGATCTGTGCCAGAGAGCTGCTGTGTCCAGCTTTGCAGGCTCTTCTTCTCCCTTCCCCAGGGCACTGGTTTCCCTTAAGGCATCCCAAGGTTCTCCACCAGCTGCTGACCGTCCTTACCAGGTCTGAACCCTCAGGCCATTCAGAGTCTGGACCGAGCTCTGTGCGCCCAGACGGAGCCCACAGGTTTACAAAGCCTTTGCTCCAGACTGCTGCACTGTGGCAGGAGCAGGGCTGAGAGGTCCCTAAAATAGACATCCCGGCCCACTCCCGTCCCTTGTTGAAGAAAACCACATTTTCTCCTCAGTTGCCCCTTTGCCGAGTCCCCAGTGGTCAGGGTTGTGTGTAATTTTTGAGCCAGGCAGCCTCACTGTGCGATAGCTGAGGCTTGACCAAAACAAGATACAGGGGCTCCCCTAGTGATTCAGTGGTTAGTATAAAAAAAAAAAAAAAAAAAAAGCCTGCCAATGCAAGAGACAAAGGTTCAAACCCCGATCTGGGAAGATCCCACATGCCTCGGAGCAACTAAGACCATGCCTCACAACTACTGAGCCTGTGCTCGAACTGCAGGAAGCCCAGGAATCACAGCTATTGAAGCCCACAAGGCTTAGAGCCTGTGCTCTGCAATAGGAGAAACCACCGTGATGAGAAGCCTGTGTACAACTCAAGAGTGGTCCGTGCTCGCTGCAACTAGAGAAGAGCCCCAGCAGCAGCAAAAACCCAGCACAGCCAAAAATAAATCAATTAATTTAATTAAATTAAAAAAAAATTAGACACAGATGTCACTGTGGGTACAGGGTGGGAGGGTGAGGAGGTCACCAGGCAGGCAAAGAGCTTCCCCTTCTCAGCTATCTACCCCCTCTCAACACCCAGGCAGCTCTCTCAACCTGTTCCTTGCAGTCAGGCTAGAAAACAACAGGGGCTGAGAGATGCTTCTGTGCTTTCTAATGACTTGACTCCCCTGAAGACTTCAGACACAAGCTGGCAGGCTGAGCATAAACACAGGCCACCTGGGGGAGGAGAAAGGTGGGAACATCTCCTCCCAGCTGTGGCCTGAGTCAGCAAGAGAGAGTGCCGGGCCCAGACTCTGAACCCCAAGCTTGTGGCAGTTCTGACCATTTTCCAGGGCACACCAAGCAGACCTCTCCATACCTGGGCATAAGCTGTACCAACCACACTTTGTTCTCCTGATCTCTGCTTCCCTCTCCTCTCCAGCCCAACTCTAAGCTCCTTAGGGAAGGGCTTATGTTGTCTCTCTGTGTCCCTAATACCTGGTGTGAAGCCTGCCTGCAGCAGGCCCCCTTGAGGCTGTGTGCGTGCCTGTGTGTCTATACAGCAGATGCTAAAGTGAATACCAGCCCATGACACCGAGAGACAGGAGGACTCATATCCCAAAGGGAGTGCTGCACAACTCTCAGCTCTTCACTCCCAGGCACACCAGGGGCGGGGGGATCAGAGGCAGAATGTAGTGAGAAGGGAGCGCCCTCCGCAAAGGACGTGAGAAGTCCTCCCTTCATGTCTCAAAACTGGACCAAAATGGACCACTCATCCTGATGCGAAAACTGACTAAAAAAAGACCCTGATGCTGGGAAAGATTGAAGGCGGAGAAGGGGATGACAGAGGATGAGCTGGTTGGATGGCATCACCGACACAATGGACATGAGTTTGAGTGAGCTCTGGAAGTTAGTGATAGACAGGGAGGCCTGGCATGATGCAGTCCATGGGGTCGCAAAGAGTTGGACACGACTGAGTGACTGAACTGAGTGACAGCCTGGGATGCGTACCTTAGATTTGTGTCTCTGAGTGGTCCTGGGGCAGCAGCACCATCAAGGGGGCACAGGTGCCTGGTGGGTTCCTGATGGGTGGGTGGGGCAGGGGTGGGGGGCAGGGCTGATGGGAGTGTCTGGGCCAAGACAGTTGGAAGGCTGCAGGTAGGGACTCTGAAGGTTGGGAGGGCAAAGCATGCTGACTGTCTCCAGCGAGCCAGCAAGAGAAGACAGTTGGTGTGGGGTCATTTTAGATCCGGTTTGGAAAAGCTGCTTGTAGGTCCCAATAGAGAAGCTAGAAGAATAACCAGAAAGCCGGGGGTGAAGACAATAATCATGAGTAAGAGGGGAGGGCGTGGTCCACGTCAAGGGAAGCTTGGCAGATTGTCCCATGATCAGGGAAGTGATGGGGTGTCTCCAAATAACCCAAGGAAATGTCCACTAGGCTTAAGTTCATAGTTGAAGTTCAAGGAACTGTGATGTAGTTAATGGGACGTGTTCCTTCTCCAGAAGACACTTCTTTTTTCCCTTGTTCTCCACCCCTGGGGTGCTTTGGAAAACCTGACTAGCCATCTAGGGAGGGGTAAGAGCAGAAACACGAGGAGCAGAGATAGAGAAGCCAACCATGGCCTTTTTCACTCTGCAGACACCCTCCCCCAGGAGGCCCACACTGGGGAAGGAGAAAGCCACACATCCCATGGGGATCTAAGTTTTGACTTCTCGTTATATTGGATACTTAAATTATTGATAACAGGACTCATGTTACCTGGGAATAGCAAGAAGAGTCGTGGAGTTAGCCCAAGTTTTCATCCAGAGCTAGGAAAAAAAAAAAAAAAAACTAAATCTCACTCAATAAACTGTAAAGGACAGCAGGCACAGAAGTGCAGTTGCTTCGTGATGGTTTTTCTGTAACTTGAGCTTCTTCAGGAGAATGGTGACATTTGAGTGAATGTTGGAATGGCATCTACGCTTCCCATTCCAAAGCTCGGTGAGATTCTTTTTGGCAGCTGTGTGCTGGACAAGGGTCACCCGTGCTAGACTCTGAATTCCAAAATCTCCTCCAAGGCTTTCCACCTACCCTAGCCTCACCCCAGGTCCTCTGGAAGGATAAGATAAGCTCAGGTCACCAACCAATCTGGCTCCAAGCCCAACCCAAAGACCTGAAGGAATCTCTCTTGAGTTTAGGGTATGGTTCTAAAACCTGTAAGTTTCATTAGCTCTAGTGAATCTGTAAAGCTTCTCATCTGCGAAGTTGCCCTAATTCTCCAGAATCGCCCTGTGGCAACCCTGAGCCAGGAACTAGAGAGTCAGGGATCCCCACTCACTCAACAGTGTATTTGTATTAGTATTTCTGTGTATTTCCCCGGAGGCTCCAAGTGACCCATTTGTCAAAAGAGGGTGGGTAAGCAGTTTGCAGTCCCAGTCCCAGCAGCACTTATAGCCTGCAGAGCACCAGGCCAGGACTCCAGAGATTAACAATTCTTTTTTCTAAGCCGGTGGGAACCTTGGTGCGTCACTGAACTCCCTTGAACTAACAATTCCTCATTTGTCCTGTGATTCTTAATCAAGGCTGCACAACAGGATAACCCGTGGAGCTTTACAAAAAGATGTGCATTCTCAGAGCATGCCCCAGGGGCAAGGTTCAGTTGGTCATGGGGAGGCCCCGGTGTCACCTTCTTGAAAGTTTCATTGGTGACTCTCCCAGGCATTCCTGTTGAAGACTGGAATAAGATGACCCATCAGGCCCCTTCCAGCTTCAGTAACCTAGGTCTTCTGGGGCAAGAGTTCAGAGGACAATTCTGAGAGTGTCAACCTGAAGATATTTTATCAGACCCCAAATCAGCACAGTTAAAATCATCCCTCATGGCTTCCCTGGTGGCTCAGAGGTTAAAGCGTCTGCCTGAAATGTGGGAGACCCGGGTTCAATCCCTGTGTCGGGAAAATCCCCTGGAGAAGGAAATGGCAACCCACTCCAGTATTCTTGCCTGGAGAATTCCATGGACCGGAGGAGCCTGGTGGGCTACAGTCCACGGGGTTGTAAAGAGTCGGACTCGACTGAGTGACTTCACTTTCACTTTCATTTCCAAACTGCCAGTCAGTTCAGTCTTGCATTTCCTTATCCCCCACCCCAGACACTGGAAAGACCCCAGGGGAGAGAAGAAAGGCAAAGTGACATGAAGCTACAAGTGACTCAGGGCCCCATGCTGCCCCCAATTCAGGCCGCACAGTGTGTGGTCACCAGGAAATGCAGGGTGAAGTGTACAGCGTAGTATTTGTAAGAGTGAAGTCTACATCAGACTTGGTAGCCTTGGGAAAGTATTGTAACTGCTCTGCCTAAAATTCTCGTCAGGGGCAAGTTAATGCTGGTAGTTCAGAGGGGCGCACATCCTGCCACGCAGTGAGCATTCAGTCAGTGCTGGCGATTGTCGTGTGTATTCTTGTCATCATCACCATTCCCCAGAGGGTCACTTCAGCTGATGTCAGCAGATGCCAGGGAAACGCAAGGTACAGAAAATATATCCTTGCTTTGCTTGATGTACCCCTTTTCATAAAGAGTGGGGAAGTCTGTGGAGCCTACACTACTTTTAGGAAACTGGCATTTTTAACTAGAGCAGGCTTCCAGGGGCTTTTCTCTCCCCCATTACCTTGGCACCCTGGCTTAGTCAGTGTTACTGCAACCTAAACTTGACAGTCACACATGCCACAGAGTATCTTCCCAGGATATGAATGTGCACAAAAACCACCTTTCAGAGAGAGGAAGTACAGGTCTGCACAAAGAGCCAACCTAACCATATTGAGAGCAGAGTAGAAAAGGAAAACCTTAAGTCTGTTGTTCACGTATTTTATACAGATTGTGAGACCGTAACAGAAGGCATTACAGGATGGTTGGCTCTGGAAATAAGAAGATGACAGAAGTGTAGCTTTCCCAGGAAGCAGTTATGTCTTGCCACGGGTCACCATTGCCCCAATATGTTCCTTATGAGACCTCTATGGAGGAAATATGATTTTTCTGAGAGGTCACCAAACTTTGGAGATACGGTGCTGTCAGAGTGCCCACTCCCTGGTAATGGATTCATCTGGGTGCCCCAGAAAGCAGAACACACTGGTAACAGTCATGCAGGGTGGATCCCCTTGGTCTAGCGGGCAAACAGGAAGTGCCATTTGGGAGCTTTCTCCCCTCCGCTCAGAGGCCGCCATCTTGTTTAACAGAACTCTCATGGTTCTTGGTGGAGTGCTTCCCGTCATGCACTGCGCCCACATTGGCGCCTGGCCGTTCTGCCTGTGTCAGGCCGGCCATCCAAGGGCCCCGAGGAGCCAGCACCAGTGGAAGAGCAGATCCTCGGCCCCCCAGGACCAGCTCCCGCGCCCACGTAGTGACCCTTTCTTTATGAAATCCCCGCTGAACTTGAAGGTTTCTCTGTGTGTTGGGGAAATTATGGCAACACCTTGAAACTGTACTTACAAGACATTTTAATCATGTCTGTGCATAAAGAACTATGAGCCTGTATTACTCTAAAGAGAAAAATTCACAACACACTCCAATCCAAAGGATGTAGCTATAACGAGTCACGTTAGGACAGTGTCATAGTTTGGAAAATCATTTTGTTTCCCTTTAGTTGTTTAGAGAACATTCTTTTTTCCCCTAAGCAAGAAGTCTATCAGTTCCCTTCAGTTCAGTCACTTAGTCGTGTCCGACTCTTTGCGACCCCGTGAACCGCAGCACGCCAGGCCTCCCTGTCCATCACCAACTCCCGGAGTCCACCCAAACCCATGTCCATGGAGTCGGTGATGGCATCCAACCATCTCATCCTCTGTCGTCCCCTTCTGTGGTCTCTTGTAATTGTCTACGATAGAGAGGGCAGAGAGGGGTGAGCGGAAGGGCACCTCATACTAGCTGGTAGTGACAGTGGCCGTGTGGCGTCGATGATTCTGAGCCTGAATCCAGCCCGCCGGAAGCCTTCACCTGTGCTCAGTGAAATAGGCCGGGGACGAGAGGGCGGGGCGGGCGCAGTGGCCACTGGGTGATTTCTTCACCAGTCCTGACATAAAGAAGCACTTGCACTAGGAGCAGCTTTCCTTGAAAAGTTTCCTAGTGCTCAGCAGTTCCTTTTCTCCTGGGCAGGAGTTATACCACCAGTCCTACGACTGCGTCTGCGTCATGTTTGCCTCCATTCCTGATTTCAAAGAATTCTATACAGAATCAGACGTGAACAAGGAGGGTTTGGAATGCCTTCGGCTCCTGAACGAGATCATTGCCGACTTTGATGATGTAGGTATTAAGAGTTACCCTTCAGCCTGGGTGGGTGGTGAATGGATACATGTGTGTGTGTATATATATATATGGTTGAGTCCCTTTGCTGTCCACCTGAAGCTATCACAGCATTGTTAATCGGCTATACTCCAATACAAAATGCATGCTAAGTCGCTTCAGTCGTGTCTGACTCTTGGCAACCCTATGGACTATAGCCCCCAGGCTCCTGTGTCCATGGGATTCTCCAGGCAAGAATACTGGAGTGGGTTGCCACGCCTCCTCCAGGAGATCTTCCTGACCCAGGGATTGAACCTGAGTCCCAATACAAAATAAAAAGTTAAAAAAAGAAAAAAAAGAGTTACCCCTGATGGGCAGAGGTGACCCCAGCCCCACACTCTGACATTCCTGTGGACTGGCACATTTGAAGTTAGTGCAATATCATGGCATATCTGAAAACTCATCCTTTGGCAAAATTGCTGGTGGTTGGCATTAATCTTTTTGCTCTATTTAGGTTACTAATTTTGGTGAGGCAAACACATACTGTTTGCAAAGCTGATGTGATTGCTAGGAACAACTACCAAAATCCGTTCAATAATACCTTTCCAGTATGCTCATAAATTTTCTTGAAAGGCCTGAACTCCAAGGAAAATACTTGCGCATATCTTTATACATAAAAAAGATAATGAATATATTTATCATAGTGGATTATTGGCATGTCTCTCTGTATAGACTCCAAGGTCTCTGTCAGATATCAACTTGAAGTGTGCATGGATGGCCTACTTTATTATTGAAAAAGCAATATGAATGCAGTACAATATATTTTAGAAAGGACAAAGTATATGTCTTAGATTTTGAAATAGATGTCATTTTTCAATTTTCTGCCTACCAAGGGAACAACGTGCTTTGTTTTCTAGGAAGAACAAACAGACTCCTGATATGAAAGATATGGATGCTACACCATTTTTAATAATATCGTGCAAATATAGGAAAAATTGACATCAGTGAACATAGGTTCATCGTGATTAATGGAACTTTGAAATACAGTGATGAATGATGTAATAGGAAGGTCTTAGGCCAAGCATCTAAATGCGTTTCTCTACTACCACCGTTGTTACCTCGAGGTTGACTCAAGACTTGTGGTGAAGTAATGACAACTGGAGGCTTCCACTGTTGTGCTGGGTCCCTAGACGAAAATGGGGGCATATTTCCTCCAGCTGTTCCTCTGTAAAATAGATGTTCTCCAGCATTAGTGTCCTTGCAGGTTTGATTGGCTCATAGAGATGTGAGAATGAGATTTGCTCACCTATCTTAGATTCTCTAACGTGGAACCACCTCTGAAAGCAGGAGTACCCAGGAAGGCTCTAGAAGGTGTTCTCAGCCTTCTGTCCCTGCCATTGTCCTGCTGAGCAGATACAGAACCTTCCAGAGTTTCCTTCATTTGCTCTCTCCATCTGGTCTTTCTCTTTCCTACCACTTATCTTATTTCTACCTTTCTTCCATCCCACCCTAAGGCTTAATATAGTGGATGGGGAGGAGCCCAGTAAGAAACTGATTATTGGTGCCAGAAGCTGAGACAAAAAAATAAATTAGGAGCAGGGCTAATAGGAGGAGCCATTCTAGATCTTTATTCCCTCCACTCCAAGTTTTCAGAGGGCAAAGGCCAGTCCCTGGCACCACGTGTGGTGTGCTCTGCTGTGCTAAGTTGCCTCAGTCGTGTACGACGCTTTGTGACCCTATGGACTGTCGTCCCCAGGCTCTGTCCATGGCATTCTCCAGGCAAGAATGAAGTGCCATGCCCTTCTCCAGCCCCAGCACTATAACTGGTCATAAATTACCCTCACCATTCAGGGAAGACCTCACACTTTGAATCATTTTGTATTTAGGTGCTTCAAACACAGAGTAGGAAATGTATTTGAGGAAAATTTGAAAATTTAATGAGGCAGTTATCACTCACATGATAGGCTATCCTGCTTTCTTCACTAGGAAATTCTGAAAAATAATTTGTGTTAACTGGAAGTAAATTATTATACTGTATTTCCTTCCAAGGACACATGCTTTGTGAAATTGATGAAGTGTGCTTTTCCCAAGATGCCCAGGGTCAAAGGGTGAATAAATGGTGCCCTGTTCCCGTGACTGAGCACTAGAATTTGAGAATGTCTCTTAAGTGTTTGGCATTGGGTCAGCACCCACATGAGTAACTATGATTCTCATTGCTTCCCAGCTGCTCTCCAAGCCGAAGTTCAGTGGTGTTGAAAAGATCAAGACCATCGGCAGCACGTACATGGCAGCGACAGGTCTGAGCGCGGTGCCCAGCCAGGAGCACGCCCAGGTACACACGTGTTGGTGACACCCGGCACACGTGAGCCTTGGCTCCGCCCACAGGTCATCCATGAGCCAAAACAGTCATGCAGTGGCCCATACATTGTACTCTAAGCACAACCCAAACCTCAGTGATTAAGGTCTCATGAGAAAAGATGAGAATTCTGGAGGCTTCTGTGGCTGTGTTCACTGAACCCCTTTCTCTGGCAGACAAGGTAGAAAAAACAAGGCAGTTGCTTAATACCGGATAAATATACAAGAAAGGAGATTTCAGTTCAGTTCAGTTCAGTCACTCAGTCGTGTCCGACTCTTTGCGACCCCATGAATCACAGCATGCCAGGCCTCCCTGTCCATCACCAACTCCCGGAGTTCACACAAACTCATGTGCATCAAGTCGGTGATGCAGGGTGACTCATTATAGGTGGCTCAGATGGTAAAGAATCTGCCTGCAGTGCAGGAGACCTGGGTTCAATCCCTGGGTCGAGAAGATGCCCTGGAGAAGGGAAAGGCTACCCACTCCAGTATTCTTGCCTGGAGACTCCCATGGACGGAGGAGCCTGGTGGGCTATGGTCCATGGGGTCGAAGAGTTGGACACAACTGAACAAATTTCAGTTTTATTACAGGAAGGCTCCTGGGCTTCTTATTTAAAGCAATTTGCTCAAAAAACATGCTGACCACCTAGAAATTTGGTTGAAAAGGTGGTTTGGTCAAAATTGAGTATCCTCACTCAACTAGGGTTTTTGAAGAGGGTTTTCTATTAAGTTGTATTTTGTTTCTGTGTGTGTATAGATATGTTTTGTTAACTTGTGGGTCAATAACAAGACCTGTTTCCCTTCAGGACAGTGGGCTCCCTGATGGGCACCAGCATATTTGCATGGGGCAGACAGAGGTGGTGGGCACAGCACAGGGAAACGGAACTTACCAGAACATGGCTTGCTGGAGGCGGGTGGATTCCCCCAAAGAGAGAAAGAGCTCGGACGCACCTCATGTGCTCAGTTTCCACTTCACCGCCACCTTCTAAGCTGCTAGCCCTCTAACAAGAGAGGGACAGAGGGACAGCAACTTGCTCAGATAGGGCTCCCCAGGAACATCAAGAAAGGGCGTTCTTCCTCGATAACATTTGTGGGCGGAGAAGAGAATGTGAGATATCTGACTCAAGGTTAACATAGGTGTTTTTTTCAAGTGAGAGAGGTAATATATGTCCCACGTGCTCTTCTACTTAGGTGTCACTTCCACGTTATTATTTCATGGGTACAGACTACTTCAGGCTTCCCAGATGGCGCTAGTGGTAAAGAACTCACCTGCAATAAGAGACATAAGAGGCACTGGTTCGATCCCTGGGTTAGGAAGATCCCCTGGAGGAAGGCATGGCAACCCACTCCAGTATTCTTGCCTGGAGAATCCCCATGGACAGAGGAGCCTGGTGGGCTACAGTCCATGGGGTCGCAAAGAGTCAGACACAACTGAAGCAACTTAGCACACAGGCACAAATTACAAGTAATAAGGAGCAGTAACAAGCAATAAAAGGAACTTTGGAAAAATCTTAAGCTCTGAGCAGTGCCCTCCCAAGCCATCGTGATGCCTGATGCAGAAGGAAAAAAGGGCACCCCTGTTTATGGGGTGTTACGTATATTTAAGGATTGTTTTTTATTGCCAGAACATTCAAGTGTTGAAGAACTATTGGAAAATTGGGCAATAAAGGTATTAAAAATGTACAACATTGTTTTCATTTTAAATATATTATTTATACCAAAAATAGAGCTAATTGTAGTTTTACTTTCCCAGCTTTAATGGAAGAAAACTTACACGTTTTTCAACATCTTTAATGTTCTGAAAAAACTAACCATTAAAAAACTAACATAAAATTATGTAAACAGGAACATTTTCATGTGTTTCTTACCCTGCATGCAGATTAGAGCAGGTGCCCAAGAGTTTGATGCTGTGAAAGATTGAGGGCAGGAGGAGGAGGGGGCGACAGAGAATGAAATGGTTGGATATCATCACTAACTCAATGGACATGAGTTTGAGCAAGCTCTGGGAGATTGTGAAGGACAGGGAAGCCTAGTGTGCTGCAGTCCATGGGGTGGCAGAGTCGGACATGAAAGAGCGACTGAACAACTGGTCTTAAGTCGCATTCCCCAAAGTCCCAGCAGGGGGCGCTGTGCAGAGCAATTCAATTCAGTTCAGTCTCTCAGTTGTGTCTGACTCTGCAACCCCATGGACTGCAGCATACCAGGCTTCCCTGTCCATCACCAATTCCTGGAGTTTATTCAAACTCATGTCCATTAAGTCTGTGATGGCATCCAACCATCTCATACTCTGTCAGCCCCTTCTCCTCCTGCCTTCAATCTTTCCCAGCATCCAGGTCTTTTCAAATAAGTCAGTTCTTCACATCAGGGGGCCAGAGTATTGGAGTTTCAGCTTCAGCATCAGTCCTTCCAATGAATATTAAGCACTGATTTCCTTTAGGACTGAGTGGTTTGATCTCCTTACTGTCCAAGGGACTCTCAAGAGTCTTCTCCAACACCACAGTTCAAAAGCATCAATTCTTCAGCACTCAGCTTTCTTTATAGTCCAATTCTCACATCCATACATGACTACTGGAAAAACCATAGCTTTGACTAGACGGGCCTTTGTCAGCAACGCAATGTCTCAGCTTTTTAATATACTGTCTAGGTTGGTCATAACTTTTCTTTCAAGGGCAGGCGTCTTTTAATTTCATGGCTGCAGTCACCATCTGCAGTGATTTTGGAGCCCAAAAAATATAGCCTCTCACTGTTTCCACTGTTTCCCATCCATTTGCTATGAAGTAATGGGACTGGATGCCATGATCTTAGTTTTCTGAATGTTGAGTTTTAGGCCAACTTTTCACTCTCCTCTTTCACTCTCATCCAGAGGCTCTTCAGCTCCTCTTCGCTTTCTGCAACTGGCCACATCCATTTGGTGCATGATGTGATGTGTGTCCCCCATGCTTCCCAGAACAGCACTCACTTCCTCGTGCCTGTTTTACAAACCTGCTCCTCCCAATGCTCCCTTTTTATCATCCTGGTATTTTGGAACACTTACTCAGTGCCTCTTGAGTCAGGGAAGTGCTCCACCCCTGGCCCCTTTTACAGATGGAGAAACTGAGGCACAGCCGTGCAGTGACTTGCCGGTGGAGAGAACTAGCAACCAGCGAGCAGGGCTGCAGACCCCAGCACTCTGGGTGCAGGCCTCACCTCCATCTGCCCACAGGCCTCATGTGACTTCACCCGAGCCTCTTCCTCCCCAGCCCCTCACTGTGTTGGCGTCTGCACCCACCAGTTTGCATCCACACCATTCGCCCGAGCGCTCCTTCAAAGGGTGCCCAATCCCTTCTGTCCTTGGCACCCGTGACCACAAAACCTGCCTCCTTGGCTGCATCCTGACTCTTGAGTAATGTCTTCATGGTGGAGTGGAAAAAGGGTGGCTTTCCGGTGAGACTGCTCCTTGCTTGCTGTGATAGCTAAGCGTTCTGCACGTGCATGTCCCTTTATGCACAGTGGAGATCCTCCTCATTTCCTAAGACTGTGGGGAGGACCTCAGTATTACGGAAAATGCTCCACAGGCATAACTTTTTCACAGGTATTAAAAATGCTAATAGCAATAATAATACAGTTGTGGCTTACACACTGTTGGACAGATAAAAGGGTTTTGGAACATAAATGAAATATCATGTCCATGCAGGGATTTTTTTACTCAATATGAGCTAGTTTTATTTATAAATATTTATTTAGAATCTTGGTAAGATTAGCCTAGAAATATTTTGAAATTAGTGAAAATCTAAAAGGAAAGTCATTATGTTTGATTGGGGGGGAGTAAAATGCTTGACAAATAAAATGGATATTAGTCTCTATAAAAAATGAATGTCCCGTTTGCCTTTTGTAGCTTACCTACTTGTTTTTCTAGTTGTAAACAAAAACTCTGTATTTATTATTCACAAACAAAAAACTTTCTGTTTATTGTTTAGCCAGATATTTAGTTTGGCAATAGAACATGTTCACCACAGTCAGATATGTAGTTTGGCAAAATATCCCAAGTAGCTCGGTAACAAAGAATCCACCTGCCAATGCAGGAGATGAGGGTTCTTGGTTATAGTTCTCCATAAGCTGGATAATACATCTGTCACCATTTGAGCAACAAGACCGTCAAGGAATAATGCTTACCAATTTGTCCATATGTACGTGCCTATTTTATTTAAATCCCTTCCTAAGAACCTTACAAAAGTGAACATGATGCAGAAAAAATTTAAATTAATAAACTAACATGCAGCTTGAAAGATAAGACAGAAACAAAAATTAGGATGATACAATAAAATGCAAACCAAATAGCAAAAGTTCTGACCACATTCAGGAGGCACAGGGGGACGAAGGCAGGATGGTGAAGTTTATTTGTCTGACAGAAGTGTTGCTACCTCAGCTTTTTGTTTCCATTTGCACTGAGCACCTTTTTCTAGGCCTTCGCTTTCAGTCTGAGTGTGTCTTTAGATTTGAAGTGAGTCTCTTGTAGGCAGAATATATATGAATTATTTTTTTTAATCCGTCAACCACTTTATGTCTTTTGATTGGAATATTTAGTCCATTTATGTTTAGAATAAATGAAGACTGAGGACTCTGGAGTCAGATTGCCTGGCTGCAAAGCCTGGTTCTTTTCCTCTCCACTTCTCCCTCTTCTGTATGCATAAGTGAGATACAGACAGTTGCTCCTTCATGGGAGTCATTATGAGCATTAAGTACACAGGTACATGTGCTCAGTTGCTCAGTCATGTCCAACTCTTTGCGACTGAAGCCCACCAGGCTCCTCTGTTCATGGAATTCTCCAGGCAAGAACACTAGAGTTGGGTTGCCATTTCCTGCTCCACACACTTACATGCACTATTGCTATTAATCCAAAATTTCCAGCAGCCAGTACAAGTGGCATACTTTAGTGTTCATAAAGTGAGATTAAATCACTCATTCATTAATATATTTGGAAGCAGGCCACATCAGGCTGCGTTTGGACGCTCCACTGGGTCCCTGATCCAAGCTAACAAACAGGCCCTCACATCAGGATGGGCGTGTAGTGAGCAGTGTGCTTGGTAACATTCTCCTGGAAAATGGTTGAACATGTTGACAGCAGGAGAGGGGGATGTCTGCTAGAAGATCTCTTAATGCACATTTTTAAAATGTTTTTATTTTTTTATTTCTCAATTTGTTTCTTCTTTTACCTTTTTTTTTCCTCTTAAAGAACATTTGAATCAAATACATTCTCTGGTAGGGCGAGATCGGGTGGAGAACACTGCATCCAGTGTAATCCAAGTTCACTGGACACAGAGGAATCCACAGATGACCCAGCAATCAGGCTGTTTTTTCATAAATATTATTTCATGCCTGAGTTTTGGTAAATACTGGGAAGCTATGAATTCCAGTCCTGTTCTCAGGTGCCTGAAACTCAGTGTTCTGAGCCCTCACTGTACTGAGGGCCAATCTCCACACAGGGACCATCAACTCAACTGCTTGAACTGACTGTCCAGAAAATTGTGAGGTCTGATCCGTTCTCCTGGGAGCCCCAGGGAGACGAACCAAGTGCTCCTTAGACAGCAGTTCTAAATCTTCAGAATCAGACGAACATCACTATAGCAGGAACTCTGTGGAAGTTTCATGATGGGAGGAAGGCAAGGGGGGCAGAGAAGAGAAGCCGGGAGTCGAGCCTTGTGTTAATGTCACCTCAGTGGATACCGGTCACTTGGGTTATACAATAACCTCAACAAACATGCATTTACTTTATGCCGTGTTCCCTGCAGGTGAAACCTGCAAAGCAAACAGCTTATCAAATGTGTTCCAGGAAACTGAATGAGTGCTCTCACTATGTAGCCGGAAGTCGGTTAAATATTTGGAGATGGGAGAAATTATCTGGATCATGGGAGAAAGAGCTGCTTCTCAGACTGTCATCAAGCATTTATCAAAAGCTCAGTGATAAGGACTTTGTAAAATGAACTGAGCTCTTCTAGAGACTGAGCATAGTTTTCTCTAGGGGTTACTACACCCAATTGAGATATTGATGTTGGATTTAAAGCCCGCTCCTAGAGCACAGTCTCTTCATTTTTCACTGACGTCACGTCAAACCCACAGTTTAAGCCTACTGCTGGGAAACAGATTGGGTGGTAATTTATCAGGGAGTGAAACTTGTTTGCTGAACCTTGATTTCGTAAAAAGCAAACCATTTCTCCCGAGGCCAATCTGTTCTCCTTACCAGGACAGTTGTAATTTTTATGGCACAGGAACCTGTCTGTTGATTTAACATGTTCTGCTTCCCGTCAAGGAGCAAGATGTTTGCCAGCCGATTGCATAAACCTCCAAATCAAGACTTGCGCCTAAGTCATGAGACAAGAGATAGTATCTAGCTCTGATGGAAAAGTGTAGCTGTTCTTAAGTAATGACTCTTTGCATTTCCACCAAAGTTAGCTGACAGTCTGTTTCGTGGTTCTAATTTTTTTAATAGTTTGATTTGCTCCCACAATTTTAAGTTGTGAGTTTATAGCAATGGTAGTATTTCATCGTCTTTTTCTGGAATGATACAACTCACCCAAGGAAAGGAAGAAATCTCTCTCTCTGGGCCATAACTTTCAGTCCTCATTCATATATATATATTCAGTTCAGTTCACTCGCTCAGTTGTGTCCAACTCTTTGCAACCCCATGGAGTGCAGCACGCCAGGCCTCCCTGTCCATCACCAACTCCCAGAGTTTGCTCAAACTCATGTCCATTGAGGCGGTGATGCCATCCAACCATCTCATCCTCTGCTGTCCCTTTCTCCTCCTGCCTTCTATCTTTCCCAGCATCAGGGTCTTTTCCAGTGAGTTAGTTCTTTGCATCAGGTGAATGATTGAAGTTTCAACATCAGTCCTACCAATGAATATTCAGGACTAATTTCCTTTAGAATTGATCTCCTTGCTGTCCAAGGGACTCTCAAGAGTCTTCTCCAACACCACAGTTCAAAGACATCAGTTCCTTGGTGCTCAGCTTTCTTTATGGTCCAACTCTCACATCCATATATGACTACTGGAAAAACCATAGCTTTGACTATACAGACCTTTGTCAGCAAAGTAATGTCTCTGCTTTTTAATATGCTGTCTAGGTTGGTCATAGCTTTTCTTCCAAGGAGCAAGCGTCTTTTAATTTCATGGCTATATATGTGTTTTTAAATAATATTTATTTGCTTATTTATTTATTTGGCTGCATCCGGCCAACATCCACTGGATCATCAAAAAAGCAAGAGAGTTCCAGAAAAACATCTATTTCTGCTTTATTGACTATGCCAAAGCCTTTGACTGTGTGGATCACAATAAACTGTGGAAAATTCTTCAAGAGATGGGAATACCACACCACCTGACCTCCCTCTTGAAAAACCTATATGCAGGTCAGGAAGCAACAGGTAGAACTGGACATGGAACAACAGACTGGTTCCAAATAGGAAAAGGAGTACGTCAAGGCTGTATATTGTCACCCTGCTTATTTAACTTATATACAGAGTACATCGTGAGAAACGCTGGACTGGAAGAAGCACAAGCTGGAATCAAGATTGCCAGGAGAAGTATCAATAAGCTCAGATATGCAGATGACACCACCCTTATGGCAGAAAGTGAAGAACTAAAAAGCCTCTTGATGAAAGTGAAAGAGGAGAGTGAAAATGTTGGCGTAAAGCTCAGATCAGAAAACTAAGATCATGGCATCCGGTCCCATCACTTCATGTCAGATAGATGGGGAACCAGTGGAAACAGTGGCTGACTTTATTTTTCTGGGCTCCAAAATCTAAGAAAACTAAGATCATGGCATCCGGTCCCATCACTTCATGTCAGATAGATGGGGAACCAGTGGAAACAGTGGCTGACTTTATTTTTCTGGGCTCCAAAATCACTGCAGATGGTGATTGCAGCCATGAAATTAAAAGACGCTTACTCCTTGGAAGGAAAGTTATGACCAACCTAGACAGCATATTAAAAAGCAGACATTACTTTGTCAGCAAAGGTCCATCTAGTCAAGGCCATGGGTTTTCCAGTGGTCATGTATAGATGTGAGAGTTGGACTATAAAGAAAGCTGAGCACGGAAGAATTGATGCTTTTGAACTGTGGTGTTGGAGAAGACTCTTGAGAATCCCTTGGACTGCAAGAAGGAGATCCAACCAGTCCATCCTAAAGATCAATCCTGGGTGTTCATTGGAAGGACTGATGTTGAAGCTGAAACTCCAATACTTTGGCCACCTGATGTGAAGAACTGACTCTTTGGAAAAGACCCTGATGCTGGGAAAGATTGAGGGCAGGAGGAGAAGGGGATCACAGAGGATGAGATGGCTGGATGGCATCACTGACTCAATGGACATGGGTTTGGGTGGACTCTGGGAGTTGGTGATGGACAGGGAGGCCTGGTGTGCTGTGGTTCATGGGGTTGCAAAGAGTCGGACATGACTGAGTGACTGAACTGGACTGATCTGGTCTTAGTTGGGCACTTGGCGTCTTCATCGCTTCATGTGAGACCTTCCACTGCAGCGCACTAGTTGTGGCACACAGGCTGCAAAGCACAGGCTTAGTTGCTCTGCACCATGTGAGATCTTAGTTCCCTGACCAGGGATCAAACCCACGTCCTCTGCAGTGCAAGGCAGATTCTTAACCACTGGACCACCAGGGAAGTCCCTGTATGTTATTTAGTGCAGTGGTCTTATTGTTGTTTAGTCACTCAATCATGTCCAAATCTTTTGCAACCCCATGTACTGTAGCCCACCAGACTCCTCTGTCCATGCGATTCCTCAGGCAAGAATAACTGGAGTGGGTTGCCATTTCCTTCTCCAGGGGATCTTCCTGACCCAAGGATCGAACCCATGTCTCCTGCATTGCAGGTGGATTCCTTATTACTTAGCCACTGGGTCTTAGCTGGGAGCAGTTTCATTCTCCAGAGCACATTTAGCAATGTGTGGAGACATTTTTGGTTGTCACACTGGAAGGAGAGATGTGACTGATATCCAGAGGATACCAATTGACTGGTTTGATCTCCTTGCTGTCCAAGGGACTCTCAAGAGTCTTCTCCAGCACCACAGTTCAAAAGCATCAATTATTCGGTGCTCAGCTTTCTTTATGATCCAAAGGATGCTGTTTAACCTCCTGAAGCATGCAGGATGCCCCCCAACAGAGAATAATCCCACCCAAGTGTCAGCTGTGCCTGAGCTGAGAGATTTGCTTTAGTGCTATCGCCCTTATGGGTTCCTTTGATCGCCCTCTTGTCTTGTTCCTCTTCCCCTTAGCTGGTACCTTGGTTTTCCCCATCTGCCTGTCATCCTGAATAGGCGGGTTCTGTCTGTTTTCCTTCTCACTCATTCCCACTGAAACCATCATATTTGGTTTTATCTTTATTCCTGCTGAGTCCTCACCCCCTCCTCCCACTGAGTCCTCACCCCTTCCTCCCACTGAGTCCTCACCCTCCCCTGCTGCTGAGCCCTCACCTCCCTCCCACTTGCTGAGTCCTCACCCTCCCCTCCCGCTGAGTCCTCACCCCCACCTGCCCTGTCTGTTCTCTTCCAGGAGCCGGAGAGGCAGTACATGCACATTGGCACCATGGTGGAGTTTGCATTTGCCCTGGTGGGGAAGCTGGATGCCATCAACAAGCACTCCTTCAATGACTTCAAGTTACGAGTAGGTACGTTGTGCCGATCTGGGGTGGGTTGTGGGGAAGGCCTGGCATCCAAAGCAAGGTCGACAGCCCTTGCAGTGCTGGAGCAGCACAATGACAAATGTGTGGTTAGAGTAGCAGGACTGGGTGGCAGATGGATGCTCAGGATGGCTGTGAGCTCAGGAGGCACTTTTGTGCAAATTAGGGGAGAAAAATGGGCTTCCTGGTGGCTCAGCAATAAAGCATCTGCCTGCAGTGCAGGAGCTGCAGGAGACTTGGGTTTGATCCCTGGCTTGGGCAGATCTCCTGGAGGAGGGCGTGGCAACCCACTCCAGTATTCTTGCCTGGAGAATCCCATGGACAGAGGAACCTGGCAGGCTACAGTCCATACGGTCACAAAGAGTCCAACATGACTGTAACAACTTAGTACCCATGCAGGGGGAAAAAATACCCTCTTTGGTTGCACCCAGGCTGCAAACACTTAGTTTCAGAAGTGGACGGTGAGCCAGGCTTGAGTCCGTCCGCCAGGGTCATTTCTGCGGGTCACAGGGGGCATAGGCTTCAACCATCCAAGGACCAGGTACAACTAACTGTAAGCCCCTCCATCCTTTTATGCTGCTGGGGCCCGGTACAGCTATATAGGATGCATCCAGACTTCAGAGATGTAAAAGTGTTTTTAAATAGTTAAGAATCCATGCTTTCACTGCAGGGAGCATGGATTTAATCCCTAGTCAAGGAACTAAGATCCCACATACCTGGCAGTGCAGTAAAAAAAAAAAAACTCTAGAAATTGTCAGAACAGTCCCACACTCCTGGAGTTGAAAGTTCCAGTGTTTGAAACTATTTTCTTCCTTTGCTATCCATATGTTCTGAATTTTAAAACCCAGAAATGTCTCTTGAGAAAACGGGGTTCTCTTCATGGCTTGTATGTCTTATTGTCGGCATCTGGACACAGATGCCTAAATAAGACGCCTTATTTAGATTGTCCCACCTGTATGCCCAATGGACCTTTACCTGGCTTCACCTGTACAAAGGCCAGAAGGGCCAGGTGGGCAGGACACTGCTCCCATCAAACGTGGAGGTGGTCCCTTCACCTAGAGCTTCTTTATTGATTCGACAGCTTGGAAAATGGGCTCCTCAATTTTCCATAGTATCCTCCTTTAAAAAAAAATCAATTGCATGGTGGAATGACCCCTCTATTGTCAAATAGTTGTTTTGTTTTTTTTTAAGTATAACTGGTTTACAATGCTTTGTTCATTTCTGCTATATACAAAGTGCTTCAGCTATACATACATACATATATATATATATATATACACACACACACACACACACATTCTTTTTTATATTCTTTTATTATCTTGGTTTTCATATTTGATATTATGGCTTATCATAGGATATTGAATATAGTTATCTGGGGTACAGAGTAGGAGCTTGATATTTATCCATTCTATATATAAAAGCTTACATCTACTAACCCTAACCTGCCCCCTCCACCTGTTGTCAAATATGTATGGACCAAAATAATATTGCCCTTCACTGAGGGGGGAATGAGACAGTTCTTTGCTAGTCACGTCCATCACATCAGAAGCCTTGGGCTCTTGGTCTGGACCATAACCCTGTTTTCCAAATTAATGTGAGCAAGTCAGTGGGCTTCCTTCAACAGGTAGTTATTGAGTGCTTACTTCACTCTGATTATTGAGTAACTATTAATAGCCATACACTCGCCCCCACACACCAGCTCTTCTGGATTTCTGCCGAAGCCTGAGAAGGCATCCCCAAACCCTCAGCCTCTCCCAAGGGCAGGCTCCCTGCTCCACCTCCAGGCATCACGCCGTCCCGTGGCAGTTTATGATGGGAACACAGAAGGCTCACATCGGCCCCTGCAAAATGTTGATACACATGAAAAGGAAAGTGTTAGTTGCTCCATTGTGTCTGACTCTGCAATTCAGGCTCCTCTGTCCATGGAATTCTCCAGGCTAGAATCCTGGAGTGGGTTGCCATTGCCTTCTCCAGGGAATCTTCCCAACCCAGGGATTGAACCTGTGTTCCTGCATTGCTGGCAGATTCTTTACTGTCTGAGCCACCAGGGAAGCTATAGTAAGAGCCAAATTTGCTCCTAATGTCCTTGTCTGTATGTCAAGCTGAAAGGATCAATGAGTGGGAGCCATAGCCCCAGCAAACCCCTGCCCTTCAGCAGAGATCTCTCTCCTGCCAGTAATATGGGCCCAGGCTCTCCCCAGCCCCCCACACACACAGCCCCAGTCCCCCAGCCACTGACCAAGAGGAGTCAGAGCAGCCAGAAGGGAAACTGAGGGCAGCGGGGCTTGGATCACTGGCTGGCAGCTGGAATAAGTTATTTGGGGTGCCCGATGCAGAGATGTGAGCTTTACCGAGTTACTCCACAGGAAGAGAGAATTCCCTCTCGGCCCTGCAGACCTTCAGGGATTCTGCGGGACAGTGTTGCTATGGTGTTTCCTGCCTCCCTTTCCACTGCAAAGAGGAGGTGTTGCCCTCCGATTTCTAGCACTCCATGTACACGAAGCAGTTCAGTAGTGGGAACTGAAATCTCTCAGAAACACCCTCATTAACCCATACAGTTTGACTCCCACAATAGGGCTGGGAGGCGAGGAGCCAGGAGAAAAAGCAAGAGGGGAAAATCAACCAATCTCAACGCCTCTGTTTCTATTTCTGTGGCCCATGTCCCCACTGCGCCCGTAACAACTGTGGGTCAGCGTGTTTGAACTGAGTTCTGGAATCAAGGAACCATCCTACCCACTACACTTGGGTGGGGGTTTGGGGGGAGCCCAGCCTCTCCCTGACAAGGGATGTTGCCCAGACTTTTGAAGCCTCGGCTCCTGACAGCAGATGCTATGTCCATATCCATCCAAGGTCGGAGCACACCCTGACCTCCGGCATGCACCTGTAATGACCATGGTTTTACAGTTGCCATTACAAAGAGGGGGTGGTCAGAGCTCCCGTGCCCTTCCTTGGTGGTGGTGACTGATTGTCTTGGAGAGGAACCTGGGCACAGTGCCCATGGAGACCAGGAATCCAAGAAACCCTTCGTGCCTTGGTGACCATGCGGCCAGGGCCCTCAAGAGAAGTGACTCATGAATTTTTCCAGGGACCTTTGGTTCAGTTTCCTTGGAGGATGGCAGTTTGTGAGGAGGCTTGATGCCCCAGAGGTTGGGTTTCCCCACTCTGAGGGGTGCAGTGCTGTGAAAGAAAGTGAAAGAGTCGCTGAGTTGTGTCTGACTCTTTGCGACCCCATGGACTGTAACCCGCCAGGCTCCTCTGTCCATGGGATTCTCCAAGCAAGAATACTAGAGTGGGTTGCCATTCCCTTCTCCAGGGGATCTTCCGGACCCAGGGATCGAACCCAGGTCTCCTACATCACAGGTAGATTCTTTACCATCTGAGCCACCAGGGAAGCCAGCTTCCAGAGACCAAAACCCAAACAGCAAAACCCAGCAGGCCTCCCAAAGCTTGTCTGAAGGTCGCAGGCTGGTGTCTCTCCTGCCTGCAGAGGGATGGTCTCTATCTGCCCTGGCTTCCCCCACCAAACATCACGCTCGTGGGGACCTCCCTCCATCTTCTTTAAATTTTAAATTAACATATTTAAAATTCCCTCTAAGGTTTCGCTGAAACCACCACCCTCCCCTTGACACACGCGTTGTCCTTTCTAGCTGTGGTGTGCTATTCTGTGAGCTGGACGTGTGAAACCCTCTAATCCTTCTTGTCTTTACCCAGTTATGTATTTTTTTTTTAAGTGCCAGTCATTTTCTCATGTGAAAAAGTTTCCCCCAATTTGAATTGCATCGAAATCTCTATATTACATATATCAAGATTTGCTGGGTTTTTCTTTCTTTTTTTTTTTTTTTTTTAATGCTACCATGGGGACTCCCTCCTTCGCTTTGGTGCAAGCTGGGGGAGTCAGATGGGAATCAAGAGCACAAACATGCTGGCACTTCCCTGGTGGTGCAGTGGTTAAGACGTCACCTTCCAATGCAGGGGACGAGGGTTCGATCCCTGGTCGGGGAGCTAAGATGCCCCACTCTATGCAGAGGGGCCAAGAGGTTAAAAAGAAAAGAAGGCGCAAACATGTTCCTCTGGAACTTAGTGAGCTCTCACGTGGGGTATGTCCGTGAAAGTGGGCCCCCCGAGCGGGGGAAGAAACGTGTGCACAAGGAGCTCGCAGCAGAGAGAGGAGAGCAGGGCGAGCGCAGAGCCATGAGCCCACTGCCCGGCTCTGTGCTCTGCCTGCGCCTTCTGCCTCCTCCACTGAAGATGGAAGCTGATGACAAGAGAACACATCCCCGGGGCTGGTGTGAGGATTAGAGGTTTGCACACGTCCAGCTCACAGAATAGCGCACCGCAGCTAGAAAGGACCACGCACATGTCAAGGGGAGTGTGGTGGTTTCAGCGAAACGTTAGGCGGAATTTTAAATATGTTAATTTAAATTTTTAAAAATTTAAAATATTTAAATATTCATTTCAGAAGTAGGTGGGATCACTTGGGAGAGGAGGATTGACGTGTTTACACAACCATGCATAAAATAGATAGCTGGTGGGAAGCTGCTCTACAACACAGGGAGCTCAGCTCAGTGCTCTTTGAGGACCTAGAGGGCTGGGATAGGGGTATGGGAGAGGATATATGTATATACAGAGCTGATTCATTTTGCTGTTCAGCAGAAACCAACACAACATTGTAAAGCAAGTATAAGTAAGTAAGAAGTGTTAGTTGCTCAGTCATGCCCGACTTTTGCAACCCCATGGACTGCAGCCCACCAGGCTCCTGTGTCCATGAGATTTTCTAGGCAGGCATACTGGAGTGGGTTGCCATTTATACCCCAATTTTAAAAGCGATTAACTACAAAACTATTGGAAAGTAACATAATGAATATCTCTTGATTATACGGCAACATAGAAAAGCAATTATAATGCTTAGTTTCGTAAAGTATACCAGTTTTACGCCATCGTGAAACAGTGACAAATAGACATCTGAGCGTGAATCAAGGCGGAGGAGAGGAAGGAAGAGAGACATTTTAATATTTTTGAGATGATGAGGTTAGAGGAATGATTTTGCTTTGTTTTGGCAGTTTTTTTTTGCTTTGTTTTGAGTTGGGCTCATGTTCGCTTGATAATGACAGTTCAAGAAAGGCCTTGTAAAACCTTTCTGTTTGAGACTGTTGCTTGCACTGTTGAGTTCATGGTTTGAATCTCGCTAACCTGATGCTGGTGTGTCCCAGGTATTAACCATGGCCCTGTCATAGCCGGTGTGATTGGAGCTCAGAAGCCGCAGTATGACATCTGGGGCAACACCGTCAATGTGGCCAGCAGGATGGACAGCACCGGAGTCCTGGACAAAATCCAGGTAATTCAGTGGGCTCTGTGGGTATCCACCATGTCTGTCCTCTGGGGAACCATGAATAAGCGTATAATAAGGATAACATTAAAGCAAAGGAAAGAAAGTCAACATTGTCATTTGCTTAAACTTTTTATTGAGGAAATATTAATTGGTTTCTGCATTTACTGTGAAGAGTAAAACATTATGTCAAAGTGTGAAGGATATGGCATTTGTAAAAGTAGATCAGACCGACCCACGTGGCAGTATGCCCCGCCCAAGGGGAGGGGAGCGGGGTACCCTCCCTGCTGGTATGCACACCAGGCGTGATGCCCTGCCTTCCTCTCCCCAGGGGGCTGAACTGGGAGAGCAAGGGGAGGGAGAGGGAGAGATGAGCCGGAGTGATGTGAGATGAAAGCGCTAGAACGGACTAGCCTGGGGTTTGGGTATCTGGAGATGACTGGAACGTTCTGGAATCCAGCCAAGGGAGCGGAAACCAAGACCTGACAAAAGCAGTGGTGACTGCGTGCACCTGCTTGGGCTGTGGTGCTGGCATCTAGAATGAAAGACACTCTCTCCGAATGAAAAGGGTGTGTGTGTGTGTGTGTCTGTGTGTGCACACCTGTGTGTCTATTCGTATCTTTGTTTTCATCATCGTCAAAAAGCGATGTTCCACATTTCACCCCAGCTTTGTTACGACTGGAGTTTATCTGGAGGATACTTTCCTGCCAAATGGCAAATTTGTATGAAAATCACATACACAAATAGTAGGCACAAATAGTAGACTTTATCAGTTTTGTGTCCTCTTCAGAGAGCTCCACGAGTCCCTGTTCTGCATCTCAGCTTGGCCGACATTCTTTAATATCCCTGCCCCCTGAAAATACAGTGGACACTTTCTTTCTTCACTCCAGTTGTCCGACTCTGTGCGACCCCCTGGACTGTAGCCCGCCAGGCTCCTCTGTCCAAGGGATTTTCCAGGCAAGAATACGGGAGTGGGTTGCCATGTCCTCTGCCAGGGGATCTTCCCGACCCAGGGATGGAACCCGTGTCTCTATGTCTCCTGCATTGGCTGGCAGGTTCTTTACCACTAGCGCCACCTGGGAAACCCCTCTAAGAGGGCAATGGGCTTCTTAAAACTCTGTGTGGTTTAGTGCAGCGCAGCCCCCTGGACTGCCTCCGTGTGCTCTGAGCCCGGGGAGGAAACACAACAGATTCCTGTTCGTCCAGAGCAAGGGGTCAGTCCACAGGCCCATCTGTGTGTCCACTCAGCTCAGTGGCTGGAGGGTCCACCTTTGCGTAGGTTTTCTTCTCCTGAGGGTGTCTTTCCCTACAGCTGCACTAGCTTCTTAGCAGTAGTGAGATGCCAATAAATATAAAAAATGATGCTGAGAATATTAAAAGTGTCCCCTGGGCCTTCAGAACAGATGCTTCTTATTACAGAGAATATGCTTTCTATGCCTGAAATTTTAGAAAGCCCCTTATCACCCAGCCAGGCTGCCCCTGAACTTGGAGGAATAATGCATGCATGTGTGCTCAGTCATGTCCATCTCCTTGCACCCCTGTGGACTATAGCCCACCAAGCTCCTCTGTCCACGGGATTCTCCAGACAAGAATACTGGAATGAGTTGCCATTTCCTCTTCCAAAGGATCTTCCCAACCCAGAGTTCAAATCCGGGTCTCCCACATCTCCTGCATTGTCAGACAGGCACTTTATGACTGAGCCACCTGATGGCTGAGGTAATCAAGGTGATGGCTCCCTCCTCCCGACCATGATAATTATGTGGTTGGTGCTACAGATTCCAATGACTAGCTCAAAAGTTGGCCAAAGGCATGCCTAGTACCAGCCTCAACTGCGAAATTAACCTGCCAGACTTCAGACAATGTGTAGGTTCTCTGTGTGGAAAACCAGACGCGAAGTGTGCATGTGTCTGTGTCTGTGTGTGTCTGTGTGTGTGTGTGTGTGTTTGTATGTGTGTGTGTGAAGGTGAAGATAGGAAAGGAGAATTCATGAGTTCACGCTCAGTCATGTCTGATTCTTTGTGACCCCATGGACTGTAACTCATCAGGCTCCTCTGTCCGTGAGATTCTCCAGGCAAGAATACTGAAGTGGGTAGCCATTTCCTTCTCCAGGGGATCTTCCCGATCCAGGGATCGAACCCACATCTTCTGCATTGGTACGCAGGTTCTTTACCACCAAGCTACCTGGGACGCCCCAAATGTCTGTAGCATTCTCCGATTTTGATTGCCATAAGAACTCTAATCAGGAGAGCATATTTGTCATCTGAGTTTCTTGCCTACCTCCATATTTTTTTCAGTTCTTATCTGATATTCCTGAGCTACATCTATCCTCCCCTGGAACTTGGGCCCGGCCAGGGGAGGGCAGAATGTAAGTATCTGGCCTCTGCATCCCCCTCTTCTCCTGATCTACTCCGAAAGACCCACCCTTTGGCCCCTTTGCGAGGGGCCAGCCGCTGGATCACGTGACAGAAGACAGATTTCTCTAGCTCTTCCCATAACCGGCCCTTGACACCTTCACATCATGCCCTTCATCCTTTCTTCACATCATGCCCTTCATCCTTTCTTCTGGCGACCCCAAATGCTGTCCTGGGGTCTGGAAGCCCCATCCTCCTCCGGGATTTTGTTTTGTTTTGTAATTTATTTGGCTGTGCCGCGTCTTAGTTGCGCACTCGGGATCTTTGATCTTGTTGCAACATGCCTGATCTTTAGTCGTGGCGTGCAGACTCTTAGTTGAGGCCTGTGGGATCTAGTTCCCCGACCAGGGATGGAACCTGGGCCCCTGCCCTGGGAGTTTGGAGTCTTCACCACTGCACCGCCAGGGAAACCCCCCTCCTCTGGTTCTGATGACAGTGTCTGTTGTGACAGATGCCCCCGGGCCTCTCTTCACCTCTCTCATTGCCGTAGCCACTGCCACGGTACCATCCCCAACAGCGTCCACACCGGAAACAAAACAGTGGTGTGACCGTCCAGCGCACGTGTCTCCCGCGTGCCAGAGGAGACAGACTGAGTTCTCTGCAGTGATGTGGGTGCTCCTAGAGTCTACGATACAGTGTGAAGTAAGAGAAAAACATGTATCGTATATTAATGCATACATATGGAGCCTGGAAAACTGGTACAGACGAACCTGCCTGCAGGGCAGGAATAGAGACGCAGACCCAGAGAACAGACTTGCAGACACAGTGAGAGGAGGACGGGGGGCAAACTGGGAGTGTAGCACTGACATGCACACACTACATGTGCAGAGTCGGTCGCAAGTGGGAAGCTGCCTTGGAGCCCGGGGAGCTCTGCTGTGACCTGACGGGGTATATGCATACATATGGCTTATCCACGTGGCACAGCAGAAACTCACACAACGTTGTAAGCAGTGAGACTCCAATTTTTAAATTTTTTAATTAAATTAAAAAAAAAAAACAAGCATTGTCCTTAGAAAGCTTCTCTTCTCATGGATTACCCTCTCTTCTACTGGTTTCTCAGGAGTGGAATGAATGAATCAAAAGAGAACAAGCATTTGGGAGCTTTTCATCCTTGTAGTGAAGTCATGAGCTCTGGGGGCTCTCCATCCTTGTAGTGAAGTCATGAGCACTGGGGGCTCTCCATCTTTGTAGTGAAGTCACTCAGTCGTGTCCGACTCTTTCTGACTCCATGGACTGTAGCCCACCAGGCTCCTCCATCCGTGGGATTTTCCAGACAAGAATACTGGAGTGGGTTGCCACTTCCTTCCCCAGGAGATCTTCCCCACCCAGGGACTGAACTCGGGTCTCCCGCATTGCAGGCGGATGCTTTACCATCTGAGCCACCAGTATTCTTATCTGGAAAATCCCATGGATGGAGGAGCCTGGTAGGCTACAGTCCATGGGGTCGCAAAGAGTCGGACATGACTGAGCAGCTTCACTTTCACCTTCATCCTTGTAGTCAAACACCTCCCTGAGAGGGTCGTGTCCATATGGGCACCAAGTGCTTCCTCAGTTGTCACTGTGCTTTTCCAGGTGACAGAGGAGACGAGCATCATCCTACAGACCCTAGGCTACACGTGCACGTGTCGGGGAATCATCAATGTGAAAGGAAAGGGGGACCTGAAGACCTACTTCGTCAACACGGAGATGTCACGGTCCCTTTCTCAGAGCAACCTGACCTCCTGAAGCCTCGCCTTTGTTTCGGTGGGAGGACTGTACCTTCAGGACGATGACAACGCACTTTCTGACTGCCACTCGCGTCCCTCGTCTGTGGTGTGTGTGTGTGCTCTGTTCTGTCCTCCGGAGCCTCTGCAGACTCCTTCCTGTGACCTGGTGGCCTGCCGTTCGGTGTCTGACGTGTGCCAAGATTGCCCTGCCACTCGCACTGTGCTTACTCCTAGCAGAAGGAACAGGAGCGCGCATTACCGCAGAAGAGCCTTCAGCGAAACTGACAAAGAGGGGAGAAATGAAACAAACAAAAATTCTTAAGGCAATAAAACTAGGGGAGGGGGGCTGTATATTATCTTCCGGTGCATGTTCTTTTCTGGAAAATATGGTAGCTCGCCAACCGCATCCGCTAGTCTGATACTAAAACACACAGTATTTGTGACTAAGTTGATTCTGTTGCCCCACCTGGAATCCGACGTGTTCGCCCACGTGTCTCATTGCAGTGACTGTCCACGGGCCCAGCTGGGACCCGGGGGCCCCCGTCACCCTGCTCTCTCATGTCTCGTGCCAGCAACACCTCACCATCCATCACCAGAATTAGTTCTTACGACCTAGGACTAGTTTTGTACCAGACGCGTCTGATGTTTTGATGCCATTGTCTTTTGTAAGGTTAATTCATTAAAAGTTTTATGTACTTTGGTTGATAGTCTGTGTCTTCCCCACCACACCCCCCGCCCTCTTTCCAGAATTGAGTTGGTTTTCCACGTCTTCTCCCCTGGACAGAGCTGTTTCAGAAGGGACTCTCCCAGAAGCAGAGGAGGAGCTATCCTTTTTCTGATGTTTATTTATTTGGCTGCCTCGGGCCTTAGTTGCAGCATATGGGATCGTCACTGCATCACGATGGACCTTACGTCGCAGGGCATGGTCTCTCCAGTGTGGCCCACAAGCACAGTAGTTGCCGCTCAGGCTTAGTTTCCCCAAGACACGTGGGATCCTAGTTCCCCAACCAGGGATGGAACCCACATCCCCTGCATTGCAGGGAGGATTCCAGAGCACTGAGCCACCAGGGAAGTCCCTGAGACTGTTGAGCTCTCCTTGAGTAACTTAGATGGAGACAGAGTTTGTGGTGCTGGTCACTGATTATGCAGCGCTCTGGAAAGTGTGTCACATGATTTTCATCTTGACCTCTCTATAGAGCATTTTCAGGAGACGTGGCTTCAATCTCTGTGTCAAGAAGATCCCCTGGAGTAGGAAATGGCAACCCACTCCAGCATTCTTACCTGGAAAGGCCCACGGACAGAGAAGCCTGGTGAGCTACAGTCCATGGGGTCACAAAAGACTTGGGCATGACTTAGCTACTCAACAACACAGAAGATTTACAGGGAAAACTATTTTACCAGTAGAATGATCCTCTGCTAGCATCAGCACATGCTCTGTTCACACACTCTGGTCCACTGTAATACTTCAGTAGAGCTGTGAGACACAGAATAATTTGGAATTCTGTACATCAGCATGCCAGTAATTTGAGCTAATGAAAGAAGCTGCCAAAACTCCACGGGTTTCCGGTTATGTCTGAGGAGACTTAAGATGGCACAAAGGCAACAGCTGTGCATTGTTGAAGACAGGAACACTGGAAAAGCGTGTTTCTGTAAATCCAACACTAAAGTTTTGGTGTCTTTCTTTACATAAAGATATCATACTTTACCAAAGTGAAAGTGAAGTTGCTCAGTGGTGTCTGACTCTTTGCAAACCCATAAACTGTAGCCTACCAGCCTCCTCCATCCATGGGATTTTCCAGGTAAGAATACTGGAGTGGGTTGCCATTTCCTTCTCCAGGAGCTCTTCCCAACCCAGGGATTGAACCTGGGTTGTAGGCAGATTCTTTACCGTCTGAGCCACCAGGGAAGTCCAATACTTTACCAAAGAGAGGAGTAAATAGCAGGTTGGCCAAAAAGTCTGTTCGGGTTTTTCAGTAAGCTGTTACGAGAAAATCCAAACAGAACTTTTTGGCCAACCCAGGTCATGCATAATGGAATGTCTAAAAGTAGAGCTGCAAACGCCAGCCTGTCTGGGCAGACTGTAGCTCAGGGTAGGACTCTGTAAAAGGTAGAAGACCCCAGTGATCCACTAGGAAGCGGCTGGGAACTTGGACTTGAAGCAGGAAAGCCCTCGGTTTGATCCCTGCCTCTGGTGTTTTGCTAGCTGTGAGACTTTGAACACACATTTCAGTTTCTCTTAGGAGTATTTTCCTCATTGGCAGCTCATGGGGTCAAGTCTGATTAACAGAGCTAATGACCACGAGAGAGGCTGGCGGGTACCCAGGCCTTGCTCCTGCCAGTGCATTGCAGGATCAACACGGCCGCCCTGCCAGGACCGTGGCACATACTCAGTAAAAAGCGCTTATCAAAATTAATAACCAGCCTTCATCCCAGAGTGGGGATACAGCATGACTGGTCCATTTGTCTGCCTCAGTCAGAAAATTTTTAATCCTATAATTGCAACTCAGCATTGGCCTTAATACATCTAATTCTCTAGAAAGGTGAGTGAAAGGAGAAAAATGGTATAAGGGCATTTGTCTTCACTGTAACCAAAATCTGGGCTAGGACGCCCTAGGTTCACTGACTTCAGATGGTGCCTGTGGGTTCTTCTTCCCTTACAGCCTACAGCAGCCGCCCTAGGGTTCCCATGTCACCTGCCCTTAAAAGAAGACACCTGCAAATGAGTGATTCACCAAAAGATCTTTTTTTTTAAAATTTATTTATTTTAATTGGAGGCTAATCACTTTACAATATTATGGTGGTTTTTGCCATATGTTGACATGAATCAGCCATGGGTGGATGCGGAGGGAGGTGGGAGGGGGTTTGGGGACAGGGGGGGACACATGTACACCCAAGAGCTCTCTTTTATAAAATATTTATTTATTGGCTGTGGTGGGTCTTAGTTGAGGCATTCGAACTTTTATTTGTGGCATATAGGATCTAGTTCCCTGACCAGGGATCAAACCTGGGCCCCCTGCATTGGGATCTCGGAGTCTTAGCCACTGGATCACCAGGGAAGTCTCTGCCAGGCACTCTTAAATGTTTCCCCTCAACCCCTGCCCTGGAATGCAAAGGCAGATTTTTTTTTTTTTGCCCCCAAGGCTGTATCTCCAGTCTCATCAAACAGTAGACTTTTTAAAGCAATGAGTCATTATCAGAGTCCACCTCTCAAAGGTCTGTGCATACCTGGCTCTCTCAAAGTGAGGTTCCCAGACAGCAGCATCAGCATGACCTGAGAACATGTTAAAAACGCACATGCTTCAGGCCCCAACGCAGATCTGCCAAGTTGGAAATCCTGGTGGGCAGTGGGGGAGCACGCTCGCTGTGCTTAGGAGAACAACTCCACATGATTTTGATCCACAGGCAAGCCTGAGACCCCCTGCATTTTGCAAGAGAGGAAACGGGGTGCAGAGAGGTCCGGGGGCTTGCCCCAAGTTTCCCAGATGACCAAGATGAGATAAAACGGAAAGCTGCTTGTTTCCTGAATCTGAAAGTTGTGGCTCAGGGTCAAGGCCCCCGCAGTTTGGGCAACTCCAGACATTCCCATGAGCAGATCATGCAAATGAGAGGACCTGTCATCCACGTCCATCAGCCATCATGCCTGCGACACCAACAACAGGTAAGACTCCTCAGGCTCTTCTGAACCTCCAAGTCTTGTAGGAATTCCGCTCCAATGAAAAATGCTGTGGATCCAGTCCCCTTAATTCTGCAGAGTTTTCGATACGCCTGTTTAAAGAAGTCTACCTTATCATCAGTCTTCCATGTTTTTCCTTTTCCCAGTGCAGCAGCGCTTTCCTAAAGACAGCAACACTCTGCTTTTGAAAAACACTGACTCGTGGTGGAAACTTGATAGGTCGAAACAAATCCTTTCAATATATGTTTCTCTTTGATAAAGTTGACTAACAGGCATTCATTGTTGTCTTTGAAGTGTAAAAGTCAAGATGCTAAAATAAATACATTTAATTTTCCCTTGCTGTCTAACAAATGTGAATTTTTGAAATCTTGCCCAGTTCAAGGCCTGCTTTTTAAAAGCAGTGGAAGGGTAAGGGAGTGGGGTCTGACTTAAGGTAACTGAAAGTAATCTAGTCTGTTAATTTACGGCAACTACTTTCAGATGAAGGCATTTCTTTGAGATGCTTTGTCTTTCTCGATAATCAAGACTGAAAAAAGTGTAATTTATAAAAATTTCCATAACCCAAACTTTGTATACTTTCTATGATGTTATTATAAATGTAGCTAACACACCCAAAGGCATTCCAAATAAACTGCTAGTTATTTGAAAAAAAAATTTTTTTTTAAGCCAGCTATAGTGAAAGTACTCTTGCCTGGAAAATCCCATGGACGGAGGAGTGTGGTAGGCTACAGTCCATGGGGTTGCAAAGAGTCAGACAGGACTGATCCACTTCACTTTCACTTTTCATAGTGAAAAAACATTTTCAAAAGTATAAAGAAATATTTAAGAGCCGCTCAACCTTGAAATTGCCAGGAACACAGTGTCATAAAGTCCTTAGTCAGAACAATACAAGGAGCAATGGAGGAATCAGCACTGAAATTAATTAATCACCTGCCCATTAACTGCTAAGCTGTGGGAAATTTAATCACAATAGATGAGGGGTGATTTCTTCCAAGAGATCCATTCATTTAAACCATAGCCAAATCTTAACACTTGAAATAAGTTTCAAATCATCTCCAGAGTAAACATTTCCAACTTTCGTTAAAAGCAGCAGCTGCTTCCTAAAAGAAAACTACAAATGAACCGTCACTGCCCTATGGGGTCATCGAAGACCACATTCCAGTGGCCCCTTGATTCCCACACAAACTCTTCAAGGCTTGGAACTCCCACTTTAAAGATTGGGCTTCTCTGGTGGTCCACTGGTTAAGAATCTGCCTTACAATGCAGCAGACACGGGTTCAATCCCTGGTCTGGGAAGATTTCACCTGTCCTGGGGCAACTAAGCCAGAAGCCCTAGAGCCCAGGCTCCGCAGCCAGAGAAGCCGTGGCAGTGAGAAGCCCCTGCACCCCCTGGGGGAGTACTGCCCCTGCTCACTGGCCACTGGTCCTGCAGGGGGCTTTTGTCCTTAGTTATGCAAATTTCTGTGATTTGTGCCTCAGACCTCTGGCAGGGGAGGGGGCGGTTGTAGAATCTAGAGTCTAATTGTGCCAAAAGGCAATTTTATTTTATCTCCCATTAAGTGTTACCTGTGCCAAGAGACGGTAGCAGTTCCCATAACTGGTAAGAAAAACATCTGAACACCATTGCTATGAGCGCCTGTCAGGGAGACACGCAAACCTGCAGAGGAGCAAACAGAAAGCAAAACCAACCGCGGTCAAGGGGGAACAAAGTTTTCACTTTATTCAGATGCCCGCAATGGATCACTCTCCAGCATCATTTCATCTTGAAATTGGTTCCAGCGGAAAAACGTCCTACCAGGTGTCCATCCTAAGAATCGCAGGCCTTTGGCCAGGCTGGTCGCCCAGGAAATACACAGGCAAGCAGCCCTGCGTGGTCCTTGGTCCTTCCCCGCGACCCAGCGCGCATCCAGGGGAATCAGGGGCGCCCACCGGCCCCGGGAGGCCCTCCGAGCGTCCCCAGCGCTGCCCTCCCTCCTGCCTCGCTCGTGCGCCCTTCGGCCCATGGAAGGAGCTCAGGCAGGAGAGATGTGCCCGAAGCCAGGCGCCTTGATACTGGTGATATCGTTCTTCCGGTAGAAGTCGGCCTTCACGTGGCCCGCGCGGCCGTGGTCGCGGTTCAGAGGCTCCACGGGCTGGTCGATGCGCCGCCCGTAGACCGAAGACGACAGCACCCCCACCGGCCGCTCGCACTCCTGTAGGAGGGGAAGTAGAGCGTTCTCAGCTGTCCATGCCTTCGTGTCCCACACCCGCCTCCCGCCTCCACCGGGCTTCTCGGTGCACAAGAAACCTACAAATGAACCATCGCAGCCCCTAAGGAGCCGGTTAAGACCACACTGACGCCGGGGTGGGGTGGGGGGTGCTCTTCAACCAGGTCAGATTCTGTCCCCTCTGCTCCAGGCCCCCAGTGTCCTCAAGACGTTCAGAGGACAGTCCAAGATCTTGCAGGGACGCCAGGTACCCACTGCCTTCAGGATCGAGTTCCTCCTCCTTCTCTTCCCTTCTCCCTGCTGCTCCTCCCGCCTGTCTTCTGTTCCCCTCCTTCCTTCTCCCAAACACTCATCTCCCCAACTCCTTATCTCCCCAGCCCCCATCACATCCCCAGACCTCCACATCCCCTTAAAAGGCTGTGTCTCTTTGCGTACCACTGATCACTGCCTGGAATTCAGTTCATCATTTACTGGTTTTTTTTCTTCTGTCTCCTCATGGGAATTTCAGCTCTATGAGGGCAGACACTCCTGTTTTGTTCACTTTATACTCAGTGGCATATGGGAGGTGCTCAAAATGTCTGACTGACTTTAAGTCATGCTAGGCATATATACTTGTGAGAAAAGTGAAAGTGAAATCACTTATGTCTGACTCTCTGCAACTGTAGTCCACCAGGCTCCTCCATCCATGGGGTTTTCCAGACAAGAATACTGGAGTGGGTTGCCATTTCCTTCTTCAGACCTTCCTGACCAGACATTGAACCCGGGTCTCCCTCATTGTAGGCAGACACTTTATCCTCTGAGCCACCAGGGAAGTCCGTACTTGTAAGAGAAAAGCACTAACTTCACTACTAACTGGGAATGAATTAATACAAACCAAAACCCACAGACTCATTGGAAAAGACCCTGATGCTGGGAAAAACTGAGGACACAAGGAGAAGGGGGCAACAGAGGATGAGAGGGTTGGATGGCATCACCGACTCAACCGGCATGAGTTTGAACAAGCTCTGGGAGATACTGAAGGACAGGGAAGTGCTGTCCATGTGGGTCGCAAAGAGTGGGACACGACTTAGCCACTGAATAACAACAACACAGCAGGAAAACTGTTCCTGTCTGTGACTTAAGCAGTGATACCTCTCAGCATTTCCATCATGCAGCTTCACGTCAATTACAAGTTTCATGGAAACTGACATGGCGACATTCTAAAACATTAACAGTGGCAGGCAAAAATCCTCTGATCAAAAAGCAGTCCCACCAGAAGCTCTTACATGCTGATTTCTGTGTATTGTACAAAGATGATGATATTAGTGCAGCACATGAATTTTAATAAACATACTGTCCTCACATCAGACTTTATGGAGACAATGTTCTAGTGTGGAAGTGGGGTCTAACCCAGTGGGCAGATGGTCCTGACCCTGCCTAGGGGATGCACAGCCTCCTCCTCCTCCTTCCCTCCACCCCAGGCATCTGCTGTGAGCCTGACCTTCTCACCCTGGAAGTCTGGTTCCCTTGGTTGGTCACCACCCACCCTGTCAGCTCCTTCCAGAAATCTATTCAGATAAACAGAGGACCTGAACCATACAATGGTGCACACAGCAGCCCAGTAACTCGCGAGAAATAATCTCTCTTGCCTGTGTGCTTCCATTCCTGGGAGGCCAGGGCCTTGGAACCATGATACCAGGCCTCAGAGGTTCAGCAAAGACCTGTTTATCTGTTGGAAAGAACTTCTGAGTTTTGCTGTCATGGAATTGTTAAATTCTATAGGACTGGGCTGGGCTTCCCTGGTCATAAAGAATCTGTCTGCAATACAGGAAACCCAGGTTTGATCCCTGGTTTGGGAAGATCCCCTGGAGAAGGGAATGGCAATCCACTCCAGTGAATGGAGAATTCCATGGACAGAGGAGCCTGGCAGGCTACAGTCCACGGGGTCGCAAAGAGTCGGACACCACTGAGCGACTGACACTTTCACTTTCATAGGACTAAACAACAGTCACAGAAATGAATAGACTGTTTAACAGGGCAGAACCAAGCGACAGTGACCACAGCTTCATCGTCTCTTCCTGGCACCGGAAGACAGGGGAGAGTTTCGTGCGGCCGACTGGACACAGTGGTGAAAACGCACACCGGGAATCTGTTCACGCCCGGTGATACCCTCTTGCTATTACCTCCTCATTAATGCGGAGTCCCAGGCTTTTGGCGTGTTCTCTGTCATCTCGGTGTAACTTCTGATTATAACCTGGATCCCTCTTAAAAACACAGTCATACAGGGAAATGATTCCAGTCTGGGAATAAAAAGAGAAAGCAAGCCATGGGTTTATTCAGGGGCTGAGTCATGGAAGTTTCAGGGGGCTTGAAAAGCCTGAACTCTCCCTGATGGAGAGTAGAGATAATGTATAGAGATTCCCCACAGCAACAAACGTGTGTAGAGAAGGTCATCATGTGGGCAGCGACGAGAGCACGGAGGCCAGGCCCCTGGTTCCCGAGAGCCCCCAACGGGGTAAAGATGTTTCCAGGGGCAATTTTCCTCCACTTGTTACAGACCCCCTTCTTCCCAGAAGAGGCTCCTCACTCTCCCTGACTCCATCCTGGAGCGCAAACCTTAAAATAATAATAATCTGTTTGATATCTGTTTTCTCCTTCATTTTTGCTTCTCTTGAATTTCTCAAATTTTCTCTAATAGGCTTGTACGACTTTGAAAAGCAAACAATCTCTGAATATTAGGACAATATATCCAAAGAGATGTTCTCCTTCTTCAGAGAGACAGAAATATTTTAATCATATACAGCAGCTATAAAAGCTATAATTCATATATGTATGAACATAGATATATATGTTTGGCATGTTATATATACATGCAAACTATTCATGTATTTTATACATATAGCAAACATATGCATAAAACACACACACACAGAGCTCTGATGTGTTAGAAAATGATCCTGTTAACAGAACTACCATCTGTAACATCTCCATAATTTTAATCCCCAATTTTTCTTACTACAGAAATAAAACTGCCTTATTTGGTATCTAGTAAAAGAAGAAATCCATGTATCAGCCAATCTCTAATTTCCACCTTATAAGTCAGGCCTATCATTTATGTTCCTCCAGCCAAGTGCTGATAACGGTCTGTATAGTCAAAGCTATGGTGTTTCTAGTAGTCATGTACAGATGTGAGAGCTGGACTGTAAAGAAGGCTGAGCACTGAAGAATTGATGCTTTTGAATTGTGGTGCTGGAGAAGACTCCTGAGAGTCCCTTGGAAAGTAAAGAGATCAAACCGGTCAATCCTAAAGGAAATCAACCCTGAGTATTCATTGGAAGGACTGATGCTAAAGCTGAAACTCCAATACTTTGGCCACCTGATGCAAAGAACTGACTCCTGGGAAAAGACCCTGATGCTGAGAAAGACTGAAGGTGGGAGGAGAAGGGTATGACAGAGGATGGCATGGTTGGATGGCATCATCAATTCAGTGGACATGAGTTTGAGCAAACTCCAAGAGATAGTGAAGGACAGGGAAGCCTGGCGTGCTGCAGTCCATGGGGTCAAAGAGTCAGACATGACTTAGTGACTTAATAACTACAAAAACCATCTGCCTTGAATCTTCCAACAGTGAACACAGATGGGCCATCTCACTGGAATTGGGATCACAGGGTCTGAGGCTGCTTATTATTTTTTTCCTAGTATTCTAGGGAAAAAATTCTAGTATTCATGCTAGAATGACCCCCTCCAACTGCAGAACACAGAGGTACAAGGTCACAGTGAAAAGGATGCATGATGTGTGCACCATCTGGTGGAAATCACATCCCGCAGACTCTCAGTGCGGGAACTCAGGGCTTCCAGCAAAAGTGGAAACGGCTGGAGTGTGACAAAGCTTCAGCCCAGCCTTGGAAACGCCTTCACGCATCATCCATCCTGTGCAGGACAGTCCGCTCCTGCTCAGGAAGGTCTGAAGATAACCCAGACGTGGCTGCTGTCCTGGTACCAGTCCTACAGAGCCCAAGCTTGCTCTGCTCGAAGCGCAAGAGGCCAATGAATCCACGAGGCAGGGTTTGAGGCAAGAAATTAGCCAGCTGACCAAGGAGCTGGCAAACTAACATCTTAAAATGACCATCTCATCAGGGTCTAGATGCCGGGTTCCTTTATAGAACAGAGATTGGAGGGTGGGGGACTGGGGAGGTGACAAAGTAAGCAAAGTAAAAAGGCCATTAATCTTACAAGTATCTCCTAGAATGGCAAGCCTCAGGCAGAGGATGTTAATTTCTTCCTTCTTGTCATCACAAGTGGACAGGGTCCTGAACAAAGGCACTTTTTCTCAACAGTCAGGCAGAGGGGCAGGGCCCTCTGAGGCAGCCCACTATGAATTATTATAATAACAGAAGCAACAGAAAGCAAGTCAACACACTTCCAACATGGAGCCATTTTGGCTCTTCCCTACAACACCATTAACCATCTAGTCAGGAAAAGAAGGCTGTCTTTTAGAAACATTATTCTCAGGTTCTTCAAAGTTTCAGAGGCACCATGTACAAGACACTGATTCAGTGATGCTGGAATGCTGACCTGCCTGCATTCTAAGTCACTCCAAGTGCTAGAGGGGGAGCTGTGGCTTCTCAGTCTGTGCCCCAGTGGGCATGGAATGAGGTCGCCTTGCAGGAGCTTCTTCTCGGCACCGCCTTGTCTCTCCCACGCAGCTGCTGGGTCTGTGCATGCCCTGGTTTAGCCGGCCCTGACTTTCACCCCTCCTGAAGGCAACCTACAGCCTCCTGAAGGCAACCTTGTACTCAGTTCAGTTCAGTCACTCAGTCGTGTCCAATTGAGACCCCATGGACTGCAGCACGCCAGGCTTCCCTGTCCATCCCCAACTCCCGGAGCTTGCTCAAACTCATGTCCATTGAGTCAGTGATACCATCCAGTCATCTTACCTCTATCATCCCCTTCTCCTCCTGCCTTCAATCTCTCCCAGCATCAGGGTCTTTTCCAATGAGTCAATTCTTTGCAGCAGGTAGCCAAAGTATTGGAGTTTCAGCTTCAGCATCAGTCCTTCCAACGAATATTCAGGACTGACTTCCTTTAGGATGGACTGGTTGGATCTCCTTACAGTTCAAGGGACTCTCAAGAGTTTTCTCCAACACCACAGTTCAAAAGCATCAATTCTTCAGAGCTCAACTTTCTTTATAGTCCAACTCTCACATCCATACATGACCATGTCAAGTGGCATATGGGATCTTATTTCCCTGACCAGGGACTGAACCCCTGCCCCCTGCATTGGAAACACAGTGTCTTAACCACTGGACCACCAGGGAAGTCCAACCTTGTACTCACACAGATAAAAAAGCCAAAGACCCAGATCAATGGAGAGGTGATACATTATTCAGATTTTCGTGCCATGAACATTGGCTAGCTGTTTGGGGGAAAAAGAAAATGAAACAAGTCTTCATATCACACTACAGGCAAAAGTAAACTCAGGATGGATTAGTGAAATAGTTGAAAAGAAAAGCCATAAGGGGCCTCCTAGGCATAAAAGCAAAAGGGGAAATACCGCAAAGAGAATACCCACCACTCTGACCATGTAAAATCAGAAATTTGCTTATCACATAAAATTCAAACTTTAAAAACCTTTAGGAAATGATAGAGAAACCTCAGTATCTTTTTTTATAGACTCTTTATTTTTTTGGCCACACAGCATGGCATGTTAGATCTTCATTCCCCAACCAGTGATCAAACCCACACCCCCCTGCATTAGAAGTATGGAGTCAATCACTGGGCCTCCAGGGAAGTCCAAAATCTCAGTTATCTTTAACATCAATGAGTAGGATGTGCACAGAAGCAGAAGCTGGAGGGGTTGGCTGGGTGTTCGCTTCTAGCGTAGACAGATTAAGGAAATCTTGCAGCAAAAAAAATTTTTTTAATAATTCCCAGGCCAGTGGGCCCTGCAGAAATACATCAGAAGCTCAAGGATGCCTGCTACCCACTCTGTTGGGATGGTGGGAGGCAGGTTCTCCAAACAAGCATGCCCACCTTCTGTAAGGGAGCTACTGCAATGTGGACCATTCCCTTTTGGGTTCAGAGCTACAGGCCAGCCCCAGCAGAAGCCCAAAGGCAGACACAGACAGTAACTTGAAAGTCCGTCACCTCCATTTACACAGTAATACAATCTGGGCTCTTGGTCGTAATCTAGATGTCTCATCATCACTGGAATCCCTCCGGGCCCAGCTGACCCATGAAATAGGTGTGTTTCAGAGAGAGCCTACAGTGCAACCAAATGACCTGTTTCCCTAGGACCAGGAGAAGCTGGTGGTGGCCACGGGTGTCCCCTTCTGCACCCAGAGAACCTCGGCCAGAGAGGAGGTGAGCAGCGGGGATCCTAGGGGCCATCTCCTCTAGGGCTGTGGGTTTTATTATGCCCAGTGCCTCCTCTCAATCTTGGAAGCTCTCTTCCCAGAAGTTACACAAATTCTCACACAAATAGTTGGGGTAAGATTCTGAGCAAACTGAGGTCCAAGTCCTTTATTTTCTCCTCCCTTTCAGACCATTCTGAATGTAAATACACTCTCCATTGAAACTTTAAACCAGATCAGCTCTGCAAAGAAGAAACAAGAGAAAGGAAACAAACATATTTTTCCACTGTGGCAAGGGTACTACTGAGTGCCCACCAAACACCTTTCTTCTTCCAGCGCAAACAGAAGACTGCAATGTCCAGTTCCCATCATAATATCCAGGGCAGGTGGGATACGGCTCTGGCCAGGGAATGAGGGTGAAATCAGTGGACACCACCTTCTAGGCCTAGTCCCCGAGAAACTCTCCTGCAGGCCTGCACACTCTCCCTGCCTGCTCTTTGTTGTTGTTCGGTCGCTAAGTCAAGTCTGACTCTTTGCAACCCCATGGACTGCAGCACGCCAGGCTTCCCTGTCCTTCACTGTCTCCCAGAGTTTGCTCAAACTCATGTGCATTGAGTCAATGATGCCATCCAACCATCTCATCCTCTGTTGTCATCACTTTATCCTCCTGCCCTCAGTGTTTCCCAGAATCAGGGGCTTTTCCAGTGAGTTATGTCTTCATATCAGGTGGGCAAAGTATTGGAGCTTCAGCATCAGTTCTTCCAATGAATATTCAGGCTTGAGTTTCTTTAGGAGTGACTGGTTTGATCTTCGTGCTGTCCAAGGGATTCTCAAGAGTCTTCTCCAGCACCACAGTTTGAAAACATCAATTCTCACCTTGCTCAATGGCCAGCAAATTAAAGGATCCAAGGAAGGACTACAAAGCCCCAAAGATTCCCAGGCCTTGGCAATAATGGAGCAACTGAAATGAAGAAGCCTAGTTTCCCAAGTCACTACATTCAGAAGAGCTGCCCAGGAGAAACACATGCTGGGCTATATTTCATTATGTTTATTTGTTTAAGGCCAGTGGTGAGCTTGTGTTAACAACCTGTTCTCTGGGGATAAAAGACCCAATTTTGTAGCATTTGATCATTTCTGTGGTATAGTATGCCCACTGTGGCAACTGTAGGCTTTTAAATGAATACAAAGTCCAGAAGAAATGCTAAAATCCCCCTTTGTCAGTATGATCAGGCTCTGACACCCCACTAGTTAAGACTCTCTGGGTTTGGAGTCCATTTGTCTGCATAGCACGTCCCAGCCTACCTTGACTAAGAAGGTTATGACAGGACTACATTCATCGCCTCTCCTCACGGGCCATGGCACCACTACCTGTCACCTGCAGGCTTTCAGAACTGTCTGCCTACCCAGAGCGGAGTGACCTACTTTCAAAACTGAAAATTCCCAAGGTGACCGAAAGTAGTTTTCTTTGATTCTTAAGAGATTCATTTTTCCGTCTGGTACTTTCAGCACTTCTCCTTGGGACTTAGACAGTAGATGAAGCTTAAGGAGGTTGTTTTCATTAATTTTAACATTGTTCAAAATTCTGTATCTCAGAAGAACTGGAGCTCGTCAAGGACACAACCTTAACATTTTTAAAAGAACAATACTCAATTATCTCTTTGGTTCCCAGCAAAGACTGTTTCCTCTTTGGTGAGTTAAGATCCCAAGTTGGGGAAATTTTCATAACTTTCCAAATAATCTGAATACTTTGTCAATTTAACAAGAGTGGAGGCAGTTGCCTTCTCTCTTCCACTGATACCAGCTCCCCATTCACCCCCGCAACCTCCAACCCGCAGCAATTCACATCCAGGAAGAAAACGCCATCCACGTGGGCTGAAACCTGAATCTAATCTTACACGTGCCTAATAGGCTTAGGTATATTGGGGAAAGTGCTGTTTGCCTGTAATGCAGGAGACCCAGGTTCAATCCCTGGGTCAGGAAGACCTGCTGAAGAAGGAAATGGCACCCACTCTGATATTCTTTCCTGGAAAACCCCATGGACAGAGACACCCCCTACAGTCATTGGGTCACAAATAGTCAAGACACAGCTGAGTGACTAACACTTTTCATGTATTATTTGATTGTACTTCTTAAAAGGGGATGATTATGAAAGAGTCTGAGATGTAGTGTTAAATGAAAAGAGTGTGCTGCAAGTAAACACACATAGTTGTGTAATCATGTGGGAACATGTTACTAGTTTAAGAAGTTTGACACACATGATCACATTCATAAACACACACAGAAGGGCCTTCACCATGTGTTCACACGGCGGTCATGACTGGTAGGAAGGCTTCTTCCCCACTCCCGGTGTTTCCTTCCAGAAGGAGGACTTCCACTAGAAGGGCACACATGACCCCCCAGTTCACTCCATCCTCCTTCCTTGGTGACCCCTTTCTAAGTTGGAGGAAGACACTCAGCCCCACCCCTCCAGGCCTTAAGTTTCCAGGGACAGATCACTGAGCAGAGCAAGTGCAGCCAGCCCAGGTAGAGAGAGGCAACCACAGTCCACTCCCAATTTTGGTCCCCCTAGGACAAGAGCAAGGTCAAGGATAACCCAAACAGCAGATAATCCAAAAGGAAACTTCTGTTTAGTCTAAGAGGCTAAACTTGTCAATCGGTAACTTGTCACTTTGTTTAAAAAAATCTGCATCCATTTATTCATCCTTACTGATTCATCAGCAGGTATTTATGACACACCAACTGTGAGACCGTGGGCATTCTTTCAATTGTTGAGGACACAGGAAGCATATGAATAAATCCCTGCTCTCCTATTTTAATGAGAGGGGGAAAAAAAACCCAACAGGATAACTAAGGAAAATATTTAGTAGGTCAGACAGTAGTAGATGCCAAGGAGAAAATCAGGTAGGAGTGGGAACGGAAATGTGTCTTGCAGGGGGCATACTTGCATTTGGCTAGTACACGCTGAGACTGGACGGCGTGTGGGTGCGAGAGTCCACTGGATAACAGAGAGAAACCTGTCTAGATTCTGAAAGTGGGCCAGCAACAGAACTGGGGCTCACCTGCCCGAGGTGTGGCAGGCGTGTGTGGTGCCTAAAGGCTCCTCCACTCAGGAGGGGCTCGTGGAGCTGAGATTGAACACTTCCTGAATCCTGCATGCTGGCACAGGCCTTTCAAAGATGCCCCTTTGCACCTCTGCATGGTCAGAGGTCTTTTTTACCAAGTCGTTGGCTGCACTTGGCAAAGGGAAATTCAGTATCAGGAGGGTAAAGAAACACTCAACCCCTTGCCTCTGTGTCTCTCCCACAAACCAACAAGGAAAGTTGGCTAATCCCACCAAAGCTGAGATAGGGCTTTCTGAGCAAAGCTTCCTTCACAACAGAGCTATCCACAATTCACATTAGCACGACAGAAAGCATATTCTAACACTGCCTAAGGTTTTTTTTTCTCAATGCAACTCTTAGACTTTGAAAAATTTAATCAAAACCTTCATGAAAGGTCATTCTCCTCTGACTTAGCCTTTGCATTTCAGGAGCTGAAAAGCGGCTGAGGCGGAAGAAGAAGAAAAGTCATTTTTAAATACCATTGACTGAACCTATGGGGAAAGCACACACTGCTAGAGGCCCCTTCGGGAGCGAGACAGGAGTTGATAGCATCTTTTCTGGCAGCTTTAGAGGACAAATTTGTCTTCAGATCCGCGGCATTGAAAGTCAAAGTGTTAGTCACTCAGTCGTGTCAGACTCTTTGCTATTCCGTGGTCTGTAGCCTGCTAGGCTCCTCTGTCTGTGGCATTCTCCAGGCAATACTGGAGTAGGTGGCTATTTCCTCCTCCAGGGGATCTTCCCAACCCAGGGATGGAACCCGGGTCTCCTGCAGGGCAGGCATATTCTTTACCACCTGAGCCACGGGCTTTGAATAAGTGTGCTATTATGAGAGCTTTGACTTTGAGCTCCCACAGGGGAGATGCCTTAGAATTTAGGAACCAACAGATTGACACTTTGACACTCAGACTACCTGCCTCACCTGTGTTAATTTCCAACTTTGAACAAGGGTGGAGGATAAAAGACAGGCCCCGAGACCCAGCCTTCAGTGAAAGGAAACTCTAATCATCACTAAGATGAACAAATAAAAAGGATAATAATAAGAAGAGGTCTGCTCACACTGGGCTTACCGTGTGCCACTTTCTACCCCTTCAGTCAGTTGAGTTCAGTTCAGTCGCTCAGTCGTGTCTGACTCTTTGTGACCCCATGAATCGCAGCCTGCCAGGCCTCCCTGTCCATCACCAACTCCCAGAGTTCACTCAGACTCACATCCATCGAGTCAGTGATGCCATCCAGCCATTTCATCCTCTGTCGTCCCCTTCTCCTCCTGCTCCCAATCCCTCCCAGCATCAGGGTCTTTTCCAATGAGTCAACTCTTTGCATTAGGTGGCCAAAGTACTGGAGTTTCAGCTTTAGCATCATTCCTTCCAAAGAAATCCCAGGGCTGATCTCCTTCAGGATGGATTGGTTGGATCTCCTTGCAGTCCAAGGGACTCTCAAGAGTCTTCTCCAACACCACAGTTCAAAAGCATCAATTCTTCGGTGCTCAGCCTTCTTCACAGTCCAACTCTCACATCCATACATGACCACAGGAAAAACCATAGCCTTGACTAGACGGACCTTTTTTGGCAAAGTAATGTCTCTGCTTTTCAATATGCTATCTAGGTTGCTCATAACTTTTCTTCCAAGGAGTAAGCATCTTTTAATTTCATGGCTGCAGTCACCATCTGCAGTGATTTTGGAGCCCCAAAAAATAAAGTCTGACACTGTTTCCACTGTTTCCCCGTCTATTTTCCATGAAGCAATGGGGCCAGATGCCATGATCTTAGTTTTCTGAATGTTGAGTTTTAAGCCAACTTTTTCACTCTCTTCTTTCACCTTCATCAAGAGGCTTATTAGTTCCTCTTCACATTCTGCCGTAAGGGTGGTGTCATCTGCATATGTGAGGTTATTGATATTTCTCCTGGCAATCTTGATTCCAGCTTGTGCTTCTTCCAGCCCAGCATTTCTGATGATGTACCCTGCATATGCAGGGTGACAATATACAGCCTTGACGTACTCCTTTTCCTATTTGGAACCAGTCTGTTGTTCCATGTCCAGTTCTAACTGTTGCTTCCTGACCTGCATACAAATTCTACCCCTTAGTTAAATTAATTCTCATAAGAGCTCCATGCAGTTGGCTCTGTTTGATCTCTGATTCAGAGATAGGCAAGGTGTGATGCAGTGGTTGCTCTGTGACTTGAGCTAATTAACACAGAGTCAGTACTTTACCCAGCTCTTCCCTGGTGGCTCAGCTGGTGAAGAACCTGCCTGCAATGTGGGAGACCTGGGTTCGATCCCTGGGTCAGGAAGATCCCCTGGAGGAGGGCGTGGCAACCCACTGCAGTGGTCTCACCTGGAGAATCCCATGGATAGACAAGCCTGGAGGGCTACAGTCCCTGGGGTCTCACAGAGTCAACACGCCTGAGTGACTAACACACACACACATACACACACGCACACACACACAGTATTTTCACCCAGGATCCTGAGCTCCTAAGGAACTAACCCGTGAGGGTGACACAGAGACTGACTGAAGAGCTAATTTCTCAGTGTTTCTTCTCAGCTCTGAGCGGAGCTTGGAATTATTTACAAAGAATTTAGTGGCAGCTGGGTCCCCCAGCAAACCTGTGATACACACTTCATCCTCTTTAGTCCAAATACTCTCAAGGTCAGAGGATCAGCTTCTGGAGTCCTGAAGCTGATTAAACACCACTTCACACAAGGACTTCATTACCATTGGGAGTTGGCTTGAGAATGGACTTTGAAATGTATTTTGTGGTTCTTGTTGCCTTGAAGGCCTTTTTATTTAAGTGTTAGCCTTTCTCCTGGGTCATTTTTTTTTTTTTTTTTTCCTGTGACACTAAAGGCTTCAGGACTTGAATTTGCCTATGACCCCAGCAATCAACATTACTGAGTTTTTTAATGTTTTTTTTTCCCCTTACAATCTATCTGCATTACTTTTTTAAGGCCCATCCCTACCTTCCCAGGGCAGTAGGACATCAGAGCAGATGTTGGAAGTGTTTTCTGTAAAGGGACAGACAATCACCGTTTTAGACTTTGCCCGTCCCCCTGTCTTGGCTGCAGCTGAACTCTGTGAGGTTGCCACTGACAATACTAAACACATGAGGCCACAACTGTGTTTTAATAAAGCTTTCTTAAAGCGGGTGGCAGGGTGTATTTGAACTACGCTTCTCGCTCACTTTTGATCTCCTTCCAGGCACGGAGACCTGGTCTGGTCACTTTGGGCATCTCTCTGCTGCTTGGTTGATTTGGCCCCAGAAAGTTGGAGCCCCGTGTCTGATTGGTGAATTCAGGAAGAATAAACCGAGTCAGCCAAGCCTGCCGCAGTCAGACCCCAGAAGGAGCATCGCCCAGCGGCGGACCCCAGCTCCCAACCTTCCTCCAGATCCTGGGCACCCAGTAAGCTTGCTGCTCCGGTAGAAGCAATAGGAACCTGGCGACTCCCCTTGCTTCCCCATAGAGCACTCAGCCATAACCCACCCCCAAAAGGCCAGGAGCACTGGCTGAGTGTCCGGCCTACCCCACCCCAGCAGGCCCAGTCCCCCCAGCACCTCTTCCAGGTGTACTGTGCTCCTTCCCCCATCCCCGCTTCATGGCAAACAGATGGGGAATAATAGAAACAGTGAGAGAGTTTATTTTCTTGGGCTCCAAAATCACTGCAGGTGGTGACTGCAGCCTTGAAATTAAGACACTTGCTCCTTGGAAGAAAAGCTATGACTAACCTAGACAGCATATTAAAAAGCAGAGACATTACTATGCCAACAAAGGTTTGTCTAGTCAGAGCTATGGTTTTTCCAGTAGTCATGTACGCATGTGAGAGTTGGACCATACAGAAAACTGAGCGCCAAAGAATTGATGCTTTTGAACTGTGGTGTTGGAGAAGACTCTTGAGAGTCCCTTGGACTGCAAGGAGATCCAACCAGTCCATCCTAAAGGAAGTCAGTCCTGAATATTCATTGGAAGGACTGATGCTGGAGCTGAAGTTCCAATACTTTGGCCACCTGATGGGAAGAACTGATTCATTGGAAAAGACCCTGATGCTGGGAAAGATTGAAGGCAGGAGGAGAAGGGGATGACACAGCATGAGATGGTTGGATGGTATCACTGACTCAATGGACATGAGTTCGAGCAAGCTCCAGGAGTTGGTGATGGACAGGGAAGCCTGGGGATTGCAAAAAGTCCAACACGACTAACAATTGAACCCACCCCCACCCCCCATCCACCGCCCACCCCAGCTCCGCCCCTGCCCAGCCCCTCCGTGGCGGGGCGCGGGGGTCCGCCTTACTCCGCCTTACACCCTAAGACCACTTACGGTGGTCTTAGCAGCGGTTCTCTGGGGTCTAAGAACCCCAGAGAGAGGCCTCTCTACTACTCTCCCACTCCTGTGACCCTGACGCCCCCCTCCCACCTCGAACCTTTTACAGGCTGTGCGGCTCAAGCCCACCCCAGCCTTTTTGTGTAGCCGCATCCCCAGACTCCTAACCTGACACTGAAGCCCCGCCCCACCCTGCATCCACGCCCCCAGAAACCCTTCCCAGCAGTGTAATCCCGCCCCCAGCACCCTCCTTCTCAGTGTTCAGTTTAGTTCCTTCCATCAGTCGTGTCCGAGTCTTTGCGACCCCATGAACTGCAGCATGCCAGGCCTCCCTGTCCATCACCAACTCCTGGAGCTTGCTCAAACTCATGTCCATCAAGTCGGTGATGCCATCCAACCATCTCATCCTCTGTCAGCCCCTTCTCCTCCTGCCTTCAATCCTTTCCAGCATCAGGGTCTTTTCCAATGAATCAGTTCTTTATATCAGGTGGCCATAGTATTGGAGTTTCAGCTTCAGCATCAGGTTGGATCTCCTTGCAGTCCAAGGGACTCTCAAGAGTCTTCTCCAACACTACAGTTCAAAAGCATCAATTATTCGGCGCTCAGCTTTCTGTATGGTCCAACTCTCACATCCATACATGGCTACTGGGAAAACCATAGCTTAGACTAGATGGACCGTGGTCTGCAAAGCAATGTCTCTATGTTGTCTCACCCCGTTTCTTCTCCCTCTGAACCCCCTCCACCAGACTCCTTCCCGATTGGGCCGAAGCTCCCAGGACCCGTCCCCTTCGTGAAACACCGCCCCCATCTCATTCCCTGGAAGTGCAGCCCCGCCCCAAACACGTCCCCTTGGTCCCACCCAGGCATTGTAACCCCGCCCCTATTCTCCCCCCACCCCGGTTACCTCCCTGGACTTGCAGTCCCGCCCCCATTAGCCCTCCTGCCCCCTCCCCTCAATGCAGCCCCGCCCTTGACCCCCGCAGCCCCCACCAGCATCCAGTCCTCCGTCCCGGCCCTCAAGCACCCCGCTCACCGCCCCCCCCGCCCCGCCCCAACCCCACCCCAGCTCACCCAGCCCTGGCGGTAGTAGTAGCTGTGCTCCTTGGGGTCCTGGCGCCGCGGAGGGATGTAGCTGAAGGCGGACAGCGCCGAGATGGGCAGCGGCCGGGGCTTGCCCCGCAGCGCGGCGGCCGTGATCTCCTCCTCGTCGTCCTCCATTTGGCCGCCGAGCTCCGTCCGCCCGTCGAGGGCCCGGGTGCAGCCCTCCCGCCTCAGGCTGCTAGGCGCCCGTGTTGTGCTGTTGCCTGGAGACTGCGGCCGCGCCGCGCGAGTCTGGGAAGGGCGGGGCGAGGGCGGGGCCGACACGCCCCCATGCCCCCTGGAAACTCCGCCTCCCAGCCCCTTCTTGGGACAACGGGGAGCTCCATTGGCTCAAGCCGCTGCTGGGGCCGGAGGCGGGGAGATGCCTCTGAGATCCGCAGTTTCCGACCTGCTCATCTTTCTGCGTGCAGTCTGTCTCTTCCTGGGACCGTGTTGGTTGGGCAACTGATGACCTTGCACCTCCTGTGTGCCGGCGCCTGGGATGAGTCCTGAACCAAGCGGACTGTCCGCTGGGATCTGACAGCCTGGTGACGAAGACGGGATCGATGTGAAATGACAAGTGATTCAAGAGGGTCTGGAGCAGCGCGGCCAAATAGAGACACAGAGGCGCACCTGTAGTTTCAAACTTTCTGGGAACCACACTCTCACCCTTCCCTAGGCAGCCGCGTGTGAGCTCCGTCGTGTCCGACTCTTTGTGACCCCATGGACTGTAGCCCGCCAGGCTCCTCTGTCCATCGGATTGTCCAGGCAAGAATACTGGAGTGGGTTGCCATTTTCTCCTTCAGGGGGATTCTCCTGACCCAGGGATCAAACCTGCATCTCTAGTGTCTCCTGCATTGTCAGGTGGACTCTTTACCACTGGGCCAGCTGGGAAGTTTTTAAGTACAGAGGACACCAATGTTAGGAAGATCATTCTTGTCTATTTTTTTTTTTTAGTTGTTTTTTTTTTTTCCTTTGGATGCGAACCATTTTAAAAAGTTTTTATTGAATCTGTTACAATATTGCTTCTGTTTTTTGGATTTTCCCCACCCAGGGATGGAGCCCTCCTTTCTCTGTGTCTCCAGCTTTGGCAGGCGAGTTCTTTACCACCAACGCCCCCTTGGAAGCCCTAGGCAGGGGTCCTCATAAAATCACCAGGAGAGAGAGAGAGAATAAAAAAAAAAAAAAGAAGAAGAAGCTCTTATAATCAAGTACCTCCCTCAACCTCTCAAACCTCTTTTAAAGATCGGACACAGGAGGTCAGCTAATGGTCAGGAGCCGTCACAGCCTTGCATAGGTGACCTGGTAACACATTTTGTGAAATGGGAGCGGTTGATACCAGTTGTCTTGAGAACTCAGCTAAAACTGAGACTGAAATCGTTTTGTTGAAAAATCCTTTTGTGCAGCTATGTGGAGGTACATCAGTTAGCTTCAGCTCCCCCTCGGCTCTCTTCTGTACTCGACTGACAGCTGCAGAGGGCGCTGCATTCACCCTCTGATGGCTCAGTCTGGCACAGAGTAGGTGCTCACTCCACAGATAGTTGGTGATTCAGTAGAGAAATACAGTTGGCATACTGGCTTGGGTTCCTTCTAAAGGTGAGCCTGGGACAAGGGACTTGGATCTGTTGTTGTTCATGTCCAACTCTGTGAGCCCACGGACGGCAGCACGCCAGGCTTCTCTGATCCTAACCATCTCCTGCAGTTTGCCCAAGTTCATGTCCATTGAATTGCCCTCCCATCTTCCCCAATAGCATATTAGACATCTTCAGACCTGGGAGGACTCATATTTCAGTGTCATATCTGTTTGTCTTTTTATACTGTTCGTGGGGTTCTCACAGCCAAAATACTGGAGGGGTTTGCCACCCCTTCTCCAGTGGACCAAGTTTTGTCAGGGTCTCCACTGTGACCCATCCATCTTGCGTGGCCATGCATGGCATAGCTCATACCTTCATTGAGTTATGATAGCTTATGGTGAACGATGTCAGATTCGTGTTCTCCGAAGAAGATTTAGCTTCAGGACCAGGGACCAGGTTTGATCACTCAAGAGCTTTTGTGTAACAGAGTTTCATTAAAATGAAAAGGTTAGGTTAGTGAAGTTGTTCAGTCGTGTCCAACTCTTTGCGACCCCATGGACTGCAGCCTACCAGGCTCCTCCATCCATGGGATTTTCCAGGCAAGAGTACTGGAGTGGGGTGCCATTGCCTTCTCCAGAGGATCTTCCCAACCCAGAGATCAAACCCAGGTCTACTGCATTGTAGGCAGGCACTTTACCGTCTGAGCCACCAGGGATGCCCTAGTGAAAAAGGGACAGAGAAAGCTTCTGACACAGACGTCAGAAGGCGGGTGGAGAGTGCCCCGACACTTGCTTGTCTTAAAGGGAGTTACTTTTTCAATTGGTTATTACAATAAATCAAAAGATGTCTCAAGGTTGTAAAGGTCTTACTAGACCCACGCCACAATTTACATTTTAAGATGACAGGATTAGAACTAGCAATAGAAAGATCTTAGCAGACCCACTCCCATAATATCTATTTTAAGATAACAGGATTGGTCAGAAGGTTTTCAAGAAGGAGAAACTGACCTCAAGCAGGATACATTGTTGTTAGATAATCCTCAGTACAGAGTTTAAGCTGAGCTGTTTTGTTGTGTAATCATCAGCTCCAGGATTAAAGGAAAAAAAGTTGTCTGTGACTAGGACTAAGGTGTCCTTTTCTCTTCCTTGAGAATTCCAGACCCGTATCTCCTCCTCAAGAGCCTCAGACCCCTCTCTCCTCCTTGGGGACCCTGGACTTATCAACCAACCTAGGAATTGACTCTTTCAGTTACACAAGCCCCTTCTCCATGACAAGGCAGTGATCCATGAAGGGGGACTTGCATGCTCTTGCTTTATTTGGGAGGTAATTCCAGGGATCAGGAGCAAGGCACCAGACGAGTGAGGGCAGGAGGGAAGTCCATATAAGCTGAATTCTCAAGGTCGCTCCTCAGGGCAACTGGAGCTTGACCTTGCCCAGGACTCTGAGGAGCGTGGAGCAGCCTCTCAGAACCACCTGCCGTTCACCATGGAGGCACCTTTTATTTCTCATTCCCTGTCCTCCTGGGGTGAGACTTCCTTCCTTATAGTTCACTCCCGACCTCGTGTGACCCCAGCCCAGTGCTGCTTCGGCATCCCTGTGGGTCTGCCTGGTGTCACAGAAGCCCAGGAGCCTGACTGTGAAAGTCTGCAGCATCACTTGAGGTGTGATGCGTGGTCAGGAGGTGGTGGAGCCCTGTGGAATGGCCACCACCCCGGGAGTGAATTCACATCCTGCACGGCAGGAATCAGAGGTAGAGGAAACAGTAGGCAAGTGAACTTTTTTGGTTCCAATTATTAAGAGATTTTAGTTGCTTTTTAAAAAATACTTTCCTATATGATCCTATTACATATTCCAGGTACATTAGTGGAATAGAAAGTCAAAAAATCTTATATATTTAAGTCCCTTGTGTCTGTGACTTGTACTTGCAAAGTCCTATGTGAGGGAAGGGAAGGATAAAGGAACAAAAACCCTACCCTTAAAATAAGTGGGATAATAGTACCCACAAGCAGGCTGAGCCTGAGTAACTCTGCAGATCAGATAGCTTTGTTGCAGTTGACAGCCTCGGTAATCTGGGAGGTTGTTGTTCAGTCACTCAGTCATGTCCAACTCTGAGACCCCATGAACTGCAGTACGCCAGGCCTCCCTGTCCTTCACTGTCTCTGAGTTTGTTCAAACTCATGTCCATTGAGTCAGTGATGCCATCCAACCATCTCACCCTCTGCTGCCCCCTTCTCCTCCTGCCCTCAAACTATCCCAGCCTCAGGGTCTTTTCCAATGAGTATTGGAGCTTCAGCTTCAGCATCAGTCCTTCTGATGAATATTCAGGGTCAATTTCCTTTAGGATTGACTGGGATGTCTACTCTCCAAATCCCATTCCACCATCACAGAATCTACACCGGTGCCCAGAGCTGACGTTGGGTGATGACTTTGCTCTGGTCTGGCTAAAACTTACTGTTTAGGCAGCCAGCTCTGCGGGGCCACCAGGACCTCAGCTGCCTGCCGCTCCCCACTGGGTCTGTGTATCCAGCAAATTTAAAGGTCGTTACAAACTCAAGGGATATGGCAGAATGCTCCTGCCACACATGTTCCAAATGTTTGAAAGAATAAAATTGTAACCTTGGCACCATCAACAGGGGAGCCACAGCCTGTCCTCCAGATCCCCTTCAGCAGATGTGGGGTACAGGCAATGATGCGTGGTGGCATAACAAGCCTTAATCTTATTCGACACCTCCTCCCTGGTAAAGAGGTCAGGCCAATTCCCCTCCCTGTAGGATACTGCCAGTAGACTTAGAAAACATGCTTGCCATCAGGCTTTTCCAGGAGGCTGACTCGTTCAATTGATGGAGTCCCTTATGAGTCTCTTTAAGCATCAAACTTACATTTCAAGGCATATAAGTGTAAATTTAATTGTGATTTGTTCCCCTGGTTGATTTTGAAATCAAAATGAATGTGATTTCATAGATGTCCCAAATGAAAAATCCCCAGTACCCATGACTCTAGCAGTGAGCAGGACCACCTGTCAGAACCAGGCTCCTTAGAGAGGGCTGACCCCAGGGCTGAGACAGGAGAGGGTGAGTGAGCCTGGGACACTCTCTTCTGCCAAGAAATTTTCAGACACGGGTATTCCAGGTCAAAAGGATAAATAGATCAACACGACGGGTATCCCACTGTGGCAGGGAGGAAGCCAGGGCTGACTCTATGTTGGAAACTGTTTCTTTGACTGGCTTTTATTATTGTGAGTGAAAGTCTCTCAGTCATGTCCATACAATCCATGGAGTCCTCCAGGCCAGAATAATGGAGCAGGTAGTCTTTTCCTTATCCAGGGGATCTTCCCAACCCAGGGATTGAACCCAGGTCTCCCACATTGCAGGTGGATTCTTTACCTGCTGACCCACAAGGGAAGCCTTTTAAAAAATTATTATTTATTATTATAATCTTACTCAGTGGCTTGCCTGGAGGACCCTGCCCCTCTGCTTGACTGTAGACTTAAATGCCTTTGTTCGGCTCAAGGAGGGATAACACGCCCTTCTGAAGGCTGGACGTTCCCTTGGAGATGTTTTACAAGACTGAAGACCCTTTCACTTTACTTCCCCACTGCATCTCCCTCTTCCTTCTGCCTTTTGAATTCAGCTCCTCCTTGCTTCTTTCTTTCTGGTCTATAAAACAACCTGCCATCTAGGCTCCAATAAGACGGTTATTTTGAGGCGCTAGCCTGCCATCTTATGAGTCTGCTGGCTCCCCGATTAAAGTCTCTTCCTTGCCCCAACATCTCCTCTCTCGGCTTCATCGGCCCATCGTGTGGCTAGCAGAGTGAGCTTGGACTCCATAACACCACCAGTCTAAAATACAAGGTAAACATCCAAAAGATGACTGTAACGGATTGAAGCACATCAAGTAGATAAAACGTCATGAATTCAGAGACAGCCTAAAACAAACAACAAACAAAAAACTGACCAGATAACCAGCTCTCTATTCTAAAACCTGATAAAAGGAAAGACGCAGTTATCTTGTTTTTTCTGTATAATTCATCATTTTAAAATTTTTATTGGAGTATAGTTGATGTAAGATGTGTTAGTTTCTGCTGTAGAGCGAAGTGAATCATTTATACACATATCCATATGTATACATATATCTACCCTTTTTTAGATTCTTTTCCCATATGGGTCATTACAGAGGTTGGAGAAGAGTTGCCTGTGTGACATGAAATGTTTTCTGCTTTATGCTCTACCAGGAAACAAGCCTTTTCCAAATGCAAATTTCTGAGCCCAGGTGAAACATAGCCAGCTATTGGGAAACCATTAGCTACTTTCGTCCCTGGTAAGTGCTGAGGAACTGGGGGATATTTAGAGGCAGCCATCCTCCACATTTGCTTTCTCTTACAGTACACAAGGAATTAGTATGTGAACAATAAAGAAAGCAGGATTGGCCCCAGATGGCTAGAGGCTTATGAAAGAAATGATTTCAGCAAGCCCAGATGCTTGCATCTTTCTATACATAGAAGATGACTAAATCTCTTCATGTAGGAGATTTTGTTTTCTCTTGATTAACAGTAATCGTCGCATATTCAGATTACCTGCCCCTGGCTGCAAAATTGTATATAGTCTGGCTCCTCCCCCACCTCCTCGGAGTCAGCTCTCTCGGAATCACCTGAGATACTGTCCCCCGGACTCAAGTCCTAACACTTCCACCGAATTAAACCTCTCAACTTTGAGGTTGCACGTATTATTTTTAGTCGACACCTGCATTATACAGTAGGTTATCAATTTTTACATATAGTAGTGGCATATATATGTCAATTCCAATCTCCCAATTTATCCCTCCTTCCCTTTCCCCCAGTAACATAAGTTTGTGTATAAACCTTATTTTGTGCTTAGTCACTCAGTCTTGTCCAACTTTTTGTGACCATGTGAACTGTAGCCCTCCAAGCTCCTCAGTCCATGGGGATTCTCCAGGCAAGAATACTGGAGTCAGTGGCCTTTCCCTTCTCCAGGGGATCTTCCCAATCCAGGGATTGAACCCAGGTCCCCTGCAGTGCAGGTGGATTCTTCACCATCTGAGCCACCAGGGAAACCCAAACCTTATTTTAGAGTTCACCAATAGTTGATGGCAGAAACTTCTTCTTTAGAGATGAATACCAGCTGATAAAAGCAGAAGGAATGATAGAGTGAGGAAACCTTTTTTTAATCACCTATTGGAAGAATGAGTCTAGGCAATGGTCATTAACAGATGCTAAAGCCCTTAGGTGACAGGTTGACGGGGACTACAGAGGAGGGATCAGCCTGGTGGTGAGCCAGGAACCTGCTATCAATCTTAATGAATATTACTAAGAGGGTAACAGGACATTATGGTATGATGCAAACCAAATACACAGTATTTCCTCTGAAGCAGCCTTGCTGAAAAAGTTAAGCTGAATCTAAGCAAGCCTCTGGATCTTTTCATTTAACAGGAAATTCAGCAGAGGAACTAGTTAGAAAATGTCAAGTCAATGCCGTGGGACATTTTCCAGGGCAATTGATCTGACTTCTCCAATAAATTCATGACATGGAACCTAGGTGGTGGCGGTGGGGGTGGGGGGGGGGGAGGTGCAATACAGATGTGAGACTTTAGACTTAGAGGTTTAACACCTAAAATTAGTATGTGGTCTTTGTTCAGATCCTGATTCAAAGGAGTCAACACTTAAAAAAGATTTTTGAAAGACAAATGCCATATGATACCGCTTACTTGTGGAATCTAAAGTATGCCACAGATGGGCCTGTCTGCAAAATAGAAACCGACTCACAGACTTGGGAGTGCCAAGAGGGAGAGGGGTATAAGAGAGATGGCTTGGGAGTTCGGGATTAGTAGATACAAACTATTCTCCTACAGTGGTCCTACTTTATAGCATAGGAACTAAAATAAAGTTAGTATCCTGGGGTAAAGCCTCATGGAAAAGAACATAAAAAAATATATATGTAGGTATAACGGAGTCACTTAGCTGTACTGTAGAAATTAACACAACATTCTAAATCAACTACACTTCAATAACAAAAATAAATTTAAAAAATATTTCTGAGGCAGCATAGAAAACCTGGAATATAGACCAGATATTAAATGACCGTGGGCAAGAATTATCAGTTTTGTTTGTTGTAATAATGGCAGAATAGTTAAATAAAAAAGAAAAAAAAATGTTTATTGGTTATGGGCTCATACTGAAGTGTTTAGGATAAAAGTAGATGATAGTTTGGATTTTTCTAGAAACATTCCAATATAGGAAAAGAAAGAAAAAGAAGGGAATAAAGAGATGAAACAGGATTGGAAAATATGGGCATCCTTCAAGATGATTAAAGAAACTCATGTGAACCCATTATGCCAGTCTTTCTAATCTTGCATGTGTGTTCATTCACTCAGTCGTGTCTGACACTTCGTGATCCCATGGACTGTATAGCCCACCAGGCTCCTCTGTCCATGGAATTTTCCAGGCGAGAATACTGGAGTGGGTTGCCATTTCTACTCCAGGAGATCTTCCTGGCCCAGGGATTAAACTCAAGTCTCCTGCATTGACAGGCGTTCTTACCACTGAGCCACCTGGGAAGCCCTCTTTCTAAGCTTATGTGTTTTCAGTGTTTTCCATAATAAAAGTTCCAGTAGGATCATTGAGATGTTGCTTCTTGCAAATGTTAGATCCTAGAATACAAGTTCAAGACACCAAAAGTGTGCCCTATATGCTAGAGACTGCAAGGAGTCACGGAGAGAGATGTTTGGGCTTTTCTGAGACGGGATTTCAAGCATGTTAAGGCAAACCATCTGATGATGGAGCGGGCCACCGAGGTGCATTCCATTCTCATTACAGCAGAGGTTTTATGGAGCCGGGTTTCTCAGCGTGGTGTCTGGCATGCTGCGAAAGGAGTAGCCGTGCGCTCTTTCCTGTGGGGTCTTGAAACCGGTGGTCGGGAAACCAAGCAGCACACTCGGAGAGGTGGAGAGCTCAGGTTAATCACGCGGGAACCAAGCAGCACACTCGGAGAGGTGGAGAGCTCAGGTTAATCACGCGGGAACCAAGCAGCACACTCGGAGAGGTGGAGAGCTCAGGTTAATCACGTGGGAAACCAAGCAGCACACTCGGAGAGGTGGAGAACTCAGGTTAATCACGCGGGAACCAAGCAGCACACTCGGAGAGGTGGAGAACTCAGGTTAATCACGCGGGCAGGCCCAGATGTGTCAACACTCCAAGCTCTGAGGCCCAAACAAAGAAGTTACAGGGTTTTTATAGACAGACGATAGTGGGCAGCACTAGCTGCTATATGCTGGTTTAAACTAAGAAGTTTCGCGAGCCGGAACAGCAATCTTGACGGGGAGGGGAATGCCTGAGCTTTACATGAACAGGCATGATTAAGCAGGTTTGCAGGGGCCGGGCGATTGCAGGACGAGGGTGAGTGAGATAAGCTCCAATTCCTAGCATTGTAAGTCCCCACTTTCTGAGACTTCCTGACCTACGTGATCCAGAATTTGTAAGGAGTAAGCTGAGCTACAGAGGCAGGACAAGCAGGAGGTTATGTAAAAATTTTCACTTTTCCTCTTCAATATTGCTCCTTGTTGAGCGTCTTTGACAGGCTCCATCTCTGCAGCTGTAACAAGGAGGTCTGACTGCACCATAACTCACATACTAATAACAAAAGCCCGCGTGGCTCGCTGGGGATTTACTGTTTTCCAGTTCCTGTCATACAGCTGACAAGGAATGTCTTATTTTATGATCCTGAAACTGGGCAGGACCCTAAGGGGCCTTCCCGGGACAGACCCTCCCCCGACACCCTCTGCTGTGGCTCTTCTCTGAAGTGCCTAGATAATAGCATCTGATGCACACTCCCTGAGTTGATTTACAGATGCTAAAACCACCACCAAATGGAAGAAATTAGCCACCTGATGACCCTGAGCACTTAGCCCCCAGACCTACTGGCGCCTGAGGATTGATTCCGTTAACCCCTGCAACAAGGCCTCTTTATGTCTGCATCAGCCAAGCACAGAATTGTGCACGAGCTGATCACAGCCCCTGCGAGTCCCTCTCCCTCACCTGGCTTTTAAAAACGCTTTGCTGAAGTCCAAAGAATTGATGGTTTTGAACTGTGGTGTTGGAGAAGACTCTAGAGAGTCCCTTGGACCGCAAGGAGATCCAACCAGTCCATCCTAAAGGAGATCAGTTCTGGGTGTTCATTGGAAGGACTGATGCTGAAGCCAAAACTCCAGTATTTGTCCATCTGATGTGAAGAGCTGACTCCTTGGAAAAGACCCTGATGCTGGGAAAGATTGAAGGTGGGAGAAGGGGATGACAGAGGATAAGATGGTTGGATGGCATCACCAACTCAATGGATATGAGTTTGAGTAATCTCCAGGAGTTGGTGATGGACAGGGAGGCTTGGTGCGCTGCAGTCCATGGGGCCTCAACTGAGTGACTGAACTCAACTGCTGAAGTCCATCAGAGTTCAGGTCTTTGAAGCACACTAGCTGCTTGGACTCCTTGCCTGCTGCCCTGTAACCAACCCTGTACTTCCCTTCAGCACAACCCAGTGTCAGTTGATTGGCTTTTCTGCACAGGTGAGCAGACCCAAGTTTGGTTTCATGACAACCCTACAGTACGTGTTCAGACTTCAAGTGGATCTGGATGTTTCCAGTTGGGGAAATTTCAGCTTTCGGAGGTTAACTCGTCACCATGGAGCCAAGACTCCCTCCCTGAATTTGTACACAGTCTTCCGGTGGGTCCAGCTTTTTTTTTTTTTTTTTTGAGGGAACTGATCTTCCCCACCCCACCCCGGAGAAGGCAACGGCACCCCACTCTAGCACTCTTGGCCTGGAAAATCCCATAGACGGAGGAGCCTGGTAGGCTGCAATCCATGGGGTCTCGAAGATTCAGACACGACTGAGCAACTTCACTTTCACTTTTCACTTTCACACATTGGAGAAGGAAATGGCAACCCACTCCAGTGTTCTTGCCTGGAGAATCCCAGGGACGGGGGAGCCTGGTGGGCTGCCGTCCATTGGGTCGCACAAATTCAGACACGACTGAAGTGACTTAAGCAGCAGCAGCAGCAGCAGATCTCCCCCTACTCCTGGAATTATATTAAATATGCTCAATCCCACTCCTTCCTAGTTTTTCTTCCACCTAATACTTAGAAAGTCTCCATAGGCACCCAGGTGTACAGAAATTCTGTAGGTCAGATCCTCGTCTTCAAGAAACCAGCCAGGATCTCTTTATCCCAAGATACCACCTACGCTCTTCTGATAGGCCTGGTTCAGCCAAAGTACATTCCTTCTTTAGATCGAGGTTAAGAAAACTGCATTTTATTCAGGCAAAACTGTCACCCTTCCACAGCTCCGGCCTGCGATACACACATGTACCAGGGACCATCTGATTCCATTCAGTCAGTTCAGTTCAGTTGCTCAGTCATGTTTGACTCTTTGCGAACCCATGGACTGCAGCATACCAGGCCTCCCTGTCCATCACCAACTGCTGGAGCTTGCTCAAACTCATGCCCATTGAGTCGGTGATGCCATCCAACCATCTCATCCTCTGTCATCCCTTTCTCCTCCCACCTTCAATCTTTCCCAGCATCAGGCTCTTTTCCAATGAGTCAGTTCTTTGCATCAGGTGGCAAGGTATTGGAGTTTCAGCTTCAACATCAGTCCTTCCCATGAACACTCAGGACTGATCTCCCTTAGGATGGACTGGTTGGATCTCCTTGCAGTCCAAGGGACTCTCAAGAGTCTTCTCCAACACCACAGTTCAAAAGCATCAATCCTTCGACTCTCTGCTTGCTTTACAGTTAGTTCCGTTGCTGAAGCCAATAAATGTCCGGGCCTCTGCTGCCCTCTAGTGTCTAATCTGAAGATAATCACTGTTGCTTTCAGGGGATATAGGCTTACAAGTTAACTTTTTTCACCTATTTTTTTCTTTTTTTTTCCCCCCCTTTGCTTTTAAAACACATCATCAAGATTATGTCTTATTTAAAAACTTTATTAATACATGGCACCATGGTCTGTCATACTGTATATGTAATTTCAACAAGAAAATTTACATCGTTCACATAGGTAGACATTAAAATTTTACTGGCCTGAGGATTCAGCTTATAAGCACCCATAGCTTTATAATCTTATGGAGCTTGCCAAATTTACTCCAATTGGTGAAATCAGCAATTTCATATCTATTAGCCTAAACTGTTTTCCTAACATATCCCCACACATTTTCAGGATTAAAATTTTCTTTAAAACAAAGTGTCATTTAGTTTCAACCCTGAGAGCTCAGTTGGTAAAGAATCCGCCTGCAATGCAGGAAACTCCGCTTGATCCCTGGGTCGGGAAGATCCACTGGAGAAGGGAAAGGCTACCCACTCCAGTATTCTGGACTGGAGAATTCAGTCCATGGAGTTGCAAAGAGTTGGACAGGACTAAGCGACTTTCACTTTCATTTCCATTTCCTATGGCAACCCTGTCTGCTTTGTGCTGGGTACTCTGGGCGTGGCAATCAGAAACCTGCCTCTGTCCTCTGAATTCAGCTCACAAATTACTCCAAGAAGCCTCTTTTCTCCCCCCAGGCAGGCCTGAAATCTGCCTTCCAGAGTCCTGCTCCTGCTTCAGGACTGCCAGTGGGCTCATCACTATAATCACGTCCTCGTTTGTCTCTCCCACGTGGAGCCTCTCCAGGATGGGGATCTTTGCTGCTGCCCTCTGGAGCGCTGACGTTCACTGGGAGCCCAGCATTATCAGGGCTCTTTAATGAATGTTTGGTGAGTGAATGAATGAATGACGAGGGTAAGGGAGAGCCCAGTAAGACAAAGGCTCAGCAGAGCACATTACTACTAACAGTGCAGAACCAGTGTCTCATTCCAATTAGAAAAATAATGAATAAAAGACCCAATGGATGGGAATTCAGGTAGATGGAAAAGGTTTGTTTTTTCCTAGCATATATAACAAACTACTGTAACCTCTTTGTACTGAAGCTTCCATAAAAACCCACAAGGATCAGTTTGAGTTTTCAGGTTGGTGAACAGGTGGAGCTTAGGGGAGAGTGGTGCCTGGAGAGGGCAGGGTAACCCCACAACCGTCCCCATTCCTTGCCCAAGCGTCTCTTCCCTCTGGCTGTTCCTGAGTTACATTTTTATAATCAACCTACATTCGGGTTAGTAAAACATTTCTCTGAGTTGTGTCAGCTGCTCTAGCAAATTGATGGAACCCAAGGAGGGGGTCATCATTACTTTGCCAACAAAGGTCCATCTAGTCAAAGCGATGGTTTTTTCAGTAGTCATGTATGGATGTGAGAGCTGGACCAGAAAGAAGGCTGAGAGCCAAATTGACACTTTTGAACTGTGGTGTTGAAGACTCTTGGGAGTCCCTTGGACTGCAAGGAGATCCAACCAGTCCATCCTAAAGGAGATCAATCCTGAATATTCATTGGAAGGACTGATGTTGAAGCTGAAACTCCAATACCTTGCCACCTGATGCAAAGAACTGACTCATTGGAAAAGAGCCTGATGCTGGGAAAAATTTAAGGTGCGAAGAGAAGGGGACGACAGAGGATGAGATGGTTGGATGGCATCACCGACTCGATGGACATGAGTTTGAGCAAACCCCGGGAGATAGTGGAGGCCAGGGGAACCCAGCATGCTGCAGTCCGTGGGGTCGCAAAAAGTCGGACATTAACTGAGTGACTGAACTGAACTGAACTGAAGGAGGGGGATACTGGAGCCTCCGACTTACAGCCAGTTGGTCAAGTCATGTGACAACTGTCACAAGGGTGGGGGTGAGGGGACAGTCTTGTGGGCCTGAGCCTTCCACCTGTGGGATCTGGAGCTCTCTCCAGGCAGACACGATCAGAGTTCAATTGTAGGACCTTCAGCAGGTGCTGGAGCACAGCCCCATCCCCCTGCCCGACACACACATTCTAACTGGGTGCAGAACCCTTCTTATCCCCGAAACTTTTAACTTACCATAATGGGACAGTGAAGCACACACAGGGAACTAGGTAGTTTGAAGCCACGCTAGATTTAGAAGTTTCTCCCTCCAACACCCCGCAAGCCTGCTTAAGTCGCCTTTTTCACATCTTTATACCTTTATGAATAAGAAAGCTCCCATACCAATAAAAAATTTTATTAACTAAAGGATTATGTCTGTGTAAATCTATAATTCTATATGTTCATACAAAAACCTATTTTCCTTGCTCCTTTTCTTACCATATATTACTTCCTCTAATAAAATATAAAAGAAAAAAATAGGAGATAAAATTTCTTACATTTGTTAGAAGAGCAAGCAAAAGTCTCTCAAGAATATATTTTCAGTTAGCAGACAATCATCACAAGACACAAGACTTAAAAAAAATAATGACATTTACTCACTCCTTTATTGTAGTTGATCAGTTCTGTTTGATGTATAAAAGTATCTATGATACTAGTATTAAATAAAGATTAATTTTAAATTTGCTACTGGTTAAGTGCTTAAAACTCAACATTCAAAAAACTAAGATCACAGCATCAGGTCCCATCACTTCATGGCAAAAAGATGGGGGAAAAAAGGAAACAGTGGCAGACTCTATTTTCTTGGGCTCCAAAATCACTGTGGATGCTGACAGCAGCCATGAAATTAAAAGACGCTTGCTTCCTGGAAGAAAACTATGACAAACCTAAACAGCGTATTAAAAAGCAAAGACATCACCTTGCTGACAAAGGTCCATACTGTCAAAGCTGTGGTTTTTCCAGTAATCATGTCTGGATGTGACAGTTGGACTATAAAGAGAGCTGAGCACTGAAGAATTGATGCTTTCAGATTGTGGTGTTGGAGAAGGCTCTTGAGAGTCCCTTGGACTGCAAGGAGATCCAACCAGTCCATCCTCAAGGAAAATCCACCTTGAATATTCATGGGAAGGACTGATGCTGAAACTCCAATACTTTGGCCACTTGATTCGAAGAACTGGCTCACTGGAAAAGATCTTGATTCTGGGAAAGATTGAGGGCAGAAGGAGAAGGGGGCAGCAGAAGATAAGATGGCTGGATGGCATTACTGACTCAATGAGTTTGAGCAAACTCCGGGAGTTGGGGATGGACAGGGAAGCCTGGCGTGCTGCAGTCCATGGGGTTGCAAAGAATCAGACACGACTTAGTGACTAAACAACAACAAAAGTGTATACGAGAGACCCTTTCCAGATCATTCCATAAATAAATGGCTAATTTGCAAGTTCTTTCACTATGTGAGTTCAGAAGTCAGTATTCGTTCTTATTACCAATGACCACCTGAGTTTTGAGAAAACAGTTTTCCTTGTAAATAGTCCACTAATTCCAGTCTTGATTTTAGCATCTCAATCTCATAGTAGGGTATCTGTGAAGAGAAGAAAAGAAAGCCATCATGATCCTTCATAATCTGAAATCACCTTGGCTTTGGGGGTGCCTGTCTGTCTGTCACGCCCACCCCCGTGGCAGAGCATCAGCTCCTGGTGGGAGGACGTCAGAGCCGGCTCGCGCGTCCCGTGTGCCCAGAGCCTGCGATGGTGCTGCCAGCGCTGAAGGGGGGTGACTACACAAGGCTCAACATGATCCTTGTCCCCAGGGAGCTTACAAGTCAGGTACCAACTTAAAATGTGCAATAAATACAAAACGTAAGCAGAACATACAATGAAAATCATGCTTTAGTATTGAGAGGCAGTTTCTGACATTTCATTAGGGTGAGAGGTCGGCCTCACTGGGAGTCATGAAGACCTAGAACTGGGACACTCTGAGAGGGGGAGACCACCTGAGTGGCCTGGGCGAGGGGGAAAGGCCGGAAGGAAGACCGCCACGCTCGGAGCAGACAGCCCGGCCGCAGGCAGACCACGGAGCGTCCGAAATGCTGAGGTGCAGAGGAGTGTGACTCTATCCCGTAAGCGGTAAGGAAACAAGGAAGGTTTCTGAGCACACTGGCAATGATTTGTTTTAGAAAAGTTAATCTGGGTGTGTACAAGACGGAGTGGAAAAAAGTTAACTACACAGGAAAGCAGAGAGCAGGGTGGTTGACAGCTTGGATGACAGAAAACCCCCGTTACACGCACGGTGACTCCTCACTGAAGACCCTGTTAGTGACCCTCAACGTAAAGACTAGTAAGAGTCTTAAACGCTAGGAGTTGATGAAGGTCCTGGCTTTAATGGGCCATCTTGTCCATTTTATTCATTATATCAAGGGAAATTAAAATAATAGATATTCTAATAATCTAGCAATTCTAAAAGCAAAGTAAAGCACAGCTTATATAGGATTTAGGGATGTCTCACTTTTGGAAAACAAGTTGAAAAACCGTGTTTCAAAATACAAATCAAGAGACGAGTGTAACGAACAAAGCTGATGTATAACTAGACATTAGTCTGGTCCGCTGGGCTGCCACACCACTTAGGACCCCGGGAAAAGCAAATCTGAACCAGAAATGGCTTCTGGGGGAAAGAAAGGCAAAACCGTACCTGGACAACTTGATAACCAAGCAGGCGCAGGTGTCTCTGTTTAGTAGCCTCCTTCCCCAGCAAGTGTTTGCTATTCAGACAGAACCTTTTTGGGCCATCGATGCACAGCGCTACTCTAAACAACGGAAGAGGAGAGAGGAACTTCATTTCCATAACAATCCAAAATATTCACACAGTTTTAGTTGCCAGCGTTTATTTGGGATTTGGCTATGCTTTTGTGCCCATACTGTTTTCAAATGACTCATGACTGTCATCCAATGATTTGATGAAAAAAGCACTCAACTTTATCAACATTAAGGTTCATAAAATGTTACAAGGAATTTCTAACACTGGTATGCCATAGTGTTTATCTCCAGAACTGTGTCTACCTTTTTCACGTTCCTAAGAAACAGTCCTTATGTATTAACCTGGACAAGTCTCGTAACATCTAGACCACAACGGTTTTCTTTACCTTTTATGTACATCTTCATCAATTGTAAATGGTAATACAAATCCGTCTTCGTCTAATTTAATCTCAACATCTGGTGAGAGAAGAAAGGAAAAAGTCTTCGTGTGATACCCTCACAAACACTAGCTTCCTTCCCTTCTGGTTGTTTTGATTTCTTCCGCACTGCGTTTATCAACTGGGCAGAAGGCTGCAAAGTAACAACCACACCAGACAATGGTGAGAACTTTAATTTAATCAGAGCTTTGCCCAACCACATCAGGGTAAACTATGAGGGCTCGCCTGCACCTGAACAAGGAGGGGGCCCTCCGGGTCCCTGGGGCACGACGTGAACCACACACACTTTCACTCTCCTGGTAACAGATGGTGGGAACAGTGAAGACGACCCTACATCCCGGCACCTGGCATCCCCGAGCTCCAGTGCCCCAGGGGCCGGTGAGACAGCCAGAACCCTGACACATGGGCCCTGGGCACGCAGCCTCCCCGGCCTTCCCTGTAAAAGGAGCTCATGAAGGAGGGGAGTGAGACCTGACCGTGTGAAGCCCAGGAACACTGTCCTCTTTGGGCTGATTGTCCTTGACGCAACAGTGTGAAAAGAGAAGGCCTCTGACTCTCTAGGCAGTGCCGTCCAGCAAAACTTTGAGTGATGATGGAAACACTTATACCAGATACGGAGCACTTCAAGGGTGGCTAGCGCACCTGGGGGCCTGAACTGTGAATTTTTACAAGTGTAACTGATTTAAATTTAAACAGCAACTAGGATGTGTGGCTACTGTATTGGAGAGCAGCAGCCTGGAGGACAAGCGTTCACATGCTCAGTTGTGTCTGACTCCTCGTGACCCCAGGGACTGGAGCCCACCAGGCTCCTCTGTCCTTGCGTGGAATTTTCTAGGCAAGAATACTGGAGTGGGTTGCCATTTCCTTCTCCAGGGGATCTTCCCAATCCAGGGATCAGACTCATGTCTCCTGCATCGGCAGAAGGGTTCTTTACCTCTGAGCTGCCTGGGCAGCCCTGAGAAGACAAGACTAGCTGATAATTACTGAGCACTTACTGTGTCCTGGGTATTAGTCTGAGCTACTTCATTTGTTTACTTTGGGTCACTATTCCTCTGAATGAATGCCCCGAAAGGATGTCCAAAGACATTCTGCTGCATGAGGCTAACCTGCAGGACTCCACCCACAGAGTACTGACCCTTCAACCCTACTGCCCACCCCTGTTCCCATTTGCCTTCAGAAGGACCAGCTCCACTCTGTTTCCAGACCTGTGGTGGCTACTAAGGGCCACATGTTCCATCAGAGGACTGTGTAACAACAAACTCCCTATTACTTACCTATTGTGTAGCAATAAGGTGTTAACACTTTCGAAGAAAAATACAGTCTTGCTCCTAACAGGTCGATTAGTCCAATCATCACAGATTTATAAAGGTGAAAATCCATGGGGGTCTCCAGGGAAGAGCACGGAGTAAGAAAGGATTTCACTTGAAACTTAGGAAGAAGTTTTGGACCCTGAAAATGTATGTGCAAACGTGAGAAAGAAAAATCAGATACAAAATCAGAGAATAAAATGAATGCTGCCTGAGTATAAACATCTGATCCAAGATTACTTTGTAGGCAATATGTGCCCTTAAGACTCGGCACAAATACCTTTCTCAAAATGGCAATGCCAAATATTCTTTTTGTAAAAAGCGTTTTATTTTGAACCGGGGTATAGCTGACTTAACAGTGATAGTTGTGACAGTCTCCGGTGAAGAGGGAAGGGACTCAGCCCCGTACACACAAGTGTCCATTCTCCCCCAGGCTCCCTCACCCTCCAGGCTGCCATGTAACACTGAGCAGTGTCCTGTCCCACCCCTGCTGGTTATCCATTTAAACACAGCAGTGTGTACATCTCCAACTCAAACTCCCTAACTACCTCTTCCCCTTAACCTTCCCCTTGGCAACCGTACGTTCACTCTCTAAGTCTGAGTCTCTGTTTTGTAGGTAAGTCCACTTATATCGTCTCTTAGATTCCACACATAAGGGTTGTCACACGACACCTCTCCTTCCCTGACCACACTCGGCGTGACACTCTCTAGGTCCATCCATGTTGCTGCCAGTGAGACAAGGCCAAGTATTCCTGTTGTAGTTCAAGACCAGTAATTCAAAGCATCTTAAACGTGTTTTAAATGTAATCAGTGGTCACAAAAAGAAAAAACGGAAGGAAGGAAGGAAGAGAAAGAAAGCAAGCCAGCTCAAGAAACATCCCTAGAGCTCTTAGAACTGCTTTAAGGGGCTTGAGGCCACCCAGCTGAGTTTTTAATAGTGGAAAATGTGACAGAGCTGACATTTCAGTTTAGTAAGAAAAGGAAAGCTATGTAATAATGGTGCTAGTAATTGGTTATCCATCTGGAAAAGAACTAAGCTAGAGTTCTGCCACACATTACAGACTATAACTAACTTCAGGTAGATTAAAGATCTAAACGTAATAGGAAAATAGTATTTTTTAAATTCAGTAAAATATTTATACTATCTTAGGAGTCACAAAATATTCACAAACAACACAGGAAACCCAGCAGCCATAAAAAATGAACTGTTTGACTACAGAAAAGAAACATTTCTGTGTAGCAAAAAGGCATCGTAAACAATATTAAAACTAAAAAAATTTAAAACAAACCAGGAGAACATACATGCAACACACATAATAGTTAATGTCTTTTACAATGTGTTCTAGGGCTTCCCTGATAGCTCAGCTGGTAAAGAATCCACCTGCAATGCGGGAGACCTGGGTTTGATCCCTGGGTTGGGAAGATCCCCTGAAGGGAAAGGCTACCCACTTTCTGGCCTGGAGAATTCCATGGATTGTATAGTCCATGGGGTTGCAAAGAGTTGGACACGATTGAGGGACTTTCACTTTCACTAGGACAAAACACAAAACAAAACAGACAAACGACCCTGAGAAATAAGAATTAAGGCATAACGAGGCAATTCACAGCAAGTTAAATGAGCAATAAACACGTGAAAATACGTCCAACTTCATTACTCTCATCAAAACGCAACTGAAGCATGGGACATGGCATTTCATTGAGCCAAGTGACAAAATTAAAGGCACTAAGAACATACTGCGACAGAAATGGGGGGAGACAGTCACTTCCATTCACTGCTGGCGAAATGAGACATCTACAACTATTAGGGGGAAATCAATCCATCAGTGCCTGCCGAAAATTAGTCCAGCCATCCAGAGGGTGAGGTGGTTGGACGGTATCCCTGACTCAATGGACAGGAGTTTGAGCAAGCTCTGGGAGATGGGGAAGGACAGGGAAGCCTGGGGTGCAGTCCATGCGGTCGCAAAGAGTCGGACACAACTGAGCGACTGAAGAGCAACATCCATGGTCAGGAATCTAGTCTTAGATTAAAACAACAAAAGGGCTAAGTATGAAAGGGTAGGTATGCATGTTTATGACAGTATGGCTGATCAAGAGACAAGTATTGGAAAAGGCCTGTAAGTCCATCCATGATGAGTGGATTAGAAAAAAGTACCTGGTGGCAACTGACTCCAAGTGAATGAAAACTCTGTTTTTTAATGAGGTTACTCAGCTCAAAAGAGAAGGAACTTAAAAGAGGACTGGGGGTTGGGGGCTGATGGGGGCAGTGGTGGAGGGGAAGAAGGAAGCAAAGAAACCCATCCCTGTAGGGAAGTAATGCAACGAGCTCATACTTTTACCTTGTAGAACGGGCATTCTAGAATTGAGGTTAAGAAGAGTTGGGTCAGTTGTGCTAGGCTCAGTCTGTCCAAATAGGACTCTGCACCTGAAATACAAAGCATCTCAGTCAGAGTTAAGTTTGAATTTTGCTGTGTATAATCAGAGAATAGCCAGAATGCACACATTAATTGTGACCATAAAAAAGCACTGAAGAACTGATGCTTTTGAACTGTGGTGTTGGAGAAGACTCTTGAGAGTCCCTTGGACTGCAAGAAGATTCAACCAGTCCATTCTAAAGGAGATCAGTCCTGAACATTCATTGAAAGGACTGATGCTGAAGCTGAAGCTCCAATCCTTTGGCCACCTGAGGTGAAGAGCCAACTCTTCTTGGAAAAGACCCTGATGCTGGGAAAGATTGAAGGTGGGAGGAGAAGGGGATGACAGGGGATGAGATCGTTGGATGGCATCATAGACTCAATGGACATAAGTTTGAGCAAATTTCAGGAGATGGTGAAGGGCAGGGAAACCTGGCGTGCTGCAGTCCATGGGGTTTCAAAGAGTTGGACATGACTGAGCAACTGAACCACAACAACGTTAATTAATTCACTCTAATAAGGTACCTTTAAATGACACTAGGGAAATAACTTGTTAGAATTAATTATGCCTTCCTGCCTGTCATCTCAATGAAATCTCATTCTGGCTTTCAAGAATGCAAGCTCCTAATTGGAGAATATAATTAAAAGTGACAGATACATGTTAGAATTAGAATTAGTGGGGATTCCTTTTACCTATGGAAATCTAGATTCTTACAGATTTGGGTGGTCTTGAATTAAGATGAACATCTCTCAAAAAAAGGCCAGGACATCCCTGGTGGATAAGAGGGTAAGACCCAAGGCTTCCACTGCAGGGGGCATGTGTCTGATCCCTGGTCAGGAAGTTCCACATGTGGCCAGTTAATAAAGGCAAAAGAGTGATACAGCTGCTGTCATCAAAGCTCCTAACACGTTATTATGACACTGCCATTGTCATCACCAGATCTCTACAAGAAGATCCAGTTTCTCAGCTAGGGCAGCGGAGTCTGTTTACCCCAAAATGTTTTTTCTCTCTGAGCAATGTTCTACTGGTCTTTAACCCTGTGTTTATGTTAGCATCTGCAACTTCAGATCTCTTCTTCAGATCATAGTGGAAGAAAAAATAAAGGCTCAATAAAAAAGGTACATGCTGTGTATGTGTGCTTAGTTGCTCAGTCGTGTTCAAGTCTTTGCAACTCTTTGAAGAGTAGCCCGTCAGGCTCCTTTGTCTGTGGGATTTTTTCAGGCAAGAATACTGGAGTGGCTTGCCATTTCCCTTTCCAAAAAAAAAAAAAAGCTATATATGTGACTTGAAAACATCAAGGTCAAATGGTAAGTTTTCTACTCTCAGAAGTCATAACCAACTCACCTTGCAGCTGCTGAAGAAAATATGGGCTGAATATCTTGGCCATAAAATTGACCGGATGGCTCTCAATAAGTGAACACGAATGGAGAAGTCTCAGCAGTGTTTTGGGGGGAAAATGATTGAAGCGGGTTAACAGCATGTTTTCTAGCTTCCTAAATAAAGCAGAAGCATTTGGTGGCAGATAGTTGAGTTTTCCAAATGGCTCGATTAACTTGGCAGTCTGACTAGGTGAAAATTTTTCTGCTTGACAAACAAAAGTTTCTGCCACTGCGTTGAAGATGGGTTCTGAAAGAATCAGCTTTCTGCTGCAGTACTCCATGACTCTGCTGACAAGCTCAGGATCCAGAGTGAGACACAGTGAAGCGACATGCTGCTCCAGGGTTTCTGTAAAGAATCTGTCACTGTGCCCAAAGTATATGAGCGCCTCTAAGACTTTTCTGAGCTCTTCACTAGTGAAACGAGCGATGTGCCGCACGACGTACTTACTCAGTTTGATAACCAGGGGAAGGGCTTGAGTCTGATCAAGGACCACTAGGGCAGTGAGCATCTGGCTCATCAATTTAGGACTCAGGTTGGAAACTAGTGATAGAGAAAAGTGATTGATCTTATTTAAGAACCTCTGCTGTTGGTCCGCTTTTTCAGGACTCGCCTGCAACAGTCTGTAAACGGTCACGATATCCTCAGGGGTAAATGTTTCCAAACTTTCCCCTTGCAGCTGATATATGATCAGGTCTAGCGTCGAACAGCCCGGACCGTGCAGTTTAATTAGCGTTTCCCCCAGAATACAAAGACTGTGAACGTCCAGGCCGCCCCTTTCAAGACGATGCTGGCATTCCGCCTCCAGGTTCATCAGCAAGTGACTCTGGGGATCGCCACACAACAGAGTCAGGGCTTGAAAAGCAGTCACCAAACCCGCATTTGACAGATCCGAGGGATCCCGTCCAAACCGATCACACAATGCCTGAAAGGCGCTACTCTCCAGTATTTCTTTCGGCAACCTTTGATCACCATCTTTTCTTTCCACTTCACAAATACGATGTAAGGCTCCTGCCATCATAGTATCGGGCAAAGTCTCCAGTGTGCTTACAAAACGTAAGATTTCTCCTGATGAAGTGAAGCTGTTTAGTTTCCTGTAAAACATCTGTTCGTCCACATTTTTAACACTGTGTTCAAACCTGTCCCAGTTGTGTACTTGAGAGAACCCTGGCTCCCCAACTGGATGGAGGTCATTTCCGTTTTCTGAATGAAACTTCTTACAATGGGCATGATGGAACCGGACCCTGATGGGCCCAGGGTGCTGCGACCAGAACCATGGACACAGATGCTCTTTGACTGTCTTGTGAACATGATTTACTTGCTGAGTTTTCAGAGCAGCCAGAGCTCCATGTATCCGAAAATCAGATAAGTGATAGAGGTTCCTCCGTAAGGTAACTAAAGCCATGCCATCAGAGTCTCAGCTCCTCTTGAGTTACAACTATGTTAAAAGACTAAAAAAAAAAAAAAAAAGTAGTCAAATATATTAGAACACGGTTCATTCAACATCAATGCTTATGAAACTAAGGATGAGTATCCAAAAGGAGTCATTCCCACTAAACATTTCCCACTCAAACATTAGTACCATGTTACTCAGATGTAAAAAAAGAACGAAATTGTGCCATTTGTAGATACTTGGGTGGAACTAGAGACTGTTATACAGAGTGAAGTAAATCAGAGAGAAAAACAAATATCCTATATTAATGCATATATGAGAAATTTAAAAAATGGTATAGACGAACTTATTTACAAAGCAGAAACAGAGACAAAGACATAGAGAACAAAGGGGGAGGAGGGGTGGGACAGATGGGGAGATTGGGGTTGACATATAAACACTACTGATATTACATATAAAACAGATAACTGAAGACAGTGACGGCAGCCATGAAATTCAAAGATGCTTGCTCCTTGGAAGAAAAGCTATGACAAACCTAGACAGTGTATTAAAAAGCAGAGACATTACTTTGCCAACAAAGATCTGTATAGTCAAACTATGGTTTTTCCAGCAGTCACGTGTGGCTGTGAGAGTTGGACCATAAGGAAGGTTGAGTGCCAAAGAATTGATGCTTTTGAACTGTGGTGCTAGAGAAGACTCTTGAGAGTCCCTTGGACTACAAGGAGATCCAACCGGTCAATCCTCAAGGAACTCGACCCTGAATATTCATTGGAAAGACTGATGCTGAAGCTGAAGCTCCAATCCTTTGGCCACCTGATGCAACAAGCCAACTCACTGGAAAAGAACCTGATGCTGGGAAAGATTGAAGGCAAAAGGAGAAGGAGACGACAGAGGATGAGATGGTTGGATGGCATCACCAACTCAATGGACATGAGTTTGAGTGAACTCCGGGAGAGGGTGAAGGAAGGGGAAACCTACTGCAAACCATGGAGTCACAAAGTGTCTGACATGACTGAGTGACCGAACAACAACAACAAATGAGAACCTCCTGTATAGCACAGGGAACTCTACTCAGGGCTCCGTGGTGACCTGAATGGGAAGGAAATCAAAGAAGAGGGGATGTATGTATACATGTGTCTGATTCCCTTTCTTGTATAGCAGAAACTAACACAACATATAGTTGTAAACTAACACAATATAGTTGTGAAGCAACAACTATACTCCAATGAAAATAAACAACAGCAAAAAGGCCTAAGTACTAGAGGAGCAGTGACTCTGCACCCTAGAGCTTGGAATTGCAACTGTTTACCTCAGATTGGGGCTCGAACCCAGCCAAAACCCTGCTTGGGACTTCAACCCACATGGCTGGGACTCGAACCCAGCCAAAACCCTTACTGGGACTTCAATCCACATGGCCGGAACTCCAACCCAGCCAAAACCCACAGTACTGGGTTTCAGGCCCTAATGAAGTGATAGGTAAAAAGTGGATTTACTCAGATAGACAGAAGCACACTCCAGAGTGTGGGGCCATCGCGGAGGGTGAACGTGGCTGCGAAATTAGGTGTGGTTAGTTTTTATAGGATGGGTAATTTCATATGCTAATGAGTGGGAGGATTATTCCAACTGTTTTTGGAAAAGTGTGGGGATTTTCCAAGATGTTACAGAATAGCTGCTGGATCTCATAATCATCGCTATCATTTGCCAGACAATGTTATATTTAATTGTCCCAACAACACAATGAATTAAGTACTTTAAAGTCATCTTAGAAATGAGGACACCGAAGCACAGAGATCTCATGTTGTCCAGTTTACACAGCTAGTAGGCGGCTGAGCCAGACTTCAACTCGGGTAGTCTGGTTCCTTCGCACGCCTCCTATGTGCTGGTTGACGAAAGGAACTGCACTTGGTCCAACGTTCTCAAACACACAACTGAAGTGACCATTAATTCACACGGCAAGGGTGAAAAGAGCAGCTTCAAGGTCTCCGAGGGGTCAGTTTCCCCTCAGAGTTAGGATCTAAACAGGACTGAGGAATAAGAAGGTCTAGCTTTGCAGATGGAGGAAAAAAAAAATAAAACGCTTATCAACGAAGGGGAAAGGTGGGCCAGCCCGTCCACACTTGCTTGACCAGCCCCGCTGTGGGAGACCCGGGAACACGAGGGTGCGGGGCAGCGGGGGACGGAGCGCCCGGAGCGGGGAGCCGCGTCTTCTCTGGAGGGAAAGGACCTGACGGGCCGGGCGCCCCCAAAACGGGCGCCGCGGAATCCTACGCTCACGCACCGGGAACGGCGGGAACCGCGTCCGAAGAGCGGGGCGGCTAGCCGGGGAGCGAGCGCGAGCGCCTCAGCGAAGCCGTGGGCCACGCACGCCGGGCCGGGACAGCCAAGTCCACAACCCGTCTGGATACCTACCGGACTCCGCGCGCGCCTGGGTTCCAGCAACCCACGCGGCTCCGCAGCCTCTGCGGCCTCCGTACGCTCGCCCTTCACCGGAGGGGGCCCCTGGCGCTTGCACCAGGAAGGGGCGGGCGCCCCACGTCCAGGCGCGCGGTGATTGGCCTCAGCTCCTTTTCCCGAGCCTCCTTATTGGTCCCCGGCGCGAGGCGGTGTGCGCAGGCGCGGGAGCCGGGGCTCACGTCCCTGAGCTTTTTCCTCAGCAACCCCGCCGGATTCCTTCAGGTGAGTGTACCCCGCAGCCGCCGCTGCCAGATCTGGGCGACCGGCGGCAGCCTCCGCGTCCCTCCTTCCCGCCCAGGCTGGACGCGCGCGGGGAGGAGGTCAGGACTCAGGCCTGGTAGGGTGGAGGGCTGACTGCGCCGGGGACTCGGCCCTGCGCCCTCACCGTCATCTCCCGGAGGCGCCGCGGGGCGTGCAGAACGGCGGAGCCGGTCCCGCAGGTCCTTGTGGGCCGTTCCCCGATCGGGGTCTATGGTTCCAAACACTTTTCCTAGACGGGGGTCTAAGGGCACGTTGGGGCACCGGGTTAGGGGGAGGGACGCGGGAGGCGGGGATGCGGGGCACGCGGACCAGCTGCGCGCTCTGGTTCTCCGCCCCGACCTTGTCCTGCGGGTGTCGGGGACCCCACCCCCTGAGGAACGTGGGCTGCAGTGCCTGCTCCGTAAGGTGGTTAAGGGGCCGAGGGTCTCACGCAGCGAGCATCTCGGACGGTGCCTGTGGTTCCTGCGAAGTGCCCTGGGTCCCTGGCTTGGATAGTGGTAGAAGCCCTTTCCATCACTGCGCTGTCGTGCTTCTGGATCAGCTCGGTGTGTACTGTCTCCACGTCGTCCCCTTATCCATTTATATAGAGTTAGAAAGAAAGAAGAGAGCGCTCAGTCGTGTCCGGCTTTTGCGATCCCAAGAACTGTGGCCCGCCAGGCTCCTCTATCCATGGGATTCTCCAGGCAAGAATACTGGAGTGGGTTGCCATTTCCTTCTCCAGGGGATCTTCGCGACCCAGCAATTGAACCCAGGTCTCCCGCAATTGCAGGCAGATGCTTTACCGACTGAGCTATGCGGGAAGCTTTCTTTTTTTTTTTTTTTAAATCCAGAGTTAACCTCTTGCGTACCCGCTGTATCCAGCGCTGTTCTGTTCCGCAGGTTGTTCCCTGCTTTTTAGCATCCTGCTTATTAATACTGTGATTCTGCCGTTTAATTCCTTCGTGGCTTTAAGTTGTCCTCAGATCTAATTGGCCAGAGGAGCAAAAAAGTATCTGCGGTTCGTTTCCCGAAAGCCAAGTTTGGGGTTTGAGTTTCATTCAGTTTGCCATGCGTGCTTAAGTTGCTTCAGTCATGTCCTACTCTCTGTGACCCCATGGATTGTAGCCCGCCAGGCATGGCAACCCACTCCAGTATGGAGAATCTCATGGGCAGAGGAGCCTAGTAGTAGTAGTGTAGTTGTTACGTCGTGTCCGACTCTTGGGACCCCATAGACAGTAGCCTGCCAGGATCCTCTGTCCATGGGATTCTCCAGGCAAGAATACTGGAGTGGGGTGCCATGCCCTCCAGAGGATCTTCCCAACCCAGCAATCTAACCAGGCGTCTCATATCTCCTGCGTTGGCAAGTGGGTTCTTTACCACTAGTTCTACCTGGGAAGCCTGAATCCTTACATATTGACAGTCTCTCAGGTTCAGACACTTGAGGTGTGGTGAAAAATCTGTGAGCCCTTTATTTTACTCCTGGTTATCTGTTCAGGAAAAAAACGTAAAACTAGTAAAAGATTTGAGTGGATTAGAAGTGTTTTTCTCTGTTTATAGATATGTATGTATACACATGCATGCAGATGTATATGAAATTGAATTAAATAAGAAAGGTATTAACTAGAGTACTGTGATTTATTTACCACTGGGATCAAGTAGGAATCAATTTTAATCGAGGTTTTACCATTTTAGTGAATTTTTAATTTTACCTTTTTTTAAAAGAGAAAAGGTATCTGACATTTATTGGACACTGCTGTCTTTGTCAGGTAGGTACCGTCATTGTCACCACTCTAAAGGTGCGAGAACCAAGAAACTGGTCAGTAGGCCTGAGTCCGGCCTGAAGTTCCCCTCCTGTGAATGGTCACTTCTGGCGGGATTCAAACCCTGGTAGTCTGGCCCCAGAATCTGATTTCTGAGCTGTGGCATTAGAGCTTTCCTTGTATTTGCCTTGATTTCATTAATACTCTCTTTCTTAGACCTTAAGAATTAATGCTAAAAAAGTTAGTAAGTCTGTTTCATATTATCCCTGGATATTGTTGCAGTCCATTTTTAATTAAGAAAATTCATACCTGCAGGTTGTTACTGCTCAGTTAAAGAGAGAAATCCCTTTTCCCCTTTCTGTTTTACAGTGTAACTGTTAGAGCTGTAGCATATGCCTGGAGGTGATGAGGAGGTTTTTGTTACTCTATGCTACACAACGAGGACAAGCAAAGGCCATAGCCGAAGAGATAAGTGAAAAAGCAGTTACATATGGTTTTTCTGCAGATCTCCACTGTATTAGTGAGTCGGATAAGGTAAGTCATGGTTTTTACTGTGTTTCACGCTTTGAAGTATCTTGGTTGGGAATTGATGTTAAAAAACGAAGTGGGACCCTAAATGCCACCATGATCCTTTTTTTGTTTTTTTAAACACTTAGAAATTCATTTTATCAACTGTGTTGTAAGACTTCTGCCAACTTTTTTCTCTGTGTGTGTGTTAAATTAAACTGCATGGTCTTAAAAACTAGGATGACTAACCACTCTCAACTATAAATGGAACTAGTATATTTGCCTTGTTTTTCTCGCTGGGTGCCTGGGAACAATTGAGGTGTGTGTGTTCACAGGAACATGTGAGCTTTCCACCTCATGAATCCTGGTGCCCTGTACAAACTTCCCTGAAATAATGACCTTGTCATTTGTGCCAGAGTTCTTCCAAGTGCAGAACCACTGAATTCTTTTGTGAAGACAGAATCTAGAGTGAAGGTGTAGGATCTTTGGGAGCCTCGGGGGCTGCTTGTCTTTCTGTATTCAGTCTCTGCAGAAGTTCCCACTGTAGGATTGTTGTCCAGGCGCTATGTCGTGTCTCTCTGTTGGCGACCCTGTGGACTGCAGCATGCCAGGGCTCCCTGTCCTCCACTACCTCCTGGAGTTTGCTCAGACTCATGTTCACTGAGTTGTTTACATGAGATCTTAACAGATCTGTGCTTAGAATACCTAGTCTGAGGTCTTCAGGTTATAGTCACACGCATTTCAGGCCTTAGGGCACGGCAGCCCACTTCAGTATTCTTGTCTGGAGAATCCCATGGACAGAGGAGCCTGGTGGGCTACAGTCCGTGGGGTTGCAGAGAGTCGGACTCGACTAAGCGACTAACACTCATTCAGGCTTGAGCCACGAGCAGGGCTCTTATAACACCCATGGTGATGTGCCAGCCCCTAAGTCCTAGGATTCAGCTCAGTACTTGAAAAACCACCCGGCCATGCACTCTTGCTCCAGTTCACAACCTCCTCTGTTCCTTCCCATGTGTCTGGTCGAAAAGACTAGCCTGTCAGCCACAGAGGTGAATTATAAGCTCAGCTCCTAGAAGGGAAACCACAAAGTTCCTTGATGTAGCCAGGTCAGGCGGAGTCCTGATGGAGCCACTCACCCAGGCAGGAGGGTCCCGGTGGGGAGCCAGTCACCCAGCCGGGAGGGTCCTGGGGCACTGCCAGTCATGGGCTCCGTGATCCTGCAGCACGTTCAGAGTGAGCTGTGGTGCCACAGGATGGAGCTCCGTCCAAATCTGTTACTAACCCCAGAAACAGAGTCAGCAGCATCAGACAACTAGCCCTGACATGGCCCCCTCGCCAGTGACCCCGGTGGGGCCAGCAGCTCTTTGAAAAGTTAAGTGAGTAGTGAGTTGGTTTTGATACCCCGGTAGTCGTGTTGTTTGCTCTCCTCAGCTGAATGGTTTCTCCAGTTGTTCCTCATCCAACTTTAACCCAATAGCTCTCTGCCCTCCTCAATCAGTTGTCTTTTTTAAGGTAAAGTCACTCACTGTAAACTGCAGAGTTGTGTTGTAGAAACGTTGAGTCGCCTGGTAAGATGTCAGCTCAAATCTTCACCTGTTAACGTCAGCATGAAAAATAAAGTGAATACCTCAGAGCCCAGTGATAGAGCTCATGATTGTGAATAGAGAGAGTGAAGTGCTTAATTGGGAGTACTTGAAATTTAGGTGAGAATTAGAATAAGGAAATGTGAATTTTAAGACTTGGAAACACCAGTGATCCCAGTATTCCGTTTTCTTGGCTCTCTGGAACCCTGAGGCGGTCAGGCCCTTCCTGACAGCTAGGTTTCCTGATCTCTGAGGAGTAACACTTTCACTTTGCCATTTAAAATGCTCTGTGTGCCTCTCTGCCATTATGTGACACAGACCACAGGACAGAAAATGAAGCTGATTGTTTTTGCTGGTATGTTGAGTCTGCATAGCAGTAGATCTCTGACATGATACCCTTGTTTTATAGTATGATCTGAAAACTGAAACAGCCCCTCTTGTGATGGTAGTTTCTACCACGGGCAACGGAGACCCGCCTGACACAGCCCGCAAGTTTGTTAAAGCCATTAAGGACAAGACGCTGCCGCCTGACTTCCTGGCTCACCTGCGGTATGGATTACTAGGTGTGGACTGTGTTTTATGTAGTTACTGGAATGTTACTGCTGGCTTTAGCGCTAGTATCTAAATGTGTTTTTCAAAACCATGGTGCATCATTGTATAGATTTTGTCCTTCTTGAGTTTTGATGTGTTTTATGTGTGTATAATATTTGAGGGTAAACCAGGTACTATTTCCTAGCCATCACCCACCAGCAGCTCCTCTGGAGGGCCGCATTTTGCATCTTAACCTCGGGCGCACACCAGATTCATCTGGGAAACATTTTCGAAGTGTTAGTGGTTGGGCCTCACCCCAAATCTGCCAAACCCAAGGAGCAACTCTGCATGCTGTGTGTTTTGTTTTTTTTCCCTCAAAGGTCTTATGTGACGACTTCCTTAGCAGACGACCATTGCCTAGGATGCTGGTTCTCCAGCCTGGCCGCACACTAGCACCCGCTGGGAGTTTTCCTCCCATTGTCATTGCTTCGAGTGCCCCCCTCCTGCCCACCACACTGTGATTCTGACTTAATCTTTCTGAAGTAGGGTCCTGGGATCATTGTTTTTTAAAGCTCTCAGGTGACTACTGTGTACCCCAACTTAAGAAGCACTGGCCTAGGGTAGGGCTCTCTGAAGAATAGCTTTAAAATATTAAAGGCTCAGAAGGACCAGTGCAGTGAGATAGTTGCACCAAAGAGGGAATTGAGGGTTCATTTGCCTGGCTCACGCTCTCTGTTCTCCTTAGAGAGCACTTTTGGGGAGGGTATCTAGAAAGGATGGAATGTGTGATGATAAGTAACTGGCCTGGCCGAGATCTGTCGTGTGTAGTGTATTCAAGAGAGCATTTTAGAGTGTGTATAGCTTTTTAATTCATTTTTTCCAATTTATTTATTTAGAAGAGTGAACATGTACATATTGCTTTAAAAATTCCTCAAAATTATTTAAAAGGAAAGACCGAAGCCTGTCTGGCCATTTTAGTCAATCTTAGGCCCGGAGAAGGAAATGGCAACCCATTCCAGTGTTCTTGCCTGGAGAATCCCATGGACGGAGAAGCCTGGTAGGCTGCAGTCCATGGGGTCGCACAGAGTCAGACATGACTGAAGCAACTTAGCAGCAGCAGCAGCATGGGCCCACCAATGGATTGCTCACCTTGTTCTTGTAGGAAAAATCCAGGGAGACAAGTGCAAAATTTAAGCTCTTAATTTTAAATTTTTAACAAGTATGAAAGTGTTAGTCCATTTCTTAAGAGGAAACACAGAAGCAATTCTTAATATATCAACACAGAAACAGCAAGTAAATGGTCCTTTGTGTTTTGGATGTAGCTCTTGTTCTAGATTAGGAGTCAGTAAACTCTATAAAGGACCAGATAGTAAATACTTTAGGCTTCGTAAGTCACTGGTCTATCTAAGAACTATTCATCTCTGCTGTTGGAGCTTGAAAGCTGCCTTAACAAGGTGTGAACAGGTGGACCTGGCTGTGTTCCAATAAAACTTTATTTGCAGAGACAATGGATGGCAATTGCCCACAGGCTGTAGTTTGCAGACCCTGCAGTGGGATCAGAAAAGCCTGAAAATACAGATATTGCATGTTCTTGTGAAAGGAGCAAAGGTTGTTGCTGAACCAAGAATGACGCTGGGATTCTTGGCCTCCAGAGGAGAAGAATTCAGCCTGGAGCCAGTGACAAGGCTTGATCACTCAGAGCTTTTGTGTAATAAAGTTTTATTAAAGTATTAAACAGATAGAGAAGACTTCTGACATAGACATCAGAAGGGAACAGAAAGAGTGCCCCCCTGCTAGCCTTTAGCAGTATGTTGTATACCTGTCAACAGGCTGCTAATTAGAGAAAGGAGATGTCCCAAAACTTAGAGAATGGCACCAAGCCCCTCACCCACAATATGCATTTTGAGATAACGTTGGCACCAGGAGGGTCATCCCGGGCCATAAAACGATTGGCATGAATCTTGAAGAAAGGCAGGTTTCCAAGAAAATATATAGTTTCATTAACAGTTACAGATTAGGGGAACAATGCATGAGTAGAACACACAGGTTTGTTGAGCCCTTGTCATTCTAAGTCCTAAGAGGAAAGAGTCTAAGGTAAATACATGGTTCATTACCATAGCTTAAGACAAACATTTCCTAAGAAAAATGCATTGGTTAGCTCAAGGTTTGAGAAAAGTTAAGTTCTGGTGGAGCCAGGTGTCCTCATGGCAACACAGAATTTTAAGAGAAACCTCTTTTTAAATCTGTATAGAGCAGGGGAAAAAATTTAACACTAGTATGTTTTCTCCTGCTGCTTAAGAGAGAGAGAAAAAGTGTCTGACACTTGCAGCCTATTTCCTCCCTTTGGAGACCCCTGGCCTTCCTGCCTGTTACCCTCTCATTTAGTATGCTAATCCTTATTTTCAGATTACCATATTTTTACACAGATTCATGGAAACAAAAATGTGAGATATATTTGTGTTAACAGTTGTCCAAAGTACTTGTTTTGTTTCTGTTTGCATAGGTAGTATTCCTCAAGGAAAAAATAAGAAAATACGAAGCTATGCATTATTTCCTGTTTCGTCAAGAAGAGCTTTGAATGGTGTTCTTCTGAATGTTTTGTTTCTGTCTTCTGAATATGGTTAAATTTAAACCTTACTTCGTGCTAATAACCCATTTGGACTCTAGGTCTGGGTGATTCAGAATACACATACTTCTGTAACGGGGGGAAGGTAATTGATAAACGACTTCAGGAGCTTGGAGCCCAGCGTTTCTACGACACTGGCCACGCGGATGACTGTGTAGGGTAAGAGCAATGTACCTCTGTCATTTCCAGTAAAGCATGTTTGTACATGATGTAAGTCAGTTTACAAAAGGGGTTCACTTTTGAACTAGCATTAACTTTCAGTCTTGAAAGTCCTATTTTAGTTTGGGGACCAAAGAAAATCCTCTAGAGCTTGATTTATCTGTTTTGCTGAATTTTTTTTTTTTTCAAAGTGCCCCGTCCATCTCAGTGTCTGCTAATGGAAGACACTAGGAAGGTAGCCCAGTACGGTTACCTCAGGCTTGGAAGTGTACAGCTGTTTGCAAAAGTCATTGTTTTCTTTAGGAACTTGGAAAGCATGTGCCTGCAGGGGAGTGACTGGACTCTGGACCTCCCCATGCAGGGCTCCCGGCCGCTCATTACAGGTGGAGAAGGCATGCCACAGGCCTTCCCGGCACCCTGGCTCCTTGACACTCTCCCTCCCTGTCTTCATGGTCATTTACCATCCTGCCAACCAGGAATATAATTTCTGTTTCATTAATTTATTCTTGTTTTTACAGTTCAGTATTTCACCCTACGTGCCACCTTACAAATCCTCTTAACGTGTGAACTCAAAAGACCTTATAGAATTGTCCTTATTCTGTCATAACAGCACAGGCATGCACTTGATCTTTTTTTCTGCTGTCTCTGTGTATTAAGTAAATCTCACCCACTAGATCTGGGCTTATGCAACATGACAAGTTCAGCAAAGGCTGTGCTTTCCTGCATACACCACCTTGCACGGGCATGTTGGAGACACTTCTGTTTGCCCGCAACTCACCTTTGTGAGTCCATGCGTCCGTCATTTTCTGCAGCAGTGATGCTGTGAGTTTTTTTCCATTGCCCCAGGGCACATGTCCCTTATGGTGACAGCTCCACCACATTGCCTTGCCTGTTACCTTTCAGTTTTGTCTTGCTGTGTTGGGCTCTTTTCCCCACGAAAAACCTTGTTGGCATTACATGTTTATTGTCCTGTGTGAGCTGTTTAAATGCTAAACGCTTATAAATCCATTATTCCGATTGCTCACCTCATATTTTACTTCAGAGGCTTTTGAGTTCACTGTTGATTTATTGCCCTGACCATTAAAATTCTTCAGTGTATACTTCAGCAGCCTGCATCTCTAAAATTTTCAGCCTAAGTACTCTTCTAAAATTAGAATATTTTCAAGGAGACATCTTGGCTTACTGTACCACCACATTGAAGGGGTTAAGAATGTAGCTGCTAACTGCTGCTAAGTCGCTTCAGTTGTGTCCAACTCTGTGGGACCCCATAGACAGCAGCCCACCAGGCTCCCCCGTCCCTGGGATTCTCCAGGCAAGAACACTGGAGTGGGTTGCCACTTCCTTCTCCAGTGCATGAAAGTGAAAGTGAAGTCGCTCAATTGTGTCTGACTCTTAGCGACCCCATGGACTGCAGCCTACCAGGCTCCTCCATCCATGGGATTTTCCAGGCAAGAGTACTGGAGTGGGGTGCCATTGCCTTCTTCGTAAGAATGTAGACTGGAGTTAAAATACCTGCGTTCACATTCTTGGTTTTCCCCACTTACTGACTATGAAGCATGGGTCAAATTACTTAAACTTTCTGTGTCTTGGTGTTCCCCCTTGTGAAATGGATAATAACAATAATAATAAAAATAATATTATTTAAGATTCTTTGAAGCATCAAATGAATGAATAAAACTTGATGTTTTAGAACAACGCCTGCCATACAGTGCATACTCAGCGGGCATGAGCTTTCTTGTAAGAGTATTACCATATTAGTATTTCTGAGTTCTGAGAATGGTGTTTTAAATGTAGCTATCATTATTGAGCCATTAATTTTATACGCTTGCTCTTCCAAATGTTCCTGAGAGAATGGATGTACTGTGTCACCAAACTTTTAACTATGTGCCACGTGAGCAGTAAATGAATACAATGAAATTATAGCCAAAGTCTCGATAAGACAGAGGTCCACAAGTGTCTCCTCTTGTCACTTAGCTCTATGAATTGTAACGTAACTGATCACGCATTGGAGTTGTGATTGAAAATGACAGAGACGTCCTTCTCAAGGTCTTGATGCAGTACTTCTTAGCCATTCACTCTGTGAACAGAGTGTAGGGAATGGTACTGTTGTCATACTTTGCCAGTAGTCAGTTCGTTATTTAGTTACTAAGTCGTGTCCGACTGTTTTGCAAACCCAAGGACTGTAGTCTTCCAGGCTTCTCTGTCAGTGGGATTTTCCTGGCAAGCATACTGGAGTGGGTTGCCATTTCCTTCTCCAGCCAGTAGTCAGTAGATGAGCATATTTTATAATGTACTTACGGTTAATCCAGCTCTCCTAAAGGATGATTGAAGTGTGGAGCTCTTAGTCAAAGAGCATTAATCTGGAGTGGTTTCTTGGTGGTATCTTAAGTCTGTAGGAAACAAAGATCAGTAAATTGACTAGGCAAAACTTGGTGGTGCATTTGATGTAATTATCATTTATGATATTAGAGTAGACTTGGATTTTGAGTATGTTCCCGTTAGCCTCATCAGAATTTATCATGCCTGTTTAAAACCATGTCTTCTTACAATACCAACTCTATTTTAGGAAGTTAAGTGGAATCATACTCCTATCACCTTTTACTAAATCATCTTCATTTTTGTTCTCTTTTATGCTTGTTCATACTTTTTTATAGCTCAGTGCTAATGAACACAGTAATGTTTTGCTTTTTAGCTAAATAATAAGTATTTCTGTATTCTGAATAGCCTTCATACCAAATGTTTCTGACAGTTGTACAGCATTCTGTCAAGTGTACAGATTCTCCCGTTATCCCATAGTCATGTGTTTAAATGAAGAACTTAAAGGGTTTGTTTCTTTTTTCTTATTTTTTTTACAACTCAGTTTAGAACTTGTGGTTGAGCCATGGATTAACGGACTCTGGGCCGCCCTCGAGAAGCATTTTCTGTCGAACAGAGGAAGAGAGGACACAAGTGAAACTCTCACGATGGCATCTCATGCCTCCCGTGACGCCGTGACGCCGGAATTATTACACGTGGAATCACAAGTTGGACTTCTGAAATTAGATGATTCTGGAGGAAAGGCTGCTAAAGTTTTGGAACAAAATGCAGTGAACAGCAATCAATCAAGTACTTTGATTGTAGACTTTGAGGCCTCGCTTACCCATTCAGTACCCCCACTTTCACAAGCCTCTCTGAATATTCCCTCTTTACCACCGGAATATTTAGAGGTGCATCTGGAGGAGGCCCTTGGCCAGGTAAGCAGTGATGTTGGTGGTATTTTTTAAATTATGTTATGGTGGAGGCCAACAAACTATGGCGTGCTGGGTGAATGTGGTCTACTAGCTCTTGTGTAAATAAAGTTTTATTGGAACACAGCCATGTCCATCCAAGGCTGCTTCTGCACTGCAGTGGTGGAGTTGAGTAGCTCCCAAAGAGGCGTTACCTCCAGGCATTAAAGGTGGCGCTTGTGTTATTACGTGGCTTCTCTTTGAAGAAGTAAATGGGTATGAGCTCAGTTTCTCCATTCCTTTGGAGAAGTAATGTCTTGGCTTCTTGCCTTAGATGTCAGTCAGGTGAGGGCGAGTTGTGGGCTCTCAGAAAACTATCTCAGCAACTAATTTGAGTCAGGTACAGTAAGATCACTTTTCCAGTGTGGATCTTTGCTGTCCTGGGATACTCCATTTTAGGGGTTTTTCTTTCTGTTCATGATATTTTATAAAGCTGTTTTTGTCTGTTTAAATCTTTTTTCTATGCCTTGAGTATCTTTCCTATCAGTAAATAAATGACTTTAAAGTGATCTGTACATTTCTGAGCATCAAGTTGAATAATAGCTGATATTACCCCACTATTGTCATATGGTTCCCTGAAATTTCTTCCAATGTGCTTGGAATAGATTTCCAGGGCAGCCAGTCTTGTGACGCATGGCTGACCCCTCTCTGTTCAGAGGGAGTTCTGTGTGGGCTTTCTCAGGTAAACCACACTCTTAATGCAACTGTCATGGTTTCTGGTTTCTGCTTTTCTTTTTATTAAATGAGGAAAGACATTTGAGAAACAGTTTAAGTGCCGCTTTCTAGTTTATTTGAAAACTGTTTGCGAACACTTGATATGCATACCAGTGTTTCCAGCATCATATTTTTACAGTGTTTTTCTAATGCATTCAGACAAACAGGTAGGTTTTTATGTGACCTTCCCTGGGTTATTGTTTTCACGCTCATGTTTCATTCTTTATTAAAAGGGATTATCACAACAAGTACATCTTAGGCAGGACTGGGGACAGGCGTGGCTGTGGTAAATGTGCCGGGCGGGTGGGCTCAGGGTGGTGAGCCGGCCCCGGGTTTCTGCTGCAAGGGTGAGTGTGTGTGGCAGGGGTGTTGATCTCTGATTGATATGACAAGGTGCTTCACTTAGGATCTGCTTGAGAGTTTCTTTTATGATAGGTGTCATTAAATAGGCTTGAGTTGTTGGTAATGTCTTCAAAAGATTTTTTAAAATCTCAACTATTTAATGGAAACGTGTAAATCTGTTTAAAGGATATACCTAGAGGATAAGGGATTGAGGAAAATAAATTTCCTGTTTTAGGGCATCATCTTGGGATAACCCCCTTGGGGAGAAGGGTGGGTGGGGGAGGGGAGGATGGTGCCTGGTTGGGTAGAACCAGAATCTGAGCTTTGGTGCTCTCGCGCTCAGTCACTTCCATCTTGTCCGACTCTTGGTGACCCCAGGGACTGTAGCCGGCCAGACTCCCCTCTTCATGGGATTCTCCAGGCAGGAATACTGGAGTGGGTTGCTATGCCCTCCTCCTGGGGATCTTCCCGACCCAGGGATTGAAACCGAGTCTCTTTCATCTCCTGCATTGGCAGGTGGGTTCTTGACCGCTAGCACCGCCTGGGAAGCTGGAGCTTCAGTGCAGCCATAACAGAGCCCACAGCTGGTCCACTCCCTCCACCCAGCACCGTCTCCCCGTCCCTGGTGCCCCCACCACTGTGGGGCCGCCTGGACTGAGGGCTACGTGCCGCACGGCCTCAGTGGGCGCGTCTTGGGGCCCTGCCCAGAGCCCTTCCCTGCCCTGGGCCCCCAGCCCTCGCATCCTCCCGTGTCACCCAGTGTCTGGGTGGGGTGTGCGGCTCTGAGCTGCTGGGGCCTGCCAGGTGGGAGGCACCTCTCCCGGTGAAGGGCAGGAGGAGAGAGTGCATCCTCTCCTCGGGAGGGGACGTCCTGACACACCGGACATCACCACGAGCCCTGAGTCTCCATGGGCCGTGGGGACGCCAGCGTCGTCTCCCCGGCGTGAAGGTGTTGATGCGGCGGGGCTGGGCAAGGTTTGCTGAGTGTCCAGACGGTCCCCGTTTACTCACGCTGTCTTGTGCCAGCGAGCAGGAACACTGTCACAGTCTTGGGGCAAAATGGTAAACAGTGCGTGCCTGTGAGCACGTCTGGTCCTCTGTGGGTGGAGATGGAAGAGAGCACATTGGCCACATCCTCTTGGATGAACCCTGCACGAGAGGCTGTATTAACTGCTCTTATCCGCCCGGGCGTGCCTGGGGCTGCTGCTTGTTTGGGTTGCTGCTGGCTCAGGGTCATCCCCCAGGAGCTGTCTGGTTTTTCCAGGGGCCCGATTGGTGAACTCCATGGAGCCATGATAGACATCCTCCCGTGTCCTTCAGCTTTTTAAGGATTGTTTTGATATCTATCGCTCTCCCCAGGATAGTCTAATTTTCATCTTTTATCTTGAGAGGTGAGAGAGAGAGGTGTCAGGTTCAGAGGCTTCTTCTTGACCCTCCCCACTGTGATGGCTCATAGCCCACAGGCCAGGATTTCACTGCTAACCGCTAGGTTAGCCACTGACTGGCCCTTTGAGCCACACTTGGGTCAGGACTCCTGTCACCCCCGGCCTCAGGCCTCGGGGCTGTGTGGGCCAGCGGCTGCACTGACCCCTCTCCCCGCCGTCCCTTAGTCCAGTGCTCATTTACCCCTGGACTCCAGTCACCCCCAGCCTCAGGCCTCGGGGCTGTGTGGGCCAGCAGCCGCACCTGGCCCTCTCCTGCCGTCCGAGTCCAGTGCTTGTTTACCCCTGGACTCCGGTCACCCCGGCCGCAGATCTCAGGGCTGTGCAGGCCAGCAGCCGCATTGCCCCCTCTCCCCGCCGTCCCTGAGTCCAGTGCTCGTTTACCCTTGGACTCCGGTCACCCCTGGACCCCGGTCACCCCCGGCCTCAGGCCTCGGGGCTGTGTGGGCCAGCATCCGCACTGCCCCTTCTCCCTGCTGTCCGAGTCCAGTGCTCGTTTACCCCTGGACTCCGGTTGCCCCGGCCACAGATCTCAGGGCTGTGAGGGCCAGCGGCCGCACTGCCCCCTCTACCCACCGTCCCTGAGTCCAGTGCACCTTTATCCCTGGGGGCGGCGTCAGTGAGTGCGGTTTCTGTGCCTCGCGGAGTCGCTTCTCCTGGGGGCCTGCCTGCTCCTGCCGTCGGATGGGAGGGCTCCGGGTCTGACAGCTGACTCAGGTCCAGCAGCTGGACAGGGGGTCTCGAGCTCTCATTGGACAGCTTCCCGCTCATAACGTCTTGGTTTCTTGTCCTCGTAAGGACTGGTCCAGTGCCCTTGCTGGCTGCCCATTCATTTTGAGCCTCTGGAAGCCATGTGCTCATCATTCTCGTTATTTCTGGGACTTGGGCCCCCGGCCGCCCCCCAGCTTTTCTACTCACTGTGATCCTTGTGCACACCCCTCCCCCGGTGTTCCTGGCAAGTGCTCCCACCTCCCTCAGTTCTTGGTGCCCGGGGGTGGGGGTGTCCGCTTTGTGAGCTCTGGTCAGCAGGTGAGCTCGGTGGTGTGGCTGTCCCCCTGACCAGCACGGTCCTGTTGGCCTTGGCAGTGAGGTGGTCTCTGGGTGCTCCAGGGAGCACCTGTCGGCTGGTGGGTTTGGCCTTGCGTGGTTTTGTCCACTCTGGCAGGCCCTCTTCTCTGAGCTTTTCAATCCTGTCTTCCAGTGTCTTGGCATTTCTGCCCCACTTCGCTTTTTCTTTGCTCTGTCGCCCTGCTGTCCACGTGTTTACGTCATCTCTGGGGCTCTGGCAGGGTGAGGAAAGCCTGAGTCCTGGGAGAGCGTCCCAGTTAGAAAGCCCTTCATCCGGACCTGTGTCCCGCCCCGCCTGGCCCGGGACCTCGGCCTCCTGTCTGGGGCACACGTATTCTGCTGATGCATGGTGCTGTCCTGCCCTTTCTTTGGAGCTGGCCCAGCGCACGGGCAGCCAGGCCTGTTGCTTCTTAACTGTAGTTATTGGTCCAGCAGCCAGGAGGAGGGATAGGGTGCGGGGTGGAGTCCCTGTGTTGTCTTAACGCGAGAAGGGAGCTCTTGCCCTTACGGAAGGAGCAGCCCCTTCCGCGGGTGCCAGGGCTTGTCTCCGGATTCAAGACGTTCACGCAGGTGTCGCTCCCCCATTCTTCCCTGCCGTGTCATCCCTGGCTTTCTCTGCCCTCAGGCTGCGGCAGGTGAGTGCTCATGTGTAAGCTACTGAGAGTGTCCTCTGGCTTTCACTGGTAGATTTTAGTTGTTGCCTCATTATTCTTGGCTTTTTGCATTTTTTTCCAAAAGTGTCAGTGAAGCTTAGCCGTAAGCCTCCAGCCCAGCAGCCCCATCCGTGCCGCGCCCTCCTCGGTCCCGAGCACGTGTCCCGCAGCAGCTGGTGTCCTGTCCCCAGGTGTGTTCTCACTGCCGGCCGGGGCAGCCCTCCAGCACCACACGCCCATTTTAGTGACTTTTTTGGGCCACTCTGGCCCTGGCTGTCCCAGGCTGGGCTACCAGGAATCACTGTGAGATGGTCTTCGGGGCCTCCCCCTCACCCCAGGATGTCACGGGGCAGGAGCCAGATGGGATACAGAAGAAGCTGAGCTGCAGGGCTCTCTGAAGCCGGGGCAGTCCTTCAGGGTTGTCCTGGGTTGTGCACAGGGGCTGGGCCTTTACAATCGTTGATGTCATTGGCTATGGGCAGCCTCTAGACGGAGGTGTGACCTTGAGTGCTCAGAGGATCCTCGGAGGTGACAGCGAGGGGCTGGGGGCCCGCTGTGAGCACTGCCGGCAGCCTTGCTGAAGGCTGTGCCCCCGTCCCTGTCACTACAACTCTCAGACCCTCAGCCCTGGCCTTCCATGGCCTTCCCACACAGCCACTCATCCACAGCTAACTGACCAGCACTTTCCGAGATGTAAGTTTCTATTTTTATTAGAACTTAGAAGCAGCAAGTTATGAATCTGGTGAGGTAGGACCAAGATTTGGGTTTCTTTCTAGTTTCCCAAGGCTTGTGTTGTCTAATTTTATCTGTGTGTGGCTACTATTAATTAATGAAAATTAAATTAAGAATTCAGTTCTTGAGTCACACCAGCCATGTTTACAGGCCTCAGTGCTCAGTGGTCAGGTATCGGCCAGTGAGGTTATGGGGCATCCCCACCGTCCAGAAAGCTCTGTGGAACAGCACCGCACACCGCTCTGAGGGCTCTTGTCACCATCTGTGCAGACAGCTTCCGACCGTAAACATCTGTCACTCCTTTCGAATCTCCTTCTGAAATGGGCACACACACTCTTTTTGCATAGTTTATTAGGAAGACTGTTAGACTTTTCCGTGGAAAGTGCTAGTATCTGATATTTTCCATATAATCTCAGAAATTTTAAAGTCTAGTAGACAAGGAGTTTAAAATATAGATGAGCTTCTCTTCTGAAAGATTGAGAGGCCTGTCTGTAGCCATTTACCCTAGAGAAGAATTCTGAAATCTCATCAGGGAACGTTGAAAGATCCTGTAGCTCTGACGTTGCCGCTAAGTGAAGCAGTGGTAAGAATAGTTGAAAATCGCGCTTATAGCACTTTATCACATTTCTTTCTCAAGGAGGAAAGTCACGCATCTGTGAGTTTGGTGGATCCAGTGTTTCACGTTCCAGTTTCAAAGGCAGTTCAGCTGACTACGAATGATGCCATAAAAACCACTCTTCTGATAGAGTTGGACATCTCGGTAAGTTCCAGAATGTGTCTCTGAGCGCAGGGATGCTGCCAGTCAGTGCAGAGGTTCGCCCATGGTGTGTCCTCACCCACACGCGCCGGGAGGAGGAGGTGTCTGGACAGCGGCCAGCCACCTGGCCCGTCGCGTTTATTCCTGACCCGTCATTTTGTCTCTCTGTCTCATCCCTGTTTTCTTTTCACTTCAAGGAGGGGCTGAAATGAGGAGTGTCTGGAGGTGATTCCACTTGGAGAGAGTAGTTTTGCTGCCTTACTCATTAAGCCACGAAAGAATAATGGAATCAGCACAGCACTGGCATATAGGAGCCCCAGGCAAGGAAGCTGAGGTCAGCGGCCAGGGGAGTCGAGCCCAGGCTAGCCCGTCCTGTGACGGTCACTTCTCAGAGTGGTGGTCCTTGTTCCTTTGAGAATCTGGGAGAAATCATGGACCCCCCTCCAGAAGAATGATTATATATAAGCATTTTGCACACAGTTTTAGGGGGTATCTGTGCTGGCTCTTGGATCCCCATCCGTAAGCCTCCCCCAGCCCCTGCCCCAGCCGCTGGCCTCAGGTGGGAAGCCGTGACTGGACCTGCTCACAGTCGTGCGGCTCAGCCCTGGGTGTGGGTCCTGTGGAGCTCAGTGGGCTGAACTTTCAGAAGAGAGTGTGTCAAGGCTGTTGGTGGAGGTTTAGTTGAATTTCTGATAGAAAAAAAAGAAATATGGCAGGCATCAAAACTAGATGGTTTTGCTTACATACCATTGTTCTGTTCAGTCGCTAAGCCGTGTCCAACTCTTTGCGACCCCATGGACTGCAGCATGCCAGGCTTCCCTGTCCTTCACTGTCTCCTGGAGTTTGGTCAAACCATGTCCATTGAGTCAGTTGGTGATGCTCTCTAGCCATCTCATCCTCTGCTGCCCCCTTCTCCTTTTGCCTTTAATCTTTCTCAGCATCCAGGTCTTTTCCAGTGAGTCGGCTCTTTGCATCAGGTGTCCAAAGGATTGGAACTTTAGCATCAGTCCTTGCAAGTAAATATTCAGGGTTGAGTTCCTTTCAGATTGACTGAAAGGTTTGATCTTGCAGTCCAAGGGACTCTCATACTATTGAGTAATTCCATTTTCTTTTGAACATTTTTATCCCTGCTGTTAAATATCCTGTATATGTGAAAGCATTTCACTTCTGTTACACACTTTTGTCATAAAGAGGTGAGGTTTGGCAGACTGGTGGGTCCAGTCTGTGTCTGTGTTCCTCACAGGCTAGGGGTGTGAGCATGTGTGGTTAGAGGCCCCTTCCCAGAGCCCTCCACACCCCTACCCCACTCTATGCAGAGTGCGTAGACCTGCTGTGGGAGGGGGCTCCACCTGGAGCCCGAGTTTGTGCACAGCCACAACCAAGGCAGACGCTTTAATGTTGCATGTCACTAAAGGGAGAAAAGCGGTCTCCCCCACCCCATTCCTCCCCAAAGGAAAGAAGTAAGGAGAGACCACTGAAGAGTCATTTCTTTGCTCCTAAAGTGTGTGTGTATATTTTCAAAAGAGGGTTTTTACATGGATTATTAGAAACACTACTTACCAGGACACCTTAATCTCCAGAAGAGGCAGGTTTTAATTTCTAGTCTGTGAATACTCGATATAAAGCAAAACATTAGATAATTACAAAATTTCTTTTTAAAAAATAACTCCTAATAAAAGTATGCTTGTTTAGTTAATTGGTCTTATTTGTTAGAAACAAAATAATTCTAATTGCAAAAAACGAACTTGTATGTTCAAATGTTCATATAAGAAAAACTGTGTTGGTTGCCCCACAACTAAAACTCTTAACTCATGTGGCATTTTTTTATTTCGTGTTGGTTCTTCTCTAGAAAACAGATTTTTCCTACCAGCCTGGAGATGCCTTCAACGTGATCTGTCCCAACAGCGACTCTGAAGTGCAGTTCCTGCTGCAGAGACTGCAGCTCGCAGACAGGAGAGAGCACCATGTCGCCGTGACGATTAAGGCAGACACGAGGAAGAAAGGTGCAGCCCTGTGTCTTACTGCTCCGGACATCCTTGGGGGCACGGGGGTGACAGGGCAAGTCTGCACGGGTGCCTGAGGGCGGGACACAGGCGCTCGCTGGTCTTGGGTGGGAGTCCTTAGCATCCCCAGCAGGTGCCCTGGGCGAGTCAGTTACCCTGAATGAGGTGGTGGTCGAGTTTATGCTTACTGGATGCTTACAAACATTAAAAATGAAGTTGAAGAATCAACTTTTCCAGAACTCTAGACATCAGCAAGCTTACAGCAATCTGGGAAACACAAAGATGAATATAACTGTGGTTTCAGAAAAGCAGGTTGGTTAGTTGAGCCAATATGTTAGGTTGTTTCTTTTCAGTCAGCATTGCTTTGTTTCTGAGTTAGAACACTAGAGTTGTCATGCAGAAAAACTATATTATATGAATCTGTTTTAAAAACTGCTTTTTGTTGGGAGTTCCCTGGTGGTTAGGACTCCAGGCATTCAGTTCTGGGGCCCGGGTTTAATTACTGGTGGGAGACCATCCCACAAACTGCACGACATGGCCAAAAAAAAGGTAGTTGTTTCATGTTTGTGTCTCATGGCCTATTTGTTGTTGCTTATTTAATACATGAAAATAGTTGCTTTTTCCATGATTAAGGGAAATTATTTTTCAGTGATTTGCTTAGAATCTGGAACTAGAGCTCAGGCAGCTCTAAAATTCTTTCTGAGGAAGACAGGTAGTGTTATGGGACCACTGCCATCTTTTGGAGGGGCTTCCCTGATAGCTCGGTTGGTAAAGAATCCACCTGCAATGCAGGAGACCCCAGTTCGATTCCTGGGCTTTTTTGTTCTTTGGTTTTAGATAATTTCCCTTCCTTTTGTTTGGTAAACCTAGATTTCATAGGTATGGCTGATATAGTAATACTGTTGAATTAATAAAATTGTTTTTGTAAAGTGGATTTTTCTTTCACACTTTTGCTGAGGAAATCTTTTGACTGAATAAACGTTGACCAAAGTCATACTGTACTTTGATAGCACTACAGTGTAAAAGATTACAGCTGTTAGTGTTCCTAGGGGTTGGAAACATCTTTATTTTTTTTCTGTCGTGAACTCTTCCGCATCTCCCTGGACAGGCGCAGCCTTGCCCCAGCACGTACCTGAGAGGTGTTCTCTCCAGTTCCTTCTCACCTGGTGCCTCGAAATACGAGCCGTTCCCAAGAAGGTACTGTTTTTTTAAGTTCTTTTGGTATCTACTTAAAAATATGCTTTATGTCTCTCTAGAGCTTATTCAATCATTTGAAGGCTTGGAAAATGTGGTCTTCATAGCCTGTGTTCAGAATAGTTCCCAAGCCATGCTGTGTCTTTGTGATGTCATGGACAAATATTTTTAAATTGCTCTTGTATTGAAATGTTATGTTTTCTTTTGAAACAAGAATTTCAAGTAGGGCTTTTCCTTAATCTTATTTTACTAGACGTTAACTCGATGTTGCGCGGTAACCAGGGATGAAAGTGGCCCTCGATGACATGGGTTTTCCAGCTGTGCACGGACACTTTTTCTCTAGTTGACAGGAGGCTTGGGGAGTGGGGCTTTCCCTCACCTGTCCCTCATGTAAGGTTGGGAAGACCCCTTTTTGTGTAAAAGTCGGTAGTTAATTTATTACGTCAGATTCTTGAGGGAAAGGCGAAGGGTCGTGTTGACGCTGAGACAGGCTTGGGGGTGGAGACCCACTAGGTGTCTGTGTTGTGCCCCCGCCACCGCCGTTTTTCTGGCCCTGTTGAGGGATGTTAATGGGTGAACTCTGCAAGCTGTTTTACCGAACTTGTATTGCCAGTGAATAAAAACATGATCACGTTACACTGCTCACACTGCAGTGTTCATTCTCTGTTTTATTAAGGTGCTGACTGCATTTGTAGTCTTCGGGAAGTGAGCTCAATAGAGAGACTTAGTCCTAGGTATAATTTGAGTAAATTTACGATGCACTGTGATGAAAATTTCCTGCATAATTTCACAATTTTAGTTCAACTCTACCATTTCTGAAAACTTCACAGTGTGTATATTTACAAATGTATTTTGTCTTGCTGCAAAAGCAGTATGCTTGTAAAAAGTCTGGGCACAAAAGTAATACAGGAAGCAAAAGTGCGTTTTAATTAGACTCCTGCAGTTCACAGGGCTTCCCTCGGTGCCTCAGAGAGTAGAGAAGCTGCCTGCAAAGCCGGAGAGCTGGGTTCAGTCCCTGGGTTGGGAAGATCTGCTGGAGAAGGAAATGGCAACCCGCTCCAGTTCTTGCCTGGAGAGTCCCAAGGACAGAGGAGCCTGGTGGACTGTGGTCCATGGGGATGTAGAGTCAGACACGACTGAGCCACCGTCACACTGCAGTTAACATTTGGATTGGTGTTGCTAGTATATATGCTGTTCTGTAACATACCTTCTTTTATTAAAAAGAAATCATGAGTTTGCATATCCCAACGTGGAAACATACTGGAGATCTTATTAAAAGATGCTCTACTTGTTGATTTGATTAAGGACAGTCCATTGTTTCCAGTTTTTCACTATTAAAAACCCATTTAGGTCAACCTTCTGTTTGCATCTGTATACACCTGTCTAAATTTTCTTTTAAAAATAAATTCCTTGGAGTACAATTACTGTGTTAAAAATATTTAGAATTTAAGTTTTAGTAACGTTTGTCAACTTGTTCTCCACGTAATACAGTATTCCCTTTATTAGTACTGTGAAGTTTCTGTTAAGTGTAAAATGAGAAATATGCTACTGTTTTAGCCTGTAATTTAGGAGGGTTTATTGACTTGAGAAAGTTTGGCTGGAAGTGTTCTTGGTAAGCTCCTGCGCTCCTGTAGCTGGTGGGTCTCTGGGTAGGTTGGGCAGGGATTCTTGGCTAGTCGGTGGAGACCCGTGACCCCACGGGAATGTGATCTCATCACCCCCGTCAAGGGTGTCCAGGCCTGGGATGCAGTGGTGCCCACTCTGTTTCAGGGAGCGTTGTTGCTCCCGCTCTCCTGTGAAGCCTTTTGGGCAAGTTAGGTGTCCTCTTGTACCCAGTGCCTGTCAGAAAAAGCTCTTAATGGTGCTCAAATAAGTGTCGAAATCCAGGTTGTAGTCATCAGCTAAGACAGGAACAGGTATTGTGTCCTGAGATAAAAACATTTGGTTAATGAGGGACATCCTTGGTGGTCTGGTAGCTAAGACTCTGGGCTCCCAATGCAGGGGCCCTGGGTTCGATCCCTGGTCAGAGAACTAAATCCCACATGCTGGGGAACTAGATGCTACATAAATAAATATTAAAAAAAAAAAAAGTTTGCTTGGGAGACTTGACTTCCTGCTTACTCACATATAGCTGTCATGTAACTTGAGACCATACTTATGACTGATTAGGTCAGTTTAAGATACAGGGAAGGTGACCAAAAAATAAAAATGGGTCTTCCCACTTCGATGGGCTGCCATCAGAGCAAATATGAAACGAAATACCCTTTTCCTGGTCACACTCCTGGTGGCCACACTCCCTTTTTTTTTTATAGTTGGGCACATCCCAGGTGGACACCAACCCCGTGTTCTGACGCTGTGACCACAGAGCACGTGGTGACTTGTTGATTTCTTGGCCACAGGCATTTCTGCGCGCGCTTGCGGACCACACTGGCGACAGCGCGGAGAGGCGGCGGCTGCAGGAGCTGTGCAGCAGGCAGGGGGCGGCCGACTACACCCGCTTCGTCAGGGAGGCCGGCGCCTGCCTGTCCGACCTGCTGCGGGCCTTCCCGTCCTGCCAGCCTCCGCTCGGCCTCCTGCTCGGTGAGTGGCCGCCGTCACAGCCCCCTCCCCGGGCAGCCCCTCTGTGCTAAGGGCACCTCAAGTTCCTGCAGGCCTGTGGGGGCACGTTTCCATACTGGTCAGTAAGCAAGCGTCTCATGGCTGGGCTTCCTGGGGCCTTATCCAGCTGAACTGCCTTCCTGAGGTCAGAGGATCTCTCTCCCGTTTTGTTTTGTTTTGTTTGCTTTTTCAGTTTTCTTTTCTACCATTGTCACTGTCATTTGATCTCTCAATATTATTGTCATTCCGTCGCTAAGAGGTGTCCGAGTTTTTGCAACCCCATGGACTGCAGCACACCAGGCTTCCCTGTCCTTCACTGTCTCCCGGAGTTTGCTCAGATTCATGTCCATCGAGTCAGTGATGCCTTCCAACCATCTCACCCGCCGTTGTCCCCTTCTCTTCCTGCCCTCAATCTTTCCCAGCAGCAGGCTCTTTTTCTCCATTAATAGAATCAGTTGTAATTCTCTTTTTTCACTCAGCCTTCAGCCTAGAATCTGTTTTTCAGAAAGCACTTAGCCAAATTTTATCTAAAAATGAACTTTCCAAGAAAAGTATCTTTTTTAAGGATAGTGATAATTGATGGAGTGTGATGAAGTGTGCCCTCTGTGAGCAGGGTTCAGAAATGTCCCACCTGGGCAGGTCCAGATTTTGGTTCTTCAAGAGCCCAAGGGTCTAGTGCTGGCCCAGCATAAACAAGTGGCCTTACTCAGGGTGCCTCCGAGTGTGGACTTGGGGAGACAGGCATCCAGATAGAAGGTCACCCTGGTTTTTGCCCCGATCATGCCTTCTGGTCCTTGTACTCCAGCAGAAGAGAGTTTCAGATCTTCCTTAAGGACCTGGTGTCTGGACTTGGAGACGTTTACCAGGGATGGTGACTATAAGCGTTTATAGGATTTTAAAACCTTTGTTATTTAATACTTTCTATGTTTGTACTTTTGTCATCTCCTGTCTGTTTTCCTGCAGTGACGAATAGTGACAGGAAAGCATGTACTGTACTTTGTACTGTTAGGCTGGCAAGGTCCCTTGTGATGCCGAGTACAGTGAAGGGCGCTCCTTGACAAGTCAGGCCTTTACAAGTCAGGCTCCTTTACAAGTGAGGCCTTTACAAGTCAGGCTCCTTTACAAGTGAGGCTCGTGCTCCCTTTTTACTTCTTAGTGTTCTCTGTCCTCCTGCAAGTGGTGAGGCTGCTCTTCTCATTTTCCTGTTCAAATGAACACTCTTATCCTCTTTCTTTTGAGCTAATAGTTCAATTCAATCCCTCAGTTGTGTCCAACTCTTTGCGACCCCATGGACTGTAGCACGCCAGGCCTCCCTGTCCATCACCAACTCTTGGAGTTTACCCAAACTCACGTCCATTGAGATGCTGATGCCATCCAACCATCTCATCCTCTGTCATCCCCTTCTCCTCCTGCCTTCAAGCTTTCCCAACATCAGGGTCTTTTCTAATGAGTTGGCTCTTCACATCAAGTGACCAAAGTATAGACGCTTCAGCTTATAAACTTTAGAAGTTTCTATAATTGAGACTTACAGAAACTTCAGTTATTTCCTAATGTCTATGAGAAAACTTAATACACCTAGGGGTTTGTGTTGAGCCCTCTTTTAAATCTTATTCTGACATTGCAACTGTAAGACATTTAGAAAGGGCTTTCTAAATTTTTGCTAAATAACTATCAAAATGATAACATACTGAACACAAAAATTTCCAGAGTTTTATTAGTGGACAATTCAAATATTGACTCTTAGTCTCCTTTTGAAAGAGTACCTATGTGTCTTGAAATCACTGGATTTCTGGGTAACTTGATTTAAGAGTGTTCACCGTTACACTCCAGTTTTTTGTTATAACCCTATAAATATAAGGAAAAATATTTTCAGCCTCAGTATTTTCCACAGTCTAATCATCTTTGAGTCACAATTGTATTTCAAGTCTGAAAACTCTGGAGACACCCCAGAAAACAATATAGTTGGTTCCTTGACTCTGAAGCCCATTTGTGGACCTTACTCTTATTCCTGTTTGCTGTTTTAAAAAAACCAAACGCCTTTAGGTAGAAATTACTGGCTTCACATTAAGGAAACGGATTCTGTTTGGTCTTTAAGATTTGGATGTGGCATCTAGTAATGGTCTGCTTACTCACAGTGAATGTATAGGTACTTAAAAGTATGATGAAAACGGAAACAACAGTTGTTTTGAATATTTTAAATAAGAGAACACTTAGAAGTCAGACCTTTACATGTACTTTACGTGTATACATATACTTTATTTTCAGTAGGAGTGAATTAATAGTTGCCTGTTTTTGCTTTTTTCTAGAACATCTTCCTAAGCTCCAACCCAGACCGTACTCTTGCGCAAGGTACTGATGCTTATTAACGTCATACATAGCATCTTTCTCCTAAAATACAGTGAAACTCAGACCTTCAGATCCTTGCTAGCTACAGGTCCATTTACTGAAAACCTACCAGATTTGTGGAAGACGGCAGCAGACGTGATAAGGAGTGAAGAACACCAGACCTGCACCCCCGTCCTCCCAGAGTGCATAGGGCGTGGCATCTTCATGGCTCTTGCAGTCCAGAACCGTGTCCCTGCTTAGCGAGCGTCCAAGTCCTCCCCCTGTGGCCTTATTGGTGTGCCTGGCCGCTTGCTGGGCTGGAGGAGGAAGGGGAGAGGGAGGGGTTCTGTATAAATCTCATCTAGTCTTTGGGGCACACAGGTAACCAGAAACTGTCCTGAGTGATACCAGGATGCTGGGGGCAGGGCTGACTTTGCAGCAAGCAGCAGAGCTGTTCTCTGAAGAGTGCGCACACAGAAATACCCCTCAGTGCATAAAAAAAGGCCTGGTCTGGCCTGTGTGTGTTAGTCCTGGTGCAGAGTTTAAAAACTCGCCTCTGTCTTTGCAGCTCAAGTCTGTTTCACCCAGGGAAGCTTCATTTCATTTTTAACATCGTGGAGTTTTTGTCTAACACCACGGAGGTGATTCTTCGGAGAGGCGTGTGCACAGGCTGGCTAGCCACCTTGGTTGAATCAATTCTTCAGCCGTACATGTGTGCAAACCATGTAGATGGCAAGAAAGCCCTGGCTCCCAAGGTATGAGGAGAATGCAGTTTTGGTGACGTGGAAAGAGTTCATTGCTTAGTTGGAAAAATGTCCCCTGCATCATTCGTTACCAACAAACCATTCAAAGGAAACTCTATGCCACACTTGAGCTTTAGTCTTTTGGAAAGTTAGGAGAACATAATTTTCACTCAGTATTAAATAGTCCGTGTGTTTCCTCAATGTGTAAAGTATGAATTGTATACAGTACAGTATTCACTCCTTGCTCATCACGTTCGTAAACAGAAGACCTTTTGTGTTTTATATTTTGATTCACACTTGTCAAAATCTCATTTGAGACTATATGCAAAGGGAACAATTACATTCTCCCTCTTCACCCATAAGAATGGTTGAAATCGAAAAAAAAAGTTGAGTCTTTATCATGAAGTCTTTTCCATGGTTTTGAAAAATAAGACATTTATAATGTCTTATACCTGGTTTGGTTGCTCTGTTACTGAAATTAAAAAGTTGACAGCCCTTGGGGGAATTAAGGCTTCTGATATATACTTGAGAGAGCTTAAGAGAAGACTGGGGCTTAAAATTGCCCTTGAACTTGGTGTTTTCCCAGTCTGCTGCCTGAAACAGGTGCTTTACTGTGTGTGTTTCCTTACCTCCACAAAATTTTGAGAACCGAGAAACTTCTCTTTTGGAAAGAAATGCTGTAGTAATAGTGCTGACATGCAAGTATCATGTCACTTCATGGTCTCATGAGATAGCAGGTCTCCAAAAAGTTAAAGACAGCATACTGAGACACTTGCATTACAGACACCAAGCGTGGGTGTCTCTCACGTGTCCTTTCTTTCCTCCTGTCCTTTTCCCGCTTCTTCTTCCCCATTGTAACAGATTTTTATTGACTACCCAGTTTTGAGGCCCTGGAGGTGTGCAGCAGGAGCCGACTAGTACTCTCCCGTCTCCTCCCCGTCCCTGGAACATGGGAGTGTGGTCTCTTCAGCAGTTTTATTCTGCTTCATGGAACTTAACTTATTATCTGTTTTTCTGTAGATGAATGTTTGTTTATTGTCTTTTTCACACAGTAGAATATGCGTCCCATCGACATAGATTTGGTTTGCTCATTTCTCCATCCTAAGTGGTTGTCATATTGAGTACCTTCAGTGAAATTGTTAGGTGGATGAATCAAGTGAATAAGGCTAATGTAATGTCCATCACAGCTCCCTCCAAAACGAGAGCAGCCATTTGACGCAGCTCTGCCAGTTCTCCATTTAAAAAGTACTGTGTCCATCCTGTGGATGAACTTCAGACAGCTGCCCTTGAATTAAAGGCTAAAATACATACGATTATATCTGTATGCAACGTAGGGACGATTCCCGTCATTCTTAAGTGTTAGTATCACTCAGTGTAACTGAAGCATATGGCAGAGTGAAACTGAGAGTCAAGTATGTTAACAAGCTGATTCCTTGTAAGTGTCCCTGGCACATGGTTTAGAAGAAAACCCTTTTGAAATTGTAGCAAAAAGATTTTTATCTGTATCTCATTCATTAGTCTAGCTTTACAGCAAACCCTGGATGCACAGGAGCAGAGGCCGTGTGGTGCTCTGGCATCCTTAGGGCAGCCCCTTCGTTTCTGTCTCGCTTGCCTGGTTTCTGCTTAAACCCTTCACCCCTTCTTGGCGTTCGTCTGCATTGCCCCTTTATGTCCTGATGTGAAGGACCCTGTCTTCATTTTGTGTGTGCATTTCTTCATGATGCGTATGATGGGTTGCCCACTACTTTGGGCCTAGAAAAATAGCTCATTATTTATTTATTTATTCAGTGTTCTACCTCGGAAAAAGCCCTGTCATTTTAAAAATACTTTTGATTTAGAAAGAAAAAAATTTACAAGACAGACTTGTTTATTTCTCTGCGTTGACAGATGTGTTTGTGGTTTCAGTACGATTTAATGCCGCTACTTAATTTTGTGATGCTTCTAAGGGGAAGGGGAAGTGATAGTGATGAAATTAAGGGGAAGTTTCACTTTCTGATTTCTTTGGCAGACAGCACCTTGGATATATGCTTTTGTTCAGGTTCTTTTTTTTTTTTCCAAACTTATGAGCATTGCCTTAACGTTTCAGATATCCATTTCTCCTCGAACCACAAACTCTTTCCACTTACCAAATGACCCTTCAGTCCCCATCATAATGGTGGGTCCAGGAGCGGGCGTGGCCCCCTTCATTGGCTTCCTGCAACACAGGTATGTATCCCTCGTGGACCTGGCTGGGAGGATAATAGAGCGTTTTTTGGTTTGTTTGTTTCTTCTGGGGTTTTTAGGATATTGGACTTCAGTTGTAAAATTTTTATTTTAAAAAATTATTATGAAATGTGTGATAGCATAGCATAACTTGTCACTGTGGGAAAAGTGAAAATATCGTCCAGAGATTTTGCTTTGTGCTGGAACTGCTTTTTTACTATAGTATTTACTGCCCGCACCGCCCAGCCCTGCAGTGCTGGGGACAGATTCCAAGCACATCTTCATGCTGTGTTGACGTGCGGCTGCCCCATCTGTTCCTTTGTTGTTGTTGTTCAGTCGCTCAGTCGTGTCCGATTCTTCGTGACCTCATGGACTGCAGCACGCCAGGCCTCCCTGTCCTTCACTATCTCCCCGAGGTTGCTCAAACTCATGTCCGTTGTGTCAGTGATGCCATCCAACCATCTCATCCTCTGTTGCCCCCTTCTCCTGCCCTCAGCCTTTTCCAGCATCCATCTATTCCTTAACTGGGTCATCACAAAGACCCAAGTACACTCAGCATTTCAAAGTCAAACCCCTAACGCCAGTAATTTTCAGTAGAATAATATTAATTCATGTATCTTCATATCAGGGCATAATTATCTGATACAAATAAAATTGTGCTTCTCTCCCTGTGCGTAAAATAACAATTCTTACGTAACGGTCCCCAGGTGGTGGAGTAATATGCTTCGGGCAAAATCTTTGTGTAGTTTTCTTTTTTGTGTTGTTAAGAAAACAAAAAAGTGGGGCATGTCAACCATGTCTGAAAATTGCACAGCAGACTGTTCTACCTTTAAAGCCCTGTGCCTCTTTTCTATTACACTAACTGAGAGTTTTTAGTCATAAGATTGTTGCTAGTATTTAGTGTAGAAATTAGTCGAGGTTTCACAGTGTGGTCATTTGAATTACCCCTGCTCTGGAGATGTCATATAAAGGTCATAGATGTCTCAGCCCAGAGGTAAATTTACTTTCTCTAGCGTCCACTGAAGTGGCCGACTTACCCTGTGGACAATGAAGTGTAAATTCAGTAAACGGACTTTGAGTGACTGCAGAGTTGGGTTTTATAGACCTACCTGGAGAGGCAAAAAAAAGAGAGGTTGTTGTTACCTGTTATTTCTACCAGACCTCAGCTTTCGTTTCCCCTTAGAGAGAAGCTCCAGGAACAACACCCAGGGGGCCACTTTGGAGCCACGTGGCTGTTCTTCGGCTGCAGACACAAGGAGAGGGATTATTTGTTCAGGTACTTGCCAGCCCTCGTGTTGTAAGGCTTTGCCATGCTCTACAGTTGTCATCTCAGACTTCTCCAACATGAAATTACAAATCTTCCAGTGACCCGTTAAGTATTGTGTTTCAGAGACGAGCTCAGACACTTCCTTAAGTGTGGAGTGCTCACTCACTTGGAAGTCTCCTTCTCAAGAGATGTTGCGGTGGGGGAGGAGGAGGGCCCAGCCAAGTATGTGCAAGACAGCCTCCAGCGTCATAGCAAGCAGGTGGCGGGGGTCCTCCTCCAGGACAGCGGTTATGTCTACGTGTGTGGGTGAGTGCAGGGGGTGGGGACAGTCAGTGGTGTTCATTAAAGAAGCCAGGGGCCCATTGGTTAACGACCCGGACCTGTATGGGTGGGAGATCTGATTCTCAAGTACAGGGATAGAAATACAAGTTCTAAAGCTATTTTTATGTACCCTCGATAGCCAAGAAGTTGTTATCAGGAAAAGAAAGTGAAAATTAACTCACGCAGCCTTCCCTGGGTCCAGGGGTTAAGACCACACTTCCACTACAGGGGGCATAGGTTCAGTCCCTGGTTGGGGAGCTAAGATCCCAAAAGAAAATTAACTCGTGCATTGCAGACTGCTCTGTGCTCTTTTAAATTAGGTTTCTCTGTTTGTTTTTGCTATGCCTAATTCATTGTTTAATTGATTTTGATCAGTGAATACTAAACGTGTGATTTTTGCAGTCGACCTAGGAAAAGAGCTTCGGTTTTGACTCTGAGAATGGTTTCCCTCATGGCTCAGTTGGTAAAGAATCCGCCTGCAATGCAGGAGACCCTGGTTTGATTCCTGGGTCAGGAAGATCCTCTGGAGATGGGATAGGCTACCCCCTCCAGTATTCTTGGGCTTCCTTTGTGGCTCAGCTGGTAATTAATCTGCCTGCAATGCTGGAGACCTGGGTTCAATTCCTGGGTTGGGAAGTCCCTGGAGAAGGGAAAGGCTACCCACTCCAGTATTCTGGCCTGGAGAATTCCACGGACTGTGTAGTTCATGGGGTTGCCAAAGACTGAGCAACTTTCACTTTCACTTTTCACTGAGATTGTGAATTTAGGATTTTTTTCTTAAGACATAATTTGTAATGTCAAAGTTGACATACACCAGGAGTCATTCTTGCATTTCATCTACTTTTTGAGACAAGAGCCATTATAGAAACCCAAGATCACCATAGGGGGAAAAAAATTTAGTAACTAGCTACGTGTTTTAATGGAACTCAAAATGTTTGCTAATTAAAAAGGAGTTTTGAAATGAGAAACTACACTTTTTTTTTTTTAATTTCTAAAACTGACACAGAAAAAGAAATATTGGCATAATGACCTGGAGATAATTGAAAAGATTTATAAAACAGAACTTACTTTTTGGACTTACTCTCTGTGATACATTCTGATAATGTCTATTTGTTCGTTGTATCATTTTTAAAGAAAGCTGACTTTGGCTCCTAAGTTGATTTCACGACCCATTAATGACTCCTCAGATAGAAAAAGTTGCTTTAGGTCAGAAACGACCGAGCTCCTGGATGTTGTGTTGGTTTATGTTTTCATGTAGCTTCTAGTGAAGTGTTTGGTCTTCCTTTTGTTTGCAGAGGAGAGTGCTGTCAGATTTAGGCTGAAGTTTTAAGTGCAGCCCTAAAATAATGGAGGTGAAGTCCGTGTACAAACATACATGTACAAGTATATGAATAACTGGTACTTGAGATCTTAAAATGTTAGCCCAGAAGTAACCCTTCACCATCACTGGTGCCTCATTCTTTCACATCCGTGAAGTGAGGTTGATACACTCACAGCTGGTCTGAGGTCCGAGGTGAGGGCTCAGAGTGAACGCCCCGTGGCTTCTAGTGTGGACCAAACAAAGGGGACCTTGAGGAGGACAGCCACCGAGGAAGGTGCGAGCTTGTCCCTCGTCCCAGGGGACACTGTCTCAAGGGGGAGCCTTTGCTGCTGAGAGTCAAGTAAGAAGACGACGCCGGGCCCAGGACATGTGGTAGCTGGAGCCCTGGACGTGAGGAAGGGCGGGGACGGGGGTGGCCTTGAGGTGCTCTCGGTGTGCTTGGGCAGAGCAGGAGGAGGACGTTGGAGCAGCCGTTATGTCTTTCTCAAGGAATCTCGCTGGAAGGGGCAGAGCGAGTTCAGCTCCCAGCACAGTGGAGTCCTGTCTGGCAGTTACTCATGCCGCAGATGTCACAGTGCCTGCCGGCGCTTCGGCCCGTGCAGGTGTCTGGAGACGGGAGGTGGGCAAGGTGCTCTCCGTGCCAGCCACCGCTCCCAGTGGGAGAGCCGGGCAGCAGTGCTCACGGTGCAGCGCGGGCTGCGTGGGGCCTCGCCTGGCCTGCAGTGAAAGAGCTGGGCCGTGGAACTGCACCGAGAAGGGGCAGCCCTCAGCAAGTTCTCAGTGATGTGTCTGTTGATAACTGTGTGCCTGTGTGCCTGCCAGGCATGCAGGCTTAGACTCTCAGGGGAACTCCTTGCCCCAGGAAGGCCTTGAGAGTGGAGGGAGGGCAGAGCCAAGGAGGGCCCAGTGCGTGAGGCCCTCAGGCACGTCAAGATTTCGGCTGCTCCTGGAGCTCAGAGCCTGCTGAAGGACTCAAAGCTGTGAACGGGTGGTCAGCAATGCATGTGCTGGTGGTCCCTGGGCAAAGGCCTGGCCTTGGGCTGCGGGGTGTGGTGGTGACCAGTGCCTGGAGACCTCAGGGTCACTTTCCAGAGAGATGGAGGGGGCTGCAGTGTGGTGACGCAGGCCCGGCCTGAGATTCGTGAATGCAGGAGGATTTAGTGCACAGTTCCTGTTCTTAAACAGAATGCTGTTACTCATTTTTTCTAGAGATGCTAAGAATATGGCCAAGGATGTCCACGATGCCCTTGTGGAAATAATAAGCAGAGAGACTGGAGTTGAAAAACTAGAGGCAATGAAAACATTGGCCACTTTAAAAGAAGAAAAGCGGTATCTTCAGGATATTTGGTGATAAACCTAGAAAGTAAAAGAAGAGAATTAAGGTTTTTTTTGGCTGAAAGTACTGACATGAAACTTGACTTGAAGCTTGGGATTTTCAACGTTTAAATTAAAAAAAAATTTTTTTTTCAACATTTCTTGGAGGAGGTGGGGTGGGGCGTGGACCATTTTAACCATACGGGGAACTTTCAATTCGGGTTTCCATACCTCCCCCCACCCCCTCCCCAAACCACCCTGAGCAGAAAGGCGGCTCTGACTTCTCCACTAGCACCTCACAGGCCACCTCCACATCCTGGAGAATTTTTGCAGGGACGTTGACCAGCTCCCTGGGCTTCTCTGTCGGTGCGTGTGAGAGCTTTTCAGCGCAGGATGTGAGCGTGGGAGCTGACCCGGTAGGTGGTCAGGTCTTGTGAACTTATTGCCAGTTTTTTTAATAATCTAAAATTAATTTTTATTTTATACAAAATACACCATAGAGAGTATTCATATGAGTGTATTAAAATTACATATGTATAGTATATCTGATTACATGTTTATATATAATTTTATCAGATGGTTTATTACCAAAACTATATTTCTGATAAAAACATTTTAAGGTAATGCTTATAGTGATTCTTTTCATGATGCTGGAAATACAAACTATATTTTGAAATTCCACTCTGGCATATGATTTACTTATACTTAGCATGGTCATTTCTTCTTAGTATCACAGTTCCAGAATTTAAAGAAATTTGCATTCAGATTATAGATCCATTTCCCATCTTTTGATTTCTGCCCCTTTTGATGTACTTTTAAATTTTCCCACATAATTTATTGTTATTTCTGTGATTGTAACCTGGGCTTAAAATACCTACTTAGTACCCTTGTATTTCATAAATTCCTGCTGTTGTCTGAATATTTATGTCCCCCAGCTTCCCCCGCTGCCTCCCAATTCATATGTTTGAATCCTCACCTCTGATATGATGGTACTAGGAGCTGGGCCTTTGTGGGGTGACAAGGTCATGATGGTGGAGCTCTTAGGAATGGGATCAGTGCCCTTGTTTCAAGACGCCCCACAGGGCTCCCTGCTCCTCCTGCCCTGTGAAGACACAGTGAGAAGTCGGCGTCCGCAACCCTGAGGCCGTCACCAGAACCCAGCAACACTGGCACCTGCTCTGCACTTCTGGCTTGCAGAACTGTGAAAGATTTCTGTTGTTTATAAGCTACCCATGATATCTTGTTACAGCAGCTCAAATGGACTACCGGACTAAGATAATTCCCAACAACCCATTCTCTTTTAGTATTTGTCAGAACAGAAAACAAAGTCTAAAAGGGGTATGGAAATTTTTTCTCCTAGTCTCTGGTATATATTGTTTTTTTAATTAAAGAGATTGGCATTTAAAAAATCTCTACCTGTCAAAGGGTTCTGGTCATTTTGAAAAATAAATATCTAAAATAATACGGTATATAATCTTAAAATTTGTTAAGACTTCAAAGCAGTTTGTTACAACCTCTAATCTTACATATTTCATGTCTTTTACAATAGAAATATTTCTGAAAAAACTTACAAGGCATAAGACAACATATCAAGCAAAATTA